>NC_139143.1:22778405-24074262 GCF_964270905.1 Leucopleurus acutus
TCTCAGAAGGCAAGAATGGCCTGGGAGATACACATTCGGCAGACAGAATGAGGTCTGTCTCAAAATTTGAGAGTGGCCATGGGAGAAGCACACTCCACGGACAGAGTGTGGGCCATCCCAGAAGGCAAGAGACTCTGAAATATGGGATGGTTAGTTTTTATGGGCTGGGTAATTTCATAGGCTAATAATTGGGAGGATTATTCCAACTATTTTGGAGAAGGGGTGGGGATTTCCAGGAACTGCGCCATCGTCCACTTTTTGGCCTTTTATGGTCAGTCTCAGAACTGTCGTGGCACCTGTGGGTGTGTTATTTAGTATGCTAATGTATTATGATGAATGTTTAATGAGGCTCAAGGTCTACTGGAAGTTGAATCTTCTGCCATCTTGGGCCTAATCAGTTCTAACCAGTTTTTATCGTGTCCTCAATGGCTATGTCATTCTTTTAAAAATAGAGCTACCATATGACCCAGCAGTTCCACTCCTAGGCATATATCCAGAGAAAACCAGAATTCGAAAGGATGCATGCACCCTGATGTTCGTTGCAGTACTATTTACAGTAGTCAGGACGTGGAAGCAAACTAAATGTCCATCAACAGATGAATGGATAAAGAAGATGTGGCACATATGTACAATGGAATATTACTCAGCCATGAAAAGGAATGAAATAGTGCCACTTGCAGAGTTGTGGACAGACCCTGAGATTGTCATACAGAGTGAAGTAAGTCAGAAAGAGAAAAACAAATATTGTATAATATTGCTTATATGTGGAATCTAGAAGAATGATACAGATGAACTTATTTGCAAAGCAGAAACAGAGTCACAGACGTAGAGAACAAACTTATGGTTACCAAGGGGGGAAGCAGGGGATGGGATGAATTGGGAGGTTGGGACTGACATGTATACACTAATATATATAAAATAGATGACTAATGAGAACTTACTGTATAGCACAGGGAACTCTACTCAGTACTCTGTGGTACCTAAATGGGAAGGAAAACTAAAAAAAGAGTGAGTATATGTATACATATAAGTGATTCACTTTGCTGCACAGCAGAAACTAACACAACGTTGTAAAGCAACTATACTCCAATTAAAAAAAATAAAGGTTGTATCCTGCCCCCTCCCCACCTGTTTCAAGGTGATTCCAGTTCCCAGCCTTGAACCATCCCAGTTGAAGCCAACTGGATCAGAGGCAAGCCCAAGCTGCAATTCCATGAGCAAAATAAATGCCACTTTAAGGCACTGAGTTTTGGGTTAATTTGTTGTGCAACGATAATAACTAGAAAATTCCCCTAAAGTTTAGGAGGGCAGAGCATGCTAACAGGATGTCAGAAAGCGCTGGGGGTTGGGCTGAAATTCTTGACCATGAAGAGGCCAGGCAGCATGTAAGAAACTTAGAAGAGTTACAGAGGATTTGTAGCAGTCCAGACCTCAAGGAACCTACAATCTTGCAGGAAAGTCAGACTTCCATACTGCAGGTGAAGCCTCTTACAGAGAAGCACATGCAGGAGTACAAGCAAAAGCTGGATACCAAGGCTCACAATATCAGGGAGAATAGAAGCACCTGATGACAAATATCCATTTGTAAAAAGCCTCAGCCCCAGATTCTAAAAAAATCATTGCCTAGGGGCTCCGGGGAGGCTGAACAAGGTAGGAAAAGTGAAAGAATTGTGCTTCTATTCTCCTCCTACATTGCAAAAGAAGAAGTCTTGAAGGTGAAGACTTTTTTTTTTTGTAACATCTTTATTGGGGTATAATTGCTTTACAATGGTGTGTTAGTTTCTGCTTTATAATAAAGTGAATCAGTTATACATATACATATGTTCCCATATCCCCTCCCTCTTGCATCTCCCTCCCTCCCACCCTCCCTATCCCACCCCTCCAGGCGGTCACAAAGCACCGAGCCGATATCCCTGTGCCATGCAGCTGCTTCCCACTAGCTATCTACCTTATGTTTGTTAGTGTATATATGTCCATGCCTCTCTCTCGCCCTGTCACCGCTCACCCTTCCCTCTCCCCATATCCTCAAGTCCATTCTCCAGTAGGTCTGTGTCTTTATTCCTGTCTTACCCCTAGGTTCTTCATGACATTTTTTTCCTTAAATTCCATATATATGTGTTAGCATACGGTATTTGTCTTTCTCTTTCTGACTTACTTCACTCTGTAAGGTGAAGATTAATCAGCAATCAGTGAAAAACGAGTGGCATCTATAAAGGTCTCGGTGGTTTGAAGTTTGAGTGTTAACAGGGCGCAAACCACAGAGGCAAAGCCATCACTGCATGCTCCCCTCCACTTTACTATAAGCACCACTCAGGCTAGCTGTTTAAAGCGTTCACCCCGTCAGTAAAAAATTTCAAACACATACCACCAACATATGTATATATTTTTATTTATAAATGATTCATATACAATTGTACTGATATAGTATGTACATTTAAAAAATACACAAAATAGTAATAGAATTTCACCTATTTAAACCCTGTCCTTTTGAATATTGATTTATCTTGTGTCCTACTTTGGAGATCAATGCTTTAGTGTTTAGACTTAATCAGATCTTAGGAGAAATCATGACCCAATCACTGCATCACTGTGTGGTCTTGTGTTTGTTACTTAACCATTCTAGATTACACCTCATTGTGCTAGTTTGGATTGCTAATCAGTGTACAAAAGGACCCAATTATATTATGGCTCCAACATTACAGACATTTATTTCTTGCTCTGTTAACAGTCTAGGGCAGGTGTTCAGGTGGGCAGGAGGTTCTCTTCCATGTAGTGACTCAGGGAACTGGTTCCTTCTCTCTTGGGACTCTGCTCTCCCCAAGGATCTTCATATCATCTACATCTGGTCAGTGGAAGAAAAAACAGAGAGTCAAGGAAGCACCCTCATCATCTTAAAGATGTACCCAGGAAGTGGCAATCACTACCTTTATTTCAAGAGAGAAAACTTAGTCAGACGGCCATGCTTAGCTGCAAGGGGTGCTGGGAAGTGTAATCTAGCTTTCTATTCCTGGCCACAAATCTATAACCACGGAAGAAGGAGAAGATTTGATTTCTTCCACATTCAGTTTACTCTTTTGTAAAATTACATGTAATGATATATTACTCATGAAATTTTTTTAGATTAAAAGCGAAGTATCCTTGTAACACTTAGCATAGTCTTGGCATGTTTGAGGTGCTAAATATGCAGCAGCCCTTCTGGGGAGAGGGAAGAAGGAAGAAGACAGAGGAAGGGGGTGGGTGAGAAGAGAAATTTTCTCTGAGGTGGGAGATCTGATCCTTGGTGTGACTCTGAATGAGTCACTTATCTTGGGTGACCTTGGATGAGTCACTTACACTCCCCCGGGCCTCCGTTTTTTCAGCTATGAAATGAGAATATTAGACTCATGCTTTATGGGTTTCTGTATCTTTGAATTTTCTACTTTGCATTATCATCTGCTTATGTTTTGGGTGATCACTAGACTGACTCCCTTGAGGACAGAGTCCATTTCTTTTACCCGTGAACCCAGTGCTGGGCTACCTCTCTGAAAAGCTGATACCTTCCTCTCCTGTTTATTCCACCTCCATCCCCACCCTCAGGCTCATGATGCTATCCAGGTCACCCACGATGCTGGAAAAACAATCTGATACCTGTGTACCTATCACATCTAAACGTTAAAAGTGCTCATCCCATCTGGATTCCATTTGACCAAAAAGGTCTGAGGGTAGAACTTTGGTACTTAGTGATTACAGGATCTTTTAGAGCCGGGAGGCTTCCTAGGGTCCTCAAATCCCATTGAAGAGTCCTTCCCTACGGAAACTGCTTGGAGGGTGTGCCCCAGAGGGTCATCAGCTTTCCATGAGGAAAGAGATTAATTTCATTTTTTTCTCTTCCCATTTATCTTTACTATCAAAAAAATGCTTATTGATGATCTGGAGGCCCAGGGACCCTGCTTCCTCCTTCTGTACCGCACCCCCAGCCATCACAAACATACTCACACATTCTAGTTAGGGAGGAATAAAGCCATGGCCACACTTCCTACAGTGTCAAGATGGCCCACCTACGTGTGCGTGTGGACCTTCCATACGGCCCAGAATCCATAGGAAGAAGAGAAAAATTAGCAGAAGGACAGAATACAAACATCTATGTTATGAGCTGGTACATTATTGCTGTAAGACACATTTTCCCAAGGGAAATATCTTGTCACAATCTTATTTCATTGACTGAGAGCAGGGCTGAATCATTTACAGAGAAGACTTTCACATCAATCAACTTCTTTATCTGAAAATCATTAGCCAAGAAACGGAGGCCTAGAAAGGCTGTGACTTGTCCAGGGTCACACAGCTAAGACGTGGTAGACAGAGGACTGGCATCCAGCTCTTTGAGCTCTTGATTTAGCATTCTTTCCTGGACTGAAAGCTGCTTTAAAATGCAAAATTTTTCAAATCAAACATTTCCATTTCCAAATGAGGAACTGATCAATGATGCAGAAAAATTGTTTAGGTTTGTTGGCAGAACGTTCCTCCCAAATTCACATCCTAACCACAGCCTGTCAGTTGCCAGGCTGACAGTGTTTACTGCAAATTATAAATATTTCCACCTGCCTCCTAACTGCACCTGTGAAATCTACATGATGCCATTGTCATAATTCAGTCAATGACAGATGTAAGGCCTGCTCCCATCCGAGCTCACCCTCCTCCATTCCCCACTTCCGTCCATTCCTTTCGTTGCAAGTAGGAAACAGGAAATATGGCTATTGGGTAAAACCCTGAGATGGAAATGCAATATTTGCTACTACATCTTTCATTAAACTCCAAAGTTAAAATAATGCATGCAGATGGCAAGGTCATCCGTACTCTGCCAATTTATTTTAGAAGAGTCATTTTCTACAATTCAGATGTGGGGCTGGGCTAAATGTCAACTCTAATAAGGTAGAAAATTCTTACAGTGGAAAACTCTGTGTGCGTGTTTCTGACAAACTCCGAGGACCCATGTGCACTGCTTTATTTAGAGATCATTTTTTTAAAATTTTGTTTCCTGCATAATGAATAGGCTCAATTCCAATCTCAAAGGCAAATGCATATGGAGATATAAAGAAAAAAGGGGTGGAGGGAAGCAATTTAATACATGACATTGTCTGTCTCAACAAAATGAATCAATTTTAGATTTGTTGTCGGTCCAATAGAAATGGAAATAGCAGCAGATACTGAGGGGAGTGTGACCATGGCATGTTAATGATGGATTAAATGAAACATTGCATTGTTCTATTATTATGGTGTGAAGCTTTGTGTAAGAGAAGAGGGTGAGTTGAAGGAGGCAGAGTGTCCCAAGGAGATTAAGGTGTTCTACAGTTTTGGGATCTTGCCTTGCAAATGAGTCCCATTTGGCCAGAGGCAAAATGTTATTCTCTTTTATTATATTGTTCTATCTCCCCCACCCCCAACCTGTCTCATGCTGCATAGCCCGTCACAGTCCTCTGACCGAGATTAGATCGGCTAAATTCAGGACTGATTACAAACTTTCATCTACTCCTTGATGCCAAATAAATTAATAATTTAGAAAATAAGGAACTTAGTACTAGTTTTTAGATTAACTGGATGGGTCTTAGCAGCACTATTCATAATAAACTCAAACTGGAAACTACCCCTATGCTCATCAGCAGAAGAGTAAATCAATTATAGCATATTTGCCCAATGGAATTCTACACGTCTACAAGAATGAATGATCTACAACTTCTTGCTACCATATGGATGAATAGCACATGCATAATATTGAACCAAAGGAGCTGGTCCCAAAAGAGAACATACCATGTCAGTCTATTTATAAACAAAGAATACATGCAAAACCAATCTGTCCTGTTAGAAGCAAGAAGCTTATCTTTTTAGTTAGTAGTAACCAAAAGACAGCACACAAGGGGCTCTTACTGGATGGATTTTCAAAATAATAACTTTTACAAAGAGACTTAGCAAACTATAACCTATATACATCTGGGACCCCGGATGGATCAGTCTTGGTACAAACACAATCCAACAAAGAAATAGAGGTTAACGAGCAAAAGTAATTCAAAAGTATATTGGTCTTTTCTCTCCATTCTCCTCTTCTATTGCTCTCTGCTAGAGCCTCTTGTTTGCTCAAGTGCAATCTCCTTTTTCCTTCCAGCTCATCGTTGAGTTCCAGGCCCTCGTGGCTGTTCCCCTGACTCTCTCCTTCTTTTCCGGTCTTGTCTATTTCAGTTCATTCTCCCTCCTCCTCTTTGATATTCTTAACCCCACACTGTGCTTCTTCTGTATGAAAATGGAATAAAATAAGCTATACTAAGCCATAATAATAAGTCTTTGGAGGAAAGCATTCTGAAGGTCAAGGGAAAAAGTCGGGTCGTAATGACTTTAGGCCTCATCTTATCAAGGGAAGCAACAATGGGGGATTACAAGGCCTTACTGTGTAGAAATATCTTGCATCTTGTTTGATATAAATCTGAGGGAAAAATGAGTTTGCTTATGACCTTTGGGTGAAGGAAGATAACCACTAGTATAGTAAGCACTTGCAAGTTAATGAGGGGAAGAAAAAGACAAGGAGTAATATGATGATGTCAGCAAAAAGAAACAGATGAAACAAAACACAGTGATATGCGTAAGGTGAGATGAAATAAATTAAGTCAGTCCTTGCCTGGGCTAGAGCAGTTATTTTCTAATTGCTCTCTCTGCCACAGTTGGACCGGTCACATACTCATCCTTCACAGCAGAGCCATGGCAATCTATTCAAAACAGAAATCTGACTGCTATACTTTTCCCCAGGTGCCCCAGCCCTGTCCCCTGAGTCATCCCCTGGATGAAGCCCAAGCCTGCTATTCAAAAGTCTACCTACCTTATAAGCGTACCTTCTGCTATGCTTCTTCTCCATGTTGAAACCTATTACTTTTCTTCCTTTTCTTCCAGGAATTGCTACCCCTACATACCCACACGGTTACCTTGCAAGTGGTGGTGTTCACCTCTGGCCACAGTTGATAGGTTCTGGGATAGCCACTTGACCAAATAGGGACCATTTCAGTTCCTTCTCTGAATCATACTTCCTCTACTGCAGTTGGTTGGTCCAGAAGTGAACACCTGGCCAAAGTGAGTGAATTATAATCCTTCTCTAGAACATTTTCAGATTGGAACGGAGAAGGGGAAATAAGTGTTTTTCAGTAGTTCAAGCTATAATATTTAAATTTCAAGAACCATGTCAGTGATGTTTCCTGACATCTGGAGCAGAGACACAGAGATACCATGAGGAGAGATGAGAGAGTAGGAGGGAGAGAGAGAAATGAGGGAGAGACAGAGACAGAGACATCAGAAAAAAAGCAGAGCTGAAAGCCAGAAGGTCCTGACAGTGTTCAGGTTCTTGTTTAGATCCATTTCTAAAGGCCTGCAGTTTGCTTGGAATCTACAAGATAGCCCAGTATCCTTAGCATAAACTTCTGTTCCTTTTAACCAAGAGTCCCATTACTTCTAAAATTAACAAATTGCTTTTACTTCTTCACATTAAGGTCCAATGGTGCGCTGGTAAACTGGCTTTCTAATAAACAAAAAGGTCCTTATTTGTAGCATTTGCCAACTTCCATGGTATATATATTCCTACTGTAGCCAATTTCAAGCTACCAAAGTTTTAACAACTGGAAATTCTTTTTTTAAAAAATTTATTTTATTGAAGTATAGTTGATTTACAATGTTGTGTTAATTTCTGCTGTACAGAAAAGTGATTCAGTTAGACATATATATATTCTTTTTCATTTTTTTTTATTGTGGTTTATCCCAGGATATTGAATATAACAACTGGAAATTCTTGAATGTCTCCAACCAGCTCTAGCAAAAGAGCCAGCACCGCATACCACTGCAGTTCAACCAAGTTTCTCACCTCCCTGTCTTTGTTCATGGTGTTCTCTTACCTTATAATGCCATCCCATCAGCTCTCTTCTTTGGTCTCATTACTTTCTCAATGCTCATTTCCTGCACCACCTCTTCTAGGAAGCCTTCTCGAACCCCCTCCATGCTCCCTTAGCTCCCTTTGCTTGCCACTGTTATTGTACTCACAACATTAAGCTAAAGTTTATGTGAGGACTGTGTGCCCCTCCAGTCCACAAATACCCATCTTAATCCTCTCTGTAGCCCCTGTGCCAACCCAGAGCTTGCTATACAGGACTGATGAGGAAGACATTAGGATAGTTCTGGGTGCTGTTTGGCAGGAGGTCCCTGGCTGAGACAGTGCAGCAAGGCTCTGAGTGGTCAGAGCTCAGCGTGAGACCTTAGGCGACCCAGCAGTGTGGAGGCTCAACTAGCCTCAGCCCTGGATGATGCTTCAGGTCAAGACAGCTCTACTGAAATTGATGGGAGCACCAACGAATCCAGTAAATAAATAATTATCAGATGGAGCTTGACTATTATCCTGGGAAAATGGCCATAGTCACAGTAAAAATATCACCAGACCTCCCAAGGACAATCAGACTCCAGGTGTTAAAAAATCAGCCTTTGGGCTTCCCAGGTGGCGCAGTGGTTGAGAGTCCGCCTGCCGATGCAGGGCACGCGGGTTCGTGCCCCGGTCTGGGAAGATCCCACGTGCCGCAGAGCGGCTGGGCCCGTGAGCCATGGCCGCTGAGCCTGCGCGTCCGGAGCCTGTGCTCCGCAACGGGAGAGGCCACAACAGTGAGAGGCCCGCGTACTGCAAAAAAAAAAAAAAAAAAAAAAAAAAAAATCAGCCTTTGTGGCTAAATACATAGGATAAAAGAAGTAATACTGATCAGTTCCCAAACCTACCCACCTTCAAGGGCTGCCTGTAGCCCCACCCCTGTGAGGCTGTGGCAGGCTAGTCTGATTTACACTGACTCTGTTTTCTAAGGTCTTAGGACTTTTATTTATAGCGTTCAGTTGCCAGTGATGATTAGTATTTAGATAATTCAATTTATGTTTTTACAAAACAAGTTTTTGCATAGCTCCCCATATGGATGTCAAGGTTTTTAAAGATAGGAGCCATGATTATATCTCTCTATATATAGTATTCCTTGGTGTGTCTCACCTGGCACCGGAATCAGGTTTTCTCCTTGAACGCTCACCTGGCCTAATGCTGAAGAGCCTCCTCTTCATGAGGAGTGGACAGCTGAGGGCCTGGAGGCCAAGGAGCTGAAAATAGCGTTCACTCAGGCTCATTCATGTGGCTAAAATTTTTGAAATATGAGTTGGTTTTTCCTTCCTATCTCAGTTGAGTGTTATATGAGACCCCTAAACTGTGCCCAATTACTGGTTAGATGGAATGATTAATTCTATATGAGAGCAGAATTCCCTTTAGGCCTCACACAGATGCCACATTATGATAAGGTAGCTTGAACTCATGGTCCTAGTTCTGAAGAGCATTTCGGGGGGGGGGGCCCTTTGCTCCTTAGTCATGCTAATTATAAAAAATAATCACAACCAGAGACTTTTACCTTAGGTGAGACCTTTGCCCACGTGGGCTTTTGTCAGGATCTGCTTAAGAAGAAATAATGAGACAGTGAGTGAATCAGTGATCATAAACCAAAAGCATTGTTGGAAAATAGAGATCATAAACCAAAATGACCTTGTTGACAAGGTCATTTTCCAAAGTGATGACATCATCTTCACACTTGCAATCTAGTGATAGACTGAAGGGGTTCTTCTTTGAAGCATTCATCTCCAGAGCTTGCCTAGTCATTGCCTTGACAAAGCCCACATGTGACAACAGAAGGGTCACTATGTTATCCTGCCTGACGCTGAAAACTCCGCCTCTGTGCACCGGCGCTGAATCGAATCTTGGAGACAGAGTTTTGGGTGAAGTAGAAAAGAAGAACTTTACTGCTTTGCCAGGCAAAGGGGGACACAGCAGACTTGTGCCCTGAAAGACTGTGTGTCCAAACCGGGGAAGATTTGGGGAGGAATTTTATAGCAATGGTTCAAGGGCGGAGTTGCTAATAAGCATTAGGGTATGCACAGGCCCTACACTCCTTTAATCTGGCCTCAGGTGGTCTCCTGATGAGTTTCTCTGGTTCCTTTGATCTGGCCTCAGGTGGTTTCCTGATGAGATTCTCCAGGTTATCAAACTATGACCTTCTCCGGAATGAAGAATGCTAATATCTTCAGTTTGTTGGGGGTTTTAGTTCTGTAGAAGAGCTCAAAGATATTGATATGTGTATCCCTTGAGGGGGAACCAGGACCCTGCCCCAAGGCTGCACTATTGTTTCCTGACTGCTCCTCCCTTGTCTCTGCATCCTCTCCCTTCCCTGATTAGCAACTGTTTGAACCGGCCCTTTGGAACGCAGGGAAGGTCATGGAGGCTGGAGTCTATTTCCCACAAACAAGAAATGGGAGATGCAGAAAGGCTTCCATGCCCAGGAGCCCCACAGGGTCCTGCTCGATTTCATGCCCCACACACAGCCAAGGTGGGGGGCAGGTGGTAGAGCCACTGTCTAGTGTATCTTGGAAGCTGAAACTCACACATGGAGTGTCTATACTGCATTTGGATCACTTAGGTTAACTGGAAAAAGTAATCAGGCCAGCAGTGTAGTGGGCTTTCCCAGTGGGGATGATGCCCCTCTAACGACAGACATTCTGTTGGCATGAAGGTGAATGAGTCTTGAGCCTTAACCATCATCAGACCTTCACTTGCACCAGTGCCCCTTCTACGCTGCCTCTAAGTGCTCTGAGAGAACTTTAAAGGGAGAGAAGGCAAATTTTCTTTGATTATAAACCTGGGGAATATAAGCAGCAAATGCTGCCTCCTTAGATGAGTTCAATATTCATTTGTTCAGGGAATATTTACGGAAAGGTATCCATGTGTGGACACCATGTCAGGGAGAGAGTCAATTCATGGTGAGAGAAACAGAAAGAGCCCCAGTGTTTGTGGCTTTCAGCCCAGTGAACAAATATTCACACAAATCAATGTTTTCTTTGTTGGTCTGTTACTCCTTTCCACCTCAGGTTGGGATCCAGGATGGGGACTACAGGCCCATTTCATCTCTACATCCCAGCACCCAGCCCAGAGTCTGGAGGAGTGCGTGCTGAGAAGTTTGCTGAAAGGCCCATTCTCATGTTAATGTCAGCTGTTGTGAGGGAGGCTCTTGGGTCCCTGCACCATGGCTAGTGGTCAAGACAGTGGTCCTGACAAGATGCTCTTGTCTGAAGTGGCCTTTGGTGGAGGGGCTGAGGAGAGACATGGATTTCCTCTCAGAGCTCAGATCCTTTGGCCACTCTGGGATGGGGGTAGCATCTCTCCTCCCGACTGTACTACAAGCTGGTGACCAAAAAGAATATGCTCTGAGGCTACAGTAGCTACAGGAGTGAGGCTGTGAATACTGCCCATCCAGCCCCTGCTAGGACTGGGCTCATCAAGAGGTGTCCTTGTGGCTCTGAGAGGACTGCTCTCCTCAGGATGACCGAGACGGAGGCTGAGGGGGTTGGAAGAGATGACACACATGCAGCGTGCTTAGTACCGACAGATGCTGGTCAGTGACACCTGCCATTAACCAAGGGGGGAGGTGACTGTGCCCCAGAACACAGGCGGGCTGAGGTGTCCCACATGCCTGACCCCAAATGAAGTGAGAACTAGATTTCCCTCATCCCATTCTGGATTCCGATTTCTGCAAAGACTGCTTAATTTCAATGTCCCAAAGCAAGTTATGGACAGGAGCCTTAAAGCCCAGTGATTTATAATCACAAGGTACCAGCTTCAAGGATTTTCTTACCATGTGTTTTACCGGCAGTGTCCCTTGAAAAAAGCCAGCTTGGGCACAGCGCCCTCTGCTGGTGGTGTGGACACCTGCTCGGCACGCCTGGGAGAAAGGGCGGGGCAAGACGCTCCTGAGATTCCTTTTCAGGCCACTACGTCGTGTTTAATTTAATTTAAAAATGAACAATCAACAGAGGTGATCTCTGGGATCCCACTGGATCCAACAAAGGAGTGACGGGGAGCTGGTGAGGGCAGAAACGGCGCTGAGCATCCTCTGAGCTGCAGGCTGGGTCACCCCCTCCGTCCCAGTTCCTCAGCACTTTCTCCTCCCCCTGAGGTCCCTCAGCTCACTGCCACCAAGCCCTGTTTGTCTCCTCCACTGGACGGGGCCCTCAGAGGGCAGGCACAGTGTTTATTAGTATCTCCAGCCTGGGACGTAGCTGGTACTGAATAAACATTTGATAGAAAGGCTCAATGCCATCCCATGCTGTTTCCATAACAAACAACTAAGTCAAGAAAATTTACAAGGCTTGGTTGGGTCTTCAGAGAAGTGGTGCTCCGCTGCTTTCTGTGGCCATAGCCAGAAATGGTCCAGCCCAGGGCAGCAAAGGCAAAAGAGTTTAGATATGTAAAGCATCACCTAAAATGTTTAACACATATTAAGTGCTCAAAAATGATTGCTATGGCTGGTGATATTGCTATTCCTATGTACTTTGTAGGGATGTGAGAGATTCCAATGAGTTAGAAAAGTTTAATTCTTAAATTTTCTTACTGTTACCTATAGTCTTAATAGAAAAATAAATCAGAGGTATCATGAAACGGAATAAAACAATTTCAAAATGACATAAATAATTTTGTTTTTACCCTCTGATAAATTGCTTTACATTCTTGGGTTTTGGTTTCTTTAGGAGGAAAACGATGGAGTACATGATTGCTCCAACATGCTGCGATTCCTCACACAAGATCATATAATACAAACCTAACGTAGGCAGTCCCGGCTTCTTGCAAACTTGCATTTCACTTATTCACTTATTTAGCTCTGCGTATATATAGTATAAATAAATTAATAAATTAATTTAAAAATATCTATTACAGACTTATTGTACTTGACCAATTTATAAGCTTCAGCCTCTAAGTTCAGCCTCTAATTTACCAGTTTTCTGGTTTCTCTTAGGAAACTGAGTCAGCATTTCATCTTCCCATCATTATATCCCCATCTAGTGGTAGGAAAAGCCAATTGCAAGTCTATAAATTTTTCTCCCTGCCTTCTTGGTCCCCAGGAAAAATGAGTAAAGTATAAATGAATGAGGATGAGCTGAGGATGAATATGCCAAACCAATTCATGATTTGAGTTCTTAGTTGGCTCTTGAAATAAAATTACAAATATAGATTGAAGAATTGGATGAATTTTTTAGGCTGGAAGTATATCACACACTAAAGTTCTGAATTGAGAAGAAAGCAAGTTTGGCATTCTTGGGCCAAGAAAACAATTGTCTGGGTAGAGTGGAAGGTCCCTGTCGGGCAACTGGGAAAGGCTAATGTCATGACTGGTAGGGACCTGGAACAGTGGGCAGCAGAGTTTAGTTCTGACACGATGGTTTCCTAGGATGACAAATCTCTCTGTTACTGAATCAGCAGCATGAGTTAGTGGGGTCCCCAATAACATTCTCAAAAACAGTGTGAACCTGAATTCTTTCTCTCTGGGCTTAGAGACAACTGACTGGTGTTTTTCTTAATGGTTCTCATAGAGCTGTCATCCTCCTCCCTGATTTTGGGAAGGCTGTGTGGTAGGGGGGTTAAATGTGTGAGTTTGGGAATCAGATAAGTCACCTTGTGTTCTTGAGAAAGGTATTAACTTCCGTTTTCTCATTTGTAAAATTGCAGGAGGGTGCTGGGTGCAAGCAGGGGTAATACGTACTCCATAGGGTTGATATGAAGATTAAATGATGTAGCGGGTGCAGAGAACCTAGTATAATGCCTGGTACAAGATAGGTGCCTGATAAGCAAACTCATTATTAGTGCCTTTCTTTCACCCTCATGGATCACTTTATTTCCCTCCCTTCTGTACCTTTGAGTTGCTAATTTTTACTGAGATCTCTTTTGTGTCATACTTGTGTGAGAGGATGTTAAACACAACTGTTCCTCTGGTCTTAAAGCTTTAGCAGAAGCACCAGAAGCCAAGAATAACAGGTGCAACACTACAAACGCAGCGACTATGAAACCAGCTGTGGCCCTTTGCTCATCAACCAATCAGGTCCATGAGAAAAGGCCTAGAATTCACTGGGTGGTTCAAGAGGCCAGTAGAGGGCTGCCAGTATGCCGGGCGCCACCACCTGTCCCACCCACCGGGCCTGAGGAGGGAGGGCTTTCCCTTCTCCTTAAGCCAAAGAGAAAGGAGCCACCTAGAGAAAACTCCCCTGGAGAGTCTGACATGGGTTCTCTGAAGTTTGAACAGCCAGCTGTGAGTCACCTGAAAAGAACTTTTTCCAAGAAGACATTCTGCCAGGATGAGGCACCTACAGCAGGAAAGGGCTGGAGATGCTTTGTTGCAAACAGAACCTGGGCTGCTGATGGGTGCAAAGAGCTTGTAAACAGTCAGGCGGAGGACCACCGGCACCAGCGGACTGTGGTCTCCAGGAAGGGGGCTCTTGCAGGAACCCCTAAAAGTCCCCGGCTACACCCAGAGGGTCTTTCTGTTCCTCAGCTCCCTTCCAACCCCCTTAATCACTCTGGAGGGGCCCTACAATTCAGCTCATGAATGAGGTAGAGTGAGAAAAAGAAAAGTCCAACTCCCAGAGTGTCCTGGGTGGCTGGGAGAGGGGAAGAAACTTTAAATTGAATGAGAGTGTGGAGTTTTGATATTAGACTGGACTGAGCATATTATTACCTGAAACCTATTGTTAGTGGAGAGTAACTGAAAAAGCTTTGGTCTCAACCCAAGATCTAATCCAGGGGACAGGTGGGGTGGTAGGGCTAATGGATTCCTAGAGACAGGTTTAAAGGGAGTGTGTGCCCTTGGTGCGCAGCTCATGTGATAAGCCGGTAGCAGACTGAGCCCAGACTTGTTAGCTTTGCTCTGGGTTTAGGATTGGCTCTTATCCCAGGAGGACTGTGGTGACCTGACTCTGTTATGATAACATAAATCTTCATGTATCAGGAATTGTTGTGCACAGTCCTGCCTGGAAATGTAAAGATGAACAGACTTGATTATTCATTGATATTTTGGGAGCCTGCAAGGCAGTTAATACAACAGAAAAAAAAGGCTTTGGGCATGTCAGTCTTAGCTCAAATCCAGCCCCATTAGCTCCCATCTGCATACTATGTGCATAACACTTAACTTCCCTGAGCCTTGGTTTCTTCACCTGTACAATGGGTATTATCCCTGGGTACCCTGGAAGAGTTATGAAGTGTCAATGAAGTAATGGATTCAAGCAGTGCAGTGCCTAACTTGGTACCATCAGTAAGTGTGGCTGCTGTCACTCTGTTCAGGGCAGGAGTGAAACACTGTGGGTGACAGAATAATGCACAGTCTCTGTCTTCAGAGAGCTTCTATTCTGGGAATGGGGTAGATTGAATGTGTGCCTGTGCAAGTCATGCTGCCAGTCTTTGATGAGGGCTACATATTTACCAAGGTTTTCACTGATTTCTTTGTAGACAAGATGATTAATTAGGGTTGGATGTCAATATTGTTTGGTGAATTTGCAGCTGAATAAAAGGCTAAATCCAAAGAATCTTTAATTAATGGGTGTGATGCAAATAGAAGAATTGGGCAAGAATGACCTTGGGAATTCCCTCTACTTTGTCTGGACGACAATCCAGCTGGGATTTGGGGAACCTTTTCTCCAGTGGGAAGTGCTCCTGGCATCCTCCCATGAGGAGATGGGGCTGCAGCATCCCATGGGTCTGAGGTCTGCAGGTGCTGGTTGTCTGCTTCTGCAGGGAGCTCCTAAGAACAGCTGGCACCCAAATCCAGACTGCCAGGTGACCAATAAGGTTATTTTCAGACTTACCCTGAAAGAAGGGAAAGCAGTTTGGGGCCAGGTCCCTGCCCTGGAACACAAAACCACATGGTGAGGTCAAGGCCCTGACCCCACGCCCCTCTCATAAGAACAATGGGAGGAAGAAAGACCTATACTTTCTTTTTCTTGCTGACCCTCATTTTGTATGTTTCCTCCTATTTCTAGCAAAGTCCATTCTTTACCTTATCTGTATTTTACTATGAAATTCACCCAAGCCCTGGAACCTGACTGAAAGAAACTGCCTCACATGACAATGGGTTCGTTTTAACCAGATAGGGGGTTTCTTACCATCTACCACTGTAACAATGCTCTGCTAAGTGGTTTGACCTAGGTAAAGATTTAGAAGGCAAGCTCCTCAGATCTCTAGGGGATATGAAGCTGGGAGGATGGGTAGAGATAGAGAATACCTGGACAGCAGAGTCAAAATTCTAAAAGATCTCAACAAATACACTAAAGAGAAAGTACAACAAGGTAAATATAAATTTATTTAGGTTAAAAATATTATGAAGTATAAATGGGAGAACTTATCTTAATAGAGGTTCATGTGAAAAATACCTGAAAGTTTAGTAGACCCAAGCTCCAAATGAGCCAATAGTATAATGCAGTTGACAAAGAAGCTAATTCAATCTCGGGTGCTGGGAAGAACAGGAACTGTTAGTTCCCCAAGTTCACTGGCTGGCCCAGATCTGGAATATCCTACGCTGTTCTGGGAGCCACGTTTTATAAAGGCCAGTGACAACCTGATGAAGAGTAAGAATAATAGTGTAGGATCTTACGAAGAAATGTTTAAAGAACTGAAGACATTTAGTTTGAAGAAGACAAGATTTCATTATCACATAAGGGCTTTCTTAAAAAATTTGAAGGGCTATGATCCAACCACTCAATAAACCATCCATGGTTATACTGAAGAAAAAAGTAGATTTTTTTTTTCATGGAGCAGAACTAGTACAAATTGGTGAAAGTCATAGGAAAATGATTGTCAGAGCCAAACACAAAACAAAATAAAAAACAAACAAAAACTCAGACATTTATTTTTCCAAAAATGTGACAAGCTTCTTCACAGAGACGTGCTCTCCCCAGTGCCGAGGTCATGAAGCAGAGCATGGGGCCTGGGCCTCACAGAGGAGAGTCCGGGAAGGGTGGTCTCTGAGCTGTGCCAAGTGCTTTTACGGCAGAGACTGCTAGTTGCCTGCCCAATGTACATTCTCCCTTTCTTTTTAAAATACAGAACCATGATTCTATATGAGGCAGCAATATACCCGGTCAAAAATTATATTTCCCAATCCCTTCCAGTTAAGTGGGGTCCCATATCTAAGTTCAGGACAAAGAGTTGTGAGTGGAAGCATTTTGTGGGACTTCTGGGAAGGATCATTAAGGAGAATTGATTATCTGGGAAGTACACTTTTTTTCCCTTTCTCCTTTCTGCTGCTTAGAGTATAGATGCAATGGCTGGCACTCCAGCAGCCGTATTGAACCATGATATGACATTTAGTATAGAAGGCCAGGATGGTAGCACAGAAAGGTAAAAAGAACATGAGTAACTGATGATGACAGAGCTGATGTTCAGTACATATCTATTAGATGTTTATTTTGCTCCAGGGAATGTTCTAGGCACTTGGTGAACAAAACATAGTGTCTGCCCTCATAGATCTTAAACAAGTGAGGGAGCCCGGGATGCTTGCTACATTATACAAACTCTGGTGGGTAGGGAGGCACTTACATGGAATGAAATGGGGCCCTCTGGAGTTGTACAAAGGGGTAGTCCTTATGAGAACTTACATGGTGGCAGTATACTTACAATCTTGATTAGATAGATAAGAACACTGAGATGTACAGATATTCAGTTATTTCCCAAGATTACTCAAAGAATGATCAGGTTGGAATTCAACCCTAAGTGTGACTCCAAGCTCACTTTCTTAACAATTTATCTCAACTTGTTCATGGGCGGTAGGAGAAGGGTAGGAGCACACTCAGAGAAACAGAAAGAGAACCAGGAGAATGTGACATTTTAGAAGAGAAGGGGGCAGAGAATTACAAGAAAGAGGAGGGGTAAAGAGAAGTTAAGGAAGACGAGGACTGATAACAAGCAACAGGATTTAGAGAGTGCTCATTCTTGACCTTTAAGAGATCAATTTTAGTAAGAATATTCCTAGCTTACTTTAATTCTCTAAACTACAGTCTTTTTCGTCTCATAACAGGTTTGCAAAATCTTTCATTCTTATATGTCTATTATTGAGATTTATGTTAAAATAGATTTCAGCAACTGTTCAGTAGTATAATTATTTCTATGACATCAGTAGTACATCCAGTACCAATTTCTTCTGTTGTCAGTCTACCAAATGTCACCAAGAATTACACATTGTGCAGTGGTGACAGGTGTGTTGCAGGCATTTAAGTATAGAACTGGGATGTTTTTCACAAACAACTTCTTAAATTCACATCCATGGACCTGAAAGGGGTTTGTGCAACATATGCTTCTTTTTCTTCAACTGTAGAGTAAGAAATAACATTGTCAACATCACTACTGAGAAGTATACATTCTCATTTTATGTCTGAGGGTATGGAGATTACGTTTCTAAAAATGTTTCCGCCTATGAATTTGTCTTCATAGTTCAGAAGAAAAGTGCCCTTTTGATTGTCAAGGAACTGTGGTAGGTTGAAAACGTCCCCAGAAACTCTTAAGCTTTGAAAGATATTTCCTAAAATAGTTTGAATTTGAAAGATAAAATGGAAGGAGAGGAAAGGTAAGTCATAAAGTATCTGCTACTGTTGTTCAACCCCATCATGTCTTCTCCCATGCTTCTCACTGTTTTCCTCACCTCTGTATGCTGACCTTAGCTGATGAAAAAAGGGAAAGTTTATTTCCATACGGAGCAATGAAAATGAAAGTTCTTCAGCATAGCAGGGGTTAATGCCATGAAGTATTTCTTGGAAGACAAAGACAACAGTTATTCTGGGTTTGATGAATAAGGAGCAGAGCAGTGTTAATAACATGCCATGAGCCCAGGAGATAACAAATGAGTAAGTGTGGAAAGAGATATAACAAATGAGTAAATGTGGAAAGAGATACTTGTTTTCCTCTGAAGGGCTTGTGAAAGGGCTGTGTTATGTAAATGTGCCCTGTGGGTGTATGATAGACATGGGCAGTGAGATAAACTCTGCCCTGAGAATGGAGCCCATGTCAGACTTCCTTTCCGGCTGTGATTACTTCCCACAATGATGATTGATTTGGTAGAGTCTAGGTGGGGATAAGTTGATCAAACCAGGAGTGAAAAGTATTATTGAGACACTGGCCTTTGCCACTGCCCATGTGCTTGCAGTCAGCCACTGTCAATACACAGACAGCCAGCCCTTGCAGCCAAACGTGCATGCCTCTGGCTTCAGCCACCACTGTCAATTGCCCTGGTCCCTTGCCACTGGACCTGGAGCTGCCACCAAAGACTCCAACAGCCTTTGTAGCCACTGTGGACTCCCCATAGTTCTTGCCACCAAGGACCATGCCAAAGATTACAATGTCCTGGACAACAGCTGCCTGAGCTGACAAGATACCATGCCCCTCCATGGACCTGGCGCCACCACATGCCCCCACGCTTGCCACCCCTCACCACTGAACATGGGGCCAGTACACACTCCAGCATGTCCCTACCCTTTACCCTGCAAGTAAAGTTCTTTCCTTACTGAAATCGGTCCATAACGTCTGGAAGAGGTGACTGCATCTTCAAATGCACAGACACCTATGGTAGGTTATTGAGTCATGAAGAATCAAGGAAATATAACACCACCGAAGGAGCACAACAAACTAGTGACTGACCCCAAAGAAATGAAGATCCACAAATTGCCTGAAAAAGAATTTAGAACAATTCAAAAGAAGCTCAGGGAGCTACGAGGAAACACAGATAAAAAATTTAACAAAATGAGGAAGACAACGCAAGAACTAAACGAAGAGTTCAACAAAGAGATAGAAAACAAAAAAGAACCAAACAGAAAGTGTGGCACTGAAGAATACAATGACTGAACTATAAAAAAAAAAAAAAAGGAGTGGAGAGCTTCAACTATAGAACTGATCAGGCAGAATACAGATTCAATGAACTCTAGGACATAGCACCTGAAATTATCCAATCAGAAGAGAAAAAAGAATGAAAAGGGACGAAGAAAGCCTATGAGACTTAGGGGACACCATCAAGTGAGACCACATTTGCATTACAGGAGCCCCAGAAGAAGAAGAGAGAGAAAAAGGCAGAAAGCTATTTAAAGAAATGATGGCTGAGAATTTCCTAAATCTGGGGAGAGATATAGACATCCAGGTACATGAGGGTTAAAGCTCCCCAATCAGTGTCAACCCAAAAAAGACTTTATTGAGATATATTTTTTAAAAATATTTATTTCATTTATTTTGGCTGTGATGGGTCTTAGTTGTGGCTGGCAGGATCTTCACTGTGGCATGTGGGACTCTTTAGTTGTGGTATGCATGCAAGATCTAGTTCCCCAACCAAAACTATCAACAATCAAAGAGAAAGAGAGGGCTTCCCTGGTGGCGCAGTGGTTGAGAGTCCGCCTGCCGATGCAGGGGACACGGGTTCGTGCCCCGGTCCGGGAAGATCCCACATGCCGCGGAGCGTCTGGGCCCGTGAGCCATGGCCGCTGGGCCTGCGCGTCCGGAGCCTGTGCTCCGCAACGGGAGAGGCCACAGCAGTGAGAGGCCCGCATACCGCAAAAAAAAAAAAAAGAGAGAGAGAGAATCTTGAAAGCATCAGGAGAAAAGTTCATCACATACAATGGAACCTCCATAAGGTTATCAGGGGACTTCTCAGCAGAAACCTTGCAGGCCAGGAGAGTGAGTAGGATGATATATTCAAAATGCTGGAAAAAAAACCCTGCCTAGTTACATCTACAGTTCTGTTTCATTTTTTAAAGTTGTGAGTAAATAATCAAGCTTTGAAAGATAAACATTGTACTATTTCAGTCATTTCCCTAATGACTCCATGTGAGCAATCTCATTTAATCTTCAGGACAACCCCATTATTATCCTCATTTATCCATGTATTCAGAAGAACCGAGGGGTGGAGACTTTAAATATCTTCCCTATCGTCCCAGAACTGTAATTATCTGAGACTGGATTTAACTAGGCAGCCTGACTTCAGAGGCCATGCATTCAACCATTCAGAGCTAGTTTCAAACCCAGACCTGTCTGAGACGTTCAATCCTACACTGTCTAGATTTTTTTTCTTGGGATATGGAAAGAAAGGATGCTTTGGGCTTGAATAAGATTCTGGAGATAGTTTCAAGGCTTGATAATTTTGCTGGGGCCCTATGCTATATACCTTTTTTCTGTTGGGAATTAAATAATCAATCTTAGGGAAAAAATGATGACTGTTTTTCAGTGAGAAATTCAGCCACAACTTTATGTCATATTTATGAGAAAGGGCTACAATGTAAGTTAATACCAGCTTGAATGCACTTTGGACTATTTGTTACCAGAGTCAGAGAAATAAACTTCATTTTTCAGTGTGTGTCCCAAGATGTGGGCATAGTAGATTAGTACCCACCAGGCACCATTGTACAGGGAGGGTAAGAAAGAGTATTGGAAAAAGTCAAGGATTCTCATGAATAGATCTTGGTAGACTGTGTTTCTGCTAGCAGAGGCGCCTGAGTAGAGATCCCCATCAGTGGCTCCGCACAACTTCAGAGCCAAACTGGCAGCCCCATCTACTTGCAGAGCTCAGTTGGCAGTTCTGCCTGATTTGGGTCTCCAGCCAGCGGCCTGACCAGGCCATGGAGTCCATCCTAGAGCCCTGCCTGGATAGGGAGGCAAGTCATCAACCCAGCCCACCAGCTGAGCATAGCCTCCAGCCCTGCCAAATGAGAAAGCCTGGCCAGGCAGTGGGCAGCAGTGGAGCACATCCTACAGCCCAGGGAAGCAAGTCAGCAGCCCTGCTCGACTGCTGAGAAAGGCAGAAGGAGGAGACCACTTCCTCAAATGCACAGATGGCAACATAAGTATATAAGGATCACCAAGAATCAGGTAAACGTGACACCACCAAAAAAACCAAACATATCCAATAACTGACCCTAAGGAAATGGAGATCTATGAACAGTCTGATAATGAATTCAGAATAATCCTTTTAAAGAAATTCAGTGAATTACAAGAAAACACAGATAGACAACTAAACTAGATTAGGAAAACAAAGCATACACAAAATGAAAATTTCAACAAAGAAATAGAAACCATTAAAGAAAACCCATAGAAATCCTAGAGCTGAAAAATAATGACTGAACTGAAGGATTCAATAGAGATCTTTGTTAGCAGATTCAACCAAGCAGAAGAGGAATCCGTGAACTTAAAGACAGATCATTTGAAATTATCCAGTCAGAGGAGCAAAAAGGAAAATTAAAATGAAAAAGTGTGAAGAAAGCGTATGTGAATTACAGGACACCATCAAGAAAAAGAAATCTATGAATTATTGGAGTTCCAGAAGAAGAGAGGGAGCTATTATCTGTTAGAATCACTATTATCAAAAGGACAAGAGATAAGTGTTGGTGAGGAATTGGAGAAAAGAAAATACTTGTGAACTGTTGGTGGGAATGTAAACTGGTACAGCCATTATGAAAAATAGTATGGAGTTTCCTCAAAAAATTAAAAATAGAAATACCGTATGATCTAGCAATCCCACTTCTTGCTTTATATCCAAAGGAAATAAGGTCAGTATATCAAAGAGATATCTGCATTCCTACGTTCACAGCAGCATTATTCACAGTAGCCAAGATATGGAAGCAACCTATGTGTATGTCAACAGATTAATGGATAAAGGAAATGTGATATGTATCACATTTTATATACATCATAGTATATATGTATATAATAAATATATGTGTATATATATATATACACACACACACACACAATGGAATATTATTTAGTCTTAAAAAGGAGGAAATCCTGCCACTTATGACAACATGGATGAATCTAGAGGAAATTTTGCTAAGTAAGATAAGTCAGACTCAGAAATACAAATATTGCGTGATCTCATATGTGGAATCTAAAAAAAAAAAAAAGTGAAACTCATAGTAACAGAGAGTAGAATGACAGTTACTATAGGTCCAGGAGTGAAGGAAAGGGGAGATACTGATCAAAGGGTACAAACTTTCAGTTATAAGATGTATAAACTTTTGAAGACCTAATGTACAGCATGGTGACTGTAGTTAATAATAATATATCATATACCTGAAATTTGCTTAGAGAGTAGATCTCAAGTGTTCTCACCAAACTCAAAAAAATGGTAACCATGGCTAGTGATGAATATGTTAACTAGATTGTGGTAATCATTTCACAATGTATACAATGTATCAAAATATCATGGTGCACACCCTATGTATATACAATCTGTCAAAAAAAATAAATAAAATTTTAAAGTACTATTGAATTTAGAATGAAATTTTCTGGGATTTTGTTGTTGGTTTTCTTTTTATCATTTCAACCAGCAGGGTTACAGGTAAGTCTCTCTTTTACTAGCAAAGAGGAATATAACTAGCAAAGCCTGCTGTTGTTTAGCCTGCTGGCTGCTGCACTGGGAGGTGGGGTTCCTTTGCTATGAGGGCAGGTTTAATGAAAGGAGAAAGGGAGGAATAATAATCTCATGTCTTCTTTAAGCTGGACACTAGGTACATTGATGTACGTACCTCGTTTAATCTTCACGGCTCTGAGATATACATTATTAGATCTCCATTTTTAGATTAATGACTGGAATATCAGAGAGGTTAATAATGTTCTTATGGTCACAATGTTAGAGTTCAGCCAGAACTTAGTTTTTTTCTCCTTACTTTTATTTTTTTATTATTTTATTTATTTATTTTTTAACATCTTTATTGGAGTAAAATTGCTTTACAATGGTGTGTTAGTTTCTGCTTTATAACAAAGTGAATCAGCTATACGTATACATATACCCACATATGTCCTCCCTCTTGCATCTCCCTCCCACCCTCCCTATCCCACCCCTCTAGGTGGACACAAAGCACCAAACTGATCTCCCTATGCTATGCGGCTGCTTCCCACTAGCTATCTATTTTACTTTTGGTAGTATATGTAAGCCCATGCCACTCTCTCACTTCATCCCAGCTTACCCTTCCCCCTCCCAGTGTCCTCCAGTCCATTCTCTATGTCTACATCTTTTTTTTGTTTGTTTGTTTTTATGGTACGCGGGCCCCTCACTGTTGTGGCCTCTCCCGTTGCAGAGCACAGGCTCTGGATGCGCAGGCTCAGCGGCCATGGCTCACGGGCCCAGCTGCTACGCGGCATGTGGGATCTTCCTGGACCAGGACACGAACCCGTGTCCCCTGCATCAGCAGGCGTACTCTCAACCACTGCGCCACCAGGGAAGCCCCATCTATGTCTATATCTTTATTCCTGTCCTGCCCCTAGGTTCTTCAGAACCATTTTTTCCTTCTTTTTTGAGATTCCATATACATGTGTTAGCATACAGCATTTGTTTTTCTCTTTCTTACTTACTTTACTCTGTATGACAGACTCTAGGTCCATCCACCTCACTACAAATAACTCAATTTCATTTCTCTTTATGGCTGAGTAATATTCCATTGTATATATGTGCCACATCTTTTTTATCCATTCATCTGTAGATGGACACTTAGGTTGCTTCCATGTCCTGACTATTGTAAATAGTGCTGCAATGAACATTGTGGTACATGACTCTTTTTGAATTATGGTTTTCTCAGGGTATATGCACAGTAGTGGGATTGCTGGGTCATATGGTAGCTCTATTTTTAGTTTTTTAAGGAACCATACTGTTCTCCATAGTGGCTGTATCAACTTACATTCGCACAAATAGTGCGAGAGGGTTCCCTTTTCTCCACACCCTCTCCAGCATTTATTGTCTGTAGATTTTTTGATGATGGCCATTCTGAACAGTGTGAGGTGATATCTCATTGTAGTTTTTTTTTTTTTTTCCACAGTACGCGGGCCTCTCACTGTTGTGGCCTCTCCTGTTGCAGAGCACAGGCTCCGGACGCGCAGGCTCAGCGGCCATGGCTCACGGGCCCAGCCACTCCACGGCATGTGGGATCTTCCCAGACCAGGGCACAAACCTGTGTCCCCTGCATCGGCAGGCCAGCTCTCAACCACTGCGCCACCAGGGAAGCCCTCATTGTAGTTTTGATTTGCATTTCTCTAATGATTTAGTTATGTTGAGCACCCTTTCATGTGTTTGTTGGAAATCTGTGTATCTTCTTTAGGGAAATGTCTATTTAGGTCTTCTGCCCATATCTTGATTGGGTTTTTTGTTATTTTGAAATTGAGCTGCATGAGCTGCTTGTATATTTTGGAGATTAATCCTTTGTCAGTTGCTTCGTTTGCAAATATTTTCTCCCATTCTGAGGGTTGTCTTTTCGTTTTGTTTATAGTTTCCTTTGCTGTGCAAAACCTTTTAAGTTTCATTAGGTCCCATTTTTAAATTTTTATTTCCATTTCTCTAGGACGTGGGTCAAAAAGGATCTTGCTGTGATTTATATCATACTGTTCTACCTATGTTTTCCTGTAAGAGTTTTATAGTGCCTTGCATTACATTTAGGTCTTTAATCCATTTTGAGTTTATTTTTGTGTATAGTGTTAGGGAGCATTCTAATTTCATTCTTTTACGTGTAGCTGTGCAGTTTTCCCAGCACCACTTATTGAAGAGGCTCTCTTTTCTCCATTGTATATTCTTGCCTCCTTTATTAAAGATAAGGTGACCATATGTGCGTGGGTTTCTCTCTGGGTTTCTATCTTGTTCCATTGGTCTATATTTCTGTTTTTTTACCAGTACCATACTGATTTGATTACTGTAGCTTTGTAATATAATCTGAAGTCTGGGAGCCTGATTCCTCCAGCTCCGTGTTTCTTTCTGAAGATTGCTTTGGCTATTCAGGGTCTTTTGTGCTTTCATACAGATTGTGAAATTTTTTGTTCTAGTTCTGTGAAAAATGCCATTAGGGATTACATTGAATCTGTAGATTGCTTTGGGTAGTATAGTCATTTTTACAATGTTGATTCTTCCAATCCAAGAACATGGTATATCTCTCCATCTTTTTGTATCATCTTTAATTTCTTTCACCAGTGCCTTATAGTTTTCTGCATAAAGTCTTTTGTCTCCTTAGGTAGGTTTATTCCTAGGTATTTTATTCTTTTTGTTGCAGTGGTAATGGGAGTGTTTCCTTAACTTCTCTTTCAGATTTTTCATCACTAGTGTATAGGAATGCAAGAGATTTCTGTGCATTAATTTTGTATCCTGCTACTTTACCAAATTCATTGATTAGCTCTAGTAGTTTTCTGGTAGCATCTTTAGGAGTCTTTATGTACAGTATCATGTCATCTGCAAACAGTGACAGTTTTGCTTCTTCTTTTCCTATTTGGATTCCTTTCATTTCTTTTTCTTCTCAGATTGCTGTGACTAAAACTTCCAATACTATTTTGAATAATAGTGGTGAGAGTGGGCAAGCTTGTCTTGTTCCTGACCTTAGTGGAAATGGTGTCAGTTTTTCACCATTGAGAACAATGCTGGCTGTGGGCTTGTCATATATGGCCTTTATTATGTGGAGGTAAGTTTCCTCTATGCCTACTTTCTGGAGTGTTTCTGTCATAAATGGGTGTTGAATTTTGTCAAAAGCTTTTTCTGCATCTATTGAGATGATCATATGGTTTTTAATCCTTAAATTTGTTAAACTGGTGTACCACATTGATTGATTTGTTGTATTGAAGAATCCTTGCATTCCTGGGATAAACCCCACTTGATCATGTTGTATGATCCCTTTAATGTGCTGTTGGATTCTGTTTGCTAGTATTTTGTTGACGAGTTTTGAATCTATGTTCATCAGTGATATTGGCCTGTAGTTTTCTTTTTTTGTGACATCTTTGTCTGGTTTTGGTATCAGGGTGATGTTGGCCTTGTAGAATGAGTTTGGGAGTGTTCCTCCCTCTGCTATATTTTGGAAGAGTTTGAGAAGGATAGGTGTTAACTCTTCTCTAAATGTTTGATAGTATTCGCCTGTGAAGCCATCTGGTCCTGCACTTTTGTTTCTTGGAAGATTTTTAATCACAGTTTCAATTTCAGTGCTTGTGATTGTTCTGTTTATATTTTCTACTTCTTCCTGGTTCAGTCTTGGAAGGTTGTGCCTTTCTAAGAATTTGTCCATTTCTTCTAGGTTGTCCATTTTATCGTCATAGAGTTGCTTGTAGTAATCTCTCATGATCCTTTGTATTTCTGCAGTGTCAGTTGTTACTTTCCTTTTCATTTCTATTTCTACTGATTTGTCTTCCTTTTTTTCATGATGAGTCTGGCTAATGGTTTATCAATTTTGTTTATCTTCTCAAAGAAACAGCTTTTAGTGTTATTGATCTTTGCTATCATTTCCTTCACTTCTTTCTCATTCATTTCTGATCTGATCTTTATGATTTCTTTCCTTTTGCTAACTCTGAGGTTTTTTTGTTCTTCTAATTGCTTTAGGTGTAAGGTTAGGTTGTTTATTTGAGATGCTTCTTGTTTCTTGAGGTAGGATTGTACTGCTATAAACTTCCCTGTTAGAACTGCTTTTGCTGCATCCCATAGGTTTTGGGTTGTCGTGTTTTCATTGTCATTTGTTTCTAGGTATTTTTTGATTTCCTCTTTGATTTCTTCAGTGATCTCTTGGTTATATAGTAGTGTATTGTTTAGCCTCCATGTGTTTGTATTTTTTACAGATTTTTTCCTGTAATTTATATCTCATAGCATTGTAGTTGGAAAAGATACTTGATATGATTTCAATTTTCTTAAATTTACCAAGGCTTGATTTGTGACGCAAGATATGATCTGTCCTGCAGAATGTTCCATGAGCACTTGAGAAGAAAGTGTATTCTGTTGTTTTTGGATGGAATGTCCTGTAAATATCAATTAACTCCATCTTGTTTTAATGTATCATTTAAAGCTTGTTTTTCCATATTTATTTTCATTTTGGATGATCTGTCCATTGGTCAAAGTGGGGTGTTAAAGTCCCCTACTACGATTGTGTTACGGTCGATTTCCCCTTTTATGGTTGTTAGCATTTGCCTTATGCAATGAGGTGCTCTATGTTGGGTGCATCAATATTTACAATTGTTATATCTTTTTCTTGGATTGATCCCTTGTTCATTATGTAGTGTCCTTCTCTGTCTCTTGTAATAGTGTTTATTTTAAGGTCTATTTTGTTTAATATGAGAATTGCTACCCCAACTTTCTTTTGATTTCCGTTTGCAAGGAGTATCTTTTTCCATCCCCTCACGTTCAGTCTGTATGTGTCCCTAGGTATGAAGTGGGTCTCTTGTAGACAGCATATGTATGGGCTTTGTTTTTGTATACATTCAGCCAGTCTATGTCTTTTGGTTGGAGCCTTTAATCCATTTACATTTAAGGTAATTATTGATATGTATGTTCCTATTACCATTTTCTTAACCGTTTTGGGTTTGTTATTGTAAGTCTTTTCCTTCTCTTGTGTTTCCTGCTGAGAGAAGTTCCTTTAGCATTTGTTGTAAAACTGGTTTAGTGGTGCTGAATTCTCTTAGCTATTTGTTGTCTGTAAAGGTTTGTTTTTTTTTTTTTTTTTTTTTTGGAGGAAGAGAGAGGTGGCTTTATTTTTCTGCTAGGCAGAAGGGAAGACAGCAAGCTAGCACCTCAACTGTGCCCCCCCTCCTTGGGAATCGGGAGATTTTAGATGTGGGGCTCACAGCCCGGGGTATATGGTAAGGATCAAAGTAGTGAAGGTCTTGCATGCTTCCTTTCCTTTGCATTATTTCAAAACAGTCATAGCTGGCGTCAGGCTGCCTGGTAATTGGGGTCTGGCAGTCTGGAAACTGCGTCCATTTGCCTCTCGTTTATCGGCCTGTGACCTTGTCTCTGAAATTCAAAAACTATAGGGGGTGATTTGTTACGAGGGGCCTGTAGAATGTAAGTGGCGGGAGTGAGAGGTGGGGTATGTAACACACAGTCAGGGGTGATGGGTGCCGAAGGTAAATTGCGTAGTGTCAGGGAGTGAGGTTCGCTTTGTAAAGTACAAATCCAGTTACTGCAAATTAGTGACAGTTAAACAAGGAGTGATTAACTCTCAGGGCCGGCTGTGCTGCTTCTCTGCCTGCTCGCTGCTCCCTTTGTCTCCCTTGCTCTCAGGGGAGGGAAGACTTCATGGCTATTTTTGCTGCAGCCACCATTCTTGAATTGTACCTGAATTCATTAGAATTCTTGAGTCCTGTTAGATACTCGTTTGGAGCTCTTGAGTAGAAGGCTTGCAGACCTTTTGGTTAATGGCAAATTGAATAGTTGTAATTCATACCTTGGTTGAACTTGGAAATTTCCAAATCCATTGAGCAACACATTCTTAATCTCTACGGTGGGTATTTCTGAAGACATGTTTTTTTGTTGTTTGAACAACTAAAACTAGTAAGTAATTTATTGAGCTTCTTCCAGGTTTGGGTACAAAGGACATCGGACACTGTCTACTCCATGGGAGCACAGTCTCAGGACGGTTCTAGAGACAAGTTGGGAGATCACGATGTGGGCAGGGTTGTTTACTCTGAGGCCTTTCTCCTTGGCACGTAGATGACCATCTCCTGTCTTCACGTCATCTTTCCTCTGTAAAGGTTTTAATTCCTCTGTCAAATCTGAATGAGATCCTTGCTGGGTAGAGTAATCTTGCTTGTAGGTTTTTCCCTTTCATCACTTTAAATATGTGCTGCCACTCCCTTCCAGCTTGCAGAGTTTCTCCTGAAAGGTCAGCTGTTAACCTTATGGGGACTCCCTTGTATGTTATTTGTTGCTTTTCCCTTGATGCTTTTAATATTTTTCCTTTGTATTTAATGTTTGATAGTTTGAATAATATGTGTCTTGGCATGTTTCTTCTTTGATTTATCCTTTATATGACTCTCTGTGCTTCCTGGACTTGATTGGCTATTTCCTTACCCATATTAGGGAAGTTTTCAACTATAATCTCTTCAAATATTTTCTCAGTTCCTTTTTTTTTTCTCTTCTGGGACCTCTATAATTTGAATGTTGGTTTGTTTAATGTTGTCCCAGAGGTCTCTGAAACTGTCCTCAATTCTTTTCATTCTTTTTTCTTTTTTCTGGTCTGTGATAGTTAGTTCCACTATTTCGTCTTCCAGGTCATTATCCGTTCTTCTGCCTCAGTTATTCTGCTATTGATTCCTTCTAGAGAATTTTTAATTTCATTTCTTGTGTTGTTCATCATTGTTTGCTCTTTAGTTCTTCCATGTCTTTGTTAAATGTTTCTTGTATTTTCTTTACTATCATTACTCTGAATACTTTTTCAGGTAGGCTGCCTATTTCCTCTTCATTTGTTTGGTCTGGTGGGTTTTTACCTTTTTCCTTTATCTGCTGTGTGTTTCTCTGTCTTTTCATTTTGCTTAGGTTACTGTGTTTGGGGTCTCCGTTTCGCAGGCTGCAGGTTTGTACTTCCCGTTGTTTCTGGTGTCTGCCTCCAGTGGGTAAGGTTGGTTCTGCCTCCAGTGGGTAAGGTTGGTTTTGTAGGCTTCCTGGTGGAGGGGACTGGTGCCTGTGTTCTGGTGGATGAAGCTGGATCTTATCTTTATAGTGGGCAGTACTGTGCCCAGTGGTGTGTTGGGGTGTCTGTGAACTTATTTTGATTTCAGCCAGCCTCTCTGTTAATGGGTGGGGTTGTGTTCTTGTTTTGCTATTTGTTTGGCGTAGAGTGTGCAGCACTGTATCTTGCTGGTTGTTGAGTGGAGCTAGGTCTTCACATTGAGATGTAGATCTCTGTGAGATATTTTGCCATTTGATATTACGTGAGGCCAGTCGGTGGTCTCTGGTGGACCAATGTCCTGAACTCGGCTCTCCCACCCAAAGGCTCTGGCCTGACAGCTGGCTGGAACACCAAGACCCTGTCAGCCACTTGGCTCAGAAGAAAAGGGAAAAAAAGAAAGAAAGAAAGAAAAATAAAGTAAAATAAAATAAAGGTATTAAAATAAAAAATAAAAAAATATTGTTAAAAAAATAAAAAAGCAATAAAAGAAGAGAACAACCAAACCAAAAAAGAAATCCACCAATGATAACAAGTGTTAAAGACTACACAAAACACACACACACAAAACGGACAGACAGAACCGCAGGACAAATGGTAAAATCAAAGCTATACAGACAAAATCACACAAAGAAGCACACAGATACACACTCAGAAGAGAGAAAAAGGAAATATATATATATATATATATATATATATAAAATAAAGAGGAAGAGAGCAACCAAATCAATAGATGAATATACCAGTGATAATGAGCTCTAAATACTAAACTAAAATAAACAAAAAGCCAGAAACAAATTAGTTGCAGAAAGCAAACCCCAAGTCTACAGTTGCTCCCAAAGTCCCCTCCCTCAATTTTGGGATTATTTATTGTCTACTCAGGTATTCCACTGATGCAGGTACATCAAGGTGATTGTGGAGATTTAATCCGCTGCTCCTGAGGCTGCTGGGAGAGATTTCCCTTTCTCTGTTCGCACAGCTCCTGGGGTTCAGCTTTGGATTTGGCCCTGCCTCTGCGTGTAGATCCCCTGAGGGCATCTGTTCTTTGCTCAGACAGGACGGGGTTAAAGGAGCCGCTGATTTGGGGGCTCTGGCTCACTCAGGCCAGGGGAAGGGAGGGAGGGGTATGGAATGCAGGGCGAGCCTGCAGCGGCAGAGGCCAGCGTGATGTTGCAACAGCCTGAGGCACGCCATGTGTTCTCCCGGGGAAGCTGTCCCTGGATCACGGGACCCTGGCAGTGGCGGGCTGCACAGGCCCCTGGTAGGGGAGGTGAGGATAGTGACCTGTGCTCGCACACAGGCTTCTTGGTGGTGGCAGCAGCAGCCTTAAGGTTTCATGCCCGTCTCTGGGGTCCGCGCTGGTAGGCATGGCTCACGCCCGTCTCTGGAGCTCGTTTAGGCGGTGCTCTGAATCCCCTCTCCTTGCGCACCCCGAAACAATTGTCTCTTGCCTCTTATGCAGGTCCAGACTTTTTCCCAGACTCCTTCCCGGCTATCTGTGGTGCACTAGCCCCCTTCAGGCTGTGTTCATGCAGCCAACCCCAGTCCTCTCCCTGGGATCTGACCTCCAAAACCCGAGCCTCAGCTCCCAGCCCCCGCCTGCCCCGTCGGGTGAGCAGACAAGCCTCTCGGGCTGGTGAGTGCCGGTCGGCACTGATTCTCTGTGTGGGAATCTCTCTGCTTTGCCCTCTGCACCCCTGTTGTTGCACTCTCCTCCGTCGCTCCAAAGCTTCTCCCACCACCCCGCCCACCCGCCGTCTCCGCCAATGAAGGGGCTTCCTAGCGTGTGGAAACCTTTCCTCCTTCACAGCTCCCTCCCAGAGGTGCAGGTCCCATCCCTATTCTTTTGTCTCTGTTTTTCCTTTTCTCTTTTGCCCTACCCAGGTACATGGGGAGTTTCTTGCCTTTTGGGAAGTCTGAGGTCTTCTGCCAGCATTCAGTAGGTGTTCTGTAGTTGTTCCACATGTAGATGTACTTTTGATATATTTGTGGGAAGGAAGGTGATCTCCACATCTTACTCCTCTGCCATCCTGAAGGTTCTCCTTACTTTTAAACTTGTTTTTCTGTTGGACCATGATATTGCCATAAGACAGAGTAGTTTTCTTTTTTTAAACATCTTTATTGGGGTATAATTGCTTTACAATGGTGTGTTCGTTTCTGCTTTATAATAAAGTGAATCAGTTATACATATACATATGTTCCCATATCTCTTCCCGCTTGCGTCTCCCTCCCTCCCACCCTCCCTATCCCACCCCTCCAGGCGGTCACAAAGCACCGAGCCGATATCCCTGTGCCATGCAGCTGCTTCCCACTAGCTATCTACCTTACGTTTGTTAGTGTATATATGTCCATGCCTCTCTCTCGCCCTCAAAGTAGTTTTAATAATGGGGAAGGTCTTATAGGTAAACTCAGACCAGAAAATATTTTTTATCTCACCTACTGTTGCAGAAAAACTCCAACCCTTTCCCACTGCAGTAGCACAGAGGATATGGAAATTGAATTCACAACTCCTGCAGTACCAGCATGGTACTGCGTTTTTCAATAGCAGTTAGGGACTGAAACCAAAATAGCAAGCACAGTGGCAACACCATAGTTGAACTCTCAGTCGTTGAAGTAAAAAACCTGTTTAAGGAGAGCATGTGGAAAAGTGGCATCCTGGCTAGCATGCCCAGTCAGGACAAATGACTGGATCACATGGACACCAATGGCATATCCAGATTGGAGACCTGGTGGAGATCCAGACAGGGGACTTAGACTGGAGAGCTGGGTTGACAAAAGAAGTGTCTCCAGGCAATGACAGAAACACCACTTCAGCTTCTCTTTTTTAAGGGCTCCAAAAGTCCATTTGCCAAATGTATTTTGCTAACTTTTAGAACGTTGCATATGAGTCGTTTGCAAAGAGTGATTTTGATTTCACACTTCTGTTGCATTTGAGAACACCCTCCAGTTATTCTTAGGAAGAGGTGACTGAATTGAGTGGACCCAATGACATTACAACTACAGTGTCATCCCTTACAGAACCAAGTCTGTTCAAGGTACTATCCTTCCTGTTTCTGTGAATCAACTTTTGCTTAGACACACTTTCTGTGCAATGTGACCTGAAGGTTAAGTGAACTATCGGGAATGTCTCTCTATACTTTTACCCAAACTGTTCCCTTTCATCTGTAATTTCCTAACCCTTAAAATTTAAAATTTTTGCCTTTAAAATCTTAGTCATCTTATGGGCTTCCCTGGTGGCGCGGTGGTTGAAAGTCCGCCTGCCGATGCAGGGGACATGGGTTCGTGCCCCGGTCCGGGAAGTTCCCACGTGCCGCGGAGCGGCTGGGCCCGTGAGCCATGGCCGCTGAGCCTGTGCGTCCGGAGCCTGTGCTCCGCAACGGGAGAGGCCACAACAGTGAGAGGCCCGCGTACCGCAAAATAAAATAAAATAAAATAAAATCTTAGTCATCTTTTAAGACCCAGCTACCACTTCTAGTCCACCTCATATAGATGTGCACTTACCTTTCCTTCCACACTCTGAGCACTTAATTATATACTGTAAGGGACCCCAACTGTCAAAGCATAGCTGGAAAAATAGGCTTTCAATTTCCCTGGAAGGAAAAGCAGAGACAATCAGCTCAAGAATGCCTAGCCATTAGCTCTGCTTGTCCCTGAATGTGGATATAGCTTCACTGATGCTGAGTTTTGTTCAAGAATTAGGAGATTCCAGAATTCCCTTCAGTGGATGTACATCTGTTTGTATTGGGTGGGCCAAAAAGTCTGTTCGGGTTTTTCTGTAAGCTATAAAATTTCTGAATTAGTAATGTGAACCCAAAGTAGAAAAAGGACATGGCTAGAGATTAGGCTTCTCTGATCCAGCAAGGTTCCTTACATGGACTGCACACTTGTTAGGGAATTTGGGGACCAAAGACGTACCATCAAGACAGGTTTCATCTACTGCTCTGTGGGACTGCTGCCATGTCAGCTGAATTGTTGTGTCCTTTTAAAAACAAACTGAGAATTTAGTCTAACCTCTCTGTCTGTCTGTCTCTTTTTGTCTCACCACTTCCCACCTATTTATAAGTCACTGAAATGTTGCAGTAACCAACTGTTGCGACTTTGTTACATTAACATTTGTTAGAAAAAGCCTCTGGGTACCAGATGTGAGCCACAGTTCAATAGAAGACTACAAAGGAGTTGAAGCAGGGAAGTGTGTTACTTACAGGTCCTGGAGGAAGTACATGGCACACCTGAGGGGCCACCTGGAGAGGTCAAGGCAGAGTGCAGGCAGAAATCACAGCAGGACCTGGGGCACGTGCCTTTATTAGGGTCTGTGGGTGGAGCGTTTTGAAGTTCCTGGGCTCAAGTCGGATTACTTAATTAAACCTAGAAGAGTGGGACTTTAGTAAGCTCCATGGGAGTCTTATCTAAGGGCCAGGTAAAGGGTAGAGAGCTAGAAGGCGGGGGAGACTGTTGATCACAGGGCTGCTGGGAAGTCATAACAGGAACTTATATTTGCTTGTGACTCTGTGGGCTGCAATCTAGGGCATGTGCTTTCAAGAGGGAGCTAGTATCAGTTAAAGGCTCTGCAGGCTGCTTGGCCAAACAAAATGGCTGCTGAGGCGGCAATATCATGGAGTAACTTAGCTAAACTCTCAACACAAACCAAATCAGAAATTCAATTTCTTCACTCAATGTCATATTCTTGAGGTCTATGACATAGATAGATGACATAGATGATGGATATAAAGAGAGTCCATTCCTTTTTTTTCTTCTTCTTCTTTTTTTCTTTCTTTTTTTTTTCTTTTTTCTTTTCTCAGTCCATTCCCTTTTTTTTTTTTTTTATAAATTTATTCTATTTTATTTATTTTTGGCTGCGTTGGGTCTTCATTGCTTCACACAGGCTTTTTCTCTGGTTGCCGCGAGCAGGGGCTACTCTTCGTTGCGGTGCACGGGCTTCTCATTGTGATGGCTTCTCTTGTTGCAGAGCACGGGTTCTAGGAGCGCAGGCTTCAGTAGTTGTATGGCATGTGGGCTTAGTTGCTCCACAGCATGTGGGATCTTCCCGGACCAGGGCTTGAACCTGTGTCCCCTGCATTGGCAGGCGGATTCTTAACCACTGTGCCACCAGGGAAGCCCAGTCCATTCCCTTTTAACTGCTGTATGATAGTTCATTGTGTGACTCTATCGTATTTTATTTATCCATTTCCCTCTGATGGACATTTAGGTTTATTTCTACCTTTTTCCTAATGCAAACAATGCAGCAGTCTGTATCCTTGTACAGATTTCCTGAGAATGGCTGTATTTTTGGTTCACAATCATTTATTTCCTCAGGCCTTGCTAAGCTTCCCTACAGTCAGCTTACTCCTTCCTACTGCGTCGACTTTGCACTTGGCTGTGTGCCTTGCTTTGGCCAATGGACCATATGCCATCTCTGAGAAAAATATTTCAATGTATTTGTGTGATTTGGCTTTGCTTCCCTTGAGGTTCTGCCCTCTGTTGTGAAACAACATGCCCCAGACAGTGGCTGCTCCTTTAGGGTAAGAGCCAGCATGAGAAGATACAAGGAACCAAGCCAACCCCAGCCAAATCCAGCCAGGCCCAGCTGAGCCCTCCAAGCCCAGCGGAACCACAGCCAATCCTCATGTTTCACCAGGGAGACAGTTGTTCTTTGTCATAATCCACTGGAATTTGAAAATATTGGTTGCCGCAGCAAAAGCTAACAATTGTAGGAATAGGTACCTAAGAGTAAGCTGCTGCCATGATAAAACCCCCGAAATACGGCTCTGGCCTCAGGAGGCTGCCATTGTGGCAATCTTCGTCATGCAGATCATTTGGGAAACTGTCAGAAATGTACTGAATGTTCTTGTGGCTTAGGGTAAAGAGATTTCAAGGCAGAATGTTTACAGTATGAGTATTAGTTGTAACTACCTGTATTAGATAAGGCACTAAAAGAAAGATACTAAGAAAATAATCAGCCTATTTGTTTTCAGGTATAATTTATTGATACAATAAAAATCCGTCCTTTTTAGTAAATGGTCTGGGAGTTTGGACAAATATATACAGTCATATGACTACCACCAAAATCAAGATATAGACCCCTTTGGAGTCAACCCCCTGCCCCCAGCTGTAGCCCTTAGAACTACTAATTTGTTTTCTGTCTCTGTAGTTTTTCCTTTTGCAGAAAGTCCACTAAATGGAATCATACAGTATGCAGCCTATGAGTCTGGCTTCTTCCACTTGGTATATGCATTTGAGATTCATCCATGTTGTTGCATATGTCAATAGCTTAGTTCTTTTTATTTCTGAGTATTATTTCACTGTATAGCTGTGCCATGTTTTAGCAGTTCACTTGTTGAAGGAGATTTGGGTTTTTTCCAATTCGGGGCAATTACAAATAAAGCTACTATAAATGTTTGCATACTGTTTTTTGTGTTAACTTATGTTTCTCTTTCTTTTGAGAAATATTTGGAAGTAAGATTGCTGGGTCTAATGATAAGTACATGTTTAACTTTATAAGACACTGCTAACCTGTTTCTAGAATGGTTGTACATTTTACATTTCCAGGGTGTGAGAGTTCCTGTTGCTCTGCATTCTCTGTGGCACTTGGTATTGTCATTCTTTTCGGTTTTAGCCATCCCAACAGGTAAGTAATAGTATCTGTGGTCTAAGTTTGCATTTCCCTAATGACTAATTATGTTGAACATCTTTTCCTGTGTTTATTTGCCAAACATGTCTTTTTGATGAAGTGTCTGTTCAAATCTTTTACCCATTAAAAAAAAATTTTGTTATTTAATTACTGAGTTTTGAGAATTCTTTATATATTCTGGATACAAATCCATTACCACAAATGCAATTTACAAATATTTTCTCCCAGTCAGTAGCTTGTCTTTTCATTCTTTTAACAATGCTTCTTAATTTGGATAAAGTCAAATAGGTCTGTTTGAAAGCATGGGTTAAAGGAAGAAAACAAGAAAATTCAGATATTCTGAGATTTTCAGGGTTGAAAGAGACAACCGCTAAAGAGTCTCGAATTAAGACACAACCTGGGGGCAAAGACCAAATCAAAGTTATGGGTCTAAACTGTCCTCCAACAAATCTTTTCAATTGGACAAAATGCCTCGTGGAAAAAGACCAAGGGCATGGTTCCACAGAAGCACGATGAGCCAAAGTTTCTATAATTAATTGAGAGAGTTAGGTCTCAGAAAGCACTGTGTATGTGCCTATTGGCACACAAAGGCAACAGAAATCAAATAGATAGAAAAACGAGAAAGTTCTAAGAGAAATACTTTGTCAAAAATGCTACCACCCTGCATTAATAGAGCTGGTCACAGTTCAAGAGGGAAAACTACCTTTGGACCCTCAACTTTCCATAGGCAGGGAGCAGGCCAAGAAAGCTGCTGAACTTCCAGGCAGGGCATATTCTCCAGTGATCTTTTCAGACATGGCCACAGAGGATGATGGAAAAGGAAGGAAATCCCAGAGGACAGAGCTGAGAGCTTTGGAGAAAAATGACTGGAGATCTACTTCCAGGAATCAGAGTCAGGGCCCAATTAGGGAACATTCATTATCTATTTAGGATGATTTTTTTTTAAGGGTAAAATCATGACTCTCATACAGACATAAAATGAACTCATGTTTAAAAAAAATTTTTTTAAAGCTCATTATTAATGAGGGAACCAGGCATATGTTGCAAAGAAGATCCTCAAAAAAGAGTCCAAAGAGCAGACATATTTATAGATCAGAAATGTGCAAATGGAGGAAAAAATTTGCTTCTTCCATAGTGGAAGAGGAAAGTCAAACGAACTTCCACTAGACAGAATTTTTTGCATGTCCACAGACAAGAATTATTCTGCATTATTATTAGTTATCTAAAATTTACAAGTGTAAGATAGCTCAAAGGCAATGAAAAACAGAGAACACACATAGACTCAGAATCAGATACATAAAGTAGAGGAGTATGCTCTAAACAATGCATACTTTTCCATTGAAGCGCACAGTTTTCCCTACAACCCTCAGGATGTGCCCAACAGGATTTCAGAATTGCTTGGACCAATGACTAGGTGTTATGCCTTCTCTTGTTCTCCTTTTTAACTAGAAGAGTTTTATTGCAGCTATCCAATTCTACCATTATGAATTGGAAGTATGGGGGCCAGATAACTTGTCATTTTAGTTCATAGGTCTCCTGTGACTTGAGAGGAACTATATCTGAGCCTGAAGTAAGTCGCAACGTCCTGGACTTTAAGCCCTATGTCTAATTGGATGAGAAATGAACATCTAACTGATCATTTGATGGTTGACTGTATCACTTTTATGATCTGAAACAAATAACGTTGAAGTGTTTGTTTTAAAAATAAAGTGGTGAGGTTCAAATGAAGGGAAGCCAACTTTCAGGCAAGGTCTAAGAGCTGATTACAGGGCTGGCCATGGGAAATAGACAGAAAGGGGAATCTGGGAAGCTGCGGGAGGTGAGCATGTGGAGAGGCAGTAGGGATGGAGAAAGCTCAGGAGCAGAAGTGGGAACTAGAGGAGGGCAGGGTCCAGGACTGGTACTACGAACAGAATTGGCTCATCCAAAGATCATTCCTCAGGACTACCAGCACTAGATTGTGGGCATGTCTCTCAGGTGTAAGAGATACACTGTCTCAGATGCACGTTGTTTTCGTCTAGACTTTTTGCTCATTCTTCACCTCCAGGGGCTAAACACTACATTCTATTTCTTTTCATTTTTTTCGCCTTGCTGGATTACTCGGAATGAAAGGACAAGAAGGTGTATCTTTTTTTTTTTTAAGATTTCTTTTGATGTGGGCCATGTTTAAAGTCTTTATTGAATTTATTGTAATACTGCTTCTGTTTTATGTTTTGGTTTTTTGGCCACAAGTCATGTGGGATCTTAGCTCCCCGACCAGGGATCGAACCTGTACTCCCTGCATTGGGAGGAAAGGTCTTAATCACTGGACCACCAGGGAAGTCCCAAGGATGTGTATCTTTTCAAAAGTGAAAAGTATGTTTATCCAAGAGTTACAAAAGCACAAAAGTTTGCAGTAGCTTTATTTACAATAACTGGAAATAGCCCAGGGATCCATCAACGGGAATGTAGGTAAACAAACTGTATAATATAATTTTATAATGGAATATTACTTAGCAATAGAAAGGAATGAGCTACTGATATACACAACAGCATAGATGTCTTAAAAACATTATGCTAAGTGACAGAAGCCTTACAGAAAAGAGTCCATACTATATTACCCCATTTATATGCAATTCTAGAGTAGGCAAAGTTAATCTGTGTTGGAAAAAAATTAGAATAGTGATTGTCTCTGAGGGTGGGAACAGGGGTTGTGAAGGGGCATGAGGGAAATTTCTGAGGTGATGGTAATGTCTTATATCTTACAAAGGTGTATGCATTAAGACTCAGTGGATGTACCTTTTCAATGTATATAAATTTAATGTATGTAAATTTTACATAAAATACTGCAAATAAATATTAAAGTTTAGTTGATGACATGCATAATGCAGTGTTTAAGGGAAGTTTACTGATATCTTCACTTTACTTTGAAATGCATTGAACAATAAGATGGATTAAAGGCTGAATAGATGGATGGCTAGATAAGAGATATGTGATGAAGCAAGTGTACTAAATATTAATAGTAGTATTTAAGTGATGACTATATAAATGTTTGCTGTAAAATTCTTTTAATTTTGCTTTTTGTTAGAAATTTTTTCATACTAAAATATTGGAAGGTAATTTCATTTAATCTTTGTGATTTAAAAAATTGCACTGGATCTTAATTTAAAATATCAAGGTAAGAAAAGATTTTAAAAGACACGTACATCAGAATATCATGAAACCAGATTAAGAATCACTCTTGGAGATGCAGAGTTATATTTCTCTACACCTTCCAAGAGTAAGCACTTTATTCCTGATTCTTTAGAGAGTTAGTCTGATGGAGGAAAAACAGAGTGGTGTGATACACATTCTCTAAGATAGCCCCCAGTATCCCCATCTCCTGGCATTCACGTCCTTGTGTAATCAGTCTCCTCCCCTTGAGTGTGGGCTAGACTTACTGATTTGCTTCAACAAATAGAACAAGGCAGAAGCAATTAGATGTCATCCCAAGATTAACTTATAAAAAGACTGTGGTTTCCATCTTGGGCACTCTCTGGCTTTCTCTCTTTTGGGTCCACATGCCATGTCATGGGGACACTCAGGTAGCTTATGGAGAGGCAGAACATGGGAAGGAAGGGAGGTCTGTTAGCAACCATGTGAATCAGCCTGGAAGCAAATCTTCTGAGGCCTCCCCGCAGCCATGCTAGGAAGCTTGGAATTGGATGCCCTGGCCCCAGTTGAGCCTTCAGATGACCTCAGCAGCAGCTGACAGCTTCTATGCAAACTCATGAGAGAGCCTGAGTCATAACCATCCCTCTAAGCTGCTCCTAAATCCTGACCCACAGAAACTGCATAAGATAATAAATATTTGTTGTTTTAAGATGCTAACTTTGGGGGTAATTTATTTTGCAGAAATAAACTAAGTGTTCTCTTGCTTCTTCTCTACTTCCCCCTCCTGCTTTTCTTCTCTCTTTGGTGGCACCATGTCCTAAGCATTTACATATGCATTTACATATATCCACCCATTTCACTGTTACTAGACACCTTTGTGTTAGCATTATTCCTATATTACAGGCAAAGAAGCTCAAGTTAAACAGCACGCTCAAAGGTAAATATCTACTGTGGCAGACTTTTAACCTGTGTCTTTATGATTTCAAAGCCTGTGCCCTCTCCATGGTATCACAGTGCCCTAAGGCCCCACAGCCTGCCATCCGCTTGGTTACCCAGGACATGGTAGTGGTGCTGAGGGCCTTTACAGGAGCTACAGAACCCTCTTTCTTTTTCTTTTTTTTTTTTTTTTTTGCGGTACCGGGCCTCTCACTGTTGTGGCCTCTCCCGTTGCAGAGCACAGGCTCCGGATGCGCAGGCTCAGCGGCCATGGCTCACGGGCCCAGCCGCTCCGCGGCATGTGGGATCTTCCCAGACCGGGTCACGAACCCGCGTCCCCTGCATCGGCAGGCAGACTCTCAACCACTGCGCCACCAGGGAAGCCCAGAACCCTCTTTCTTATTTAGCTCATCAGGCCATTCAGATCTAGCTTTAAGGATCTCCATTTCAAAAGAGACTGTTGAGCGATGTTCTAAACTTAGTTGAACAGAGGAGCGAGAACTAGTTGAATACAAAGGATAAACACATTTATTCAGTATTCTGCATTCCAGGTATTGTGCTCATAAGCATATTATAGAACAAACTCCTGCTTTTCCAAACTCTGAGCTATCTGAAAGTTCAGATAACTGGATTTTTTTTTTTTTCACTCTGCAGGGGAAATAAAGACAAACAGAGAAGCTTTTATCAATATTCAGATACACATGAGAACACACATTTTCTAGGACACATCTTCTTGGGATCATCAAATTCAGGTCAACTTCTTCTACCTTTCACAGTTTTAGGACAAGAAACTGCAAGATTTCCTTAGTGCTTTTTTAATCAACAAAGACTAGATGAATTTTGGTATCAATCTAATATTTTAATTTTACACACACACACATACACACACAAGCTCATATATTAGAAAACAGACATATTTATATAACTCTCAGACATGGCATCCCTCTGGAGATGCAGGTTTATAATAATATGTATAAAAATTTAGATCTTTATTATGGAATTTGTCCCCTACTCTGCTTTGGTTCAGATGCACTTGTGTTTATCTTTTCCATAAACGGTGAGCTCTTGGAGGTCAGAAACTATGTCTTACTCAGTTTTTGGATTCTTCACAACATGTAATGACTTTTTTGAAGTAAAAGTGGAAGTGATGTTAAAATACTTTAAAGTAGATATTTTCACCTTAGATATGCCGAGTAAAGATAAGAAAGGTATAGACTTCCTAACATGGGCTGAATGTGACATATTCTAATGGGTATATTACGAGTGAGGTCATAAAGCTTGTGAAATCTGTAGTCAGACTGCGTGGGTTCAAACCTGACTCTGGCATTTACTAGCTGTGGGATGTTGGTTAAGCTGCTTAACTTCTCTGTGCTTCAGTTTTCTCAACTGTGAAATGGGAATAATTATGGGATCTGCTACATGTGAGGATCAAGTGAAGTAATACATGGAAAGTACTTCACACTGTGCCCAGCACACAATAAGAACTCCATAAATGGAAGAGCCATTATGATTATTAAAATATATGGAGACCTCAGGGAGGAGGGAATTTGTGAATGAATGTGTATCTTTATTTTATGGTGTCATCGTGGGCATATTACTTGAGCTCTCTGACCCTCAGTTTCTTTATTTATAGGCTAAGGACAATACTTTTGAAGTGAGTAAATGAGGTAAAGCATGTAAAACACTTAGAAAAGCACCTGACACATAGTAAATGTTTAATAAATTCATTTTTTCATTCAACATAGACTTATTGGCATTGACTACACAATGGCACTGTGCTGGGTCCCGGGGATCCTGGAGGGAATGAAACAACCCCTGCTCTCACTGAGGTTACAGTATAGGGAGGGGAGACAAATGAAGATATTGCAGTACAGGTTGTGATAAGAACTATGGGAAGCATGAAGCAGGGTAAAGGGATAGAGAGTGAGGGGAGAGGCTGTGCTAGTTTATAGAGAATTGTTACATTTGGGCAGAGACTGAAAGAAGAGAGGAAGTGAGCTGTGTGCCTGCTTTGGGGAAAGGTGCTCTAGGCAGAGGCAACAGCAACTGCAAAGGTCCTAGGGTGGGGCCTTATGTGCAAGAATAGGAAGGAATCAGGGGGCCGAGCTGAGGAGGCCGGGAGAGTGGTGGGAAATGAGGGCAGAGGAGTCACAGAGGCCAGATCATGCAGGGGCTTGAAGGCTGTTGTTTGGAATTTAGGTTTGACTGTGAGTGAGAGGGAAAGCCATTGAAAGGTTTCCAGCGGACCAGTGATTTCACCTGACTTGGGTTTTAAAAGCTTCAGTTTATAATACAAATGAATGCATATACAAAACAGAAACAAGACTCACAGATATAGAAAACAGACTAGTAGTTACCAAAGGGGAAAAGGAAGCGGGGAGGGACAAATTAGGCGTATGGGATTAACAGATAAAACTAATATATATAAAATAGATAAGCAACAAGAGTATATTGTATAGCACAGGGAAATATAGCCATTATCTTGTAATAACTTTTAATGGAGTATAATCTGTAAAAATACTGAGTCACTATGCTGTACACCTGAAACTAATATAATATTGTAAGTCAACTACACTTCAGAAAAAAAGCATCACTTTGCGGGGGAGGGAGTTGATGGAATATAGGTTGCTCATTGTTTTCATTATTATTACTCTTATTCTTTTGTATCTCTCTTGCCTAGAGGAAGGAGGTGTCTCTCTTTCCCTCAGAACAGGTATCTGATGTCCAGATCTAAAAATGTGACAAAATTCCCTGTGTGTGTGCATGTGTGTGCCTTGCACGGCTGGGGTGTTATTCTCATGTTTCTGCGTAATGTGTTTGGTGCAAAAGCTCATCACAATCTCTGTCCTTGATATATCTGCAATCCAGTTGTGGAGATTTAATATAGAAGCAGCAGGGAAATAGCATGGACAGCAACAAGCCCCCTTTTATTTCACTCTACAAATTGTGTCATTATTCCTGAATGTTTGTGTTTATGAAGTCCTCAGATACTTTAAGCATTATTCCAAAGATGCTGCGATAAAATATGACCTGTGTTTCCTTCACCCATAAAAATGAAGGGTGGAATTGAATCAGCTTTGAGCTCTTTTCTGTCTAAAGTGCTGTCATTCAAACACACATTTTTGAAATTATAATCATCATTAAAAGTTTTCAAGAAAAACAGCTACTACGAGAAACTGGCCGTGTTGGACACCCTGACCAGGATTCTTCAGACTGGGCACTTTCTCCAGCTGCCAAAGGGCTGTGAGGCTGCAGCGCAGAGGCGGGCGGCTTCACCGATAAGTGGCCAGAAGATTGTGAAAGGACAGAGGCTTCAGGGACTCAGTCAGCTGTGGTTTCTGCCGAAGATCATCCCCATCATCAGGCTTGCCTTTACTCACTGACCTGCCTGAATCATTCATTCCTTCATTCACTTGTTCATTTGTTTTCTTTTTCCCCCTCCGTCCTCACTCCCTCTCTTCTCCCATTCTCTCCCATTGCTTTCACCAACTCTTTCCTCCTCCCCTTCTCTGCTGGGGGCAGGCAAGAGCAGATGCCCAGATGTGCACTGGACCTAGTAGGACAGGCACACCACTTTCTCTATATGGTGCCAAATCTTTCATGTGATCTGTAACTCCTTATTTCTGCCTACAGATTACTCCATCCTTTCTAGTCTCTTATCTATTCACAGATACATCATTTCACAATAAGGAAACCTGAACCAAGAAAGGGCTCAATGACTCACCTAAAATCACACAGCTATGTATGGCATAACCACCATCTTTGAATAAAACTTAAAAGTCACCACATCATAGGCTAAATGGCATCTTAAAGTCTTCCTTCAGTCCATTTACTGGTAAATCTTTAGGCAAATTCTGGAGCTGAGCTCGAAGTCTTCCTTGTAACCATGGAAAGAAGAAATGAGAGGCCAGACACAGCAATTTCTGAGCTATGGTTAAAGACCAAACTACTAACATAATGTTGACTAATAGGCCTAATGTGGCTTTATTTTAAAATCCTTTTTCTTAGCTAAACCAGACCAATGAAATTCTATCTATAATAAACTTGCAATTCTACTAGATTTCTTAGCTTCACTATTTAAAATATTGGTTTATTATAACCTTTAAAAAGGTTATAAAGCATGAAATTTTTGTATATTGATTTTGTATCTTCCAACTTTACTGAATTTATTAGTTCTAACTGTTTCTTGGTGGAGTCTTTAGGGATATATATATATATATATATATATATATATATATAATTATGTCATCTGTAAATAGAGGTAGTTTTACTTCTTCCTTTCCAATTTGCATGCCTTTTATTTCTTTTTGTTGCCTGATTGCTGTGTCTAGGATTGAGTAAGTGGCAAGAGTGGGCATCCTGTCTTGTTCCTAATCTTAGAAGAGAAACTTTCAGTTTTTCATTGTTGAGTATGATGTTATCTGTGGACTTGTCATATAAGGTCTTTATATGTTGAGGTATGTTACCTCTATACCCCTGTTGAGCATTTTCATTGTAAATTCTTTTTTGTCAGAAAGTCTTCCTTGACCTTAGAGTCCCTGACTGGGTCTGAAAATTAAACTGACAAAGACAGATTTACAGGAGAAAAAGCACATAAATTTTATTAAGTTTTTACAAGTACATAGGAGTCTTCACAAGAGAATGATGACCCAAAGATGTGACCAGACCAAGAAGCTTTTATATCTTTTAGACCCAGAAACAATTAATTTGTGATGAATCAGCAAGATAAATGGATTTGAGCTAGGGGTAGTAAATGGTGAAGAAGTAACTAGAAAGATAGGGTTGCTTTAATAACATTTGTTTGTACAGATTTCTCGGCCCCAAATTCACTGTCTCTAGTGATAAGAATGTCTTCCCACCTCCTGGTACAGGGAGAGTACCTTACCTATGGGGTTTTATGACCTGTTTTCAGGGAAGAAGGGTGAGGAGTGGGAAAGGTCGGAGTGACCTTCCTGCTTCTGTTATTTAAAAAATTCCTTCAGCTTAAGATATTTAATTTGCCAAGGTGCCATATTTTGGGGGTAGTATGTCCTGAACCCCATTAATATAAATATGAAAACCCCCAGAAACTCCCGATTGCCTTCATGATAGCACAACACTCCTGTTCCTCTGTCATTATGCCTTCACTTACACCTCTAATTCATCTCCTGAACCAGAGCAAATGCATCCTGGGCTTCAGCCACTCCAAACTTCAAGGTCAAGTGTGCACTGCCTTTGTTCATTGGGTTTCCTCTGCTGGCAAACTCTCACCTGTCCGTCAAGACCTACTCCACATCTGTGAAGCCCCTTCCACTTACTTAGTGTCTTACCTCCACTGGGACACTTCTCAGTATGCCTACAACAGCAGTCCTTAGCCCGGAGCTCATCTGGGGATTTTGTAAAAGATATCAGTGCTTGGGCCCCACTCCCAGACATTTGGACCCAATTGGTCTCGGGTGTGACCTGGACAGGGGTGTTTCAAATTCTTCAAGGTCTGGAGCCCTGGTATTCATCTTTAGCACTTTTCCCAGTGCCTGGCACAAAGTAGGACTTCAATCACAAATCAAGAATTTGTGGGGCTTCCCTGGTGGCGCGGTGGTTGAGAGTCTGCCTGCCGGTGCAGGGGACACGGGTTTGTGCCCCGGTCTGGGAGGATCCCGCATGCCGCGGAGCGGCTGGGCCCGTGAGCCGTGGCCGCGGAGCCTGCGCGTCCGGAGCCTGTGCTCCGCAACGGGAGAGGCCGCAGCGGTGAGAGGCCCACGTACCGCAAAAAAAAAAAAAAGAAAAAAAAATAAGAATGTGTGAATGAATAAGATAAGCAGCATTCACAGCTGCTCTGTGAGTCAGATACTATTGTTGTCTCACTTTGCAGTTGAGAAACAAGGATACTACATGATTTGCCTAAGATTACTAGGAGTAATCTGAATTTAATTCTTCTGATTCCAAGTCCAGTATTCTGCCTGCATCTGAGGAGGAAGGTCACCTACAGAGGAAGGGTAGCACCCAGCAATGTGCCTACAGTAGATGGGCTGGAAGGATCAACCCCCTCTGAAGGAAAATGCCCCCTTTTTGTTATTTCGATCCACGTTTGGAGAGGGACTTGTGTTGTTCTGGTCCTCTGTGACCTTTCTTGAATTCGGAAGGTTCTCCTTAAAACTCATGCTTCCTTAAAACTTTCCCCATCTTCTTGTTTTTAATGAATTATGAGCCATCCTTTATTTATAACCCATCTACAGCTGCCTTTAGGGAGCAGAAAATGAACTACTTGCCAAAGTAATTACCCTTTTAATAGACTTAGAACAAATGCTCACAGCCCATTCCTTTCTAAATGGCTGTTGTGCTAGGTTTCCGCCATCTTGCTTGACCTGCATGAGTCTCTACACTTACTGTGGATCCTCCTCAGGATTATTTTTCTAACTCACAGAAAAATGGCTTCTTTGTGTAACAGATCAGCATTTTTAGTAAATGCCTCTTCCTTCCCCAACAGTAAACAGATGCCTTAAAACGGACACAGCCTTCTCTGGGCATACAGGCTCATAATCTGCTTTTCACAGGTAATGTCACTTAGGTGTATAGATCCATCACCCAGCCAGGCAGCCAGAGGCGGGTCTGGCCATTTATTCAGCTGAGGATGGGAAACATTAGGGTCTTATGGTGCCGATAGAAAAATCACTACAAACATAATTACTAGTTATTAATTTGATTCAACAGTTGTATTTAATAGTTACGTTCCATATTAATATTTGTAAATGTACCTAAATGTATACATATAGAGCAACACAGTATTCATTCAGTAACCATTTCTAAAATGAACGGAGCACTGTCAAAATTGCTGTTACCAGTTACTTCATTCATAAATACCCTGGTACTTCAATTTTTGCTGAATATTATTATATTAGAAGCCTAAAGATCTCCAAATGCTGAAAATAATCTCTTTAATAAATGGTATTTGGAAACCTGGACAGCACATGTAAAAAAATAAAACTGGGCTAATATCTTACAACATACACAAAAATGAATTAAAGGGATAAAAGACTTGAATGTACAACCCGAAGTCATAAAACTCCTAGAAGAAAACATAGGCATTACACTACTGGACATTGGTTTTAGCAATATTTTTTTTTGGATCTGTCTCCTCAGGCAAGGGCAACAAAGGCAAAAACAAATAAATGAGACTACATAAAATTTTCCTTTGCATAGCAAAGGAAACCATCAACAAAATGAAAAGGCGACCTGTAGAATGGGAGAAAATATTTGCAAATCATATACCTGATAAGTGGTTAATATCCAAAAATATATAAAGAACTCATACTATTCAATAGAAAAAGTCCAATTAAAAATGGGCAGAGGAACTGGATAGACATTTTTCCAAAGAAGACATACAGGTGGCCAACAGGTACATGGAAAGGGGCTCAACGTCACTAATCATCAGGGAATTGCAAATCAAACCACAATGAGACACCACCTCATGCCTGTCAGAATGGCTATTTTCAAAAAGACAATAAATAACAAGTGTTGGAGAGGGTGTGGAGAAGAGGGAACCCTCATACACTGTTGGTGGGAAGGAAAATCGGTGCAGTCGCTGTGGAAAACAGTATGAAGGGTTCTCAGAAAAATTAAAATAGAACTACCATATGATCTAGCTTATGATCTGGGTATTTATCTGAAGGAAACAAAATCACTATCTGGAAAACATATATGTACTCTCACATTCATTGCAGCATTCTATAAAATAGCCAAGACATGGAAATCACCTAAGTGTTCATGGATGGATGAATGGATAAAGAAAATATAATGGAATATTATTCATCCATAAAAAGGACGAAAATTTTGTCATTTGCAACAACATGTACAGACCTTGAGAGCATTATGCTAAGTGAAATAAGCCAGACTGAGACAGACAAATACTGTATAATACCGCTTATATGTGGAATTAAAAAAAAACAAACCTGAACTCATAGATACAGAGAACAGATTGGTGGTTGCCAGAGGTGAGAGGTGGGGTGGGGGAGGGGCGGTTGTGAAAGGAGTGAAGGTAGTTAAATGGTACAAACTTCCAGTTATAAGATGAGTAAGTCTTGGGAATGTAATGTACAGTATGGTGACTACAGTTAACAACACTGTATTGTATATTTGAGAGTTGCTAAGAGAGTAGATCTTAAAAGTTCTAGTGACAAAAAATAGAATTTGTAGCTATGTGTGGTGATGGACGCTAATTAGATGTATTGTGGTGATCATTTCACAATGTATACATCTATCAAATCATTATGTTGTATACCCAAAACTAATACAATGTTATATATCAAAAATGTGAACACAGAGAACCCTGTTGCAGTCATCCAGATGTTATGGTATATGAAAGAGTTACACGAGTGTGAGGAATTTTTATCCCTGTTGGCCTGCTCCTGTTCTTTCCTTGTTGGGAAGTCCACGGGGACCTTTGCGGGGAGTGGATTTGAAGACACGGCCACGACCCAAAGAAATCCATAGTAGAGATTTTGAGATCCCTTTGCGAGACCACAGTTAATTGTTTTTCCAAAGCATCCAGCTCGACAATACACCTTGAATTACCCCGTCACTACTCCAGTGGCTGCCTGGTGTTTGCTGCCCCATGCACTCTAGCAGAAGGATTCTCCAGTCCAAGGTTGAAACAGACTGCGCAGACGGGAATGGACACAACAATTCTATCTCATGGCAGTATGGTTCAGATAAAGGGAGCTACTAGTTGAAAAGCGCTTAGAGCCATGCCCAGCACACAGCCAGCACTATGTTTGCTATTGTCATTTTTCAAATCTTAGCTCCAATACCGCTTCCTCTGTGAGCTTCGTCAGCACTCTGATGAATGGCCCTTCTGTTTTTTTCCTACCATAGGTATTGCAATTATTTATCTGTATGTGTTTCTCTGGAGGCTGTGAATTGCCCAAGAGCGGGACTGGTCTTATTTATTACTTGGCATTGTTCTGGGTGTGTGCTCTCTGCCTGCTTATGTTATGACCATGACTTAGTTTTTATTAATTTAATAAAATAAAACCCACCAAAGCGAAGGCATTTTAACATTCAGCAACAATCTTTTACTGTCTTTTAAAGACTGCAGTCTGATTTTTTCATGTGTTGTAAAAGACTTACAAATGCAAAGACATTTTCAACACCTTTGTTTTTTGCTATTAAAACTTCAGGCTTATTTGTGACTTTTTTTTTTTTTTTTGGCTGCAAATCTTATAAAATATTCAGTTTCCTAAGCACCTTGAAGTTTAATCCTTATAAAGAAACTTCCGTCTGGAAATGTCAGGCATAATTTATTAACTCCTTTTTCTTGGGTATGGGTAGTTATAGCTTTGCATTTCTGATGCAAAGCTATAACTTTGCATCAGAAATGGGAACTGAATTGCAAATGCAATGGAGATATGGAAATAGACAAATCTCTTTCAAGGTAGAGTTAAAAGAAGCATTTTAGAAGCACTTGCAACTCTAGCAAGCAAGTGAATGCTTCGTGAGGTCAGGTACACAGGATGATTTCAGCTCTCAGGAGCTTTAGCTATTCCCTCTGCCTGGAAGCTCTCCTCCTAGATGTCCACCTGGCTAGCTCTCTTATTTCCTTCAAGCTGAAGGGGAGTGTGTCACCCCAAATTATACTTCTTTGGCATAAGGATTATCCTGAGCTGGTCATTTTTTAAGAAACAGCAGTTATAGGAAAAGCTCTGAAAACTGAGTTGAAGTTACACTTTTGTAAGACACACTTACATTAATAAGGGAAATCTCCCTCTGTAAGGGTGTCCCTCTCTGTACTGGGAAAAGGAGGATGACTAAACCTTTAGAAACTCTTTGCAGTGAAGAAGGCAGTGACTTAAATCTATATCAACCATACCTTTGATTATGTGCTTTGCCTGGTAACTGGCTTTCTCATAATTGTCCCAACATCTTCTCTTGTCTTTAGCTGGAAGTGGTATTTAAGGTGATGGCTTGGGCCATTTCAGAGAGTTACTCAGTTTTCCTGGTTACCTACCATGTATACAAGAGGTACACATGTTATTAAACTTCGGGGTTTTTTTCTCCCGTTAATTTGTCTTTTATTACAGGGGGGTATTAGCCAAGAACCTAGAAGGGTAAAGGGAAAATTATTTTTCTTCCACTACAGAGCTTTTGCTGAGTCTCACATTATTTCATCCTACCTCCTCTTCTTCCTCGTCCTCTTCAGGTGCTCCTGATCTCGTTTTGACACTATATCATTTTATCACCTTCAGTAGTCTATATAATTCACCTGTCAACTGAAAGAAAAATGCACAATGTGAGAGCTGTGAGTTAAGTTTTATTCAGGGTCTTACTGAGGACTGTTGCCTGGGAGACGGACTCTCAGATGGCTGTGAGGAACTGGTCCAAAGAGGTAAGGGAGGAGACTAGTTCCTATGTGATTTTTGTTAGGGAATAACATGAAGTCAAGCATGCATCTTAACAAAAGATGGCTGCTAGTCACAAAGAACAGATATCTCAGGTGAGAGATTATGGTGCTTTCCTATGTATGGGAAGATGCAAGAAGCAGGGTTCATTAAAATTCTTCCTGAAATGCATATAACTACCTGAGGGCCTGTTTGTCCAAAACACAGAGCGTCCTGTTATTGTCTTTAATTTCCTCTCTCTGAAGCACCGAGTGCACTGTTGGTCAGCCCCTGCAGCGGGTTAATCTTTGTCGACTTGGATAATGCGAGGAATTCTCTTTCCTCTTCTTTTGTTTGCATGCCTTCTTACGTTTGTTGTGTATCTCACTCCACTGGAATGTAAGCTCATGAGGGGTGGGCTTTTTATTAGTTTTGTTGACTGTTGTAGTCCAAGTGCCTAGAGCAGTTCCTGACATACAGTAGGTGCTTAACAAATATCATTTGTATCAAATGCTGGCTACCTAACTATCGCCAACACTACTCATTGATAAGACAAAACTGAGTTTATTGCTTACTGTGCTAAGGGAGAACACAGCCTAGACAGTAGGGTCTCTGAGAGGGAAAGAAAGATTGGAATTTACTGAGAATTTGAAGTTTGGTTTAAGGCAAGGCAAGTCTTTCAGTATGGGAAGGGGGGTCCTGATAAGTTTTAATATTTTTATTTATTTATGTTATCCTGAAAGCATGAGGTTTTTGGATCAGGGCAGATTATTATTTACTTACAGAAATAACTATATTAGCTCATCAGCCTTAATTCTTCCCTCTTCTAGTGTAATGCAGTGAGAGCCAGATGGTTGGGCCTGTGTGTACAAAGGGGATTCTTACTCCACAGGAGAGGAACCCCAAGTTCATCAATCTGGCAGTTTCCATAGGACAACATGCACAGCAACTTGGCTCCCTTTCTGAGAGAGGGAAATAAACTTAATCTCCCTAATATAAACAAAATCTCCTTGGGAGGAGAAGAGGAAGATTCTTCTGCAACGCAAATAAATGTCTCCAGGGGATACCTACACAAGCCTCTTGGGGCTTACAACTGCTGGAATGTCTCCCTGTCCCTGTTTTATCCTCCCTTGAAATGTAAACGTGTGTCTCCAGAGAGGTAAATCTTTCTGGAGTTCTCTGGCATCCAACTTCCCTTTAACTTCCAAGACTTGTCTTTTAACCCAGATCCCAGTAAAATTTGCTCAAAGATCCCTAACTGTGCAGAAATACGAAAATGTTCATTTCCTGACATGGCCTTAATTAGATTTCGGTAAGATCACAATTTAACAGTTGTGGAAATAAATAAAGACCATCCAAATGAGAAGAGGCAAAGGTTGTTTATTCAGAGCCAGGGAGTCAGCCACCATCACTTGGATTTGGCACAGACTCCAAGGAAAGCAGAGGAGTGGTCCAGCTTTACAGTGGAAAAGAGGAAACGTGTGTGTGCCCTGATTGGAGCCTATGGACATGAGGAAGTCACAGGCAGGCTGACTGGATGCAAAGCATCCGAAGTGACTGGTTAGCCATGTTTGGCTTTCTTCTCCAGTTAGTCCTAAGTTGGAAGTGGGCACAGAAATTTGGAAGCCGGCAGTTTTCAATCAAGTCCTGGCTGTTTGAGGCCAATTGTTGCAGGAGTTATGGTTTGGCTGCCTGGACTGTTTGCTAGAGATAGTGATATGACTTCTTATAAGTCTGACTTGTAGACAGTAGGTTGGCCTCCTGGGCTGGTTATTATTGATAATGGAGTTGGATTCCTGGGCTGGCTGCCACAGATTATGGGTCAGAGTTCTACTTTTATATGAGGTCTGGCCATTCTCCATTTGTATTGAGACTGTGCTGGTTTAGAATTGGTGGAAATAGCAAGGCAAAGATTTTGAAGCAAGGAAATCTTAGGCCACAAACCATCTGTTGATGCTTCCTATTGAAGAGTTGATGAGTCTTTTGGGAAGTTCCTAGAACAAACAATCAGGATATTTGCTTGGGCAAGAACATCCTGAAAGAGTAAACTTGTGCTAATGACAGTAATAAAAGAGTAAAGTTATGTTAATGTAGACAGTACCAGGAGAAAGGGAGATGGGTTTTGGTTTTCAGTTGAATGAATTGAAGGGAAGGAATGGGACGGAACCAAGACTTGTCTAATGTCACAGATGTTCTTCAATCTTATTTCTCTCTCCACTTCCCCCAGCCATGCACGGTGCTGTGAGAAAAGTGAGAATATTCCTGTTTTACAGGAAATGGAGATTCCGAGTTTAAGTAAGTTGTCCAAAGTCACACTTAGATTGTAGGAAGGACAGAATTCAAAGCCAGTTCTGTAGGACTCCAAAACCTCCGGCTTCTTCTAGAGTACCACGCCGCTTTCCATAAATGTAAACATTACCCAAATCACATTTTCATTGCCATGCATGTGTATGAATGTGTAATAGGTATACCCATATGTATGTTTTGGTGAGGGGGAAGAAAGGTGGTGGAGTAGACCTTGGAATGGCACAAAATAAGTTCTTTTTGAGTATAGCTTTTGCGTGAGTTTTTTTTAGGGGTAATTCCAGAATTTAAACTTGTGTCTGCCCTTCATTTCAAATATTCTCTGTACTGATAGGCTCTTTTAGCTACTGAATTATAATAACACATTTTTCCTTAATACATGTTCTTTCTAGTTTTTTCCCCCTTAAAAGTAATTGGCAAAGTAGCCAGAGTTAACTTCAAATAATTAAATGCACGTGATTCTTGGGTATCATTTCAGATTTTGCAAATGCTAAGCAGTTTTCAACAACTATGGAAATAAAACTTCTGGCTGTCCTTAGATTTACAGTCTTCACAGTTTGTATTCTATGCTGCTGGCATTTTTACTGAGCTGGAACACTCTTCAGAGAACATGATTTTATCTTTTAAAAACAATTCCAATTATAATTAGTATTGTTATTGCTTTCTTAGCCACGGTAGGGGAATGCAATGATCCAGCCCCCCAGTTTATCAGTGTGAAATGCTGGCAGTACAGCAATGCTAGGCTGCCAGGAGGGGCTCCGTGTTGTCTTCATCTGAGCTAAGCTCCAAAACTATGGCTAGGAAAAACCTCGGGAAGAACTGTGTGTTTGGTAGGAGCCCTTCCAAAGGGAATGCCCCACTAAAGCCCACACTTGTGTAATTTTCTTCTCTTCTTCACTGAGAGGGGTTACCAGCTCTACTGGTTGCATTCAAACCCTGCTGCATATTGGAATCGCCTGGGGAGCTTTGAAAGCTCTTGACGTCCAAGCTGTACACCAGACCAATTAAATCAGATCTAGAGATGGGAACCCGGCATTAACATTTTCTGAAATGCCTCAGAGGATTCCAACTTGAAGCCAACGATAGCACAATGATAGCAGGTTTCCAAAACTCCCGGAGAATCTCTGATGGCAGCTCCCCATAATATCCTGGACAGGGTGGGGAGGATTGAGTGGCAATGATGGTGGTCCTGGGCCATGAGGTTTCAGCTGCTGGTACCAGTGCTGACTGTGCATGCAGGGCTGGCTTGTACTCCGGGATGTGGCTGTGTATATGCATTAAACAAACTAATGGCTGGAGTCCTTGACAGCCACTCTGGAAATAAGTCTGTGGGGTCTAAGGACTGGTGGGGGATCAGCCTTTCCTGGAGGGACTGCTTCTTAGTAGCTGGTGGAGAAGTGGACCCAGCCTGGGCACTGCTCTGCAGGAATGGGCATTACCTTACCTCTTCATAACCCACATGTCAAGTTGGAGAGACTCAGTTGCTGAGTTGGCCCTAAGCACCATTCCACACCTCCCCTGCACTTCTGAGCAGCCCCAGCCAGCTTCTACTCTAGATGTCTGCAGCCTCCATGAGCATGTTCAGGGAGGGAAAACAGACAGCCCAAGGCTGAAGGTTCACATTCGTCCACTTAGTAGCTGGGATACACAACCATACAGCTTGCAAGGCAGCTTTTTGTCAGAAGCTACACATCTCCTCAGCAGGCACACAGCCAGATGAGACCAAGTTTTACTGGCATCCAATGATGACTTAGAAGCACTGGGCACCCCTGGACACGTAAACAGGACAGGGGGAGCCTTGTCAGGGTAGCCTGGACTTTTCGAATTCCTCTTTTATTATGGTTGATGAGGAAGATTAAGTTTGGAGATTGATTAGGTATATTAGTAATATCCAAACTGAATAGAACAATTATTTTTAATCTTTATTGTAACAGGATATTAAAATAAGACTCTTCGCTAGATTTTTAGTTTCAGCAGAGGCCATAAAGGCTAAAAACAAACCAATGGGGAAAAAGTATCCCCTATCCTAAGATATGTTGTAATTGCTCAATCTATTATATATGGTGAAGAACCATTCCGTCCATTGTGGATGGAGATTTTGTAAAATACAAAATCATGCCCTTGGATATTGTAGCAATGTCAGATTGCCAAAAATGTTTCAAACACTCTCAATTTCTGTACTGAGATCTTCACAGACCGGTAGCAGTTTTAGGTAGCACTGCTCTAGACCACTTTTACAGGTCAGGCTGAATTCTTGTGAAAATCGTTCTGTCAATCTTAGCCCACATCTCAGCCTAAATAGGTAAGAGAAGGTTGAAGAGCCTGGAGAATGATTTCTTTAGAGAACTGATGGAAGCTCTAAAGGATCACTTGGAGAGCTCAGTCATATCCCCTGGAATATGCGGGGACTTTTATGGGATTCATACCTAGAAAAAGTATAAAGTTGAGAGGTTGCAGCTAGAGGGAAGAGAGCTGTGCAGAGTGAGCTGCACTTTCCCTAGTGGAGGGGCAAAGATAAATGGTTCTTGGGGAAACTGGCTATGAGCCCTCTATAAAGAACCTGGCCCAAGAGGGTATCCTGCCAGGTGTGAGGACACCTCAGTGGGAAAATGCTAGAGCTATGCCAAAGAATACAGAAATTAGAGGGAGGAGGGAACACTGAGTGGCAGTGGGAGCAGGCTTCAGCTCCACCAGGAAACAACAGTTGGAGGCTCCCAGTGTGTGGGAGGGAGGGGGTGGGGGGGCTGACAAAGAAACAAACATCATGGGACAAAGAGCCAGTGATGGGGCATCAGTCACACAAAAGGTCCCAGCTACAGATTACAGTGCCCAACAAGAAAGCACTGCATCTGTCCCCTCTACCTCTTCTCCATCCCTCCCACCCCTTCCTGACTACAAACCTTGTAGCTTGAGGTTGGACCAAACTGGGAAAGGGAGACAATGTAAACTGGGTGAGTCTAGAGTCTTGATATTATCCTGGCTTAGATGTTTCAATACTAAGAAAAAGAAATGGCTTATTACCTGAAAGTAACCAAAATACCAATCCATCTGCCCCAGGCCACATCCAGGGGGAAACACAGCTTCAGGGCTTGTGTAGAAGTGCCCTGGTGAGCAACAAAGTGACCTCCTGATTTGGCCTCTCGTCATCCAATAAATTGGCGGCATGGCCATAGAATAATGGTTGGAGCTCAGAGTCTGAGTGAGATTCCTGGGTTTGCATGCTTGTTCACCACTTACTAGTGATGGGGTTCAGGACATGCTACCCCCAAATATTGCACCTTGGCATATTAATAATTTAAGCTGAAGGAGATTGAGAAGATGGCAAAAGAAGTAAGGTCTCTCTGACCTTCCCCCATCCTTCTCCCCCGAAGCAGGTCGTGAAACCCTCATGTGAGAGGTGCTCTCCCTATACCTGGAGGACAGGAGTACTTATCTCGGAGATGGAGGAACACTGAGAAGAAACCGAACAAGCTTGCTCTTTCCCCAGTTTACTACACTTAGCTCATACTCCTTGCCCTGTCATATCTTTCCACAACTTTTCACTCTTCAGAAAACGTAGCATAAAACCACTCAATTTTAACTGTTTCTTTGGTCTTCATTTCCTTATGAAGGCTCCCTTGCCATATAACATTTGTATTAAACAAATTTGTTTACTTTCCTCATGTTGATCTTTCAATTTAATGTTCAGATCCAGCCAGGGACCCTACTAGGGTTGAGGGAAATGAATTTTTCCTCCCCTACACTAGCTTTGTGATCCTGGCCAAGAGAAACTATGCCTCAGTTTCCCATCTGTGAAATAGGGATAACGTGACCATTTATTTATTTATTTATGTTTAACATCTTTATTGGAGTATAATTGCTTTACGTTGGTACGTTAGTTTCTACTTTATAACAAAGTGAATCAGATATACATACACATATATCCCATATATCTTCCCTCTTGCGTCTCCCTCCCTCCCACCCTCCCTATCCCACCCTTCTAGGTGGTCACAAAGCACCGAGCTGATCTCCCCGTGCTATGCAGCTGCTTCCCACTAGCTATCTATTTTACGTTTGGTAGTGTATATATGTCCATGCCCCTCTCTCACTTTGTCCCAGCTTATCCTTCCCCCTCCCCATATCCTCAAGTCCATTCTCTAGTAGGTCTGTGTCTTTATTCCTGTCTTACCCCTAGGTTCTTCATGACATTTTTTTTCTTAGATTCCATATATATGTGTTAGCATACGGTATTTGTCTTTCTCTTTCTGACTTACTTCACTCTGTATGACAGACTCTAGGTCCATCCACCTCACTACAAATAACTCAATTTCGTTTCCTTTTATGGCTGAGTAATATTCCATTGTATATATGTGCCACATCTTCTTTATCCATTCATCCGATGATGGACACTTAGGTTGTTTCCATCTCTGGGCTATTGTAAATAGAGCTGCAACGAACATTTTGGTACATGACTCTTTTCGAATTATGGTTTTATCAGGGTATATGCCCAGTAGTGGGACTGCTGGGTCATATGGTAGTTCTATTTGTAGTTTTTTAAGGAACCTCCATACTGTTCTCCATAGTGGGTGTACCAAGTCACATTCCCACCAGCAGTGCAAGAGTGTTCCCTTTTCTCCACACCCTCTCCAGCATTTATTGTTTCTAGATTTTTTGATGATGGCCATTCTCACTGGTGTGAGATGATATCTCATTGTAGTTTTGATTTGCCTTTCTCTAATGATTAATGATGTTGAGCATTGTTTCATGTGTTTGTTGGCAGTCTGCATATCTTCTTTGGAGAAATGTCTGTTTAGGTCTTCTGCCCATTTTTGGATTGGGTTGTTTGTTTTTTTTGTTATTTGGCTGCATGAGCTGCTTGTAAATTTTGGTGATTAATCCTTTGTCAGTTGCTTCATTTGCAAATATTTTCTCCCATTCTGAGGGCTGTCCTTTCATCTTGTTTATGGTTTCCTTTGCTGTGCAAAAGCTTTGAAGCTTCATTAGGTCCCATTTATTTATTTTTGTTTTTATTTCCATTTCTCTAAGAGGTGGGTCAGAAAGGAACTTGCTGTGATTTATGTCATAGAGTGTTCTGCCTATGTTTTCCTCTAAGGGTTTGATAGTTTCTGGCCTTACATTTAGGTCTTTAATCCATTTTGAGCTTATTTTTGTGTATGGTGTTAGGGAGTGTTTTAATCTCATACTTTTACATGTAGCTGTCCAGTTTTCCAGCACCACTTATTGAAGAGGCTGTTCTTTCTCCATTGTACATTCCTGCCTCCTTTATCAAAGATAAGGTGACCATATGTGCGTGGGTTTATGTCTGGGCTTTCTATGCTGTTCCATTGATCTATATTTCTGTTTTTGTGCCAGTACCATACTGTCTTGATTACTGTAGCTTTGTAGTATAGTCTGAAGTCAGGGAGCCTGATTCCTCCATCTCCGTTTTTCGTTCTCAAGATTGCTTTGGCTATTCGGGGTCTTTTGTGTTTCCATACAAATTGTGAAATTTTTTGTTCTAGTTCTGTGAAAAATGCCAGTGGTAGTTTGATAGCGATTGCATTGAATCTGTAGATTGCTTTGGGTAGTAGAGTCATTTTCACAATGTTGATTCTTCCAATCCAAGAACATGGTAAATCTGTCGATCTGTTTGTATCATCTTTAATTTCTTTCATCAGTGTCTTATAGTTTTCTGCATACAGGTCTTTTGTCTCCTTAGGTAGGTTTATTCCTAGGTATTTTATTCTTTTTGTTGCAGTGGTGAATGGGATTGTTTCCTTAATTTCTCTTTCTGATTTTTCATTGTTAGTGTATAAGAATGCAAGAGATTTCTATGCATTAATTTTGTATCCTGCTACTTTACCAAATTCATTGATTAGATCTAGTAGTTTTCTCGTAGCATCTTTAGGATTCTTTAAGAATAGTATCATGTCATCTGCAAACAGTGACAGTTTTGCTTCTTCTTTTCCAATTTGGGTTCCTTTCATTTCTTTTTCTTCTCAGATTGCTGTGGCTAAAACTTCCAAAACTATGTTGAATAAGAGTGGTGAGAGTGGGCAAGCTTGTCTTGTTCCTGATCTTAGTGGAAATGGTGTCAGTTTTTCACAACTGAGGACGATGTTGACTGTGGGTTTCTCATATATGGCCTTTATTATGTGGACATAATTTCCTCCTATGCCTAATTTCTGGAGAGTTTTTATCATATATGGGTGTTGAATTTTGTCAAAAGCTTTCTCTGCATCTATTGAGATGATCATACGGTTTTTATTCTTCAATTTGTTAATACGGTGCATCACATTGATTGATTTGTGTATATTAAAGAATCCTTGCATTCCTGGGATAAACCCCACTTGATCATGGTATATGATCCTTTTAATGTGCTGTTGGATTCTGTTTACTAGTATTTTGTTGAGGATTTTTGCATCTATGTTCATCAGTGATATTGGCCTGTAGTTTCTTTTTTTGTGACATCTTTGTCTGGTTTTGGTATCAGGGTGATGGTGGCCTCGTAGAATGAGTTTGGGAGTGTTCCTCCCTCTGCTATATTTTGGAAGAGTTTGAGAAGGATAGGTGTTAACTTTTCTCTAAAGGTTTGATAGAATTCACCTGTGAAGCCATCTGGTCCTGGGCTTTTGTTTGTTGGAAGATTTTTACTCACAGACTCTATTTCAGTTCTTGTGAATAGTCTGTTTATATTTTCTATTTCTTCTTAGTTCAGTCTCAAAAGGTAGTGCTCTACTAAAAATTTGTCCATTTCTTCCAGGTTGTCCATTTTATTGGCATATAGTTGCTTGTAGTAATCTCTCATGATTCTTTGTATTTCTGCAGTGTTAGTTGTTACTTCCCCTTTTTCATTTCTAATTGTATTGATTTGAGTCTTCTCCTTTTTTTCTGGATGAGTCTGGCTAATGTTTTATCAGTTTTGTTTATCCTATCAAAGAACCAGCTTTTACTTTTATTGATCTTTGCTATTGTTTCCTTCATTTCTTTTTCATTTATTTCCGATCTGATCTTTATGAATCCTTCCTTCTGCTAATTTTGGGGTGTTTTTGTTCTTCTTTCTCTAATTGCTTTAGGTGTAAGGTTAGGTTGTTTATTTGAGATGTTTCTTGTTTCTTGAGGTAGGATTGTGTTGCTATAAACTTCCCTGTTAGAGCTGCTTTTGCTGCATCCCATAGATTTCGCGTTGTCGTGTTTTCATTGCCATTTGTTTCTACATAATTTTTGATTTCCTCTTTGATATCTTTAGTGATCTCTTGGTTATTAAGTAGTTTATTGTTTAGCCTCCATGTGTTTGTATTTTTTACAGATTTTTTCCTGTAATTGATATCTAGTCTCATAGCATTGTGGTCAGAAAAGATACTTAATATGATTTCAATTTTCTTAAATTTACCAAGGCTTGATTTGTGACCCAATATATGATGTCTCCTGGAGAATGTTCCATGAGCACTTGAGAAGACAGTGTATTCTGTTGTTTTCGGATGGAATGTCCTATAAATATCAATGAAGTCCATCTTCTTTAAGGTATCATTTAAAGCTTGTGTTTCCTTATTAATTTTCATTTTGGATGATCTGTCCATTGGTCAAAGTGGGGTGTTAAAGTCCCCTACTATGATTGTGTTACTGTTGATTTCCCCTTTTATCGTTGTTAGCATTTGCTTTATGTATTGAGTTGCTCCTGTGTTGGGTGCATAAATATTTACAATTGTAGTATCTTCTTCTTGGATCGATCCCTTGATCATTATGTAGTGTCCTTCTTTGTCTCTTGTAATATTCTTTCTTTTAAAGTCTATTTTGTCTGATATGAGAATTGCTACTCCAGCTTTCTTTTGATTTCCATTTGCAAGGAGTATCTTTTTCTATCCCCTCACTTTCAGTCTGTATGTGTCCCTAGGTCTGAAGTGGGTGTCTTGTAGAGAGCATATATACGGGTCTTGTTTTTGTATCCATTCAGTCAATGTCTTTTGGTTGGGGCAGTTAATCCATTAACATTTAAGGTAATTATCGATATGTATGTTCCTATTACCATTTTCTTAATTGTTTTGGGTTTGTCATTATAGGTTTTTACCTTCTCTTGTGTTTCCTGCCTAGAGAAGTTGTTGTTGTTGTTGTAGAGCTGGTTTGGTGGTGCTGAATTCTCTTAGCTTTTGTTTGTCTGTAAAGGTTTTAATTTCTCTGTTGAATCTGAATGAGATCCTTGCTGGGTAGAATAATCTTGGTTGTAGGTTTTTCCCTTTCATCACTTAAATATTTCCTGCCACTCCCTTCCGGCTTGCAGAGTTTCTGCTGAAAGATCAGCTGTTAACCTTATGGGTATTCCCTTGTATATTATTTGTTGTTCTTCCCTTGCTGCTTTTAATATTTTTTCTTTGTGTTTAATGTGTGATAGTTTGATTAATATGTGTCTTGGTGTGTTTCCCCTTGGATTTATCCTGTATGGGACTCTCTGTGCTTCCTGGACTTGATTAACTATTTCCTTTCCCATACTAGGGAAGTTTTCAACTATAATCCCTTCAAATATTTTCTTAGTCCCTTTCTTTCTCTCTTCTTCTTCTGGGACCCCTATAATTTGAATGTTTGTGTGTTCAATGTTGTCCCAGAGGTCTCTGAGACTGTCCTAAAATTTTTTCATTCTTTTTTGTGTATTCTGCCCTGCAGGAGTTCTTTCCACTATTTTATCTTCCAGGTCACTTACATTCTTCCACCTCAGTTATTCTGCTATTGATTCCTTCTAGAGAATTTTTAATTTCACTATTGTGTTCTTCATCATTGTTTTTTTTTTGCTCTTTAGTTCTTCTAGGTCTTTGTTAAATGTTTTTTGTATTTTCTCCATTCTATTTCCAATATTTTGGATCATCTTTACTATCATTATTCTGTATTTTTTCAGGTAGACTGCCTATTTCCTCTTCGTTAGGTCTGGTGGGTTTTTACCTTGCTCTTTCATCTGCTGTGTGTTTCTCTGTCTTCTCATTTTGCTTAACTTACTGTGTTTGGGGTCTCCATTTTGCAGGCTGCAGGTTCATAGTTCCCATTGGTTTTGGTGTCTGCCTCCAGTGCATAAGGTTGGTTCAATGGGTTGTGTAGGCTTCCTGGTGGAGGGGACTAGTGCCTGTATTCTGGTGGATGAGGATGGATCTTGTCTTTCTGGTGGGCACATCCGCATCTGGTGGTGTGTTTTGGGGTGTCTGTGACCTTATTATGATTTTAGGCAGTCTCTCTGCTAATGTGTGGGGTTGTGTTCCTGTGTTGCTAGTTGTTTGGCATAGGGTGTCCATCACTGTAGCTTGCTGGTCGTTGAGTGGAGCTGCGTTTTGGCGTTGAGATGGAGATCTCTGAGAGATTTTCGCCATTTGATATTACGTGGATCTGGAAGTTCTCTGGTGGACCAATGTCCTGAACTCAGCTCTCCCACCTCAGAGGCACAGGCCTGACGCCCGGCCAGAGCACCAAGACCCTGTCATCCACATGGCTTAGAATAAAAGGGAGAAAAAAAGAAAGAAAAAATAAAATAAAGTTATTAAAATTAAAAGTAATTATTGAAAGTAAAAACGTTTAAAAAGTAATAATAAAAAAAAGAAAGAAAGAAAGAAGAGAGCAACCAGGGCTTCCCTGGTGGCGCAGTGGTTGAGAGTCCGCCTGCCCATGCAGGGGACGCGGCTTCGTGCCCCAGTCCGGGAAGATCCCACATGCTGCGGAGCGGCTGGGCCCGTGAGCCATGGCCGCTGAGCCTGCGCGTCTGGAGCCTGTGCTCCGCAACGGGAGAGGCCACGACAGTGAGGGGCCCGCGTACCGCAAAAAAAAAAAGAGGGAGCAACCAACCCAAAAAACAAATCCACCAATGATAACAAGTGCTAAAAACTATACAAAAAAAAAGGACAGACAGACCCCTAGGACAAGTGGCGAAAGCAAAGCTATACAGAAAAAATCACACACAGAAGCATACACATGCACACTCACAAAAGAGAAAAAGGAAAAAAAATATATATCGTTGCTTCCAAAGTCCGCCTCATCTATTTGGGATGATTCAGCTATTCCACAGATGCAGGTACATCAAGGTGATGGTGGAGATTTAATCCGCTGCTCCTGAGGCTGCTGGGAGGGATTTCCCTTTCTCTTCTTTGTTCTCACAGCTCCCGGGGGCTCAGCTTTGGATTTGGCCCCGCCTCTGCGTGTAGGTCGCCGGAGGGCGTGTGTTCTTCGCTCAGACAGGACTGGGTTAAAGGAGCAGCTGATTCGGCAGCTCTGGCTCACTCAGGCCGGGGGAAGGAGGGGCACGGAGTGCGGGGCGAGCCTGCAGCGGCAGAGGCCAGCGTGACGTTGCACCAGCCTGAGGCGCGCCGTGCGTTCTCCCGGGGGAGTTGTCCCTGGATCCCGGGACCCTGACAGTGGCGGGCTGCACAGACTCCCCGGACGGGAGGTGTGGATAGTGACCTGTGCTCGCACACAGGCTTCTTGGTGGTGGCAGCAGCGGCCTTAGCGTCTCATGCTCATCTCTGGGGTCCCTGCTGATAGCCGCGGCTCGCGCCCGTCTGTGGAGCTCCTTTAAGCAGCGCTTTAATCCCCTCTCCTCGCGCACCAGGAAACAAAGAGGGAAGAAAAAGTCTCTTGACTCTTCGGCAGCTCCAGACTTTTCCCGGACTCCCTCCCGGCTAGCTGTGGTGCACTAGTCCCTTCAAGCTGTGTTCACGCCGCCAACCCCAGTCCTCTCCGTGAGCTCCGACCGAAGCCCGAGCCTCAGCTCCCAGCCCCGCCCGCCCCGGCGGGTGAGCAGACAAGCCTCTCGGCTGGTGAGTGCCGGTCGGCCCCGATCCTCTGTGCGGGAATCTCCGCTTTGCCCTCCGCACCCCTGTTGCTGTGCTCTCCTCCGCGGCTCCCAAGCTTCCCCCTCTGCCTCCTGCAGTCTCCGCCCGCGAAGGGGCTTCTAGTGTGTGGAAACTTTTCCTCCTTCACAGCTCCCTCTTTCTGGTGCAGGTCCCGTCCCCATTCTTTTGTCTCTGTTTATTCTTTTTTTCTTTTGCCCTACCCAGGCACGTGGGGGAGTTTCTTGCCTTTTGGGAGGTCTGAGGTCTTCTGCCAGCGTTCAGTAGGTGTTCTGTAGGAGTTATTCCACATGTAGATGTATTTCTGATATATTTGTTGGGAGGAAGGTGATCACGTCTTACTCTTCCACCATCTTGAAGCTCCCCAACTTGACCATTTAGAGTTGCTGTGAGGCTTACAGGAATTAGTGAATATAAAGCATTTGAAACAATCCAGGAACATAGTAATAAATATTAATTATTAATAGTATACAAATCACCTGGGAGCTTGTTGGAAGTGTTGATTCTGGGGCCCTTTACCAGGGATCCAGATTCATTAAGTCAGGTAGGGACCAGGAAACTGTGGTTTTTAACAAATACTCCCAGGTGTCTGATGAAGTTGGTTTGAAGACTATAGTGTGAAACACTTGGTGAAAAGGAACACCATCCTTCCATGTGTAGGAAATTTGCTCTAATTAGATGAGAATGAAGTTAGAAGGTTGGGGGAGGCAATTAATCACAGAGTATTATAAACCAATTCTAATATCCTGTGATTAAGAAACGGAAGCTATTTTAGATATACAGTACACTCCTCTCCTCCCACCCCAGCCGTTCCCCTTTATAGGTAGGGAAACTGAGGTCCAGTGGCAGAACCAGCGTCACACAGCTGTTAGCAGCAGACTTGAACTACAATCATTGTCTCTCAACTCCAAACCTCATGCTCTTTCCACTCCATAGGACTGATTCAGAGTAAGGTCAATGTCACAGGAGTCCTACTTTCTTCTGTCGGATCCAGAAAATAGTTAAGCAGATTCTAAATTGGGCTAGAATATTAAATCCAAATAGCCTATGTGGAAATAAAAGATGAACCAAATGAGAAAAGGCAAGGGGTACACATTCAGAGCTTACTGTAGCAAGGCAGTCAGCCACCATGACTTGTGTTTTGGCAGAGATTCAAAGGTAGACAGAGGAGTGATAAACCTTTATAGTGGAAAAGGGAAGGCTTCAGGTATGCCTTGATTGGAGGCTGTTAGCATGGGGAAGTGGTAGGAGGGTTAGGAAGAGTAACTAGAAGGGGGGCATCCTATATGATTGCTTAGAGATATCTCTGGCTGGCCTTAAGTTGGAGATGGAGACAAAACTTAAAGGAGCTGTCAATCATTAACCAACTCCTGGCCATGTTGGGCCAATTGTTACAGGTGCTATTGTTTGGCTCCTTAGAGAACTTTGTTTCTTAGAGATAGTGGTCCATGTACTTTCTCCATTCCCTCAGAACCCACATTTTCTCTCGTGAACTACAACTTCTGATTTACATATTTTGGGAATTTAGGGAAGGGTGTTGCTTTTGTTATTCACAGTGCAATGTATATTGTAAATGGGTAGGCAAAGATTAAATGACAAAAATCTAGCCATTCTGAGAAGGTTCAGCCTCTGAGAACCGCTGCTTGCTATTCTCATGAGAACAGCTTTTCTTTGAACTATTATTACTTTATTATTAATTATGCATTTTAAAAATACCTACATGGGATAAAGAACTACTGCAATAGGGGTTGTGAGAGTATAAATATGTATGCCCATCAGTGGGCATATGTATGTGAAACACCTAGATAAAAATGGTGATGAGTGGATTGCCCTAAGTTTTAAGTAAATTGGGAATTATGAAAAATTGTTCCAATGAAAAGAAGTCTATCTGAAAGAAACATCCTCTGAAACAAAGAAATGGTTAATTATATAGAAAAAGCTCATCTCCTCTAATTTTTATCAAAAGATGATGTATTCCCTAGGCCTCAGGGAAGTGCAAAACAAAACCACACTGAAATACCACCTTATACCCACTAGGATGGCTAAAATAAAAAAGAGATAGTAAGTGTTGGAGACAATGTAGAGAGATTGGAACCTTCATATACTGTTTGTGGGAATGTAAAATGGTACCACTACTTTGGAAAAGAGTTTGGCATTTCCTCAGAAGGTTAAACGTAGAGTTACTATCTGACCCAGAAATTCCACTCTTGATATATACTCAAGAGAAATGAAAACATAATTCATATAATAACTTGCATATGAATATTCATAGAAACATTATTTGTAATAAACAAAAAGTGGAAACAACCCAATGCCCATCAACAGATGAACAGACAAAATATGGTATATTCGTATGGTATGTTATGTAATTCAGGCATGAAAAGGGATGAAGTACGATTGCTACAACATGGATGAACCTTGAAAACATTATCCTAAGTGAAAGAAGTCATTTACTGGAGACCACATATTGTTGATTCCATTGATATAAAATGTCCAGAACAGGCAAATCTATAGAGACAGAAAGTATGATTTCTGTCTGGTAAATTTAACTAAGCAGGTGAAAGACCTGTACACTGAAAACTGTAAGACATTGAGGAAAGAAATGAAAGAAGGCAAAGATAAATCTCTTGGATTGGAAGAATTAATATTAAAATGTCCGTACTACCCAAAGCAATATACAGATGCAATACCATTCCTATCAAAATACCAATGGCATTTTTCACACAACTAGAACAAATAATCTTAAAATTTGTATGGAACTACCAAAAAAACCCTGAATAGCCAAAGCAGTCTTAAGAAAGAACAAAGCTGGAGGCATAATCCTTCCTAATTTCAAACTATACAACCAAGCTATAGTAATCAAAATTATATGGTACTGACACAAAAACAGACAGGTAGATCTATGGAACAGAAGAGAGAGCCCAAAAATGAACCCACACTTATATGGTCAATTAATCTACAACAAAGGAGGCAAAAATATACAATAGGAAAAAGTTTCTTCAATAAATTGTGTTGAGAAAACTGGACAGTTATGTGCAAAAGCCACTATTTTACACAATGTACAAAAATAAAATGGATTAAAGACTTGAATATAAGACCTGAAGCCATAAAACTCCTAGAAGAAATCATAGGCATTCAGCTCTTTGACATTGATCTTAGTAATTTTTTTTTTTTGTATCTGTTTTTCCAGGCAAGGGCAAAAAACCCAAAAATAAACAAATAGACTACATGAAAGTAAAAAGCTTTTGCACAGTGAAGGAAATCCACAACAAAATGAAAAGGTAACGTAATGAATGGGAGAAGATACTTGCAAATCATATATCTAATACGTGGCTAATATCCAGAATATATAAAACACTTATACAGTTTAATATCAAAAAACACATAATCCAATTAAAAATGGACAGGGGATCTGAACAGACATTTTTCCAAACAAGACATACAGATGGACAACTGGCCCATGAAAAAAATCTCAGCATCACTAATCATCAGGGAAATGCAAGTCAAAGCCACAGTGGAAAAAAAAAAAAAAAAAAAGCCACAGCAAAATACAGGCATACCTTGTTTTATTGTACTTTGGTTTATTGAGCTTCACAGATATTTTATTTTGTACAAATTGAAGGTTTGTGGCAACACTCTGTTATCATACAATGGTTAGCACTTTTTAGCAATAAAGTATTTTAAAATTAAGGTATGTACGTTGTTTTTCAGATATGATGCTATTGCACACTTAATACACTAAAATATGGTATAAACATAATTTTTATATGTACTGGGAAACCAAAAAAATCTGTCAACTCATTTTACTGCCATATTTGCTTTATTGTAGTGGTCTGAAACAAAACTTGCAATGTCTCCAAGGTATGCTTGTTTCACCTTACATCTGTCAGAATGGCTATTATCAAAAATGCAAAAAATAACAAGTGTTGGTGAGGATATTGGGGAAAAAGGAACTCTCATTCACTGTTGGTGGGAATGTAAGTTGATGCAGCCACTATGGAAAACAATATGGAAGTTCCCCCCAAATTAAAAATAGTGCTACCATATGATCCATCAATTCCACTTCTGGATATTTACCTGAAGATGAAAACACTAATTGGAAAAGATATATGCACCCTTATGTACATTGCAGCATTATTTTCAATAGCCAAGATATAGAAGCAACTGAAGTATCCACTGCTGGATGAATGGTAAAAAAAGATGTGGTATATATATATATATATCTCACAATGCAGTGTCACTCAGCCATTAAAAAAAAAAAGAAATCATGCTATTTGCAACAACATGGGATGGATCTAGAGGATATTATGCTAAATGAAATGTCAGACAGAAAGACAAATACTGTATGAATTCATTCATATGTGGAATCTAAAAAACAGAACAGATGAGCAGACAAAACAGAAACAGATGCATAGATACAGAGAACAAGCTGGTTGTGGCCAGAGAAGAGGGGTTTGGAGGATAAGCAAAATAGGTGAAGGAGACTAAAAGCCACAAACTTTCAGTTATTAAATGAATAAGTCATGGGGATATAATATACAGAATAGTTCATATGGTCAATAATATTTTAATAACTTTAAATGGTGACAGGTGGTACCTAGACTTATCTTGGTGATCACCTCATACTGTATATAAATGCTGAATCACTATGTTGAACACCTGAAACTAATATAACATTGTATTTCAATTACTGTATACTTCATTAAAAATAAATGCTCCAGTGGAGATACACCAAGCTGGCAGAGTAGAAAGACCCTGAGCTCCCCTCCCTTCACGGGCACACCAAAATTACAACTATCTACAGAACACCCATCGATGAAAAAGACCAGAATCTACCAGAAAAGATCATCTACAGTTAAACATATAAAGAAGGAACCACAACAAGATGGGTAGAATGGGCAGAGTCATGGTATAGTCACGTCCCATACCCTGGGGTAGGTGACCCACAAATGAGAGAATAATTATAATTGCAGAGGTTCTCCCCAAGGAGTGAGGGGTCTGAGCCCCACATCAGTCCCCAGAATGTTTGGCTTTGAAGGCCAGCGGGGCTTATTGTGAGAGTACCACAGGATTGAGGGAAATAGGGACTCCACTCTTAAAGGGCATACCCAAAATTTCACATGCTCCAGGACCCAGGGCAGAAGCAGTAATTTGACAGGAGCCTGGGTCAGACCTACCTGCCGATCTTGGAGAGGCAAAAGCCAACTGGAGCATACCTTGGGGACATAGACACTGGTGCAGCCATTTTTGGAAACTCTTTCTACCACGTGGACACTGGTGCTGGCAGGTGCCATTTGGAGTCCTCCCTCTAGCTTATTAGCCTCAGGACCAGCCCCAGCCTGACACAATAGCATGTAGGTACAAACACAGGGACTCCTCAAGCCAAGCAACTAACTGGGTGTGGACACAGACACACCCACCAGCAGAGAGGCTGCCTTAAGACCTCCTGAGCGCAGGCCACCCCTGGATATGGCTCTGCTCACCAGAGGACCTGGGACCCAGCTCCACATACCAGTGCATAGGCATGAGACCCAGGACCCCAGATGCCTGCAGCCAGAGACTCAGACCCAGCGCCATCCACCAGTTGGCAGGTACCAGCCCCAGAACCCCTGGCCCTGCCCAGCATCAAGTCTGCTTTAACCTTGCGACCAGCCTCACCACCAGTGGACAGACAAAAGCTTCGGGACACCCCAGACCACTCAGCCAGGTGTGTCAGGAATCAGCGCCACCCATCAGTGATCCAACACCAGCTGTGGGACACCTGGGCCTGGCAGACCCTAGGACCTGGCTTTTCCCATCAGTGGGCCAGCAGTAGCCCAAGCACCTGGTTTCACCCACTGGTGGGTGAGCACCGGCCTCAGGATCTCCTGGACCCCAACTTTGCCCACCAGTGAAACAGGACTAGCCCCAGTAACTTCCAGGGTTCTGCAGTCAGATGCCTGATGATCCAGCCTGCCAATCAGTGGCTGGCAGCCCCCACACAAGGCAGGGCTTGGCAACCAATTGGACAGAGGGCCAAGTAAGTCAACCAGACCACCTACAGGAGTCAGCCCACTACAACAGAAGGATCCCCACAGCCCACATAGGGGAGCACCCCTAGAGATGAGTACATTGCAGAGACATGTAGGATGTCTCCTAGAAAAGGCCACTTCTCCAAGGTCAGAAAACATAACCAACCTGCTAGTTACATAGAAATAAAACAGCAAGTGGGGCAGAGTGAGGCAACAGAGGAACATGTTCCAAACTAAGGAACAAGATAAAACCCCAGAAGAAGAACTAAGTGAAGCTGAGATAGGAAATCTATCCGAGAAAGAATTCAGGGTAATGGTCATAATGATGATCAAAGACCTCAGGAAAAGAATGAGTGCACCCCACTGGTGGGCGAGGCTAGTCTCAAGGCTAGAGCAGACTTGATTGTGGGCAGGGCCAGGGATTGTGGGGCTGGTTCCTGCTCACTGGTAGGTGATGCTAGGTCTCAGAGTCTCTGGCTGCAGGGCCCTGGGGTCCCAGGTTTAGAAGAATGAGTGCACAGTGAAGTTTTTAACAAAGTGTTTGAAAGTATAAAGAACAACCAACAGAACTGAAGGATACAGTAACTGAAATGACAAATACACTAGAAGGAATCAGCTGTAGACTAAATGATACAGAGGAATGGATTAGTGAGGTAGAAGACAGAGTAGTAGAAATCACTGATGTTGAACAGAAAAAAGAAAAAAAGAATAAAAAGAAATGAGGACAGTGTAAGAGACCTCTGGGACAACACCAAGTGTATGACAGTTCACATTATAGGAGTCCCAGAAGAAGAGAGAGAGAAAGGGGCTGAGAATATATTTGAAGACATAATAACTGAAAACTTCCCTAACCTGGGAAAGGAAACAGACATCTAGACACTTAGAGAAGAGTTAACAACTATTCTTCTCAAACTATTACAAAAAATTCCAGAAGAAAAAATACTTCCGAACTCATTCTATGAGGCCAGCATCACCCTGATACCAAAATCAGATGAAGATATCACACAAAAAGAAAATTACAGGTCAATAATACTGATGAATATAGATGCAAAAATCCTCAACAAAATATTAGCAAACCAAATCCAACAATACATTAGAAAGGTCATACATCATGATCAAGTGGGATTTATCCCAAGGATGCAAGTATGGTTCAATATCTGCAAATCTATCTATGTGATATATCATATTAACAAATTGAAGAATAAAAACCACATTGTCATCTCAATAATGCAGAAAAAGCTTTTGATAAAATTCAGCACACATTTATGATAAAAATCTCTCCAGAAAGTGGTATACAGGGAACATACCTTAACATAATAAAGGCCATATATGATAAACTCACAGCTAACATCATACTCAATGGTGAAAAGCTGAAAGCATTTCTTCTAAGATCAGGAACAAGACAAGTGTGTCCACTCTCACCACTTTTATTCAACATAGTTTTGGAAGTCCTAGCCACAGCAATCAGGGAAAAAGAAAAAAGGAATCCAAATTGGAAAGAACGAAGTAAAGCTGTCACTGCTTGCAGATGTCATGATACTATACACAGAAAATCCTAAATCAGTGGGAAAGTAATTTTCTTTGGCCATCCACAGAAGAAAGTGGAATGGCAGGCTGATTTAAAGCTGAAATTTGAACAGCTGAAACAGGAAAGAAGTAGTTGCTATCAGGGGCTGAATCTCTGCATTAAGAACTTGGGTGATACCATTGATGATGAGAAGTTAAGAGTTTCCTCCTTTTTTTTTCACATCTTTATTGGAGTATAATGGCTTTACAATGTCGTGTTAGTTTCTGCTGTACAACAAAGTGAATCAGCTATACTTATACATATGTCCCCATATCCCTTCCCTCTTGAGCCTCCCTCCCACCTTCCCTATCCCACCCCTCTAGGTCATCACAGAGCATTGAGTTGATCTCCCTGTGCTATGCAGCAGCTTCCCACTAGCTATCTATTTTACATTTGGTAGTGTATATATGTCAATGCTACTCTCACACTTCGTCCCAGCCTCCCCTTCCCCCTCCGTGTCCTCAAGTCCGTTCCCTACGTCTGCGTCTTTATTCCTGCCCTGCCACTAGGTTCATCAGTACCATTTTTTTTGGATTCCATATATATGCATTAGCATATGGTATTTGTTTTTCTCTTTCTGACTTACTTCACTCCATATGAAAGACTCTAGGTCCATCCACCTCACTACAAATAATTCAATTTCTTTCCTTTTTATGGCTGAGTAATATTCCATTGTATATATGTGCCACATCTTCTTTATCCATTCATCTGTTAATGGACATTTAGGTTGCTTCCATGTCCTGGCTATTGTAAATAGTGCTGCAGTGAACATTATAGTACATGCATCTTTTTTTTTAAATTGTTATCATTTTTTTTTAATTAATTAATTAATTTTTGGGGTCTGTGTTGGGTCTTTATTGCTGTGCACGGGCTTTCTCTAGTTGCAGAGAGCAGGGGCTACTCTTCATTGCGGGGGGTGGGATTCTCATTGCAGTGGCTTTTGTTGAGGAGCATGGGTTCTAGGCACGCAGGCTCAGTAGTTGTGGCTCACGGGCTCTAGAGCGCAGGCTCAGTAGTTGTGGTGCACGGGCTTAGTTGCTCCATGGCATGTGGGATCTTCCCGGACCAGGGCTTGAACCCGTGTCCCCTGCATTGGCAGGTGGATTCTTAACCACTGTGCCACCAGGGAGGCCCCATGTATCTTTTTGAATTATGGTTTTCTCAGGGTATATGCCCAGTAGGATCAATCACCAGTGCTAAGGTGATGCTGTAGGATGGGAGAAGCAAAGGTTTGGCTTTGTCTGCTCCTCAGCCCCTGAAGAGGCAACCAAAGCAGTCGCTGAGTGGATGCATCATGGGCTCCAAGTCACTGTATGTCACCCTGGCCCAGAGAAAGGAAGAGAAAAAGGCTCACCTGACCAACCAGTATATGCAGCGGGTGGCTGTGATGAGAGCTCTCCCTGCCAATACCATCTTAAATCAGTTCCAGCATGCAGCTGGGAGCTACTTTGTGCCAGCAGTTCCACAGGCTCAGGGAAGACCTCCATATTACACACCTAACTAGTTAGCACAGCTGAGGCCTAATCCACGCTGGCAGCAACGTGGGAGACCTCAAGGCTTCCAAGGAATGCCAAGTGCTATACGCAAGTCTGGGCCTCGTCCAGCTCTTTGCCATCTGGCTCCAACTGGTAATGCTCTGGCCTCTCGCGGCCTCTCTACAACCGCTCAGAGAGTCAGGTCTGAGTGCCCGAACTGCTTGGCTATGGACTTTGGTGGAGCTGGGGCTGCCCAGCAAGGGCTGACTGACAGCTGTGAGTCTGTGAGTTCCCACAGCTGTGCAGAACTTAGCGCCTTGTGCTGCTGTTGCTGCGGCTGCTCCTTGGGCTGTTGCACCTTACGAATACGCCTCCAGTGTCCGCAGCCCTCACCCTGCCATCCAGCCCCTGCAGGCACCCCAGCCTGTGGTCCATGTGCAGGGGCAGGAGCCGCTGACTGCCTCTATGCTGACCGCAGCGCTCCCCTCCCCCTGCCCCCCCCAAGGAACAGAAGCAGATGCTGGGTGAACGTTTGTTCCCGCTCATCTAGACCATGCACTCAAACCTGGCTGGGAAGATTATGGGAATGCTGCTGAGGATTGACAGCTCTACGCTGCTGCACATGCTGGAGTCCCCCGAATCTCTCTGCTCCAAGGTAGATGAAGATGTGACAGTCCTACAGGCTCATCATGCCAAGAAAGAAGCTGCCCAGAAGGTGGGCGCTGTTGCTGCTGCTATCTCTTAGACAAGGACAAACCGATTCAAAAGCCAAATAACCCCTCATGGAATTCAGCTCAAGGTTTGAAGACTTCCTAGCTTGTCCTATGGACCTCAACACCAAGAACGACAAATTGAAAATATTATAGGTCACTTCATATCAAAAGGTCAATTATGAAATGCCTAGACATTTTCAATGAAAAGAATATATACTCTGGGTTCTGATATGGCCCAGACAGTGTTAACTTTTTTTTTTCTGTTGTGGATTTTGATTTTTTTCCCCCAGAAATTGGTTTTATTTGATGTACCCAAGTCTTAAGTTTCTGAATAAAGAAAAAAAACTCCATTAAAAAAAAAAAGTGGTGCTGGGAAAACGGGACAGCTACATTTAAAAGAATGAAATTAGAACACTCTGTAACACCATATGCAAAGATAAACTCAAAATGGATTAAAAACCTAAATGTAAGAACAGAAACCATAAACTACTAGAAGAAAACATAGGCAGAACACTCTTTAACATAAATTGCGGCAATATTTTTTTGGATCTATCTCCTAAGGCAAAGGAAACAAAAGCAAAAAATAAACAAATGGGACCTAATTAAACTTAAAAGCTTTTTACAGCAAAGGAAACCATTGACAAAACAAAAAGACAACCTACTGAATGAAAGGAAATATTTTCAAATGATATAACTAATAAGGGGTTAATTTCCAAAACATATAAACAACTCATATAACTCAGTATCAATAAAATAAACAAAGTGGTTAAAAAATGGGCAGAAGACTTGAATGGACGTTTTTCCAAAGAAGACATACAGATGGCCAACTGGCACATAAAGAGATGCTCAACATCATTAATCATCAGAGAAATGAACATCAAAACCACAATGAGATATCACCTCACACCTGTCAGAATGGCTATCGTCAAAAAGAACACAAATAACAAATGTTAGTGAGGATGTGGAGAAAAGGGAACCTCTGAACACTATTGGTGTGTATGTAAATTGGTGCAGCCACAGTGTAAAATAGTATGGAGGTTCCTAAAAGAACTAAAAACAGAACTACCATATGATCCAGCAATTCCACTCCTGGGTACATATCCAAAGTGGTTACCAGTGGGGAGAGGGAAGCGGGGAGGGGAAAGATAGGGCTAGAGGATTAGGAGGTACAAACTATTATATATAAAATAAGCTACAAGGTATATTTTATAACACAGGGAATATAGCCAACTATAAATAATTATAGTAAAGTATAATCTTTAAAAATGGTGAGCTCAAAACACTGGAAATTTATATAGTATTGTAAATCAATTATACCTCAATAAAAAATAACAAACAAAAATGCTCCAGTGAGCACTTAATAAACCAGCTAATGCTAGGGAAAGACAAAACCATGATTAACAACTATTTGATTAGTTTGTACCTTGATAAATATTAATTGACTATAGAGATGCTCTAAAAGTAAAAACGCTTGTACTCAAATGAACATTTTTTATAACTTAAATGAGATGATTTTCATCTGTAATTCTACCAAATATTCTTTCCTTAGTAGACCAGTGTTGAGATTAATTGATTGAAAACTCACATATAGAATACTCCATGAGCGTTTGTCTTTTAACGAAATCTGAGGACAATACAACTTTCTTCTGATTAGTTCTGTGGGTAATTGATCAGTCAACACCAAAACAATTCTCTCATGTAAACCAATTGATCTTTTAGTATTTTAAAAGTCCATAATTTTTATAATTCAGCTCATCTCTGCCCATTTGAATTCGCCACAGGGGCAAGGCCTCTTGGTGATAATAGAATGAATTGATTTAGAAAAAAAAATAAGATCCAAGAATTATATACTTTTACTTCAAGTAACTCTAAGCACTTTAAGTTTTTTATGTTTTAAAATTTATCTATTTATTTATTTGGCTGCATTGGGTCTTTGTTGCTGTGCGTGGGCTTGCTTTAGTTGTGGCGAGCGGGGGCTACTCTTCGTTGCAGTGTGCGGGCTTCTCGTTGAAGTGGCTTCTCTTGTTATGGAGCACGGGCTCTAGGCACGCGGGCTTCAGTAGTTGTGGCACGCAGGCTTCAGTAGTTGTGGTGTGCAGGCTCAGTAGTTGTAGCTCACAGGCTCTAGAGCACAGGCTCAGTAGTTGTGGCACATGGGCTTAGTTGCTCTGCGGCATGTGGGATCTTCCTGGAGCAGGGCTTGAACCCGTGTCCCCTGCATTGGCAGACGGATTGTTAACCACTGCGCCACCAGGGAAGTCCCCAAGTAACTCTAAGCACTTTAAACAAGAAGGTTAATCTTTAATGAGCCAATATATTAAGGCCTCTATAGTCCTTACTGAATAACCATAGTAGGATAGCTAAAATTTTTTTCTTTCAAAAACAACCCAAGTTAGCTACCATTTGGAATGCAGATTAAATTAGCTTTATAAAAGCTTAAATTCCTTAAATCACATTCTAATATAGATACTAAAAATCAGCAGCCAGTAGAGAGAAAGCTGGATACACTAACCCGTGGCTATTTTTGCATAATACTTTTTCCTTCACATTATTATCCAATAATTGGGATATGTAAATGTGATGTTTTAATTAACAGATATTTAAACTAGTAGACAACATTATTAAATAATGAGCATGTTTCTTTCCCTGGAGTTTATTCATAAAGTGCAACACCACTAGATAGGTTGATGAAGTAAAATAAAAGGCACAGAAAGCGCCTTTGGGTTTATAACATTGTAGTAAATTTTTGTGTGGGTTAGTTTTTGTTCAGAAAAAGAACATAATTTCTGTATTTTTCCTCAACTGTTAATCCTGGATTCTGAGTTCAAATCCTGTCTGTTTCTTACTCTGTTACCTTGAGCAAGTTATTTTTACTTTACTTGCTTCCGTTTTCCTTCTGTATATTGGAGGTAATAAAAGTATATTATAGGGCTTCCCTGGTGGCGCAGTGGTTGAGAGTCCGCCTGCCGATGCAGGGGATACGGGTTCGTGCCCCGGTCCGGGAAGATCCCACATGCCGCGAAGCGGCTGGGCCCGTGAGCCATGGCCGCTGAGCCTGTGCGTCCGGAGCCTGTGCTCCGCAACGGGAGAGGCCACAACAGTGAGAGGCCCGCGTACCGAAAAAAAAAAAAAAGTATATTATATGTTTGATATGGTTGATATGATGATTGGACTACCTAATTCACAAATAGCATGTTAGAATAGTAACTGGTATGTAATGAGTGTTCAATAAATTTTAGTTACGATTATTTTATATCAATCCATTATTTGAGTTGTTGATCAAGATCTTATGCAATCGCTAAAACTAAAATTTTCAGCCTCCTATTGTGGTGACTTACATCATGTCAAAAAATATCCATGCCAATTTCACCACTACTCTCCCAGCTCTCCCCAAAATGGTTGCACTTAGCTTTCATTGTGCAGAAATCGCTTTCCAATGAGGAGGTGAAGGCTACTGGGCAAGTACATGAGCATGGGATTTGCTGAGGAATTTATGTGAAATGATCAAAGAGCTCTTCTGTATTGTTTCCATTTGACACATCAACTCCTCTACTACTAATTCCTCACACATAGGAGGCTGGTACTTCGTACTCACACATTGGTGCTTGTTGCTATACTGATATGGCAGACACTCTTGGTACCTGCCCAGTTCCCATTCCTTCCCTCATTCCTTGCCCACAGAGCCCAATTCTGTTCAGAGAATGGGAGGCCATGTGCTTCCGGGGAAGTTAAGGCCCACCCCAGATCACAGGGGTGAATCTTAATTAGTCTTTCAATCATGGTATTTCTGTTCCTTTACCAGTGACTGATTTAGGAATACGTGTGTGACACAATCCAGCCAGTGATATGTGAGGGGAAATCTGCTAAGGGGATACTGGGAAGATTTTTCTCTCATTTAAAAAAGAGCACAAAGAAAGGATACCCTCTCCTCTAAGGACATTGTTATGCACGGATGGGAATCCTGCAAAACCTGCAACCTTCTTAGGAGCCTGAGAAGAGCTAAGAGGGCAGCAGAAGGATGACATTGGTAACATTGTTGAGCCTCTGAATCAATCAGCCCACCCTGGAACTGACAGTCTTGGGCTTTGTTGTTACATGAGAGAACACACCTCCCTTATTCTTTAAGCCAATTCTTAGACTTTAATATGCATTCCAACCACCTGGAGGTCTTGTTAAGTACAGGTTCTGATTTTGTTGCCCAGAGAGCATGCTTTTTTAGGAAGCCCCTGAGTGACACTGATGATGCTGGCCCATAAATCTCAGTTGCAGTAACAAAGATTTAAGCCAATACACAGCTGGACATTCTGCTACTTTCTGAAAACTTAGGGTGACAGAAAGGTAGGGTACTTTTGGTTGTGGAAGTAATTTGAAACTGAATATGAGAAAAGAGACAAAAAAGAAAGCAGACTTTGTTTCTGTGTCTGGATCTATGAACTCTGAGAAACCAGACTTGTTCTAGTGGCTAAATCAGCAGAAGACTATTGAGAAAGAGAAGAAGCAGGCAGAGAGATGCACAAACAAGATACAGGGAGAAAATACTACCTGGGGGCTGAAATTTTCTGGTTTCCAGTTCCATTCCTTCCTGAAGCCCAGCTGCATTTCTACCCTTAGAAAAACCTTTTTGCTTAAAGTATGTCAAGTTGATATCTGTAACTTGCCATCAAATAATCCTATTTGTTAACCAATAGGATTATGTGACTATGTTTTTGGTTTTTTAATTGGAAGCTTTCCTTGACAGCAGGTAGCATTTGCTTTTACATCCCCCACAACATGGAGTATATGCTCTAGGACTTTACCTTCATATATATACATTTAGATATATTAATATTTGTATATATATAAATATGATATATGTTTATACACATTATATATGTGTGCATATATAAATATAAAGTCCTAGAGTCTACATATAAATGTATTTATATACACATTATATATATTAATTATATATATTCATTTATCTATTTATTCCCCAGCACCAAAAATAGTATTTGATACCTAGGAATAAACCTACCTAAGGAGACAAAAGACCTGTATGCAGAAAACTATAAGACACTGATGAAAGAAATTAAAGATGATACAAACAGATGGAGAGATATATCATGTTCTTGGATTGGAAGAATCAACATTGTGAAGATGACTATACTACCCAAAGCAATCTACAGATTCAATGCAATCTCTATCAAACTACCAATGGCATTTTTCACAGAACTAGAACAAAAAATTTCACAATTTGTATGGAAACACAAAAGACCCCAAATAGCCAAAGCAATCTTGAGAAAGAAAAATGGAGCTGGAGGAATCAGGCGCCCAGACTTCAGACTATACTACAAAGCTACAGTAATCAAGACAGTATGGTACTGGCACAAAAACAGAAATATAGATCAGTGGAACAGGATAGAAAGCCCAGAGATAAACCCACACACATATGGTCACATTATTTTTGATAAAGGAGGCAAGAATATACAATGGAGAAAAGACAGTCTCTTCAGTAAGTGGTGCTGGGAAAACTGGACAGCTACATGTAAAAGAATGAAATTAGAACACTCCCTAACACCATACACAAAAATAAACTCAAAATGGATTAAGACCTAAATGTAAGGCCAGACACTATCAAACTCTTAGAGGAAAACATAGGCAGAACACTCTATGACATAAATCACAGCAAGATCCTTTTTGACCCACCTCCTAGAGAAATGGAAATAAAAATAAACAAATGGGACCTAATGAAACTTCAAAGCTTTTACAGCAAAGGAAAACATAAATAAGACAAAAAGACAACCCTCAGAATAGGAGAAAATATTTGCAAATGAAGCAACTGACAAAGAATTAATCTCCAAAATTTACAAGCAGTTCATACAGCTCGATATCAAAAAACTATCAACCCAATCCAAAACTGGGCAGAAGACCTAAATAGACATTTCTCCAAAGAAGATATACAGATTGCCAACAAACACATGAAAGGATGCTCAACATCACTAATCATTAGAGAAATGCAAATCAAAACTACAATGAGGTATCACCTCACACCAGTCAGAATGGCCATCATAAAAAAATCTACAAACAGTAAATGCTGGAAAGGGTGTGGAGAAAAGGGAACCCTCTTGCACTGTTGGTGGGAATGTAAATTGATACAGCCACTATGGAGAAAACGTTGGAGGTTCCTTAAAAAAGTAAAAATAGAACTACCGTATGACCCAGCAATCCCACTCCTGGGCACATACCCTGAGAAAACCATAATTGAAAAAGAGTCATGTACCACAATGTTCATTGCAGCTCTACTTCCAAAAGCCAGGACATGGAAGCTAAGTGTCCATTGACAGATGAATGGATAAAGAAGATGTGGCACATATATACAATGGAATATTACTCATCCATAAAAAGAAACGAGGGGCTTCCCTGGTGGCGCAGTGGTTGAGAGTCTGCCTGCCGATGCAGGAGACATGGGTTCGTGCGCCGGTCCAGGAAGATGCCAGATGCCGCGGAGCGGCTGGGCCCATGAGCCATGGCCGCCGAGCCTGCGCATCCGGAGCCTGTGCTCTGCAATGGGAGAGGCCACAACAGTGAGAGGCCCACATACCTCACAAAAAAAAAAAAAGAAAAGAAAAGAAATGAAACTGACTTATTTGTAGTGAGGTGGATGGACCTAGAGTCTGACATACAGAATGAAGTAAGTCAGAAAGAGAAAAACAAATACCATATGCTAACACATATATATGGAACCAAAAAAAAAAAAAAAGTCTGAAAAACCTAGGGGCAGGACAGGAATAAAGATGCAGACATAGAGAATGGACTTGAGGACACAGGGAGCAGGAAGGGTAAGCTGGGACAAAGTGAGAGAGTGGCATGGACATATATACACTACCAAATGTAAAATAGATAGCTAGTGGGAAGCAGCCACATGGCACAGGGAGATCAGCTCGGTGCTTTGTGACCACCTAGAGGGGTGGGATAGGGAGGATGGGAGGGAGACACAAGAGGGAGGAGAAATAGAGATATATGTATATGTATATCTGATTCACTTTGTTTTAAAGCAGTAACTAACACACCATTGTAAAGCAATTATACTCCAATAGAGATGTTTAAAAAAAGACAAAAAAATGGTATTTGATAGATAACAGATGGTCAAAAAATTCTGACTTAGTGAATTAAATGATGGACACACACACTAGAAACTTATAGGAAATATATATATATATATAGTCCAACCAATTCTTATTCCATGGAAGTCTCCCTCATATACTTTGCTTTCACCAAATCTGTTAATACTGAGCTCCCTGTGCATATGGCTATGGTAATGATTAAGTAAGATGTATGTTCCTGTTAAAGTTCTAAATTTTATCTAATGTTTGTTTATCAGAAGTGTTGTTCACCAGCCAAATGAAGTAGTGCTATAATATGTCACCTGTTTTTATACCTCTTTTATCCAGATATAATTCACATACTACAAAATTCACCCAATTAAAATGTACAGTTGTTTTTACTATATTCACTGAGTTGTGCAACCATCACCACAGTCAATATTAGAATATTTTCATCACACCAAAAAGAAACCCCATACTCTTTAATAGTTGTCTATGGCTGGAGGCCTGGGGAGAAACGAGGAGTGACTGCTAAACAGTGTTTTCTAAATTAATTAACTAACTTTACTTAATTCATTCATTAGTTCTATTAGTGTTTTGTGGAGTTTGGTAGCGTGTTGTTTATTCTCCACATGTTTGTATTTTTTCCAGTTTTCTTCTTGTAGTTGATTTAGATTTATACTATTGTGGTCAGAAAAGATGCTGGATATGATTTCAGTCTTCCTAAATTTATTGAGGCTTGCTTTGTGACCCATCATGTGATCTATCCTGGAGAATGTTCCATGTGCATTTGAAAAGAATGTGCGTTCTGCTGTTTTTGGATGAAATGTTCTCTATAAATCTATTAATTTCATCTGGTCCAATATGTCATTTAAGGCCAGTGTTTCCATATTGATTTTCTTTCTTGATGATATATTTGTTTCAGTAAGTGGGGTATTAAGGTCCCCTAATACTATTGTATTAGTGTCAATTTCTCCCTTTACATCTGTTAATATTTGCTTATATATTTAGGTGCTCCTATATTGGGCACATAAATATTTACAAGCGTTATATCCTTGCATTGAATTGATCCCTTTGTCATTATATAATGGCCTTCTTTGTCTCTTGTTACAGGCTTTGTTTTGAAGTCTATTTTGTCCTGTATAAGTACTGCTATCTCAGCTTTCTTTTCATTTCCATTTTCATGGAATATATCTTCTTTCATCCTTTCATTTTCAGTCTCTGTATGTTTTTAGGTCTGAAGTGAGTCTCTTGTAGGCAGCATTTAGATGGTTCTTGTTTTTATCCATTCAGCCACCCATGACTTTTGTTTGGAGAATTTAGTCCATTTACACTTAATTATTGATAGGTGTGTACTTATTGCTATTTTGTTAATTGTTTTCAAGTTGTTTTTGCAGTTATTCTCTGTTCCTTTCTTCTTCTCTCACCTTCTTCTTTTGTGATCTGATGATTTTCTTTAGTATTATGTTTGGATTCCTTTATTGTTATTTTTCATACACCTATTAAAGGTTTTAGTTTGTGATTACCATGAGGTTCATGTGTAACAACTTATGCATGTCTATTTCATTTGATGGTCACTTAAGTTCAAACTCATTCTAAAAACACATTTTTACTCCCTCACTAACTTTCATGTTTTTGATATCATATTTTACATCTTTTTGTGAATGCCTTAACTAATTTTTGTAGTTTTTTAGTTTATTTTACTACTTTGTCTTTTAACCTCCATGATAGCTTTGTAAGTGGCTGATCTACTACCTTTATTATATGTTTGCTTTTATCAGTGAGATTTTTCCTTTAATGTGTTTTCTTATTTCTAGTTATGGCCTTTTCTTTTCCTCTTAAGAACTCCCTTTAACATTTCTCATAAGGCCAGGTTAGCAGTGATAAAGTCCTTTAGCTTTTGCTCATCTGGGAAGCTCTTCATCTCTCCTCAAATGTGAGTTATAACCTTACTGGGTAGAGTAATACTGGATGTAATTTTTTTACTTTAAGCACTTTGATATGTCATGCCACTCCTTTCTGGTCTATAAAGTTTCTGCTGAAAAATCAACTGATAATCTTATGAGGGTTCTGTTGTATGTAACTGGTTGTTTTCGTCTGGCTGCCTTTTTTGTTTTTTGTTTTTTTTTTTGCAGTATGCGGGCCTCTCACCGCTGTGGCCTCTCCCGTTGCGGAGCACAGGCTCCGGACGCGCAGGCTCAGCGGCCATGGCTCACGGGCCCAGCTGCTCCACGGCATGTGGGATCTTCCCAGACTGGGGCACGAATCCGTGTCCCCTGCATCGGCAGGTGGACTCTCAACCACTGCGCCACCAGGGAAGCCCTTGTCTTGCTGCCTTTAAGATTCGCTCTTTATCTTTAACTTTTGACATTTTAATTATAATGTGTCTTTGTATGGGTCTCTTTGAGCTCATCTTGTTTGGGACTCTGTGCTTCCTAGACTTGGATGTCTGTTTTCTTTGCCAGGTTAGAATAGTTTTCAGCCATTATTTCTTCAAATACATTTTCTGTCTCTTTCTCTCTCTCTCCTCCTTCTGGGACCCCTATAATGCAAATATTATTCTGCTTGATGTTATCCAAAAGATCCCTTGTATTAGCCTCATTTTGTTAAATTCTTTTTTTTTTTTTTTGTCTTCCAATTGGGTGATTTCTACTATCTTGTCTTCCACATCACTGAGCTGTTCTTCTGCATCACCTAATCTTCTGTTGATTCCATCTAGTGTATTTTTCATTTCAATTCTTGTATTCTTCAGCTCTGATTGGTTCTTTTTATATTTTCTGTGTCTTTTTTGAAGTTCTCACTATGTTTATCCATTCCTCTCTTCATTTTGCCCAAATTCTTTGTGCTTGTCTCTGTGTATTAGGTAGATCAGTTACAGATCCTGATCTTGAAGGAGTAGCCTTATGTAGAAGGTTTCCTGTGGGGCTCAGAAGAGTAATCTCTTCTGGTCACCAGAGCCAGGTGATCCATGGGTATCCCCTGTGGGCTGCACGTACCTTCTTATTGTGATAGTAACACAGGAGCTGCAGGTACATTGGTGGAGGAGGCTGGCCCCAGTGTGACGGGCTGTAGGGCCCAGCTGTGCGCTGGTGGTCAGGTCTGAGATCCTGGGACAGGAACCACTTTGGGAGGGCGGTGCTGGTCCAGGCTGAAGCCACCTGTTGTATATGGTGGCTTGGGACCTGCCTTGGAGGGGCATCACCAAGGCAGCCACTTTTGGGGGTACCTGTTGAGGTGGGTAGTTTGCATGGGGTGGGTCTGCAGGGGAACACTGAAGTGGGGCGAGCAGTGCTAGCAAGGTAGGTGGCAAACGTTAGAAGTGGTGCCTGCCTGCACGAGGCCAGCTAGGTAGAGGGAGAATAAAAATAAAAGGGTGCCCACTAGTGCTTTGAGAAAGTCCCAACAGATCCCGGCCCCTAAGCACTTGCCCTAAAATTAGTCAGTGAATCTCTTTCACGTATGGCCCAAGTGCTTTTCAAGTTGCTGTCTCTGCAATAGGAGTTTGAGCAAGTGAGTTTTGTGTGAGCCCTTTAAGAGCAGAGTCTTGGTTTCCTATAGCCCTCCAGCTTTCCCAGACATAAGCCCTGCTGGTTTTCAAAGCCAGAAGTTAGGAGAGCTCACCTTCCTGGTGCAGGTCTTGCACCATAGGGCTGGGCTGCCTGTTGTGGGGCTCGAACCCCTCATTCCTTAAGGAGGACCTCTGTGTTTGTGATATCCCCTCCTGCTTGTGGGGCACTGTACGGAGATACGGATCCTGACTAAACCACATCTCTGGCTCTCCTACCCATCTTGATGTAGTTTTTTTCTTTATAATTGTAGTTGTAGGAAAGCTGTTCTGCTGGTCTTCAGGTCATTCTCAGAGTCGTTCTGTGTGCACTTGTAGTTTGGTGTGCCCATGGAGGAGGTAAACTCAGGGTCTTCCTACTCTGCCATGTTGATTCCACCTTCACTTGAGCATTCTTTTGCAAAAACTGGGGGAATTTGATACAACATAAGGAAAGTTCAGATGTGGAAAGTGCTCATAATTTAGGGATAAACTGAAAAAAAAATGTAAAATAGACCTATGAATATAAACACAGGGATCCTTTCTTAAGTGCATTTGCTTTATTTAATTAAATCTTAATGGAGTGGTCAAGGAGAATACAGTGTATTAATTTTTTCCCACAGAGCTGGAGAGTTTAACGTGAGGCATTTTTGGTGTGAAACTTATTTATAGGTTTACTGGCTGCCTCTGTTGGTGGGCTTGATACCGTCATCTTACTTTATCAGAATTTTTATTTGTGACCTCTTTCCCATCCCCCAATTCACTCAGTGCATTTACTTTAATCCTTGCTGAGCTTGAACTCAGACATTAGCCTCTGAAGTACATGATGTGATCTTTTGGGTGGCATCTATGTGGTCACTTTTCTTTCCTATGCCTGGGCAGCCACAGTTCAGATTCAGTCTAAGAATTTTTCTCCAAGTGTGCTGGGGTTACCACTTCCAGTCTGTCAGTACTGGCACAAAACATGAAATTGCTTGCCCTTCCTGCCCTGGGGCCTCTCATGTGTTTACTTTTCTGCTGATCCAGACTCAGAGTGAATAAAATGGGGGAAATATGCCTTTGGCATATGGATTACTTTGAGCTGATTATTTTTAGAAAGATCAGCTACAGGAGATGCTCTGAACATAGAGTAGAGGTTACCCTTTTGTAAGGAAATTTACAGTTATAAAAGAAATCTCCATTTGTAAGCATGTCTCTCTCTCTTTACCAGGAAGAGAATGATCACAAGAAACACTCATCCGTGGAGAAAGCACTGACTTAAATCTGCATAACTAACCTTACTCTTGTTTACTGTATTTTTCCTGGTCACCTCCCCATAACTGGTTTCCTTCACACCTTTTATTTCTTCAATTTAGCTAAAGAAGATGGTATTTTTTTTTTTAAGATGTTGGGGGTAGGAGTTTATTAATTAATTTTTTTATTTTTGCTGTGTTGGGTCTTCGTTTCTGTGCGAGGGCTTTCTCTAGTTGTGGCATGTGGGGGCCCCTCTTCATTGCGGTGTGCGGGCCTCTCACTGTTGTGGCCTCTCCTGTTGCGGAGCACAGGCTCCAGACGCGCAGGCTCAGTAGTTGTGGCTCACTGGCCTAGTTGCTCTGTGGCACGTGGGATCCTCCCAGACCAGGGCTCGAACCCGTGTCCCCTGCATTAGCAGGCAGATTCTCAACCACTACGCCACCAGGGAAGCCCAGAAGATGGTATTTAAGTCTGAATTCTAAGCCACCTCTTTGAGAGTTTCCCCTGGTATACATGTTAATAACTTCTGTTTGTTTTTCTCTTGTTAATCTGTCTTTTGTTACAGGAGCCCCAGCCCCTTAGAAGGGTAAAAGGAAAATTATATTTTTCCTCGCCTACGTAAGAATCTTCATCCTTCTCTACTTTCCCTTTCTCTTTCAGGGCTGCAGGATAGCCCACAATTCAGACTCCCTAACTTCTAATGTACTCGAGACTCTGCTTAGAAATTGTCTGATTTATTTCCTAGCATTCCCTAATTGCTAATCCATAACATTTCTCTCTATTCCATGACAATATCTGTGAGTCCTTTCCTTGTACTTTGTAAGAAAAGTTCCTTCTATGTGTATAATATGATGTTCTATATTAATTTTATGGTCTGCCTATCTTTTCTCATTTGTAAAGACTTTGAAGATAAGTAATTGGTCTTACTCATTGTCATATGTGTCACAGTCCCTAAGAAATGCAGAGAACTCTCAGCACATAAGTGGCTCTATAACCCTGCACTAAGAGACTTGACCAAACTTCAACTTGGTTTCTAGCAGCCTAAGGCCAATGCCTCTGGGAAAACACAGCCCCCCCCCCTTTTTTTTTTTTTTGCGGTATGCGGACCTATCAATTGTTGTGGCCTCTTCTGTTGCGGAGCAACAGGCTCTGGACGCGCAGGCTCAGCGGCCATGGCTCACGGGCCCAGCCGCTCTGCAGCATGTGGGATCTTCCCGGACCGGGGCACGAACCCATGTCCCCTGCTTCGGCAGGCGGACTCTCAACCACTGCGCCACCAGGGAAGCCCCAAGCCCCTTTTTGAGTTCCAATCTGGAAAGGCTCAGAGCTGCCAAAAGAATTTACTGTTTGTTTTGCTTAATACATGAAAATGGGCCCCTTACCTCCCTTACTTACAGCATTTACTAAAAAGGGCTTACAGTTGTGAATCCTTTCTTTGTCCCTTTGAAATGTATGTGTATCTTCTCCAACTCAGGAATGTCTTTCTCAGGCACCTGAAAACCATCAGGAAGGAGAGAGTCTCTGTCTTCTGTCTCTGTAGGAGTATAGAATCCTAACTTTGATAACTGTCCGCTAGTAGACACAGCTGGCCTCATCACAATTACACTGAGGTAGTCTCTGTACTATTTCACTTCTTTGACTCTACCTGATCCCCCCACTCACTCTCCCTCTTTACTCCTTCATTCTCCCTTTAAAACTCCCAGTCATTTCCGCACATATTGGAATAGAGCTCGGTTCTTTCCCCTTCTGAGAGTAGCTACTGAATAAAATCTGTTTTCACCACCTTAACTAATGTCCAGTTTTGTTTACCTTTGACACCTTAGCATAGGCTGTGTTGGATAAATATTTGACAACTTATTGTGGAGTGTGAGGATATGTTGGCAAGGCCAGTTTGGAGTATCAGTGTGTAAGGGTCTGTGCATCATGTATGCATTCATTCACTTGTTCATGTATTTGTTTATTAATCGTGTCCCAGGTGCTGCAGTGTGCCACATGTTTACAGAAGCTTCCCAAAGGGCTTGAAGGCAAAAGACTCCTAGAAACAAATGGTCCCACCAAAGCACTTTGTTCAATATTGTTGTGTATGGAGGGGTTGATGGAAATTGGGCAGGTTGACTGATTAAAGTGCAAGGATGTTTTATGGCATTAGAAACTTCAATATATTCTTTAAAGTTCAATGAAAGATTGTAAAAATCTCATTTTTAAAAATGATTTCATGAAATAGATACCAAGTGAGGAGAAATTTTTTTTTTTTGGGCGCATGCTTTCTAGTTTTACAGTTTCAGAAGATTTTTTTTTTTTGGTTGGTTGGTTTAGTATCTGCTGTTTAATGTTGTGTTGAAAATAGACTGGAGAGAACCCCATTTTAACCTTGCAGAATGAGTTCCAGGTGTTTTCCTTATTTCCTTGCCCAAATATCAAGTTGCGAGAATTTCAGCCTTGTAATTATATGCCAGTACTGCACGAGGTGATGATTATCTGCATTTGATTCACTAATTATATTGTCTCTCCTCCTTCCTCACCTAAAGGTTACATTTACATAAAAGATATTCAAGGATAACACTTTATCATCAAAGCAGCTTGTGCCCTTGGCATTTAAATTACAAGCTGTAATAAAGAAGGACTAATCTGAGAGACATCTCAGTGATGCTGGATACAGGCTTTTCACACTGTCATGAAATCATCTTCATTATGTAGCTGTAAAATTCTAATGTCTCAATTACCACATATTACAGACCTCCACTCATACACTTTCTTTCCACCCTGTCTTCTGTAATCCCCCTCCCTAAGGGCAAGAGTTGGAAGAATTGCACCAAACTTTTGTGCAGTTCCCACACTGAACTGTGCATTAGAATCACCTGAGAGATTTACACACACATGTACACACACACACACTCACAGAGAGATGAATTTTGTAATTCAAAGTAGGAGCCTAGAAATTTGTATTTTTAAAGCTTCCCAGGTTTTGTTTTTAATGCAAGCCAGGACTGGAAAACAATGGCCTATTTAACAGTGATGCAAGTTGTGCAGCAACTGTACTAAATGAGGGGTTTTATAATCATGCACAAATAGTATTCCAGAATCCAAGGACTCCTGAAAAGATAAGGTAGCGCTTTTTTTTTTCAGTTGGATTTATGCTACAAATTGTTCTAAAGCACCAGGAGATAGAAATACAGTGTAAAAGAAAGACACCATTACCTAGTTAAAAGGGACAGCCAACATTTTAACAAGATTTTATGTTTGATCTTACATTTTTCTCAGGGGTACATCATTGCATAGTTTACCACTATAGGTAACTCGGGTCGATCCTACTAGAGGCCATCGAAAGAGCCATGTAGATGCACCTCAGGAGTGTCCCATCAAAGGACCAGAAATTTGGAGTATTTATCCACTGGGAGGAGTTCCAGGCTGAGTGAGGGATGCCCCTGAAGGCATTAAATCTCAGTCCTTGGGGGATGACTTATCCTGAACCAGGCAAGCTACAGTGGTGCCTGAGGAAGCCTCCACAGAGAAACAGAGGTGTGGGCAGAGGGAATATGGAGCATAGCATCCAACATCTGTGAGAGTATTGAAAGCCTAACTTTTTAAATTGGTGTATAGCTGATGTACACTGTTATGTTAGTGTCAGGTGGACAACATAGTGATCCAACATTTAAATACAACATTTAAATACATGATAGTTACATGATAAGTCTAGTAACTATCTGTCACCATACAAAATCACTAGAGTATTATTGACAATATTCCTCATGCTTTATATTTAATCTCTGTAACATATTTATTTTATACCTTGAAGTTTGTACCTCTTAATCTCCACCTATTCACTCAACCCCCCAAACCCCTCCCATCTGGCAACCAGTTTGATCTCTGTCCATAAGTCTGTATCTGTTCTGTTTTGTTTGTTCAGATTTTTAGATTCCACATATAAGTGAAATCATATGGTATTCATCTTTCTCTGTATGACATATTTCTTTTTTTTAATGATTAGCCGTTTATGTGGCATTACATTTATTACATATTTTAAATCTATAATCAACAGAATTAACAAACTCACTTTGTGACCAAGCTTTTACAAAATGATTTTGTCCTATGCCCGACTAGTATTACTTAGCATTTATGTACTGTTATAACTTAACATCGCACCTATACAGCAAGAGGATCATATTACAGCTTGAAACCATTAATGTGCAAATATATAAAGTTAAGTAGCCTCTTCACAAGTCACATATACTAAGTAAATCAGTACTAGAGTTAGGATTAAAATTCAGAATTCTTAGTCTGCTAGTTGTACCCAAATCCTATGATATTTTTCATGTTGGTTCTTTTTCGTATTACTGAAATCATTTGTGAAATCATAAGCACTGATTTGTCATTATATAAAAGAATTAAGTAAGGGATTATCTTAGAAGAGTTTATTAGGGAGAATAGTATGGACTCTTCAAAATACAGCAAATGATTATACGGGAAATGCCATATTTTCATTTCATTTCAGGAAGGATGAAGGGAAATAAGGAGAAAATTGGGAAGAAATGAAATTAGAAGTTACAAGTGCCTAGGCACATAGAACTGAAGGGTCTTAAATAACCTCTACAGGATTTAATACTTAGAATATCTAGATTAATTCCAAAGCTGTTTCCAAATGGACAGAATTTAGTACAAGGCAAAGTAGTCGTATTCTCTTTCTTCTCTTGAGGTAGTTTAGTTCCTTAGGTACTTAAAGATACCTTATCTAAAATGTAGTCCCTTGGCACAGAGAGCCCAAGGACAGTCCTCTAAGCAAGATACTAATACACTTCATTCTAATAGTTCAAGATTTTTTTCTTATTTATTTATTTATTTATTTTTGGCTGCATTGGGTCTTCGTTACTGCGCAGGGGCCTTCTCTAGTTGTGGCGAGCAGGGGCTACTCTTTGTTGCGGCGCAAGGGCTTCTCATTGCGGTGGTTTCTCTTGTTGCGGAGCACAGGGTCTAGGTGCGTGGGTTTCAGTAGTTCAGTCGTTGTGGCACATGGGCTCAGTAATTGTGGCTCACGGGCTCTAGAGTGCAGGCTCAGTAGTTGTGGCGCACAGGCTTAGTTGCTCTGCGGCATGTGGGATCTTCCCGGACCAGGGCTCAAACCCATGTCCCCTGCATTGGCAGGCGGATTCTTAACCACTGTGCCACCAGGAAAGCCCCTGGTTTTTTTTAAAGGGCCTTCATTTGTTGGAGTTGAAGACAAAGGCTTTTAGTGGTCTTCCTTTTAGTTGAATCGTCTAGCGTGTGGGAGAGCTGGCTTGCTAAATTTGCTAAATCTGGAGTGGACATAATTTCCCATTTTATCCTGGTTCTTTTCATTACAAGAGAAAGATCCCAATTAAGCACAATGAACATAGAGTTCAAAGCTACCTGAGTGGATTCAACATCCAAAGGAAGACCAGAGTCTTCTTTAAACATGATATGGAGCTGAAATCATTGTTCACACACTCACTGGGCTCCTGGGTACGAGCCTGGATCTTATTCCCATTGACTGCCTTTGGGAAAGCCCTAGGAGTTGCCAAATGGACTTGCCAGGAAATTTCCTGAACTTGATCATGGAATAAGGCAGTAAGGGTTTTTCTTTGTCCCCAAGCTGTAATTCTAAAGACTTCTCAGGATCATCTCCCAACTGTCAGGTTTCATCCAGTGTTGGGCCAGACCTTCACCAACAAGCATATGTACTGGCTGATAAAAGTCAGAGAAGCCAGGTTGACAAGTTTGAATGACTATATTAAATTCCTCAGCAAATCTGTGGAGACCCTCAGTTACTTTGGGAAAATCTTTGACTACTGCTTGTAGTTCAGCTTTAGTTCAGGGAACATAAGATATTAGGGGTTTAGCATTTGGATTTTCAGAGGGTCTGATTTTGAAGGGGCAGGTTTTAATACGTTTAAGGGAGGAGAAAGAGGGGAGAGGTTCAGAGAAAAAGGGAAGTTCAGTGAGGCTATTAGAATGAGGAAGTGGAAGGTATAGAGGAGATGGGTATCGTGCAGAAGAGGAAGAGAAAGGTGGCACCAGAGACACAGAGAACAGGGGAAGGGGAAAAGAGACCTCAGAAGCATTTCTGTCTTCCTTTAATCGTCTGTTCACCTTGAATAATTTAGGAATGGTATTTCGTAAATAGGCAATTTTAGAATCTTGGGTATGTTTGGAAGCTTCCAGGTACCAATTAAATAGGCATCCCATTCAGTATGTTTAATTTCAGAGCAGCAGTCTTCTTATTTGGTTCTGAGAAAAACAGGTTTGGGGCTCTTGAAATTTCCCCATAATGGCCATTAGTGTTCTAAATTATCTTTGGTTAAGTTGACCCATTTAGTTAAGAATGTGTACGAGGGGGGACCATAGTTCTTTAACATAAAACCAGCAAAGGTCCCAGAAGGAGGGCCCTCCTGAGAGAATTTAGAGGATTGGGATCCCCTACTTCAAAACCAGGGATTAAACAAAAGAAAAGAAAAGAAAACAAAACAAAAAACCAAATGAGTACTCTCCAAAAGGATGAGGCCTTCAAGAAAACAGATCGTGAGTAAAGTCTGAGGGCTCGACCAAAATGAGGGAGTTTGAGTTCAAGAGGAGACTAACCAAACTGAAAGGAAGAATTCGACTCATGGGAGCAGAGTGCACAAGGGATTCAAGTGGGTACCATACACAATTCTGTGGGTTTGTCTGCTTCGAATCGCACTTCTGACACTACAGAATGGCGACACTTTAAAAGAAAAGGCTAAGCAATTCAGCCAGAAAAATCGAGTTTATTTGGGAATATCAGAGGAATTGCAATTCAGGACAAGCAAACAGTGACAAGCCATAGGCAAGTCTGGAGAACAAAGGAGGAGAGCATTGTTTTATAGAGGAAAGGGGGACATTGGGAGGTAGTTTTGAACAAAAGTTCCTTGGAGGAAATGAGAATCCAAATCCAGCTTCTCATTGGCTGCAGGCAGGAGAGCTTGCTGTTGCTGGACGGAGAGGAAATCTTCCTTCCTGCTGGAATGAGTGGTACATGAATGATGGCCCTTCCAACATGGCTTCTTGACTCCAATTTTGAGTTAGGTTTCCTTAACACATTTTCAGTTAGGAGGGAAAGACCACATAGAATGAGTGGGAGCCATTCTCAGAGAAAGAATGATCCCTGAAAACTTCAAGAGAGCAATGATGCTAAGGCTGGACATGTCCAATTTTTACATTTAGAAAAGGCAGCTGTCTGGAAGTAGCCAAACTCAAGCTTAGGGGCAGAGTCCTCCAGACTGTCAAGTCTGTCCAAGATTTCTGACACCAAATGCAAGTTCACAGTTTTCCCGAAACTGCCGTTAGGTTCAAGAATTCACTCTAAAGTCTCACAGAACTCACTGAAAGTTGTTATACCAATGATCACATGTTTTATAGGCAAAGGACACACATTAGAACAAGCCAAAGGAAGACACTCATAGGACAGGGTCTAGGAAGATTACAAATGTGAAGATTCCACTGTCCTCAGACGTTATTCTCTCAGCATTGATGTGTGACAATGCATGTGTAGGGAGTATTGCCAATCTCAGAAGCTCATCCAATCTTTGCTGTCCAGAGATTTTATTGAGGCTTCATTACCTAGGCATGATTGGTTGGTTGATTGCCCACATGTTGGTACTCAATTCCCAGTTCCCTTCCTTGGAGGTCAGGCTAATATCACTGCCCCCAAGGCCCCAACCCTCTAATAACATGGTTAGTCTTTTGGGGATGGCCAGTCCCACCCTAAAATTATTAAGTGTGGTCCACCCTACCCTGAGTCATCTCATTAGCATAAACTATCAGATGTTGTCCAGGAGACCCACCATGAATTAAAAAAAGACATTCTTATTAGGAAATTCCAAGTGCTTAGAAGTTACTTCCCGGGAGCCAAAGATAAAGGCTAGTTGTCTCTTTGTATAAGGCTAAATCCTCTACTACACAGCAGCAAATATGGTAGCTATTCTGTTTTAATATTCTTAACGAGCAAAGCACCATAAGGTGGGCTCTAATTTTAAAGTAAAGCTACTTGTTTTCTGCTTGGTGGTGACCATAAAAAGAAGTGACAGAGGTCTGGTACAGCCGAGAGACTTGGCACTATATTCATAGTGGTTTGTCCAAGGTGGCTGAAGACAATGGTAGTACTTGAAATGCTAAAAAGTATACGAGGCAATAGATGGGTCTGTTGACTATGACTTTTTTCTGAGTCCTTCAGATTAAGTAAGGTTGGGCTTCCAGATTTCTCCCACTTCCCTTTTCTATATTCTCCTCCCATGTGGTACCCTAGGACCTCACAGCTGCTTTCCCAAGGCAGTGGCCTAAACCCCAGGACTCTGGCTCTTTATTTTCCACAACTTGCTTCACTCATACACTCCCACACCCATAATCAAAATTGGTTAGTTGTCAGGAAAGATTGTAATCAGATAAACTAATGCATAATTCAAATTTAATCATATATGTCCTTTGAAAATCCACTTCTGATCTCTTTACAGGGAAAGAGAGTCAACATAGTAATTCACAGTAAGTTACAGTCAGGGACTAGGTTGTGAAAGTTGTTGAAAGCAGGAAGGTTAATCTGTTATCTTAAGTAATATGATGCAAATTAACAACACTGGTTCAAAGAACAGAAAATCAAGCAGCATATCTGTTTGAGAGTAAATTATCTCTAATTGGAAAGAGACTACAGTAGGGTTTTTTTTTCAAAACTCAAGTCACATAAGTTCCTGCCTACCTCTTTCTAGTGCTGTAGCGAACTGATTATTTTAGCTAAAACATAGAGCATAGATCAGAGAGCAGAAACCATTTGAATTAGCAACTCCCTAAGGCAAGATCAGTGTAATGAGTCTGAGAAAAAACTTTTTCAAAAAAAAAAAAAAAAAACTTTTTCAAATTCTGCCCTTTTCTCTTGGTTCTTCTGAATTTGAACACACTTCCTATTTGTGTACTGCCAAGAAAGACATGTTCCCAATGACACTTAATTGTGTAAATTAATCGTGTGTGAAAGCAGAGAACCACTAATATAGATGGATTTGAGCAACACAGGAGCCCTGAACATTTAATCCAGTGTAGAAAGAATGAAGAAGTTGCAAACTGGAGAAGCAGAGATCAGCCCTACTGTGGACTGTGAAATGCAAACCTTGGGATGACTCGCAGGGTTTAGTTTGCAAAAGGCTTTCCCCAGACTTAATCTCCAAGTCTATGAGATTCATGGTTGAACAGGTGAATCTGGGAAATATTTATGAATTCAATTCAGAGGATAATCTGTCTAGTGACTTGAGAGGACATCCCTACACAGGTGGATACAAATTCAAACTTTGGGAACATTCTGGACTTGGATGAATTCTCTGGGGGTGACCTCTGTTACCAACAACAGTAGCATGTTACCAGACAAGAGTCTAAGAAAACTCTTTATTTGGATAATATTGACTTTCAATATGGTTTAAACCTGTTATTCCTATAGCTGGCTTAGAGAAATCATTGTTTCTCACTTAGATAAAACTGATTTTTAAAATAAATTTATTTATTTTTGGTTGCATTGGGTCTTTGCTGCGTGCGGGCTTTCTCTAGTTGCAGCGAGTTGGGCTACTCTTCCTTGCATGGGCTTCTCATTGCGGTGGTTTCTCTTGTTGCAGAGCATGGGATCTAGGCGTACAGGCTCAGTAGTTGTGGCGCATATGCTTAGTTGCTCTAGCACGTGGGATCTTCCCGGACCAGGGCTCGAAGCCATGTCCCCTGAATTGGCAGGCGGATTCTTAACCACTGTGCCACCAGGGAAGCCCAAAACTGATTTTTATAACTCAGTTTAATTTGGGAATTTAAGCTTCTTGATTAAAGTTGACATGTTTGTGAATCCAAATTATTGCATATTTCTGCTGAATATGCTAGTCATATGCTTAGAAAGTATTGCTTTGGATGGTTATGCTAATTGCTGTAATTTTCTTTTGTCTTTTTGAATCAATTTTTCTTTGTGAAAACAAACTGTTACAAATCACATTCTGCGTTACTGTTAGTTGTAAATTACAGTATATTGATCTAAAATGTTTCAGTTGTAACAGATTGGAGAAAATTACAAAAATTTACTCTCCATATGAAAACGGCTTAATGTTCACTCTTTTATAAACATTGAACTTAAAACAAGTAGCAAAATAAATAAATTTTGCTTCTGCTTATAAACACAATCAATTCTGCTCATCTATACTTTTTTGTTCTTAATGGAACACAGTGTTCCTTTTGTGACAGTTGGATAGATTTAGACATTATTACCCTAGCCTTGTTTTAAATTAAACATGCTTAATAAATATTGATAGAGTGCCTACAATTTCTAGGTACTGAAGAAGACACAAAGAAAAAGGACGTGATTTTTGTCCTTAAATATTTAGGTTCACAAAGCGATATAAAGGTTCAGGCATAGGGGTCATTTTCTAGATAGTTCCATGTATGTTTGTGCTTATTTGCGTAATCCAGTAACTTTTTAAGATAGAGGAACTACTTTAGGTAGATAGAAGGTATATTATAAGATAGATATAAAACTGAGACACATGGGTGGAGACTTGTTAGAGTCACGCAGGCAATAACTGAAAGGACCTAGGTTTGAAACACGATTCTTTCAGTGCAGTTCTAGCGCTCTTTCCATATTCAAGACAGAATATAGCAAATGCTACAGTGCAAAGAAAGTGCTATGGGAGTTCGAAGGAGGCCATATAATAATAATTCCAAAAATATTTCCAAAAAGGAATACGTGAGTCTCAATTTCTTCTTAGTAGAATCTCTGCTGAGTACTTTTGATCCCTTGATGTTAGTTATTTCCCTGGGAAGATCTAACTTTCGTAGGTTTGCCTTCACTTCTTTGGCTTGGATTTCTATCATGTTCTCTCATGATTTTCACCTTTTCTTCTTCATTCTTGGGGAGCTGTTTTGGTTAGACTGCCACATCACTCACTTTTCTGCCATATTTATTTTGCTGTTTACTGCCTCTAGTGTAGATGGTTCACTTTTTGTGGTTCATCGTTCCTATTTAAAGGCTGTATTTTCTTGTTTCCTTGAGAAAACCAGGCAGAAGGTTTCTAAAATTTTCTTCCTTATCCTACATAAAATATTTTTTAAGAGAACATTTGCTTCTGAGTTTTTAGATTTAAAAAACTTTAAAATTAAAGCCTCAACTGTTGTGTGAGTTATCTAATCTCACAAAATTTCTTCATGTGAAAAACAAGGTTAATAATAGTACTCCCCCCACAAGATTGGTACTAAAAGTAAATGAGTTGATACATGTAAAGTACTGGTAGAGGTCTGGGTCCATTCAGGAGATAGAGACCACACAGTATGCTAAACTGGGGAAGTTGATATAAAAAAGGATTAACTATGATCAAAGAGTAACTGTATGATATAAGGAAACTGTATATGGTTCCCTAGGGCTGAAGGAGGCAGGAAAGACAAACGTGGAAAGGGCTCAGACCTCTACTGGAGAAGATGTGATTCAGCCCACTGAGTAGCAGAGAAGTTCACTGGTTTAGCCAGACTGAAGCTGATGGGCAAGCAATAGGCACCCTTGGGAATGCAGTCAGCAGCCAGTGAGGTGGGCATGCAATGGGAATGTGGGCATTTGCAGGGACAGGAGCCTTTCAGAGCACATGGGCTGTGTTGAGAGAGCTGTGGAAAGGCTTTGCCTAGCCTAGGCTGCAGTGTTGCAGATGGACCTGTCCAGACCCTGTGGTTGAGGCAGGCTCTGCTGAATGAACTCACACCTATACCATTGACTCCCGTTTCTGCAGCAAGGGGCAGGAGATCCTCTTCTTCCATCAATGATTCTCCAGTGCTGTCTACTGAGAAAACTGAACATTGTGTTCAATTTAAAGGAGACATACTCAAAGGGATTCTTGTTTATCACAGAACATATACTGAAAAGGTGATTCAGCGCTAGAGATGATATATTGATAACTGACACAGAACTCAAAACTGTGCCTGGCTCAGTAAACATGCCATTGCTGGAGATAGCGTATGCTATTATTATTGTGTTCTTTTCTTTGTTTAGTAATCTTTGAATAAGGAAACAGCTATCAAGCCTGTTGTGGGCCAAGAGACCAGTTGTGTTGAATGTCGTTAGCTCTTCTCAGCTTTAATTTGAGAACTAAGAGATACTCTCATATGTAGAATCAGTGTTAAGGTTAATATAGACAACCCTTAGCCCAATTTTTGTCTTCATAGGCATTTATATAAATGGACCTTCCCTACCCTTATAGCTGATTTCCCTGATTATCAGAAGCCAATACAATATGTAGGATTTTGGGGGGTACAAAATCAAAGACACCATTTCCTAACATGCCTTGCTGCCTGGATCCATCCCTTCTTGCCCACAGTGCTTCCAGGATGTAATACATCACTGTACATCCTTTTCTGTGCTTGACACTGCTGCTTCTGTGGTATCATAGAAGTTACAGTCTCTGAATGGGAAGGTGGCGGCAGGGAAAGAGGTCATCAGTTTACCTGAAGCAGAAAAGGATTCTGGTGCAGTAAATGCATAACTGTATGGTTTTCTAGTCAGTGCAATGCTGGAGAACAAGCCTTTTCCTACTTTCTTTGTGGAATTATATTTGCTCTTCTGTTTTAAAAGGTGGGATATATAGAGTCCAGGAGTGTGTTTCTCAGCCAGTTGCCATACATTCCACTATCAGTAATATATCCCAATATATTTCATTCCCAGAGCTGCAGTTAGTTTTGTGGTTTTATGTATCCTTTCAAATATTTTACTGGGAAGCTGAGAAAAGGCATATTAGGGGCAAGTAGCATGCCATTTTACTAAATTGAGAATCTACAATTTGGCATCTTTCTATCACTTCTACAAAGGATAAGTAATAATGATAATAATAATTGTAGATACCATTTAATAAGTGCTTGCCATATGGCAGTTGCCATGCATTTCTCATTCATTTTTAATACAATACTATGAGATGCAGTATTATCTTCATTTCCTAGGCAAGGAACTAAAGTTTGCACATTTTATTAAATTACCCAGTCATGCAATTAGTTGCCAGAATTCAAACACAAGTTAATATAACTGTGAAGTACATATTCTGTTATACTGCTATATTATTTTGCATTTTAATTCCATAAATTTTTGTTTTATTTTTCTTGGAAATAGTGTATAAGCTTTGGGGTAGGCAATAATCAACCCTGAAAAGATACATGTCATATTCCCTGGAACCTGTGAATGTTATATGGTGAAAAGGGCTTTGCAGATGTGATTGAGTTAAGGATCCTGAGATGGGAGGTTATCCTGGATTATCTGGGTGGGTGCTATATGTAAATCACATCTAACCTTATAAGAGGGAACAGAGGAAGATTTGACACACAGAAGAGGAGAAGGTTCCGTGATCATAATGGCAGAGACTGGAATGGTATGGCCACAAGCTAAGGAATGCTGGCAGCCACCTGACACTGGAAGAAGCAAGGAATAGATTCTTCCCTAGAGCCTCTGCCAAGCACATGGCCCAAAAGGCACATTGATTTTGGCCTAGTGAAACTCTTTTCAGACTTCTGGTCTCCTGCACTGTAGAAATAACTTTTTCTTGTTTCAAGCCACCAAGTTTGTGGAAATCTGTTACAGTAGCCACAGGTAACTAATACAGGCATCTGGAATCAATTCTACACTGTTGGTAGAATCCATCTACTCCACAACAAAGTGACTTAGCTATACATACACACACACCCATATCTCCTCCCTCTTGCGTCTCCCTCCCTCTCACCCTCCCTATCCCACCCTTCTAGCTGGTCACAAAGCATAGAGCTGATCTCCCTGTGCTATGCGACTGCTTCCCACTAGCTATCTATTTTACATTTGGTAGTGTTTATATGTCCATATATACACTACCACTCTCTCACTTTGTCCCAGCTTACCCTTCCCCCTCCCTGTGTCCTCAAGTCCATTCTCTAGTAGGCCTGCATCTTTATTCCTGTTTGCCCCTAGGTTCTTCATGACCTTTTTTTTTTGTTTTTTTTTTAGATTCCATATATATGTGTTAGCATACGGTATTTGTTTTTCTCTTTCTGACTTACTTCACTCTGTATGACAGACTCTAGGTCCATCCACCTCACTACAAATAACTCAATTCGTTTCTTTTTGTGGCTGAGTAATACTCCATTGTATATATGTACCACATCTTCTTTATGCATTCATCTGTTGGACACTTAGGTTGCTTCCAAGTCCTGGCTATTGTAAATAGAGCTGCAGTGAACATTGTGGTACATGACTCTTTTTGAATTATGGTTTTCTCAGGGTACATGCCCAGTAGTGGGATTGCTGGGTCGTATGGTAGTTCTATTTTTAGTTTTCTACAGAACCTCCATAGTAGCTGTATCAATTTACATTCCCACCAACAGTGTATGAGGGTTCCCTTTTCTCCACATCCTCTCCAACATTTATTGTTTGTAGATTTTTTGATGATGGCCATTCTGACTGGTGTGAGATGATATCGCATTGTAGTTTTGATTTGCATTTCTCTAATGATTAATGATGTTGAGCATTCTTTCATGTGTTTGTTGGCAATCTGTATACCTTCTTTGGAGAAATGTCTATTTAGGTCTTCTGCCCATTTTTGGATTGGGTTGTTCGTTTTTTTGATACTGAGCTACATGAGCTGCTTATAAATTTTGGAGATTAATCCTCTGTCAGCTGCTTCATTTGCAAATATTTTCTCCCATTCTGAGGGCTGTCCTTTCATCTTGTTTATGGTTTCCTTTGCTGTGCAAAAGCTTTGAAGTTTCATTAGGTCTCATTTGTTTATTTTTGTTTTTATTTCCATTTCTCTAGGAGGTGGGTCGAAAAGGATCTTGCTGTGATTTATGTCATAGAGTGTTCTGCCTATGTTTTCCTCTAAGAGATTGATAGTGTCTGGCCTTACATTTAGGTCTTTAATCCATTTTGAGCTTATTTTTGTGTATGGTGTTAGGGAGTGTTATAATTTCATTCTTTTACATGTAGCTGTCCAGTTTTCCCAGCACCACTTATTGAAGAGGCTGTCTTTTCTCCATTGTATATTCTTGCCTCCTTTATCAAAGATAAGGTGACCATACATGCATGGTTTTATCTCTGGGCTTTCTATGCTGTTCCATTGATCTATATTTCTGTTTTTGTGCCAGTACCATACTGTCTTGATTACTGTAGCTTTGTAGTATAGTCTGAAGTCTGGGAGCCTGATTCCTCCAGCTCCGTTTTTCGTTCTCAAGATTGCTTTGGCTATTCGGGGTCTTTTGTGTTTCCATATAAATTGTGAAATTTTTTGTTCTAGTTTTATGAAAAATGCCAGTGGTAGTTTGATAGGGATTGCACTGAATCTGTAGATTGCTTTGGGTAGTATAGTCATTTTCACAGTGTTGATTCTTCCAATCCAAGAACATGGTATATCTCTCCCATCTATTTGTATCATCTTTAATTTCTTTCGTCAGTGTCTTATAATTTTCTGCATACAGGTCTTTTGTCTCCTTAGGTAGGTTTATTCCTAGGTATTTTATTCTTTTTGTTTCAATAGTACCACGTAGTCTTGATTACTGTCACTATATAATCAATCTTCCAGTCAGATAGAGTAATTCCACCCACTTTATTCTTCTTTTCCAGATTATTTTAATTACCCTAATTCATTTTCCTTTCCATATAAATTTTAGAATAAACGTCCATACCTACAAAAAAAAAATCCTACTGACATTTTGACAGGAATTGCATTAAACCTATATTATCAGTTTGGGGAGAATGGACATCTTTACCATGTTGTCTTCCAATCCATGATCACAGTATACCTTGCTTGGCTAATATTTTGTTATATCTATACCTTCTTAATACTTCTTTTTCCCTTCAGGAATCATTTCTACACGGGTCTATCCAAGATCCTGGAAGCAACCACTCTAGTTACAGATATGCAGAAGGAGCTCTTGATTCTTGGCCCTCAAATAGAACAAAAAGCAAAGGTGTGTTTGATTTGGGTTCTCTTTTAAAGATTTTATGGTTTAATATGGAACAGTGTTTGAAAGCAAAGGCTGATACTTGATGGACATGAGTTAGAACTCCAGCTTTATTACCATGCAGCTGTGCAACCTCTCTTAGTCTCAATTTTCTTATCTGTAAAATGAGGGAAACAATAACAGCAACAATAGCAAAGTAGTAACATCATTATATTTTAATAATTAAATGTGATAATAGATATATAGCTAATTGTAAAACTCACATAAAAAATCTGAAGTTATTAGTTAAATCCATCTGAAACGCTCTGTGGTAACTTGCATTTTGCCAAGTATTTTAAAAATCATTATTCATCGTCATTCTTTATCTGTATTGTATGAAATGATACTTATTGTAGTCATTATTAGTCAGATAAACAAATATATTTCAAGCTGATTTTGACAAACTCTCTAATAATGAGATGAGCTATTTGAATTTCTCTTTAAAAATGATATCATGTCTCAAAATTTATTCTAAGGAGAATTGTTTGGTTCATTAGGAAAAAGAAGCCTTAATGGAAAAACTACAGAAAGATTCATAAGTGGTTGAAAAAGTTCAGATGCTTGTTAAACAAGAGGAAGAAATTATGGCGAAAGAAGTAAGAATTGTGGCAGGGTATGCTCAGGTAAAAGTAAATTATAATCAATAAAAATCATTTAGAGATTTTGCAAAATTGTTTCCTACCCCCAAAATGTAAAGGCCAGGCTGACTGCTCTTAAATATATAGTGTCCCAACTCTGCATACTTTTCATTTTTATCCTAGAAAATATTTATTGAGTACCTACGACAAGCAAGACACTGTTAAATGAAAACAGGAAGTACAAAGACACAGGGTCCCTGTCCTTGAGAAATCTTAGGAAGACAGATAGGCTGGTTCTTCCGGTTAAAATGAACAAAAACCCATGCAAGCCATATCAGAAATACATGTGGCCTCCGAGAGGATCATCTGCAGGAAGTGCAGCAGCTCTAGGGACTGTCTATTTGGTTTGTGTCACTTCTCTCTTTGCCTGAATAATCCTCTCTTTTTAAACTGGCTAATTCCCCTCCATACCCTCCAGTCAGAATCCCAGCAGGAACCAAGTCTGGGGTAGCAAATTACCAGATGTTCAACCCTGGTCTAATCAATAGCCAACCCTACTCAGAAGGCAGAGAGTTTCATGTCTTCCATGTGCAAAGGTTTTTAATGAAACAATTCCATCAATTAAAAGATACATATATAAGCTAAAACCTCAATATGAGTGTATTTATTTATGTGAAACACATGAGCTACTATCATTAATATCTCAAAGCACAATAAATACTCGGGGCAAGTTTTATTATAAATAATAGTGACTGTGAATGCATATTTCTAGTAGTCTTTTTAATAATTTCGAAATGTTTTGCCTGACTTCTTGTCAGATCTGATTAGGCTGAAGAAGAGTTCCTACCAGGGATAAGAGAAGTATCAGCCTGCCTTTCTGTCATTGTTCACTTGTACTTGCAGTGTTAGCATTATCTTCAATCCAAGGTTTCTTTGAGAAACCTTTTTAAGCTACCTGTCCATATATTAAGGGCTAATTTACTTCAAGCTGGATGACTTAATAGGTAAACCCCCCTCCTTGGACACAAATACTGTAAACTGCAGGCTTCCTGCTGAGCATTTAGGAAATGGGGAGGCCACTACAGCCAACCCTTCCAACGTGTGGAACTTCACCTCTTCCCTCAAGATGCCACGTAAGTCTCACTGTGAGCAACCCATAACCTCAGTTAGGCCAACCATATGAAGGTGCCACTATTAACCAGTATATTTATACGAGTACAGCTTAACTTCAGTCTTTAATTTTTTAGGCCAAAAGAAAATGGGTATAGAGGAATTAATGTGTTTTGGGGGGATTATTTGTTTTTGTTTTTGCCAGACCCCCAAAAAACCCATCTTACTTCAGAGGTATACTCAGGTTTTATAGAACCTGAAGCTTATACAATTTTGAGACCATTTTTTTAAAGAATACAAAATTACTAGTTTACAGTTAGACATGAAAGTGAATATTTATTTAGAAGAAGTAAAGAAATCAAAGAAAATACAAATTTTTTAGAAGTTGACAATTATTACAAACATCACAAAATTTAGAAAAATAACATAATAATGTTTGGTAATTAACTGTCTTACACATCCCATAATACTTTTTTCCTACATTTTTTTCACTGCATATCCTGTGATTGCTTCTTCATGATTTTGTAATATCATTTCCTATAGAATCTTTAGCATAGTTGATAAAATGTGTTTTTCATTTTTGAAAGTTTGGAAAAGTTTCTTTCAACTTCATCGATCATGCCATGAACATTTTTAGTATTGCTATCAAATTTGGTATAAGTAGCAATGACATTTCAGGATTCCTTGTGCAGTGATTAATCTTAAATACTGTTTGAGTTGAGAACATTCATTGACCAATTTTCCATCAATGTCTTTATTATAGAGGTATTTTCTGATATCTATAGTTTTATTAGTATCAATATTTCTTGCAAACTCAGCCACAACCTTGAATTTTTCCAGTGATCATATGAAACATTCTTCTTCATTAATTGGATTATTAAACAGACCAAGGGCCAGATCATTACTTCTATCCTAAATTTATTTTTAACTCTTAATAAATTATTGCTTCGGTATGATCCGACATTTTCCATTACATTTTGCTCCTCAGTATCAAAAAATCTCTATTGATTTTAACAATCACTTTTATTTAACATTCCCCCAATTTTTATCTTAATTATTTATTTGTAAATAAGAATTAAAAATTATAAAATAAGGGACTTTTGACATACATCTGTACAAGGAATCTGTAATTTCTCACTTATTTCAATGAGACATTCTGAAACATCTTTCCAAAGGCAACATTTATTACCTAAAAACCCAGGAATTCTGATTAATTCTTGTTGCACAACTCCCATCAAAAAAGAGAGAAAATGCGTAAAGCTTAGAATAGTATACACTGCATTATCAAGTATATTCATGAAAGAGTGGAATTCCATTTTGAGTAGGTGTCGATGAGGATCTAACCATCTACTTACAATTTTACTCATCTAATAAATGGAAGAATTTTCCACAGACCAGATTCTGGTGCTGAGTACTCTAAGTACAAGTTATATTACAGTCTGACCTCTGGCCCTGTACCTTAACATCACATCACCACGAAAGTCGGAACAGTAGACAACAGAAGTATTTCCAGAAGTCATTCCTATTTGAGATAGTATGCAATAACTTAATTATACAGAGAAGTGACTGTAAGCAATATGAATATAATTCCCAACTCATCTTGTTATCCAGATCCCAATAATGTCCACAGCCATTCCAGCACCACCTGTCATGATAGAATACCTGACAAAGAGTGAGTCAAAGTGTAAAGAGAAATTGGTCTTATCCGATTGCAGTTAAAATGCCTTACTTCTGCAAGTCTTACAGGAATGTACGACCCTGCAAACATATTGGCAGAGTTCCATCCAGGACCTTGGAAGGGGCCTGTACAGCTGAAGGGTCTGAAACTTAAGCTTCATTAGCTTTACAGTAATTCCACCTTTAAGTGGACCACTCCTCAAAATGGCAATGTTCAAACTACACTGAGTCTAATACGGAAGGCAGAAACCACTCAGTGTTTTTGCTTCTCACGGATGTCTCATCAGGGATTGCATAATATGCTAATTTAGGACAGTAACACATGTTTCTAACAGGATAAGCATGTGTGTACGTCCCTAAGTTATGCAGATGCATAACTTACGGGCATTGCAAAAATGTCAAATTACGTTTTCCAACTTCAAAATATAAAAATTTTAAGTCTGCAACTATATTCATTCATATGTATTTAGGGGCTTATAACTTTACTGCAGGAAGCTGACAATGAATTAAAAAGTGTACTGCCAGCTGTCAACAAGGCAATTGTGGCTCTAAACGCCCTGGATAAAGCTGATATCTCTGAATAAAAGTGAGTAATTTACCGGTTTCTTTTGAGTTGGAAAAACTCAAAATAAAGCAAAAATACACAGTAAAAGTTAAGTCTATATTCCATTTTTAGATTAAGCCATTTTACCTGTCTTGGTTACTTTAAATTTTGCATCATGTGCTTTGTATACTGTATCTTATCAATGTTATGCCATCAACTGTAAGGCATATCAGCATTTCATGTACCCTTAAGAAAGAAAAAACACTGCCATGCATACTGTATGATATGCCATTGGTTATAACTAAAACCCAATCTCAGAGAAGTAAAAATGTACATCTTAGAATTGATAAAATATTGTATTACCTAGACTAGAAAGAAAACGAACAGTGATTATATAAACACCTGACCTGAAGTTCCAAAAATAAGAGGACAGTGTTCACTGCACTGATGCTTATGCCAGTGTAGCTATAGACTTTTGGCCATTGCAACAAGGTGTCACTATGGGAAGCACTTCCCCTTATGCCCTTTCCTAAACCCAACTTTCCAAATGCAGGGAGAAAAGTGATTAAAGAGAAATTCATAAGAAAATACAAGAAGAAATGAAATACTTTAAGGCACAAAGATCTGAACCTGATGGTTCTGATTTGCATCGTCTGAGATGATTTTTTTTTTTTTAATTATTTTTTTTTTTGCAGTATGTGGGCCTCTCACTGCTGTGGTCTCTCCCACTGTGGAGCACAGGACCAGCAGCTCTGCGGCATGTGGGATCCTCTCAGACCGGGGAACGAACCCGCGTCCCCTGCATCGGCAGGCAGACTCCCAACAACTGAGCCACCAGGGAAGCCCCATCTGAGATGATTTTTAACTTGAGCTCTCCAACTCAACAAACAAAGGCAATTTGCCTATTACATCTTCGAATGTGTTGAGATTTCACTGTTTAGAAAGTAGTATTTTGATAAAAGATGCTGAAATATGAAGCAAATCTACCATGATATTTTTAACACATTATTAACTCTGAGGATAAGAACAGAAAATGGCAAAAAAGGGTTTTTTTTGAACCAGTGTATTTTTATGGAAAAGAACAGAGAACATCACAATGTTGAACTTACTCTACCCAAAGTTGAAAAACAAATGCACAGAGAGAATCAAACAAGAGGAAGGGAATGAATTCTTGACTTCTTCTTCCTTTTTTACCCCATTCATTTGTATTCATTTTTAGTCATTCATTTATTCATTCATTCAGCAAATATATTGAGGGCACACTGTGTGCCAGGCCCCATTCTCGGTGCTGAGGTGACAACAATTAACAGTTGGAAAAAGCCTTTATGATGAGGTGACACTTGAAGCAGCCAACTGAATGAAGTTTGGACATAAACTAGGAAGGTCCAAAGGAAAACAGAAGAAATAGAAAGCACAAAAATCTGAAGGCAGAAACGTGTCGGTGAGTTTCAGGAACTGCAGATGAACCGGGATGGCTGAAGCTCAGTGAAGAGGGAGTATCAGGAGATGACATCCAAGAAGCAGCAGGTCCAGCCTTCCCAAACATAGCCCCCTCTGTGCCTCATGACTTTGTTCCCGAAGTTCTATTCCCTTAGCTTTTCTCTGGCAGAGATTCCCAAGAGAGACCTCAGCTCAAACTCTCTCTAGTCTAATATCTGAGGGACAGTGTATTTTAGTGGTTAAGCACATGGGCTCTGGTACCAAGCTTCCTGGGTTGGAAGCCTGGCACTGCTGCTTTCTAGTTGTATAGCCTCTCTGTGCCTCAACTTTCTTTTTATGCAATAAGGATAATAACAAATGTTGAAAGGACTGGATGCCTTAAAACATGTAAAGTGGGACTTCCCTTGTGATCCAGTGGTAAAGAATCTGCCTACCAATGCAGGGCACGCTGGTTCGATCCCTGGTCGGGGAACTAAGATCCCACATGTCGCAGAGCAACTAAGCCCACGCACCACAACTCCTGAGCTAGCGTGCCTCAATTAGAGAGCTCATGTGCCACAAACTACAGAGCCCACGCAGCCTGGAGCCCGCGCGCCACAACTAGAGAGAGAAAAAAACCCGCTCGCCACAACTAGAGAGAAGCCCACGTGCCACAGTGAAAAATCCCGCATGCCTCGACGAAGATCCTATGTGCCGCAACTAAGACCCCACGCAGCCAAAGCAATAAAGAAAAAATTTTTTAAATGTTTAGAATAGAGTCTGGCATTAGGCAAGTGCTCAAAAAAGGTTATGTTAATGCTAAGTGGTTTCCTCTGATTAAGCAGGCTCTTTCCCCTGACCTAGTACTAAAGCTGAAGAAAAGTAACCAAGTCCTTGAATTCCTTGCATATGTTTGTTTGTTTGTTTCTTTGTTTTTTTGCGGTATGTGGGCCACTCACTGTTGTGACCTCTCCCGTTGCGGAGCACAGGCTCCGGACGCACAGGCTCAGGGACCATGGTTCACGGGCCCAGCAGCTCTGCGGCATGTGGGATCCTCCCAGACCGGGGCACGAACCCGTGTCCCCTGCATCGGCAGGCAGACTCTCAACCACTGCGCCACCAGGGAAGCCCTGTTTGTTTGTTTTTAAAGACTCTCTCTTGTGATGTTGCTAATGTACATTTCACTTCACTTCAAAATGCCAGATAAATGAAACGCCTTATGATATGATCTTCATTGCTATTCTTAAGACATGCAGCAGAGACGTCTAGCAGATACACAGTTTAGTCCATTCTCTTTCCCAGCTGCTGTTTCCTTCATCTTGCCCCATGACAGTACAATCCTTTGCCAATTTGCAACACTAGCCACTAGAAGAAAAAAGAAGATGGTAGACAATGCAGATTGGAATAAAACAGTAAGGGTCAACGACAGAGTACTTCTTTGTAGTAATGGAGAACTTTAAAGCGGATTTCCAGTGTAAATAAGTCTCCCTTTAAATCAGATCTTTTTTTTTGGAGAGAGGCACATAAGTTGAACTATAGTCAATTGAATCCTGTTTTCCCTTTAACTGACACTAAAGTTCATAGATATTTCATCTTAATTTGATTGTGTTCCCATCCTGTTTGCTTTTAAAAGAGTCAAAACCTGGGCAAAATTGAAAAATTTGAGGGCTTCTTATTTCTCTTCTGTAAACCTCGTCTCTCTTTTCCTAGTTCCTCTGTTATTATCTTTCAGTTGGGGGAGACTCACTACCCTGGATAGACCAGTCCCTTTTGTTCCCAGTCCCCAGTGCTGGTGCACAGTGACCACCACCCCAGTGACTTTTCATTAAACCTTACTTCTTGTGAATGTTATCTTGACACTTTCCAAAGTGTCAGCTTCTCATCAGTTGTGCAGTGGCATGTCAGCTGATTAGGACACAACTTCCAGTGTTCCAATAATCATATTATTAATAACTCCAGAGGCAAATTCCCATCTACCCTCCCTCCCTTGACTTTGTTTTATCTGTGATCCTTATCGTAGGAGTTTTAGACCAGAATGAAGAAAAATCAGAAGATGTGTTTAAAGGGAGTTGCACCTTATAGCACCTCTCAAATTACAAGAATAGGGCTGACCCCCAACTACCCACCCCCCCCCACCGTGCACATATAGTGTCTCTGTCAAGTGGTCATCAGTAAATCAACACTGGGATGAAATAGGAGGGTTCCTTTTTAAAGAACTGTGCAGCAAATACTTTTATAATGAAAAGAATTAACATCCAACTCAGATGTTCTACATATTTAAGTTTTATGCATTTCATCTTCCTAAAGCAAAGATACCCATGTATTAAAGACAACCCAAATTTTTAAAGACACCCAAATAATGAAATAACTATTTGTTGGCAAACAGTACTTTTTACTAAAATACTTGTTAAAAACCTGCGTGTATTATCTTCTGAGATAGTTTACAGAGTACCTTTGATTTCAATTGTGAAGTTGATTAGATTTTCACCATTTATTAGAGTATATACCCAGCCTCCTTACCTCATACTGACAGTCCTGAATGCAGTTTGTATTCTTCTGCAAAAGAAACCTAACTGGGGTACAGCAAAGTTACTTCTTTTAGAAACTGGTTTCCTGAAAAAATTGATTAACCTTGACAAGGACAGCATACCTGAGAAGGTAAAAATTAATCTCTAATTAATGCATAATTGATTCATTCTGTATTTATAATCTACAAGATTCGAATGAAAGTATTAAAATCGGAATTCTGTTTTAGAATTGGAAGACAATGGTGAGGGTTAAAAGATCAGAGAGCAAGCTGCATATGCAAACATCAAAGTTTTCCTGGAAGTGACAAGGAGAAGCAATATGTCACCAAAATCAGAAAAATGGTGTATCTCAGAATCTCTTTATATAACGAGAATAGAAGAGGTCAATAGTGGGAAAAAATCTTTCTGGATGGATTGTATAATGCTATGAAAGTGCAATGTATGGATAAAGGTGTCTGAGATTTTTTTGTTGATATATAATTGACATACATTATATTAGTTTCAGGTGTACCACATACTGATTTAATATTTGTATACTTTGCAAAATAATCACCACAGAAAGTCTAGATAATATCCATCACCACACATAGTTACAAAAATTTTTTCTTGTGATGAGAACTTTTAAGATTCACTCTCTTAGAAACTTTGAGATATACAATACAATATTAGTAACTATAGTCACCGTGCTGTACATTATATCCCCAGGACTTATTTATTTTATAACTGGAAGTTTGTACCTTTTGACCACCTCCACCCATTTTCACCATGCCTTTGGCAACCACCAATCTGTTCTCTGTATCTATGACTTCATTTTTGTTTTTGTTTTTTTGTTTTTTTAGGTTCTATACATAAGTGAGATCGTATGGTATTTGTCTTTCTCTATCTGACTTAGCATGGCTGTCAAAAATGGAAGAATTTCCTTCTTTTTATGGCTGAGTAATATTCCATTGCATGTGTATATGTATTATTTTTCACATTTTCTTTACCCATTCATCCACTAATGGACACTTAGGTTGCTTCCATGTCTCAGCTATTGTAAATAATGCTGCAGTTAACATGGGGATGCATGTATCTTTTTGAGTTAGTGTTGTTGTTTCCTTCAGATAAATACCCAGAATCAGACTTGCTAGATCTTTTGGTACTTCTACTTTTAATTGACTGAGGAGACCTCATATTGTTTTCCATAGTGACTGCACCAATTTACATTTCTGCTAACAGTGCACAAGTGTTCCACTTTCTCACCAACACTGGTTATTTGTTGTCTTTTGTTAATAGCCATTTTAACAGGTGATATCTCATTGTGGTTTTGTTTGTATTTCCCTGATTATTAGTGATGTTAAGCATCTTTGCTTGTACCTGTTGGCTATCTGTATGTCTTCTTTGGAAAAATGTCTATTCAGATCCAAGTGTAGGAGTCACTCGGGTAGCTTTTGGTTTTCTTCCAGAGATGACTGTTCCATACGTGAAGCTGTAGATTCAGTGTGACCGCGGGAGGGAGGGAGTTCAGAATCCTCCTACGTCACCACCTTGAACCGGATCTCTGAGATTTATTTTTATTCATGTAACAAACGTTCATATAACAACATGTACCAAACACTGTTCTGAGCACTTTACAAATATTGATTCATGTGGGAGGAGATGGGGGACAGGTTAGAGCACAGAAATTTTTTTTTTAAATAAGGTAGTCTCGATACCTACTATAGGGTTTTGCTGGAGAAGATTTAATTCTGAAGAATGTAGATTTACGGTAGGACTACAAGGAGGATGAGGACAGGACCAAAGTCCCGAGCAAGCAGTGGAGTTCAGAGCACCAGCAGAGTAGAGCAGGCCATGTTGAGGCCCCACCTGGGTACTATTCTACCTACATCCTGATTTCAGGTTTCCAATCTCCATAACCTTGAGAGAATAAGTTGCTGTTGTTTTAAGTTACCCAGTTTGTAGCAATTAATTACAATGGCCACAGGAAACTAATACAGATTTTGGTACCAGTTAGTAATTGCTGCTGTAACAAATAAAATGGCTTTGGAACTAAATAATGCATAGTGGCTGGAAGAATATCTGAGCAGAGATATTACATAGATGTTGAGCTGAGAGCTAAGTTCAGGGACAGACTGAAAGATTTGTAGACATATGAATGGCACTGTCACAGCTGAAAGGGTGAGTACTCATTAATTAATTCAATAAATATTGATGGAGTATCTTCCGTGTAAGAGACATTACGATAGTTTAGAAGACCAACGCATTCCCTGATGTTATGAAGCTTACATTGAAACAGGGAAAACAGACATTAAATAGCTACAACACAATTAATTAGTTAGTTACAATAATGATCTGTGCTATTAGGAAGTGTAGAGTAATATCTGAACAGTGTGAATTTTTTTAGCAGAATGTGAGTGTTGCTGTCCATACTATTCATGCATTAATGCAACAGCTCCTCACTCTCTGAAGCATTCTTAGCAAAAGTGATTCCCTATGGTTATACTTAAATAGATCTTTCAAGCTCAAAAAAATAATAGCTCATCCAAAGAAGTGATTAAAAGCCTAACAGTATTTTAAACAATAATAAGAACACAAGTAATAAGTTGAGAATGGACCACCTTCCTTCTAAATTATTCAGCAAAATGGTTCTGTCTTTCCAGGCAAGAGAGGAAATGTCTGGTTGGAAAGGAAGGGAAAAAGAGTATCAGTCTGAGAAAAGATTTCATTCTGATTATGGCTCCCCAAAGTATATGAGAAATACTGTATAGCTAACTCTAAACTAGTTTGTACCATTTAGATGAGATGGCTCCATAGGCATGTAACACAACTAAGCTAGACAATGTCCTCAGTGAGCCCCAGTGTGCCCCAAGCCACACTGGCATAATTGACCAGATAGACCTTTGTGTAGGGACTGGGCCCTGCCAACATGCCTCTTACGAGGCAGAAGCTGAGGGTGGTTTTCCAAGTCACCTCACACAAGGTGCCCAAGAAGGAGACTTCAGACCTCCTTATACACCAAATTCCACAGAGCTGGAGAAAGTTAACTTGTTTTATATATTTTTGCCTTAAAATGGAGTTCTTTTTAAAAAGCTATAATACAGCTACTGTAACAATAACAGTAATAACAAGATGTTTATAGTAGAGGCTTTTCCCCTCATCTTAAAAAAATTAGTCGTACTGGAGCCATTTTGTACCCGGGTATGTCTTTGATTCTACTTTTGAAGAGTAGTCGAGTATTTTTTATATGAAATAAAATTTCATTCTAGTGTAGTTTGGGGAAAACTTCAGATAAATAATATTTCTTTCTTGTGTAATACGTGAACTGTATTCTCTCTAGGTTTTCATAAAGCTGAGAAAGATTTTTATCTTACCGGATTCCAACCCAAGCAAGATTGCTCTAGTTTCTGTTGCTTGTTGCCCTATGTGCCAGTGGGTTATAGCGTTGCATAACTACCATGAAGTACAGAAGGTATGCATTTTCCTCTTAAATATCTATAACAATTTGGAAGTAACACATCATTGTCCCAGAAAAAAAAAAATTAATGTTCAAATGAACTTCTGTGACTATAACATCTACAAGGCCATAAGAAACATTGACTTCGCTTGGCATGAGGTTACAGCCATCACCATGAATGGGGATTAGAAGAACCTTTGCCTGCAGTTTGTTCACAATTTTCGTGGATTTGAGAAGGTGAATAAGGAGTCCAAAGAGGTCTTTCAGCAACTTAGTGACCCTCAGCGAGAAGCTGGAGCTAGATCTGCAAGAGGACAACTTCACTGAACTCCTTGCTGTGCAACACGAGGAGCTTACTAATGAAGACCTGTTGGAATTGGAGGCCCAGAGAAAGGACGAAGAGAGACGAGAGGAAGAAGTAACTGAATAACCCAAGAGACTCACGATGCAGGAAATGGCAAGGGGATCTTCTTTATTTGAGGAGGCACTGTTAGTTTTTGAGGCACAGGACCTGAACTTAGAACAGTACACGAAGGTTGCAGCAGCCGTTCAGAATACAATCCAGTGCTACCATGTCATCTATGAAGAGAAAAAAAGAGCTACTACCCAGACATCACTGGATTATTTTTTCAAGAGGGTAGATAGGATTGAATCCAGCAAGGAGCCAGAACCTGTGCCATCCACGTCAGGCAAGAGTTAAGTTGCAGCTTGCCCTCCGTCTCCTACGGCTGACGATCCTTCAGCTCTACCATCTCCCACCTCCCCTCCCTCCTCCAGTCAGTAACTCTCCTTGCCTGTTCACTCGATGCCAGCCCCTGTATGCCAGCTGTTGTACTGTACTACTGTACTTTTCAAGGTACTGTAGTGTAAGATTAAAAATGCTTTCTTTATTTTTTGTTTGTTTTTTACATATTATTTGCATGAAAATATTATAAACCTATTACAGTACAGTACTGTATAGCCGATTGTGTTAGTTGGGTACCTAGGCTAACCTTGTTGGACTTACGAACAAATTGTACTTATGAACACATGCTCAGAATGGAACTCGTTCATATATAGGGCACTTACTGTATGGTATTAACAGATACACACTACTATACCTAAAAATAGATAAGCAGCAAGGGTTTACTGTATAGCACAAGGAATTATATTCAATATCTTATAATAACCTACAATGGAATATAATCTGCAAAACAAATATTGAATCAGTATACTGTACACCTGAAACTAACATAATGTTGTAAATCAATAAAAAAAGAAAGAAAACTGATTTTAGCTACAAGTATTAAAGTTGTACATACCCTATGACCCAACATGCCACTGCTAGGTTTGTACCCAAAAGAAATGCATGCATAAGTTGACCCATAGAATATAAAAGAATGTTCATTGTAGCAATATTCATACTAGCCAAAAACTTTAAACAATCCAAGTTCCCTCAAAAGTAGAATGGATAAAAATCTAGTTATATTCGTAAGATGGAATACTCTACAGCAGGGAAAATAAATAAATACAGCTATAAAACAGCATGGATGATGCCAGACAGAAAACAGTATATACTATAAGATTTCATTTCCCTAAAGTTCAAAAATTAGTAATACAAGTGTTTAGGAATACATACTTTAGTAAAATAATAAAAGTATGAAAGTCAGAATGATTCATTTTTTTAAATAGAAACGATTTGCTATTGAGTTCAAAGTTTTTTTCTATCACAACACTGACTTTTACTCTCTTCTTTGCACTCAAGTATAATCTATTGTAATCTATGTCCATAAGACGTTATGGAAAAACCTGAAAGAACTTTTTGGCCAACCCAATATATTCCAACCAACAGAAATACTTGTGTTTTTCAGGAGTCTTCACCACCTTTCATATGTTCTTTTATGTAGAATTCAAGAACACCTATTCTTCACAAGCTTAAACAAAAGACTTTTTTCTTGTATTTTGAAAGTAAACAATATCTTTGGCTTCTCCTGGGGAGGCCCCTGCTTCCTTTCATTGTAAGGTTCCCTGGTGTCCTCCTCCTTCTCTGATCTCAGTGGACCTTCGTGGCTTTTTTCTCCCAAGCTGCTGGCATGAAATCAGAGTGGCAGGCAAAGAGAGGCCATGTAAGGATGAAAAGTTTATTAGTCTTGGAGTTAGCTTCTGAATCAAACCCTAGGTCTGCCTTTTATTCTGAGAGTAACCTCAGTTCTGCCTTCTCAGAAATAAGGGTTGTTGTAGAAATTTAAGTAGATAATGTATTTATGTGCTTGGCGGGTGGTAGGTGTGCATTAGAGTGGCTATTAATATATCTGTTTAATTCTGTACTATTACGTTTCATATATATCCTAAGATCCTTGGGAACAAGTACTCTATCTTACATTTCTTTTCTGTTTCCCATAGCATGTGTGCTGTGATGAGCATTCATCCTTAGTGTTAAACAGAGAAGTGTAAAATTCTGAATAATTACTCACCCTACCAAAAATTTCATATCCCAGTTGTTTTATGTTGTTCATTTCCTTAGTCCTTTTAAAGATTATCTGATAATCTATAGGATCCTTCAGTATCCTATAGGATATTAAAAATGTGAAGAAGTTTATGAAACAGCGAAAGCACTAATGATTTCATTCCAGATCCACCGATGGCATCATCGGGGGCTCCCTCTTGGTCAGTATTCAACAGAGAATGCCGTCTTGGTCAAGAACAGCCTGCAGTGGTCACTGCTGATTGACCCGCATAAGCAAGCACACAACTGGATCCGTCAGATGGAAGGATCTAGGCTCCAGGAACTCTCCGTTGAGGATTGCAATTACATCCAAAACATTGAAAATGCTATGAAAACAGGAGGGCGTGTCCTCTTACAGGTATTTACACAAAATGGCCTAATTCCAGGCAGCTGACACACAGATTGTAGGCACTGAGCATAAAGTCTAAGAGCTTTAAGTGACAGGTAACTTTGTCAAGGGAAAAAATGACAAATAAATAGATACCAATATCTAGATATTAACAAGATTTACATGTTTTACATGTTGTGCCTTTTCAACTGATTTATTTGTTGTAAAATGAATTTTTTATTTATGTCTATTGGGCTTTTCAGAATCTCCCTGAAACATTAGCTCCAAATTTAAAGGCAATTTTGAAGAAGGATATCTATCAGAAAAGAGGACAATGTTTTGTAAGGATTGATGATTCTGAGATTGAATACAATTCCAAATTTAGGTAATGTCTCTCACAGCTGAATTGAGTCAAATGTTTTATATATATATATATATATATATATATATACACACACACACACACACACATATATATATGTATGTATGTATATATGTATATGTATATATATATTTTTGGGGGGGTATGTGAGCCTCTCACTGTTGCGGCCTCTCCCATTGCGGAGCACAGGCTCTGGACACGCAGGCTCAGCGGCCATGGCTCACGGGCCCAGCCGCTCCATGGCATGTGGGATCCTCCCGGACCGGGGCACGAACCCATGTCCCCTGCACCGGCAGGCGGACTCTCAACCACTGCGCCACCAGGGAAGCCCAAATGTTATATTTTTAAAGACAGATAATATTGAAGTCCCAGTATTTCAGCTCTGATAAGCTTCTCCTAGAGGAAAAAGTAAGATTGCATTTTGAACGTTCTTTTTGTTTTTGTGTTTCCAGTAGCACTTATTAGTATACAGAGTAGAGAATGGATTTTTAAATATATAAAGTCATTCCAAACCAATATTTTTCAAATTGTGCCTGATGAAAGCTGTGGGCTCCATGAAGAGTCTTCAGAATCTGTGTGGGGGTGGGGGTGGTGGGGCTGGGATGAATTGGGAGAATTGGATTGACATGTATACACTGATGTGTATAAAATGGATGACTAATAAGAACCTGCTGTATAAAAAAATAAATAAAATTCAAAACATAAAAAAAAATTTTTTTTAACTTTTAATTAAAAAAATAAAAATAGGGTTTCCCTGGTGCTTCAGTGGTTGAGAGTCCGCCTGCCGATGCAGGGGACACGGGTTCGTGCCCCAGTCCGGGAGGATCCCACATGCCATGGAGCGGCTGGGCCCGTGAGCCATGGCCACTGAGCCTGCGCGTCCGGAGCCTGTGCTCTGCAACAGGAGAGGCCACAACAGTGAGAGGCCCGCGTACCGCAAAAAAAAAAAAAAAAAAAAAAGAAAGAAAGAAAACTGGAAATGGCAATGTACAGCGTGCTTAAACAATGATAAAATAATGTGTTGGGCCTCTCAGAGGAAACTTAGGTTACCTTATGAGGGTTCTCTTTTCTCCAAGAACTTGAACACTTCACTAAGAATATATCAGTTTTTATTAGAGAAAAAAAGCCCTCTTCAGTTTTTACTTTCCATCCTGTTTATCACTTTCTCTTTCTCTCCTTCTCAAACTGTCACTCTCAGTAGATATACACGAATACTTACCCATGTATATACAGACGTATAGATCTATTACATCGTTTTTAACATCCTATATGATTCCAAACAGCAGAATAGGATACCTCATATCCATACTTTCGGTGATGACTTACTTTATGGGCTGTATTTAGTACTTATTCTGACTTATTCTACCTCAACCCACTTTTCTAGGCTGTATCTCCCAAGGCACTTGTTCACTCGGGCAAAAATTTCCATAGGTTCAGCCTTCTTGTTTGCAATGGAAGTATTTGGAAGTTGAATGATATAACTTTGAGTGAAGAATTAGCAATGTGTTGCGTTAGTAAGGTTTTAACCAGCAACATTCTGTAGTTTTTTCTCCAGCCTTGCATTTCTGTCCGCTTCCTCTTCTTTACGCTGTATTCTTCTGCTGTGAGCATCCGCAAGGGGACTATGAAACCAAAATGCAGCTGCCCAGCTTAAATTTCTAAAAACTTCACTAATGTCATTCATTCTGTTATCAGACAGTTATTCTTTTAGAAGTTTAAAAACTATTTCATAATTTCTCTTTTTCACATTTATTTCATCACTTGAGGCAGAAGATGAAGATTACTTAATTGTATGATTTCAATAGATGCAAACTGTGGAATATGACACAATAATTTCTACCAGTTTTTTCATTCATGATTCATTCAATAAATATTTATAGGGAAACTATACTATTTGCCAAAAATCATTCTAGAGACTAAGGACACAGCATCAACCAGACAGTCATTGTATGAACCTTCAAAAAGTGTGTTAAGACAGAGAGAAACAGCAGAATGGCAGAAAACAATGTATCATTTTAAAAAAGAGATTAGAGAAATGTTTTTCAGAACAGAGTTTCAAAGGCTTAATAAGAGTAATTAATGATACATTAAAAATATCCTATATTATCAGAGAATGATTAAGGGAAATTCATACTTCTTTATCAAATCAAGCCTTTAAATATTTATTACTATCACCTTAGCAGCCCACACTGGGAGAGGAAAATGTGAAAACATTTTTCTTAAATTTAGGAATTAAAGAAATATGTTCACAAAATACTGCTAAGAGGAAAAATAGCAGGCTACAGACATGTAGCCTGTAAAGTACATGTATGTACGGTGTAATATTTTTATTTTAAAAATGACAGAAAGAGAGATGCAGACAGAGGGGAAAAAGAGAAAAGTATACTTACACCTACTCTGTCGGATTTCAGATTATTTTTGTTTTTCTGTTTAATTTTTTGTTTAGTGTTTTTTTGCTTTCGTTGTTTTTGGTTTGTTTTTTAAATTAAAAAAATAATTTCAGACTTGCAGAAAAATTGCAGGAATGATACATAAACTATACCCTTAACCTCTCTTCCTTTAAATGACTTAATGATTGTTACCATTTGCCCTCTCATTTCTTTCATATGTACATACATGTATATGTAATGTTTTCTGAATCATTTGAAAGTAAGTTGCAGACATAATGCCACTTGACCTCTGAGTACTGCAGCGTGTATACTGATTATCGAATCAACAGAAATTAATCATGTCTAGCCTATTGTCCCAATAATATCTTTTATTGAAAAAGAAGAAAAAAGTTAGGTCCAGGTTCCAATTCAGGATTTCTCATTGCATTCGGTTGTCATGTCTCTTAAATCTCCTTTGTTCTAGAATAGTTCCTCAGTCTGTTTTTGTCTTCCACAACTTTAACATTTTGTGAAAGGTCAAGCCGGTTATTTTGTGAAGTGTCCATCAGTTTGGATTTGTCTGCTATTTTCTCATGGTTAGAGTTAGGTTATGCAGTGTTGCAGGAATACCACAGAAGTGATGTTGTATCCTTCTTGGTACATCATAGCAAGAGGCACAGGACATTAATGTGTCCCACTACTGGACAGAGTTAGGGGGGCCAGAGATAGGAAAAAGCTAGAGAAGCAGAGAACAAGGAAAGGACACAAATCCTATACTCTATACTCTGGTTTATAGAAGTATAGAATATTAATTTTGATCATTTAATTAAAGTGGTATCTACCAACTGTAGGGACTTTCAGATGATCTATACATCTCAAACTTTCACCCACTACTTTTCACTTCCATTGATAATTTTGACTGAATTATTATTGAATTATTTGCCAAACGGTAACTTTCTAACTCCACAATTCCTTCTAAGTTTATTAAATTATGTTCTACTATAAGGGAATTTTCTTTCTCCCCATTTATTTATTTGTTTATTTATAACAGCATGGACTCATGGATTTCTACTGTATTCAATGGATTATAAACTTTTACCATCGTTGTTTATTATGATGTTCAATTGTGCCAGGTTTGACCAGTAGAACTCGTCATTTTGTCCTTAATTTGTAATTTTTTCCAAGTTTTTTTGCAATAAGCCTATATCATTTTTGTACCTAAGGGAGGGAAAACTACTTTTTCAAAATGGGAATTAATGGGTCTTATGCAAATTCTTATGCAACATGAAAGTTCTTATGGTTTGATTATTAAAAGGGTATCTAAGACCCTTCAAACATTAAAATAACTATGATTCTTAGAACATGTTGGTTTCATTTAAATTTTTCACATTAAAATATTTATGAATTTTTTATTTTGCAGATTTAATAGTCCAAATGTGACAATAGAGCCTGGGTTTAGGCTATGGTTAAGCTCAAAATCAGACAGTTCTTTCCCAATTCCTATTCTTCAAAAGAGATTAAAGGTAAGGACAAGGTATAACAGATTTTCATATTGACTCAGAAACACTATTTGAATGTAAATTATCTTGCATTCATAATTCTGAATTAAGAAGAGAGTGCTAATTGTAGTATGCTAAATTTCTGCTGTGCTCAGCCCTGCACTGTGGACCAGGAAGGATGCAAAAGTATAGACAAGATCCTTGCTTTCCAGTGATTCACAGTGTAGATGTTTGTTTTCTCAAACAAGGATGCTTAGGCTTCCAACTCTTATAAACCAGAGTACAGAGTATAGAATTTGTGTCCTTTCCTTGTCCTTTGCTTCTCTAGCTTTTTCCTGTCTCTGACCCCCCTAACTGTTTCATAATTTGTTATTAATTCTCTGAAAAAGGTCTGGCAAAAAGCAGGTTGAAACTATTGACTAAAAAGTCCTAATGAAAAATTATCTGTGACTTCTAATCATATCCACCATTAAATTTAAATAAATACTAAGACATGGTCGAGTCTGTTAAACAAGTGTCCAGCTGACCAAAAAGTGGAGTCCTAATAGCAAAGAAAACTGACCAATGGCATAGGCAGAATGTGTGCCAGAGATTTAACAGAACTGGGATGCAGATAGAGGAAATGGGGTAGATGGGACAGTTTCCTGATAGAGTCCCAGTCCAGCCTGAGAATAAATCAAATTTACTCGTGGGAAGCAAAGAAACTTCTCCCTGTTACACTGACCCCCAGCTATTCCCCGGCCCCTGGGTGTATTTCCCCATGCCGACGGTACTGAGCCAACTCCCAGCAAACCTGCCCCTGTAGAAGATGGGACATGGATTGGAGAAATCTGCAACTTTTAGTCTGAGACTCAAAGATATTCCAGTTACCTCCCAGGGCCAGACAGATGATGACGTCAAACAGCCTTTTATCTTTGGCCAGGAGCAGGGCATTTGGGAGGTGGAGGTGCTGGGGACAGAGATAGAGCTTTAAGGAACATTTTATTGTAAGTGCTCTGTGAATAAATCAAGCAGTCTTATCCTTGGTTCAGAAATCTCATGTTCACGTACACACACACGCACGCACATATCATATATACATATCTACACGCATTTATACGTATCCTATATATATACCCACACAATGTGAAATACACATATACATTTGTATGTCTATGTATGTATGTCTTTGGAAACTGTGCAAGTAAAGAAACATTTTCAGAGCCTTCAGGTTTGGACTTACAGCCACACTCTTAAAAAAAAAAAGCCCTCCAAGTGATCCTCTCCCCAGTTTACCTCCTGTACCTCCTCACTTCAACTTTCCTAGTTAAAAAATCAATCAAAGTGATTTTCAATTCAAGCAGAACACTTTAGTACACACCAAATTATCTGTTATGATTAGATACTTTTGTTGGTTCCATGAGTTCTCTGTTTCCTATAATTTGGAGCCCCCTCTATCTGCTGCCTTGCTGAGGCCATGCAACCCTGATTCTGTTACAGCCATTTAGCTGCCATTGAGCATTTAGAATATAATAACTCTTCACTGTCAAACTTTCTAAAATGCTGAGAGTCCAGAGCAAACAGGAATGCTTTTAATGACAATGTTGTACTTATTTTAAGGTATGAATTGGAGCAATAGGAAATCTGATACAATCCTTTTACAGAAGTTTTCGAATGGGAAAAGAATAACACAAGATTTTCGATTTGCCATTGAATCTTAAAAACAGTTATATTCTTAGGTAGTTCTCTATGCAAAGAAAAGTCCCCCCTAGTCCTAGTGCCTGTTATCTGTCCTCTCATGTTGTTTTTATTCACATCTGTTTTAGAAATTGCACTGGAAAATCCCCAGGGGTTGAAAAGTAATTTACTTCAGACATTTGGATATAGTGGGAGTGGAGAGGTAACAGAGGAGATATTTGAAAAACCAGACTGTGGACCATGGTGGAAAAAACTTTTATTCAGCTTATGTTTCTTCAATGCTCTGATCAATGAAAGAAAAATTTATGGAATGTTGGGCTGGAATTTTGCATACGCGTTTAGTTCTTCAGACTTGGAGGTAAGTGTGGTACCTTAAACAATAATAACAAATAAATAAGATACAGAACGCCTAGTGTGTACCTACACAAATACTAAGTGTTTTTCATGGTTCTAAGATAATGAACTCTGTAACTAGGCAATAAGGGCTGGCTAACGTTTAAAGCATGGACTTGCCCTTTCTGGGGAATCAAATTACAGCCCCTCCGCTTGTAGCTGAACAAGGATTTACAAGCCATTGAGCGAGCTTATTAACCTCTCTGGGTCTTAGTTTCCTTGGCCAAAAAAGTACCTAGGCCAAAGGGCATTATAAGAGGCAGACTAGTCAATAGAGGCAAAGCACTTAGAACAGTGTCTGACACATATAAATCACCACAAAAGTGTTTGTTGTTTTTACTTGTTCATTTAAAGCAAGAAAGATTACATTGACCCATTGTAGGGGAAAAACTTTAGCTTAAGAGCCTTTCTTCACTATTCTCTATATAGAACCCTCTATTTGTGTTTAATACTGCAGGCTGTTTTATTTTTTAATTGAAGTATAATTGATTTACAGTGTTGTATTAGTTTCTGGTGTACAGCACAGTGATTCAGTTATATATACTATTCTTTTTCATATTCTTTTCCATTACGGTTTATCACCAGGTATTGAATATAGTTCCCTGTGCTACACAATAGGACCTTGTTGTTTATCCACTTTATATATAATAGTTTGCATCTGTTAGTTCCAAACTCCCTGTCCATCCCTCCCCTGCCCCCGACTCTTGGCAACCACAAGCCTGTTCTCTATGTCTGTGAGTCTGTTTCTGTTTTGTAGGTAAGTTCATTTGTGTCATATTTTAGATTCCACACATAAGTGATATCATATGGTATTTGTCTTTGTCTGACTTACTTTGCTTAGTATGATAATCTCTAGGTCCATCCATGTAGCTGCAAATGGCATTATTTCATTCTTTTTATGACTGAAATATTCCATTGTGCATATATACCACGTCTTTTTTATCCACTCACTTGTCATTGGCTATTGAAAATAGTGCTGCTATGAACATAGGGGTACATGCATCTTTTCAAATTCTAACGTTGTCCGGATATATGCCCAGGAGTGAGATTGCTGGATCATAGGGCTTTTTGAGGAACCTCCATACCGTTCTCCATAGTGGCTGCACCAATTTACATTCCCACCAATGGTGGAGGAGGGTTATCTTTTCTCCAGAGCAGGGTGTTTTCTTTATTGCTAAAGGAGACATGGGTAGCCCCTGCTTACATTTTTACCAGGTTAATTTTCTTGCAGTGGTGCTCTCAGTGCAGAACATTGCCTGGATGACCCACTCAGTTATATGTAACGGCAGATCCAAAAGAAACTTTCTGAGGAAAATCTTGATTCTGCCTCTGGGTGTCTATCTCCTAGACCCACCCTAGATGACTACCCTTCCACCTCTCCTACGTGTGCATTACGCTTTTCAGTTTTCACAAGGGGCTGTCATACTCACTGCAAGTCACACTGCCTATCAGAGTATGTGCTTCTGCACGTAACCAGAACATAACATGAAACAGCTGCATTCTGGGTATTTTTCAAGGAACAGGAGCTCAAGCACACGTCTGTCCAAACCTTACTCAAAGCTTAAGCAAAGGCAAACGATATACTGAGGGGGAGATACTTGCACCGTGTATTAGACAAATGGTCATAAGCAATTCACAATATAAATACAAAAAGGCAATAAGATTGTGAAAACTTGCTCAACTTCATCAGTTATTGTGGTGGCTAATTTTATGTGTCAACTTGACTGTGCTGCAAGATCCCCAGATATTTGGTCAAACATTATTCTGAGTGTGTCTGTGAGGTTGATTTTGGATGAGATTCATATTTAAATCAGTAGACTGAGTAAAGCAGACTGCTCTCCCTAAACTGGGTGGGCCTCATCCAATCAGTTGAAGAACCAAATAGAACAAAAAGGGAGATCCTCTTGCCTGACTGCCTTTGAACCGAGATATTGGTCTTTTTTCCTGCCTTTGGACTTGAACTGAAACACTGGCTCTTCCTGGGTCTCGAGCCTGCTGGCCTTCAGACTAGAGCTACACCACTAGCTCTCTTGGATTTCCCACTGCCAACTGCAGATCTTGAGATCTGTCCACCTCTACAATTGTGTGAGCCAAGTCCTTATGATAAAGCTCTTTCTATATGTATATACAACCTATTGGTTCGGTTACTCTGGAGAACACTGCCAAATGCAATCATCAAGGAAATGCTGATTAAAACCGCAATGAGATACCACCTTTCACTACCACAGTGGCTAAAATAAACAAACAAAAATGCAGAGAAACAGGGACTTCCCTGGTGGTCCAGTGGTAAAGAATCCACCTCCCAATGCAGGGGATGCGGGTTCATTGCCTGGTCAGGGAACTAAGATCCCACGTGCTGTGGGGCAACTAAGCCTTAGTGCCACAACTACTGAACTTGTGAACCTCAACGAGAGAGCCTGCATGCTGCAACCTACAGAGCCCACGTGTCCTGGAGCCCGTGCACCACAACTAGAGAAGAGAAAACCCGCGCACCACAACTAGAGAGAAGCCCGCGCGTGCCGTAACGAAGACCCAATGCAGCCAAAAAAATAAATAAATTAAATAAATAACTATTAAAAAAATAAATTTAAAAAATGCAGAGAAACAGGCACTATCTCATACTGCTATTGAGAATTTAATTTTTCCTAACTTTCCAGAAGACAATTTGATAATATATTTCAAAAGCCTTTAAAGAATTCCTGTTATTATTAATGTAGAAGAAGTTAGTCACATTTACAAGATTGATTACTAAAATTGGGTTAGAACATGTATAGTATGATCTTATTTTTGCACATATATTTATAGTATATATTTTTTTCAATATATACTAAACCATCTGCAAGGGAAATAATAAATGGAGGATTAGGAAGGGCCAGGTGATGGCAGGGTATTTTGTCATGCAAAGAGCTTGGGTGAATGCCAGCAGCGTCACTTGGTGCAGGCTGGAATTCACGGGATGCTGCCCTCCTTTTGGCATTTGGCAGAGAGGATCCATTAACCCAGAAGCAGCTGGTTACATCATGGCACTGCTCTCCAAAAGAAATACCCTTCCCCTCCTTTGTTCTCCCCTTTAATGTGGCAAATGTGAGAGCATCGTTACCAGTGGGAAAGAGACTGCCTTGCTGCCAAGATGTCTGAGTTTTGGTACCTGATGTTCAGGGAGTTGTCTAGAAATTCCAAATGCTAGCACCTTGAAACTGTGGGAAATTGGATTCATGCACAGCCCTCTCATTAAGGAAGTAGGAACTTCTGGTTCAGTGGGAAGTTGAGTTTGGACACAGCTCCTCCCACTAGGGGGAGTTCCAGACCCAGCCAGCTTATTGTCAGGCAACTTGGAGAGTTTCCTCAGGGGACTGACAATCTGACTGGTGCTATCTACCAACCCATAGGACTAAACATCAATATATTTTCCACCATATGTAAGGCTATCACCACTGAAAGCTCCCCAAAACCTGGACCTAAGCTCCAAAGACAAGACCGGGAAAAGTAACATATCTAACAAGATCCCATAGACAAAGAGAGAAAGAACACAAGAAATAGAAAATTATAAGAGCCCATAAGGATACAAAAGCTCATGCACATACACATTTTACACACACAATTTTTTTAAATGAGCGCTCGTCAAATATTTTTTTAACTCATTGATAGAAGAACCAGCAGGATGGTTAAACTGATCTTTTTAAGTATAGGAGAGGGACTTCCTAGTGGTGCAATGGTTAAGAATCTGCCTGCCAATGCAGGGGACACAGGTTGGAGCCCTGGTCTGGGAAGATCCCACATGCCGCAGAGCAACTAAGCCCTTGTGCCACAACTACTGAGCCTGCGCTCTAGAGCCTGTGAGCCACAACTGCTGAGCCCGCGTGCCACAACTACTGAAGCCCACGTGCCTAGAGCCCGTGCTCCGCAACAAGAGAAGCCACTGCAATGAGAAGCCTACACACTGCAACAAAGAGTAGCCCCCACTCACCCAATTAGAGGAAGCCCACATGCAGCAATAAAGACCCAACACAGCCAAAAATAAATAAAATAAATTAATTTATTTTTTTAAAAGTATAAGAGAACAGAAATATTTGTAGTTACTGAAAGATATTGTAATGAAATATGATTACCAAATTACATATAAAACTGGTAAATGTCCTACAAGCAATAAAATTGTAACCTTTGAGTTGTAATTTTCTTTATGAGCCAGAAACCATTTGTATTTCTACAGGACAAAATTTCATTTGCATTGTTATCAGAAAGAAACAGACAGAGGGCTAACAGTTTTCCACAAGTTAGCATATACTCTCACAGAGTTGTAAAGTGCTCTAATCAATAGTAAATAGTAAGTCAAAACAAAAGTAGATACTCCTGAAGTATTTAATAATCCTTAAATGAGCATGTTAGACAATGTTTCAGTATGACATTGAAAAGATAACGTGGTCATCCTTTTGCCTTCTTCCAAATTATGGAATTTTAATTTTTGTCTTATTAGCTCAATTTATGATTATAAACTATCTCCAAAGATTATGTATTATCACAAAAAAAGGGCCAGCATCACTGTTTTGGCATGACTCATTTACACACATGTAGCGAGAGGTGTTAATTAGTGCATAGGCTCCATGTATTCTCATCAACAAATTGGAGTTGTATACACACACCGTGATTTTTGAACTTAAAAAAAAAAATGAGGTAGGGACTTCCCTGGTGGTCCAGTGGTAAAGAATCCATCTTCCAATGCAAGGGATGTGGGTTCAATCCCTGGTCAGGGAACTAAGGTCCCACATGCCACAGGGCAACTAAAACCCGCACGCCACAGCTACAGAGCCCACACACCCTGGAGTCCATGCGCCCTGGAGTCCACGTGCCACAACTAGAGAGAAGCCCGTGCGCCATAACTAAAGAGAAGCCCATGCACCACAACAAGGAGCCCGCACCACAACAAACGATCCGGCGCACCTCAATGAAAACGAAGACCCTGCGTGCTGCAACTAAGACCCGACACAGCCGAAAAAAAAAAAAAGAGGTAGAAGAATTGAAGGAAAAAATGGTCATGGTTGAGACTTGAGTTAATGGCTAGAAAAATCAAATAGAAGGAATAACTCAGAGCATAGGAAGAAAGCTACAGTAAGATGGAAATCATAAGGCAAAAATTAAGAAGGTATTTAAAGGGAACCCCTAACATTCAAATGATATGAATTCCTGAGGAGGAAATTGAATAGATGGAAAAAACAAACTAAGAAAAAATCTATTTTATTGTCTCTTAACTGATTAAATATTTGAGTTTACGGATTGAAAATCCTTACTAATTCAGGTAGAGTTGTGATAAAGGCATACATTTGGACATAAGCTGGAAAATTCCTGAACTCCAAGCTTCGAAGACAAGTTTTATAAGAACAGTGATGACATTTAGACTTGTCATCTACATCACTAGCTAGAAGATAATGGAATAACATCTAGAGAATCTGGAAGACTAAGACTGCATGCCAAGAATCTTATTCCCAGCCAAGGTGTCATTCACCCTGTCAAGGTAAAAGAAGAATATTTGCATATCAGCTAGGACTTAGATAATATATAATTCATGCTCTCTATCTGTGGAAAATGCTTTAGTAAGATCTATACTATGTACAAATATATCAGAATAGAGACCCAAAATAAAGGAAAATGAAAAGAAGTAGAAACTGTGGTGAGCAGTGTATTGGTAAGCTTTTCAGTACATTATTAAATCTAAATGGGTAATAATAAACGGTTGAGGGTGAGTAGTCTAAGTACTAAATATATATTATTTAAGAGGAAGAGTCATACTACAAGAAAAATTCCCTTAATAATCTTAAGCTAAGAGTTCTAAATTATCTCAGCAAAGCCTAGGAGTTGGAGTAGAGGGAAGCATGTACGTGAAGAGTGAAGAGGAGAGTGAAAACCTTCTGAAGTGTTTATGTGAGGAAAGGAAAGAGGAGAGGAGGGAAGTAAAAGTTTTCTAAATGTTTCACCTTATTACTGGTTTTAACGTTAGGGAGAGCAGAGGGGAAAAAATGGGGAAATGGAAAATTTTGGTAGGGAAATAATTGATATCTTCTCTTCACTTGAAAAAAAATGTTATTTTAATACGAATTCAAGGAAAGGAAAGGTAACCTGCAATGGAAATGGTATAATGTCTAAATTAATGAAGAAGAAAAAGGCAAATAAATAACAATTTGATCAACCTACTAAAAACAAGAGGGAGGGAGAGAAACAACATACTAAAATAAACAATAATGTAAAGCAATATGAAAGGCACATTAACAGTTATTACATCAAATGTAAATGGATTGCATTCTCTTAGCAAAATTATTACATTGGGTTACAAAACAAAACTATAAGCAATTTATATGAAAAACCCTTACATTAATGAAAAAGCTTGAAACTACCAAGAAAATAAAAACAGCAAAAAGCAGGAATGGTATTTTTAATATCAGACAAAATGGAATTTAAGCTAAAAAAGCACAAAACAGTAGCAAGAGAAATAATTTATGAAGATATAAGAGTCGTGAAAATAGTTAACTTTTATAGTGCTTTCTCTCAGGCATGGTTTTAAGTACTTTATGAATTAATTAACTGAGACCTCACAACATCCCTATAAAGAAGGCAGTATGATCCTTAGTTTACAAATGAAGTACAGAGAGGTTAGGCAATTTGCCTAATGAGTGAGCAGAACAGACACAACTCGATCACAGGTCGTCTAGCTTCAGAGTTTGTGCTCTCAGCTGTTGCACTATGTGGTCTCTAGATTAATCAGAGAGTGGTACACTATAGCACATACATACATACATGTATGTCTATATAGACATGTATATGTGTACACATACATTATATAAATGTAATTATTGTGGGAAGTTTCAAAAAGCTCTTTCAGAATTAGACAGCTCTAATAAGCAAAAATAAGAAAAAGAAAAGAATAGTATAATCAACAAACTTGATTAACAGATGTATATAGAACAGATGTATATAGAACCTAACGTCTTTCTAACAGACAGTTCATATTTTTTCATATAGCTAAGGAGCTGTTAGAAAACTCAATCATAAAATGGCCACAAAGAAAAATATTTAATGATTTTATGTCACATTCTCTAATCATAAACTAATAAATAGTAAAAATTTGACCCAAGATATCTTAACAAGATGGAAAGCAAGAAACATGCCTCTAGATGAGAATATTAAAAGGGAAGATAAAGAGAATATTAAAAAGGGAAGTCACAAAATATCTCAAACACAATAGTAATGAGACTACTTCATACCAAAAATAATGTGAGAGACAAAGCTATGCTCGGGAAAAGCAAAAACAAAATCTACCTCGAATATTCATTATTAAAGAAGAAATACAAGAAATCAACATTCATCTTAAGAGATTAGAAAAAACAACAAAAAGAAGTAAAAGTAAATATAATTTTAAAGTTAATGAAATATATAATATACAAAAAAGTAGAAAAGAAAAATAAATTTAAAAATTGGTTTTTGATGAGACTAATGAAGTTTGAAAATCTAGATGAAGCCAATGATTTCCCAGAAAAATATGTATTATCAAAACTGACTCAAAAAGAAATGGAAATTTTGAATAGACCGATTGCCATGAGAAATTGCAAATAACACCAGAGTGAAATGGTGTCACAACTTAGTTCACTCTGAACTTTAAAAAACAGATATATTAACATTATTTAAACGATTCCAGGACTTCCCTGGTGGCGCAGTGGTTGAGAATCCGCCTGCCAATGCAGGGGATGCAGGTTCGAGCCCTGGTCCTGGAGGATCCCACAGGCCGCGGAGTAACTAAGTGTAACTGTGTGCCACAACTACTGAGCCTGCGCTCTAGAGCCTGCAAGCCACAACTACTGAGCCCGCATGCCACAACTACTGAAGCTCCTAGAGCCTGTGCTCCACAACAAGAGAAGCCACCGCAATGAGAACACACGCACTGCAACGAAGAGTAGCCCCTGCTCACCGCAACTAGAGAAAGCCCACGCACAGCAACGAAGACCCAACGCAGCCAAAACTAAATTAATTAATTTAAAAAAATTTTAAAACTATTCCAGACCTTAGAAAAAGATGGCAATCTCCCCAGTTGATTCTATGAAACCAGCAAAATTTTAATATGAATAATTGGTAAGGATAATATAGAAAACAACTATAGGCTAATTTCACTTAGGACTTGATATAAAAATTCTGTATTAAACTATTAATAGGTTTCAACAATGAATCAAATAATACACCATGACCAAGTAGCGTTTATTCCAAGAATGTAAGAGTGGCTCAGTATCTGGAAATCTATAATCTCAATTTGAATGATCAGATCAATAGTTGTAGAAAGGGCTTTATTACGAATTCAGGCACCGTTCCTAATAAGAACTCTTACAGGATTCAAAGGAACGGCTTAAATATGAAAACGACTACCAAAAAACGAAAGCAAATATTATTCTAAATAGCCAAACACTGAAATTGTTTCAAATAAAATCAAGAATCACACATGGATGCCTTTTATCACCATTGTCATTCAACGTAGCCTTAAAAGTTCTAATAAATGCATTAAGATAAGAAAATACATAATTCATATTAATGCTGTAAAAAGAGAGAAAAAAGAAAAAAATACCTTTTGTTGATGATATAATTTTATATATAGAAAACCTGAGAGACTAGTTTAAAAGAAAAAACCCCACCCTATTAGAAGTAATGAGAGAATTTGGTAAAGTGGCTGGGTAAAAACATAAACATATAAAAGCCAGTAACTTTTCCCTAGCAATAAACACCTAGAAACGGAAGTAGAGAACACATAGTACATTCACAATAATGATAAAAAAATTTTAAACATTCAGGAAAAAATTTAACAAGAGCTGTATGTGTCCTAAATAATGAACACTGTAAATTAGGAGGAAAAAAGGAGAATAACATTTGCTGAGAGCTTAAAATATTCTTATTACTTTATATGAATTATTTAATTCTCACAGCAACCTTATGAAATGAGTACACTAATTATCCTCATTTTAAAGATAAGGAAATGAAGCCACAGGACACTTACAAGACTCACCAAAGTTACACAGTTGTGGCAGTCTGATTTCACAGCTCTTTTTTTTAATCCTGCCTTCTCTCTTGGATGGGAAGATTTCCCATATCATAAACTACCAATCCTTCCAAAATTACTAATAAATTTAATGTCATTAGAACCCTATTAGGGAGATTTTGGAATTGATAAAATCCACATGGACGAAGACACACTGAAGAATAAACTAGAAATGCACAAAAAATTAAAATACTGCAAGAGTCTTCCTTCACCAGATATCAAAACATACCAAAAAAAAAAAATCCACTATACTAAATCCAATAGTGTTTGGCAGAAGTAGACAATAAATCAGTGGGACATAATGGAAAATACAGAAATATTCTGTATTCTCCAAATATCTGAGTTTATATGAAATTTTAATATTCAACATAGAAAGTATTTTAACTCAGTAATGAGGGATTTTTTTAAAAAGTAAAGGTTACTGGTTACATTGGCCATCCAGCTGGGAGAAAATTAGTTTGGCCCTTTATCTTATACCATATACAAACATAAATTCCAGAATGGAGTAAATTTTAGACGTCTTATAAAACAATAAAAATCTTTAAAAATAAATTTGGGAGATTACATGTACAATCATGGAGTTAGGGACAACTTAATTAAAATTGGAAACCCAGAACCATAAAAGAAAAGATAGGCATATTTGATTATAAAAACTTCTATATGGCAAATGGTGACAAAATAAACTCAATAAAGAAATCACAGATTTAGGATAATATTTGCAATGCAAATAACTGTCAAAGAGTAAATGTCTATAATATACAAAGAGCTCTTACATATTAACAAGAAAAAGACAAACAATCCAAAGGAAAAATCGGTAAATGTACAGAAGATCAACTCTTGACCAATAGACATAAGATGCTAAAAATAACCAGTAGCAAATGAAATACAAATTAAACTAACAGCAAAGTACAAAAAATTACATAAGGCAACACCTCCTAGTAGTGGAAGGGAAGAGAGAACAGTAGCAAAGAATCCTTTCACACACTGTTAGTGGAAATATGAATTGTTGCAGCCATTGAACAACGATAGCCAAGATATATTGTTCAATTTCAGGGCAGAGCATATAAAGACAAGAAAAAAGATGGATGAGACAGAAGGAGAGATGAGAGACAGTTGAAGGACAGAGGGAGGGTAGAAAGGGATAGGGAGAGAGGAGGTGAGGTAAGGAAGGAGAAAAGGAAGAATTAAATCAATTTATGTGCATAAAGTTACATAAACTATCTATGTAAGGGTACCAAAGACATTGTTAACAGTGATGGCCTCAAGGGAGGGGATCTGATGGCTAGCGTAGGGGGCAGGAGAAAACTTACATTCCCTTGTTTATCCTTTTGTATCTTCTGAACTCAGTACTACATGTTTGTTTTGTCTATTCCAAAAATAATAATATTAATCAATTAACTATTTCAGTGTTTGTTTAACAACAAAAAAAGAATTAATGGATAAAAATGTATAGCCTAATATTTTTGTTCCTCTTTTTATTTCCACATATTGTTAAAGTGAAAATATATGTAGCTGTTTGAGTTGTTGATTTTATGTTAAATCATGAAAGCAACCTGAAAACACATACTAAAATAATGAAAACTAGTGGATTTTCTAAAGGTTGCCGTAAAAGTGTTGGAAAATTTCCTGAGCGCACAGTCCAATATTCCATGGCAGACACTGCACTACCTGATTGGGGAGGTGGTTTACGGTGGCCGGGTGACTCACAGCTGGGACAGGAGATGTTTAAACACCCTTCTCTACAAATTTTGCAATCCTGAGGTGCTGAAAGATGACTTCAGTTTCTCTACTGATGAGGTAAGAAAAGGATTTCATTTCTTAACATTACTTGATTATTTTTTAACTAAATATTGCTGCATTATTTAAAATCTGTATTTAATGTTCACTTTTAATGGCTTTTATTAACTTTCAGTATTACAAAAGTAAATTGCCATTACTCTACTAATTACCATTTCGTCTACCCATCCATACTCTCAAGACCCTCCACAGGGGCGCAACCTGGAGTCTACACTGTTAAATACAGCATTATGCTGGCCAGTAAATAAAAAGAATGATAAATGGTTCATGCCCTCCAGGAACCTAGAGTATAAAATACAGAGCACAAGGAAGCAGAAGAAAGCTCACCTGTATTGATCTGATCCACGCTTGTCAATTGATGTCTGTTTCTCATTTAATGCTCAAAACAACTATGTGAAATAGATGTTATCCCCAGTTTCAGATGAGGAAACTGAGGTTCTCAGGGTGCAGCCACATACAGTAAGGAGAGCTGGGATTCAAGGATTTTACCCCAACCCCAAGCACCCAAGAAGATGCGATTCTGCATCTTCCCTTGTCCTCTCTCTACTTAGTGTTTAACTTCCATCTAGACCTCCATCTTTGTGAAGCAAGAAACTCCAGTTTACACACAGCAGTCGTGCCCCTGGCAGATGGTTGCTAGCAGAGGCACAAATCCTGCAGACCTCCGGCCTGAAAACATGGAGGGAGGACTAGACATCAGTGTGATGGGTGGGAATTTGCATAGAGGAGGTGATGGAAGATGAGAAGGAAGCCAACGCCATCTGGGTGAGCATTCCTCTTAAGGCAGGAAAAGCTAGAAGTTGTTGTTTTTAAGATTTCCGTTCTAAAAAACTGTTTAACGTTTTAGTTGTTTAGAGTCTAAAGTCAACCCTTAAGGTAAAATTATCCTTGAAAATCTTTTAAATTGCAAAAACAAAAAAAAGTGCAGTGGGCATGGTTTTTGTATACAGGCTGTTACTTTGAGTATGCACAAGAGAATAAGAAATACAGTAACATGCAGCATACAATTCCATTGGCAGAATTCTATCAGACTACAGAATGGGATTCTGAAACCGTATATTTCACTTACTTAGTTGCTTTAAACACTGGCAATTTTATGACAGTTCCAACTTGCCACCTCTTCCTGTTCCTTGTCAAAATCTTAGTTTCTGCAGATGAATTTTTTTTTCTTTGCGGTACGCGGGCCTCTCACTGCTGTGGCCTCTCCCGTTGCGGCGCACAGGCTCCGGACGCGCAGGCTCAGCGACCATGGCTCACGGGCCCAGCCGCTCCGTGGCATGTGGGATCTTCCCGGACCGGGGCACGAACCCGTGTCCCCTGCATCAGCAGGTGGACTCCCAACCACTGCGCCACCCGGGAAGCCCCTCTGCAGATGAATTTTTTATCAGTGATTCTGCTTGTTAGTTGATGTTTCCCTGTGGCCCTTGTTAATTGGTCAATGTTTTCCTTGAAGATATCAAGAAAGCCACCACTACATTTGTCTTCGTCAGTGATCAGTTATTCTTTTTTTTTCTCTCTAACACTCAAGGCCTAGGACCAGACATGACACAGAATGAGTATTCTGTACAGTGTTCTATTAGTCAAGCAGCCACAGAATCAGATTGAGAGGAGAGTTAAAGAATTTGGGGCAAGGTTTTTAAACTTTCAGAATCCACCCTCTGGCCACAAATGTTTTACATTCTTTCCATAAGCAAAATGCACTCACCTCCTCTCAGACACCTGCAAGTTCTCATTTCATTGCAGTGTTAAGGTCAAGGATCTTGTGAGGTCCCGGAGCAGATGAGACTCTTTGGGTGCAGGCCCTTGGGTATAACTCCTTAAGTGGTTCCTCTTCATATGAAGCTCTCTGAATTAAAAACACTTGATCTGGCCCAACCACCACCATATATATCACAGGGAGTGATGGGAAAAGCATAAGACTGTGCTTCCATGGACATTTCCCTTCAAAGAGGGGAAAGTGGAAGGCACGCAGCCCTCACTAGTCCACAGAAATTCTGAAATCCAAATGGGTAAATGATGCAGTTCCTTGATTAGGACTCAGTCTTACTTCCTGGGAGGACTCAGAGGCTCTTGCCTCCCTCCACTGGGATCTTGGTTCCACCCTGTGAGTTAGCCTTCCAGTTCCGTAGGAAATAGCCCATGTTCGCAGCTAAATAGTTTTCTCAGCTGCTTCCTGTCAGTAGTTGTACCTCCTGTCTGAAGTGTCCTCTCTTCATGTTTTACTGTCTCTGTCCCTTTTGGTCTAGGCTGATACAATTCATTTTTAAACATTGTGGGTTCCTTATGAATCGATTTATAATCTAATAAAAACTCCACCAACATATATCCTTGGGGCAGCGTGGCTGCATTTTTCTGGCTCAAGGTTTCTCGTAATGTTACAGTCAAGATATCAGCTGGGGCTGCTGTCGTGAAGGCTGAACTGAGGCAGGAGGATCTACTCCCAAACCCACAAGCTCATACGTTAGCCAGAAGTCTTAGTGCCTCAACATTAGGGACCACGGGGCTGCTTGATGGTCCTCAAAACATGGCAACTGTCACTCCCCAGCGTGAGTTAACTGAGAGAGAGAAAAGAAGCTGCAGTGCCTTTTAAGACCTGGTCTCCAAAGTCCCACTTTAGGGAGAAATGGGGAGATATTGGCCACAGGGTACAAACTTTCAGTTGTAAGATAAAGAGGCTCTGGGGATCTAATGTATAGCGTGGTGACTACAGTTAATAATGTTGCAGGAAGCGGGACCCCTTCCAGGACCTGAGAGTGGGCTCTTGTCTGACACTCAGAAATGAATTATCCGAGGAGACACACGTGCTGACAAAGCAAAAGACTTTATTGGGAAGGGGCACCTGGGCAGAGAGCAGCAGGGTGAGGGACCCCAGGAGAACTGCTCTGCCACGTGGCTTTCAGTCTCAGGTTTTATGGTGATGGGGTTAGTTTCCAGGTTGCCTCTGGCCAATCACTCTGACTCAGGGTCTTTCCTGGTGGTACCGCGCATCATTCAGTCAAGATGGTTTCCAGCGAGGAGGACTCTGGGAGGTTGGTAGGATATATGGACTGGAATCTCCTCTCTCCTTTTGACCTTTCCCGAATTCTTCCGATTAGTGATAGCTTCCGTGTTCCTTACCAGGACCTCCTGTTGTAAGATGCCTCACGCTAGTGGCTGCTATTGGGCCTGGCCGGGGTGGGTGTCTTCAGTCAGTGGTTCCCCTAACAATAATATTGTATTGTATACTTGAAATATGCTAGAGAATATGAGGTGATGGATGTATTAATTAATTTGATTGTGGTAATTATTTCACAACGTATATTTATATCAAATCATCATGTTATACACCTTAAATATATATATATAGTTTTATTTGTCAATTATACCTCAGTAAAGCTGGGAAAAAAAGACAGAGGGTAGAATAATATATACTTTACGAGCTGAGTTTTTTTAAACAAAATTTGATTTTAAAGTTTAAGAAAAAAAAGTCCCACTCCATCCCTTTCATTTTATTTCTGTTTGATAGAAGAGGTCACTCAGTCCAGGCTCCAGTCAAGAAGAGAATTAGACTCCATCTTTTGAAGGGTTGAATGTTAAAGAACTTGACATATTTTTAACCAGCACAACCACATTTATCATTATCACTTAATAGGTTTTTGAAGCCATATTTTTTCCTAATTAATTGTGACCCTGGGGATCAGTCAAAGGAATAACTGCTCTTACAGAGCTTTTATCCAGTCAGTACTTAGTTATAACTTACCAAGTGCGAGATATAGCTGGTAAACAGGAAGAAAGAGCTTTTTGTTTCCCTATTAAATAACTTTTTAATTTATTTTATTATTTTTCTGCTTACTTATTTTATAACTGGAAGTTTGTGCCTTTTGACCACCTTTACCAGTTTTGCCCACCCACCCCACATCCCCTCAGTGGTCAGTTATTCTTTTTTTTTTTTGCAGTATGCAGGCCTCTCACTGTTGTGGCCTCTCCCGTTGCGGAGCACAGGCTCCGGACGCACAGGCTCAGCGGCCATGGCTCACGGGCCCAGCCGCTCCGCAGCACGTGGGATCTTCCCGGACCGGGGCACGAACCCGTGTCCCCCGCATCGGCAGGCAGACTCTCAACCACTGCGCCACCAGGGAAGCCCGGTCAGTTATTCTTAAGATCATTCTCACGTTTCTTCTACAGGTTTTACCAAAGTAAAATGATTTGTTATACTTGATTGCATCCATTATCTGTGGGTGTAGTTCATTGAGGCAATGGGTAGTCAGAATCACGCTAGCCTTTGAAATGTGTTTTTTTCCTTTTATGCAACTCAATATCAAAAAAGCAAAGAACCCAATGCAAAAATGGACAGAAGACCTAAATAGACATTTCTCCAAAGAAGATATACAGATTGCCACCAAACACATGAAAGGATGCTCCACATCACTAATCATTAGAGAAATGCAAATCAAAACTACAATGAGGTATCACCTCACACCAGTCAGAATGGGCATCATCAGGAAATCTACCAACAACAAATGCTGGAGAGGGTGTGGAGAAAAGGGAACCCTGTTACACTGTTGGTGGGAATGTAAATTGATACAGCCACTATGGAGAACAGTATGGAGGTTCCTTCAAAAATTAAAAATAGAATTACCATATGACCCAGCAATCCCACTACTGGGCATATACCCTGAGAAAACCATACTTCGAAAAGATACATGCACCCCAATGTTCATTGCAGCACTATTTACAATAGCCAGGTCATGGAAGCAACCTAAATGCCCATCAACAGACAAACAAATATTGAGAGTTTTTATCATGAAAAGATGTTGAATTTTGTCAAATGCTTTTTGTGCATCTATTGAAGTGATCGTAGGATTTTTATCCTTCATTCTTATATTGTGGTATATCACATTCTTTGATTTTCATATGTTTAGCCATCCTTACATCCCAGGGGTGAATCCCACTTGATCACTGTTTATGATCCTTTTAATGTAGTCTTGAATTTAGTTTGCTGTTTTTTTGAGAATCAAACAAGTAAGATTAAGTGTTACGTGGTTTGTGTATGTAAGACAGAAGAGTGTGTTCATAAACAAAGGGATGGAAAATAGGAAGCTGGAGCTACAGAACAGAAAAAATACTCCAAAACAGCTCTGCAGAGCACAGGGGCAGGAATCAACTTGACTCAGAACTGGAAGGAAAAGAGGGGGAGAAAGAAACAATGGATGGAGATGTATAGAATTTTGTATAGGGGAAGGCCAGAAGGTTGAGATGACTTAATACTTAATGGCCTGTGAAGATGATCTTCCCAGATAAGGGGAAAGAGGTGGGTAGGAAGAGCGGTGGCAGGAAAGAAGATGGATTAAAGAACTTGAGAAAAATGATAAAAGACTAGCCAGGATGGAAACTTGCAAGTGTTTTATCCAAAGCACTTTTAAGATTATGCTGATTTGCCTTGGTATTAGCCTTCAGATTTCTCATTAAGTACTTTCAGTTGGAAAACAGCATCCTCTTGCCAAGTTATTTATCCCTGGCAATTGAGTCTGTCACCAAAGTTTGCAGATATGTTCTTAACGATCCCAACGACAAATCTTTCAAAAATTATGTGCCTGTTTCTAGATCCCAACAGAAACATGCCTACAAGTCAAGTAAGCCCCTCAGTTCCTGGGTTAATGATCTCATCCAGAGGCTGAATTTCTTTAATACCTGGGCCCAAATGGCTTACACTGCAATACGTCGTCCATATGTATGAAAGCTGCTTTACATTTCTTCTTCATTTTTGTTTTGAGCTTAATGGTTTTACAGCATAATTTCACATGCTTGGCCTCTTTGGGTTCTCATAGCAACATGTGAATTTAAGCAAAGGAGGGATTCTTATCTTCAGTTTAGAAGGAGGAAATGGAGACCTAAGAAGTTGAGAGTTTCTTCCAAGGTCACTCTGCCCTAAGAGACAGAGGTAGAAACAAAACCTGGTACATTCCTCTTTCTATTATGCTTGTGACACTAGCAGGAAGAAATGTGAAAAGAAATAAAAAAATAGTCACATGGAATTTTTAAGTGTAATTAATACATAATACAAATAATTTGAAAGGCATGAGAGTAGTTCACATTTAAGGAGTACCTCACAGGGTGTCAAACATTTTTCGAAGTGCTTTACTCATACTAACTCAATTCTCATAGTAACCCTATGATATGAAGTAGGTATTATTATTTATCATCCTCGTTTTAGAGATGAGGAAACTGAGATACAAAAGCATGGAGTAACTTGCCCAAGGTTTCACAGCTAGAAAGTGGAAGTATTGAGATTTGAACACAGAAAATCTAGTTCCAAAGTCTGTACCAAACTGTCTCTTACACCACTGAACAATAAGTAAGTGTTACTGTTTGAAGGCAGTAACTCAAAACCAATCCACAAGATTCCACAAGGCCCAGCCAGGATTCCTACTGTAATAACAACATCCCTTATTACCCAAATCCAATGTGTTCCAGTGCTTTGTGGTCTCAAAAGCTTTAAAGCCATAGCTGGTTTTCATTAAAGTACAGGACTAGGGTCCAGAGAAAGGGGAGAGCTTGAGATGAAAAGAAAAGGAGGAATCTAGGAGAGGCTGGAAGAAATTGCTCAGATCATCTGAAAATGTGCAATTATTGTGCCCTTAACTACACCAACCTGTGGTCTGCCTTCCAATAGGTATATGAGACTTGTCACAGCTCGGAAGCACTCCAGCTCATCACCTAGCCAAAACCCCCAACACCCCACTGATCAAAAGAATGAGTTCTCTGAAGGATTTCCTGCAAGATATTGGCTCCCAGCTTTCTTCTTTCCACAAGGTGAGCATGAGAACCGGGACCAGAGACACCTGGTCCAGACAGGTCTGTCTCCAGTCCCTCCACCAGCACTCCCCCATGTCTTCCTCCTCTCTAGGATTAGAGGCCCCTATGACATCCCTACCCACCCCCCAACAGGTACCAGGACCTCTTGCATGCACTAGAGCAGTCTCTCTTCTCCCTCCCCACCCACATCCCTCCCTCGCCCCATCTCCTCATGAACCAAAATAAACCCACATCCTTGTCAGACCTCACCTGTACCCCAGCAGGTGTCTCACTTTCTCATCTCTATGCCGTTAATTCTATGAGGTCAGAGACCAACAACACTAGATTCCTCCCAAAGGCACCTACATTTTAAGAGTGGACTCCTGGAGATGGGCAGCTACCCAAGGGACTGATTCCATGCTTCAGCCACTTCATTCATTTATTCATTTAATAAGAATAAATAAATGTTTGCTGGGTCCTAGGCCCCACCAGCTTGGCACAAACGTCCAGCAGATATCCAGCTAGAGCCTGTTACAATAATGTGTGGTCGGGGTATAATGGGTGTTGTAAAGGGGCAGCACTAGACTGTAAGCTCCATGAAGGCAGGAACCAGGTCTGTTTTTACTCCCTATTGTATTCCAAGCACCTAATGCAGCCCTCACCACTGAAAAACTTCTCAATAAATATTCAACATTTGAAGAAAGAGCAAATGACTTTCTGAATGAATATAAGAATAGATGAATACTCTTGGAGCCTGAAACAGGGAGACCAGAACTAAGGGTCAGGGAAGGCTACTAAGGAAATAACTTCTAAGAAGAGACTTGAAGCTTGTTACCGGTTAAGCATTATCCAGGTCAGGACCGAATAAGAGGAGAGTAATTAGCACCCTTAGTACTTACTGTAGAGTACTTACTGGGTGCCAGGCACTCTTCTAAGGATTTTGGATATATGAAGTCATTCAGTTCTCTTGACAATCTTATGGTGTTGTTACTATTATTATCCCTATTTTCAGACAAGAAAACCTTGGCAGAGAGAAGTTAAGTAATTTGTCCAAAGTCACACAGCTACTAAGGGACTGAACCAAGATTTGAACTTAGCCTGTCTGACTTGGAAATTCGCATGTTTAACCACTGCACTAAACTGGGAATTGTATTTTTATTAGAGAGAATACCATTCAAAGGCACAGAGGTGAGAGAGGAAAAAAGCACATTGGAGAAACCAAATGTTCATCATGACCACAGCCACAGACCGACAAAGGGAGAATGGTTAGGATGAAGCTGGAGAGGTGAGCGCAGGCCAGCTCCCAGGGAGCCTGCTCCCTCCAGCGGCAATGGGAACCGCCGCCATGCTCTAGGCAAGGGGCCCATGGTCTGATGGCTGCAGCACGGTGCATGGTGCTCTCCCCATCAGATCCGAATGCCATCAAATGCCGTCTCTCCCACTCTTCTTCTAGGGGGTTGGAAAAAATGATAAAAAACTCTCCCCTGACATAAATGAAGACTGCATGCTGCTAGGTTGGGATTTGAAGGTGGCATTTCAAACCAGTGGGGCAAACCTCTCCTGAGGGTGGCTCAGCTGAACTGCCTGCCACCCAGCAGCCTACTCATTCCAGAGTTCAGTTAGGTTCAAGGAGACACCCCCAGCCAGCCTGCAATGAAACTCAGGGCACTGGGCAACGTGCTGATTATGAATAGAGGCAGTGAGTGTGCAGACAGCCAGATGCCCAAGGCCACCCCCAGCCCAGTCGCTCTCCCACCATTGCCCCACTGATGTGGAGGCCATTGTTGTTGTTTACTAAACTCCAATCTGTTCTAGGCATCTATTTCTCTATAGCAGGACCAACACCACACATGTCTAGAAGCTGTAAAGTTATATGTGGAGACTTGGTAGAGCAAGTCAGTCCTCGTTTTTCCTTTTCTTTAATCAAATTTTTATTATATTTTTACTATTTTTTATTGTGGTAAAATATACAGAACATAAAATTTACCATTTTAACTACTACTTTTTCTGGTTTTGTTTTGGCTGTGCTGGGTCTTCATTGCTGCACACAGGCTTTCTCTAGTTGTGGCGAGCAGAGGCTACTCTTTGTTGCAGTGTGCGGGCTTCTCATTGCAGTGGCTTCTCTTGTTGCGGAGCACTTCCTGGCTTGCAGACAGCTGCCTTCTAGCTATGTCCTCACATGACCTTTCCTTGGTGTGCATGTGTGGAGAGAGAGAGCAAGCTCTCTGATGTCTCTTCTTATAAGGACATTAATCCTACTGGATCAAGACTCCCATCCACATGGCTTTAATTACTTCTCTAGAGGCCCCATCTCTAAATACAGCTACACTGGGTGTTAGGGCTTCAACATATGAATTGGTGGGGGTCGGGGGCGGTAAAAATATTCAGTCCATAACACCACATTTTGTTCATCCACTCATCTGTCCATAGACACTTGAGTCATTTCCATCTTTTGGCCATTGTGAACAGTGCTGCTATGAACATGGGTATGCAAATATCTGTTTGAGTCCCTGTTTCAGTTCTTTTGGGTAGATATCTAGGAGTGGAACTGTTGGATCATATGGTAATTCTGTTAAATTTTTTGAGGAAATGGCATACTCTTTTCCATAGTGGCTGCACCATTTTCCATTCCCACCCACAGTGCACAGCGTTCTAATTTCTCCACATCCTCACCAATACTTGTTATTTTCTGGCTCTTGATAGTAGCCATCCCAAAGGATGTGAAGTGGTATCTCATTGTGCTTCTGATTTGCATTTCCCTAATGACTAGTGGTACTGAAATCTTTTCATGTGTTTATTGGCCATTTGTATATATTCTTTGGAGAAATATCTATTCAAGTCCTCGGCCCATTTTTAATCAGGATTTCTTGGTTATTGTTGTTGAATTGTAGGAGTTCCTTATATATTCTGGATGTTAATTCCTTATCGGATGTATGAGTTGCAAATATTTTCTCCCATTCTGTGGGTTGCCAATTCACTCTGTTGATAGTGTCCTTTGATGTATAAAAGTTTTTAATTTTGAGGTAGCCCAATTTATCTATATTTTTTGTTGTTGTTGTCTATGCTCTTGGTACCATAACCAAGAAATAATTAACAAATCCAATGTCATAAAGCTTTTCCCCTATGTTGTCTTCTAAGAGCTTTATAGTTTTAGCTCTTCCGTTTAGGTTTTTGATCCATTGTGAGTAAACTTTTGTGTATAGTGTAAGGTAACAGTCCATATTGTACATTGATATCCAATTTAACCAACACCATTTGTTGAAGAGGCTGTCCTTTCCCCATTGAATATCTTGGCACCTTTGTTGCAAATCATTTGAGCATGTACATGTTTATTTCTGGGTTCATTCTCTATTCTGTTCCATTGTTCTATTGTCTGTCTTTGTGCCAGTTGCACACTATTTTGATTAGTGTAGCTTTGTAATAAGCTTTGAAATCAGGAAGTGTAAGACCTCAAACTTTGTTCTTCAATATTACTTTGTTTATTCAGTTATCCTTGAGATTCCATATGAATTTTTAAGATGGATTTCTCTGTTTCTACAAAAAACATCACTGGGATTTTGATAGAGACTATGTTGAATCTGTAGATCACTTTGGGTAGTATTGGCATTGGTGTTGTCATCCAATCCATGAACTCATTGTTCCTTTTTAAAACTATCTTGACTTTTGTACCTTTTCTCTTCTAGGTGAATTTGAGAATAGGCCGCCCACATTTCACTTTTTAAACAACCTGTTGGGATTTTGATCAGCTTACATTACATTTACCTATAAATCTGGGAAAGAATTACTATCTTTTTAAAATTGAGTTTTTCCAATATTGAGTTGGCCAAAAAGTTTGGTTTTTTCCATAAGATGGCTCTAGTAGCGCTTAGTTTTGTTCGATTGCATTGTGACAGCTGTCATATCAGGGTGCATTTTTAAAAAAACATCAAAATTGGTGAATTTTTGTGTAGCTATTTTAATATCGAAGATGGAAGAAAAAAGCAACATTTTTGGCCTATTATGCTTTATTATTTCAAGAAAGGTTAAAACACAGCTGAAATGCAAAAGAAGATTTGTGCAGTGTATGAAGAAGGTGCTGCGACTGATCAGACGTGGCAAAGTAGTTTGCAAAGTTTCGTGCTGGATATTTCTCGCTGGACAATGCTCCACAGTCGGGTAGACCAGTTGATAGCCATAAAATCGAGACATTAATTGAGAACAGTCAATGTTATACCACGCGGGAGAGAGCCAACATACTCAAAATACCCAAATCAAGCGCTGAAGATCATTTGCACTAGCTTGGCTATGTTAATCGCTTTGATTGTTTGGGTTCCACATAAGTTAAGCGAAAAAAACCTTCTTGACCGTATTTCCACATGCGATTCTCTACTTAAACATAATGAAAACGTTCCATTTTCAAAACAAATTGTGATGGGCTATAAAAAGTGGATACTGTACAATAATGCGGAACAGAAGAGATCGTAGGGCAAGCGAAATGAACACCACCAACCACACCAAAGGCCGGTCTTTGTCCAAAGAAGGTGATGTTGTGTATATGCTGGGATTGGAAAGGAGTCCTCTATCATGAGCTCCTTCCGGAAAACCAAACGATTAATTCCAAGAAGTACTGCTCCCAATGAGACCAACTGAAAGCAACACTTGGCAAAAAGCGTCCAGAATTAGTCAACAGAAGACACATGGTCTTCCATCAGGATAATGCAAGACCGCATGTTTGTTTGATGACCAGACAAAAACTGTTAGAGCTTGGTTGGGAAGTTCTGCTTCATCCTCCCTATTCACCAGACATTGCACCTTGGGATTTCCATTTATTTCGGTCTTTACAAATTCTCTTAATGGGAATAATTTCAATTCCCTGGAAGACTATAAAAGGCACCTGGAACAGTTCTTTGCTCAAAAAGATTAAAAGTTTTGGGAAGGGCTTCCCTGGTGGCGCAGTGGTTGAGAGTCCGCCTGCCGATGCAGGGGACACGGGTTCGTGTCTCGGTTTGGGAGGATCCCATGTGCCGCGGAGCGGCTGGGCCCGTGAGCCATGGCCGCTGAGCCTGCGCGTCTGGAGCCTGTGCTCCGCAATGGGAGAGGCCACAACAGTGAGAGGCCCACGTACTGCAAAAAAAAAAAAAAAAAAAAAAAAAAAGTTTTGGGAAGATGGAATTATGAAGTTGCCTGAAAGATGGCAGAAGGTAGTGGAACAAAACGGTGAATACGCTGTTCAGTAAAGTTCTTGATAAAAGTGAAAAATATGTCTTTTATTTTTACTTAAAAAACCAAAGGAACTTTTTGGCCAACCCAAATAGAAACATGGTTTCTCTTTCCATTTACTTAGGTCGTTTGTATTCTTTAGTAAGTTTTGTTTTTGTCACATTGGTCTTAGAAAATTCTTGTTAGATTGTTTTCCTAAGTGGTTTATAATTGTTGCTATTGTGAATAAGATTTTTAAAATTTTTATTTTATATTGGAATATTGTTGATTTATAATGTGTTAGTGTCAGATGTACAGCAAAGTGATTTAGTTATACATATACATATATCTATTCTTTTTCAGATTCTTTTCCCATATAGGTGATTACAGAATATTGAGTAGAGTTCCCTGTGGTATACAGTAGGTCCTTGTTGATTATTTATTTTATATACAGTAGTGTATATATGTTAATCCCAACCTCCTAATTTATCCCACCCCCCACCTTTCCCCTTTGGTAACCATAAATTTGCTTTCTAAGTCTGTGAGTCTGTTTCTGTTTTGTAAATACATTCATTTGTATCATTTTTTTAGATTCCACATATACGTGATATCATGCAATATTTGTCTTTCTCTGACTTCACTTAGTATGATAATCTCTAGGTCTTTCCATGTTGCTGCAAATGGCATTATTTCATTCTTTTTTATGGCTGAGTAATATTCCATTGCATATATGTACCACATCTTCTTTATCCATTCCTCTGTTGACGGACATTTAGGTTGCTTCCATGTCTTGGCTATTGTAAATAGTGCTGCTATGAACATTGGGGTGCATGTATCTTTTCGAAGTATGGTTTTCTCTGGATATATGTCCAGGAGTGGGATTGCTGGATCATATAGTAGCTCTATTTTTAGCTTTTTAAGTAACCTCCATACTGTTCTCCATAATGACTGCACCAAATTACATTCCCATCAACAGTGTAGGGGGGTTCCCTTGTGAATAGGATTTTTAATGCCCTCCAAATTACTCTTTGTCCTCTACCTGGGGTTAGCCAAACTTGAGGTTAAGGGCACAGTTGTCTAAGACTAATTCTGCCCAAGACTCCTCACACCAAATGAAAAACCACCCTTAAGCTTAATAATTTGTTAGAAAGACTCATAGAGCTTCAGGAAAGTGTCACAGTTACAGTTTTATTGTAGCAAAAGGATACAAATCAGAACCAGCCAAAGGAAGAGACACATAGGGCAGAATCTAGGACTGGGAGGGTTCCAAATACAAAGCTTCCACATCTTCAGGGACGTGTTACCCTCCTGGTATTGAGGTGTAGCTAGGTGTCTATGGAGTATTGCCAACCCAGGAAGCTCACCTGGGCTGTTCAGTGTTCAGTTTTCGTTTGGGGTTTCATTATGTAGCCATGTTTGATTGAATCACTGCTCACATGGCTGAATCCAATCTTCAGTCTTCTCTCATCCCCAGAGGTTGGGCTGCTATCATTTGGTTCAATGTCACAGACCTCTCATATTACAGTGGCTCTTTCTGGCATAGCCAACCCCCACCCTGAGTCATCTCATTAGCATCAACTATCCAGGGACCACCAACAACCACCTCATTAGCATAAACCTTCGGGGGTAGTCCCAGGAGCCCACCATGAATAACAAATTCCAAGGGTTTAGAGGTCACCTTCCAGGAACCAGGGACATAGACTAGCCAAATTCTTTATTATACATCCTTTTCCTCATTTCTTTTTTTTTTTCCTAATTTAAACTGGCCAAGTTTGTCTATTTCATTTACTTTTTCCAGTAAACCAAATTTTGCCTTTATTAATTAACTCTAATGGTGTTTCGTTCCTTTGCTTTCCCTTCTTTAACCTCTGTTCATCTTTTTAGTTCATTCTGCTTTCTTTGGGTTTATTGCTCTTTTACTAGTTTCTTTCTGCTTGTTTTCACTGAGGTATAACACATACAGAGTAACGGTCACAGATCTTAAGTATTCCACTCAGCTACTCAGATCAAGCTATAAGACTACTGTCAGTCACGACCTCAGAAGGCTCCCTCACATCCCGTCCTAGTTAATGCCCTCCTCAAAGGTAATCACTATTCCGTCTTTTATCATCAATTACTTTTCCTATCTTGAACTTTTATAAAAGGGATCATGCAGCATGTACTCTTTTGTTTCTAGTTTCTTTTGCTCAACATTACATCTGTGAGGTTCATCCTTATTTTGCATATAGTAATTACTCTTTTTCATCACTTTGTAGTATTCTACTGTGTTAATGTTCCACAACTTATCTGTACTCTGACTGATGGACATTAGGGTTGTTTTCTGTTTAGAACTATTATGATTAAATGTGCTTTAACATTATTGTATATGTCTTTTGATGGACATAAATACTCATTTCTCTTGAATACATACCTGGGAATTAAATTGAGGGTCATATATTTAGCTTAAGTGTAGATACTACCAAATCATTTTTGAAAGTGATTGTACCAATCTACAGACCTATCAGTAACGTGTAAGATTAGTCCACATCCTTGCCAACATTTGGTATTGTTTATCTTTTAATTTTTGTCATTCTGGTGGGTATGTATTGATATATCTTCATGGTATTAATTTGCATTTCCTTGGTGACTAATGAAGTTGAACACCATTTAATATGCTTATTGACATGTGAATATCCTCTCTTGTGAAACTTCTGTTTGAGTCTTTTGCCCACGTTTTAATTGGGCTTTTTGTTATTGATTTACAGAAGTTCTTTATATATTCTGGACATAAGTCTTTTGTCAGATATATATATGGATATATGTATCAGAAGTTTCTTCTGCCAGTATGTGGCTTTCCTTTTTACTTTATGATGTCTTCTTTTTCTCTGTTTTAATAAAATCCAGTATATCCATCTTTTCTTTGGGGGTTAGTATTTTTGAGTGTCCTTTTTAAGCAATATTTGCCTATCTCAGGGTCATGAAAGTATTCTCCTATGTTATCTTCTAGAAGCTATATTGCTTTACCTTTCACATTTAGGCTCATGAGCCACACAGAATTGCGTTTGTGTGTAATGAGGTGGGGTCAAAAGTCATTTTTTCCATATGAGTATCCAAGTATTGACTTGGCACCCTTTCCTTTTTATTGAAATGGTCATCCTTACCCTACTTCATCTTTGTCACAGATCAAGTAATTTTATATGCCTGGGCCCATTTCTTGAGTCTCAATTTTGTTCCATTGATTTATTTGCCTGTCTTTGTGCCAGCACCACACTCCTTTAATTACTGTAGCTTATAGTAATTCTTAATATCTGGTAGTATAAAGTCTTCCAACTTTTCTTTTTCCTTAAAGTTGTCTTGCTTCTTGGAGAACTGATATCTTAGCAATACTGAGACTTTCAATCATGAATATTTATTTAGATCTTTTAAAACTTCTGTAGCTTATGTTGATCTTAAACATTTATTTAAATGCATATAGTTTGGTGCAGCCGCTATGGAAAACAATGTGGAGGTTCCTCAAAAAATTAAAAATAAAACTACCATGTGATCCAGCAATTCCACTTCTGGGAATATACCTAAAGGAAACAAAAACCCTATGTTTACGAGATATCTGCATTCCCATGTTTATAGCAGCATTATTTACAATAGCTAAGACATAGAAACCACCTGAGTGTCCACTGATGGATAAATGGATAAAGAAAATGTGGTATATATGCATAGAATGGAATATTTTTTCTAGTTTTACTGAGATATAATTGACATACGGCACTGTATAAGTTTAAAGTATAGAGCACAATGATTTGACTTTTTTTTTAACATCTTTATTGGAGTGTAATTGCTTTACAATGGTGTGTTAGTTTCTGCTTTATAACAAAGTGAATCAGTTACACATATGTCCCCATATCTCTTCCCTCTTGCATCTCCCTCCCTCCCAATCCCACCCCTCTAGGTGGTCACAAACCACCGAGCTGATCTCCCTGTGCTATGTGGCTGCTTCCCACTAGCTATCTATTTTACGTTTGGTAGTGTATATATGTCAGTGCCACTCTCTCACTTCATCCCAGCTTACCCTTCCCCCTCCCCATGACCTCAAATCCATTCTCTACATCTGCATCTTTATTCCTGTCCAGCCCCTAGGTTCTTCATGACCATTTTTTTTTTTTTTTAGATTCCATATATATGTGTTAGCATACAGTATTTGTTTTTCTCTTTCTGACTGACTTCACTCTGTATGACAGACTCTAGGTCCATCCACCTCACTGCAAATAACTCAGTTTCGTTTCTTTCTATGGCTGAGTAATATTCCATTGTATATATGTGCCACATCTTCTTTATCCATTCATCTGTCAGTGGACCCTTAGGTTGCTTCCATGTCTTGGCTATTGTAAATAGAGCTGCAATGAACATTTTGGTACATGACTCTTTTTGAATTATGGTTTTCTCAGACTTTTTGACTTAGATATATTGTGAAATGATTACCACAAAAAGTTTAGTTAACACCCATAGATACAAAAAGAAAAAGAAAAATGTTTTTTTCCTTGTGATGAGAACTCTTGGGATCTACTCTCTAATATACAATGGAATAAATATTATTCACCCATAAAAAATAAGGAAATCTTGCCATTTGCAACAACATCGATGGACCTTGAGAGCATTATGCTAAGTGAAATAAGTCATACAGAGAAAGACAAATACCATATGATCTCACTTATATGTGGAATCCAGAAAAAAAAAACAAAAAACAAATTCACAGATACAGAGAACAGATTGGTGGTTGCCAGAGGCTGGGGTAGGGAGGTGAGTGAAATGGGTAAAAGTGGTCAAAAGAGTACAAACTTCCAGTCATAAAATAAATTAAGACCTGCAATGTAATGTACAGCATGGAGACGATAGTTAATGATACTGTATTGCATATTTGAAAATTGCTAGGAGAGTAAATATTAAAAGTTCTCATCACAAGAAAAAAATTATAAATATATATGGTGATGAATGTCACCTAGACTTATTGTGGTGATCATTTTGCAATATATACATGTATCATGTCATATACCTGTGTGTGCGTGTGCGTGTCCAGTGCTGTGCTAGGTGGTGCAAATATAGAGATGAACAAAATAAGGCTCCTGCCCTCCAGATCACAATCTATCTGATAATGATGGCACTGTTGCTTATTAGCCAACGTTTACTGAGTATCTCCTGTGTGCCAGATACTGTGCTAAGCTCTTTATCTGTATTATTTAATCCTCAAGAAGTATCCTCATTTTATAGATCAGGAAACTAAGGTTCAAAGAGGCACACTTCTGAGACAAAAGAGGCTCTTCTTCCCTTACAGAAATGGTCTTGTTCTGACTTCACCAGACCTTCTCTTTCCACTGAAAAACCAACCCTGAGAATTCAATGCTGAGAATTCAGAAAATTGGATAAATGTCAAAATGTGTTTCTGTAGGTAGATTTTTATTATTGAGCACCAATTATGTTGAGTAATCATAAAAATTCCTATATCATCTTAAGGCCACCTAGGTACTATGTGGTCTATCAACAAAATTTAATACATGAAGAAACTGCTGCTCAGGGAGATGAAGTGACTGGCCCAAGCTCACATGGCCAGGAGGAAGCAGGGCTAGGATTCAAAGCCATGTTCATTGTCACATTACCTCAGCAATGGGTCCACTGGCAGAAAACAAATCCCACATCTCCACAAATGAAGATCAAACAATCCGTTCTGTCTGCAATAAGGGGGGTAGGGAGGGTGGGGCTCACACCCAGAACTAGACTCTGTAACAGCCATGAACAAAATATTAACGTCTACTTACTTTGGTGTCTAGGAAATTGTACTATCTGAAGGTCCCATTATCAAAAACACATACACTGAGAATCTAATTACACACAGCACTATTGAAAAGAATTATAAATACCTAGCCCCTGTCATTTAGGAATCAATAAGAAAATGATAAAACATAGGATTTTAACAAAGGATACAAGGTGGGATCTTATTTGGTCCAATTCATTTGTTAAAATAGTTTTAGGAATTATCCACAATCTGCTAAAACAAAACATTCCATGAGTTATGGAAACCACCAATAAGCAAAGCCTTTTCCTCAAAGAGTACAAAAATAAGACCAAGAATCACATGATATGATGATATTTTTAGCCTACTTGGTGTTGGTGCATATTCGAAACACCCACGTTCTGCAAAGCCATGTCACACTGGGAAGAGAGACGAAGACATGAAAGTGTCTCATCTCATTTCACTGACACACAAATGCCTCTCTCACACACATGTACTATCTATCTTTCACATGCACTTAGGTGCTTTGGTGAGTAATACAAATTCATTTGAAAGTATTACTGAGTGAGTCTATGATACTTTTGATCATTCCTCTGTTTGCTCAAAGAGCAAATACTAAATCCATGACCACTGTCTGGGAGTTGGGAACCCTCCACTAACCCCTTTCAAGCTCCAACTTCTGACAGCCTCAATGCAAACAGCAGTTTGCCAGGGGTCCCAGTTTGCCTTGTGGTCCAGGAGGGTCCCAAAGGATCCTAGAAAAAAACAGGGGTTGGGTGGGGAGTGGTAATCTAAGGGCTCCTGTTTTGGTCCCAATGATCCCAGAGTTACAGGCCAAAAAAAAAAAAAAAAAAAAAGACTCCAAAGTGATCAAAGCAACATCTTATTTTCAACTTTATTTCCAACTTAAAACTTCATTATAAAACTTGTCGAATAAACATGTCAAAAACAAAATTAAAAACAAATTGTAGCTGATATCCAGAAACTGCAGCACTGTGTTGGAAACAGCTCTTTTCTCATTACCAAGGAAAGAATTAAAGGTCCTTCTTCCTCCCCTAAAGCTTCATTGGTGACTCTAGTATAGAATAGGCTGGGACGCCATTTTTTGATGCCAGGAGAGAAGCATTAAAAAACTGCTTGCATACATCAGTACTAATAAAATACTGAAAATTTCACCAAAACGATGTTTAAAGACTAAAGGATGCGGAATGTTCTTCATGATCACATTAACGTAAGTTCTGTTATATACACTTCGAACTGCAGCGTAGAACAAAACACTGCATATCTAAATGGCTCATATGTAAAATGTATAATTAAAAACCCAAACATATACACTATATTTATTAGATTCCCCTATGTTTAAGATTCTGGAGAACAATTTAACTCTGAATACGAAACCTTAGTGAATTTGCTACTGTTCCATTATAGGACAATTAATAATGAGACTGTATCAACTGAAGTAGAATCTAATGGCTAAAGCTACCTTATGCACAGCTATTAAACTAAAAGAAATGATTTTAAACTATTCCCTTAAATTGTATTTAGATAAATAGATTTCTAAAGATGAATACAACACTCCTTTACAGGGAGTAGAGTTGTAAATGTAAAGGCTACGCAAAATACAGTATAAACTGCCTGAACTAACAGTAGCAAAAACACAGTTTAATTTAAAAAGTCAAAAACATATAAAAATATTAGCCTTTCAGAAATGGCAAATTTTCAAACACCACTCTGTGTAAAAATGTTTAAATAGTGATGTTATTCCAAAAATATATATTTATTCTATTTTTCTATTCGCAACAGTTTATAAAGGCAAACAAACACCTGCGGTTGAGGTAGCAAAGCCAAATTCACGAACTTTGGATTAGGAAAAATACCCTTCCTACTCTTAACAGCATCTTTCATACAATATTAAATGAGTTCCACTTCTTTCAAAATGTTTAATTCGCATGTCGTACTTTACAAAACTTAATTTAAAATACTGCAAATGTTTGTTAAAAAGATACTTAGTCCCGAAAATTATTTCACATTCAAAATACTATACAGAAAAATCTGAAGTCCCCATATATTACATAAAAGCTATGTATTTACAGTTTCAAATGCAGTTTTACAAGTTGAGGTTAACCAAACCTCTACTAATGGTCTTCATTAAACAGTGTCCACTATCAATCATCCTCCTTCCCGTACAGCACTGAACAGAGAGGACCAGTTTTTACTTTCAAATCACATAGCTAGTAAATGATTTAATTTAAAGGGAAACAAATTCTATTCTCTTAATGCAATAAAACATAAACGTACTTTAAAATGTAACTGTTTTCATTTAAGAAAAACCAACTGGACAAAGGAATCAAACTTTGAAAGGTAATCAAAAACCCTAAACATCAACAGTATTCAGTGCATTTGTAAGACTATTTTCTGTTTTCAGATTTTTAAGGATTGAAAATTTCCTATTAGAATGCAAATTCTAACATCTTTATTTATATTTTCCTTATGTTAATTGTTATGATTTAATAAAAATGAACACAGCTACATTAAAAGACTTACTACTTGGCTCTATAGTCCTGCCTCAAAAAGAAAGAGAAACATAAAGATCCTGTCAGTGCAACGAAAGGTTCATTTTGGGTTTTTTTCCTTTTTTTGCCAATGGAACCAAAACTGCAGGAGCATTTAGACAGCGCCTAGACCAGAATCAGTAGATGTATGGGAATATGCGGTACGGGACGCGCTGGCAGTACTTCTCCCACGCCAGGCCGTACTTCTTCCTACAGTGGCGTTCATCGCGAGCCTCCCGGTGCACCAGCAAAATGGTGAAATAAATCACGTAGAAATAAGGAAGAATGTGATTGAAACCTGGGGACAGCAACAGTAAATAGTACTAGGTATTTTTATTATCACTACACAACTACACAGTATTGTTTCCTGCTGGTCCGCAAATCGTCTAAAAATGGACCATCCCGTTACTTCATTTTCTCCAATGGGGGAAACAACTACACCGGTTCATAAATTCCCACTAGTGTGTGGCAGGAGGTAGTATTTGAATTAAAAGCTATTCAGAGAACAGTGATTAATCCACCCTAACAATCCTTCAAAATCAGAACCTCTGTATTTAAAGCAAATCTCCCCGTTTCCTCCCCGCCAGTGCTCAGGAAGAGGACGGCAGGCCACCCGTGAGGGGCAGGGTGGGCAGGGCAGACAGCACTGCAGGGTATGGGCTGACACTAACACAAACAAAACAGAGTGTGCCTTTTCTTCTTCTTAAGAACCGGAGTTTTTCAGAATCTACGTACACTGAGTCACAAATAGAAAGTTAATTTCTACATATTCTTCTTAGAAAAAAAGCTACCAGGCACAGCTTAAAACTTAAAATTTTGCTTGCAGAAGTTTAGACTCAAACTTCAGGCTCGGTGAATTCCTAATTACCCTCAGACGCTGGATGAATGAGGTGCTGGATACCGAAAAGCGCATACACCCAGATGGGGAACGGGCAACCCAAACCTCCAACAGGCGACACCCAGACCCAACGAGCACACACACATCCTATGGTGGCCGGAGAAAGAGTCAAATCAGTTCTCTTCTTAAACGCTTACCACATGGGAGGGACCATGCCAGGGCCATGATGAGATCACCCAAGTAATTGGGATGGCGAACAAAACCCCACCATCCAGAAACGAGAAGACTTTTTCCTGTTGAAGTATGAATGGTCTTTAAATCTATACAAAAATAAAAATACATTTTTAATGATCTCTAGACAAACAGACATAAAATCTTTATGTGGTATAAATACTATAAATATACACCAATACTTACGTGCAAGCTTTGGATCAGAGGGATTTTTCCGGAATGCATTTTTCTGAGAATTTGCACATCGGAAGATTACAAATCCACACACTGTAATTTTTTAAAAATTTCATTTGTTAACAATTTAGCTTTAATCTTTATTTAAAAGCATCTGTAATCTCATTTAGAAATTATTCCTGTGCTCCAAGGAAATTTGCAAAGTACAGAATAGCTTGATTTCTTAACAATTCAAAACCTCTCAATCTTAGAAGGTCAAAAGAAGATATGGTCCCGATATCTCACTATCGTACAGCTTTCATCATCTACCTTGAAGGCAAAACTAACATATATAGTTACATCCATGAATAAAATCTAATGCAGCCCACATTACAATAAAATCAATACTGGAGTTCATCTGTTAGTTATGATGCCTACTGGCCACAACATGAATGCTTTATTAATAAAACTATAGCTCAGAATCTGCACCAGAACAACTTGCACATAAATATATGCCGAATCCCACTGTAAGCCTCCAAGTTGGTGGCTTTATTTCAAATTCCGAAATGTCAAAATTAAGAGGCCCTGACATATCACTATTTATTATCAGTCCTCAATGAAGTAGTAAGAAATAACTCTACTCCCTATTTTTAGCTTAACTGTAAAATATACATATCCTGTCTTGAATAACACACAGGCACGTTTAACCAAACCAATGAAGAAACTAAATCTTAATTTCAACCAATAGCTTGAATTTCTTCTTCTACCATAAATACTGATTAGTGTAGCAAAACTAGCAATATTTGGAGTCCAGTGCTAATTTTCCCTGCCCTCCCTCTGGCGGAGGTGTTTAACCAACAGTGAAACGAAAGAAAAGCCATCCTGAAGCTAACCAACGAGCACCCGGCCAAAGTGTTCTCCTCGCTCGTCTCCAGCATCCACCCTGGCCAAGTGGTTCCCTCTCCAATATATCTACCTCCCCATTCCACTTTTCCCCACTGCACCATATCCTCCAATAGGTTTACACTGATGTTCCCCCAGAGAGACGCACTCTCTACCTTAAACTCCCATCATATTCGGTCTGTAAGTCCCTCCTCTAGACTCTTCCTACTACTCAATGCAGTGTCTGAGCGTCTTATTTCTCCTGCTAGAATGCAAGCTCTAGGAAGGCAAGACCAACCTCCCTACTTTTTAAGGTGCTACCAGAAAAGGCAGGCACTCAACAGAAAAAATGAATCATTACTAAGACAATAAAATTTTAAATGAACTTATTATTTTAAACTAAATTTAATAAATTTTAAAACCAAATGGTTTGTTTAAAATTATGTTTAAAGAACCACTGAGAACCCAAGAAGGAAACATCCATTCTCTTTGTAAGATGCAAGAATCTTTTTATTACTCAACTCATCCATCACAGATTACTTCAAACCTGAGCCAATCATGGCCATTTAAAAGGGCATGCTAATCACTAATCACTAGAGAAATGCAAATCAAAACTACAAGGAGGTGTCACCTCACACCAGTCAGAATGGCCATCATCAAAAAATCTACAAACAATAAATGCTGGAGAGGGTGCGGAGAAAAGGGAACACTCTTGCACTGTTGGTGGGAATGTAAGTTGATACAGCCACTCTGGAGAACAGTATGGAGGTAACTTAAAAAACTAAAAATAGAACTACCGTATGACCCAGCAATCCCACCACTGGGCATATACCCTGAGAAAACCATAATTCAAAAAGAGTCATGTACCACAATGTTCACTGCAGTTCTATTTACAATAGCCAGGACATGGAAGCAACCTAAGTGTCCATCGACAGATGAATGGGTAAAGAAGATAGGGCACATATACAAAATGGAATATTACTCAGCCATAAAAAGAAACGAAAATGAACTATTTGTAGTGAGGTGGATGGACCTAGAGTCTGTCATACAGAGTGAAGTAAGTCAGAAAGAGAAAAACAAATACCGTATGCTAACACATGTATAATCTACAAAAAAAGATGGTTCGGATGAACCTAGGGGCAGGGCAGGAATAAAGACGCAGACATAGAGAATGGACTTGAGGACATGGGGAGGGGGAAGGGTAAGCTGGGACAAAGTGAGAGAGTGGCATGGACATATATACACTACCAAATGTAAAACAGACAGCTAGTGGGAAGCAGCCGCATAGCACAGGGAGATCAGCTCGGTGCTTTGTGACCACCTAGAGGGGTGGGATAGGGAGGGTGGGAGAGAGATGCAAGAGGGAGGGGTATGGGGATATATGTATACGTATAGCTGATTCACTTTGTTATACAGCAGAAACTAACACAACATTGTAAAGCAATTATACTCCAATAAAGATGTTAAAAAAAAAAAAGGTCCAGGAAAGACTAAAATGCAATCCTGATTTTCCAAAAGAGCTCAAGGATCAGAGAAAACAACCAACCTGTACAAGAATACACAGCTAGTGTCAAAGCTAGCATCGAGCCCCATTCTCCAGATGCCTTCTGCTACCTAAGGTGATATCTTATTATGTCTGTGTCTTCTGTTCTTCCCTCCCATCATCCTTGTTTTTCTCAGTCACCTCATTCTGATAAGATCTGTAGTTGTGTCCTATTGCTAGATAGCTGTTCCCAGTGTATAACAGCATTTTCTTGTACATAACTCTGCCATATGTGTCCCTTTTATAAACATGAACTTGGTTACTTAGTACTTAATTGGGTTGTTGGGACTAAGTGGTTATTTATCCATTTATTATAATAAAAAGAGCCATTCAGACTTGAAAAAAATAAACAAAAAATAAACAAAAGGGCACACTATAAATATGCAGATCCACAGCACAGCAGACTCAGCACACACAATATTTACTACACAGAGACCGAAGTTAATACTCACGTTTCAGAGCAATGATTAGAGAAGCCATTGGCCAAGACAGTTCATTTGGATGGCTGACTAAATAAAAGGCTTGGAAGCTGTAGATAAACGGAACCCACACTAGATCTCCAAAAGCCAGCATGAATCCAAATCCATCATGGATAATGTCCATGGTTGTCAGCAGGGCTTCCTGTAAGGGTATGGAGGGGGGAAATTTTTTTTTAAACTTTGGGGGACAAAAGCTTCAATGTTTAAAGTATTCAAGTAAAGTTCTAGTTTACAGTCAAATTTATAAAGGGCTAAGGGAAAGTACACCAACCAAAACCGTTTTAAAGTGGGAGTGGGCATCTGGTTCCCTTGGCACGTGTATCATTCTGTTCTTCTCCTGTCGCTCTACCCTCTCCCTCCGCGATCCTGAAACAACAGAGCTGCCAACGCCCCTGTGCCTCCATGCCTCTGCCTGGAACACCCCGCTCCAGCTTCAGCTGAAGCCTCGCCCATGCTGCTTTCCTCAACCCTCCCCCTAGACAAGGCACTTCTCAGATGCCACCACCCACCACCTGCTGAAGCCTGGAGCGACCGTGTGACTGTCCTGTAAATAAGCGACTCTCGCCACTAGACTAGAAGATGGAAGGCTGGGAGCATGGGTTTCCACCTGCCACCCCTGCACCCAGCACACACGCACCAACCTAACTTCTGATAGCAATCTGGCTTTTCATGTAGCTTTTCCACGCTACCTGGCAACATGGGAAAATGCCTGCCTCGCTGCTCAGGGAAAATCAGGACCTGAACGCACTCTCGTGTGGATTTGGTCAGCGCAAGCCAGCAGCCAGATCCCCTGGACCAGAACCTGCAGGCCCGGCTCTGGAAGTGGAGTCGGCCCTGCCCAAGGGCATCTCCAATCTGCCTCTGACACCAGCACTCCCCGCTGACTAGAAAAATTAGCAAGTATAAGTAAGCTCTGCTGAAGAATCAAACCAACACGGACCTACTGTATAGCACAGGGAACATCCCTATATGCGAAAAGATCCTAAAAAAGAATGAATATACGTATAGCTGAATCACTTTGCGGCACACCTGAAACTAACCCAACATTGTAAATCAACTCTACTCCAATAAAATTAAAATTTAAAAAATAATCAATATTCTAGGTTAAAGAAAAAGCGTGATAATCTCCAAAACGCATTTTTTTCCCAGAAAGCAAGCAAAAGGACCATGGAACAGAAAAATGGATGCAACAACTCCAGGCCCTTTGGGTCACCCTCTAGTGAAGAGCGCCTATTCTTACGCACACGGGAACAGGTACAAGAGCAGACCAGTGACGACGACAGGGCACACGGGAGTGGGCAGTGAGCGAGGGACAAGGTGGAAGCTGCTGGCGCCAGCAGGGGCAGAACCCTCAGCCCTACCCAGTTCCTGGGGCCTCAGGGGATTTGCCGGACAGCCAGCGGAGGCTCACAGGAAGGGTCATTTAAGTTCACATTCTCCACTTTCTAAGGTGCGGCACATCAACACGCAGAAGAATTCCTAGCACCCAATCTAATAAGAAAAGTATTAAGCATCTACTAATTGCCCGAAAGTGTGCCAGATACTGAAGAAAATCGTAAAATCAAGTCCCTTCTTCAAGAAGCCTACTATACTCTGGCTGAGATACTGCTAACATATTTAAAAAAATAACTTCCCAACTTTAATCCACCACCCCTGGTGAAAAACTGCCTTAACAGTTTGGCCTTAAAATACAAACATTTTCTGTTAATTAACAGAAATCAATGTTTGTTTAAATCTCTAGAAAATGTGAATTTCTAAGTCACTTCAAAAGTGACTACTACCATGATACGACAGAAAACGAGAAGGAAGAATTACTCACCACTGAAAAGCTTCCAGACAGGAAGTTAAAAAAAAAAATCTCTGAGGTGATAAAGCGACAGAGGAAATATCATCTGACTTGTAAAATGTAACCTACCATCTTCTTAGGAACCCTTTATTACATAATCAAAGAAAGACCTACAACTGGCAAGACTAAATGCATTTACAAGAATTGTTGTTTTTTTTTTTAAATTTCAAAAGCATGTTTAATTTTGAGTAGACTTGGAATTTTCAAAGGACTCTGTATCAGATGCTCCCACAATCTCTGCAGCTTCTAAGGCTGGGCCCAGGTCTGTGTTCAGTGGCAGGAGCTCAACAAGAATCCAAATGTGGCTACCTGCACTCGAGGTCTGTTCACCTCAAAGAGGTCCTAATCTCCTCCCAAAGAAAAGGAAGGTTATCAATAAATCAATATCAAGCTTTTAAAGTCATTTTGACTGAATATGACCAAATAAGACAGCTTTACAAAAACACCTTAAAGGAGATGGACCTTCTCTCAAAATGTCAACAGACTGCCAAGAGAATTTATTTTGTAACATTATGACATAGGGCTACCAATTTCGTTTTTCAAACTGAAAGAAAACTCAACTTGGAATTTGGAGGAGATGATGACAAAGATAACAGTAAATGATAAAACAGTTGTAAAATAGACCCAAGGAAGAAATTAATTTCAAGAGGAATATAGTTAGGTGAGACCGAGATTAGCAAACATTTACCAGTCTTCAAGTAGCGGAAAAAACTGATGATGTATCAACGTATGAGAAAAGCCAAGTGTTAGGAAATTAGCTTTATTTAAACTGTTTTCCTCAATGTATCATGATTTCTGGTTTTATATCCATCTAATCAGAGCTACTCTTTTATTCTGAAACACCAACAATAAAACATCTCCCCCTTTATTTAAGAACTATAAAGGGCAATCTGATTAGTCCAAAGAACACTATCTTAACTCGATGATAATCTGTCCATCCATTTTCATCTGATAGAATCATTAAGAAATTAATGTTCATTAATTCATATAAATAAAGTTTTATTTATATGAATCGGTCACACCCACAAAGCCAAGATCCACAGATCTTAAATATTTAGCACCTGACAGAGCAGCTGACATACACGGAAGTATCACCAAAGTTCTCGACACCTACCCACTGTCAGCACTCACTGTGTGTCAGCTCAATGCATCACATGGATCCACAACTCATTTAATCCTCACAAGCCTTGCAGGCAGGTTATATTCTCCTCACTTTGTGTGGAAGAAGCTGAGGCTCAGACGGGTCAGGTCAATCACCCACACTCAACGCCATCTGACTCCAAAGCTCTTAAAATTAATTACCTCATTCCAGAGAGCATCCACCACATACAAGAGCTGGAAACTGTTGACCAAAATCATTGCTAAGGATGGAACAGTGCGATGCTGTAGCTTCATCTCAGCCAAAAGCATCACCAGGTTAATGACCACCTGAAATAAAAGGGGCAGGTATAGTTTCTACAGAGAGAAAGGTGGTAACTTCCCAGCTGAGAAAGCTGCAGACACCACCTTACCGAGAAGCCACCATCAGTGATAAGACATATCAACCTCAGGAGTCCCTTGATAAGATTTACTGAGATGGACACTTATTCTGTGGTGTTCTTGCCAAAGACGTATAACTCACTCCAATCATGAGAAAACACTGGACTAACCCAAACTGAAGGACACTCTTACAAAATAACTGACCAGTATCTTCAAAAGTGTCCAGGTCATGAGAGACAAGGAAAGACTAGCAACTGTTACAGACTAGAGGAGACTAAGGCCAAATAACAAATAAATGCACTGTCGGACCCTGAAGAGGATTCTGGAACAGGAAAAGGCCAACAGCATGAAACATTGGTGAAACTCAAATAAGGTCCAGGGATTTAATTAATACTACTGTAACAATGTTAATTTGTGGGGGGGTTTTTTAATTGCTGTTTTTTATAACTATACTATGGTTCTGCCAGATGTTAATTAACATTGGGGAGAGTGGTATGAAGGAACTCTTTATTTTTGCAAGTCGAACAAGTCTAAAATTAAGTCAAAATACATTTTTTTAAAGGGGAGGAAAATACATTTTTTCTTAATTCATACACTATTATTTTCCTACATAAACATAAACTGATATAATCAAAATAAAACAAACTCTTTTAATGTTTAATAACCTGTAACAGGGCATCTTATCCCTCTGGACTATATTTACAGCAAGAAAATATTTTAAGTAGACAGATTTATGCAATGCTGTGATTATTCCTAAAAACATACCACCCACAGCTTACTTTAACATTGTCTACAATCCTTTCCAAATGCAAGACTAATTTGTACTACTGAACTGAAGTTTAAAAAAAAAGACATACCCATCCAATCAATCCGGGGCGCAATTCACAGAAGTATTTGAGATCAAAAGTACCGATCCGAGGATTTAACTCACGGCCAATGAAGAAATCATAGACAGCATTTCCTATGAAGGGAAAAGTCCTTATCCAAACAGTATTCCAAACCCAATTATGAGGCTTTAAAATTGCACTGCTGTCCACTCTCCAGGGTCACAATTCAATCACCTCCAGGAGCCTGGCAAACAGCCAGAGAGGAAAGGCATGGTGGTGAGAGCCAAGAGGGGCCGTGAGGACACAGGGGGCAGGGGATGCTGGCCCCATCTGGAAACATCCATTGCTATAGGCATGGGGCCTATGGGGCCAGATTCCTAGATTTTGGGGGAACCAGAGCTTTTTTAAATGTAGACTCACCATTTTAAAAATAAGCCACTTAATTTTTTTTAATGTTTAAGTACTTTAGGTTAGAATCAACCAATTTGTAATCTCTATTATTTGTTGGTTGTTTTTTTTTAAAAGGATGTTTACTATTTTGGACAAAAAATATTTGTCCTAAATTGTTATAATACTAATGTTACTAAAATGCTGTAAGTTGTTCACATGTCTTACTGTCATCAAGTGACTAAAAAAGGAAGAAGAAACAAATAGGAAAACACAAGGGGAAAAAGTCAGATTTTCTTCCTTTTATTTTTCTCTAAATTTTTTCACCTTTTCTTTTTTTTTTTTCCTGTTTCTCTTCATCTCTCATAAACTGAAGCGAGAAGAGAATTCTATGAAAGCCTAGAAACAGATGCTGAGGGGCCAGTGGGGTGAGGGTGTGGAGAGGCATTTGTGGGAGGCGTTTGTGGGACCCACGTTCTAACACTGCTCACCAGAGCTGGCCGGCGACAGTTCATCCCGGGGCGCTTTCAAAGCCCTGGCGTAGAGATAAACACTCAAGACCACAGAAAAAACGGTGGCCGCAAGTGCACACTGAAGGAAATGACTGTACACATAATAAAGCTCTACATCCCAGAAGAGAGATGCTCCGACGAGTACAGATGTCAGGATAAAAGCGTAGAATCCTTAAAAAAAGGGGGGGGGGAGGGCAAAAAATTAATGTTAACCCAGAGTTCACATTGGATTTACACCATTATAAAATAATACAACATTATTTTGTAAAATCTTAGTTTCATTATTCAGGCTACACACACACAAATATATGAACAAGCAGTGCCCCTGAGGTTAGCAGTCTTCAATACAGATGCTGTATCTCGCACACAATTTGTGAAATATTCTCATACTTAAGTTATTATTTTTCATTGCGAACAGTCATCTGCTTTTAATGAAGAGAGAGCTGAAAAGAAGTGCACAGAAATTCACTATTAAAAAGCTGAAAAGAACCTCAAAATTCACATAATCCAAACCCCTGAGGCCAAAGTCAAATGGCTAATTATTGACAGAGCTGGGCCAAACACACAGTTTAAAGCCTTTAGGGCAATGTTGGTGGTTATAAATTATAAACATTTTTACCCGAAATAACTTATCAATAAGGGTTTCAAAGGATCCTGGTTGTACTCTACCTCCCAAACAGAGACCTCAAGACCCTGCCCTCAAAGAAGAGGCCACAACCCAAATGTTCCCCAGGGCCAGGCAGGAGACTGAGGGGACCAGCCGAGTGGGGACGTCAGGGAGGGACTGCCAGGCCCACAGATGTTCATTCCAAAGTCAGAAGCACCCACGAGGCCCCGCAGGAGGAGCTCCTGTTCCGAGCTAGCCCTGTGGCTCAACAGACAGAAGCTGAGTGTACTGGCTGCTTCTTCTTTGGACCCAAGAAACAGTTTTCCTTTCAGGAGCTGAGTGCCTGCAAAAACTGTTCTCTGAGTAAGCAGTCAAATCACATTTGGATAAAAACAGTCTAACACAGAAAAGACGTAGGTGTTATTTCTGTAAGAATTCTAAAACCAAAGCTTTTGTAAAGTCAAATGGTCATCTCTAATTTATTATTTAAGTCCACATTTTCCACAGTGTCAGGTTTACTCCAAAGAGTAACTTTTAACTTTTTAAACTTTTTCTTTAACTTTGTAAAGCATTCATTTAATGCTCATAAAATTTACGAATATTAAAGAAAAAGAATGGTAGATGAAGCAGTTTCTTGCTCTCTAGCCTACGTGGATTAAATTATTCAAAATGTCTCAGGACTCTCCTTAGTTGATGATGGTAAAATCTCGTAACACTAGAACCAGAGTGACGAGGAAAGTTTCAAAGGAAGGATCAAGCAACTAGTTCAGCCACTGCCTGCTTGTTCGACAGCTCCGAGCCCAGTACTACTGTTCTCAGCCTCTGAGTGAGCCACGCCCTCAAAGGGAAGCAAAAACAGAAAAGAAGAGCACTTGGACGAGAAGTAAGTGGGTACCTAGAGAGAAGCCCGCAAAACACGAACAGCGACAGACCTGAGGCCCAAAGGGAACACCCCACCCCTCCCCAGACTTGGCCTCACTGAGGCCGCAAGGCGCAGGAGAGAGGGTGTGTTGGAGATTCTAAACCTGGTTCCAGCAGCAAGGAATCTGGTAAAAGTAAACAAAGTATCTGACAGTAGCGGCAAGTCAGTGCTAAGCATCTACCAGGGGTCAGGCGCGGAGCTAGGTTCAACGCCTTACCCACTTGGCACAAGAGGCAGTCATCTAAAACACCTCTGGCTTCCCTTTTAGAGCCCAGTCGAGTGATTTCAGATACAGTGGATGCTAGATGAGTCACTGAAAAAAGTATCTACAGTTCGAAAGGTGAGAAGTGATAGGATTAAAACAGGCCAAGAATTAAAATTTACAGTATAGGGCTTCCCTGGTGGCACAGTGGTTGAGAGTCCGCCTGCCGATGCAGGGGACGCGGGTTCGTGCCCCGGTCCGGGAAGATCCCACATGCCGTGGAGCAGCTGGGCCTGTGAGCCATGGCCGCCGAGCCTGCACGTCCGGAGCCACAACAGTGAGAGGCCCACGTACAGCAAAAAAAAAAATTTACAGTATAATTCCCAAGAAAAGGAAAACAGTCCACCCAATCTAGTTAAAATGGAAAATCATTTAAGGATAACTACACTATACACGTATTTCTTAAAAGCAGGTTAACTGTACTTTATCAAAGTCTTCACGTGCCAAAGGTGGACTGTTCCTCTTACTCAGCACACACTCCTACCCCAGGAGGTGCCCACGTCAGGAGGGACAATGCCCACCCACTTCTTGAGACGCTCATCGAGACTTCCACTCCATCCACTCAGGGCTCCTACCAACAAGCGCCTCCTACAGGCCAGTCCCTATGCTGGTACCACAAAGGGTACCACAATGAACACAGCCAAGTCCCTGCCCACGAGCCACCTTCTAGTGGGGAGACCCCAGTGAAGAGACAAGTACACTGATGTCAGGAAGACCTGTCATAGAGGAAAATAAAGCAGGGTAAAGGAAAGAAAGGGATCGGAGGGCTCCTCTGAGCAGAGACACGTCAGGGATGAGGCAGCCGACACTTTGGGGGAAAGTTTTCCAGGCAAAAGCACTGAGAATGTAGCCTAGAGACGGCCCGGAGGCTGGTGGCTGGAGCAAAAGGGCAAGAGCTCCGGAGGGCAGGAGTGGCCAGGAAGCCCACATCAGTGCAGAACTTAGGCCATGGGGATGACTCAGGATGATAAGATACACAGTCAAAATTGCTTCAATGAGCGATAAATGCTATTAAGAAAATAAAACTGGAGAGTGGAAAACAGTGACTGAGTGGCTTGTTACTTAACATGGCATAATTCTGACGTATCGGCTGCAGGTGCGAGCAGTTTACTTGCATGCTCTTCTGACTACTGAGAGAAATTTACCATTTCCTCCTCTGGCATAATCAGCTTTGACAGTTTAAAGAGTACAGCACCCAAAAGTCTGAGCTATCGAGTCATCAATTTGAGTCTTGGAGAAAAAAAAAAAAATCACCATTTAATCTGTACTTGAGTCTTCTTCCATCAGTAAGAGGCGTTCCTTCTACAACCTTAAAAGAAAAGGTTTTCTTTTTAATTTAAAATTTTAAAAGCACAACACTTTACCATGATATACATGTCTTGTAAAATCTCCTAAATTTCAACATGCCCGAGAAGGAGGATCATCTTTTAGTAGGAAACTTTAGTAACAAGTCTCAAAAATCTTCATGGCACTCCCTTAAGTAAAGTAATTCCACCTTCAGGAATTTATCTCAAATACAAATCTAGTAATGACTTCTCCGTGTACTGAGACTATTGCCATAGCCACTCTCCCCCAATGATCCCATGTCCCACCACAAGACTAGACGTGTTTTCAAAAACCTGTACATCTAGTCGATCTCTAGCTCAAAACTCTTCAATGACTCCCCACTGCTTACAAAGCAGAATACAACTCCACTATCTCACGTTGGTGTCATCCTTTCAATCGGGTTCAACCCCACTTACCCAATCCCAAGGCCCATGTGCTATTTGATGATACAGACTCATATACTTACTTGCTCTGCTATTTATACATATACGCTCACTTAGTTATTCAATCATTTCATGTGATTCTTTTATCTCCGATAAGAGACCGAGAGCATGTCCACTGGACCATTTCATCTCTTCATTTGGATGACCCACAGCATCCCCATAAAAAAGGTACTCAAGAAACACACTACTTGAACAGGATGAGTTAAGAGAAGAAGTCCACCTGCCCAATGGCAGCTACATTTTACTCCCCAAAATAACTATTCAGAAATAGTGCAATTCATTATAAATTGTAAAATACTAATATGGTATCACTTGTCTTGGGCCAAACTACTTTACCCTTTCATTAGCTATGAAAGGGAACCCAGGAGAAATGTAGTATCTGTCTGAGATTATAGGATTAGCAAAACCCCACAGGCTAATTTCAAATGATCCTTATCTATTAAAGGTATCTAACAACTACTGCGTTGGGTTTTAGTCTGTGGGGAAAAAATAGATATATAGCTATCTATATATATAGATATAGATGCAGACATATATATATATTTTAACCATCAAAACTGCTTTTCTCAATAAATATTACCTAGTTTGAACTAGCTTTACCTGAGTTTATCTGAATTTGTGATTTTTTACTTTAGAGCCTTATCACAAAAATACCTGAAGGTTCACATCACAAGAATCCTCGCTAGAGCCAATGTTATGGTGAGGTTCCAAAGTATTTCAAGTCTGCAGCTCTATCCTCCTATCACTGGCATTTGCCACTCCTAATAAAACTGATCCTTTGGTTTACAGACAGTTGGCAAACTTGCAAAGCTCTAAGAACAAGATCTTTAAATGAATTATTTATTGATTAGGGAATCTCATGTTCTTTTAAATATATCCAAGTAGAGTATTCTAATGAAAGAAGAAAAAACTACACTTAGCAATGAGGACCAGTTTTAAAGACACTGCATGAGTCTGAAAAGAACATTCAATGGTCCAGACAACAAATTTCTGAAAGAGATGAAAATCAGAAACTCATCATATTAAAAAAAAAAAAAAAAAAGTAAAAGATACAGACTAAAGTCCATTGAGCTCAGTATCTTATCAACTGGTAATTTAAAATTCTGCATCTGAAATGACATATAGTGAGAGGGAATTTTTTTTTCCCAGCCACCTCTACCATTAGTCAGGCTATTTTGAAAAATGGCTTATTCTTCTCTATTTGGTTTGGGAAGATACACAAGAACCCTCAATCAGATTCTTTAAGTTTCGCTTAATAAGTATGTGTTACAGAATACAAGAGTAAACGCTTAACAAACTAAAACTAAGTAAGTCTGGGTAGTTATGACCAAGGACAGCTTTTAACCTTAAAACTACTATAAATGTCTTTATATAAACATGGGAGCGAGGGGAAGAAAATCTCATAATACCATACGCCCCACCAACAAACGCTTACCTTCCCAATCGGCAGTAAGTAGAACAGAGCCTGAAGGAAAAACCAGAGGAGGTAGGCCCCAAATACCCTGGTTTCCCATAGATCGTACAAAGCTGGCAGAGGCGGCGGAAAATTCAGAAGACTGGGCTCTTCCTGTTTACACATCAACAGCAACAGGAAGAGGAAAGCAGGCAGGCCAAGCGTGATGAGAAAAACACCTGCAAATAATCAGTGAACATTCAAGGCTCTAATTTCAATCCAGGTTATTTTATTTTATTTTTTTCAAAACTCACTTGAATTTCTAAGGTCGAAACTCAAGTCTGGCTAGCTGTTTGAAACCAATTTCTAATGCATCATTAGAAAGTCTTAACTCTACCTGTCACATCCTGTGGGAAAGCAACCACAGGCATGAAGGTAGTAAAACAGCAAATGCCCAGCACTGGAGAGCTAAATTCCACCTCGGAAACCAAGCTCTAAAACACTGAAAATCCAACCACTACGGGAGCAAACATGTTGAAACTCCAGCAAACTGAGGAGTGGAACATCTAAAAACTATCGGTCTCATCTTTAAAGAACAAAAAACTTTATACCCCTAAGTTTCTCACAATTAAAATAGTATCACATTCACGTTACATGTGCGCAGACTTTTAAGCGATGCTGGGCACCATCTTTAACAGATTCAGTTAGCCAAGAGTTATCAATTACAAAATACAAAGCAGTTAAGCCATGCAGGGTTTTGAACCATTTAACCAAGAAGTACTTCCTTTTCCTAAGTCACAAGACCTCACCAGCTCCACCCACTTAATAACTCCAAGCCTCTGAATGCTTCAGATCTTTGACCCTCAAGAGCAACCTGTCTAACAGGTAGTGTAGACACCACGAAGCCACTGGATGCATGCAGCTTATTCCCAGTGCTACTGCCAAGCCAGGCCCTGTCACTGAGATCTGATTATTAGCAGATTTCCCCGTCACGAATAGCTGACCGTCCTTCCTATATACAACAGTCATACCAACCTTCCTTTCATCACTTCTTTGCACTTCTTTGCTCAAAACCTATTAAAAGATTGCTAAAGGGCTTCCCTGGTGGCGCAGTGGTTGAGAGTCCGCCTGCCGATGCGGGGGACACGGGTTCGTGCCCCAGTCCGGGAAGATCCCACATGCCGCGGAGCGGCTGGGCCCGTGAGCCATGGCCGCTGAGCCTGCGCGTCCGGAGCCTGTGCTCCGCAACGGGAGAGGCCGCAGCAGTGAGAGGCCCGCGTACCGAAAAAAAAAAAAAAAAAAGATTGCTAGAAGTTGTAAATATAGCCACAGTGGCACCCTTTCTACTCCATGATAACCCTCAAAAATGCTCCTACTCAGGCCTTTGCACCTGCTGTCCCTTCTGACTGGAAACTCTTCCCCAGGCTCCCACCTGGCTCACTACCTGGCCGCCTTCAGATTTCTTCAGAGAAAGCCCTTTCCTGCTCACTTTATCGCAACCAGCGTTCGCCCACCCTGCCTGCCCTCCCTAGGCCGGTTCTGATGCCTACCAGGTACTCCTCCAAATTCTAAGTCCTTCTGCTGTGTGGCTGTCACTTCAAAGGTTCTCAACGACGTAGGTCCTTTTGTAACAATTTTTTCTTCCTTTGAATCTATTTCTTTTAATTTGACCTCTTCTCTTCGTGGATGAAGGCTATACTGTGTAAGTATATAACTACTCTCTTGTGACAAAGGGAATTTTTCCTATTTAAAAAATAAAAAGTATTAAATATCTGTAGTCAGTAAGTATCATTAATGCTACCACATTAAGTAATTCAGCATCTTAGTATAGCCATATACACTAATAAGAATAAATTTGTTAAATTATACTCAGTCTTAATTTAAGAACAGAATCTTAGAAAAGATTCTAAGAAAAATTATGGTTTTCAATGTGCTTCTTTAGAGAAAGTCACTTTAACAAGGAAAAAAATTACCTGAGAGGAAAATGAACCCCTCTGTACCTGCGTGTTTTTGTGAGGTATGTCATTCCTCTCTATGTGCTCAGGCTCCCCGTTATATCTGTTGATGCTATTTCCAAATGGCTTCTAAATTGAAGAATATAAAACATTTTAACCGTAAGAATGATAACTTAGTAAAAAGGTACATGATGGTAAAAGTTCAGTACTGTGAAACCAAGTAATAAAACCAACCAAAGATTTTCACAGCCGTGATGCTGAAGAATTTCAGCCCACTTTTTAAAAAAATGAAATGGAATAAAATTGATTCGAATTTCCTAATCTTCAAAAGATTGGCTCTTACAGTAGAGGTTTCCACATAAGATCTTCCATCTTTTAAACAAAATTAGACTAAATCTTATAATTTCACTGTTCGATAACAGATGCTCTAATAACATTCACTATGAGAGGTAGATACAGTAAAAATTGGTAAATCAGCTCATTAACTGGTTAAAAAAAAAAGAAGAAAAGACATTCACGGCCCCCAAACAGCTTAATAACAGGAAATTAAGAAATAGTGGCTACTTATGGAGTATTACTAGTAACCTACAAACTGCCTACTTTCTGAATTTCATCTGCCTTATTTCTATTTAACCTTACATTTTCTCTTCCTAATGTCTCCTTTCTCAATTCAGTCTCTTTCCTTGAATGTCATTCTCTTCAAGCAGTGGAGGGAATTTCTTGCTGACCGTAGGAAGGACTTTCGCTTACAAAACATTTTCCAGGCAATGTATGGCTGAAATAGGTCACTTTGCTCCTTTAAAGTCACTGACAGATTAATTAAAAAGAAAAATATATCTTTTGGGAGGCCAGCTGTCGAAAGATGGCATTAATATAGTATCAAGTTCTAGCTCAAATCAAGGTCTAACTGAGCAGTGACAGACAGCATTCAACATATACTAAGTTTACCAAAGTGCCAACGAGCCACTTAGCAGCAAACGGACCCACCTAAAAACTACACTCTCGGTTTTTCAAAGGTCCAACGTGTAATCCACAGCAACCACAAATGTAATCCTGTAACATAGCTAGTCAGCTGACCCTGAACCGTACTGACTGAAAATTGACGGGGTATTCACACAGTGAGGCAAGGTACTGCAAAGATCACAATTAGGAGTCCAAAAGAATAAGGATGATGTGATGTCAAGCTACGTGCAGGGCTTCGCTGGTGGCGCAGTGGTTGGGAGTCCGCCTGCTGATGCAGGGGATGCGGGTTTGTGCCCCGGTCCGGGAAGATCCCACATGCCACGGAGCGGCTGGGCCCGTGAGCCATGGCCGCTGAGCCTGCGCGTCCGGAGCCTGTGCTCCGCAACGGGAGAGGCCACAACAGTGAGAGGCCCGCGTACCGCAAAAAAAAAAAAAAAAAAAAAAAAAAGTGATGCAGGAAAATACAACACAGAAGGTTATGCCCAACATCTTAAAATTTAAAAATCTGTCTACAAAACACTATGTAATAATCCAGTGTTTTAAGGTTATCAAAAATCTGTACATTTTATCCAGAAAAGAGGTAACAGTAAGTGAACAGAATAAACAATGACCTTTCTTCAATTCTGTTTATTTATTATTTCAATTTGGTCTACTATCTAAAATGTTCATTGTGCAAGGTCCTCCAGGCTCTGCACACCCTACCTAATATTTCCAACCTTGAACTCTGAAAGTAAATTCCATTAAAAGTATCATCTCTGAATAGGGAAAGCAATCAAGTACAATGATACTAAGACAGCAAGAATATGTTTTTATAAGATACAGTTATGTCTCATTATTTTCTACATGAACTTTTATTCACTATAAAAACTATTCAGTTCAGTCTACAATCTACATCTATTTCAAATTTAAACACTGCTTTTTTTAGGAAAAAACCCACAATATTAAATTGCACTCATAACTTAAAAATGTTCTTTTTCATGGTATTTAAAAGCATTATACCTTCTATTCTTCCAAACATTCATTTGTTAATGTAATCTTTTATATTATTAACTACAAATCACTTGAGTACACATAAAGGGGAAGACATGATTTGGGCAGATTAAACACTGTGGTAAGGTTGGAGATCTCCCAAACACACGTACCAATACCAGTGGAGTCAGTTTAACTTCCAATATTTCCTTCCTTGCTTCCTTCTTTGCTTCCTTAATGTCAGCCTGGTGCGAAGCTGAGACGGATGGGCGGGAACCTTTTGGGGGCCGGCCAGGGGATCGGGAGCGCGACCTGGAGCGGCTCCCTCTGCGTCTGGAGGGAGAACTGGAAGTTGAGCCACTTTTCCTTTGCCTGAAGGAGGTTAAAGGCTAGAGGGAGGAGAAAAGGCAGAGCTTCACCATAAGTCATAACACACGCAGACCCACACTGCCAGAGGGCAGCAACGGCAATGACTGCACCAGTGACTCTAAAAGCACCCTGGGAACTCATGGGATCTGAGCATCCATCAGACGAGGCCAATAACAGCTTCAGCTATAATGACCCGTCTCTCCTGAGACCAAAGCAGCCTTTCCACCCCTAACTCTTCTTTGAAGGTATTGCCAGGAAATGAATGTTCTAAACCAAGCAGCTGTGCATTTTCCTAATAACATATATAAGAGATACAAATAACATTGATTAAAACTGAGATGATAGGACAAAAAAAAAATTAGCACACAAACAATAACAAGAAAATTCATCTCAGTTTCACTCTGAATAAAACACGATCAGATCTTGAAAACGAGTCCAAGACCGGGTTACACAGCAATGTTCTACCCTGCCCTCACCTACTCCGAATATTTCCAGGAACCTAGACCTGAGGAAGGCAAACTAACCCCCAGCCCAAATCCCTCCCACCCAGTATGGGTGGCACAGGAGCGAAGAATGGCTTTACAGTTCTCAGATGACTGCAAACAAAATCAAAAGAAGAATGAAACTTGGTGGCATGTGAGAATCATCTGAACTTCAAATTTCAGTGTCCATGAATAAAATTGCATGGGGACACAGCCATGTCCACAGTTGCTCCTGCAGTGCACGCACTATATGTACAAGTCCTTTTACTCAAAAATGTTGCCAACCCCTGGTCTAGAGCACTCAGACTGTGATCCACAGGCTGCGGGCTCAAGAACTGTTCGTTACTGATCTGCAGCAAGGAATGAAACTGAGAAGAGATGGGCAGCAATTTTTATAGCATTTTGACAAAGCAATTTTATGTCTATTGAATCTGACAGTGAAAAGTTAGGGTTTTATTTTGTACCTTTTTTTCCCCCCCATTTGCCTAGTAATTACGGTATGTTACGTAAATACTTCTATACCATGGACCAGATATTTGCAAGCTCAGGTCCTCACCAGATAGGTTGAGAAGCCTTGGACTCAAATCTAATTAATGTCACTCTCCTGATTGAATCCTCGGTGTCTGGGATGAAGCCCAAACCCCTCCAGTTCTGGCTCCTTCTTACCCCTCCTCCGGCCCTCGCCCACCACACCCTTTCAGCATTGGTCGTCTGTGACTCCCGACCCAAGCCTTTGGCATGCTGTCCGCTGTGGAAGTCCCCCCACCCCATCACCTGAGTTTTCCCTATCTGTCCTCAGCACTCAGCTCTGAAAGCCTTCCCCAAAACCCAGTGCCCTTCCCTACCCTTGATGTGCTCCAACGCCACGCATGACAAACTGTCACAGAATGACAGAGTGCATTAAACCAGGGAGAGGACGATGTAAGTGTCTGACTTCAGCAGACTGACAGCTTCTTAGCAACAGGGCACTGTGCCTCATTCATACATTCCCAAAGCCAAAAAACAGGATCTGACCTAAAGCAGGAGAGTGACCCTACGCCTGCAGAGAGCCAGACCTGACTGCTCTAAAGCTTAAAAACCACACCTACAGTGATTTCCCAACTATTATAAACATGCTCTGTAAACCAGAGTGCTTACCTTGATATCACTCTCTTTCAATTCAAGTTCAGTTCCATCTTTGTATCTTACGTTGTAAAGCTGGGAGTTGCTGTCATGGCTCAGAATTTCTACTTCATAATAAAGTGAACTCCCGGGCCACCGACCTCTTACCACCTCACCATCGGCAAATTTCCTACTTGGCATTTTGAAAATCAGTCTGAATAGTTTAAAAAAAAAAAAATTAGAGTCAGCGCATACACACTTACATTTGTCTTTTTTCATAGATTAAACGCTAAAGTACAACTTTCCAAAATGTTTAACTGGTCAAGACTTTCAGGCTACAAGAGCCTCTAGAGGTGAGGGTGAACAACTCCTATTTTAAAGGTGAGAAAACTGAAGCTTAAAGATGTTAACTGTTTTGTTCAAGGGCATAGAAACAGATGGCATGAAGAGGCAGAGTCAGGACATAGAGGTTGTTCCTTCTGCTACACCATATCTCATTGGGAATCACTTTATACAGCCACTGTACACGGAAGTGGCACTAAGGATTAAATATGACAAAACATAAAGGCTCCAAATGATGTGCACCATGCAAAACGCTACCCACCTACAGTAACTATACTTCTTTAATTAATAAGGCACAATCTCACAAAGGACACACCTTTTCTGATTGATAACTCTGCAGATACAGTAGTCCCCTCCTTATCCAAGAGGGATATATTCTAAGACCCCCAGGCATCCCTAGTGGATGCCTGAAACCACAGATAGTACAGAGTCCCGTACATACTGTGTTTTTTCCTATACATACATACCTATGATAAAGTTTAATTTATAAATTAGGCACCGTAAGAGGTTAACAACAATAACTAATAATAAAACAATTATAACAATATACTTTAATAAAAGTTATATGAAGGTGGTCGGTCCCTCTCTCAAAATACCTTAAAGGCACAAATTTAATGCCTTTTCCATCTTAACTAAGCACTTAACCACACACTGTGGCCGTAACTTGCAGTTTGAGGTACAACAGCGAAACTAGCAGGAATTTCTGTTTCCTTCTTCACAATTTCACAGACAGAAGATTCGTTCTTACCATAGGTCTCAGCAACCTCAGCATAGGATTTTTTTTCTTTCCCTATCAAGCCAAGAATTGTCACCTTTTCCCTTAAAGGAAGCACTTTACAGCTTCTCTTTGGCATATCTGAATTGCCAGCGTCACTACTCTTGTGCTTTGAGGCCATTATTAAGTAAAATAAGGGTCACTTGAACACAAGCAGTGTGATACCTCGACAGATTACCGAGATGGCTACTAAGTGACTAATGGGCAAGATGCGCTGGACAAAGGGACGATTCACATCCCAGGCTGGATGGAGAGGGACAGCCCAAGATTTCGTCCCGCTACTCAGAGTGGCACACAATTTAAAACTTATGAACTATTTATTTCTGGAATTCTCCATTTAATATTATTGGACCGCAGGTGACCACCTCAGAAAGTGAAACTGCAGATAAGGGGGGATGACTGTAGTCTTACAAAAGCTTTAAAGATGTATTATCTAATTTTTAACAAATTACCTTTACTAAAAACAGTAAACTAGGCAACAGATGGGGAAAATCAAGGCTGTGTAATTAGCATTACTATAACCTACCAACAGGGAGAACAATATAACTCCAAATCTAAAATGAATAGCAAATTTGGGGTTTTCACCAAGCTTTCAAGTCTTACAGCTGAAGTCTCAAATGCCTACCAAGTAACTGCCAACCACATACGTGGGCCAGCATCCTAGCTCTTTTTTCAAAAGCCTACAGCAGACATCAACCCCCAGTTATAACCCTCTTCTCCACTGAACCAAAACGTGGCCCATGAAGCCTGGTATGAAAACAACACTCTAAGAAGCCACAGGCAATCTGCAGCAATTGTCACTTACATGAGGCCTGTTTTTCAAACATCAACTGACTGCTGGGTGCTTCAAGCTCTTAGGTAGTAATGTTTCTCCCTCCTCGGACCAGCAGATTCATCTTTCCACAGGACAAAACCAGCGCCTGCCGACAGCTCCAACACCAACTGAACTAGCTGGGCCTCGTCTAAGAAGGAGACAGGAGGACCCAAAAATCTCTCCTTACAGTCACCCTCATCCCACCAACTAAGCAATTCCCGAAACATCCTCTGGGCATATAAAGATACGATCCTCACCCGGCTCCTGTCAACAAAAACAACACTTGAGAACTTCTGAAGACTCTCCAGAGTTAAGAAAGGAGAAAGATTACCACACCCCTCTTGAGAAAAAGTCTTTCCCAAGCACCACATTTCTTCACTGTTAATCGCCTGAGGAAAAAACTTCACAAGCTTCACTTGCTTAGATAGATAGGAGCTAGGTCAGTAGATGAAAGAAAACACAGAGACTTAGGTGGTGATCAGAGGATGTCAGTCCATTTACACATTAGGTACAAGAGATGGCTTTCTTCCCAAACCTACCTGAGAGAGCATCACTGTGGTAATGAGAAGGTTTGGGCTGGGCGGGGGGCGGGGGGGGGGGGTCGGACCCCAGACACTCTGGGAATGAAGTCACACTTGGCTGAGGAGTCACGTGAGGGGCACTTGGGAAGCAGAGGGCGGTAGACACCTTGGGACCCGGAGTAGGGGCACAAAAAAGGAAGGTGACAACAGCAAGTTTTGCCTATTTCAACATTTAGCTCTGAGCCTCCAAACACTAAGAAAGAGGAAGGAAATGTGCCCTCCTCTCGTGCCCCCTCCTTCTCCTCGGACCCCCTAAAATCAAACCACTGCTATTAGTACTAGTTCTCTGACATTGGTCAACCAGGGTGAGCAGAAGGCAATTACATCTTTCTACGTGAAGATGCCATCCGAGTTTCAAACAACTCTTTGTAAACTTTTGAAACACAGGCCCTCAGGACTCGGGAGCCACCTGGATTTTTTAAAAGGCCCTTGAGCAGATTCTGTCCTTTTTGGAAAATTCATTTATTGGCATCTTTCCGTTGTACCTATTTTACGCCACACACACAGTATCTGTGCAATACTGGACACAGGTCAATGCCAAAGAGGTTTTTCTGCTATCAATTAAATATTTGGGGTTAAACAAATTAAGATAGCTGGTGGATATCTGTTAGGTCTCTAAACATTTTTAAAAAAAGAGTTAGGAATTAGGACTCGATAACGATCTTTCATATAATGGCTGAAAAAAAGAAAAAATAGGAACAAACCAGCACGCTCCTTCGGAGACCACTATCTCACACACAAATGTTCCAAAAGGCGAAACTACCAACATTATGTGCACCTCCACTTTGCACAAGATCCACACACAAGTGTCACACAGTGCATCACATCCTAATTCTGCAGGAGTGAATTAGCCAGGTAGGACAGAAAAGCCCCAGGACATTTGCGCACATCGCTATGCTCACCTGATGGAGTCAAAACACACAGGGATCAGCCTCCCTCAGAAGCGAGGTTTTAGCCAAGTAGGTTGGCAAAGAAAGATTTTGTTTACTGAGCACAATGTCTCCATTCCCCATTAGCAGTGGAAACATGGGGACCCTCAGGCTTTTCTCTATTAAGCCACAACATGCTTGCTAACTTCAGTGGCAATTGGCACTGGAATCCCCACACGTATCAGCTCCAATATGTTACTGTTTATCAGCACAACTGAATGTGCTATTCTCTGATGATCGCAGTGTTACAGAGGCCTTTGGTCATCTTTCCTCACTTTCCCAAGTTAGTCTAAACGTGGCAGAGAAAGGGAAGCTCAAATGAAGTTTGACAGCTTCCCTCTTCAACACCTGGGCCCAAGGCTGGCCTGGCAGGCAAAACCCAAACGGGAACCCCTGGCCTACCTCCTGCCCCTGTCGCAGAAAGCAGAAGAAACGCCACCTTCTTGGCTGTAGGGGCGGCACGGCCTGACTTCTCCCCTAAGCAATATAAAGAACTGAAGGTAACAATAATTCCCCTCCTACTCACTCTCTTCCCTCCTCCCTAGACAGCTCTCAGAAACTAAACTTAAACTGGACTTGGTGCCCAGTCTAAATTAGCGCGCGCGCGCACGCACGCACGCACGCACACACACACACACACACACCCCCTTTCCTCCACGGCAGTTGCTACAAAGTGTAATTACAGATTTGCACGTATTTATTTGCAAGGTCCCTGAGGGCTGGGACCAGGAGCGTGTATCTACCTGGGCTCCGGCCGGGTGCATGCCCGCCACAGCCCGTGAGCAAGCTCGCTCGCTCCAGGCTGAACCCTTGCACTGTCCACGCGCTGTCCAATATATCTACTGGGTCGTTCTGAATATCCACAGCCTGACTCCCGACCAGACCGTGCAATCATTTTGATGGAACCGCCTGGAACCAGGCCCTCTGCCATCAAGCGCTAAGTGTCCCTTGCGAGTGTCGGAAGGTGTCATTACGAAGAATGTTTTTAAAGCCTTTAAAAAGATGAAAAAGTAGGATCGAGCTTTAGCTGGAGTACGCAAACCTGCCTAAGTACCCGTTTCTTGAGTGTGCGGAAACACCGGGCGAGGGAATGCAACGCGCGCAGCCAGCACTGGAGAATAGCCGAACAGAGACCGCCACGACCCTCAAGGCCAGTGACAACCAGCGAGAATTAAAGGCAACTTTGCAACCCCACTTCCCCGTCCGCCAGGCTGCCGCGCCTTTTCTGCCTCCCCGGGAGCAGGGCCCACCAAGCCACCCGCTAATCTGTCAAAAAGGCGCTCGGAGCCGGCTTGGGAGGGCTGGTGCTGCAGGGCGGGGACAAAGGGACCGGGGTGGGTCACCCACCCACTCATCCTCCCCAGCCAACATCATTTTACACCGACGCGGCGCGTCCAAAATGGAGGGAAACGTCTGCAATTTAAAACCGCAGCTCCATTTCCGCAGCTGGCCGGGCCGGACGCACCTTCAGCCTCGCCAGCAGCGGCCCGGACCGACTCGGAGAAGGGGAGGGCGAGGCCGCGGCACCAGGCCCGGCGCCCAGGAACCCCGGTCCACCCGCCGCGCCCGCCCCGCCCGCCCTGCGGGCCTCCCCCCGGCCTCTCGGAGACTGCGCCGTGGGGAGCGGGGCGTGGGTACGGGCGCTCACCTGCTCCGGACTCCGGCGGGAACACGAACAGCTCCGGGAGAGTTGCTGAGCAGCTACCCGGCGGCGGTTCCGCGCGCGCGACACTGCCGGCTCTCGCGCTCTCGCGCCCCGCGGTCCCGCAGCCCGGGCGCGCGCCCCCCGGCCCCGCCCTCTCCTCGTCCCGCCCCCCAGTTGGCTTCCCAGGGCTCCCATTGGCCCCTCGGCCTTTTGAATAGTGCCCGGCGCTGTCGATTGGTTTTGAGACATGGCGCGTCCGCCCGCCCCGCCCCACTCCGCGTCAAGGCCCGCGATGGGGGAACAGGATCCTCGCGGGTCTAGCCGTGGTGCGGCCCAGAAGGCATATTTGAGCGGGCCTTATCTCAGCCGCCCAGGCACATTTCTAGCCCGCTGACCGCGTGCGTTCCCCGCCCTTTCCCTCCCGGCACTCGCCACAGTTGTCTTGCGATGCACAGTAGGGAAATTGGTGTGTGAAGTGGCTTGGCGAGAGATATAAAAGGGCTATAAAGTAAATTTGCGTAGTGATAACTAAAGATCAATTGACCGAGACCGAAAGTACTTCTTGCTAAAACACTATTACCGCTCTCCTTACCGTGTTTAAAAAAACCCCCAAAAACCAGAAGACTCCAGGCCAAGCAGTGGCTACAAAGGCAATCTGGGGCTCCTTTGTCTTGGCGATGGCTGCACGTCGGTAGAAACTGACCTGGACCGCAGCTTGGGGGCAGTGGGGCCAGTGGGTGGGAGGGGGTTGGTAAAGAATGTCCAAGGATTCCCTACAGCTCGCAGCGTTCCTAGGCCGACCGCTGTGAGGAGGGGGATTAACATTAAGTGGAGGTCCTGCAGAGATATGGTAGAAGATATTCAACAACGTGCGGCGTGGAAGAGAAAATCCTGTGCCGTACACAGTGAGATGCCACTTGACGTGCATCCCACAAGTCTGGTTTTACTTGGCCTCCAAAATGCTGAATCATTACATTGTTAACTCCGAATCTGTTATGGATCCTAAACCTTTTTTTTCTCTCCAAGTTATCATTATTGGTTAGTTTGTTTCCTTCCTTTGAGGTCAAGAGTTTAAAGCAATCCATTGAGGTTCCCCATTTTGCAGTGTGGTTTTAATCAAAGTATTTCTTAACCCAACTACTAGGTTAACCTAACTTACTAGGTAAATTTAAGTGAATTTCTATTTTGGAAGCACTATCCATTAAATTATAATAAGTAGGCTTTACCATTTATAGCCCAGCTTCAGGTGCAAGAGCTCTCATTTTCTCACACTTAATAACTACAAAACACCCAGGTTTACTACTACAAAAATAAGAAAAAATATATATATATATATTGAGCTTTCTCTGTCATTCACATCCAGTGTGAATGAGTTCATCCGAGCCTTTCCCTAGAACAAATTCTGACATCAAATTGTCATTGTCATCAAATTTGCCCTGGGTGGAAATCTGAGCTATAGGAACGCACACTGCACTTCAGAGTCAGAAAACCTTTGTGATTTTTGGCAAAGCCCTCAGCCTCAGTTGTCTTAGCCCTTAAGGTGAGATAGTATTAGCGCTACCTCATTTTTTGCAGCAAATGACACAGAAATGAAAACACTGTAGCGGTTATGGGGGGACCTAAGACAGTAACTATTCCTAATAGCCATGAAGTGCTTCATTATTCCTTTTTCCTATCTTCTACACAGAACCTAGATTTCACTGGATTTCCCTTGAGGTACACATTTCCTGGATTTTTCCACTTATGAAATAAAAGAAGATTCATTAAAAAACACACACTTCATTTTAAAGGTCAGGTTTATAAAGTCTCATCATAACAAAATGAAATTAAAAGATCGTAAATCACTAGAGTTAGCTTAGTTAACATTCTACCTTATAAATTTTTAAAGACATTCTTAAAACAGAACTGCTTTTGACATCAGAGAAACTAAAGAATAATTATTGTTTATTTCTAGTTAGTGGATTGGAGCATATTTCAAAAAATCAGATGAATATCTAGGCTACTTTCTCAGTAAAGGAACTGTTGGTATTTTCCTCTTCTTTTTCTTTTTTTAGAGACTACCAAAAATTATGTAGATTTGGGAGTGGAGAATTTCCCAGTTTAGTTCTCAGAGAGATGCTTGTCAACCACAATTAGCCAACTGTGAATTTTCAAAATATATAAAAAGTCACTTGAAGAGCTGTGTCTTGGCATTGGTGTTAAAGTGGCCATCAGTGGCACGGTCCCCTTCTGCACTTACAAGGAAAGGGAGTAATGGAGAAGCAAAGCCCATCAGCGCTGCCACTAAAACAGCCAAAAGGGCTTCCCTGGTGGCGCAGTGGTTGAGGGTCCGCCGGCCGATGCAGGGGACGCGGGTTCTTGCCCCGGTCCGGGAAGATCCCACGTGCCGCGGAGCGGCTGGGCCCGTGAGCCATGGCTGCTGAGCCTGCGCGGCCGGAGCCTGTGCTCCGCAACGGGAGAGGCCACAACAGTGAGAGGCCCGCGTATCGCAAAAGAAAAAAAAAAAAAAAACAGCCGAAAAACACACATGGGGCCAGGAAACCAACCTTACATATGAAATACAAGAACTGCAGTGTGTTGTCTTCTGTTGTGCCCATTATTTGGCTCTGTTTCCCAGAGGATCTGGACTATCATATGTGTCAATAAAATTTTAATGCATTTGTTGTTTTTTATCTAAGTATCTAAATCCTTTTAATCCTCCTGTAGTGCTTTTTTAAATATAAGACTGCTGTACCTTCAGTCTTTTGGTCTATACTATTCTAAGTGAAAAATCTAACCTGCTCACCGGATTTAATCTTAAAACTTAAAGATCCTTTGTTCAGAAAGTAATTATTATTCAAACATTTTGTTTTTAACATTTGCTGATGAATAACTTTTTTAATAACTATTTTTTAATTAGTGTAAAATTTGTTTCGATGTGTTGGGAGTCCCGAATTATTTTTCTGCAGCAAAAAATTCATACTTCATAGCATGACATACAGGAAAGCGCTTCAGAAACTCTTGCCCTCATAGATCTTTGCCGGGCTGAGCCCCTTCTGCTCCTTTTTATGTCTATCTTACCTTTCCCACTCACTTCACCCTCCATTTCTACAAAATTTCTAATGGGGCCACAGACATGTTGCTTGAATGCCTTCTCCCTTCTTCTGAGAATCTCGGCAAAGCTTCCCCTGTCTCTCTGTCTGCATGGCACGTCCCACATACACCTGACATTATGGGCATCCTGGAAGGCAGGAACCGTATTTTATTCCTCTTTGCATCTCTCCCCATTAAAGAAATGAATGATTAGTTAATTATGAAACTGTGTCATCTATGCTCCTCTAAAAGCCGGACTAAGTAAATTCTCTCCCTCTTGGTCTAGTTACTAAGCTTCTACGAGGCTGCATTAAGGCAAGAAGCAATGGAACTTCACTGGCACTAACTGTTCCCACTAACTAGGGTAGATGAAGAAGCTTTCTGCCTTGGGAGCACAGCTTGACTGCCCTCCCCTCTGTGCCTCCCTTGCCCCCTGCCACTGGTCCTGCTTCCTCGCCATCGCCATCTACTATGCTGGCTGCTCTCTCCTCTGCCTTGGTCTTTTTGTTTGTTTGTTTGGGGTTTTCTTGGCCGCACTGTATGGCATGTGGGACCTTAGTTCCCTGACCAGGGATCGAACCCGTGCTCCCTGCATTGGAAGCGCAGCGTCTTAGCCACTGGACCACCAGGGAATTCCCCTCTGCCTTGGTCTTGATCTCTGCGCCCTCATCTCTTTTAATCCAGAATATGTTTCATGTGGGGTTGCACAACTGTGCCAACACAAACCAGGCACAACACAGGTGCATGGTTTGTGTTGGCACAGTTGCTAACCTGTGAGTCCCTGAGGGTAGCCTTCCACCCCTGCCTCCTACCCAGAGTCTGTCTGGGGCAGACTGGGGGCTCGAGTGTAGAACAGAGCGTACTCGTTTATGTAATATGTAATTGCCATGTTGATTCACTTCTAGCCAAAGCTAAGCCTTAGCCATCAGTGATACTGTTTGACACTTACACTTCTCTTCAGTGATTGCTCCAACCCTCTCACTAAAACTGCTCTGTGCCCTCTAGGAAAAGTTGGGGAGCACCTGCAGTTGGCATCCAGGTGGTGGAGAAAGGGACAATGTGGGGAGGGGACTAATGTGTAATGAGACCTTGCTGTGCGGAGAGCACTTCCATTCCTTATCTTATTTATGGCTCTAATCAACTCAGTGAAATAGTTATCATCATCACCATTTTTAGGATGACAAAACTGAGACTCAGGTCAACAAACTTGCACCAAGTCACACCCAGCAAATAAGCGCTGGAGCGGAAATTCTAACCCAGGTCTAAGGTCCGGAGCATCTGGTCTTCCCACCGCCTGAGCCCCCCTGGTCCCCGGGGCAGCCTCTTGGTTCTGCCGGCCATTAACTCCCAGTTATTACATGACCCCACTGTCATATCAGCTGGATGCTTCACAGGCTGATCAGAATACGCCTCGTGGGCTTTTTGTCTACATTTTGGGGTCACAGGACCCCTGTGACTATGCTTCTCTGAGCACACCTGGTGTGCAAACTTACCCTTGTCTCCACTTTTGATCCTTTCCGCCATTCTGATGCCCTAATTCTGGACTCTGTAAAATTGCCTGTATGTCTTCCTCTTCCTTCCTTCTTCTAAGGGGCTGTCTTAGAAAATTCACTTTGAGATAGCAAGAGCAGGATCACGGTAATCTTTGTAGTAGATTTACTGCAGCATCCAGTGCAATTAAATCTGCTTAAAACATGTTTGAGGGCGATGATACAAAATATTTGAGATGAACGTTTAAAATCAGATTTGCAGAATTCTTTTAAATTTCTTCATTTTACTTGAGCAAGTGCATCCTAACTGATTGTACAACCTAAAACCTATTTGGAGCACAGTAGTGTATTATTTTATTCAGAACACACACCTACATAAATGACGAACAATATATGTGAATATTATATCTGTTAAAACAGATGAAATGTAATTGCAATATAGATGTATTTGAAAGCTGTACAGAACCAGCTTGAATAGCCATTAAACAACTCTAAATATTATTTGACATGAATAGTTTGGCAGAAAAAAATTGCATCTTCATACTAAGTTACTTAAGATATTTCTTTGCTTGTTTATGTTTTATACAGAAGGCTAGGATCCCAGAGATAACCACTGCTATAGCAAAGCAAGTCATGGTACTCTGAACTGGAGTCTACTCCAGGGTAAGTCACACTGTGGAACAAAACGCCGTTTTTGCCTGTATGAGTACAGTTTTTACATACTTAGATTTCTGAAATCTCAGTAAAATAATCTTTTGTCTATGTAATGTAACAAAGGAAAGTTTATCTTGGACCATTCAGAATGATTCCATTTGTAAAGTACCAAAAGTACAAGATTATAAGCCTTCCCATAGCATTAACCTTCAAGATAGCATAACAGCAGGACCCATCAAAAATGTCATTTCTACGAATATACAGCCCTCCTTTTATTTTGTTTTTATAATTTTATTTTTATACAATGATTTGGAATACTGTACATTTTAAATTTATTTATTTATTTATTTATTTATTTATTTATGGCTGTGTTGGGTCTTCGTTTCTGTGCGAGGGCTTTCTCTAGTTGTGGCAAGCGGGGGCCACTCTTCATCGCGGTGCACGGGCCTCTCACTATCGTGGCCTCTCTTGTTGCGGAGCACAGGCTCCAGACGCGCAGGCTCAGTAGTTGTGGCTCACAAGCCTAGTTGCTCCGCGGCATGTGGGATCTTCCCAGACCAGGGCTCGAACCCACGTCTCCTGCATTGGCAGGCAGACTCTCAACCACTGCACCACCAGGGAAGCCCCATCTTAACCCTTTTTAAGTGTGCAGTTCAGTGGCATTAAGTACATTCACATTGTTATACAACTGTCATCACCATTTATCTCCAGAATTTTTCATCTTCCCAAACTGAAACTCTGTACCCATTAAATAATTATTTCCCCTTTCTCCAGTCCCTGGCAATCATCATTCTACTTTCTGTCTCTATTAATTTTACTATTCTATATACCTCATATAAGTGGATTCACAAAGTACTTGTCCTTTTGTGACTGGCTTAGTTCACTCTGAATAATGTCCTCAAGGTTCATCCACATTGTAGCATATGTCAGAATCTGCTACTTTGTTAAGACTGAGTGATATTCCATTGTATGTATATACCACACTTTGTTTATCCATCCACCCATCGATGGACACCTGAGTTGCTTCCATCTTTTGGCTATTGTGAATATTGCTGCTCTGAATACGGGTGTAGAGGTATATGACTTCCTGTTTGCAATTTTGGGGGGGTATATATCCAGAAGTCAAATTGCTGGATCATATGGTAATTCTATGTTAAATTTTTTCAGAAACCTCCATACTGTTTTCTTTCTTTCTTTTTTTTTTTTTTGTGGTACGCAGGCCTCTCACTGCTGTGGCCTCTCCCGTTGCGGAGCACAGGCTCCAGACACTCAGGCTCAGCGGCCATGTCTCACGGGCCCAGCCGCGCCGCGGCACGTGGGATCCTCCCGGACCGGGGCACGAACCCGCGTCCCCTGCATCGGCAGGCGGACTCCCAACCACTGCGCCACCAGGGAAGCGCCTCCATACTGTTTTCCATCGCAGTGTACTACCCACAGGGCACAAGCGTTCCAATTTCTCCACATCCTCACCAATGCTTGTTATTCTCTGGGGTTTTTTGGTTTGTTTTTGATGGTAGCCATCCTAAGGGGTGGAAGGTAGTACTACCAATGTTTTAATAAAATAAACATTTATGGGGGCATCTCTGGCAGTCCAATGGTTAAGACTCCATGCTTCCAATGCAGGGTGCACAGGTAGGATCCCTGGTTGGGAACAAAGATCCCACATACCTCGTGGGATAAATAAATAATTTTTAAAATATTTATGATTTTTAAATATTTTTATAATATCATATATGGTTTGTCAAACCACACAAGGCATCCTGGAAATTTTGATTCAGGATATGCCCATTAGATTAAAAATTATTGCGCTAAGAGACTAAGAGGTATTTGTGTCATGCATTTTTTTAAGTACAATACCAGCTAGTGTTGTATATAGTATAGATCAAAATTTTTCTAACTTCTTTAGGTCAAGGCAAGAAATGTTTGCAAGTAAGTGAATGTTTGCAAGTAAGTGACAAACTCTTACCATTTCCTCAGGAAAATATGACTTGAGAAGAGCGAAAATATAAAATATTAACAATAGTAAATTAACACAAAAGCAACCTATTGCCTCAAGTTACTTTCATCTCAGGATAATTAATTCAAGGAGGAGGAGAATTGAGCTTCAACATGTTTGCTCTTTCATGGGACTGTCCTTTGCAAAGCAAGGAAACATTTTTTCATTGGTGAATGTGTGAGTGGAGGCCAGTGAAGCGACAGTTAACCAGCCCGGTTTCCAAGGAGGGAAGAGAAGTGTAAAAGCAGGTTGGCTGTACCTGTTTTGCAGGGTAAACTTTTTGGACACACAAGCATTTAAAGTCCAGTGCTACATCAACCTTTGGAATATACACGGGGAAATGATAACTAAGAGGCAGGATGGTTCCCTTTCAGTTCCAAGAACCCATGATTAAAAGAGTCAGAGGAGGGCTTCCCTGGTGGCGCAGTGGTTGAGAGTCCGCCTGCCGATGCAGGGGACACGGGTTTGTGCCCCGGTCCGGGAGGATCCCACATGCCGCGGAGCGGCTGGGCCCGTGAGCCATGGCCACTGAGCCTGCGCGTCCGGAGCCTGTGCTCTGAGTCAGAGGATTACTGATTTGGCGGGACGGAGTCCCACAGAGAATGTGGATTTCAGAGACTGGGAGACCTGCACCTGAATCCTCACCTCTCCTCCTACACTTCAGACCTCAGGCCCTTAAATTTTATCTTCAGACTGTTTATCTATAAAACGGGGAAAATAATACCCATCGTTCACAGCGCAGTTGTGAGGTTTAAATTTAACAATAAGCAATCACTAAATAGTTCTGATTCATTAATTTATTAAGTCATTCATTCAGCAAATATGTATGAAACTGTTACGATGGAAGAAATTTGAAGACAAAACTTAAAACAAATCTTACAACAAATTCCAGTAGTGCCTGGAATTTTTATGTTTATCTAAATGAGATATAAGTTCATAGCAGGAAGGGGGATGAAGTACACTGCTTTTGAGGAACAAGCCTTTCCAGCGAGGATCCACATGGCAGCCTGGAATTAGACTGCCTGGAAAAGTTAGTGGAGCCAGGTAGCTATGGCTCAGAACACAGCCTCCCACAAGAAGGAGACTGAGGTTCCAGTTCCCTGAATTAACACTTTGGGCTGGAAAATCATCACCCAATCCCTGATACCAGTGACACTGGACTGACTACTTTATAACCAGATAAGTTCTTTGGCGTCCCTAAAACAGCTTAGAGTAACTAAATTGGAAAAATGTCTTTCCTAGAGTTTGGAAATACCTCAAATCCAAAAATACCCTCCCCCTGCCCAAAACACTTGTATTGCTGGTGATTTTGCAATCACCAGGTGATTCTAAAATGCCAGGGACCATGAAGAAAGTCTTTCAAATTACTTGAGCACGCTCTTTGCCCACCACATACAAACCGAGGCCTCTACCTCGTCCTCTGTCTTTACGTTGATTTGGCAAGGAACACTCACTGAGTTCACACCAGGGCTTTTAAGAGCTTACCAGCAGGTGGGTGTTCACTGAGGATTGATGATCTGGGTCCAGACAGAAAGCACTCGCCTCAGGTAGAGAGAGGAGGACATAGGACGTGGTACATACCAGGTTCAGCAATCCGACTTGGGGCTCCTGAAGATCGCATGGCCATCGAAGCCCACGTTGACGTGAACTTGCTTCATCTGGCCACAAGCTCAGCAGTGTTTCATGACGAGTTTCTCTCCCTGTCGGTAAGATTTGGATCATCTTTCAATGTTTTCTCCCGTTGCCCGTGTGGCAAGTGTTAGATATTCTGAATGCACTTAATTAATAATTAATGACATCCCTGAACTCCCTCTCCTGGATCTGTCTCAGCCAGCTGTGGCAGGGAAGAATTCTGCTTCTACTTCTTCCACGAAGAGAACAATTTATAATCCACAAACCAAGAGGATGGAGCAGAGGATGTTTAAAAAGTAGCTAGACGTTGATGGACTGCCAGGTTCACTTTCAAGGCAGAAGTCTGGACTGTCTGTGTGGTTCTTGGCACGGGTGAGTGATGCACAGCTCAGGAACTCTTCTAGAACCTTATTGCAGTGAACAGATGAAACCGAAAGCAAAGGCGCTGGAAACTTCTCTGTTTGTCAGGCGCCTAAGGAGTTCAGAGAGAATAAAACAATATCTGACCCCCTTTGTTTTGTTTCAAGTTTCTAAATAGGAAGAACAAAAAAGGCTTGATTCACATGACAATCACTCCAGCATGACAGGGCCTGGAGGTACCATCTTTGTCCCAAGGAGGAGGAAAGGGCCATCCGGCCAGAGCCCTCAGAGGTCTGTCAAGTATAGATGGGAGGGCTGTCAGGTGTCGATGGAGGGCTGTCACATGTGGATGAGGCCCAGCACTGCCAGCAGAAGGGCATGTCTTGGCTAATAAAGACTTAATGCGGGGCTTCGCTGGTGGCGCAGTGGTTGAGAGTCCGCCTGTCGATGCAGGGGACGCGGGTTTGTGCCCAGGTCCGGGAAGATCCCACGTGCCGCGGAGCGGCTGAGCCCGTGAGCCATGGCTGCTGAGCCTGCGCGTCCGGAGCCTGTGCTCCGCAACGGGAGGGGCCACAACAGTGAGAGGCCCGCGTACCGCAAAAAAAAAAAAAAAAAAAAAAAAAAAAAAAAAAACTTAATGCTGCGTGTCCCTCCTCGTAACTGGTATTACCACACGTCAGTGAACGTGATGTGTGTGCTGGCCTCTAACTCCAAACTGAAGATGTGCACCGTTGCATCATTTTAGTGGTCTTTGTGTCCTAGCCTTGGTATAGGCTCATGGTATAAAGATTTGTTGGATGGATAAGAAAACAAAACAAACAAACAAACAAACAAAAACACTTGGGGGAACGAAAAAAGGGTAAGAAAATTAATCCTTCCAACAGTCCGATGAGGTGGGAACATTATACCCATTTTGCAGGTGAAGAAACTGAAAAAAAGGGCTGACTGACTTGCCAGGTTGACACAAGGAGTAAGTGGGAAGAGCTGGAAGAGAAACCAAGAGTGACTCAGAGCCCATGGTTACCTACAAGGGGCTAAGAGAGGCCAGCCAAGAGCAGCTGAAATCCCAGCTGGTTCCCAGAGAGCTGGGACGGGGCACAAGATGTCCCTGGTGGTAAGTCTGCCCCACCCCCTCAGAACCAGTAATTATATACCCAGTGAGAGTGGTGGCTCGATGTGGGTGTTGTCTCGTGAACCGTAGGCACCAGGAAAGCTAGGACTTGTCCTGTGACCTCATTATCCATCCCCTTTGCTGGCAACCAGGGCTGTGCGCAGGGTGGTGAACACACCCAATCAGTTGCTTGCTGTTTGCGCAGCTGTCTTTTTAGGCTGTGCTCTTTACAACAACAAAAAAACAGCCTCCTGCAGGGCTATTTGATGTCACAAAAACCCAGCCTCCAAACTCTCCATATCTGCTTCTATCAGAAGCTCTTTCTTTTACACTTCCCCTGGGAGCCTCAGCTACACCACCAAGGGACAAAAAAGAAATACGAGAGATAGAAGATCAACATCTTTATGCATAAGAGTAGAGTTAATCCATATTCCATTCCTAAAGCCTGCAGTTGATGAGATTGGCTGGGATTTGTTACAGTTTGTTCTGAAGATAAGGCAGTTCTGAGTCGGTGACCAGGCTGGCGTGTCCACCTCACAGAGTCGCCTGGCTATTGTTCAGGGTTTGCTTTTGACTTCATTTCATGGAATAAAAGGTCGTTGCAGACCAAACACGTGAGCAGGAAGTGGGCAGGGCTTGCTGCTCTGCCTGGTGGTTCACGAGAGGAGAAACACAGAGAAGTCATAACCTCTGCGGTTTGGTGTGTGTTGCAACGTGAAAACCCGGAAGCTTATCTTAGAGGAGGCTGATGGGTCACAGTTGGCAACGAACTGGAGCCTTTACTGTTGGAAGCTTAGGAGGGGAGCGAGTCTTTGCCCTCCGGAGAAGCACCCAGGTCCTGGCACCTGATAAAGAGTCCCCAGAGTGTAACCCTGTCCCATCAGAATGGGAGGGAGAGTCAGAAGAGTGTTTACAAGAATGCAATTTGATTTTTTTTTTTGGGGGGGGGTTTTTTTTTGCGGTATGCGGGCCTCTCACTGTTGTGGCCTCTCCCGTTGCGGAGCACAGGCTCCGGACGCGCAGGCTCAGCGGCCATGGCTCACGGGCCCAGCCGCTCCGCGGCATGTGGGATCTTCCCAGACCGGGGCACAAACCCGTGTCCCCTGCATCGGCAGGCGGACTCTCAACCACTGCGCCACCAGGGAAGCCCACAATTTGACTTTTTAAAAAATAGTTTGATTTTCTCTAAAAATTAACAGCCCTCCTTATGATTTGTCTTGAGTGAGAAGCACATGGGTCAGTGGTGACAGGAGATGGAGGAGACATGGGTGCCCCGTCCCTCCCCACCCCGTGTCTCAGGGCGTTTCAGTGGCTTGAGCCAACCTGCCTGTTTAAGCCTGTGGATTTGCTTGATCTTGAAAACCTGCCAGGTAGTCTCACAGATGGTCGACAATTGCCACCTGGATCGGTGCTAACGCAAATGCTAGAAAATACTGCTTACAGGCTAGCCAGGAAAACGTTTTACCGGAAAATTGCTTGAGAAGAGACCACAGAGTTTCAGTGAGGATATGCCATTTAAGGATAGAAATACTGAAGCTTCATGAAATGGGACATCCTGATGGAGCCACAAGAAGACATACTCTCTGACAGTCACATCAAAGGCATCCTGACGGCACAGGCAGTGTGAACCTCACTGGCTCCCAAGGTTTCGGGGACCCATCAAGGGGGAGAGAAAACAGCCTCCCTGCAGCTCTCTGCCACCTGCTACCCCTGGCTCAGCAGGTAAACAAGATTGGAAAAGCAAGACTGGGAGTGGTTCTACCATGCTTATTTGAGGAAATGTCTGAGTGTCAGCTGTCAACATAGTTGACACCTTTAACTAGTTTCCAAGCACACCCCCAAGGCAGACTATGATGTTGGCGTTTCCCCGAGAGAAGCCCTTGCAGGCTGGTGGCCCTGGAGGACTGGCACCTGTCCAGTCCTCGCACCTGTCCAGACTGCGGTCCCCCAGAGTGAACAGCAGAGTCACTTTGATCTTAATTAGCATTTGGGATATGAATATAAATACCCAGCTCCCAAGACAGAGAGTCAGCCCAGGAAAACCCCAGGATGTGGAGTTCTCGGGGGACGGGGGCAGGCTGGCGCTCTGCAGCGAGCCAGGGTCACAGCTCACCTCTGTCCAGCCACGCCGGATGTTTCCGGAAGCCCCCTCCCAGCTTTGGCCCTCCTGGCTCTGTTTGGTTCCTGAGAACAAAGAGAAGAGCTATGTGTGTGACCGGGCCTGACACACATGGGAAAGCCATTGCTGGCTCGGCTGACAGACGTCCAGGAAGACGGCGCCATTTTGCATGGAGCGGAGGGAATATTTTGATACAGGTGGAGGGGACTATGTCTGCAGAGGCCCTAGTTCCCAGCCTTTGGCGTATGGCCGAAGGGACCTCCTGGGGTGGGGGGATGCTAGGGAGCTGGTGAGCAGGGGGCCTCTGCTCTTCCCCTAGGAGCCCCTCTTTGGGTTCCTGTTTGGACAGGACATTGGGTCTGTCACAGCCACAGGCACTGGTTGGGCTGTGCTTCCCTTGGAAGGGCATCCTGCCAAGTTGTTCCTGGAGCATTTGGGAAAAGGCCCCTTCCCAGGGACAGTATTCATTCTGTAATTAAAAAGCTGCATCTCAAAGACACTTCTAATGATCCAAAATATTGTTGCCAGAAAGAAAATGATATAGTTGGCACCCCTGAGGCACTGCACGGAGGGCCTTCTGCACAGTGCCTGGGACCATGAGCCCGCAGTAAAGGGCACACCCCCCTCAGGATGCTGGAGAAGGGGCTTCAGGCATCTTGCAGATGGATAGCGGACAGATGTTCACTCATTCAAGACATCACCTCTGGAGCACCTGCGGTTTGCAAGCATTGTGCTAGGGCCAGGCCACAGCCCAGTGGGAGAGACAATGGGGCCCAGAGGGGGGCGTCCAAGTCAGACCCAGCAAGCGGTGGGTGGGAGGGAGGGCATCCTTGCAAGCAGCCCCCTGAATGGAGGGGGTCGGGACCGAACTTGGAAGGATTCCTACTGCACTTGGTATTTAGAACAGGGAGAGGCCGCTTTCCTCTCTCTGCCTTCTCTCCTTTTCCTTCCTTCCTTGTCACCCCATTTCCACACTATCCCACTGAGTCTGCCTCCAGGGAGACACTAATCCCTGCCCTCCCAGGACCCAGGGTCTCCCTGGGGCTGTGAGGCATCTCCACCGCCCCTCCCTCGTCTGCTGCCCTCTGATCTGGCCTTGACCTCCCTCCCCAGATTAGGGGCTGGTCTGGAATTGAGCACACACCACGGTGAAATGGTGAGCAGTCACAGCTGGTCAGTCTGTCTTTCTGTCCCTTCTCATCCAAAGATTCAGAACAGTACCCACTATAAAGGGCCTTCTTCCCAGTATTCCAAGCATCACCGTGTGGTCTGATTTCGTTTTTCCTCCCAATGGAACTGGACTTGGTTCTGGAAACATGATGCATTTTATTCAGTATTTTATTGACTAAAAGCATCTCTTTGGGATCAAGAGATCTTTGGAAACCCACAATGTTCAAGGAAAACATTCAGTCGTCTTAGACACATCCCTGTCATTTGCCTCTGGACTTTTTATTCCTTTAGCCCAGAATAATATTTATTCTTTGCTTCATCTGACTGAATCACAGTGAATATTTATACCTTGAGCCAAGCACACAGCAGAGGATGCGAGGCTTGGGGGATTTTTGCAAAGCTGTGCTGGTTAAGGGTCTTGCAATTCTCCCAGAAGTTTATTGTCCTGCTGTAAATCTGACTCGGAGATTTCTCACAGCTCTCCGTTCTCAAAAGCCTCTCATCCTCTGGCACTTGGACCCAAGCATTTGGCTATTTGACAGCGGGATAAGCACGTGAAGGGCACTGCCCTCCTGCCCCCTAGGGTCTGGCCCCTCTGCCGCCGTGATCAGAGGTTTGCGGCCAGACCTTGGCTTCCCTTCCTTCCCAGCCCCCAGCTTCCATCCTGTCCCTGCCAGAGATTTAAGGAGAAGGAAGCTCAACCCACTTGGTTTTCAGCTTGTCTGTCCACTCTAGGGAGGAAAGGAAGAGTCAGCTTAGCGGGGGAGGCCAGGGTCAGCCCTCGCAGGGTCTGGCATCCGGCCGGCCTCTGGGGTCCAGCCCCTCCGTCTGTCTGGATGTTCCTCATGGTGTCTGAGGCCTTCTGCCTGGGGTGCCCGCTGTTTGTGCAGCCTGAGAACAGACCTGCCCCTCCTCACTCTGTGCCCCAGGAGCCTCCCTCAGACTAGGAATTCTAGAAACACGCTTTCTGTAAAGCTGAATGAGTGAAGGAACCCGCAACAGGGTGGAGAGCTGAGATTGCAGGGCTGTATCTGAGGAACAACAAACGTGACCTTTCTTGTTCTCAGCCTCTGCATTTGCTTGGAGCTCTGCTTAATTCAACCTTTTTTTTTTTTTTTTTTTTTAATGGGGAGGGGAAACACTCCACTTTCTCAATCCAGTTAAAGAGGCATCTGTATGCCACTGGGCTGGGCTCACCTGTCGAGCTCACAGGATGGGGAAGAATCCACCCTTGTCCCTGCAGAATCTGCCCTCTCGACTGAGGTCCAGAGAAAGGAGGAAATGTGGGGTGCAAGTGCCCGGCCACAGGGGGTGTGTAGCTCAGGTCACAGATACCCTTCTCGCCTAGGCCCACCTCCATGCTGTCCCCAGGCCCCCGTGGAGGACTTTGGGGGAGCGTGCGCCTGCGGGAATCATTCTGCAGCTGCATCCCACGCTACAGCACGGGGCTCTGTGAGCGGTGATTTGGGCCCCTCTGCCTGCACCCTACCTCTCTCAGGAGTCTCATTGCCTCTCTGGGACCTTGCATCCACGTCCTTCGAGGTCTGTACTCTCAAGGTAGAGTGTCATTCCCATTTTACAGATGAGGGCAATCAGATTCAAAGAGGTCAAGCCGCGTGCCCAGGTTCACACAGTTGGAAGGCTGCAGAGCCAGGCCTCAGCCCTCCGGCCTCAAGGCAGCCTGGCCCTCCTGTTACGCAGTGCTGTCCCCACCACAGTGAGAGGGCTCCTGTGCTGGGGACGCGCCAGCAGGGGTGACAGGAGCAGCAGGGGTGACAGGAGCAGGCGGCGTTCCAGATGGGCCTCGAGGGGTGGGCAGGATTTCAGCAGATGTAGAAAAGGTGGGGCACAGAGAGAGTGAGTCAGAGAGACAGGAAGTGCAGGCCAGGCCTCAGGGGAGGCTGATGGTCCAGGAGGGGCCCAGGTCATCTGAAGAGGCAGCCCCTGTGTCTGACCCGCCAGTCCCCTCTGAGGCAGGACGAGCTCCTGAGGCATAGCTCACCATTAGCCAGTGTAACTCCAGCTTTACCAACTGTCCCAGCCAAAGCCTTCGGCTTTATGTCAGAGGAAGGTCACAGTGGCCCATATAACCTCACTCTGCTACACCGCTATGGGCAGCAGCCCTCTCTGAACTGTGGTCTATGCAGTAAGGATCTTTGCAGTAATTTGCAAGGAGAAAAAATAGTGGCTTATGCAAAAAAAAAAAAAAAAAGGAAATTACTTTATTGGTGCCTTTTGGGGAAGGGCAGGGATAGATCTGGTACTTCCAGTAGAGCTTGATCCAGTGGCTTACGTGATGCCATCAGGAGAGAGGCAGCTCTTCGCTCCGCCTCTGCTGAAGGTTGGTTTCATTGTCAGGCCCCAGCAGCTCAAGATTCAGGCCATCCTTCCTGTTGTTAGGTCCAGTAGGGAACGTCTGACCCAAAGATCCTCTGGGAAGGCTCATTTCATGTCATTGCTCTGCCTGGGACATTTACCCCTCCCCAGTGAGATGCTCGCAAGTCCCATGGCCGCCATGTTGCTAAGCTGGCCCACCCCCGGCCCAAAGTTCATGATCTAGGAGTGGGGGAGGGGTGCTACTCCAGAGGGTAATTAGGGTACTCCTTCCAGGAGAAGCGTGCAGAGGAAAGATGGAGAAAAACAGAGGCTCACCCTACACGCAATACATTACCAAACCCATTCTACCAAAGTTGGTTCTCGCCTGGTTTGGGGAACCTGGAGGAGAGATAGTGACCTTGAAAATGTGTAGCCCTCTCACCAGGGCCTGAGGCCAGGCTGGGACACCAGGCCTGCCTGCTAGAGCAGCCAGCTGCTAACCGAGCCAGAGGCTGGGCACCGATCACGCCAAAGGGGAGCCACACTTGCATTTCAGGGTCAGAAGGTGAGCGGTCAAAGCAGGGGGTCAGGACAAGGTGGGATCCGGCCCTCGGCACCCTAAGCACCCGATCGGGTGGGACGCAGTGTAACACATCCGCCTAAATCTCGAGTTTCCATCTCTTCTCTACAGTGGCGTCACTTTGAAAGGGGCCGGTGGCAGGATCCCTAATTTGCTTTTGTTTCCTTTCCTTCTCTAGCATTCAAATGATTCCAGAGCCCCAATTTTGCCTTGTGCAACCCACGTCAATCCAAGTTAAAAAGACTTCCCGGGCTTCCCTGGTGGCGCAGTGGTTAAGAATCCACCTGCCACTGCAGGGGACACGGGTTCGAGCCCTGGGCCGGGAAGATCCCACATGCCGCGGAGCAGCTAAGCCCGTGCACCACAACTACTGAAGCCCACGCGCCTAGAGCCCGTGCTCCGCAACAAGAAAAGCCATTGCAAGGAGAAGCCCGCGCACCGCAACGAAGGGTAGCCCCCGCTCGCCGCAACTAGAGAAAGCCCGCGCGCAGCAACAAAGACCCAACACAGCCAAAAATAAATAAATAAATTTATTAAAAAAAAAAAAAAGATTTCCCCAGAGAATGTTTTCTCCTGTGAGACTGGCCACAGAAACTACTCTAACAGGGAAGATATGAGCTCACCACGTCATCCCCTACCTGCATCTTCCCTTCTCTGCCTCAGCTGCTGAATTAGGGGCAGCTGGGGCTGTCTGGTCCTCTGTCTTGTGCAAATAAGAGAAAAAAAATAAAACAAAACAAGGAACAGTCCTGGGGCAGATGCAGCCCCCCATCAGGGTAAAAGGTCTGAAGCAGGGCACACACAGGCTGGATTTCAGCACCCACTGCATCTCACCCAGGAGCCCTTGGACAGGGCACAAACTGAAGAGCTGTCCGTGGCACTTTTGGTAGGTTATAGGAAGGGGAAGGTCCCCGAACCCAGCACACCAGCACCCAGAGGGGAGGCAGAGAGAGGGAGCTGATCCCTCTGGCACCCCCTCCCCAAGGTAAGAGACTCCACTGATGGAGAGAAATATAATTGTCATTAAAACAAATCATCAGGTTTTTTTATTTGGCAGAAGCATGGCACTCTGTGGCTTTCAGTGAGTGGTCACCCTCAGTTTCTCTTTTGAGCCTCAACAAAACCTGTCGGGTAAAGGGGCAGGTATTTCTCACTTCCTTTTTACAAATAAGGGAGCTGGGATCTCAGGGGCTGATTTGCTTATCCTCGTCTCATGGCTAGCAGGAGGCAGAGCCAGAACTATAAGCCAGGCTTGTTGAAATCGAATCCAGGGCTCTTTTATTTGTTGCTATTCTGTGTTAAAATAGAAATATCTGACCTGTCAGGAAATCCTGTTAGCTTTACCTCCAAAATGCTGCGTATCCAGAAACTGACCACTTCTCATACCCTCACTGCCACCATCTCTTGCCTGAATTATTGTAACAGCCTTGTAACTGATCCCTTGTATTTGCCCTTGCCCTGAAGGCTGCTTTCCACACAGCCACCAATTGATGTTCTCTTCTTAAAACTTGAGGACATGTCATGTGTCTGCTTCAAACCTTCCGGTGGCTTCCCTTCTTTCACAGTGGTGCAGAAGGCCACGCCCACACCCTTCACTGGCCTCATCCCCTGACATTCCCCCTCTGCCCACTCAGCTCCAGCCACCCTGGCTTCCTAGCTGTTGGCTTCCACCGCAGGGCCTTTGCACATGCTGCCTTCTCTGCCTGAACATCCTCCAGCACTGCCGGGTGCTCTCTCTCTCTTCTTCAGGTCTTACCCCAATGTTACTTTCCCAGTGAGGTCTTTCTTGACCACTCCGTTGAAAATGACAGCTCCCCACCACCCCATACTTCCTTTCCTTTTCTCCAGAGCCCTTTCCGCCCGTGTCACTCCATTCATCAGTTTTTCCAAGCTAGAATCGTTCCTTCAGGGCAGGGAGTTTGTCTGTTTTCCCAGCCCTAGAACAAGGCATAGCAGGTGCTCCCCAAATGCTAAGGGAGTGAAAGACTGAACACACTGCCCTGGTGCGTGAGGCAGCTTCTTGTCCTTTCTTCACAAGGACAGATGCGGTGGTGGTATAATAAGATGCCCTCTGAAGTGTGGAGAAAGAAAAGTCTCCCTTCCTGGAGTGGTGGCCCTTTGCAGCCAGTCCCCTGCCATTCAGTTACTTCCTCACCCAGCGCTGAGTAATGTAACCTGGTGACCTTTTGGAGACCCGCACCTGAGAGACTCTTTTTTTAGGGCAGAACCGTATTTCCTGGAACCCTTTTTTTTTTTTTTAATTTTATTTATTTGGCTGCGTTGGGTCTTTGTTGCTCTGCATGGGTTTTCTCTAGCTGCAGCAAGCGGGGGCTACTCTTTGTTATGGTGCGCGGGCTTCTCATCACCGTGGCTTCTCTTGTTGCGGAGCACGGGCTCTAGGGGCGTGGGCTTCAGTAGTTGTGGCTCGTCGGCTTCAGTAGTTGTGGCTTGTGGGCTCTAGAACGCAGGCTCAGTAGTTGTGGCACACAGGCTTAGTTGCTCCTTGGCATGTGGGATCTTCCCGGACCAGGGCTCAAACCCAAGTCCCCTGCATTGGCAGGTGGATTCTTAACCACTGCGCCCCCAGGGAAGTCCTCCTGGAACATTTATTTTAAATTTTTTAAAAGTTTCTAGGAACCGTGCCTGTCAGAAATCTTCAAACTCCCATTGCTTTGTCCCAACTTGTCGGACATGCTCTGGGGAGAGGAGAATGGTGGTGGAGATGTTTGCACAACTCTGTGAATATACTAAAACCCACTGAATATACATTTTAAAGGAATGAATTATGTGGTATGTGAATTATACCTCAATAAAGCTGTTATATATTTTTTTTTAAAAAAAAGGATTTTCCAGCTGGACTGGAGTAGAGGGAACATGGAGGGTGAGGGAGTCTATTGCAGCAGTTCAGGGCAGAAATAAGGAAGGTCTGAGTCAAGGCTGTGGTCATGAGGGTGGAGAACAGGGGCCTGAATGTGGAGACGAGGTAGAGCCCACAGGGTTGTGTGTGTGTGTGTGTGTGTATTGTTGTCATTCTCGTTCTCGTTGGAAGGGAGCTAATAACAGCTCGTATTTATTGAGCGCCTTCTGTATGGCTGTGACCCACGGAACATCTCCTCTGTTCCTCACTGTAACTCTCTAAGAAGGGCTGTTTTTATTCTGGGAAACTGAGGCACAGAGGGATTCAGGAATTTGCCAGGCTAACACAGGATGTGGTGGAACTGGAATTTGCACCAAGTGGTTCGACTCTGAAGCCTCATTCCTCTAACCCCCGGGCTTCTGGGTGGGTTAGCTGGAGGAGGGGACGTCTCTCTCCGAGAGATGAACCGGTTTGCAAGGCAGAAACAGAGACACAAACGTAGAGAACAAACGTTGGGACACCAAGGGGAGAAAGGGGGTTGGGGATGAATCGGGAGATTAGGATTGACATATATACACTAATATGTATAAAACAGATAACTAACGAGAACCTGCTGTATAGCACAGGGAACTGTACTTCGCTGTACAGTAGAAACTCACACAACATTGTAAAACAACTATACCCCAGTAAAGAAAGAAAGGGAGGGAGGGAGGGAGGGGGGAGGGAGGGAGGGAGGAAGGAAGGAAGGAAGGAAGGGAGGGAGGGAGAAATACTGTGGGAATCACCAGGCACATATCAGGTGGCAGAGAAAGTTTGAATTACCTATATATTAGGACCAAACTGGGACAAGCTAGAGCATTCCAAACTTGGAACAAGGGGTCCTATATAAAATTAATATTTAAACCAAATTATATATAAACTATATACAGTTTTTCAAAAAAAAAAAAGAATACTGACGGAGGGGCAAGGATTTGGGGGGAAGGGGACAAGTTTAGCCTGGGACATGATGAATTTGAGATGCCCCTGGGATAGCCAGTAGATAGATATTCCATGTAACAACGGGTTAATGGAACAGGAGCTTGAGAGAGGAGGCCAGGAAATGACAGATTTCTACACCATCGGATATATTTGTTCTCCTCGGGAGTGAATGAGAGCACGCGTAAGAGTCTAGTCGGAAGAGGGGAAGAGGAGAGAAACAACGATGGAGACCTGAGGTTCCTGATACTAAGGGTGGGGGGCAGAGGAAGAGCAGCCAGAGAAGGATGTGGTGAACAGTCAGGAAGCAAAGGGAAAGGCTCACCGGGGACTGAGCCCCGGGCACCCAGAAGGGGAGGCTGGAGGTGTCAGCCCTTAGGCGGGGTGAGGACAGGCAGCCACTGGGAGTCAGAGGAGGAACCTTTCAGATCACAGTCGGGGGAGGAGTGAGTGAGGGTGAGGTTAGGAGACGGGGAGCGCAGACCTATGTGAGAACCACTGAAGACAGTCCTCCTACCGGCACCTGGTAGGGAGGGCAGGAGAGACAGTGTCTAATCCTCCAGTCCTGGATGCCTCCAGACACCAGCTGAGCCCCGGTGGGTGTCTGTATCTGGAGGCTCCCGGGCAGCCCTTCCTGCTGCGAAGAATGCACATGCTCGCGGAAGGATACAGATGACCACGGCCTCTCAACCGAGAGCGAGGGACAGCCAGGGTTTCTGGTTTACTGCTTTGGGAGCATATTCAGGGTTTCAACAATATCGAATAGTTAGCTGAGGGTTTTTTAAACTGTAGAGTATGTTTATTGTGACACAAAATTGGTTGTAATGGGCTTTGACCAAAGTTTGAATTCTGCTCAGAAAGCCAGCCTGTGCCACTACTCTTTCTTGTTTGTCACGCTTGAGGAAAACCTGATCTCACGGAAAAGCGGCAACTACAGCCAAAATGGCCAGCCAGCCGCCACCCATCACCCCCCACCTGCCCTTAACCTCTGCCGCCACGTCCAAACACTCCACACACAGCCAAAATGGCCAGCCAGCCGCCACCCATCACCCCCCACCCGCCCTTAACCTCTGCAAGCTCCTCTCCTCTGCCGCCACGTCCAAACACTCCACGTAGGACACCACCTACCCTTCAGGACCCTTTCATGTCACCGCCTCTAGATAAACACTTGCTGAATGACTGAATGACCCACCCCCCTGGGAGCAGCTCTCCCCACCAGGGCTTTCAGGCGAAAATGGGGGTCGCTTCTCACTATTACCCCAATGAGGGCTCCACCTTTGTTGCTTTTTTTTAGCCCAAGAAGCAAAACCTGGGACTTTCCTGCGGCTAAGACTCCACGCTTCCACTGCAGGGGGCACGGGTTCGATTCCTGGTCAGGGAACTGAGATCCCTGCACTGAAGGCCATGCAGTGCAGCCAAAAATAAATAAATAAATATCAATAAATAAAATATGATTAAATAAAAATGAAGAAGCAAAACTTTCCAGGGTTGAATTGCTAATCAGCATCTACAGGGTAAAAGTGACAGAGAGTGCGGGTCATCTCCCCCAGCGGGGGTCTTTCACGGCCCTGCTGCGAACCATGGCCACTGCAATGGCCCAGCTAGGGAGGTGATTCCACTTTTCCTTTGAGGTACTTCTCTCCCCTCCAGCTGCCCTTGAGTGTTTTGGGGGTGAACAGCGTGTGGGGCTTCCTGCCCCTGCCAGAGCTAACCCAGAGGGATAGATTGCTTTTGAAGGACCTGGAGGATCCACGCCCTTCTCCTTCGCCTTGCATCCACTGTTTGTCCCTCATCCCTTCTCCGTCTGAGGATGTCCGCTAGGGTCTGGAGGGCAGGTGCGGGGCTGGGTAGCAGCTGGCCAAGGCCTAGAGGGGCTGCTTTCAAACACATTCAAACCCAAATGAACCAACGATAGATAAAACAAACCTTTAAAAAAGGAACTCCCTTAGGACAGCCCTCTGTGGCTCCACAGCTCCTGCTGGCTGCCTCTCTCAAGACCGTGTGCTCTGCTCTCTGGAAGCAGATGGCCTGTTGGAGTTTTCTGGCAAACATTCTGCTACTCTGCTGGGACTATGCGGCCCTCCCCGGTCGCTGCCGGCTGTGCCGGTCCGGGTTGCAGCATCTTGGGCCTGCTGGGCTCGCAGGCCAGGCTAGAAGAGAACACAAAAGCCAGAGCCAGCGGGAGGCGTATGCGCCCCTCCTCACCCCAGGACCCCTGCTGCCGGGAGGAACAGCACAGCTTTGTTCTGTGAAAACCCAGATAAAGAATGACCTGGCCCTAAACCAGCCCAGACTCAGCAGGTCGGTCCCGCCCTCCCTGCTCTCAACCCCTTTGTCAGGAGTGCACTGGGGAAGAGGCAGGAACAGCAGAGGGGCACAACTGCAGAGATGCAGGGGAGGGTCCAGCCACCCAAAGCATGACGGGCTTTCAGATGATTCAGGGGACCCTCCTGCTTGCAGAGAGCAAAAGCTCAGGGGCATGGGATGAACTTGAGGGAAGGAGGGTCAAGGCCGAAAAGCCTGGATTACTGACCTGGGGACCACATCGTTCTTCCCTTGGACTCTCCTTCAGCATCTGTACAATGGGCGCATGACCCCTGCCCTGCCACCTCACGTTCCGGCCTCGGCCTCAGCCTCAGCCTTCTCACCTTTGATCTTGCTCCTCAGACTGACTCCCGCTGCTTCTCCAGGCCCCAGGGTGGTGGAAAATGCCTCTCCCATAGCTCCCACCCACGGAGAATAGGCCAATTCACCTAAAGAAACACCAGCACCACCTGGTTCCAAATTCCCGGGAAGAGACTGAATGGCCAGGACACCTCCGCGCTCACCTGGGCGGAGGTGTCCTGCTGAACCACGGGAAGTGACCCAGCACCAAGGGAGGGGAGGGGGTAACATGGCTGGAGGTGGACAGGTGGCTGTGATTAAGGGGGTTATTGTGAACTGGAAGGATGCTCCAAAGCCACGTGCACCTGAGATGCTGTGTTACAGAGAGGGATGCGGGAAGAGGGACGATGAGCTGAGGCGTGGACACGCTCAGCTGATGTGACTTTTGGGTGTGGAGTCGGCCGGAGTCCAGAGCCTCGTGCTCCGCAGAGGTCCAGCTGGAGGCGCAGATCTGGGAGCGTCAATATCCAGGAGGCCATGGGGAGGAGATCCCCCAGGGCGAGAGAGTGGGGAGGGCTGGAGAGGGGCAGCAAGGAACACCAGTGATGAGACGGGCAGAGCTGAAGGAGACGGAGGAGGGGCAGCCGGGGAAGCAGGAGGAAACCGAGAAAACAGGGCAAGATGTAATCCAAAGGAAGACGAGGGAAGGGCCGGTGTTGTCAGAGGTCAGGCTAAATGAAGCCAGAAAGGCGAGCAGCTGGGGGTGCGTGTGCACAGAAAGGCCCTGGGAGGGGTCATGCTGAATCTAGAGGGGCGGTGGGAGATTCTCGGGTGGAGCCCAGGCACCCAGGATGAGGAATCGTCACATGCAAAGACACACAGCGGGGGACTTCCCTGGGGGCGCAGTGGTTAAGAATCCGCCTGCCAAGATGTCAGCGTCATTTCCCCTGAACCCTGTGGCCTCCTTTGAGACATCTGTTGACTCAAAGAAAGACACACAGCATGAGAGTTGTGAGTTTAAGTTTTATTCAGGGTTCTGCTGAGGACTATAGCCCAGAGACGCCACTCAGCAGCTCAGAGGAAACTGCTCTGAAGAAAGAGGGGAAAAGCCAGTTTATATATGATTTTTGGCTGGGAAATACTTGCAATCAAGCATACATCTTGGTAATAGATGACTGCTAGTCACAAAGAACAGATATCTCCAGTTAACGATTTTAGTGCTTTCTTATGTATGGGAAGATGCAAAAATATAGGGTCATGGGAATTCTTCCTGAGACATACATCTAACTATCTAGGGGCCCATTTATCCAAAGCACAGGGTGTCTCATCCTGTTTTTTATCCTGAATTCCTCTCAGGGTGCACTGTTGGTGGGACCGCAGTGGGTTAAGACTTAACCCTTGCAGAACTGGGTGGTGAGCCACGTTCTTTGTTCTTTGTTCACACATCTTTGGCTGCAAGTGTGCAGGACGGCTGTGAAATAAACTGTTTGCGCGTGAGGAATGAAACGGGAGGAAGGTTCACTTCCTCAATCTGGAAAGACAGACAGGCCTCACGCTCCTGAGCCGGGCTCTCAGAGAAAAGGAGAGATGGGGACAGAAGGCCGACTGGCTGCTGTTGCTTCAGGGGCTGCTGAGGCCCAAGAACATCCACTTGGGTTGCCCAAGGCCTGGCAGCGACAGAGCCTAGGCCTTGGACTCCTCCAGTGGGAAGGTCAGACTGCCCAGGCGACATGGCAGGTGCCCTGCACAAGTCCACAGAGCTCCCTGTGCGTGCCCGTGGCCATCCAGGAAGACCCTGTGGGGGACGTCTCGGAGCCTCTGGAGGTGGAGGCAGTGCTCAGGAACAGGAGAGGCAGCGATGACCACCCAGGACTGTGGCCCAGGCCCCTTCTCGTGTTCCTATTCCCCTGAAATCCTCGGGACGCCTGATGAGCCCATGGAATTGGGGGGAGGGGTTCTCCAGAAATAAAAAGTGGACGATCCCCCTCAGGGAGATACAAGCTTGAGGTGAGATTAATTTAGTTTAGGAAAATGATATTTGTTGTTTCTTTTACATTCCAGTGTTAAGGTTCAGTCGGGAGTAACAGAGATCCTAACTTTTACCCAAAAAAGGTGATTCACTGGAAAGAGGATGAGAAAGCAGTGGGAACCTAAAGATGGAGGTACAGAACAGTGTCCCGGCACTGGAACGCCAACAAGAATCAGCCATGCCCCTTTGCTGGCCTCTGCTTCTTTTCCCCCAGGGGTGGGGCATACCCAGAGCTGACTCCTGTTGATCGCTCACCATGTGCCAGGCACTTACAGAATGGAGTACTTTACATGCGTTGTTTAATCCTCACGACAACCCCATGAGCTAGGTATTAATAATATTACTCCCATTTAGCCAATGTCTGATTGAGGCACAGAGAAGTTGAGTCACTTGCTGAAGGTCACACAGCCAGGACATGGAGGGACATATTCTCCAGAGAAACAAGAGGCATCATGAACTGGATGAGCACCCTAGATGCGTCTCCTACCCCTGGCTAGCCCCCTCCCAATAACTTGACAAGGCACCAGGTAGGACAGGCAGGAAGAAGGCGGACGGACGGGTTATTGTTATCCACCAGTTTACACGACACTTCACACGTGTTCTCATCTCAGCCTCACCACAACTCCCTGTGGAAAAGGAGACCCAGCAACGAAGTGACGGGCCTGGAGCCACTGCAGCTGCTGAGAGCTGGGCCCCGTCCAGGGTCTTGGGGGTGTTTTTTCCTCACCTCAGCCTTGGCAAGCGCAGGGGGTGCTGCTGGCCCCGTTGGTGCAGCAAGGACAGACCGTGTGCAACGCTTTCCGACCAAGTGGTGTGTTCAAGCTCTCCAGGTCCTGACGCTACAGGAGAGGAGCGGGGTGGGGCCGCAGTGAGGTCTCCGCGCTTAGGGAACTTGGATCCACCTGCAGCGCCTGCCTGAGGGAGCCGCCCTTTCTGTGGCTAGGGCTTTTGAGCTCATTTCCTGTCTCGGTTCTCTCTCTCCAGGTTGTGGGGAGGGGGGCGGGGGGGGGGCGGGAACGCGCTTCCTTCCACAGAGGATGGGTGTGGCCAGGGCGGGGCGGGGCTGCGGAATAGCGGCTCGCCCCGCCCTCCGGGGGCAGGAGGTGATGGGGGGGCACTGCGGGGGCAGTTCTGAGCCTTTGGGTTCCTTTCGCCGAGGCAGCTCCTGAATGGAGATGCGGGCAGAGAGGCCCGTGAGGCTCTCAGGGGCCCTGGGGGCTGGAGGGCCAGGCCTCTCGGGAAGGGTCACAGGCCCGCGATTGACAGACATCCCGCTTGGAGAAGAGAAGGATAAGGAGCTTTCTGGTCACCAGGGAGCGTGTGCCCAGGCACGTAAGAGCCACGCGCTCCCCTTCAGCCCCGTGGATGGGTCTTTAGAGACCCCTGGGACCGTTCCTTCGCCAGGAGCCGGCGGGGCTTGCACCATGTGATCCCTGAGGGGGCTTCCCACTTCTGACCCCCAGAGCTTCAGTTGAACCCCCTGGACTGTGTGCAGGAAATGCAAGGAGGGGGAGGGAGGGAGACAGACTCCAGGAGGGCTTGTTTAAAAGGGAGCCCTGGGGGCTCCCCTGGTGGCGCAGTGGTTGAGAGTCTGCCTGCCAATGCAGGGGACGCGGGTTCGTATCCCGGTCTGGGAAGATCCCACATGCCGTGGAGCGGCTGGGCCCGTGAGCCATGGCCGCTGAGCCTGCGCGTCCGGAGCCTGTGCTCCGCAGCAGGAGAGGCCGCGACGGTGAGAGGCCCGCGCAAAAAAAAAAAAAAAAAAAAAAAAAGTGAGCCCTGTTCCTGCCTACACCTACTAAATGAGAGGCGGGGCCCAGGATCTGCATTTTCACCATTTCGCACTAAAATCTGAGACATACCACACCGGCCCTTGTGCAGTTCCTCAACCACAGCTTCGCCTGCTCTGCCTCTGCCATTCCCCCAGGTCTGCACAGTTCTCCCTCCATGTCATTCAGGTCTCTTCTCGAATGTCCCTCAGAGAGTTCTTTCCTGACCTCCAGTTTGCAATGTTTGGGAAATACTTGTACTAAAACACTATTTGTTGTGAACCTAAAACTGAAATTGAACTGGGCATCCTGTATTTTTATTTGCTAAATGTGACCATCTTGAGGCAGGAGGACTCTGCACCCGCAACCCCCTGAGAGTAGGGCCGTTTGGTAGTTGAAGTTTCCAGGAGCAGCAAACAGGGCTGCAGCTGCCACCCCTGCACAGCCCTGCCCTTCAAAGAAGGCAAATCCTCTTCTGGGGCCATCCTGCATTTCTGAAGAGGAGTGTGTAGGAACTTCCAGGCTAGGAATTAAACCTAAGCGCTTTCTTCTCCCATATTCTCCTCCTTGGCCCTGCTTCCTGCCCCAAATGCTCAGGTGTTCTGCCTCAGTCCCTAGGTGATCACACACTGCAATGGACTCTCTAGACAGACCTGGGTATACTGTACTCGTTTCCCCCCATCCCCCATGGGTTCTTTTGGTTGTTCTAATAATGAAATTGATACAAGACAGATTAACAGGAGGAAAAACAATGTAATTTGTATGCACAGAGGTCTTATAGAAATGGGACTCCCAAAGTGACCAAATCAGGATGTTTCTATATCATTTTTAGACAAAGAAATAATTATTTGTGAAGCTTTAACAAAGGGCCCGCAGTGCTTGGGGCTGCAGACTAATGAAGAAGTAACAAAGTTTGTTTATACAGCTTTCTTAGCCTTGAATTCCCTGCCTCTGGTGATAAGGATGCTTTCTATCCTTTCCTTATAGGGAGGATACCTTCACGTGGGAGATTTATGTACCACTTTCAGGGGGAAAGAGGGGAGTCGGAGTGTTTTTCTATGTCATTTTTTTCCCCACTGGCTGTTTCTGATTAATACTGATTAATTCAGATAATCAGTATGCCATGGGGCGGCCTGCTCTGAGCCCCGAAGGGACAGGGAGCCCCTGCCATAGGAAACAGACACCACAGGGCAGGCTCAGAAATAGACAGTGAGCTCCCTGACCTTCACACCAGTAACCATGACAACTTGTGGTTGGGGTGAGTTAGGAGTTGAATTGTGCCCCACCCCCAGTGGGTATGTTGATGTCCTAACCCCCAATGCCCCAGAATGTGACCTTATCTGGAGATAGGGTCTTTACAGAGGTAATCAAGAGGTAACGAGATTATTATGGTGTCCTTATGAGGTGAAATTTGGACACAGACATGTACGGAAGCAAGACCGTAAGAAGACACGGAGAGGACAGCCACGTACAAGCCAAGGAGAGAGACCTGGGACAGATTCTCCCTCCCAGCCCTCAGAAGGAACCCACCCACCTGCTGACTCCTTGATCTTGGACTCCTAAGCCTCCAGAGCTGTGAAATGATACATTTCAGCCGGTTAAGCTCCCCAGTCTGTGGCACTTGGTTACGGCAGCCCTGGCAAACTAAGGCAGGGTGCCGGTCTCAGAGTCCGGGGCTGACTCTACCCTCTCTGCCCTGGCACCTCCCATCCCTCTATCTACCCAGGTGGGGGTTTCCACAGGACAAGTTCGTGGTGAAGCCTCAGGTCACCCTGGGCTTCTTGGATCCCTTAACTTTTGTCCGACCAACAGGCTTGGCTCAGGAAAGCCATCTGGTGTCCCCCAGGCTGGGGTCTCAGCCCTGGTGGCCAACCTCCGCGTGGGGAGCATGCCTGCTTGTATAAGAGTTTTGCTGGGGAAACTTGGGCAGTGGCTGCAGACAGTTCACTGCAAGCCAAGAATAAGATTGTCAGGTCTTATAGCCGAAGGAAAGAAATTCAGACCAGCCTGAGTTGGAAACGGTTTTTGGGCACATAAATAAAGCAACATGGAGATCGACTTTCCGGTGTCCAGAGCTGGTCTGTGCTCTCAGGACAAACCTCAATGAGGCAACACGCTCACCAGTGGCCAGGACTGTGTTTTATTTCTCTTCGTGTTCCCAGCACCCAGCCCAGCAGCAAGTACACAGTAGGTGCTCAGTAAGTGTCAACACTTCCTACAATAAAACATAAACATCTTCCTCCAAGCAGTAGAGAAAGGAAATAATTCAGTAAGCTGGGAAGCAGTCCACTTGGTGGTGGGCAATTTGATCTGCTCCCAGCTCTGGAGCAGATACCCAATGCTGGGTAACCTCAGACAATTCTCACCCCCATGCTCTGGGACTCCGCGTCTCTGTAAAACTGGGAGCCTCAGTACCTGACAGGGCAGCCTCCAGCCCCAAGAATCCTTCCTGGTTTGGGGCTAGGCGGATGGTGCCTGGTACTAATAGGCCTCACCAGAGCTAATGGTGGGGAGGTGCTGGCATCAGGGAGCTGGCAGGGAGAAGGCCAGGCTGTTCTCACCTACCCAGCTGCTCCCCAGGACCTCTCCCATCTCTGCACCTTGCAGCCGGCTGGACACTTTCTAACTGTCGGGTTGTTCTAAAGTTCTACCTTGAGAGGTCAGAGCTTTCAGAGGCTGGAGTGAAGAATCAGGGAAGACACGCCCACCCCCACCACTAGCAACCCCATCAGGGTTTCAAGGGTGAGGAATCACGTGGAGCTGTTGTGGACTGAATGTGTCCCCTCAAAATCCCTGGCTTGAAATCTAACCCCCAATGTGATGATATGAGGAGGTGGGGCCTTTGCGGGGGGATTAAGTCATGAGGGTGGAGCCCTCATGAATGGGATTAGTGCCCTTATAAAAGAGGCCCCAGAGAGCTCCATCACTCCTTCTGCTGAGTGAGAAGATGGTCATCTATGAACCAGGAAGCAGTCCCTCACCAAACACTGAGTCTGCCAAGCCTTGGTCTTGGACTTCCAGCCTCCAGAACTGTGAAACATAAATTTCTTTTGGGCCCTCCAGGCTGTGGTACTTTGCTACAGCAACCCTTATCGACTAACACAAGAGAATGCTTGGCTTATTTATTGTGTATTAGGGAGATGAATGCCAGTTTTGAGTGACTGTCACCTTTCACCTGCCTGTGGACCCCTGGGCCAGAGGAAAATGGGGGTGAGAGCAGAAGGGTGAGAGGGTCTGGAGCTCTGCACCTGGTGGGAGGGGCTGGGCATCCTGAGGGGAGGTGCCAGGGCCCAAGGCTGTGACTCACCATCATTGCTGGATAAAAGGAAAGAGTAGACAGACACCAGTGGGGGCAGAGAGACCATGGAGCCAGCAGGCGACCAGCACACTCGGCCAGGCTGGGGAGAGGACAGGGCTGGAAGTGAGTGGGAAGCTGGGGTCCAACACCGTCGCCCTGAAGAAAGTGGTGGCCTTCCTGTCCGTCCACTTCCACTCCCAACTTTGCCTGAACACACACTGTGCTTAGGCCCCTATTCAAGCCACCTTTGCAGAGGTGAGTTGTGAGGGATGGGACTGCCTTAAGAAGTCAACCCCAGTCTTTATTGGGGGTCCAGGGAGTCCAGAGAGTTGGGGGACCACCCCTCTTCACTGGATAACTGGGAGGGCCATGCAGTGAACCTCCTGTTCTCCGGGTGGGGCTGACCCACGGAGGAGGCTGGGTCAGTAGCAGTGTGGCCCCTAGGGGGAAGTCCAGGGTTATGGGGCGCCAGACCTGGTTTCAGCCCCCCCCACCAACCCTCCTCACCCCCTCGCTACCCTGCACTACTGGCGGGGGTCAGGCGACTCCCAGATGGGCCTCTCAGAAGGAGCGACAAGGAGGGTGGTGAGCTGATGGCTACCCTGAGGACGGGGTCAGCCTCAGGTTTTGAGTCAAGGTCAAGGTCACCTTCCTCTCGGCCCCTTCAGCCAGTGACTGAGCGAGGTGAGGGCATGTGGGTCTGGCCGTTTCCGTCCTCCGCTGGCTCCTCTGATGGGCTCCCAGCATCCACTGGGCTGCGGAGACGAGTGTAGCAGGTCCGAGTGGCACTTTGCCAGCTCTTCCTACCCATTTTCTCCGCTGGTGCCGCTCCCCTGTAAATCTTTTGAGCCCCTAACTCTGGCTCAGTGCTGGCCTCCTGAAGAACCTCACCCGCGGCACCTCTTCTACACCCTCTGCCTCAGTTTCCACTTCACGGGGCAGTATCTGTGCCTCGGGTTCACCCCTGGCGAGGGGCAGGATGACCCGCCCCCCCGGTCCCCACGCAGCGCCCACGCCCCAGGTGCAGGGAGCTCAGCCTGTCAGAGGCTGGCGAGTAAGACATGTCCTGCGCCCCGACGGAGCCAGGCCCTGCGGTGCGTCCACCCCCGAAGCCCCCGGACCTCGTGAGCCACCCCCTCACCCCCACACAGGAGAGCAGATGGCCTCCAGCCCTCCCCAGCGCTGGCCGGGCCTCCTGCCCTTTTGCTAACGCCCACTGCTCTGCATCCCCCAAGAAGCTGTAAGCGCCCTGACGGGCCCCTCACATCTGTCCACATCCCTCCACCCCGGCCAGCAAGGGTCAGTGAGCGGCCGTGTCCACCTTGCTGGGCAGTTCCTTCCTTTGGAGGCAGCCAGGCTGGCAGAAGGCTCTGGACGGCAGAAATCGGCCTGTCCACGGTCCCCACCGTGGAACCCCAGCGCGCTCCGACCCTCCTCCCCACGCAGCCCTTCGGGTGTGTGGAGTCCCCTCGTGTTCCCCAAGTCCCTTCTCCGGGCTGAAACCCCCCATTCTTTCCATCTTTCCTCACATGACTGGACTTTGAGTCCTCTCACCATTCTGGCCATTCAACCTGGCCGTGTTGCGGTTTGCCGCTGATGGCTTTCCGCAAGTGGGATACCCAGGGCTCAACACAGCCCCCAGGAGTGGTCAGATTCGCTGGGCCCGGGGTAAGGCTCTGTGCACACATTTTTGTGGACATAACTTGAGGTCATATTAGCTATCTTGGTCTTAACGCAGATGCTGCATTCAAAATGCCCAGATTCACATCCCTTCTCAGTCAGTCTCACTTTGGATAAATTACTTAATTTCTCTGTTTCTCACTTTTCTTAACTGTAAAATGGGAATAGTAACAGCATTTCCCAATCCCAAGGCAAAATTCGAGGAAAATAAAATAACGGCTGTTGGCCGGAAGGGGGCGCTACACACCCGCTTTGGGCCTGGTTGGGGGGTGTGTCACTGTCGAACGCGATCGCCAGGAGTCGCCCGAGCGCCGCCACCCAGCTCCACGGGCCAGGAAGACCCCGGCAGGCCTGGCGGCTCCATCCCGGCGCCTCACCTTGCCTTCCTGCAAGACTCTCAGTAGTTCGCTGCAACCCCTCTCACCCGGATGCGGACCCAAACCGCGGATGCTGTGGCCGGTGAGCAGGTGTGAAGGGGAGCGAGGGTGTGATGGGAATCGCGCGGATGGTGTAATGGGGAGTGATGCAAAGCCTTTGAAAGAATGGAAATAACACTCCGCAGAGACGCACGATACCCCACCCCCACCCCCGTGAGCCCCACCACATCCAAGAATATTATAGGGCTGAGTCTAACTCTGCTCTCCAACAGCCTCCTGCCGTCACCTGCCCCTAAGGCCTGCAGTGGCCCCAGGTCGTCACACCCTCCCCCGACCACCCCCCTTATATCCCTCCACACTGCAGGGGGTGCATTCACTGTGTTTAGGTGTTGTCCTCCTTTCACCAATGCCCCCTGTCCCCCCCCCAGGAGCCTACAGACTCCCAAGACAGGGTCTCCTTGGTGAAGCATCCCCAGGGGTCACCGGGACAGGCTGGCCCAGGTCGGTACATTAGAAGGATCTGGGGAATCACAAATGGAATACAGAAGCAGATCTTTGCATTCAACTTCTTCCCATTGGCAATGAAATGGGGGCAAAACCTCTTTCTGGTCACAGGTGGGAAAGGGCATAAAGTTTCCCTTCCTCAGCGTAGGAGGAAGCGTTTGGATCTGACCTAAGTGGAGAAAAGTCCTGTTTCCAGAGTGTCTGCTAGGTCTTTGGCAGCCAAGGGAAGATCAAGAGGACATATCTATGATGGTTGATTTTATATGTTGGAGTTGACTGGGTTATGGGGTGCCCAGACATGTGGTCAAATGTTATTCTGGGTGTACGTCTGTGAGGGTGTTTTTGAATGAGATTAACATTTGAATCAGTAGACTGAGTAAAGCAGATTGCCCTCCCCAGTGTGGGTGGTCCTGACTCAATCAGTTGATGGCCTCAACGGAACAAAAAGGCTGAGGCCTGCAGGGTAAGAGGGAACTCCTGCCTGACTGCTCTCTAGCTGGGACATCAGCTTTTTCCTGTCTTCAGACTTGACCTGAATCATCAGCCCTTCCTGGGTCTGGAGCCTGCCTGCCTTCAGGCCAGAACGACAGTATCCTGCCTCATCCACTGGAGATTTGTTCCAAGGTGTCCAGTGGATGCCTGAAACTGCAGGTCATACCAACGAACCGTGTTTATAACTATGTTTATTTGTTTTTTAAAATTAATTAATTTATTTATTTTTGGCTGTGTTGGGTCTTCATTTCTGTGCGAGGGCTCTCTCCAGTTGCGGCGAGCGGGGTCCACTCTTCATTGCGGTGCACGGGCCTCTCACTGCCGTGGCCTCCCCTGTTGCGGAGCACAGGCTCCAGACGCGCAGGCTCAGCAGTTGTGGCTCACCGGCCCAGTTGCTTCGCAGCATGTGGGATCTTCCCGGACCAGGGCTTGAACCCGTGTCCCCTGCATTGGCAGGCAGATTCTCAACCACTGCACCACCAGGGAAGCCCCCTATAACTATGTTTTTTCCTCTACATACATGCCTATGATAAAGTTTAGTTTATTAATTAGGCACAGTAAGAGTTAACAGCTATAACTAATAATAAAATAGAAAAATTATAGGGAATTCCCTGACGGTCCAGTGGTTAGGACTCCACACTTTCAATGCTGAGGGCGAAGTTTCAATCCCTGATCGGGGAACTAAGATCCCCGCAAGCCACTCGGCACAGCCAAAAAAAAAAAAAAAAAAAAAAAAAAAAAAAAATACAATTATAAAAATACATTGTAATAATAATTAAGTAAATGTGGACTCTCTCTCTCAAAATACCTTATTGTACTGTACTCACCCTTCTTGTGATGATGTGAGATGATAAAAAGCCTACCTGATGAGAAGGAGTGAGGTGAATGACGTAGGCATTGTGACGTAGCGTTAGGCTACCACTGACCTTCTGATACCATCTGCTTTGGGTGATCTTGGATCATTGAACCATGATGATGTCAAATGGTTGAGTAACAGAGGCAGACGATGTTGACAGTTGGGCCACCCAAGAGGGACAGAGCAGGATTCTCGAGATCTCATCACACGACTCAGAGCAGTGCACAACTTATGAATTGTTTATTTCTGGAATTTTCCATTTAATATTTTGGACCCCACTTGATCATAGGTAACTGAAGTCGTGGAAAGTGAAACCGAGGATAAGGGGGGACCACTGTACGACAGGCGTGGGTCTCCAGCCCGCTGAGTGCAGATTTGGAGACCTGGAAGCTTCTGTAATCACGTAAGCAATTCCACATGCATATATAGATACGCTATATGATATTCCTTATGATATATATGTGAATACACACAGATCCTATTGGCGCTATTTCCCTGGAGAGCTCTAACTAATGCAATATCCTAATCAAAAGAGCAACACGATATTCTCTCCTCCCACATTGGCAAAGACGAGTCCTTTGAGCATATGGAGGAATACTGTACATGAGCAGATCTGTTGAGTCAACATTTCCTCTCCGGAGTCTGTCCTCGGGAACCAGCTGCGTGTGGTGAGGGTGTCTCGTGCGCATAAGGAGATTCAGGAGGGCATCTCGGTTTCCCCTGCCCAGCACCCTGCTGGTCCCCGAGTGGCAGGTATCACTTCCCTGCCAGTCACATCCTGCTGCGCGAACCGTGGGACTCCTCGCGCTGCTGGGATCACTAACCTCTCCCCCACCCCCGCCGCCCAGCCCCCGCTCCGCTGTTCTCTCTGATCCTGACTGCGACCCCGTGCAGCGTGCGTGGTGTGCAGCGTGCGCGGTGTGCAGCGTCCTCCCCTGAGCAGTGAGTACAGGTGACCCATAACTGATGCCGAACTCCTCTGTCCAGGGGCGGGCGTGGTGTGTTCAGCCGTCCCCGCACCCCTGGGTGGGCATCCCTCCCTCACCAACGAAACTCCTGTTATTTGAGCTGCTTTTAAGGTGACTGTTCTGTTACTTATGGCTGGAAGCATCCTGCCAGGTTAGCCCAGGCATCCCGACAACACCCAGTGACCCCTGGCTCGAATGTCTCCCACTAACTCTCTCATAACACAGACCCAGGAAAGCGCTAGGCCAATGGACTTACTCTTTCCTGTATCACAGGTCACTTTCCCCGATGGCCTGGCAGCATATGCGGGAACCCAAGCAACACCCACATCACCACAGCAATACGTCATCCAGGAGATGAGAGGCATCTTGTTTCCTGAAGGGACCAATACTCTTTACTTTTCCTCTGAACACTTAAAACAATTTAGATAGAAGGCGTTTTCGTTTAGTTTAGTTTTTGATATTTTAAAAATTAAACTATAGGGACTTCCCTGGCGGCGCAGTGGTTAAGAATCCGCCTGCCAATGCAGGGGACATGGGTTCGAGTCCTGGTCCGGGAAGATCCCACATGCCACGAAGCAGCTAAGCCCGTGCGCCACAACTACTGAGCCTGCGCTCTAGAGCCCGTGAGCCACAACTACTGAGCCTGCATGCCACAACTACTGAAGCCTGCGCGCCTAGAGCCCGTGCTCTGCAACAAGAGAAGCCACCGCAATGAGAAGCCCACGCGCCGCAACGAAGAGTAGCCCCTGCTCGCCACAACTAGAGAAAGCCTGTGTGCAGCAACGAAGACCCAACGCAGCCAAAAATGAAATATAAATAAATAAATAAATTTATAAAAAAGAATTGAAGTATAGTTGATTTACAATGCTGTGCTAATTTCTGCTGTACAGCAGTGTTTCAGTTATATATATATGTATATATATACATTCTGTTTTCATATTCTTTTCCATTATGGCTTATCATAGGGTACTGAATACAGTTCTCTGTGCTATACAGTAGTACCTTGTTGTTTATCCATTTTATATATAAAAACTTCCATCAGCTAACCCCAGCCTCCCACTCCATCCCTCCCCAAACCCCTGCCCCTTGGCAACCACCAGTCTGTTCACACAGAAGGCATTTTAAATGGTTATATTTTCCACAGAGGGTCTAAACATGCAGAAGAATGTTAACACAGGTACCACTGTGGGCTCCGCGAACAGGGACTGTGTCACACAGTTATATATGTTCTGCAAACTTCACACAGTCCTAGAACCTTAAGGCCTTTTTCTTCTTTTTTCAAATCAGAATCAATTTCTCTCTTTCTCTCATGAGGACCTCTGAACCTCTCCAGAAACCACGGAGTCTGGTGTGGCACGTGCTGGGATTTCAAAGGGAAAGCGCCCAATATCTCCGGTTCTTTCCCACCCGTGAGACTCCACCTCCCACCACGCCCATCTCTCACCTCCAATCCCGCCAGTCTGCAGAGCAGGGCTGCACTCACACCCGCAGCTGATCCGCTCTGCTGGAAACCCTTTCCCCACTGTCGCCTGGCAACACTTGCTCCTTGAAGCCCATCTGGATGTGGGGCGAATGGACTTTCCCATCAACCCCAGGCAGCATATATTCTCTCTTCATTTGTGTCTGTGTCATTATATACAACTCGTTACCCATGCATTGTGACTTTGGTTTTGTAAACTAACGTCAGCCCGAATAGTTCGCAGATCTCCTCCCCCTACCCCACGCAAGGGTAGGGGCCACTCTTTAGAGGCAAGTAATACACGCTTCTCCCTCTTCCCCACCTTACAGTTCTAGAGAAGAAAGGGTAAAAAGCATCCAGGGTGAGCCACCTCCCGAAATCTGGCCCTGTGACTTACATCATTCCATTCTTATCTGGGTGTCGAGGCTCTTGTGTATTTGTGATGGAGTTTACTGTGAAGAGACAACTTTAAACTGAGCCATCTTGGGAAAAATGATCTTTTCAAGTTTATTCCCGTTATTTACAAACTAATTGTACCTGACTCCTGGCTGAATTCCAATTACATCCCCCCCCACCCAACCCCTTACAGCTCCCTCTGAGGCCTGAGATGTAGCTTGCTGGAAGGCACTGGCTCCACCAATGACAAGCTGCCTTGTGGAGCCCTCACCATCTGGCAGGGCTGGTTACACCCAGTTCTAAACTCTAATAGACAGTTTTATTGGATCTTAAGCCCTTTGGCATACCCCTCTTGGTAATCACGCTTTTTGAGTTTATAGACCCAATCCTATCCCTGCTGTTCAACATCCATTCCTGCTAAATCAATCCACGAGGATTCCAGAAAAAAATGCCCCAAAATCCAGGACATCAACTCTTCTTGGCCTTTTGTTAACTTGGAGGCGCTCTGAATAGTTCCCTGTGTCCTTTGCTCGCATCACCAGGTTGCAAGCAGCATCTGAGACGCTCTGCCATGAAGTGGTTGGTAAAGCAAGGGATCTACAAGGAGAAAAATCCCACTTCTGGGTCCATCTGCCGCCCAAATCGGAACCTTCTGGACAGTGTTGACCAACGCATCTCAATATTAACAAGAGAATCTGATATTTTCTCGGATGATATTAAGGGGGAAAAGTCTTTCCCTTTTTTGAAAATTTAGGAGAGGAAAGGAGTTTGGGATTTTGAATAGCTCCCAGTTAAAAAATAATAATTCACCATACGGGCAAACATTTTTGGAACTTAACACTAGAGATTTGTATCTTAACATCCGCTTCAGGCCCGAAATCTTTGGGTTACCGCACAGCGGGTGGGATTACTTCCTCAAATCAAACAAATTCCCATGCCATAACGAAGCATGTGAACTCCCCCTAGAGGGAGCATTTTTTAGGAAAGAACGAAAAACAAAAACAGAACAAAAGGCAGCTACTTTCTAGGCTGCTGGGCCTCACTTCCTTTGCCCTGAGAGACATTTCTGTAATCTGTAGGTCACAAACAACTGCTCCGTCAGCCTGTGCTTTGTTAGGTGGAAATTTTAAATTTTAAAAACAATTTCATTGAGTACAAACAACTGAACTGGAGGGGGAAAAAAGAAGCTTATCTTCTGAGCAAATTCCTCACAGTAAGTGTAGACATGAATTGTGTTCTTGGTGAGTAAGAGGACGAGGAATTTGTGTGAGAAAGTCCTTAATTCCATGTTTCAGGGACACAGGATCAGACTCCACTTAGGGAATCTCACGGTGGCAGGCTTGGTTCTTCCACTTGACCTTCCCTGTGGACGGTGGGCCGTTCACAGAGGGGAGCATGATGGAACGGAGGTGCACTGACCCTTCCAGTGGACATGCCCGCAAGTGTTAACAGTGACTTCGTCACTGTCATGAGTGTCTTGAAAAGTGGATCAGTATCTGCTGAAGTTGGACACAGGCATGGGCTATGACCCAGGTACATGCCCACGAGAAGCATATGCCTATGGTCACCAAAGACAAGTACTGGGATGGACCTTCATGGCACTGCTAGCCCCAGTGGTCCCGAGCTGGGAGCTGTTCTATCACAGTAGGAATGGACAACCAACCACCACACACGTGGTAAATGAAACTCATGTACAGTATTGAGACACAGAAAATGCACCAGTCCATGGAACTCCCCTGGTGGTGCAGTGGTTAAGAATCCACCTGCCAATGCAGGGGACATGGGTTCAAGCCTTGGTCTGGGAAGATCCCACATGCCGCGGAGCAACTAAGCCCGTGCACCGCAACTACTGAGCCTGCTCTCTAGAGCCCGCGAGCCACAACTACTGAAGCCCGCGCGCCTAGAGCCTGTGCTCCACAACAAGAGAAGCCACCGCAATGAGAAGCCCATGCACCACAGTGAAGAGTAGCCCCTGCTCGCCGCAACTAGAGAAAGCCCGCGCAGCAACGAAGACCTAACGCAGCCAAAAAAAAAAAAAAAAGAAAAAAGGAAAATAAAAGGGCACTGGTCCTATTTATTTATTTGGTTGGTTGGTTGGTGTTGCTGGATCTTCCTTGTGGCATGCAGGATCTTTAGTTGTAGCGTGAGAACTCTTAGTTGCAGCATGTGGGATCTAGTTCCCTGACCAGGGATCGAACTGGGGCCCCCTGCATTGGAAGCGCAGAGTCTTAGCCACTGGACCCCTAGGCAAGTCCCACCAGTATATTTAAATAAAGCACAAAAACAGCCAAAACTAATCTACGGGGTTAGAAGTCAGGAGGGTGTTTCTCCTGGGTGTGGACGGAAGGGAAGGAGCAGAGACAGGAAAGGCACAACTCCGTACTATGCATCACATTTCGTCCAGGCTTTCCATACAAATTTTTGTTCTGGGGGTCAGGAGTGATGATATATATAGCCATAATCATCCAGGAATAACAGAAATCACTGTCACATCCCAGGTGACTTTTTTTTTTTTTTACATCTTTATTGGAGTATAATTGCTTTACAATGGTGTGTTAGTTTCTGCTTTACAACAAAATGAATCAGTTATACATATACATACCCAGGTGACTTTTAAATCAAAGAGTTTTGAAGACTAGAGCTGCAATGTCTCCTCCCCATGGGGTAGCTTTACAAATGTTAATTAACATCAGTTCAGCATTACAATACCTCGCAGCCTTTGCTAGGACAGGCCCTGTGAACAGAGAAATGGCAGGATAGTGGCTCTTTACACCTGGTCCATGGAGGAGCCGTGAACTTGACCTACACGACCTCCACCGGTCTGCCACTGCCGGCAAAATCAAGGGGGCAGTCTCCAGTTCTGTGATGCTGAATGTCTCTGTCAGACTGGCCCATCTGTGGTGGGGACCCTCAGCTGCCTGCAGCCGGGTATGAAACCCACAAAGCTTGAGCTGGAATGATGTCGGAAAACCCAGACACTTAACTTTCCGGCTGAGAGAACGGAAGCACCAAACCCCAATGCTTGGACCACCCTGCCAGGGGCTGCCTTCCCCTCTGCACTTCTTGCTGGCATGTAATTGCTAATGCAGCATCTTAGGATATCACACCTCATGATAATAAGCTCCAAGAGAACATCTTACTTGGATCTGAGGAGCCTGGCAAATCTTTTTATCATCGAGTCTCTTAGAGGATAAACTCTTCGCTATAGATAATGGGATCGAGCCTGGGATGAAAACCATCACAGTCTCCAGAAGCGAGGGAAGCCGGACATCACAGTGTACCCTCCCCGACTCCTTTCCTGTGAACCTCGGGGGCTTCTCAGATATTTGAAAAGGGGAGGAGAGGAAAAGAAATTCAGCTAGAAATGAGGTTAGTGAAAAAGGAAAGCACTCAAGTTGCTTTAGTTCAGGCTATGAAGAGCCTTCTTTTCGCTTTCCTGACTTCAGAGTATGGGGGGGGGGGGAATGCAGAAGTTAAAGTGAGGCCATTAAATGGTCACACAGTCTACATGAATGTACCAGCAAGCTCCTTACAAACCACAGGCTCGCAGATATTCTTGGCTGAAAGGTAACCGGCCTCTAGGAAATCCAGTGAGAATGGGATGGTCGCAAGACAAGAACGTGCAAGTCTCAGGTGCCCTCCATTCTCTAGGACTCCAAAGCACTCCCAGCATCCGCATGCAGTGATTTTGTGGTAGCACTATTCCTGGGTTACGGACACAACACAGTTGATACTGAAAAGCACAGGGTATTTGTAGCCCAGAGGCAGCCATTCATTTGTCCATCAGGCTGCTCACTGAGTCTGGGCAGCGGCCTTGGGTGGCTCCAGTGAGGACGGCACTGTTTTCTGTGGACACCATTAGACAGAAGTGAAGAGCAGCGTTCAGGGATGAAGGGAGATTACTTGACACCCTCCTTAGCGACGGGTTGAAATGCAGGAGGCAGCCCAGAAAAAGCTCTTCAAGTTTTTAGAACTGAGCATATTTTGAGGTCAGAATCACAACCAAGAAAGTGGAACACTCTTTTTCACATCACATATTTTTTGATAAATTAAGAGCACTGGTAAAATAAAAACAAGTCTTCTTTGACTTAAGTATTTCATCTTTTTATTTCAAAACAAGAAAGGATACCAAGAAGCAGAAGAGTGAAACAGTTAAAACCAGCAAAGCTGCAAAGTAGGAAAGAAAGTACAAAGGAAGAAATGGATCCGATGTCAATATGGTTGCTTAATGCAAACACAGGGCTCTGATGCTGCAGACCTAAGAAGTCGCGTTAAGTCCAAGGACTTCAGCAGGCTCGCTGACCCATCAGTGGCAGGGCTACGCCCCTTTTCTGCTGAACTTAACTTTACACGTTCTAGACACGTCATGCACATACAGGTTACACTTTACGGTTACACGAAATTGCATGCAATTCACACAGAGAATCATTTTGAAGGCACTGTTGTGCAGCCGGAGCTGCTACTTTCTGGCAAGTCCTTCCTAAGTTGTCTTGCAAGTGGTCCTCCTTTTTATTTATTCATATTTGAAACTTTGGTGCAAAACCCTGGTGCCGTCTAATCCCACCTACCCTGCCAACCATTTTGGTTTTGTGTCTCACCCTCTCCTCCACTTCTCTTTCTTAAAGGTAGGCTCCAAACTTGGAAGGTAATGTTTCCTGACAATAAGATCCCCCTTTATTTGGATTTACAAATGATTTTTGAGTCAAGCAGCAATTTACAATTTTGTTGCTTGAAAACAAGTTGCTACCAGTTTCTTTTATTCCTGAAATTCAGCAAGGCCAGTAACTCAGAAATTCCAAGAGATAAAATACACGAGGTTCTGTATACACATTAAATAATTTCTAATTCCAATTCAAATATGGCCTTGGATATGTTTAAGTCAACCTTAACTTTTAAAGTGTTATTTCAGTCCATACTGCCTTAAGAGGCTCACTCCCAGATTATAAAGCCCTAGATTCATGGGCTGCATGTACTCACATCCTTAGCAAAGAAAACCGCTCTGCATAATCTTTAAGGACATAAATGCACATTTCTAGTTTTAAAATTTTGTAGCAAAGCAGGATAACATGGAGGACTAACCCATCTGGACCACAAGAAATTCACCTTTAAACTTTACCAACTGGGCTCTGCTACAGGATGCTGTTGTCCTATCAACTAGGTAGGTCTGAAAAGGAGAATGTATTTAACATTCTAAATCTCATAATGGAAACGGTGTATGTTGCTCTCCAACCAGAAAGGTTCATCCCTGACTCCCCCACTTCTCGAAAGTAAGATAAAAAGCACCAAAAAAGCCTTCCTGTCATTCACTCATATGGTCATCCCAACTCCCCAGAGGTCAGCAGAAAGCACAATGGAACTGATTTTCGTACAGGCCAAGTAAAAGGTTTCGAAAACTCCTCCCACAGGCGAGGCAACAGAAAGCTCTGAACTGGAACTTACCTGGATCGACCTCTGCCTGAAGTCCCACTCCGCTCAAGCACAGATGGGACTAGCCCTAACTCACCCACTCTCTCTACCCCAGCTACAGACCAGACTTGCAATGCTGCTATAACTACAGACTGCAGGGATGCTTCCTCATTCAGTCTTATCAAGCAAACCAAAAAAAGAATGTCTATGAAAATGTGTAAATACTGTAATTGAGTTTTGAATATTTTGCACCAACTACAGATGTCTCAAGATAGAATCTTCTTTCTAGCTCATTCACTTTTGTTAGAAACACTTCATTTTCCCCCCAAAAGAAAAAAATACACATTATGAAAAGCGTGTCTTATTGCTAAAAAAAAGTGAATTCCAAAACACACACATGCCCACCAAGAACAGAAGGAAAAGAACATCTGCAAAACAGGACTCATCTTTTCTAATCCCAAACCTTCCGATTCAACCTCTGACTTTGTGCCAATTATCTTCTCCTTAAGATCAGGCAAGAACTAAGAACAACATTCACCCAAATGGTGCGGGAGAGTCACCTCGTTGGCTAAGAAACTGCCGTTAGTCTTTTGGATTAACAAGGACCTGGGAAGGAATGACAGCTTGTACACTCGAGTATAAGAAGAAGGGCAGAGAGGGGAGGGCATTATTCCTCCCATGGATGACAGTGATAGAAGGAACCACGGTACAGCAGGCTCAGGGGATATGAGAGCTGCTCAAGTGTATTCCTCCCCAAGCAACAGAGAAGGGCTGCTTCACTCCATCCAGCTCTGCAGAGTGTTTACTTAAAAAAAAAGCTACTGGGCCAGAAAAAGAATCAAAAGGGCTTTGTCACTGATCTAATCGTAACCGGAGCACGGCTTCACATCTCACATGATCCCACACGGTATCACTTGGATCTGTGGGAATGGATGGATGCCTGTGCTTCCAGGCTGAGGCCGTGGCCGGGAGAACGCAGACACCTGTAACCCAATCTGTGAAATCTCACGAGTGAGCAGAGGGCCTTGGGGCAGCAGTTAACATAGCACTAACACTGCATGCGGCACGACTGCAAAATCATCACTTCATCGATTTTCCCTTACTGTTCACACCTAGGATGCATGTTTTCCAGTGAATAGGGTCTAAGATTTTGAAACAATTAAAAGCAGCACTTAGGATCAGAGAGTAAAACTCGGGCCCTTTTCCCCTTCTCTTGGATCAAAAAGGAAGAAATAAAGCAAACCAGTGGCTGCAGAGTACACACTGGATGATGACACACAGAGCTAAGTGTTAAAAGGAGGGGCAACCTCAGAGACACGGCCTGGAGACCACCACATGGACTAGCCCTGCAGCCTGACAGCTGGTCAAGCCGGCTGGAGCCCAGGCCAATGACCGGTCCACTTCCCACACACAAAGGGAGGAGTGAGACGGCAAAGTGGGAGGAACACGAAGTGTCCAGCCTAAGAAAGGGGCAAAGAAGTGGGTTAAAATAAGAATCTTTTAACGATGTTTACTTTCAGAAACAAGGCTATTTTATGTGAGGACCAAATACTACCCCGTAAAATTCAATTTCAGCAACTGAAACCTGTAATGATGAGGTGTCTACGTTAAGGAAACCAAATTGTAAACTCCTTGGCTCAGGCCTGAAACTCCCATTCCCCTTGGTAGTAAGTAGGTAGAAAATGAGGCCAGATTTTAATACACCTCCCTTCTGAATATCTAAATCCTCCCAATACTTTTCTCAGGGGGAAATGATTCTCCCTGGACATTTTAGTGTCAAAGTCAGTGCCTACCACCAACCCTTCAAGGCGCAGAACTAACTTAGGTCTACATGTAAGTTCATCACGCCCAGCTTCCACTTGCCCAACCACCACCGCCGGGCAGCCTGGCGGCACCTGAGGTCACACGGGGCCTGGGTGACAGCGCTAAGTTAGTCCACCACCAAGAACGGACAAACCTCAGACTTGAGGATACGAGCATCTAAGGAAACTCTGGAACATGTAAAACACCCAATGCCACGGCACGCAGAACAAACCGAGTTTACACCTGAGTTCAACATGGTTAATGACAATAAAAATTCCAAATCGGTATTTCTCACCTAAAATTTAAACGAAGCAAATTGAAAAACGTCTCTAAAAATGCCTTTAATCTTTACAAAAGGGACTCAGACTAAGGTTCCATGGACGTGACTAAGGGCATGAACGAACCATAATCTTGAAAAGCCTTCTGTGGTAATTTCTTTTGTATGATTAAAATAGCTTGTATTTTAAGTGTAAACCAAGAACCTATTTTCTCATTTTCTATAGATTTGAATGGAAACTTTGGGACCTGACGGAGAATTAAATATCCTTCAGTGTAAACACCTATCAATATAAATTTCTTCAATGTAAATTTTCTAAATGCCATTTCCTGTGTAATCCAAAGGACCAACTAACTGCATGCTTTTTAATATATTCTAAGTCTTCTTGGAAGAACAACCATTAACCAAAAACCAAATGCACCCATATGATGTTACTCACTGCCTACATTAGCAATTTCTTTTTGATATATTTTAAAAATTGTTATCTATTGCTAAAGAAATCAGTCTTGGAGTCAAAGGGGAAAAAAGTTAAATCAAATTTAAACATGATAAACTATGAGGCTGTGATTTTTATACAGATTTTTACACTTATGGGGTAAATGCAAACTTAGTCCTCTAATGAAACGTATCAGCTTTTCTAATAAGTTCTATTAAAATGAAAGCTGACTTCTCTCAGAACCGTTGAGAAAAGGTCGTATTTGAGTTTTCAGTTAGTTATATGAAAAAGTGATGTAAAAGAACACCCTTGGGCTTCCCTGGTGGCGCAGTGGTTGACAGTCCGCCTGCCGATGCAGGGGACGCGGGTTCGTGCCCCGGTCCGGGAAGATCCCACATGCCGCGGAGCAGCTGGGCCCGTGAGCCATGGCCGCTGAGCCTGCGCGTCCGGAGCCTGTGCTCCGCAACGGGAGAGGCCACAGCAGTGAGAGGCCCGCGTACCGCAAAAAACAAAACAAAACAAAACAACACTCTTTAGATGATGCGTATGTCCTCCCTACCCTCAGCTGCCTCCGAGGCCCTGATTTCTTCCCTCTACCTAGGAATCCCACAGACCTATACCAGAAGCTTCCAGGGGCTCTGCGCTCTGCTCAACTGCTCCAAGTATACAACATGCTTCAGAGAAGTGGGGTACATCTCAGTGACGGGGACCTTTTGGCTCAAACACTTAAAACTGAGGATTCAGCTTTATTTATTCTTCATGTTAAATTAATCAGCAAGTATTTGAAGCCTACTACATGCCTTAACTGATACTAACATTTCAGCTTAGAGAGTTTATGTGCAACACATGAATCTATAACTGAAAAGTCCTTTTTTCCTTTCTTGACGTTCAGATATATCGATTTCATCAGATTGAACAAAAAAAAACCAATAAATGTGGCAGTAATTCTTTCAACATCCTAAGTCATTATGACAATCATTTATTTATCCTCTCACAGGGACAGTTACTTTAAAAAAAAAGCTCTTTAGAAAGAGATACATTTACATAGTTCATAACATTAGGAGCTTTCAGTTGTATCCCCTTACTGATTCAATTTGCTTCTCTGTGAATTCACCATTGGTATCAACAAGGGAGATATCCTAGACCTCCATTTAAGTTGATGCTGCATGTCCCTAACCCTCCTAAATTTACTCTAGTAATTCTTTTCTCATCAATTTTCGACGTTTTGAAAGTTTGAAGGTTTCACTTTTCAAGTATTATGAACAGATATAAAAACCTACCGAGCCTCAAAACTTATCTAGAGGCAACATAAAGGAAACAAACATAACCCACAGCCCATTTGGAAGTTTGGAACAGAGAAAACCTGCATTCTAGACCCTCGACAGTCGTTTCTTGAGGGGTTACCAACTTTAGCTTCTTAGGCAAATGTGCTTATTTTGAGAGAAAACTACTCTTAAAAATAAATGTTCTCCACTGCGTCTTTTTGTAGCCAGATACCTGGGACAATTCTATTCACCCAGATTGACAAAGATTCCTTACGCATACTTCAGAAACACCTAAGTCTAAATATAAAATGGCTTTTCAGTGAAAAGTCAGAGGTATTAGCATCACTAATTTCATGATACTCTCGGGATCCCTTTCTCATCCCTTAGAGCTTTGAGGAGATGTACAGATACGAATTCATCTATTAAAAACAAAAACGGTACTACCAGGAACACGTGTGGAGTTTTAATGTGAATGCTGGAGTAAATGTCTTCAGGAAAGCAGATTATGCAATAGCTTCATAAAGGAATTAAGAGCTCCTAGAGAGTTCTTTCACACAGTATGCTTTATATGATGTCATTCTTACGCTTAATCGATAGAACTGAAAGGGTAATAGGGTTATATATAAAGTTAGGATGGCTACAGAAAGGAATCACAGAGATCCGGTAGCATACCTTTGTAAACTGTGCTTCAAAGGATAACACTACTTAGAACTTAAAGACCAATTCTTCACAAGGGCACTGGAAGTATATACAAATTTAGGAGACAAAGTTGTATCTAGGCAAATTTTAAAGGTTACCACCCATTACTTCATTCATTTTTGAATGGGAAGTGACTCTTAGTTTGTAGACAAACATTCTGATTTATACATGAAGGGAAGCAAGAACCCGAGACAGGACAGAGAGAAAAAAATCAGTTAATATGTTTACACCTGTGGACTGGGTAATGACTGCAAACGTCAGTGAACGGCAGGAACATGGGGTCCATGAGAAGCGGAGAGGATGAGGGAGGGAAAAGCTGGGGTCCGGTAGGAGAAAGAAGACAAAGACTGTTGTATTTCTAATGAAGACATTCAAATTTTAAAGCGAACTCAAAATCAGTACTTCTTAAGAGTCAGATAAAATGTACTGCTGCTTATATGTGGGTTTCAAGAACTACATATAAACAAACACTATATAAACAAACACTACTGTATAAACAAACACTATAGATACAGATTTCACTATATTTAAAACTCAGTACTTGGTAAGGCCCTTACAATATCCTTTACACTGCAAACTATATAAAGGAAAATTTTAACTGCATAAATGAGTTTAACGTGTCTACGCTGTAAAACAAAATGGAGTAAACTTAAACATTTATCACTCTCTTGACTGTAAGACACTGTACCAAGCTGGGCCGAGAGAAAATAAGAACACACAGGGAACACCCAATAGCTATTTCAAGCAAAAAGTAGATAGATACATTACCACATATTCCCTTTGTATACATTACTTAGTATTTATGACTTATGAAATCTTTGTAGTGTTGGTATGTAAACTTTAAGAAGTGAAGTCACGGACTTTAAAGAGTGTTTTCTACATTCAATACAACTTATTTTAGAACCAACAAATTATGTCAGAAGATTATCTAAGTGTCACAAACAAGCAACACGTATATACTGCAATTTTATTTCAATCGCACAAACGAAGTTAGCATGTAGGAAATTTAAATGAAACAGTACGGTAAAAATAGCAGAGAACCAAAAACTCTAATAAGGAAGTACACCTAAAGCATGAGAATTCAACATTCATTAGTGTTTCATCTTCAGTTTTGATTGACACTTGATGCTTGCAACTTTTGAAACGAACTTTGAGATCATGATGACTATTCTGAAGAGATTTCAGCACCAGCACTAAGATTTGTACATTCAGTTGGTTTGCAATTGACTTGTTAGCCATTTACATAGTGTATAGTACAGATTTGTCACAGGTCAGATCACAGTGTTGAAGGAAAGAAGTACCTTCCTGTAATTAGCAAGGATCCCCTAAACTGCACTCAGCTTAAGACATCCAATGTACAAGAGCACGAAAACCATCATAATATTGTGGCTCCAGGGAACATAGTTTTGATAAGGAAAATAACCTAAGCTTCTGTTTCCCATTTTAATTACTGAAATCTCTAACAATGACAAAACTGTCACATAGGACAGCAAATGTATACAGTAATTCAATTAAACTTCTTGGAAAGAACACATTTAGCAATCTGGGATAATGCAGAACGACAGGAAATAAAACGTGATTCAACACTGGTTCTTTTTGTCATTTTACACAGACATCATGTTAATATTAGACCAAGGCACAAAACGTTTAGTGCATAAACCAGTTTCTTTTTTAAGATCTAGCATTTTTACCGTAGTCTTTTATCTTACTTTGGACCACTTGTACCCAGTACTCTATCCTACTATAGACTGTTTAACTTAATCAACAAAATCAAAAGTGATTTCTGACCAGATTTATGGGGGACATAAACATGGTATCATCAAAGTGTTTGCATAACCAAAAGTACAATAGTAAAGATGAAAATGCCTCCGATTTCTTTTAGAAAGTAGTACTTCATAAGCTTGCTGCATCTGTAATGTCTTCACTATTGGATGACAATGAAGAGTTGATAGAAAAGAAGAACTGTATACTTGAATTACGATAGCTCATCCATCACAGATCTAAAAATGTAGTTTCTACGGAAACAGGAACTATTTTAACAAGGGAAAAACATTCCCTCATTCAAACCTCTTTGAAGTGGTAATGGCTGCAAACTTGCAGCGCTTACAAGACTATGCTATCAACAAGTTCTGTCTTACGAACTTAGATTAAGAAAATCTAGAAAGCAGACGAAAGTGGATTATTTCTTCAAAATTTTAGTAAAACTACTGATAATCAAAGGTTTCAAAGCAAATATGGCACATAATAACTCAAGCATAAATCAAGATGGAGAGCCTGGAGAACTGTGATTTCCTAAAATTTCAAAAAATTCTATCATTGCAACATACAGGATTTCTCCCCTATTGTAATCTTAGAAGTTTCAAAGAAAAGGGAGTGGATAACATACACACACGTGAGTGCCCACACAAACACGCACGCACGCACACACATGGTGGTAAATAGAGTATCTAGTTCCTTCTTTCCACCACCTAAGTCTCACTTTATTTATTAAAAGAAAATTATGCAGGAACCCCCTCGTTGTTTTCCCTTTATCTAATGATTTCTGTGACCTTAATTTGCTGCCGTCATTGTTACTTTTCTAGTATTTCAACATAACAAGGTTCAAAAGCAGCTTTGTAGTCAGGAATGTGTACCTGAACACCTGTATAACTGCAGGGCGCCTAGGTAATAACAGCCAAATTCAGGGATGGAACTTTTGAGTCCCACACTAAGATGTAATTCATGTGAAGCTCAGAATCATGTTTCAGACCACTGAACTTACTCAAGTGAAAATACAAATAGCTGAAGACATGATGTAAAAGATTAAGTACTTGGTGCTGTTAACATATTTACGAATTAAAGTCACAAAATATTCCTCATTATTATTCATGCAGATAACTGAGAACGAAGATAGTGCAGAAATTAACTTTAAATAAAAAATTATTCCTTCCCTTCCTCCCGCTCCCCTATACTCTACAAAATGTTTTCCCTGGGACTAGGCCTTGAAAAGGCCACTACATATTAGTTTGACATGCATTACTGTCTGCAATTTAAAAAGCTAATTTTGTGGTGGTTGTAATTACATTATAAAAAGGTCCACGTGCATAAATCTAAAAAAGGTTGAAAACCTACAGTGAATCTACAATATACTGTTTTACATTTGACCACTGGTTTGTGTTATGTAGGAGTCACAGATTTGGTAAAGCATTGTAACAATTTAGGAAGGCATCTAAATCTTTAAATTCTGGACAAATTTTATGTTTGAATCTACAAAATTGCATGAAGGCTAAACTCGAGAGACTTCCTATCGTTCTAAAATTCCTCACTCCGAACAAATCATTTTTAGGACACTTTCTTATAAATATCACCCTTTGAAAGCACATACAATTCCATTCGTTCCACATTTTATGATCTTAACCTACATAGGGCTGAACTCGATTATTCATGGAATATCAAATATGATAGGAAGACAAACCTGAGAGAAACATTTACAATACAAGAGCATAACTTGCTCAATTCCTCATCACCATTCTCTGAAAAAAAATTCTCAAGCCTTTCTCCTCTTTATTTTAGCAATGGATTGTGGAAAACGTGCGATTTTCTCTTGACATGAAAGTATTTCAATGCATGGTGATCTTGCCTGACGGATTCAGTATTTTCTGCATAACTGATACAGAAACTCCTAATGACTCTCCTCCATCCCGTTGTAAAGGTCAGAGAAAAGCAGAAAACTGTGAGGGAAACAGCTTATCGCCAGAGTAGTAATGTCTGAAGGCTTTCAAAGTATGTTGGTTTTTCCCTCCTTCCGACTGTTTGTCTCCATTTTCTTCTTACAGCTCACAAGATGTAAGGGTTTTGTTGTTGTTAACACAGCTGTTCTTTGTAGGTTTTTGTTTTTTCTTTTCCTTTCTCCAGATTAAAGTCCTGTCTCTCCTTAGTTTGATTCTCTAGGCAGTATTTGACTTGCTCAGTTCCTGCCTGATTGCTGGGTAGGAAAAGGAAAAATATTAAAAGTAAATATAATGATAAGGTAAAGTAAATGGGTGATTCATTCTTAAGAAATCTTAACGATTGTATTCAAACTCACAGTAATAAAAAGACATACTGATCTTGCATCTTTCATTGCAGAAATCTTTGTTTTCTTATTTTTACGAAGACCACACTAATTTCTATATATTTATATATTCTCTCCATTTTGTACACAAAACGAAAACACCGATTTTGGGGGCTTAAAACAAGAGGCCAGTGGGATGGGATGGATGAACAGAAGTAACCTAGAGAAAGACTTCTTCACCAAGTTTTCCATCTAATACTACTCAACACTGGAAACTTACTTAGGAATCTTGCTTACCCCTATTCTCACAAATAATTTCCATTATATGAAGGAGACAGAGCTCCTCCCTGACTCCTAAACCAAGTAAAGGGCAGGATAATATGGAAAAGTAATTGTTTTATGGCCTCAAGTAATAAACTGGGTATTTCTTTATTTGCATTTTCTTTAAAATGGCTATTCTTGAACACTACTCTAAAGGGTAGCAAATTTGTTTAGACACTCACCATCAATGAGCTCTTCTTTTAGCTTAGTTAATTCTTTTCTCATTTCATCTAAAATGTCCTAAAATATTAAGAGAAAAACATCAGAAATACAGAAAAAAAACTGTTAAAAAGATTCTTGCTCACATAAAATTTTAAGAATGTATGACATATTATGTATGTTTTTTGTTTCCAGAGTCACAATTTATGTCGTAGAAGATTAACCTTGGTAAATTTTGTTTTAATGGCCTTTGCTTCCCAATCTTTGCTTATTCTAGCTTAGCAAAATATGAAGCAGAATGTTTTCTAAAACTAAAATAATTACTTGGTCGTCCAGTGAAAGGTATGATTCAGATAATTTCTAGAAAACGTAATGGCTCTGCTTTTTTTTTTTTTTTTTTTGCTGTACGCGGGCCTCTCACTGTTGTGGCCTCTCCCGCTGCGGAGCACAGGCTCCAGACGCGCAGGCTCAGCGGCCATGGCTCACGGGCCCAGCCGCTCTGCGGCATGTGGGATCCTCCCGGACTAGGGCATGAACCCGTGTCCTCTGCATCGGCAGGCGGACTCCCAACCACTGCGCCACCAGGGAAGCCCCTGGCTCTGCTTTTAATCTAGTCTTCTGGGAGCTGTCTAAGAGGTAATAATATATAAAGAAGTTTCAAGGAAGAAGACATGTGAATTGGACAACCAGCGCTTGGCAAATCTGTCACCTGGTCTGAAGTACGGGGACTCCTTACTTCAGGAGTCACCAGAGCTGCCAAACTAAGTTTCAAGGAATCTAGAATTCCCCTGGAGGGCCCTCAGGGACTGCCCTAATAGGTGGGGAAGGAAGAGGATCGGACCCCGCTGGACGTGCACATCCAAGAAGCAGGGACCAGCCACACATAGCTACTGAGCACTTGAAACGTGGCTAGTCTGAAGCGAGATGCATTGTAAATGTAAAACAGACACCAGATTTCAAAGATTTAGTATGAGGCAAGTAATGTACAATAACTCATTAGTAATTTAAAAATACTGATTATATATTGAAAGATTATTTTGGCTATATTAGGTTAAATAAAATATATTAAAGTGAATACCACCTGTTTCTCTGTATGTAATGTGGCTACTACAGATTTAAAGTACTATGTGGCCCGTGTTATGTTTCTAGTTAACAGTGATGCTCTGGACCCTCCTTCCTATATGAAAACCGATCCATCTTTACATATTTTGCAAAATCAATATTTATAAAGTTCAATTTGAAATAATGGATACCCCCTAGTTAAAAAATGAAGACTGTGTAATATGAAAGCTAAAAGAGCTAATAAGGTGACACAATTTTTTTTTTTTGCGGTATGCGGGCCTCTCACTGCTGTGGCCTCTCCTGTTGCGGAGCACAGGCTCCGGACGCGCAGGCTCAGCGGCCATGGCTCACGGGCCCAGCCGCTCCACGGCATGTGGGATCTTCCCGGACCGGGGCATGAACCCGTGTTCCCTGCATTGGCAGGCGGACTCCCAACCACTGCGCCACCAGGGAAGCCCAAGGTGACACAATTTTAATGGGTGAAAAATAGCTATCCTTTGGAAGGATTAATTTCAAGTTATTTGACTTTAATACTGCACACACCTCAGGTAACATTAAATTGCTCTGTGTTTCAGGTTCATAAAAAAAGCTTTTCACGCTTAAAATAAGGTTGAAAACTATCAATTAGTTTAATTCCTTCATTTTCCAATGAGGAAACTGAGGCACAGAAGTTATTATATGGACTAACAGATATCCTTTTTCAAATTAACTTATTTAACTTAACTTTAACTGATTTAACTTAAAATCAGTCCTAAAATCAAACCTACCCTCTCTTCTAGTCCCCTACTTCAGACTGCCAAGAACTTACCATATTTTAAATGTGTGCAAGTGCTCCATTTTAAAATGTTTTTCAAGAAAAGAAAGCCATGTTTAACACACAGGAAACAAGGGCTTGATTATCAAAGACCACATGCTTTTCAAATTACATAACTCAACTGAACTGTTCAAACAGCTTTGCAGTATAAAAATTAGGTTGATCTGAAATTGTTAGTATTTCTCTTTAATTCCTATTTGACTTTGAACTCATTATTGCAACATTATTGGTCTCTTTTTAAGCCCCACTCAAACTTTGTTGGCATTTTAAAAAATGAGTGATAGAATGGGGAAAGCGAACTCCGAATAAAGACTGGGTTCTTTTTTTTTTTTTTAATAATTTAAGTGTGTTAGTTTCTGCTTTATAACAAAGTGAATCAGTTATACATATACATATGTTCCCATATCTCCTCCCTCCCACCCTCCCTATCCCACCCCTCTAGGTGGTCACAAAGCACCGAGCTGATCTCCCTGTGCTATGCGGCTGCTTCCCACTAGCTATCTATTTTACATTTGGTAGTGTATATATGTCCATGCCACTCTCTCACTTTGTCCCAGCTTACCCTTCCCCCTGCCCATATCCTCAAGTCCATTTCTCTAGTAGGTCTGAGTCTTTAGACTGGCTTCTGATCCTGACTGTGGGACTGAGTAAATTTAACTTCTCTGAACCTCAGATGTGCACAACTTGAGTACAAACACTATGTTATCTGACTACTATGAGAATTAGGGGACAATGTCGTGCGAATAACCTAGCAAATGTGTAGCACTGAAGTCCGCCAGACAGTCAATAAAAGCCTGCTACAGTGATCTGTACAACTGTTATTTTCAGAGGCTACCCTGAAGTGCAGGGTAAGAAGACAAAAATTAAATTTTTCACTACAGGCACATCTGTACTCAGGTCTGCAAAACTGAGAGTTGTTTTACTAAGATGTCCTGCCTTCCATTTCAAATCTTTTAAACACCACCATTTAAAAAAAAAAATTATTTACCTCTTCTAGAAATAAGATAGTTCAAGGTTCCAAAATCACCTATTACTCCTTCCTTTTTTTTTTTCTGTGTATACAGGTATTAAATATAATGCATATGTATCCAAAATACGAACAATATCTTTTTCCTTTTTATAAAATCGACATAACTGTTCATACTGTTTGGTTACCTGTCTGTTTCACCTAATGTGGGCAAGTGTTCACAATTCATTGTTCAATATTCTCAGTTATGGTTCCTTAATAGCTGCAGTGCCCTCCTCCACACTGTATAGTTACATACTTCTATCCTATTTTCTTAGCATAAATTCTTCAAAGTGAAATTGCCGGGTTCAAAGGTAAATCATTTATTTTTAAGGCTTTTGGTTTGTCTTCCCAAACCGCTTCCTAGAAAGCAGAAGTATGTGAGGTGAGAGTGCCCATTTTCCTCACATTCTTGCTAAAATCAGACTTGGTGGGTCCATTTCGGCTAATGATAAGTGAAAAGTGCAAGCCCATTTTTTTTTTTTAAGCAATTGTACACCATTCACTTACATTTAAAGTTTATAATATAGCATTAAACCATTGCCCCTACCCTCCACCACTGTTGGCACTTTATGCAAACTTATGAACCAAAACATGAGGATTTGAAAAAAATAACATAGTACTAATACCACTGTTTAACTTGCGTAAAAAAATATCTAACTCTACATTCTTTTTTTTTTTAACTCTACATTCTTTTCAAACACGTTCGCAACCTGTCAAACATATGCACATGGGATATTTTTTTAAAAAGAACAAGTGCAAATAAGGGGAAGCTGCCACTGGTCGCCCACCTGCTTCAGCCTGTCATAATCCAGTCCCTCCGTCTGGACTCCGTTGGCACTGGGCTGTGACGAGGGTGCAGATTTTGGTCTGTACAGATGAAATTTTCAGGACAGGTAAATAACGCTTAGGATATTTAATGAGCTCATTAGTAATTGCAAACTTACCAACCCAACACCAGATTAAAGTACATTTCTTAAAACATGAGTTAAAAAGTTAATTGTTCTAATAGTTGCAGAACTGATAAGAACATATGAAAGTATTTCTCACTTTTCTCAGTATTATCAGTTATTTGTAAAGAAATCAGAAAAAGGTGATAAGATGAGAAGACTTCTCCAGTAGAGGACGACACTCTTTGGGCACGAGGAGGGTGACTGGGTAACATGTGGCATGGTGATCAGGACAGACGGGAGGCCAGCTGCAACGTCCCAGCCCAAGTAAAACAATCATGTTTTCTCCTTTTGAAACTGTACGTTATCTACTAAATATCTGACAAACCAATGAACAGGAAATTATAAAGACTTGAATATTTCACTCTATATAAATCAATTTACAAATTCTATGCAGGGGAAAAAATACTTAATGAGTATGATTTCTTTGTATGTGTTTTATTCCGTTTTAAGCATCAAAACAAATAAGGATATTGGAAAAATGATTATTAAATTACAAGTATATTCATGTGGCTATTTCCCAATGAAGTTTTTATGAAGACATCATCTGAATTGTCATCTACTTCCATAAACTTATTTTATTTTTTTAAAAGGAAAAGGGAGGGGAATGCCACATAGAAGCAGATGGTCAATTACTACTGCACTTTCAGAAGTTTAGCTTCTGTTAAAAATTTTACATGAAGAAATAAGTCTTAAGTATTAGGTACATTTTTATCAAGTCAGTCAGTCATGGCTCCCTCTCCAATTCTGGCAATGAGAGAAAATACTAAGTGGAAGATCTAGAATTTTAATTAGATGGTCCTTTATTTTCAGGTTTAGTATATACTAAGTGGCCACTCTTTAAGGGTCACAAATCAATGCAAATGAAAACCATTAGTCAAGTCATATATTTCCAACTTTGCAGAGTACCAATGTTAGAAATTTGAACCAAGATTCAATGGGTATAATAACTTTTTCAAACTTATAATTGTTATAAGGCATATTTATACTTCAAACCCATAGGCACTGTTTGTGAAGATGAAATATTGAGTTAATCTGCTTTAACATCAAACATATGACAACTTAAAAGATTGTTGTGAAGGAAGACAACCAATTTTATTACATATCTGCTGCTATGTTTATATGAACAAGAAAAATAATAACTTTCAGAAAACCTCATTCAAGAGGCACTGAGCTAGGCCCTGGGTTGGATAAGAAGATTTATATGACATACTTCCTTCCCTCTTGAGACAATACACCTTTTTCACTTTGCTGAGACTACTTAATTCTACAGTCAATTAAGACGTATTGAGACCCACAGTGTGCAAGTCACAGTGCTCTGGAGAGCCTGGTCTACACAGTAAATATTCATAAAGGTTGACATACTGTGCATTTCATTTACCCATAGTGTCCCATCCTGCTCTCCAGAAGTAAATTATTATTTATTCTGCTTTTCTTTTACATTTCACATTTAACTGGTACAAACTAGCTAACTGTTTTCTCCTAAACTTATACTGGGCTGGCCAAAGAGTTTGTTCGAGTTTTTCCGTCAGGTTTTTTTGTAAGATGTTACAGACTATCCCTGAAATTCATGTGAATAACTACCGTCTGCTACTTAACCAGGCATTATGTTATGAATATATCCATATTTAATAAACAATGCAAAATTATTGTTATATGACAGAAAACTGTGGAAACATGCAATTTTTAAAAACTTTAACTCATGCTAACATGCAATCCACCTCCACCGCCACCACCACCACCACCACCACCACCACCACCACCACCACCACCACCACCACCACCACGATAATTTACTAAAGGGGGGAACTTTTCATACTGAAGGAAAGACGTAATCACCACTTCTCAAAAAAGGCTTATCAACATTATCCCAGGGGGCACTACGTATGAAAGCAGCAAGGTAACTGAGAAGATTTACAACAGAAAATCTCATTGTTAAATGCTACTTTTCTATGTGCTAGCAAATTTTCTAAATAAGTCTTCTGCTCAAAACAATTAAACCATCTCAAAAAAAGCAGGAGAAACTGTTTCACTATTGTATTATGAACACTTTATGCAGATTTAACTGGCTGACAAAATGAACTTACCAAACATTTTAATCATCTATGGCATGAAAATAATTGTAGCTAATAACAGTCTGGCCACACAGAGTCTGATTACAGAACTCCTTACTCACTGCCATAGACACCCCCTCCATATACTATTTAATTCATGCTCCCAGTAGACCTGATGTGTATTTTTAAAAATAGATGTATATAATAACATGGGTATGTCTCAGTTATTTCTAACATGAGGGTTTTTACCATAATTGATAAGAAAAAAGGGGTATTCTCAGAGGTTTTTATTACTTTATAATGAGAGTGTTGCCTCTAGATACCTGCCTATAAAATAACTGTACTACAACTGTTTAAGTCTCTATTCTGCCAAATTAATTCTAAATATGGCTTAAGCACTTGAGGATTTTAAGTAATTGTCAATTTTTTTAATCAAGAAAGAAATACATGGCTCATATCCTAAGTTTTCTTAATTAAAAAATGGTATAATAAGACTCATCCTAGAAAAGAAATAATCTCAAGGATGTTAGGTTGATAAAGATACTCAGTATACTGCAAAGTATGTAGGAAATAGAGATTTTCCTCAAATAATAAATTATTACAATTGTGGCTATAGTACTGTCCTGTGTTCCAGTGACAAACAGTACAGGATCTTCTATTCAAATTTTTAAAGCCTTGTCTTATAAAGAGAACGGCCTTTAAAATAAAATGCAAAAGCTACAAACACTCTAGATATATGAGGCCTTAGATTCCCATGCTAGTATTTCTGATATGTTTATCATTTATATTAGTATTTCTGATATGTTTATCATTTATATTTATCATAATCCAAATATAAACTGATGGCGGGGAAATGAATACTATTGATCTATTAATTTTTCTCATTAAAATCGCTCAGAATTTTTTAAAAAAGTGTTCTAAATACAGCTACATATGAAAGGCTCGATCTGCCTACATCTCTCCCTGTGGTGATGACCAATCCATGTAGAAAAAGCTCAGCCCTATAACATATTATTTCAAAGTCTCAAATCACAAAGTCACATCAGGATGATACCTGTGTAATGAATCATAGGACCTGTTGTCAAAAACAATCTGATTTTTCCTTGAAGAATCCCGTCTATGAAGGGGAAAAACCATTTAAAGGGGTATACAATAGAACTTTAAAAATTAATTCTCATTATGTTACTGTTTTATAGGTTTTTAGTTATAGCAAACAGAAGAAGAACTAAAGGAGTCCATTAACTTTAAAATAACTGTTTTTCCCAATTAAAAAAAAATTATCTGGAGACTGAATCTAGTTATGTGAGGACACTGTTTACTTGACAATTACAGAGAATTTTTAAAAATCATTACGCAATGGCTACTTTTACAGACTGCAGACATAGTAAAATCTACCTATACAAAGATTCAACAAGTATCAGAACACAACCAAAGACATTTCTATTGGAGTGAATACAAATAAAACTACAGGTTCAAATAAAAAACACAATAAAAATCACTATAGCTTGAAGTATACAAAATTAACTCTTCTCAGGAGGCACATAAAGAACTCTTTTTCCATCTTGAATACAAGATCTGTAAGCTCTTAATAGAAACCACAGGAAGAATTCACAAACTTTCCAATGTTGTGTTCCAGTCATGATTTAGAGCATTTTTAATGTCAACACTCTTGCTTTTATTCTGTCTGACATCTTCACTTAATAAATATAGCCTATGCAATATCTCACGTATATTATAGGATATTAATCCATCTTATCACTAACATAATTTTGACATGGATGTTCAGAAGAGAAATGGGTACTTTCGGTACTGTGCAAGAATAAAGTGTGCTTAAATAAAAACAAAAAATGGCCAATATACTTGCTTTCAGAAGGAACGGGGTAAATAATTTAGGAAGAAAAGCAATACAGTTATTAGTCTTTTAAACATATTTTAAAAATCTTTTATGGTTTAAAACTGCTTGCAGTGAAATTTTAAGACATACATATCAGTGGTTGGATCAAATCTATCAAAAGGGATATGAGCGCTCAGGAAAGAATCGGAACGTCTGTTTTGGGAAGAGAGAGGAAAACTATCTACCAGAGCTAGAACATCATTACAATACACTACTAGATATAAGAACCCGTATTTGACAAAATATTTTTTAAATGGTGATGCTTAGAGCACTTACTTAAACTTCCTTTAGAAGTCTGAAAAATCTCTGAAATAAAATTCTTTCCTTCATTAAATGAACCCACCCACATCAAGGAACACATACATTCCACCTGGAGAAGCTTTTCCATGTCCCTTCTAAGATAGGACTTTTGCCATGAATTTAAGTTTAGCTTCAGCCAAGCTCACTACAGAATCCCTATCAATGAGGAAGGGATGAAAGTAGTGACAAAGGACAAATGGCACGTCACAGTTCTGTTCTGATATGCACTTGATAAACCAGGCTTCGTAATGTGCTACTGAAGAAAATCTGTAACAACTACTGGAGATGCATTAGAAGGCCACATCAATTAGGTACGCGAGAACATAAATGTGCAATTTTTCTACTCTACTGAAAAAACATGTTCACCAAAAGCAATTCTGCCATTTTCTCCTAAAATCAAATATATTCATCTTTCAGTCACTTAGAAACTGAAAGCTTCTATACATTCAAAGAAGGCCCAGTTTCTTTGCGGAGCTTAAATAACTATGTCATCACCAAATCTTCCCACCAACAGAAAGAACCACACAAAAAACAAACCCAAACTTAGATTGAAGCTAACACACAACAGACTTGTGACAATATAAGATCTACTCTTGCATTTTTCTTTATTAGGTTTCTATAATTAGACTCAAGTTTGCTTTTTATGAGGCAAAAATAAGACAAATAGCTCATAAAGAAAAGGTGAAAAAACTTTTTAGTCTCTAGATACATACCTTTCTCTGGAAAAAATATGAGTCCTTTAAACTGTCTCATAAACCAAGAAAAAGTTTCACCTATGTTTAAAGACCTATGATATAAAGTTAGTTATGATAGTAAAGTATGCCTGGCTAAGAAATACTGAATTTGCTTGACCATGCATACAAAGCCACTTGTAGAAACACGAATTAACCAGTCTTGTTTCTGAGCATTATCTTTTCTAACTCGATTATAATCAGAAGTTTCAACTGAAAAATAAATCTTTCTACTTTATAAATTCAAAATTTTAGGTTTTATTTTACTCTCTCTTAAACATTGTAGCTTTTTCTCTCCAGCTGCCTTTCAGTTTAAAACATAAGTTTCTTTCAAAAGTTCGATGTTGTTTATTGACAGGGATAATGGTATTGAGGTTATACAGGAGAATGTCCTGTTTCTTAATAAAAATGCTAAAGTATTCAGGCTGAAGCAGCACAGATTTGCAAACTGCCTTCCACCTATTCAGAGAGAAGAAAGTGTGGATGTGTAGACATGAGTTCAAGCCAATGCTGGCAAAATGTTAATAACTGGTGAATCTAAGTGATGGGTACACGGACGTTTGCTATACTCTTCTTTCAACTTTTCTGCAGTTCTGAATTTTTTCAAAATAAAAAAACTGGGAGGAATAAAGCTATCTTAAAATTTCAGACAAACTGGGTGACAATAATAAGCATAGGGTAGAATTTAGACAATTACTAATAAAAATACAGTGGGGCTTAGTGGTCGTCCAACAGCAGGATTATAGATGTTTTATTTGCTCCTCTGTACAATTTCAGATCTACCATTCGAATATTTTTTACAATAAAAATGCAGATTTCTTTTCAGGTACAATTCTAAAATAAAACTTAGGAAAAAAATTGATACCTGGAAATAACAGGTGACTTGCTGCCATTCATTGTACTTGCTCTTTCCCAAGGTTTTCTTGTCGGTTCTTTAAAAATAAAAGAATGTAAGTTATTAAATATCCTGTATGCTCCCAGAGTTAGGATTCTAAGTTGTACCATTTCAGACCCCAAAATGAGAAGAAATTAATAAGCAAGTATGACAAGTTTCCCTAAGAAGAACTTAGATTGTTAAATCTAAAATACAATGATTTTAAACACCAGATGGTAAGAAGTTTCTCTAATAAAGATAGGATAATAAGATTAAGGGTAAGACAATTTTAATTAATTAGAATGGAATTGTGAAAATTATTTTAAATTAATAAGGATAGTTTAAATTTATAAGAATGGGACAGTATTAACTGTACTCTTTTAAACTATTTTTAGTGCCAATGGTAAAACTAATAAAAAGAATCTTTAATGTGTTCATGTACTTCAATAGTTAATCTAAATTCAAACAGTCCTCTTGGGAAAACATTCAAACTCAACATATATTTCAGAATCATCCGACTGTATTGTACTTCCTTGACTGTCAAACAACCAATCCAATTCTTGGCACTTAGCAGACAACTCCAGTTAAATAAAGTTCCCTCTGAGCTTTTAGTTGATTGTGCTTTGAACTGTTTTTCTAATCTGGGCTGCCTCGCTGATGCCATCACTGGCCTCACTGGATGACTGGGCGAAATCTGGAGTGGAAGCTTGTCATGGAAGGATGAATCTGGGCCGCATGAGAATCAAGTCTACATTACAAGTTGCACAGAGTATTAGCTAAAAGAACTGGTCTGAGTTCCACGGTAGCCCCTCAACTGGCCTATGCACATTCTTACTGAGGTAAATTGTCCTCTTTTCAAACTGCACATATGCAAAACTAAACTTAAACTCTCAACTCAAACTCTGAAACACTGCTTTTGTTCCGGATTTCCGTTGCATTCAGTCACCTAGGTGTGAAACAAAGTCATATTTCATCTTGCTTTACTCCCTGTCAATCAATCAATGGTTACTCCTTCATCTGTATTCTAACAGCTAACACACTCTCTCACTGACCACCACAGAGTGAGCCAGGGGACATCAGATAATCAGATGAGGAGGTCCACGACAGACAGAACCAGAAACACATCCAAGAGACATCTGCCAGAGGAGGGGAAAAGAGGGAAATCCTGAAGGACAACTGGACAGGCAGAGAATAGCCATTAGGACACTGTCACTAAAGAAGAGGCAGGCAAAGAGATGAAGAAATAATTCCAACATAAGACGTAGCAATTGCTACCATTTAACAGTTGGCTGACGTCCTTTCTCAAGCAGCCAAACCAGAACTATCCTTTCATCTTCAGAGAGCGCATGTGGTTTTGCGGAAGAGCAGTTCAGTCTGGCTCTGCAGATAGTGAGGCCGTGTTCTCTGCGAGGGGGCTCCAGGTCGGTTTCAGGAGGAAGGACAGAGGCTGGGTTGCCTTCATTGGGTCTTTGGAAACACACCAAATCCTTACTGGCACCAGTTTCCCTATCTTGGTCCTCCCTGATTTCTACATCACTCTGCTCACAACTGCAATTTTAATGTTCCTAGAACAGTTTCAGTTGATTGTCAACTCAATTCTTTGCAGGATGAAGTCTAAACTCCTGATCTTCTCATAAAAAGCTTTCAACATTTTACTTCTAACTTGCTTTTCCAAACTTTCTCCCCCAATACGCCTCAAAAAGAACCCTCCATCCTAGTCAGGCAAGTCTACCTGATATTTCCTAGTCTCTTCCAGCTCCAAATCCCATCTTTGCCCATGACGTACCCACTTCCTGAAACAGCACCCCTTCCTCTACTTTCAGCTAAGGTAAATAAATACTCTTTAAGGCAGGGTAAAATGTCATTTTTTTCCTACAAAGATGACCCAGGTGACTCCAAACTATACAATCTCCTCCTTCTTTGACACATTATTTAATAATTCAACATGTGGTTGCAAAAGATGAACTTTTCACTTGTGTGTATCTCATCATCCCAGCTGAACCATGGATTTCTTGTGCTTAGGGTGACTTTATCTTTTGCTTCTTTTTGGCCTGTCAAGTGTCTGACACGTGGCAATTAGGGGGAAAAAATTTTTTTTTTGACTGAAACAAGTGAAAAAAAAAAGAAGCCTCCAGGCCTTCTGAATGAACCTTAATTTTATAAACATGGCACACATATGCAAACATACACACAAAAACACACGCAAAATCCATGCTTCAGTTTTCATATTTTAAATAAGGGGATATATATTAGGTAAGGAGTTCTTAACTGGAGTCCATAGGTAACCCTCAGGGAATTCATGAATATTTTGCAATGGTGACAAATTTTGTATAAAAATATGATTTTTCCCTCCCTGGGAGAGGGTCCATAGCTCTTTTCAAATTCTAAAAGTTTCTGTGACCCCAAATTATAGTTGAATTCTAAAACATCTATGGTTTTAATAACAGCACGCATTTTGATTTTGGCTTTGAATTTTTAATGAAGATAACATAAACTGATTTGAGTCCTATTCAGAGGAAAACTTACTCACAGTCACAATATAAATTATAATACAGCAATCAGACCGCTGAAGAGTCACTATTCAATAATGAGAATGAGTGGTTACAGACAATTTCCTATAATGGATTCTTATGGCTCATTCTAAATATTAATTCATCAAACTCATCAAATTTACTTATGTCACTTCATTCCAAATTAGGTAAGGAGATGAATCGACAGTCTAATGCTTAGCCTTTAGTCAAATATGAAGAAATGACATGTACACTGCAACAATCTCATATTCTAAATATGGATATAGTCATCATTAAGTACCTCCAGTGAAATGTATTTTGTTAATATTCTAAGTAGTATATTCTATGCCCAAGACTTCTCAATGTCAGAAATTTTACTGAATTCAAGAACATTTCCCAAAAGCTTTTTTTTTTCCCAAAAGTTTTAAGGAGATTTATTTCTATTATTTTTTTTAATTGAAGTATATAGTTGATTTATAATATTGTGTTAGTTTCAGGTGTACAGCAGTGACTCGGCTATATACACACAGATATATTCTTTTCCATTATAGATTATTACAATATAGTTCCCTGTGCTATATAGTAAATCCTTGTTGTTTAAAATTTTTTCAGCCTTACAAATTAGAAGCTTTATTTCCTTGATTATCAATAGTATGCAAATGAATGGCTAAAATGACGATTCAATGGGAGAATGTTTTGAGATAGACTTCAATGCTAGCTACATGCTCACATAATCCTTACCTGTAAGAATCAATGACTAAAAATACTTCCCTTTCATATGGATAACATATTTTTCCTTAAGTGAATAACTTCAAGTCATTAACAATAATATACACAGAATGTGCAAAAATCATGATTTTCAGAGAAAGAGTCATCAGAATAAACCTTTGGATTTTATCTCCCAATATCGGAAAGTAATTAACAGCTGCTTCTGGGGTCACAAAAGGTAGAGGAAAAAGTCAGTGCTCTCAAGTGTGAACAAAGAACTTGAACGTTTTAGTAACTAAGCAGTCGCTTTACCCAAACATGGGGAAATGGGGAATTTTTAATTGAGGAGTGTTGATACTTACAGAAAGTTCATAAAGATTAAAATATATCTCGAACTTACCAGGTGTACTTGTTGAAGAGGCCTTAGAACTTACAGGCTCTGAATCTTCCTAAATATACAGAAATACATATTAATAATACCACATCTTCTAGAAACCTGTTGTAGACATTTGGTGTTTCATACTTTCTGCCATTTCCCACTTTTCCCTTCATCAATCTTTGCTCCCTTCTACACTAGTTTAGACCTTTTTCTTATCCTAGCACCTCCACCCCTGTTCCCACCCGCTGCAGCTCCCCATGGCTCCTTTCCTCACGCATCCTCATTGAGAGCTGTGCTCGCCAATGTGATTAAGCCAGATATGAGAGAGAGATTTGAATGGCATCAAAGAAGGCCAAATGCAGCAGGGAAAACAATTATACTGTTAAACACTAATATATAAAACAAATAAAGCAGAGTCTGCCCTCCTGAACTAGAGAGCGGGGCACAGCTAATAACCACAGGGCTCCTAGGGGAAACATTTGAAAACCGTGATTTAGTCTAATTCCTTCATTTTAAATGCAAGGAAACTGGACTTCCCTGGTGATGTAATGGTTAAGAATCCGCCTGCTAATGCAGGGGACAGAGATTCGAGCCCTGGCTGGGGAAGATCCCACATGCCGCGGAGCAACTAAGCCCGTGTGCCACAACTACTGAGCCTGCGATCTAGAGCCCGCGAGCCGCAACTACTGAAGCCCATGTGCCTAGAGCCCGTGCTCCGCAACAAGGGAAGCCACCACAATGAGAAGCCTGCACACCGCAACGAAGAGTAGCCCCCGCTCGCCGCAACTAACTAGAGAAAGCCCACGCGCAGCAACGAAGACCCAACGCAGCCAAAAATAAATAAATAAATTTATAAATGTAAGGAAACTGAGACTTTAAGAGATTTAAAAAACCTAGTAAAAGGTCATTCACTCCTTCAATGGTAGGCTTGGGTACAGAATTAAACTCTAAAGGTGAGAATTTCAGTGCTTTTCCCCCAACCCCACACATTCAACCCATTTTACTAAGTAAGAATGCCATTAAAAATTTATAAATAATACCATTTTTAGTATCTGAAGAGTTAAAAAGAAACAGCTGTTAGTTGAAATTAATTAAGTTCAAACTAATCTTTGACACAATTTCCTGAATGATCTATACTTGCATTTCACATTTTCAGGTGTAGTAGACTATTTTTATTTTTACTTATTTATTTTTTGCCTGCACCACGCAGCATGTGGGATCTTTGTTCCTTAACCAGGGATCGAACCCGCGGCCCTGCAGTAGAAGCGCAAAGTCTTAACCACTAGACCGCCAGAGAAGTCTCCACGTAGTAGACTATTTTTATTAACTTACATTTTTGTCCTCTTTCTGTTCTGTTTCTATTGTTGATCCCTTTTCAGCAATTCTTCTCCTAGAAAGAAGGTAAATCAATTTTTTAAAAAAAACATCAGGTAACTTAGTGTAAAATTATGCCAAAAGGGAAGAACTGCATCTAGTTAAATTATACTTAGAATAAAAGTAACAAAATCCTCTCAATTCTGGACACATCCATATAATTTCTCACTCACCTCCTGGCCAGCAGGGCACTCATTTCTTCCATTAAACCACTGCCCCCTAACGGAAGGGGTCCATTTCCACGACCCGTATCTGTTTTAGATGAGGCCGAATTCACACCAATGTTCCCTCCGCTTGGGAAAGAGGCATCCTCCACCTTAATGAGAATATACAGACATAATAAACTCCTATGTGGGACAATCCTACGTTTATTAATATATTACATTCAAAACAGAAGGATGTATCAGCATTCCTTTCAATAAAAACACCTAGATATTGTTTTTTAAACTTTAAGGACCAATGGAGTAATTTTATGTATCAGTGAAGTTTTATCAAAGCTAACATCACCAATAATGGGATAAAATGCTATCACATGTCCCCTTGTGTAATACATTGAAAAGGACATATTACGTTGGTAGTAAAAAATGTAAAACCTGCCCCCCAAAATGCATAACTCGAATCAAATCTTAGGAAAATATCAGATAAACCAAACTGAAGGATGATCTACAAAATAATTATATTGTTGTCCTCAAAATTGTCAATATCATGAAAGAGGAGATTGAGGAAATATTACAGATTAAAAGTAAAGAGACATTACAACAAACTATAACAGGTGATGGAGTAGAAAAGGAAGTGCCATAAAAGACACTATTGGACAATAGATGAAACTTGCATAGATTTGTAGATTACAGTGTCGTATCAATTGAATTTCCTGATTTTGATAATCATGCTGCGGTCATGTAGGTGAATATCCTTGTTCTTACAAAATACAGAGGTAAGTATTTAGGGAAATGGGGCAAGGTGTCTCTGATTTACTCTCAATTCAGACAAAAAGAGAGTGTGTGTGTCTGTTTATACAGAAGGAAACATACACAAAGAATAATAAAGCAAATGTGGTAAAATGTTAAGTGGTGAATGTTACAGAAACTATGATTCTTGCAACTTTAATTAAGTTTAAGTTATTTCACATGTTTTTTAGTCGATGAAGTTAATAACATAGGGTTCATAAAATCAGAATACAATAAATTCGATGTTTTAGATACTGAGACAGAATAAGACATGACGTAAAAAATACAATTAATTAGGAGATGCATTTACCCGTGACACTTTTCGAAGTTTTGCTCCAGCAATTGCAGCTGCAAGTCCAGTTAAAGGGCGATTGTCTTCAGACATGGATCCCGAAAAAAATCCAGATGCAGGGAGGGGAGGAGCAGGAGGTGGGGGGGGAGGAGGGGGTACTTGATTAGGAAGAGGCGGCGGAGGAGGCGGAGGCGGGGGCCCTGAGGACGGAAGTGGAGGGGGTGGAGGGGGTCCTGGGGGAGGAGGAAGTCCGGCTGATGCCTGGGCAGGACCTGGCGGGAGTGGAGGAGGGGGTGGAGGTGCAGGTGGTCCCAAGACAATGCCTGAGAGAAAGAAATGTTAAGACCATCAACAACAAGCTAAGTGACACTATCTTAGGAGGAAAAGCATGTAGAATGACATGCTAAATTAACTTGAACATTTAGTACAAATTAATGAGTTCAATTTATCATAATATTTAAAGTCCAAATCAGTATTAAAAACATGCTAACAATTACGGCCAAAGTGTATAACTACTCCCTTTACTGTTAGAGCTTTATTAATAGAACTTTGCAACAGATCATCTAAATTAGTTTTTTTTTTTCTTTGCTCACGGGCATTTGGTAAATAAAATAAATGCTTATAAAATGTGGGACAGAGGCAGCATCCCTGAAAAGACAAATGAATGTATAGGATGGCACAGTTAGTGCTGCTGTTCAAAATAACAGACCAAAATAATCTGGGTAAACCTTAAGAGTTAAGACAATAAATTCTACAACAGTGAAAGCATATAGTTACTTGCTTTCCAAAGTGACTGAATCGAGAACATGAAAGAAGGGTGGGTTCCAGGCTTCAATCTCTCAAAAATATTCCACATTTAAAAGCAATGTATAAAGAGAATTGAGAATCGTTGAAGTAAAGGAATCTACTAGAACAAAGTAAAACCTCAAAACAACTATCAGAAATAATGAGGAGACATAGAATTTGAAGTACAGAAGACAGGGGTTAAGAGAGAAATGTCCAGATCTTGTAAAATCACAAAGGAGTGGACAAGAACAGGAACCAGGAGATTGACCCTGTAGGTCCTCCCCCTTCCTTAAGGCTTAAAGGGGTATTTTAGGACAAATAAAATGGTATTTGCAAACTGGGTGGTAAGTTTCTTGAAACTGCTAACTTTGAACAGTTACACAAGCTGGAATCATAAATTGCTGGAAGAATATAGTGATGGGCTGCATGAAGGGTCATCAGAGCTCTGAGGATACAGGAGGTGGGCCTTTGGACGCTGTCAGGCTAACTGTGTCTCTCTTGTTCCAGAATCACTTTCACAATGATACTGAACTGCACCTACTAGAGCTGTGACTCAACCTTTAAGCAAATTCAGTAAGTCAACATGAAAAATATACACACAGCAATAACGAGCCCTTAAGAACTAAGATTTCTTTTTTAAATAAATGTTTCAAATCCAGACTAGAACACCGTTCCTTTGTAAGTACAAATTTGTTGTCATATTCCTTCCTGTAATCCTCCCTAAATCCTATTTTAAAAGGGAGCGGGTTAAGTATCTTCTTACTTACTTATAGAACAAGGTCCTTCTCTGCTTACAAATAATCCATACTTAGATTACATCCCCCCCTCCCCTGTCACTGTGACAGCAAAGTTCAGGCATGGGGAGTGGGGGGATAACTGTAGAGGATGCTATCCTCTCCCAACTAACCCTTCAGCCTGCTACTTCTTGGAATTTTGGACCATGGAACCCTTTGGGGCACATATCAAGCCTGCCATCCTCTCCACCCTTTGTGCAAAGTTGGGCTGCTCCCCAGGGCTTAGGGTGGCACCCATCCATGGAAGTCTGATATGAGAAGCCCAATACGTACAGGACAGGCCAAAACGAAATAGGGTCCAAGATCAGAACTGTCCCAGAGGAGACTCCTGGATGACAGATCTAACGACTACAGCTGGGCACTAAATATAATCTCTCTGTTTTCCAGAAATTAAAGGAAGACAAGTTTGATTATATCAATATATTTATTGTGTGGATTAATGTATCAAGGAATGTTTTCCTAGTGAAAATGAAAAGAAACATACAGAAGCCCTTAAATACTGAATAACACTTCTGACTATGACACTGCAGAAGATATCCAAATCTAGTTCAATACGGAAATCCCTCATACTGATCCTCCAAATGCAATTAATCCAACAGAAAAGAACCCACGTTCGCCTTTTTCAAAAACCATCCTCCCCATTCTTCTAGGCAATTAAAGCTGTGGATGTGTAACATTTCCAAGTGATTAGCTGTTAGTCGCAATAACGGAAGCCTTACCCTGCTGGGCTGGAGTCTCGGCCGGCTGAGAGGCTGCCTGCAAGCCTGGCTCAGAAGCAGAGGAGTCTCCCAGCACAGAGGTTAGAGGAGTCTCCACAGAGGCAGGGGCAGCTGCAGAGGGAGAAGGGAGAACACTAGGCTTGGATGAGGGAGTTGAGGCAACAGGGGTGCTGGGAGGAGGAGAGGCTTGAGATCCACAGTGTGAGAGTGGTGCGAGGGAAGGCGGTGGCAGCGCAGCTGGCCCTGAGGTAGGCGGTGGAGACACTGGACACGTGACAGAGTCGAGCAGCCCGCTGGGGGCCGCTGGTGATGGAGGCCTCTGGGGCACAGGAGAAGAAACACAACTGGGGAGGACAGGCCTTGGACCAGTAGCTCTGCCTGGGGGGCTGCTAATCATTACTGGAGGAGACGGAGGGAGGGGCGAGAAACTGGAAGTAGACCAGGCACAGGGCTTCGTAGCTGGAGGTTGAGGAGAGGGTGTGTTCACAGGAGAAGAAGGTCGAGAGTTTTTGTTCAGAGGACGAGGAGCTGTAGCATAATGGGGAAGAACAGGGTGGAAGGCTGAACCTAGAGATGTTGCAAAACGTGTCGCGGGGTGTCGAAGTGGTGGTGTAGGGGGTGTGGAAGTGGGTGGCAAAGCAGTCACTACAGCGTAATCAGGAGTGGCCTCTGACACTGGAGCTGAGATGACTTTAGCATATGATGGAGGAGGTGCTGAAGGAGGCTGGCAACTGGCATACTCAGGAAGTGGAGCATGATACAGGGAGCTGTCGGAGGATGGAGCTGGACAGAGGTGGAAAGCAGCGGCGAAAGACAGGATAAAAAAGGAGAGAGAAAAAGGGAGCTAGTAAAGCCACAAAACCAGCATTCAGACAAAATGTACAAATGTAGACTACAGTTAGTACCAGAGAATAAGCACATGGGCAAATAACTAATTTCACTCCAAAATGTCTTAACTTATAAATACATTCTAAGATCCAAAAGAGGACAAGTTTTCTTTTACTCTAACAAGTTGACTGACAAATTAAACTGATTAGCTTATTCTTTACAAGAAAAATATCGTAGTCTTAATTTTCATTATTTCGTCCACTAAAAGGACATTAACATTACATGAATAAGACCACAAAGAAGAGTAAGCTTAGTTGTTCTTTTTTTAAATAATAAAAAGAGAAACTAGCAAAAAGCTTATCATAAAGGGCTAGAAACCCCCAAATTCAATGTTTATTTGTGGAAAAGTTTTGTTTTGTTGGCTGTAACTCCAGAAAACAATTAGGCAATCAAAAGCAAATGAATGAACTCAAACAACAAACCAATCAACCAGTATTTAATCGACCCACGTTGAAACTTTAGATATAGGCCATATGGAATAAAATAATAATTCTTAAATCCTATAATAAATGTTAATTTTAATGAATGTCAAAATACCTCAAATTTTCAGTCATATCTTAACCCTTATGTCTTTCAATAAAATTCCATCAGATTTAGTAATTTTTACTAATTTTTCACAATACTTGCATATATTTAAATTACTAGTCAGCTCTAGAGAGGATACTTTTTAACCTACTGTTTTTAATTCCTCCTTCAAAAACTTCAGAATACAATCAAACAAATTTCTGGAATGCTACGGTATTCAAGACAATTTAAGCACTCTCAGAAGGGAAATATATTCCAAATTCATCTAATACAAAAATTTCCCATAAAAACACACTTACACTTTATAGCCAATTTATAGGGAGTTCGAAGAATTAGAATGCCAGAATAAAAATTTCCTGGAGCTTTCTTTAAGTCTCCAAGCAATAAAAGCAATAGAAATAAAAAAAGAAAATGTTAAAGCAGCAATAGCCACATATTTGTTCTAATTTCAAATCGTATTGCTTAATCCCAAGCACCTCAAATGTGAAATATTCTTTCTAATACACGAATACACAAAATGTCACTGCCATCCAAGCTCAGACATCAGGAACACGGAACAATCGGTCAACTTCTTACCGGCATTTGCCATTCTTCGCTCTCGCTCCCATTCCAGCTGCTCCCTTTCTAGCTGCTCTTGCCGCTCTCGTTCTTGCCTTTCCCGGTCCAGCCTCTCCAGCCTCTCCCGCTCTTGTCTCTCCCGTTCCAGGCGATCCTGACGTTCCCTTTCTTGTCTCTCTCTTTCCAGCTGCTCCTGTTCTAGTCGCTCCCTCTCCAGCCTTTCCCTTTCTAACCTCTCCCGCTCCAATCTCTCCCTTTCCATTCTTTCTCTCTCCAGCCTTTCCCGCTCCAGCTCCTTTTGTCGTTGCTGTTCTTGTAGTTGCCTGAAATTAAGAAATGAAAAATATGCAACTGTGGCTACTCACCATTAAAAACCCACTCTTTTCACAATGAACCTATGAGAACCTTAGTTCTGATTTAAATACAAAGCAGTGTAGACCATGCAATCAACATCTCTCCACGTGAAGAAAGACTACGTTAGATAGAGATGGCTTATGTTTCATATGAATGAAAATAATTTCTCTTATTAGGATCATTTTGGGCTGCTTCAGCACATTACACTAATGTCTCATTTTATTCTGTACTTTTCATGAATAAAGTGCTGCAAATAAATGAATAACTGAACATACCACTTTAATGACCAAGACATTATTTCAATCATTTAATGGAAATATCTCTAAATGGTAACTACCTCCCTAAAACATCAAATTTTTACTGTATAAATTATATTTTATCATTTTAGAAAATGCAATGGCTAGTCACAGCACTAGCTCAATAAATGTTTGGTGAATGGAAAAGAAAAACAGACCTAAGAAGAAATAAACTTTAAATCATATTAAGTCTCATATCCAGAGGTCAGTATAATTAACATTTTGGCATTCATACTTCCAGACTTTTCCACATGTAAAAATATGCATATAAACCTTAAAAACAAAATAAATTAGAATATGTCCCTACCACTCTGAAATCTGTTTTATTCTCTCCCACTTAATATATTGTAAAAGGTATTCTAAGGCACTAAGTACAGTTTTGCACCTTTACTTTTCATAACTGAGTAGTATTCCATTGTTTAGGTGTCCATAGTTTAAACAGTCTCCTATGGTACTATGTAAGTTTGCCTAATACTATTACTGATACTACAATAAACATTTATCTTCATGTATCTTTGAACCGTTTTCTACCTGCTTCTTAAGGATCATCACCAGAGGCACAGATTTGCTAAATGAAAAGATACAAATATCAACATTTCTGACACACGGTTCCAAACTGTCTTCAGGAACAGAAGCCCAACAGTATATGAGAATGCCCACTTTCCTTTCCCCTCACTAATACTGAACACCATCATTGCTTTTAATCTTTGCTAGTATGACTGATATCATATAACAATTTTCATTTATTTGATTACTTCTGAGGTTAAGTACTTTGCAATCTGTTTACTGATTTTTGTGTTAGTGTTAAGTGCACATGTTCTTTGACCAGTTTTCTCTTGGGATAGTTAATATTCCATATTCATTTGAAAGAGTTCTTTTCTATATTAAAGATAATAACACTTTGTCACACGTTAGTCATATGCATTAACTTTTATTACGTCTTTTTATGTCTTTGATTTTTAAAGTTTTGTTTTGTAATATGGCTTTTAATTTTACCTAGAAAATCTAGTAATATTATTCCTTTATGTGATCTGCTTTTGATATCCTTCTTAGGCAGTCCTGTCCCACAGCAAGATTATATAATTATTAACACTTTCTTTTCATACTTTTATTTTTTACAATAAAATCCTTGGTTCATATGAAACTCATCTTGGGCTTGACATGTGAAGTAGTGACCTACATCACAGCACCTTTTATCGAATAGTTTATAGACTTAATTTAAGATGCCACCTTTACATGTGTTGACTGTTACTGAAGTTCCAGAATGTTTTGGAGCATAGATCTATTTGTCTGGCGTGGCACCAGTATCTTGATGCTTTGATATCTGATGTATACTTTAATATTTAGTAGGGTGAAGCCATCCTTATTACTCTTCTTTTTGAGTTTTTCTAGGTGATTCTCAGATATTTAACTCTTTCTAGGTAAATTTTAGTATCACTTTGTTAAATTTACCCTTTCTGCCAAGACCTATGCTCTCAATTCTATTAACGTTTCATTAAATTTGAAGATCAGCTAGAAAAACATTCACATCTTTTTATCTTCTTATCTAAGAAAGTATAGAATGTCTCAGTATTTACTCAGATTTAAAAATCGTCTTCAACTCTAGGACTTCAAATGATGACTACAAAAATCTCTTTGTGGTTATATTACAAACCTGCAGAAGCCTCCTGGATGTGGCTCTATAACAGTTTGCTTTTTACCTTTCATATATAACGTAACAGAGCATGAAAATGTCTCCAAGTATCCACCTGGACTTAAACAATTATCTTGCTATAAAAATTAACTTGTCCTGGGGACTTCCCTGGTGGCGCAGTGGTTAAGAATCCACCTGCCAATGCAGGGGACACGGGTTCGAGCCCTGGTCCGGGAAGATCCCACATGCCGCGGAGCAACTAAGCCCGTGTGCCACAACTACTGAGCCTGTACTTTAGAGCCCGCGTGCCACAACTGCTGAGGCGCGCACGCCTAGAGCCTGTGCTCCACAACCAGAGAAGCCACTGCAATGAGAGGCCAGCGCACCGCAAAGAAGAGTAGCCCCCGCTCAATGCAACTAGAGAAAGCCCACGCACAGCAACGAAGACCCAGTGCAGCCAATAAATAAATTAATTAATTAAAAAAAAATTAACTCGCCCTAAGATTTAAAAAAAGTTACACTCATCTTACGCATAAAGTATTTCACAGCATTGTGGGGAAGATTAAATGAGATAATACCGCGACAGCTCTTTACTAAGTACCTGAAGCATAGGAACTCAATAAATGTGAGCTATAATAGTAATATTTATTTGGAGGTTTCAAACTGAGACTTTCCCTGGACTGGCTAATAAACTGGCGGGATTCTGACTGGAGGCTGAGCTTCATGACAGAATGCGCGTGCTGCCCTTTGCTCCTCCCAACACTACCAAAAAGCCAGTAAGACCTTTCCAGAAATCCCTCCCCTTCATGGTTTCTGAACTGACTATAAAACAAAGGAGAAGCCCAATCCCACTCCTGGGACAACAACACAAAGCTTCTCTCTGGTCAGATCATCGTACTTCATCAGTGCAAGAGGAAAACAGAAGACACCTATGGTAGTGCTGATTATGGGCTGGCCACAAAGTTCGCTCGGGTTTTTCTGTAAGATGTTACCGAAAAACCCAAATGAACTTTTTGGCCAACCCAACGGTTGCTTAAAATACTGACAACTAAATAATAAAATCTGATTTTTACGGTACAGTACTGACTTCATTATACCATTTGATAAATTAGGGGTCAAAAGTTTCTGAGGGATAACAATATCACTGTAGGGATGAGGGCAAGAAATTAGGTATATTCAGAAGAATGTTTTTAATAATAAACTAGACGAAGTTATTATTATTGAATAACCTGCATCTAATGAATAAACTCAGCTAGGGCTTATATTACATTTGAAATATACAACATGCATCAAAAAATAAGAGCACGTGAAATGTGATAATACTCTAAGCAATCTCTCGGGTCCAGAAGACAAAAGATACACCCATATTATTCTAATTAGAATGTATTTGAAAACAGAAGCTAAGGGAAAGTATTTAACTTTTAATGTAGCTGCACCAAGATCTATGATTTAAAAATCCAATTTATTAGGTCCTGTTACATTCCTGTGCCACCTCTTTCATTTTATTTTATCAAAATAATACAAGCACATAGTTTATAAGTTTGTAAGAAAAAATTAGCTCATTGTTCCAACCCTCCCACCCCAGTTTCCAACATATCGGAGATAATTACTACCAATTCTTTTGGCTGTTTCTTTAGATATGTCAATTCTTTTGACTATTTTAACTTTATACATGTCTACTGGCTTTTAAGATATCTCTTATAACTCCCTCACCACACACAGGTTTTTCCCAGTATAGTCATGGGAGAATACTGATTTCTGGTTAAATCAATATTCAGAGTTTACATTATTAACATGATAATGTAAACACTGTTCACAGCTGAACCACACAGTACTGTAAGTTCTTCGTTTTTTTACCCCCAAGTTAATGGCTGCTTCTCTAGACCATATATTGCTTTTAACACAAAAAGTAAGTTTAAAGCACAAGTAGAAGGCCAGGTACGAGTAAAGTGAATCTGAAAGAATTATTAAATAACGGCATTTACAACTAGGGTGTCCTGACTTAAAAGATTGTTCCACACGTCATAATATTCTGGGTTTTCAGTCTATAAATAAAAGAGTATCTACTGATGTAGGGAAAGAGCACAGTGCCAGAGAGATCTCCCAAGTTCACTGATAGATGATTGAAGTAGGCAGTTCATACAGCTGTAGGAGAGTCTGATGACTGTATTTTCTTGATTTGAAAGTAAGAAAGATGCAAGAAAGGAAACTGTTCAAAGCCTCTATCTAATTTTTAGCCTGTTTACTAAAAAGAAGCACATCTAAACATATTTCCCAAAGTTGTGTGTCAAACAGAAAATCTCAGGCTTACAAATCTTTAGTGGAATGAATAATTCCACCTAAATTGGATGGTATATATAAATCTTCTGACTTTCATGTTTTGACTTCTAAAGCAAGACATCTGTATATCTTTTTAGGGGGACAGTTTCCAAATGTATAAATTCTGCTTTTCTTAGAACACCACTGCCAACTCACATACTGGAAATGCACATGACTAGAGTTCTGTCTACAAATGACTGTTTTCATCTGAAGATTTTTTCAAAGTACAAGGGCCCTAATTCTGAATTATGGAAAAATTCTGGAAGACTAATTTTTCTTTTAAGTTAGGATATGCATTTTACAATAATTTGAAACCTTCTGAGAAAACATATTTTTTCAGAAAACAATATAGTGCAAATGACTAATATCATAGCAACCAAGAGCATTTAAAAAATATCAGGAAAAATTCTTCCCACCACCAAAATACCTATTGAATTTCTCACCCAAAAGAGCTATCCCCCAAATGCAAAGAGATGCACGAAGCACCAGCCAACGAGATTAATAGCTTTTTTATATATTTGAACACATATTTAGTTTATCTTAACTCAAAGGCTTACTTTTCTTAAAGCAAGCAAAACCTGTATAACAAAAATTTGAAACACATTTCATTCATCCTTATGTATAACAAAAAAATAGTGTTAGGTAAATGAAGAGTGATTTACATTTGACATAATGAAGTAGGAGGGCAGATTAGGAAAAATGTTCCGGGCTGATAACATTTAGTAACACTAATGCTACCGACATCTGTCAGAAAATAAAACTGCATAAATAAAATGTGGGCATTTCACTTCTCTATCAGCAAACAAACGAAAAATGGATAAAACTAAACAAGATAATTAAGTTTTAATATTACAAAGCTCCTGAGGCAAGAGACAATACTTACAAGAGAAGGCGGTCAACTCTTGGTCCATCCTGCCTCTGAAGGCTAATCGTAGGGCTGTACATTCTCATTGTTCCAACTCCCTGCTTCGGTGCTAGGGTTATTATTCCCCTTTTATAACTTTCAGGCAATAGTGGTGATTTGCAAACTATTTATAGATATTAACTACATTAAGTTCCATGTTGAGACTGACACAGGACTGACTCATGTTTCTTAGAATATGTTTTTTCATCACAGTCAGCCAAGGAGGCCAAATTAATATGAGTAAGAACCAAAAACTGATATTAACAAATGCTACACAACATATGAATAGAAAACTAAACTACACTATCATCGTGTTACTACAGTAAAAGTATTGGACTAATGAGATTTAACATTTAAAGTAAACATTTGTTTTATCAACTCAATTTTATCCTCATTAAAATTTAAACTTGTAAAATACATACATAGTTTAAAAGGTCAAAGAGTGTTACAAAGTTTATAACAAAACACTAATCCTCTTCTCAACCCTTACCACTTCTGATTTCTTTCCCCAGAAGCAACTACTTTCAACACTTTGATACTTATCTCACGTTTCTAACTAAATACATTAATCTGTTTAGAACCAATACTTCTTAGTCTTTCAGATTCAGAAGTTATCTACTGACTTCATACTACACAAATGACTTAATTCTTCTACCCTCTAACACCCTAAAATCTTTACTTCTTCATTCTCCCAATAAAATCATGACAGTACTTTGGATACATCAGCATCCATCTAACTTACTCACGGCTGACAATATTTACTTTCCAGAACAATCCCTTTCTTAACCCTGGGGTTACAAATGGCTACCTTTTACATTTGATTCTTTTTCTCTATACCGACCCCTAACTCTCCATCAGAACTGTAACCCCTCTCAATAGGGTCAAGTATATCAGGTGATCTATTTTTTGTTTGCTTATTGTTTTTCTTTCCCCCCAGAAACTTTTGGTCCATCCTGCCTCTGAAGGTTAACTGTAGGGCTATACACTTTCAACACTCCAACTCCCCGCTTCCGTGCTGGGATTATTATTCCCCTTGTATAACTTTCAGACCTGCTGGGTCCCTAGGTTTTGCTTTTGCCTTAGTCAAGCCGGGAATTCCCTTATCTCTTTCCTACACTGGATTCCTTGTTTCCTGGCTCCTCCCATGGTATCATCATTCTTGGTTTACTCTCTCTCATTTTAATAGAATACATCTTCCAGTAGCTTCCTAGGAAACTGTGCGGAGGAGGAAATTTTAGATTGGAAGTAACTTCTCAGGAATTTGAAGCTCCCCCCACTTTTAAAATCTTCTAATATCCTAAAATCCCAGTGATATGCCTTGGTGGTAGGTCTTTTTATGTTTTCCTACTTACTGGGCTGGACACTTGGTGAATCTTTTCAATCTGGACCAGGGGACCTGGCAAACTACAGTCCATGGCCCAAATCTGGCCACACCCATCATTTCCGCATTGTCTATGGCAAAGCTACAAAGGAAGAGCTGAACAAATGTCACAGAGACCTCGTGGCCCACAAAGTCTAAGACCTTTACCGTCTGGCCCTTTTCAGAAAAAGTCGGCACCCCTGACCACAATCAAGCCACTGAGTTCCAGGAAATTTTCTTATTTATTTGCAGATTCCATTTCCTCACATTTTTGTTCTGTCCCCCTAAAATTCCTCATAGTTAGATGTTGGACCTCCTAATCTGATCTTCTTTTATTTTTTTTCTCAGGTACTATCTCTATCTTTTACAGCTATTTTCAGGGCAATTTCCTCAACCTTATTTCTCAAACCTCCCAGTATTAAAATTAATGCTTTAAAAAAAAATTCTAAGTACATTTTCTTACACTCTGATTCTTTTTAAATAACTACAAACACTTGCTTTATGAATAAAATATATTCTTAGTTCTCTGAAGCTATTATATCATTTTTTAGGTTTTCTTCTGTTCCCTGTTATTACGTGTTTCCTCCAATTTCAATTTTTTCTGTTTGTTTTGATCTGTCTTCATGTTATACAAATTGTCCTTAAAGGCATGATGATCCTTGGCTGTCCATTCATGTTCGTAAGTGGTACTAAAGCTGATCAGAAGCCCTTAAATAAATGAGCTTCAATGGGAGGGACCTTGGGTGTCAATATGTTTTCTTTTCTCTTGGCCGAGCCAAGTTTCCGGAGGAGGACTCTTCAAGTTCCTTACCTGAGTTCTACAGGTCTGGCTGCCAATGACTGGGAGCTGAGCAAAGGAAAGAGACCAAGTTGGCTGACTTTCACTCATCTCTCTTCAGTATGGCCTCTCACCCACACCTTCACAGCTGTGCCTCCTATACCTCAGGCTTTACCAGGAGCCAGCCAACCTGCTGAAAAGGGCCAGAGAGTATCTCTGTCCACATTCTTTTTTCTTCCTTTTTAAAAAAACAACTCTGCAAAAATGTACAAGCCCTCCTTAGCTCTCAGCTATGCAAAAACAGCCTACAGGGCTGGACTTGGCCAGCGAGCTATAGTTTGCCAACTCCTAGCCTACACTGCGATGCTGTTCAAAACGGTAGCTATTAGCTGTATGTTGCAAACTGAGCACTTCAAATGCTCCTAGTTTGAATTGGGATATGCTTTTAATATAAAACCACATACCAGATTTTGGAACACATACCAGATTTTTCATACCTAGTATGAAAAAAAAGAGTGTAAAAACACCTCTAAAATTTTCATCAATTGAAATAATATAATAAAATAAAATAATAAATAATAAAATAATAAATAATAAAAATAAAATAATAATTATTGAAATAATATTTTAGATGTATAGGGTTAAATATACTAATAAAATTAATCTCACTGGTTTCTTTAAAACTTTCAAAAATGTGGTCACTAGAAGACTTTAAAATGACATGTAGTTTGCATTACATTTCCATTGAACAGCACTGGTCTAGAGCATCTCTAGAAGATAATAAATCTCTAGTCTCCTGTTTGGATGTTGTGGGGAAAATCTGGGTAGCTAAACCCTCCTTATAAAGACTTACCTAACCCTCCTACGTGTAGCATGATGAAACGCCTTGCCACTGAGAGGCACCACAGCAACTCAACCCTTCTCTTCTCTGTCCTGGCTTACTTTAGCTTTTGCTGGTCTACTAAGCTAGTTACCACCTGTATTAGTTTTTGTGGTCGCCATAATAAAGAACCATACACTAGGTGGCTTAAAACAACGGACATTTATTCTCTCAGTATGGGAGGTGACAAATCTGAAATCAAGGTGTTGGCAGTGTTGGTTCCCTCTAAGTTAGGCTCTAAGGAAGAATCTGTTCCATGCCTTGCTCTTCCTTCGCAGGAAGGCTGGTAATTCTTGGAATTCCTTGGCTTGCAGAAGCATCACCATAACCTCTGCCTCCATCTTTACATGGTGTTCTCTCTGTGTCTCTGTGTCTTCACACGGCCATCTTGCTTCGGTAACTTTCTCCTCTTCTTATAAGGACATCAGTCGTGTTGGATAAAGGGGTCCATCTCACTCCAGTATGACCTCATCTTAACTAACAACTCTATTTCCAAAAGGTTACATTTTGAGGTAGTGGAGATTAGAATATATCTTTCTTTTCTTTTTTTTTCCTTTGGCTGTGCCATGCGGCATGCGGGACCTTAGTTCTCCGACAAGGGATCAAACCCATGCCCCCTGCATTGGGAGTGTGGAGTCTTAGCCAGTGGACCACCAGGGAAGTCCCAGGACTTCTTCAAGTATCTTTCTTGGGACACATTATTCAATCCGTAACACCTCATCAATAAAATTTTAGAAACCAGAAAGTACACGGCCATTTCTTGTCTTTACATTGTACAACTGATGTCCCTAAAGTGCAACTGCTGTTCCTCAAAGTGCAATGGATGGTCCCAAACAAAACCAGATTCTAAATACGTCGTTAAACTTTTCTTTAAGCAACTCATTTCCTTTCTGTAACAGTCAGAAGCCAAGAAAAATAACTTGAAGAATAAGAATTTTTAGCTATTCATTAAAAGAATCCATTTATAATTTATGGTTCTGAGCAAAAACCCTATTAAGTTTGTTACGCACACCACACATACACATGCACACACATACCCAAGGAGCACACTACTCACATCATTTTCCTCCTAACCCATCCATTATTATTAGCTCACCAAACACGAATCATGTACCAGTCTTCAAAAATCAAGTACTGATACCCACTAACAGCTTACCTAAGAGTAGTAACAAAAATGTGACGTTTATTATAATATGAACTTGATACTGAAAATATAACTACTAAAATTGCAGGTGAATGTTATGATGCAAATTAATATTCTCTTCTACTACATTTTCCAGTAACGGCGTATAAACATCCAGTTAAATAGCCAAAGTAACAGGATAAAGTTACTTTTTTCAACTTATGAAATAAAAGTTGTCCCAAGGGTATTTTATCATGCCTCTGAAAATAAAATCAAGCACAAGAAAATTTATTTTTATATAAATAACTACCCAAAATAAAATTTGAAAATATAATTTCTGTTGGGAACCAAACGTCTCACTAGAGTGTGCTGTACATCCCTCTGCCACTGTGTTTTTTAATCTACAAAACGAGATCCAGCCATGCACAGCTGCTGGCTGAGATAAAGTGAAGAGCAGCACTGTGTATATAAAATTTAGCAGATATTTTTAGGTTTTGTAGTACCTTTTCCCAAGTATCTTTCAACCATAAGCAAAAACAGATTGTTTGGCATGTAGGTCAAAAGAAAATGGCATATACTTTTCTTATAACTTGAAAATACTGAAGTTTTACAAAGCAAGATGCCTTCTTATTATATGACAAACAAGGAAAGAATATTAAAAAGCAATGTCTTAGCATGGCATAAAGGCCCTTTATGTATTAATTTAATAGCACCATCAGTCCTGGAGCGGAGGAAGAGGGGTAGTACTCACGTCACACAGGTGGTGTGCACTCCCTTGGCTCTTACACATAGACTCTTTCCGCCTAGAATGCTTTTCCATTCTATGATTGGAAACTCCTAGTTCACTTCCCCTTCAAGGCACAGCTCAAAGAGCATCTCCTCAGGAACGGCTCCCACCGTCTCCCAAACAGCACAGACAGAAAAGCCCAGGCAGCATGAAAAGAGTGCGTATTATCTTATTTAATGGTCCCAACAACCTTATGAACTCATACTGTCTGCCTGTTATGCCCCAACACCTACATATAAATGAATTCAGTACCACTGAACTTCTTGGCCTTTTATTCAAAAGTTTATTCAGGTCCCTACTCTCAAGTAGCCTACAATGTTCACTGTGGAGACAAGACTCATATGTAAAGCAAACAACAAACAATAAAAAAGCATGTGGTTAAGTTACAGGAGTTCAGAAACGAAAACCATTAATATACCTGGAAAACAGTCTACAGAAAAGGACAAGACAGAAAGGACGAGAAGGGCAGGACAGAGGGGTAAATGCTACAGAGAAGCACAGAGGGAGAACCCAAGTATGGTGTACAGACAGTCTTAAGGGAGGAAAGAGATCGTGGGGTGGGCTCTTAAGTGTCAGGCCAAAGAATTAAACTGGATACGAGGAGAGCTGGCCACCCGTACTGCGAGCCGGGAAGTGACATGAGCTCCTGGACTCCTCTTACTCAAGTTGGTACATTTGAGCAGTCAAACTATCTTCCCCCGCTCCAAGATTCTACTGGAATTCCAGAAAAATAAAAGTGTGTATAAATAAACCCACTACAAAGTAGACAATTGAGCTGAGTGGTCTTTAGTAGACCAAATGTATCATCAAATTTCTGGAAGACAAAAAGGGTTAGGGAGGAGTTACATGTCTAGAATTCTCTCCCAGTTCCTATGTACTAGTACATCCAACTGCCTAGTAGTCAGCATCTCTACTTGAATGTCCAATGAGCATTTCAGCTTAACATCTTCAAAATTCATCTGACCTCTCCCCACAAAACCTGCCACTCACAGTCGTCTCAGTTAATGGTAATTCCATCCTCCCCACAGCTCCCGTTAAAAACCACAACTCCTCCCCTTCTCTCACACCCCACATACAATCCACCAGGAAATGTAAGGATCTGCCTTCGCACCGCTTCCACTGCCTGGGGAAAGCCATCATTATTTCCTGCCTAGTTTACCGCAATAGCCTCTTAACTAGTTTTCTTGCTAGGCTGCTATCACAACCCTGTACCTGCTTTCATTTGTGTTTCTCTATAGCCTGGTCTCAACAAAGCAGGCAAACTAATTCTGTTAAAATGTTAAGCCAGATCGTTCCTATCAAAATCATCCAATGGGCCCTCATTTCTCTCAGAAAAAAGCTAATTTTTTTTTTTTTTTTTGCGGTACGTGGGTCTCTCACCGTTGTGGCCTCTCCCGTTGCGGAGCACAGGCTCCGGACGTGCAGGCTCAGCAGCCATGGCTCACGGGCCCAGCTGCTCTGCGGCATGTGGGATCCTCCCGGATCGGGGCACGAACCCGTGTCCCCTGCATTGGCAGGCGGACTCTCAACCACTGCGCCACCAGGGAAGCCCCAAAGCTAAATTCTTTATAATTGCCTGCAATGTCCTGCATGACACGACTCCTCCACTACTCTCCTTTTCTGCTCCTGTTCTCTCTGCTCCAGCCTCCATGCCTCCTCGTTCCTCCCTGTACACGAGCACAATCCTGCCTTAAGGCTCTGCACAGACTGCTCCCCCTGCTGTAATGCACTCACCCAGACATCCACTCGGCTAACTCCTTCCTTTCATTTCCATAAGATCTACTCTGACCAACCTATTTAAAGTTGTAACCATTTCCCCTTGGCCCTCTGCAACATATACTCCCTTCACTTGGCTCTATTTTCCTCCCATAGCACTTACCATCTTCTGCTACACTGTGTCATGTTCACTCTATTCTCTGATTAGGTTGAGGCTTTCTGTCCGCCACCCACCACCCTGATATACTGTAAGCACTCAGAACAAAGCACTAAGCCTCGAACGTAACTGAAGAGTGGAGGCATCCAGGGTCCCGAACACAGACTCAGAATGGCTGAAGCAGACGCGAGAAGAATCTGGGAAAGACCTAACTTGAGATCAGCAGGTAGAAAGAATGGGAATGGGCAGTACAACCGAAATCAAGCTGATTAATAAACACACACACTGTCTGAAGAAAATGCTCCAGTCATCCCTCTGTTCCCCAACCTCAGCTCAATGCATGGAATGGCATTTATCACAGAAGACTGTCCTCTAAACCAAGTGAAGAAGCTGCCTCAGATGAGCTAGTGTGTCTGGTGGAACTAGAGGTGGCTCAGCTTCATGGGGCTGAGGCCTGCTGGCTCCCCCCTCTTGTACCCCAAAGGAGAGCCTGTCAGTCTGTCTGCTTGGCCACTTGCACAGACCCCCTTGGCAGCCCTCGGTCAGGGAAGAATGCTGTCCATAGACACCCAAACCTCATAATGGAACAGGAAACCCAAGCCAAGTACTGACGTCATTCAGACTGATTCTTTTTTTAGAAATAAAGAGACCACTAAAGATTACCAGATATTTGGGTAAAACCAATAAGGCAAACAATACTACTCTATAGGAAGGAGATCATTCAAACAAAGGATGAGAAACAAGAGGGACTTAAGATACAATCATGAATTTAGGACAGGCTGTTTTGCAAAAGGAATAATCGCTCCCCCCGCCTCTGCTCCGCAAAAGGCTCTTGGAGAATAAAATTAAATTATAGGAGATCAACTACTGTGCTGTCCAGTTAGGTGGTCATGAGCCACATGTGGCTCTCGAGCACTCATACTGTGGGCAGCCTGAACAGAAACGTGCTGTAAGTGTAAGAAACACATACTGAACTTGGAAGACTCAGTACGACAAACAGAATGTAAAATACCTTAATTTCTATACTGATTTCTTTTTGAAATGATAACATTTCCGTTATAATGGGTTAAATATTTTATTTAACAACGTATTTTATGTTATTAAAATTAATTTCACCTGTTTCTTTTTACTTTTGCTAGTATGGCTACTAGAAAAATTTTAATTAACTATGTAGCTTATATTTCTACGAGGTAACGCTGGCCTAGAACATATGGTTAAAAATATCATCAAGAATACAGAACACAGAAACAGAGGCAGAAAATGAGAAAAGATAAGCATCATAAGGAAATAACCCAGGAGGCCCAGCATTTGATCAGTAGGAGCTCCCCCAAAAGAGAACAAAACAGAGAAGTAAATGGCTAAAGAAATAAAATTTTAAAAAATCTAGGAGTTGTGGATAAGTCTTCAAATGGAAACAGTCCATTAAGTACTGAGCTTAATAAATCGGGGAGGGACCCCAAAACCAAAAACAAATCACATCTTTGTGAAAACTCAGACTACCATGGTTAGTAAGGAAGTTTAAAAGGATTCTAGGAAGGGGGAAAAAAGCTCACCTACTAACATAAAGACAAAGATTTAATGGCAGTAATAGAAAGACTGAAAATGTATAAACCATGGAAATAAAAAAACAAAAAAATAAAATTAAAAAAATGATGTGTCTATCAAAACTAGGTGGTAGAATGGAAGAAAGGGGATAGGGAGATGCACAGAACTACTGCATTCCTCTTACAGAGTGAAGAGTTAAGAGATACTAAGGTTATTAGAAGAACTAAAAACAATAACTACTCATGATTGGCAGGAGAAGTGAAGAATTCATTTTTTCATAGTGTAGAGTCAATAAGTACTATCTGTAATGTGACTAATCAAGAAACAGAAATATAAACACATTATATATTACTATAGAAGAACTCATCAAAAGTACTAAAAGTAGAAATGGTTAAAAGTGATTAAGTCTCATGATTAATATGAGGGGAGGGCACAAGTGTGCAGATCACCCTCCCCCCCTTTTAGACCCTCCTGCACTGTGCAAAAAAGTTTAAGAAAAAAGAATCTAGCAGTAATAAAGTAGGAATAAGTGAAAGGGATCTAGCTTAAAGACAGAAAAACTAGCAAGTCAGAAAACTATAGCAGTATACAAGCAAATAAATACTGGAGAAAGCTATTAGTAATGAGAATGTCAGGACAGTAAATCCAACAGGCTTTTAGAGAAAGAAATAACAAAATGTACTTGAATAGATATTTTGAATGAAGATAATTATAGACTTTCTAAGCTGAAATTTTGGGAGAAATATTAGAGAGAAGAAGGAATGTACATTAAAAATGAAATCATAAGGGTTTAAACTGAGGCATCAGTAGGATACCAAAATGGATGAGCTCTAAAATAGGAATTCTCATTGAGGATCCACTGTTGGAATTAAGGGGGTCTGTAATCCTCTGGACCATGTAAGGGCACACATGTGTGCACATGTGCAAAATCACATGCACATATCTGAAGGGTTAGGTTGGGTGGGGTGGGGGGACTGGATGGAAGAGGACAGTAGTTCACTACTTCTACCAAATTCTCAAAAGGACCCATGACACTACTCCATTTATCTGGAAATATGGGTCTGGCTCTCCATTGGATAATCAGGAGCTGTAGATTTTGAAGCCATCAGCACAGAAGTTAAAAGAAAACTATAAGATCCAACCAAATCATCAACTTTTCAAAGGTTATACTGTGTGCAGAAATAAAGAGATAGCTAAGTGTAAAGCCTTATATAAGAAAAGGAAGAGGTACAGAAAAGGAGAAGAGTTAGCAAAAAAGATACTCTAAAGCATCAAAAGGAAGAGAGAGAAGTGGAATACGTAGACCAAGAGAAGACATTTAAACGAGAATAAGTCAATGATGGTAGCAGCACATCCAGTAGATTTGTGAACACAAAGCAGATTTCATGAGATTAAAATGGAAATGGGGTGGGACTTCCCTGGTGGCACAGTGGTTAAGAATCCCCCTGCCAATGCAGGGGACAAGGGTTTGAGCCCTGGCCTGGGAAGATCCCACATGCTGTGAAGCAACTAAGCCCATGTGCCACAACTACTGAGCCTGCGCTCTAGAGACCGCGAGCCACAACTGCTGAGCCTGCGCTCTAGAGACCGCGAGCCACAACTGCTGAGCCTGCATGCCACAACTACTGAAGCCCACGTGCCTAGAGCCCGTGCTCCGCAACAAGAGAAGCCACCACAATGAGAAGCCCGCGCACCGCAAGGAAGAGGAGCCCCCATTCGACACTACTAGAGAAAGCCCGCGTGCAGCAACGAAGACTAAGGCAGCCAAAAAACCCCACAAAACAACAACAAAAAAAGAACATAAAAAAAGGAAATGGGGTGAAAAGTAAAGAAAAGGAATGGAGATGAAATTAATAATGAGAGAGAAGGAAATTGGTTGGTGTCAAGTGGAAGAAGAAAGAAGAGTCTGTGCGTGACTATGGACAGAAAATAATTTAAAATTCATACCAATTTTTCAGAAATTCGGATTCCACTCTTCAAAATGACTGAGTTAAAGTCTTCAACTAAACAAATAAGTAATATAAACACCTTCAATTTTCAAACCCTTAAGTATCTACTTACATACAAAGAGAAAAACCTCAAGTCCAGATGAACGCTTTGAAATGAGAAAGAACGTACATGAGGGCATGGCGTTCTCATGACAATTACTAAAAGTTCACTCAATACTCGTTTTCAACTAAAACTGCATGCTGCAAGTTCTTGACAACCCTCTGTGAAGCAGATGACCCACCTGTGACCCTTGACAAGGCAGCAGTACCAGCAGAAGACTTCTGTTTGTATTCTGTGCTGCCCTGGACTCCAGCAACTGTGTCTGGGATTACTTGCTTGCCTACTCTGTATTACCAGAGATGATCTATTATGTTCAGGATTTTCTCCTGGTTCTTCCTCGTTTTCTACAAATGTGTTACTCTCAATAAAACTATGATCATTTTTTATGAATTACTTTTCCGTTTGGTGTGTGAGAGACAGCATACAATTTCTAACTCTTGGAATTATTCTAGTATGTTTAAAATTTTCAATATGGAACTGAAATAAATGAATATATTCCTTAAACTTCCCTTATTTCTATAGAAACTTAATTTTATTTATATCTGTTACAGCATCACTCTAAAGAGCAGAAAAAGTTTCACCAAATTTGGAGGCTAGTTCCAGAGTGATCTAACTAAACATATAGACTGTGGCAAAAACGAAATTCACTTTAAGAGATCCTGGAGGGCGCTCTTCCAGAGCTAAGTAGTTACACAGCAAAGCAACAACACAGAACCACAGCAAGAAATTCCTCTGACTGTCTGTCAGGGAAACATGACACATATATTAAGACAACATAAAGAATATGGAGAACATTTCAAATATGAGGCCATATCAAAAGTGACAAGAAAAACTGCTGGCTTGCTGTGGAGCAAATGCCTCTCAACTGGAAAATTCCATCTGTAAGATGGTTATCAATTCCCCAGAACAAAACAGGGTGCCCTTCTAGTAACAAAAAGCAGTATCAACATCTCTAAAAAGTTTCAATTTGTTGAAAATGGGGCACCTGGTTTGACTAGCTCAATTTTAGTTACTGAATGTGACTGGATTTTACAAAGCTATTTTGTTATAAAGTAGTCTCTAATTTAGAGACTCTGGGTTAATTCAGAAAAAACTACCCCTAAATGAGGCCGTATTATAATTTCAAATGTATTTCTAAACTGCACTGAAATAATGAAGACGTTATTGATTTCATTCAATCACAGTTTAATCATAAACAGAATGATTCTGTATTCCATTACTATTCCTGTTCAATATTCAATGCCTTGTACAAAGAGCCAACACTATTTCAACTTTCCAGTCATGTGACAGGCATAATGATCAGATTAATTTATAACTGCTATAAAAATAAGACTGCTTGAAGTGTAAACACATTTTATATGCTGTTAAGAGTATTTAAAATATTTTAAATTCATGAGTATGATTTTTACCAAAAAAGCATATATGAAATTTTATAACATCTTTTGTCCAGCCTATTAAGAATCTGCTTGATTATTAACAGCGATTCTAAAACTTAATGTAACAATAAAAGTTCAGACTTCCAAATGGCTGATGAGACATAATCTACCTTCAATATCAGATGTTCACAGATTGGTCTTCTGTAGTAGAAAGAAAAGGTGCAAATAACTCGTGAATTTACCTTCTTTGAATTTCCAATTCTTCTTGTGATGGGCCATTCTGAACTTGGGCAGGTAGTTGTGAATTTTGTCTAGGCAATGTCGGCCCTAAAAAGGGAGGGAAACATTATAGATGAACATTATCTTTATACTGCACTGGATAGAGGAGATAAAATCATGAGAATAACATAAAACCATAACATATTTACAAATGTATCTTCTTTTTGTTTAGCAAAATAAAATATAAGCTTCATATAACACACAGCAAATGAAAGACTGCAACATAATACTGTCATTATCTCCAGAAGGCTTACTTGAAACAAATGGAAAACATCAACAATAAAAGAAAAATAAACATTTATATATGAAGAGCTTGAGTGAAACAAGTGTTCAATGAGCATCTGAATAGGCGCCTAAGCTTGACGCTTGTAAGACAATGAGACATTCTCTTTGGGGTACTTATTCATGAAGTGGAGAGGGAGAACTTAAATGAAAAATCAGAATTGAAAAACTCACCTAAATAGAACACTGGAAATGAAAACAGGAGAGAGAGCATGAGAACCTTTTCACCAGACTGATGTATGCTAATGCATGTATCAAATTTGCCCACTTTAAGTTGCCATTCTTATTTAACGGCCTGGCACTTCCAGCACTGGTGAAAACAAACATTTGCTAAACTTCCATATATAATTAACCTACTTCTCTGAATTTCTGATGTAACACAGGTAATTATAGTAACTTTTCATTTGGGGTAAAAACAAAACAAAACAAAAAAAACCTGCGTTCAAAGCAACATGGTTCTGTCATGAGAAACTAATGACCATTCATTCCCACATCATATAAAATGCAGACCCATTTTTAGCATCTCATAAAGAAGGCCACTAAATAATGGGACATTTTAATGTCGCTGGATATAAAAATTATGTGTCATAAAATGAGATAAATAAAATACTAGACCTAATATACAATGCCTATGGTTACAATAGAACAATCTTGAAATCTAATCCAGTAAACAAGAGAATAAAGAAACAGTAGTTATCTTCCACTCTTGGAGAGAAATATATGAGTAATGATATGCTGCACATATTTGTGAATTCTAGTGTGCCAGCAAAGGCCCCTAACAGATAGTTTGAAAGTGTTTTGTAGACCACTAGTATAAAAAACAGTTAATAAATAAATGCTTCTATGTGCTAAAGCAAACTCTTGTAATCTATATGAGTTAAAAGCACAAAGTATCTATTTTATACTAGTGGAGAAGATTTCACAAAGAGAAGGATAAGGTTCACTAGAATATAATACAGTACTTTTATATCCCAAGTGCAGAAAAACAAATAATTTGATCTGAACTTACCTACTAATTTTTCTCCTCATCTCTTTACACGTTTTTACATTAATCATTTAATTTGTCCTCTAAAGACAAATTAGATGACAACTGCAGTGATATTTCATTAGATTTCCTAAAAGAGTCTGCTATTTTAAGAGCCACATAGAGGAAATATAAAAATATATTAATCCCATGTAATCAGTAACAGCAAAAAAATAAAATAAAATAAAGCTTTTAAAATTAAAAATGCACTTAAATGTTTGCATAAATGAAAATATGTAATGTGTCTAGGAGACAGACTGGAATTCGTTCCTTCTTTCGGATATTAACATAATGATATAAAAATAGACTGTCCTATTAAGCCATACCCTAAGGTTTAGTACTTTACTCGTCTCTTCTGGCAGAGGAGGGGGACATACAAGGTGGGAGGGTAAGTGTGAGAAAATAAAAACTATTTGCGGTAGTATTTTCCAAAGTTATATTTATCCAAAAATATCAAATGTGAGCATTCAGCATGGGCAACTCACAAGACCACCATGGTTTAACTAGTTTTAAAAACAATGTTTGTGTATTTAAGTTAAAACTTCATGCTACTCGAATAATTAAGCAGTGAATGTCAGTAGGTAGATTTGTTTGGCATCAGTCTCAAAGAATTCGATCCCACTAATTCACATCTACATCAAGCACTGTAGCTCAACAATAATATTAATAGATTAAATTCACCAATTAAAATCTTGACGTAAGTTTTAACTCAAATACATAAATTCAAGAGAAAGATGTCAAAATTTCAACTCAATCCTTCTGATTTTATTTAAAGGTTTTTTTTTAAATTAAACTGTCCAAAGTTTGACACAACTTACAAAAAAATCTGAATGTGAGAAAGGTTTCTTTTAGCAATTTATAAAAACTATTTTGGATTTTTTTTTAATTTAAAAGTTTACTCAGCAAGCTTGTTTTAAAAGGAGGTTTTAAAAATGTGGGCAATATTTTCTGGCTGATATTATTAATTATAAAAATAGTTTACTACAAGGAAGATCCTTTTAAAATGGGAGGAATCCAAGAACAACTGAACAACTCTTAAAATTCTTTTCTGCATGGTTCTTGGTGATAGTGGGTTATCTGTCTTCCCAAACACCTTCGTTATTAACTGGGGGGCAGAAGAGAGGACGCCTTCCCCCTGGCATTTTCTCACATCCATATCTAACCTGGTTATTTCGTTGTTTCTTCTGCATCAATATTGTCAACTAACAATAACAAGCACATTGAAATTCATGTGCATTTAAGAAATAATATAACTATACTGTGAGCATTAAATAAAAGAGTCTTAGGTAAATTATGAACTTCGGGTACTCAATTATATTCTTCATTCTTGTCAAACATTTTACTGGGTTATACAACTGTTAAATTATACCAAAGGCACCACACACAACATGAAGCAGCAATTAAGATTAGGCAAGGCTGTCAGCTGCCACTGTATTTTCTGGAATATAACTATTAGTTACTTCACATAGGTCATATGCCTACATGAGTATTTGTGTTCTCATAGAATGCAAAAAAGGTACTTTCCTAACCAGTGGGTAAGTAACAATATTTTATGAGCATCACAGGGTGGTTAACGGCTCTTTTGGGGGAAAAAAGGAGAAGTGACAAGTGAACCTGCTTTGTTCCTACTATTGTATCATAAAGAACAGTAGCTACATGAGGGTTAGTTTTCTCTGTTCTATTACCACAGCCAAAGACAATGGTTGGTCTTAATTTGTCCTGGCTAGAATTCATATAGCAAAGTATGTAAATCACATGTTTCTAATAAAGAAAATGTGTCCATGTCACTGATATGGTATCTTATAAATGATGGAAATCAGAATAGAATGTCTCTCTAAACCAGGAATGAATGGCATTTCAGTCTTGACTTCAATACTGAGTTTTGGGTAAAGCATATTTCACTTATTGTCACATTTTAATTTTCACAGACCTAGTTTCACACTTAGCCACAGACTATTTAAAACACAGGACTAAAAGACAAATAGGTGTTATTATACACAATACAATCAAGTTTAAACTTAGCAATGTGGTAATTATATTGTTTGTACACAGTTAAATCAATTAAACATACTACTGGGGGAAACTGCTTTTTAACACATTATTTTACAACTTAAAAAATTCACCTTTATGAAGGCCAAATCAATCTTTTCTCTGCAGTTGGGTAAACTCTATTATTCTGCATGAGAACTACACATATTAAGTAGCGAAGTATAGAACATCAAGTAGGTTTTCAAAAAGAGCTAGAAAGAGTCCTAATAACACAAACACAATCACTCATGGCTAGTTCAAAAGACCGCCTGGAAGAACCCCCAGGAGGAGGTGGAAAAACCAGAACTAAAAGTTACTAATTACTCACTTAATCTGTAATGATTAATTAAGGAACCTGAGAAGGAGTGGAGAGTTTATAAGGAGCCGCACAACAGGCTCACTGCTGTAACTGTCACCTGGAGAGATCGTAAAATAAAACCTCAGGTGATTAAGAAATGCATTAGAATTTTCATTTTTGGAAATTTCTAACACATGCTTATTTGCCTAAACCAGCAAGTATATCAATCTTAAAGCAATTCTCTTTATAGGTCAAGAAACAGTATTAGTAATACTGAAGGATCGTATCAAAAACTCTGATTCACATGGATAAAGTACATATACACAGCTGAATTGTTTATATAAAATTTTAGTAGTATATATCATTTTATCTCTCATAAAATAATCTGGCCAGCCAAGGTATACAGTAGTCAAAAACGTATATACGAGTTTAAAAAAAAAAAAAAAAGGCTCTAAGATTTAAAAGTCACTTTTTGAACTTGGGTTTTCAAATCAGAAAGTTTTAGGATCAAATGAGAATAAAAAGAATTCAGACGTGTGTGTGTCGTGTATATGTGTATATATATAGATACATCCTAGTGTAAGGAGAAGGATATGCATATAATGCATATACCTGATTAACTGTAATGTGGAATGGTTAAGTGACATAACCGGTTTGTCCATGCAAACAACACATATATGTGCACACGTGAGTATATGAGCGTGAGAGTGAAAGAAAACACTCTGTAAGCCTAAATTCACTCCTAAGCCACAGATATCTAACCTACTGAATAAAGGAGGCTGTCGATCAGAAACCAACCTATTAATAAGAGCTCACATCTGCCTTACAACATGTACACCTGAAAATTAATTCAAGTTAAGCAAAAGCTCCCTTCCAATAAATCACATTTATATTCCCCAAATCATATTAAGATGAATATAACTTTTCCCCTTAAATTCTAATTTAAAAGACTGCTCTCAAAGAAAATAGTTAAAAACAAAAACGAACAAAAACCCCTCTCATTCGTGTTGGAAGAAGTGAACAAGAAATTAGTTCTGAGATCCTAATTCTAACTAAATCCTTTCTAAGAAGCCAACTCAAAAGCTGACCAAACCACCTACATGAACCACAACAAATATCACAACATAAAACAGTAGCTTGCTGTGTATCCCAAATACCACAAACCAGACCATGGCCTAAGGAAACAAAAGTTATGGAAATGCGCAAGGAGTATGTACCACAGCTTGAAAAAGTAATGTAAACATAATGTTGCTTACCACAGAAAATACATCGCAAATTAGTGCTGTCCTGGGTAGCAGTAACTTTGCTCTGGGCTGCAACAGACACCTTGGTGTTAGAAGCTTCAAAGGACAACGGGGCCATCTGAAGAACTTCACATAAACTAAAAGGTGCTTTGAAAGGTTCAAAAGTATTACACATACGTCCTAGCTAGATCCTCATTCTGGAAACTCTGTAATTTAATAAAAACGTATCCTCTTTATAACATAAACTTGTTAAAATTTTTTATGTGTAATCTTATTTGTGGAAAAAAACCCTATAATAAGCCACAGACCAAATGATGCACTTACAGCTTAATTATTTCCTGAGTTATACAATCAGAGAATGCAATCGATTTGCATTTTACAATTATCTTAAAAAGTAAGTGGACCTGAGATACAGGAAGTCAGATCTATGGCCATTAGTTAATTCCATGATAGCTACCCTCTTTTAGTATTGCTCATTTAAAAGAATTTGCAGCTGAAAAAAATTTAAGGGAAATGCTTAAGATTAGCTTAACATGAGATGAACTCATCTCTACTAGTTGAAGACCAAAGCCATTTTACACAGCCTCCAGCAATTAAAGTGATATATATTCATTGATGTCAAATAAGAATATCTTCATTTTTGATCTCTGAAAAACAGCAAAACTATTCATTGTTTTATCAAGCCACATTTTATTTTCCTTTTTTCTTCAATATGTATATATGCATATGAATTTGACAAAATCTTGTTAAAAAATGCGTGGCCACCTCAAAAAGCCACTTAATATTTAGGTTGCCTATACTAAAATTTACCTTAAGTATTAATGAGGTAAATTCTCTTTAAGTGAAAAAATTCAATGAGAAGGAGATGATAATTTATGAAAAGGGGAAAGGCTTTTACAAAAGCAAGGTGACACTCAAAACTGGGGTGGGAAAAACAAAAATTTCTTTTAGTTTTACATTAGTGACGTTCAAAACTTTACATCAATACTTTTCTATAAATAAAATACTTCAGAAATTCTTTTCAGCATAGGAAAGATTTTCTCTTTCCATTAGTATTAATCAAGAAACAATAAACAAGTTAAAAATATATTGACTTAAGAAAGACTACATAAAGGCAAACAAGACAGTAATTTAGATTTCCCTTAAAACTATTATTTAAATAATACAATTTATGCTAACTAAAAGTTTGCATAGAATCAAAACCAAACCAATTTATATTTAAAGAATGCACACCTGAAAATGGTAATAAATCTTAAATAAGAGAATTTTTTATTGTTTTTTAGAAATTAGATTTAATATAATCCAATTACGTTTAAGTCTTGTTTTAAAGATATTAAATACAGCAGATATTTTCAAACACAAAATAAGATTGTTGAATGTCACCTTTCCTAAGTACTTCCACCCACTTAATCAATTATTATTAAAGTCGCATGCACAATATTTACAGTAATGACATAAAAAAGACCACAGGCATACATATAAAATGTCTACTAGCCTAATCAGATCATGCCAAAGACGATAAACCATTTAGAAGATGTTCAATAATTATATTTTGTTTAAACTTTTTAAAAAATCTGTCTTACCGATGTTTGTAAATGACTACTTCTATAAAGCCCCTATTAAATAAACAGGCCTAGTCTTCAGGTTTTACCCTTCAGTTCCTTTCATTCATATTTAAAGGAGGAAAAAAAATAAGGGAAATATTAAAAATTTACAGGAAAAACCTGAGAAATTATCTCATCTCTGACAGCAAAGAAACTGCCACGTTCCATTACCGATCACTTTGGTAAAAAGTCATCTGACAATCGTCAGAATTGAGGTAAAACGTTACTACCAAGTAAGACCCCAAATCCCCAATTTTGCCAGTTTAAACTATTATGCAACATTCTTGCACTTGGTATCTTTAAACATATTCTTTCTACTGACTTTTACTTCATACCATCCCTAAAATACTTATCTAAATTCTGATAAGGTTGCTCGAGTTCTACTGCAGTTTGCATTTCCCGAAGATACTAAATTATTCATTCCATCATATGCATAAGGCTAACAGCACTTCCTGCTTAATACTGATGCTGTTAACGCTTTCTTCACTCAGTTGAGGGAGGAGGGTGGAATATGGGAAAAGAATGTTCAGTGTACAGATTGAGTAAATTCACTTAAAAAAAAAAAGACACTTCTCTTTAAATCAGTGTATTAAAATAGGCTTACGGCTGACAGAAGTAAGGATGCACCCTAAAGGAAAACATGACCTAAAGAGGTTAACTAAAGCAGTTAAGATGCATCAAAAAAGTAAAACTTAACATCTATATTAGACTTCTAGAAAAGAAAAAAGACCATCTCTATGAGCTACTCTGACCTTGAAATAGTCTTGTCATGGTTGTTCATTTATTTCTAATATAGTTTGTGAAACAGCTGTCCCTCAGGCTTTTCCCCATCTTTTAACATCCTTTAGCATTAGGTATTTTGTACAAGCAGGGAAATACACAAACCTTGGGTGAGATATTAGCAGGAGAAAATGACAGGCTGTCATTTGATCAGTATTACTGCATTTTATTGCAATATATAATTACTATAGTAGACCCTTAGCATTCACATTTTTAACATTAGAGGTCTCCACGATCAGGAGTTAATCCCAAAGAAATCTGTAACGAGGAAACTATCCAGCTCAGCATTTCTGAGGATTAAGTGAGATAATGTTTGCTTACAGCTGGTTTTAATTTGATTTGTTCTCTCTGGAAAGCTGGTCTGTTGAGTAAGCACAGCATAGCATGCAAATTAGCAGTGATCATACCTCTGACCATCATTAGGGCCCCAGGTATTATCCTCATGATTGCAAAGTTCTACTATAACCATTTTTGAGAGGGCATGAAAGCAAATGTGTTTGTGTTTGTTCTAAGGTATACAGAATAGAATGGAAGAAGACACTGCGGTGGTATGGTTGCCTGTGTTCAAAAATAGGTACCATGGGGTATAAACTGGTACAGCTACTATGGAAAACAGTACAGAGACTCCTCAAAAAATTAAAAACAGAACTAAGATATGATCCATCAATCCCACTTCTGGGTATACACCCAAAGAAATTGACAACAGGATACTGAAGAAATATCTGCATTCCCATGTTCAGTGCAGCATTATTCACAATAGTCAAGATATGAAACAACCTAAGTGTCCATCAACAGAAAAGAAGATGCAGTGTATACACACACACACACACACACACACTGCAATATTATTCAGCCATAGGAAAAAGGAAATACTGTTAGCAGCAATATGGATGGACCTTGAGGGCATTATGCTAAATAAAATAAGCCAGACAGAGAAAAAACAAAGACTGCACGGAATCACCTGGATGTGGAACCTAAAAAAGCTAAACTCACAGAAAAGTGGTTGCCAGGGGCTGCGGGGTGAGGGAAATAGAGAGAGGCTGGTAAAAGGGTACACATTTTCAGTTACAAAATGAATAAAGACTGAAGATCTAATGTAAAACACGGTTGATAACATAGTTGCTAACACTGTACTATATAACTGAAATATGCTAAGAGAATAGAACATAAATGTTCTCACCAAAACAAAACAACCAATCAACCAAACAAAAAAGATAAATATGTGATAGATGTGTTAATTGACCAGATGGAAGAAATCCTGTCACAATTTACATGTGTATCAAATCATCATCGTGTACACTTTAAACATCTTACCATTTTATTTGTCAATTATACCTCAATAAAACTGGGAGGAAAAAGGTACCATATTTGCAGGGCACTGTGCTAAAAGACATGGGAATTACAAATAGTAAATTTTATTCAAAGTGAGGATAATTTTAAAGTGGCATTTAAAAACATTTTCAAAAGAATTTCAAATTTTGTTTTAAAATATATGCAGTTTTTAATAAAGGAAAATTGTTATATATCTCAAAAAATGAGGTATCATGCATCTATAGCCACATGTGAAAACAATACCATCATATAGAACTGCTCTCTCTTTTTTTTTCATTACTGAATCTTAAGCAAAACTATTTATATGACTGGGTTTCCCCGCCCCTCTTCATTTCTTTAGTTCTCCCCCAACTTAGGGTCTCAAATGCATTTTATTCCCTTCTAAGCAAGAATGAAAATGGCTGCTAACAGTTGATAAATTGCTGATAATTGATTAGGCTTGACTGGCAATAGCATCAGTCCAACATCTGTTTTGTAAGCCATTTATTTTTAGATGTGGAATGAGTGACTGTCTCCAGCTAGAGAAACTGAAGTTGAGGGGTTTATAATTCACCAATCCTGCCATATCCTAACACTTCTAAAGGTAAGAGTAATCCGTGTCCCACATTCATTTCTCTGCTTCTTCCTCATGGGCATAGATCAAATTCCCTCACCATCCCCACCCCCTTCTATTTCGTTACTAAGGCACTATTAAGTACATATATGCTCAGAGAAAACACCACATTCAGGTAGAATGCACATTAACAAAGATGATTAGCTTATTATTAGAGTACCTGTTAACTCTCTCACCAGCGCTGTTATCTATTCAGTTATGCAAACCAGATATCTAGGGCCCTTCCATTACTACTATTTAACCTACTTCCAAGTCCTGTTAATGCAATCTCCTCATTGTTCTCCAAACTACCTCCACTGTCACTCTTCATGTTCCATGATCTCTTGGTTTTCAAAGTGGGATTCATATATCCCAGAATGCTAAACATACCCTAGGGTAGGTAGGAAAGAACACAGTAGTACTTCCATTTCTGTTAATTTTTTTCTCATCCTTTTTACAGTTCTATTTTTTCATGTTTTACAATGTATGCCATATGTCAACGCCAAACATATACATAAGCTATAAATGCATGTGCATTAGGAGATAAGCTCAAAAATTAAGGGACCACCAGCCTGGACTATTAAATAAACTGTCCATTCTGATGCTGTACCTCCCCCATTCCCCACAGCAGCCAGTGATACTTTAATAACTAAACCAGATCAAATCATCTCCCTTAGTAAAATCTCTTCAATATCTTCCCACTGATCTTAAGATAAATACCAAACTCCAGTGCTTTCTCCCCATGATGTGGCTGTGGCCTAACTCATCCCATTCATACTTTGTTTCTCTCTACACTGCAGGTACATTGCTCTTCCAAATTTTCAAATGAGCTATATGCTCCTCCCGCTGCAGGGCTTTTTTTTACACATGCCACATGCCTTCTGCCTGTGATATTCTTTTCTTGGTCACCTAGTATGCTTCCTTTTTGTACTAATTAGAACTTTCTGGCAGTCAACACTCAACTGGAGTTACTATTAGCCCCCAGACAACTAATATAATTATTTCTTCCTCCTTCACTCAGAATTCTTATTTCCTATTTCTAGTTTTATAATTATATATGTTTTCCCCCAGTTATCCACTTCAAAAAATTTGAAAGGAGATAATAAGTATAAAATTGGGTAATACCAAATTTTCTAAGAAATATGAAGAATCTGTCTAAAGACTTAGGAGAAAAGTTTTCATACATTAAAATTAGGCAAAGTGGTACAAACTTATATTCAGACAAGAAGGAAAGTGGGAGACAGATAAAAGAGATGTGTGACATCCTACAAAATGAAAGTTTGGGGTGGGGGGGATGATAAAGGCACCCAATTCCATGGGCCAGGCTCATTTGGGGGTGGTGGGCAATCCAATGAGATGAGACCACCTCAGATCATTTTTAAGGAAACGCATGCAATTTTGCTTCCTCATCCACATGTAAAGAGCTGAAATTCTTTTAACCAAGAAAAAAGTGTTTTCATTCTAAAAGTATAATACAAAAATTTTCAAAGACCATGTCTGTTCTTTCCTCCTTTTGTAAGAGAAAAAGAATTAAGAGAACCAAAAAAGTATGCAGTTCTAAGGTAATGCTCTTGGATGTGGGAAAAAAGTGAAGGACAATGCTGGGCAAGAAAACTGAGCCTGGGGACCAAGAGAATAAACTTCAGAGATTTCACAAATGGCCAAGCATTCATCTCTATTTACATTCAATTTGGCAAAGAAAACTACTACACAATTCTACTTTCACAATTTACCAAGTCTTTAAATGTTGAGTTTTTTAAACTAAAGAATATGAGGAAGTCTTTCTGCTTTGGTTGTAACCTCCTTATGTAAAAAAAATATTAAGTATTAGTCATTACTTTCACTGTATACCATACTCCTACAACTTTAACACACAAACATCAATTGTGAAAATAAGAAGGTCAATTGTTAAAACTTAGAGAGTATGCCTAGATATGTGAATACATGCTTTCTTCTAATGACTTACTTTTCAAACTGCCATACACGATACCTGCTACAAAATACATGAAGCTCGAAAAAATTACGCTAAGAAGCCAGTCATCAAAGATCACATATTGTATGATTCCATTTATATGAAATGTACAGAACAGGCAAATACATCGACACAGAAAGCAGATTAGTGGCTGCCAGGAGCTGGGAGGTATGAAGGAATGGGAGTGGGGTAAGAGTAGGGGTGGTGATAGTGACTTAGGGGCACAGAGTTTCTTTCCCATGTGATGAAGATGTTCTTAAAACTGATTGTGGGGATAGTTGCCCAATTCTATGAATATACTAAGAACCACTGAATTGTATACTTTAAATGGGTAAACTGTATGGTACAGTAAAGCTATTAAGGAAAAGAAAAAGTGCCATGTCATGCTTGTATTCTTCATCTTGGAATTGTTTATAACATAAAGTTGAAAAATATCCCAGTGCCTATTACTTTTCTATTATGGAAAATATTAAAGGTGATTACTTCTGGATGGTGGGATTTTCTTTAAACATTTTTAAAAACATACATTTATTTATTTATTTATTTTTTGGCCATGTTGGGTCTTTGTTGCTGCGCACGGGCTTTCTCTAGTTGTGGCGAGCAGGGGCTACTCTTCCTTGTGGTGTGCAGACTTCTCACTGCGGTGGTTTCTCTTGCTGCAGATCACAGGCTCTAGGCATGCGGGCTTCAGTAGTTGTGGCACGCAGACTCAGTAGTTGTGGTGCACAGGCTTAGTCGCTCCACAGCATGTGGGATCTTCCGGGATCAGGGCTTGAACCCATGTCCCCTGCAGCAGGTGGATTCCTAACCATTGCGTGGATGGTGAGACTTTAGATATTTTTACTTTCTTCATTATGATTTTCTGTACTGCTTAAACTTTTATAATAAGCACACAACTTTTTAATCGGAAAAATTTTTTTCGCTAGAAAAACAAAATGCTGTGCTGGAAAACCGAGTTCTACTGCCCAGAGCAGTTCTTGTCGGGTGGAGCTCCAACTGGCTCTAGGTTCTGACGAGAGAACTGGATGTACACAATTGAAGAAGTGACTCGATTAATAGTACCAGCATGACCCCAAGTGTCTGGAAGGACTGCAGAGCCAGCACCTGGGTGTCCCTTCCAAACACTAGAGCTGGTATGGGAAGGTTCCTCTGCCATCGTGTTATTTTTCAGGAGGAATCAAAAATCAAAGCCATTTCTTAGGTCATGACTCTGAATACATATCCATTCAGGATGGTTCATTGAAAACCAGGTCTGTCCTAGTTAAACCAGGACAGCTGTCTACTTCTCCCTGGGAACCCTACTGCCCTTGCCCTTCTCATTTTCTCTGGACAATAATTCGTGATACTTCATCGACGAAACCAAGAAGCAACTTCTATCTAAAACAACCCCAGACAACCCTAACACTTAAATGACAAAGATGTCCACATTTACTTTTGGAAACTCAAAAATAAGTAAAATTTTATTAAAAGAATAGTTTTGATGAATATATAATAAATTAGATAAACTGGGTTTGTTTACCTCACATGGGGTTTATGAAATAGAATTAAATGTAAATAAAGTTATTGGTGTGGGCTGTCAACAAGTACATAAAAATAAACTTGTTCTACAAACTAAACATCATTAACTTCAGTCTCTGAAATGTAATTATATCCATAGCAATATGTATCTTTATTTCACTACTCTTTAAAATATATGACTCATAATTAGTAGATCTAAATTTGATATGACAATTCAAACGTGAGGGTGTGTTATTTAGAGGAAACATCAAATATTCAGACAAAGAAAATGGAAAAAGCCATCAGCTATGTGGTCAAACTTATAACAATCAAGGAAGCTTTAAATTAGGAACGCCATATTCCCACTCTTAAGAATCCATGGATGTTACCCGATAAAGAACAACTTCTTCTGGAAAACTGTGCACAAAATACTTATTATCGTATTTTAAATGATATTCTTAGTAATATTTTAGTTCAACCTGTATCCTACGTCACTTTACTTTCTTCATTAGACATTTTCCACATTAAATCTTAGTCTTTTACTACTCATTCTCTAAAAATGAACTACAAAAGCAGCAGTGATACATTGTTATTTAAAAACAAAACAGGGGGAGGGGAAAAAGAAAACTTCAATACCAGCTAGAGCTCAGAAGGAAACACACTGTAAAATACCAAAACTGGTCGAGTCTAAGATCCTTCCAATTTATTTTGAGTTACTACTTTATATTATGTTAGAGTCAGCTGTCTGCCTCACTAGACTTCAAGATACTCAAAGGTACTATCAGTGCCATACTCAGCTTCCCATTACCAGCAACCAGTATGGTACTTGGCACATTGCAGGTGACTGATTATTTAACTAAATAGGAGTTTTACAGAATCAATGTAACTTTTTTTAAAATAAATTTATTTATTTATTTTTATTCTTATTTATTTATTTTTGGCTGTGTTGGGTCTTCGTTGCTGCGCGCAGGCTCCCTCTAGTTGTGGCGAGCGGGGGCCGCTCTTCGCTGCGGCGCGCGGGCTTCTCACCGCGGTGGCCTCTCCTGCTGTGGAGCACAGGCTTCAGCAGGTGTGGCATGAGGTTCTCGGTAGTTGTGGCTCGCGGGCCCCAGAGCACAGGCTCAGCAGTTGCGGCACACGGGCTTAGTTGCTCCACGGCATGCGGCATCCTCCCGGACCAGGGCTCGAACCCGTGTTCCCTGCATTGGCAGGCAGGCTCCCAACCACTGCGCCACCAGGGAAGCCCAAATCAATGTAACTTAATCAGAACTCGCTAAAGGTCTACTATGTGTTATAAGTACCTTTACATATAGCAATGCATCTAAATAATGCAAATAGGAGAGAATAAATATGAGAATGAATGAATCTGTATATAATTTTATAATAAAGAAGCAGGAGATATATACAAGACCAGAAATATTTAAACAAAAGTCAGGGGAAATAAAACCATTTTCAACTACAAAACCACCTTTATGTGGATGGGTAAGTGGGGGTTCCTATAAAGCCTTGTTCAGCATAATATAAAGAAATCCCAGAACACGCAGGAAATCTATATCTGAAGTTTTTAATGGACTATAAGGTTGGGATCCCACAAGCTTCCAGGAAAAAAAAAAAAAATCAACTCTTTAAAAAGCAAAGAAGGGACTTCTCTGGTGGTACAGTCGTTAAGAATCCACCTGCCAATACTGAGGACACAGGTTCGAGCCCTGGTCCGGGAAGATCCCACATGCCGCGGAGCAACTAAGCCCCTGCGCCACAACTACTGAGCCTGCGAGCCACAACTACTGAGCCCACAAGCCACAACTACTGAAACCCGCGCTCCTAGAGCCCATGCTCCACAACGAAAAGCAGCCCCCCTCACCACAACTAGAGAAAGATCGTGTGCAGCAACGAAGACCCAACGCAGCCAAAAAACAAATTTTAAAAAAAAGCAAGGAAAAAGCCTGGTCTGTAGCCAGTTCCCAGTGTGAAGAAATTCAGGTGAAGCTAAGTTATTTCCCCAAGCCTCATGACCAAAAAGCATCAGAAGGCAGGGCACAAGATAACTGTTAAAGGGAGGGGTGACTCTAGAAAACAGGGAGGTGTCTTTAGAAAGGCAGTCTGATTGTGTCTCTTCTGGCAACGACCTTATGCTGAATTTGTTTTTAAGCAAGTCAAGACTCCACAGGCCGGCTGCAGGGAGGACCATAGCATCACTATTCACAGGAAGATAAAATGCACAAGAAATACTTATAGGAAGTTTTAAATGACACTTGTTCAAATTCATACTTTAATGAATGAAAGGGTAAATAAATATTGGCAGAGAAATAAATAACTGCTGGACTAATCGACAATGGACTAATCGACAATGTGGAAATATCAGAGAGTCCTGAAAACCTAGCTCTTATCTGGGTTATGATACTTGAAACTAAAACCGTACTATCCAAACTGAGGCCAAAGTACCTACTTAAGAGGGAAAAGGTATAATTCAAGCTGATTTCCCAAAAGAACAGTTATCCCTTTGGAGCAGAAAAACAGTTATAGCTTCCTAAGAACAAAACTCTAGAGACTCAAACATCTATTCATGTAAATAATACTATAAATTACTACTGCTGTATTAACTGTACTTGAGAGCTGTTTATATATCTTAGTCCAGATTAATAAGATTGTAGGGTACATTTTAAAATGTATGTATGCATATATCTTTTGGCCTTTGGCAGAAGGAGACACTTTGAATAATTTGATCTTTATGTGCAAATAAAATTGCTAGTAAATGTCACTGTATTAGGATTGTCACTAACTTTGGTTCTTCCAAATTTATTTATACAGTCCAGAAATTAACATTTTAAAGCGTTTTTGAAAACAGTAAGTCTCATTGTGGTGAAAGAAGGAACAGAAGGTGCAAGGACCTGAAGCAGGGGAGAGTGCGTTTAGCTAATGCAGAGTCAAGAAGGGCCAGCTCATGAAGGAACCCAGAGTCCTGTTAAGAAGCCTGTACTCTATTCTAAGAGCTATGGAAAGCCATTGCAAGATGATTTGGTACACACAACAGAGGTATGCAAAGATCCACCCTACCTCCCATGAACATACGGTCATTCTCTAGTATTATCTGCGGAAAACACTAGAGACCTGTTTCCCGGGAATTAACATCACCCATTCAGTCAACATCTTCAAATTGGGGATGTATGATTCTAAGACTTAAAGAAAATGTGAAATCCATGGAGACCAGTGACTTTAAATCTGAATTAAGAAAAAAGTAATGCTTTGTTTTTAGTATATTGAATAGTATTATCACAGTAAAGATCAGGACAATATTTGCATAGGAAACTCCTCAATAAAAATACATTTCTTCCTACATGAATGGCATTTTCATAGCCAAATATCACGGAAAATTTCCAGAAAACAGCAGTCATTTGTTTCCTCACGTGGATCATCTCAGAAATTGCAAAAGCCTACAGAAATAGCAGGTCTACCTTAAAGGAGTTATTCATGGTATCTTTACGTGAGTAGCATGCTATGTTTGCCTATACCACTTCCTAATTACCGCTCTGTACCATGCATGGTACTGACACTGCCTTGCAGATATTTCCGACCATGGTGTATCTTCTCTACACAACCGCTCCTTAAGGTCAGCAATGTCGAATCACTCATTTTTGTTTCCCTAGTATCATGTAACACAGTACCTTTATTAGGAGCACAAGTAATTCAGTTTACTGTGGCTTTTCCTCTTTTAGATGAGATCATCTACCTCTTAGGAATTTTTAATGGGTTAATAAAACAATGTCACAATATTCTTTATATATAAAAAGCTGATGTCAAAATACCACAATTTAATACCATCTTCAAAAGATTAATTAGAATTTTTCTATCTTGCCTAGATCATAAAAACAGGAATGCCCAATGTTAATTCAGAGGCACTGAACCAATGTGCGTCTGCTCTCTGCTGAATACAAACATGGACAGCCCAACGGTACACACTATCACTTACAGACTGAGGAAAGCATGTCCAAAATTAGGCTGTGATCCTAAAACTAATATAATATTGTAATATACTATACTTCAATTGGAAAAAAATTAGGCTGTAAAAATTGGGCCACAGATTTGGCCGCCACTGTGTGTTGTGATTGGTCTCATGAGAGTAGAAGTGGTTCCTGCAATTCATGTCTTGTCATCAATGGACAAGTCAGATTCTATTCTATCAAAGCTTCTCCCTGCACCCCCGTGTAAAGATGAAAAAGTCCGACAAAAAGGTATCAGAATTTTCGACTGTTTAACAGCCAGCAAATGCTTCTCCAATTTATGGCCAACAAATATGATTAAAATTCAGGAATACAAGTAAAGTAACTGTATACAAATTACTATTCTCACACAGGGAAACACGTAAATAATCATGGATGACATCCTCAGTTCACTGCAGCACCATTAATTAAATTGCAAGCTTACTGTAAAATAAGCCTGAAGAACTGAAGTCACCAGCTAGACCTGTAACAGACAATACATTAATAAGATGCCCAACTACCAGAGAAGCAGAGAAACAAGAATGAGAGACAGAATAGTGTCTGTCTGACAACAAACTTCAGGCTAAAATAACTTCCTATATGATTATGAAATACAGATTTATCAAAAACATCTTGTCTCTTTTAGTTATTTAATCAATCCCACTTTGGAGCAGGACAATATCCTAAGTCCCACAACCTAAGTCTAAAGCTGTGCTTATGAAAAATGCAATATCAGACTTGAGTTATGGTCAAGCCAAAGCAGCTTTCCCAAACAGTTAGTGACTAGAAGCTTAAAAGTCATGAAGTAAATACTTTAAAATTCTTTTATTATAAATAAAAATTCACATATGAATATATATAATAATTCATATGTTAGAACAGTCACCCAAATCACTTTGCATCAGCACTTAGCTCTCTTACGTAACGCTGGCTGAGAAAGGCTGGGAGAGAGGTTATAAGATATGATGGGTAGGGCACAGGAACCAGAAGCCTAACTCAGTAGTTCCCAACCTTTTCAACAACTAGAAACCCATTTATTATTTTAACTAACCCCCTTGGACTCCATGTTTAGGGTGAGCTTGTCCAAAGGAACTGTATTTATCATTAATCTTTGCTCTTCCACAAGTAAGCAAAGATACATAAATGGTCGTGTTCAATTCAGGCACTGGGTCTATTACAACTCTTCTTATCAGTATCTTGGCACAATCACAAGCTCTTCAAAGTGTCAACAGTAGTTAATTAGAACTTACTGGTTTTAGATAAATAAGCATCTCCACAGAGCTGGCAAATTTAGTCTCAAACAAAGAAGCTTATATCTGAGTTAGGAGGTACAACCCTGTCACTGGAATGTATGATGTACATCGTTTATTTAGCTTTCCAAAACCCTGAAAATTATCTCAGAACTCTATCAGTTGTTCTGTAGTAGCTTTGTGGGTAGTAAGTTGAAAATCATTGTTCTAACCCAAACAGAATTATCTCCCAAGGAAAAGGACATTCATATATAACGTGTATGCTAACTCTGTTAATAAATTACTCAACTGTGGGCTTAACATATTCGTTCTCTAAAAGCTATTTACAGACAAAAACTGTGCCCATGTACCATTCTTTCTAAAACCTGGACTCAGGTTCGCAGGAAAAATTCAAACTTATGCTGAACTACATTTTCATTTTCCACCTCTTTCTCCCAAACTACTGATTTTCTTCACATAGCAGAAATAATTTTAGGTCCCACATTATCTGCAAACGGATATGATACTCTCCCAGAGATCTCTATTGTTGTCATGTGAAAATGGGCAGCCTGAATTCTTTTTTAAAGAAAAATTTACCCAAGGGGATGAAGCAGTCGTACAATAGTGATTTCCTGTTTAAACGCACCTGCTTCTATCACTGTAATCCCTCTCCTATTTGAATTTTCTTCTCTATTCTTACTATTTCTGCCTCCACTCAGAAACTTAAGGCTTGTCTCACGGCCTCCAGCAGCTCCCTTTTCAAACCACTGCTGGCCTTCTGAAGTACAGCTTTGTTCACGTCATTCCACTTGCTCAAAAACATACACTAAATCTCTATCACCCACAGCTCTCAAAGGACCTTCTTGATCAGACCTACCTTTCTGACTTTAATCCCCAGCAGGCCAATCAAACAACTCCTGGTCTACAAACAAGCTCATTCTTTCCACTTTTGTACTCATACGCTATTTCCTAGGCTGGATATGCCTTTTCCCCCAACTCATGTCCCTATGCCTGCATTTTATCCATCTTTCAAAATCAGCTCAGAAAGCCATCTCATCATTAACACTTTTCCCCAATTGTTCCAGTGAAAAGAAATCTCATTCCCCTTCTCATACTCACACAGGATTTTATCTGTACCTCAGATATGACTTCCTCTTTTGGATTATGACTGTGTCTTATCTCCTCTACAAGAGTAGAAGAATCCTTGAGGGCAAGATTTGAGTCTTATTTCCCCTTGCATGTATCCAAGGATGGATAAATTAATTAATTTTCTACAGGGGAGGAGGAACATAACATGATATATCTGTCCCAGGCAGTAAAGACAAAGAAGAGGTTGGAGAAAACTTCTAAGTCTCTCTACCACTTTTATTCCTCTAAGTAAATTAATCCACATGGTAGAATTTTCTGTGTATTTTTAAATGTTAGCACTAAAAAATAACATTCTACTGTATAGTTTAAAATACTAATGTCTTTATCTCATTTAATTCCCATGATATCCTAACACAGGTATTCTCATGATCCTTTCATATAGTATAAGGAAACAGCTTCAGAGAAGGCAACCTGCCACCAGAGGGACAGTCAACACTGGAGTCTTTTACCTCCAATTTTAAGTTCTTTTCCACCAAATCAAAATGAAAGACTACAAAATTTTACTAAAAACCATAAAACAAAAAGTAAATGAAAGTTCTTCTCTTTCCTGTTTTCTCACCTGAAACTGACTTCCCTCAAAAGCCTTTTAAAATATGCTTTGAAGATCTTGAATTGAAAAGCAGAGGAATGCAATAAAAAGAAATGGCCTGGAGGTCGGGAAAACCCAGTCCCAGTTGTGCCTCCCTTTCTAGGTATATGTGACCTCAGGGAAGTCCCACCTCTCCATATCAGTCTTCCTAATTGGAAACTGGGGGTGACAGATTAACCTCACATTATTGTGGAGACTGAATTTATAAATGGGGAAGGGTGTGAAGAGGTAAGTTAGAGAAGGAAGCAGTACGTGGCAGCACCCACAAAAAAACTGTCCCACCCGCCCAACCCCCAAACCTGTTACTCATTTAATCCTGATGAGCAGCTAACGCTTTATCTGTTTCAGTGTTACTTCTCCAATAAGATTATTGATTAAGGAAAGCTAGAAGTGAAAACTATTATCCAAGACCACCTTTAGAATCCATCTTCACCAGCTGCCCAAACTGACACATCTGGTAATTGTCTTAGAACACCATCCTCCCCTCCCCGACCAGTCCGCGTTACATCTCACGGATATAGTGGAAAGAGGCTGAATGCTAAAATTAAATCTGGGTAAAAACGCCACTTACACCACTGTCTAGCTGTGGGCCCTTGGGCCAGGCCAGTGACCTTCTGAAAGCTCTAACATCACCTCTAAAGCAAGGATAATGCCACCAACTTTGCAGTGTTGTTATAAAGTTTATCAGTAATAAACGTGCCCAATTAGGACCTGCCACACAGCTGGTGCCTAATAAACAGATTATTATTCTTGCCTCAGAACTGCTTTAACGACTAAATGAGGACATTAAGTAGAAGGCCTAGAACAATGTCTTCACAGGCACGGTAGGCACTGAATAAAGTCTGTCACCTCCTCTTCACTCTGCTCCTTTCCTCTTTATACTGTGTCATTTCAGGCCTCATCGTTCTCACTGATATTATCACAGCGGCGTCCGAAACCCATTTCCATGCCTGCAACCACATGCTCACCAATCCATCACTTTTGTCCTGAAGCACAAACCTGATCACATCAAACATTTATTCAGCACCCTTCAAAGACCGTACGGCAGACGACATCATGAGTTGCACACCCTTCAGCAAGAATACAAGGCCCTTCCCCGTCTTATCTCTTGTGACTTCCCTCCCCCAACAGAAACTCTCGTGCCCAAGCCACAACATCACCTGCTTGTTTCCCAACTGCTCCAGGCTCTCATGCCTCCAAGCCAATCCAGAACGTTCTTCTATCACCTACTCACTCTTTAAAACATAGCTCAAGCATCACCGTCTTTTCAAAACTTTCCTTTACCCTAGAATTTTCTTCTGCATACTTCATTCACAGCATTTTACAAACCGAATTCTAATTTTGCTGTGAAATCCTGGAAGGCAAGGGATAGGCCTTATCATGTTAGCTTTATTCCCAGTGCCTAGCACAGGACCTACGCTCAAAACCTGTTTGATGGTTTCTGTGATATAACCTTAATATTGCTCCCATGATACTGGCACTCTGGAAGAATGAAAAATAACTGTCACTATAAAACACATAAAGTATTTCTAGAAACTTTTTGAGATATTTTAAATCCATTTAATTCCAAAACATATCTCAAAAAGATTAAAAAATGCTAAGATAAAACTCATACAAATGCACACAGTGAAAGGTTTATCAGACCAAATTAACAGTTAAAAAATGAATGGGATCTCAGTCTTTATAAATATTTAATTACCAAGTCTAAAGAAAATTTCCAACAGGAGGATATCTTGCTTTCAATAGATATAAAACAAAATCCAGCAAAAGCAGTCTTAGTTAATGGTAAAATATTTTAAGGTTTTCCTCTTATAAAGGTATGCTTAATCTTGGTTCAGTAGAACAACAGTAGAATAATCTTACTGAACTCTAATACGATTTTCCTTTTAAAAAAATGGAATTTAAAAATTATTTCCTTTTCAAATGACTTAAGTCTTTTTCAAAATGAAATAGATTGTGCAAGTTCACATCCACTAATCATGAAAAGGACTGACTTTACATTTTACATAATCCATAACTATTATCTGCAAAACTGCTATAAATGTACTTAATAATACAGAAATCAAAAATATCAGGTGGGATAACGCATTTTGAATGTACTTATTTGAGTCCATTTCCATTAGACAAAGGAAACTGATAAACTGCAGCTTTTGGTATAAAAGAAAGCACTAATTCAACTCTTCTTCAAAAATGTTAGAACATGTGACTTGCGTTTTTTAAATTCCAAATATAACTCACTGTATTTAGCACCTCCTGTACCTTCCAGTATATTAGATACTTGCACATCAAGTTAAAAACAAAATAAAGGAAAACATTCCTGCCACCCACCCTTTTCATGAAAGAAATGGAAATATTAAACATGTACACAGAGCACCTTTTAAAGGTCAGTATGACTAGCTACAGAAAAAGCTGTTTTTTTGTTAATTTAAAAATTTTGCTTGAGGATTTAGAGACGTGGGGGTCAAGGGAAAGAGGAAGGGAGAATTGTGCGATTTTTGATTTTGGCAGAGAAGATGGGTTAGTAATTTCCAAATCCTGCTCTAGGGTACATGGGTGCCCCAGTGGTTATGGTCTTCCAACTCCTACATTAATCAGAGAAGCTCTGGAGGTTTGCTTTTGTTTTGTGGGGAGGGGTCTGTATATGAACTGAGCATCTGAAAAAGATTTTGTTTGAACAAGGGTGTCCATAACTTAAAAATGCCTGAACACCACTAAGAAGGACTAACCAATATTCAACGAATAATACATTAACACCTAGTAAACAAAAAAGCCAGAAGCATTCAATATGGAAAACTGGTTTTAAAAAGTGATAAAACACTAAGTAAAAAAGACTAATAGCTGTAGTTACTTTACCTTTATGAATAAGTTTGTTTCTTTCACTTCTGATCAGAGATTTACGGGGTACACTGTTTGCTTAAGGAGGGACATGCAAGAGTTAAGCTTTCCCAACTTGGTTTTGGCAAGAAGAGAATAGACGGTTTTAGCAAGGAATTGGCTATGAACCCAAAGCAAACAGCTGTGGAAGGCGAAAAGATGTTCAAGATGAGAGGTGACATTATTGGGTATGTTTGTTTAGGTGGATAGGAGGGGCCCACTGAATAACTCTGGGGTGGGGTACATACCTATCCTACTTCAGAGATCTACAGAAAAGTTTATATCCTTTCCCGAGGACACTTCTGATTCATATCATCTAAATCCTCCTATGCCTCCACTGCCAAGCCAATCAATGCTATCAAAAATCAGAGACAGTGTTTAACTACAGTAATTTACAAAACCAGTCACTTTCTAAATAAATCAGATTATAAAGAACATCAGCCATTTTATATGCTTTCTTTGTCTTCTCTGATGAAAAAGCTACAGAACCAAAAGTTCCTTTGCCAGTGACTGGGGCCATGATGCAAGGAGATGGCTAGGATGGACCAACTTCTTCCACCATTCTCTCTCTTTCCTCAGCCCATGATAAGTTGAGACTGTGACAGAGAAGAGAATAAAGCTTCAAAATTATGAGAAGAATCTATTCAATTTTTCTGCCTTACTAAAATGCTTGTGTAGCTAATGAGATGATGGGCGATCTTCCCATTTACTAAACTTTCTATAATGTGGAAATTTTACAATAGAGAATGTAATTGAGTCTCTCCACGTTAAGACTCATTAATTTCAAAAGATCAAGATCAGAAGGAAAAAACATTAGTTAGCATTTGCATTTTGAAAACAAATTATATGACTATATACCAATAAAAACAATCTTTTCCAATTGGTTAAAAAAATTTGATGACAAGATGAACAATAATAATTTTAACCGCTTTAAATAAGTAACATTTAATTCCCAATATTCATGGATACTCTTTTGAAGGTTCAGAAATAAAAGTAATGTTACATTGTTCCAAACACGGAGAAGCCAAACATTATTGTCATACATATGCTCTTAGATCTAAGGTTTGGTCCTTTAATTATTTATTATGTAGTTGATCGATTTAATTAAGATATTAAGAACCACAATTAGAGTTGCTTCCTTATGGTAAAACTATGGCAACAGAAAAGCAATTCTATACCTACAGGAGAATGTTGATAAAATACTGATGACTGAAAGAAAAGTACAATGACTTAGATGATCTACATACAAGACTGTACATACGAGCAGACTTTTCTATGCTATTTTCTGGACTTACAAACCAAAAGAAGTTCCAGTGATTTATTTTCTCAAAATAGATAAGATATGAGTTATGTACAAATTATTTATAGAGATACTAATTTCCTCAAAAGAAAATCTAATATAAACTACCTATAGGCATAATGTAGTTTTAGCAAGATTCCAAAGGGTCTTCTTACTCTGAAATTCATATGTGAAATAGACTAACACATGGGCTAGATGTTTCAATCCTTTTTAGAATAGGGCAAGGTATAAAATTTAAAGTATCTATAACAGGTTTTGAAATTCTATACCTTCAACAAAATACCAAATTTTAATATAACTATAAGTCCTTCCTCTTAAAATATATAAATTTTGTTTATGGCATGCTTGTATCAATAAGATTGCTACTAAATACACAAAGACAAGAGTAATCATATGTGTTGTTTTATTATAACCTTAATTTTCTGATTATAAAAATCTCCCCAAAGAGAGAACCACAAATTGGTATATTTTTTCCTATTTTTTAAAGCCAAAATAAAAACAGAGCTCACCTCTGATACATACACAGTTTTAAATCCTGTGTTTTTTTAAAATAATGTGAATTATTTCTACACATCTTTCTGACCACGATGCAGTGTCAGAGGACATGCAATTCATGGCTTGTACCACCTGAGGGCACTCCAAAAAATCTTTAAACAACTTTTAGAATTTCATCTACTAGGAAGTAGATAGTCCTACTTGAAGTTCAGTAGTGGCTTAAAAAAGATGTTTGAGATAACATGTGTTTTTTCCATAAAAAATAAGATGATGACAAATATGCATATTCAATCCACTGCATATTCTCTGGGTCTCATGTCCTTGCAATGAAAGTTGAGGTTCTAGATCAGAATAAACAAACTAAATAACTTCAAATGAGAAGGTTAAAACATTACTAACTACTAACAGTCTCATAAGATTATCCTTTTATAGTACACGTTTATCATCAACAACCAAAAGTTCACATTTTTGTAGAAAACAAGAGAAATTCAAGAATCACTTCAAATACATACATGATTTAAAGTTGGTCAGAAAAGATTTGGTTTAATATATACATGACACTTCAGTTCAAGAAAACAAGTAACCAGAGGACACCCTACCTGTTTCCTGTGAATTCAACACTTCTAAGGCATGCATCATGGCACTTGCGAAGACATTGGCATCTTCTTTGCTGCCAAAGTTAAGACCATACACCTGTCTAGCATCCCGCCATTGGTGGAAGGTCTGTGTAGCTTGATTGTACTTCAACCCTTTAGGAATGGCACAATTTATCACGACCTAAAAGACAGTAATTCTTTTTATAGTCAAGCTACTAATTGGCAAAATCAACAACGTCAACAAAGCCTGATTGGACATATTCATTCAAACCTGCTCCTGACACACCTTGGCAAAAAATGGTTAAAACAATTACCTCGGGTGAAATTAGTCTGCAGAAGTCAGTCTGATGGACGTTAGGCTGGCCTTAAAAGAGTAAATCAGCAAAACGAAAGCAAATCTATATCCCTCATTAAATATATTTGAACATGTTTACTGAGGTATTATAAATTCAGAAAGTGTATAAAACATAAGCATGTATCTCAGTGATTGCTCCCATGTAGCCAAAACCCTAATCAAGAAATAAGACATTAACATCAAAAACCTCCTCCTCAACTCCTCCCGCCTCCCAAAAGATATTCGTCCTACCTCTAACATCAAAGGTCAGTTTTGTAGGTTTGGGGATTTTATATAAATGGACTTACACAATACATATTGTAATTTATCTGCCATCTTTCCCTCAAAATTATTTATGAGAGGTATCTATTTGTTGCATGTACTTGTGGTTTATTCTTTTTCATTGCTCTATGGTATCCCATTGTACAAATCATGTTTATTCACCCATTTTCCCATTAATGAACATCTGGATTATTTCCAGCTTGGTGTTACTAAAAATAACAATGTTATAAACATCCTACCAAATGTCCACCAAATGAGCACACATTTCTGTTGGGCACATACCCAGGAGTGGAACTGTTACAAGCCATACATATATGTTCAACTTTAGTAGAAAACTCAAAGTAGCTTTCCAAATCAGTCCTATCAATTTTCACTCCCCCAGCAGTATACAACAGCTTGCATACCTGCACATACAGTACAACACTGTAACTGGTATAGTCAGTCTTTACTTCAGCAATTCTGCTGGGTATGAATACTACATCGTTGTGGTTCTAGTTAGCATTTCCCTGATTAATATTGAGATTTAGCACCTTTTCATGTTTTAATGGCTATCTAGAGATCTTCTTTTATGAATACCTGCTTAAATTAAATCTTGCCCATTTTCCTACTGAGTTGTCTGTCCATCTTTTTCTTTATTGATTTGTAAGAGTCCTTTACATATTCTGGATGATCTCACTGTTGGGATCATCAGTTATGTGTTACAAATACTTCTTCCATTTTGTGACTTGCCTTTTCACTCTCTGAATGGTGTCTTTTGATGAACAGGAGTTCTTAACTTTTATTCAGTCCAAATTCACAATCTTTTTCTTTATAGTTAATGCTTTTTTGTAACCTGTTTAATAAATGTTTCTCAATCCCAAGTCATGAAAATGTTATCCCCGTATTATTTTATAGAAGCTTTATTGTATTAACTTTCATATTTACGTCTCCAATCCCAGTGGAATTGATTTATGCCTATGGTATAAGGTTCAAGTTTCCTTTTTGTTTCAACATGGCTGTCCAGTTGATGCAGCACTATCTATTAACTTGCTGCAGGTTTACCTTTTTCATAAATGAAGTGACTAAATGGCTCTATTTTGTTCTACTAGCCAATATGCCTATCTTAGAGCCAACATCAGTGCCTTAATTATTGTAGTTTTATAGTAAGTCTTGATAGCCACTAGAGTGTGTCCTCCTACTTGTTGTTCTCCTCAATATTGCTTTGGCTGTTCTCAGTCCTTTGTGTGCAGCTATAATTTTATACTATCAATTTTGTGTTATTTATCCAATCTGACAGTCTCTGCTTTTAATTGTAGTGTTCAGTCCATTTACATTTAATGTAAATTATATATAAATTTGGGTCTAAATCTATCATACCTTCTTTTAGAGTTGTTTATTATTGTCCCCTCTGTTAGCTTGCTAGTTATACATGTTTTCACTGTTGTTTTGGTGGTTGCCCTAGAGATTACAACAGGTACCTTAAACTTATCAAAGACAAATAAAAACTAGTATTTTTATCTTTACCTCAGCAATACAAGGACTTACAATACTTTATCTCCAATAACATTCCCTTTCTTCCAATGCCCATCCTAGGAGTCCTACACTAGTTTTATCAGGTGTTTTAATTCCATTGATATTTTAAACCCCATAAAACATTATTAGTAGTCTTATACAGTTGATGATCACTTAAGATTTACCCAATAGTTACATTTTCTGTTGCTTTTTATTCCTTCTGCCCTCTCCAAGCTTCTGTTCGGACCATTTCTGATCTTGAAGAACACCCTTTAGAATTTCATTCGAAGCAGATTTCCTGGTGATGAATTATCTCCATTTTGGCTTGTAAGAAAATACCTTTGTTTCACCTTTTTTTTTTTTTTTTTTCCCTTGGTACGCAGGCCTCTCACTGTTGTGGCCTCTCCCGTTGCAGAGCACAGGCTCCAGACGCGCAGGCTCAGCGGCCATGGCTCACGGGCCCAGCCGCTCCGCGGCATGTGGGATCCTGCCAGACCGGGGCACGAACCCGCGTCCCCTGCATCGGCAGGCGGACTCTCAACCACTGCGCCACCAGGGAAGCCCTCACCTTGATTTTTGAAGACTATTTGTATCAGGTTTGGAACTTTAAGTGGCCACGTATTTTCTTTTAGTTCTTTGCAATCTACTGCCTCTTAAGTTTTTGCTGTTTCTACCGAGAAGTCAGCTGACAGTTTATTGTTGCTTCTTTAAAGTTGTCCTTTTTTCACTGACTGCTCTAAAGAGTTTCACCTTGAATTTAGTTTACAGTGATTTTAATATGATGGGTCTATATGTGGTTTTCTTTGTATTTATCCCATTTAAGATTTACAGCATTTCTAAGTTGATGTCCTTTCATCACTTCCGAAAATTCCTGTTCACTATTATGTCTTCAATTACTGCTCCTGCCCCATTCTCTCCTCTCCTCTGGGACTCCAATAACATATGTGTATACCTTATACTTTTTTACTGTATTTCCTATGTCTCTTAAGCTTTTTCGTATGTCCATATTTTTCTCTCTCAGAACATCACAGCTTCGGACTGAATATTTTCTTCTGACTTATATCCAGTGTACTAATTCTTTTTAGTGGGTTCTAATTTGTTGTAGAACCCATCACTGAGTTGTTAATAGCAGTTATTTTATTTTTCAATTCCAACATTTCCATTTGGCTCTTTTTTCAAAAAAGCTTCCAGTTCTCTACTGAAATTCTCAATCTTATCTTTTATTTCCTTGAATATATTAAGCACAGTTATTTTATTTTATTTTTTTTTTTGCGGTACGCGGGCCTCTTACTGTTGTGGCCTCTCCCATTGCGGAGCACAGGCTCCAGAGGCGCAGGCCCAGCCGCTCTGCGGCATGTGGGATCCTCCCGGACCGGGGCATGAACCCATGTCCCCTGCATCGGCAGGCGGACTCTCAACCACTGCGCCACCAGGGAAGCCCTAAGCACAGTTATTTTAAAGTCAATTTCTGGTAATCCCATTAACTGGATTCCCAGTGGGTCTGTTCTATTACTGTTCCTCTTGTCTCGTCGCATTCTGGTTATTTTGACTGAATGCCAGACATTGTCTATGGACAACTATATGGAAATTTTGAGGCCTACAATGATGTTCTATTTTTCCAGGGAAGATTTACATTTGTTTCTGACAAGCAGCTAGGGAAACTAACAATCTCAAATTACCTTAATCCAAAAGTGATTAAAATGTCATTAGAGGCTGAGTATCAGTTCCTGTAAATGCCAGTCTACTGATGAGTCAAACTTCTTCCCCAGGGTATGGGGCTTCTGGGTCCCAAATCATGGCCTGAGGGATTACCAAGACAACCCTCCCCTCATTAGCAGGCCCTAACTTATAATTTTTGTTCTACTAGTCCCAGGGATCTTCCAAAAGCTCTGTTCAGCTACTCAGTCCCCTCTTTCAAAACTGATATGTGGTTCCAGGTAAACATACGTCCCAAGTTGGGCTCACTTCTCTGGTTCTTTCTGCTTTTAGGTCATGGACCCATAATTCTTCATTGCCATGTAAGCTCTCCAAATAGACTTTTCTTTTAAATATTCTGTCCAACTGTTTTGGTTCACAGAGAGAGGCTCTATCTAAATTACCTCATCCACCAATACCCAAACTTGACAATAATTTTTAAAATATAATCACTTAAAGATGTTATGCTAAGTGAAATAAGCCAGATATAAAAGGTCAAATATTGTATGATTCCAATTATTTGAAATGCCTAGAACAGTAAAATTCATAAAAATAGAATGGAAAATGGAGGTTGCCAGGGGTTATGGGTAGAGGGAAATGGAAAATTACTGTTTAAAGGGTTCAGAGTTTCAGTTTGGGAGGATGAAAAAGTTCTGGAGATGAATAGCAGTGATGGTTGCAGCACAACAATATGAATGTATTTAATGTCACTGAACTATGCAGTAAAAATGGTTAAAACAGTAAATTTTGTTATTTTTGCTATAATTAAAAAGATATGATCGCCTCTTACCATATGATTTCTATACATATTGGGCTGGGGGGTGGGGAGGTCACAAACCCTTAGCTACTAGAAACCCAAAGCTAGAATTTAACATTACCAGAAAATTATAAACCAAATTTTAAGGCAAATCTATATATATCCCTGCTTGGCAAATAGATTAAAAGGGCAGGCAAAAAAAGATAGTTATGTTCACTTTTTCAACTTGTTCAGTGACGGAATATTAGAAAAAGTTGAGGAAAATATTACTGGAATCAAAAGAGAATTATCTAAATCATTAGTTCACTTTTTCCAATATAGAAATTTTAAAATGTGAACAAATTATTTCACTCGATTCTAACTTTCAAGGATTGACAAAGCTGTATAATCTCGGGGCTTCCCTGGTGGCGCAGTGGTTGAGAGTACGCCTGCTGATGCAGGGGACACGGGTTCGTGCCCCGGTCCAGAAAGATCCCACATGCTGCGGAGCGGCTAGACCCGTGAGCCATGGCCGCTGAGCCTGCGCGTCTGGAGCCTGTGCTCCGCAACAGGAGAGGCCACAATGGTAAGAGGCCCGATACTGGGAGAAAAAAAAAAAAAAAAAAAAAAGCTGTATAATCTCAAAAAGCTTTCAAAGTCAAGGGGGATGCATATACCTTCATTTAATAATAACTGTTTATTGGATGTCCACTAAGGATGTTATCAGGTTTGGACTTCTTCATAATCCTAATACTTCAAACCCAATGAGCTTGCATCTAGATTAGTGATTTCCATCCTACGCACATCATCCATTTTTAGCCTGATCATAACAGATTAAACTGTGCATGTAAACATCTATACTTCCTTCTGACGTGGCTCAATAGCTTATCTTGTCTATGAAGTCATCCACAACCCTCTTCCCCATCTTCTCAACAAAGTGATCATTCTTTTATGCCCTCACTGTACAATGATTTGTCATAAATGAAACAACTAACTGTGCTGTTTTCCTTATATGCATAATATCCCATTTCTTTACTTCATTGTTCTTCAAGGTCAGGAATTATTATCTATATAAAACCTAACTACAATGCCTAGAACATAATAAGCACTCAAGTATTAAGGAGAAAAATGGTAGCTTTTCATATATATGTATATAATTCGTACATACTCAATTTTACAAATAAATGGTGGGTCATTGTTTTTAATGGCTCTTAGTACAGAAAGTTTAGATGTTGTTTAATGAATTATACTAATATGTTTCTACTAATAACAGACTGATAACCATTAAGAAATGAAAAAAGGTACTCTGGAATGAAAAGAAACCAATTATTTATTAGATTTATTCTTAGGTACTTTATCATTTTTGTTACTTTAAGCAGTATCTGTATAAAATTATATTTTCAATTTGCTTATCGTTAGTTCTAGAAAAATGCTACTGATTTTTTTTATTATTAACTTATTTATTTTTATTATTTATTTTTGGCTGTGTTGGGTCTTCGTTTCTGTGCGAGGGCTTTCTCTAGTTGCAGCAAGCGGGGGCCACTCTTCATTGCGGTGTGCGGGCCTCTCACTATCGTGGCCTCTCTTGTTGCGGAGCACAGGCTCTAGACGCGCAGGCTCAGTAGTTGTGGCTCACGGGCCCAGTCACTCTGCGGCATGTGGGATCTTCCCATACCAGGGCTCAAACCCGTGTCCCCTGCATTGGCAGGCAGACTCTCAACCGCTGCGCCACCAGGGAAGCTCAAATGCTACTGATTTTTATATACTGATGTTATATCCAGCAACCTTGCTGAACAATCTTATTAGTTCTAATATTTTATCTGCAGATACTCTTGGGAATTTTTTACGTAGACAATTATATCATCAGTGAATAAGGTCAGTTCTGTTTCTTCCTTTTCAATCCTTATTGCTTCTATTTCTTCATCTTCACATTACTAGGTTACCTCTTCTGCAATACTAAATGAAGATGATTAAAGTTGAAATCCTCAAACTTATTCCTGAGTTTAATGGAAATCCTTCCAACACTGAACTATCTTGTAAGATGTTTGCTACATGATTATATAATTCATCCTTATCAGCTTAAGAAAACTCATTTCTATGCCAAACATGCTGAGGATTATTATGTATGGATTTTAATTTTATCAATGCTTTTTCTGAGACTCTTGTTTCTTACAGGTTTTCTCCTAGCAAATTAATAGGTTATCTAATGTTAAACTATCCTTAACATTACTGAGATAAAGAGAAAAATCCTATTTGGTCAAGTTGGTGGTCTTTTTTTTTCCCCAAACACATTGTTGCATTTGGTCAGCTAATATCTTATTGAGGACTTTTATATCTATATCAATGTTCTTAAGTGAAACATGCGTATACGTTTCCTCTCTCAAATGGCTCTTCTATGTCTCAGATATCAAAATTATACTAGCCTCATAAAACACTCTTCTTTAGAACCGTTTGCATAAAACAGGTAATAGCTTGAAGGTTTTTAGATTTTGTTTATAAATGTTCTGGATGCCCTCCTTTTTTTCTTAATTTTGGGGGTAGATTATTAACTACTGATACATTTTATGACTGAGGTCTATTATGTTTCTATACTTTTCTGCCAGGTGTGGTAAATTATATTTTTCTACAAAATGGCCCATTTATTAGTGTAAAGCTGTTCATAATATTATAATTTATTTCCTTACTATAACTATAGTGATATCTCTTTCCAACCCTAATATTATTTATTTATAACTTAATTTTTTTGTTTGATTCTGTCAATTTATTCAGGGAAGCAGCTTTTGTGTTAATAATTTCTATTTATTAGTTATTTTTTCTTTTATTTTTAGTATTTCCTTCTGCTGTTTTGGGTTTGCTTATTATATACCATTAAGATTTGTCCATCTACCTAGAGGGTATCATGCTGAAAAAGTCAGACAAAGAAAGACAAATACGCTATGATTTCACTTACATGAGGCATCTAAAAAACAAAACAAACAAACAAACATGACAAAACAGAAACAAGATTCGCAGATATGAGAATAAACGGGGGGACAGGGGGTGGGTGGTCCATCTACGGACAACTTAGACATCCCACAGGTTTCTATATGTAATATCTTGTCACTCAGATCCAGGTTGGTTTTTCTTAATTTTTAAACATTTTCTAATCTTCATAATGATTTCATCTTAGTGTCACAAATTATTTAGAAGTGTGTTTTTAAATTGCCAGTATTTTAAGAAACACTCCATTTGTCAAAACTGGAAGTCATAGGATAGTTTACTTCTCTTATGAATAAAAATTTCAGTATTTCATATGGAAATTTCCTGACTTACACAGATTTCTAATTTTTTTTTCAGTTGAGGTATAACTGACATATAACATTATATTCATTTCAAGTTTACAAATAATGATTTGATCCAATTATTTTTAAATATTCATTTTATTTTTTGCCAATATTTAGATACTTTTAGGTTTGTTCATCAGTGTTATCAAATGACCAATTCACTAAATTTACCAAAAATTTATTTTACAGCTACTAGTTTGGAATGTTGTGTTTAAAATGTTTGATAATTTCTACAAAGTTCTAGTCGTCCAGTTTCCAGTTTTTCTCTATAGTAGCATCTTAGGAAGTATTCAATTTGTCTCTGGCCTAACTCACCGCTGGGACACTTTGCTGGAGGAAAGACAAAGGGGAGAGAAAGTACTCAGAACAACCTGGATACCCCCCAGGGAGAGAGGGTTCTTGGTACAGAGACTGGAGACCAGAGAAGGGCTGAGCAACAGGCACAGAGAGCAAAAGGAGGGAGGCTAGGGAGGAGAAAGAACAGGGTAGGGGGCGAGGGCACAGGAAAGAGAAGGGAGCCTGAGAGGACAGAGGGCAGGCTGGGACAGTTAGTCCTAATAGTTACACTTGCTAAATTCAGTGACCTGCCTTTCGGCAAACTGATTCAGGTCTTTAGAAGTTCCTCTCCAGGGGAGCAATGCATTTGTTTTTGCCAGGTGCCCTAGGAGTTTCACTGGCCTGCAACCAGTATTGGTTAATTTCTTGACTGGAGCTGTGTAAGTGAAGTTGGAGGTTCCCATTTTTCAGAGGAGCTCCTAAACCAGCTCAGACAGAAACAAACTCCTCTGCCTACCTGTGCTGATTCGGAGGATTTTTCTAAGTCCTCTTTTTATGGTGTGCAGCCCCTTGAAGAGGCTCAGCTTTATGCAGAGATACTGGTTTCAAAGCCCAGCCTCTCACAGGCCACAAAACCTAAGTCCCTGGATACTACCAGTTCATAATCTCCATCCCAAAACACAGGGCTGCTGCAGCATCTGGCCACCCCACACTACACCACCCTGTCTCCTAGTGGAAATGCAGGGTAAGAACTCAGCTGGAAATGTGTTACATTTTCCCTGCATATGTTTAACATTGGTTGATTTTACCATCTTACCAGAGCCAAAAAAAAGTATTTTGTAAATCTGTTCTTTATAGAAGTCCTCACTGCTATTAGCATGTACTTAATGCTAGCAAGACCCTATTTGTATTCTCCTCTATCTACTGCTCCTGATCTGTTAAGGCTCAAGAACTCCGAGTAATCAGATAATCCAGTCACCTTTCTAAGAAATCCAGAGCAGGGAATCAGTAAAAGCTTAGTTGTCATGGCAGACATGAATTACAAAAGCCTAACTATTCCGGCAACCTTAATACCTACAATTTTTCTATCGTATATGAATTTAACAATATTTTATGAAACTACTTACATTTTGAACTCTTTCCTATAATCCCAAACCCCGTACCTTTGGTGGGAAATGAATTCCTTAAACACACTCTGCTACTTAAGTGTATTTCACATTTTAGTTTGTCTTAAATTTACTTTGGATTCCAAAACCTAGCTAGTTTGAAGGTCAAAGCATCTAAAGAATATTCATAACTGAAAAACTCAGATTTATATTCTTGAACAATTAGTTCTAAATCCTCATCTAAATTCAGGCTTTATAAAAGGTGGAGAGGGTGGGAAGGCAAACCTATATCCTTTGTCCCATAGAAACTCTTTTGTCTATAATTTTAAAGTACTGAATGTATCAAGTCCTTGTGTAATACTAGATAACGTTAAGAATTTAATAGACCCTTACCTGATGGTCCTGAATCTTCCTGCCCACCACTCTGAATGTGTTGTTGCCTGTATGATGATATATATGAACTCTGCTGAACCCGGTTGAACCACCAGCTGGCACCCACTTTTTATTGGCATCATCGTAAACCATCACAGCAGCTCTTGCCTGACAGATACTCTGTTCACTGGGGTGGGGGGGGGGGAAGAAAAGCAAACTTTTAAGAGAATTAAAATATGCTAAGCTTCCCACATAGCCATATAAACCAGAGTTAGCTAACCGAGCAGTTGGTCAACAATTAGTGCTTTACTGGGTGCTAGAAACAGAAACAATGAAGACAGAGGCTTCCTGCTCTTACGGGTAGAGTCTGATGGGGAAGATAGACCAAAAAATGAACTGTAATGAGGGACCAGAAAGAGATCAGGATCCACAAAGAGCACTTAGATAGAAGAAACATTTTCTTCTAAATCTGAGGATCTAATACACTCATTCAACTGAATATAACTACAAATATAAATTAATCATTATTTAACTGTATACATATATTTATAATATTGGTGAACTGTTTGTGATTACCTCTCTTTACTGGCAAAATTACTTTTATCATCAGGCTTGCTTCAAGGTCTATATAACAAATTCTGCTAGGCTCTTCTGCCCCTTGAGATATGGAGTGGTCACTAGCAATCAATGGACAGCCCAGTGACTGAGACAGTCAGTCCCTGACTCTCTACTCAGGCAAGATAACATCTTATGTTTCAAATTTCTTCACTTAAAAATGAAGAAGTAAAATAAGATGATTTCTAAGGATTCTTCTAGATGTTAAATTCTAAGCTTCACAAATAAATATTGAAGAAAAGAAGACCAACTCCATGATAGAATCTTTAAATCTCAGCTTCATCTCAATTATTTGTTACCAAGTGAAACTGAGATACATGAATAAATAAAATGTAGAGATGATCTTAATTCTATATTAAGCAATAGTTTCATCTTTCAAATATATTCCAAAATAATACTGGGCAAAAAAGACTGACTGGAACTTTACTTTATTTTATACCATATGTTATTTTTTAAAAATGAAATACCAAAAGTGAACTACAGAACAGGTATATTAACTCCATGCTGACTATTAACCGAATTAAAATGACTCAATCTCCATATAGAAGACTTATCTTGATGCTTGCTTAAGCAGCTGTTAATGGAGATGCTAAGTAGCTCATCCAACCCCATCTTTTAACGAAAGCACTGCTCATTCCACCAATTTTAGCCTTCAAGATTTTAAACAGTAAATCATGTGGGTCCTTCCCCAACATCCCGGGAAACAGTCGCTTTCATGCCCTCCCTGCTTACCCACACTTCTGGCCCATCTCTCAACAGTATATGTCTGTGCTTTACTAGACTTGTTGTGTGACTGATGACACCTAAAGAGGTCACAGCACCGGGCAATAAACCCACCCAGAACAGTGGGGTTATAAATGCTTGTAATTTTCCATTAGCTGAATCTTACAAAAACTTGTAACAATACCTGTGCAGCACAAACACTGAAATAAACCCAGTGGTACTGTCTAAATTTTTATGCTGCACCGAATTTTTTTTAGTAAATTAGTTCTGGGAGTAAAAACGAGGCAATGACTAAAGCTTGAATTATTTTTAAAAGCTTGATTAAAGAGCCTTTGTCAGCACAGCAGTTGAAATCTCTTCAACTGCTCACAACAAAAATACTTGTTAAGGGACAAAATTTACATAACCCTATAGAAAGAAACAAGCTAAGGCAAAGTGCCTCTTACAGCATACAATCCAAGAAACAAATTTACTAACTAACTGTAAATAACAACTCAATAAACAAATCTGTAAATTAATGCAGAACAGTATTTTCCAGTTCGAAAATTAATGTTTTTGGACATACACGATGTTTCCCCAAGGTTCAAGAAATAATGTCTCTTCAAGAAGTTCCACTGGGATCATAGAAGTTAAAGCAGTAGCTGAACCCCTATTTTGTAAATCAGGTTATTCCATGCCTCAAAAAAAAAAAAAAAAAAGATACACCAGAAATCTAAAACCAGGAGAGTTAAATAAAATGTCCCAACTTTCTCCTCCACCTTTTTCTTCCTCATTGCTCTACAGTGGGATGCCGGAGACATTCCAAATTACCGAAGCACCGAGTTAACTGAACAGCTCTGACTAATGCTTAATTATTCAAGATATATATAAACCACTTAGTCAGCAAGCAAATGTCTAGTCACTTCAATTTCGCTATAACCACAGAAACAAAGACACCTCTAAATGAACGTATCAAGGTAGCCAAGAAAGGCCAATTGGTTGATTAGTTTTCTAATGAAGATGAAAAGAAATCTTCAAACTGAGATGTTAAGGATACAAATCTAACTCTAAACAAAACCAAGAAGCACCCAGAGAAGTCAAGGTTAAAGGGAAGAAAAAAATAAGATGTGGGTAAGAGCTGAAGTGTTACTGGAGGTATAGTCAGAGCCACGCGGGTTATGCAGCAAGCTGTGAAGATACAAGCTAAGACCCAAACAACCCTGTAGTTCTACCAGGCATCCGGCACTCAGAGAAGCCACATCAAGGCCCAGCCAGGAAGGAATGGCACTGTCCAGTGGGCTCTTAGCGACCAAGCCAAGTCTTTCCATTCCTTTCCACACACCTGAGGACCTCTCCTCAACTAGAGACACACATCCTATGGTATGACAAAATGTATTTGGTCTTTGTCAGGTTCCTGGAACAGAGCTCCTAAAACCCTTGGCATCTCCTGAGCAGTAAGAGTGTCTTTGGTATGCTAATGAGATTACTCTAGGCTTCCATACAAAGCCAAGATCAGAGGGTAGAAATGTTCAGTCTCACCCCTTCCCCACCTCTGGGGAGAAGAGAAGGGCCGGAGACTGGTCTCACTCACAATGGCCAATGATTTAATCAATCATTCCTACATGATGAAATCTCCGTAAAAACACCCAATCGAGCTCACATCCAGGTGCTGGTTGGGTGGCATGCCTAGAGAGAGCCTAGAAGCTCTCTATTCCTTGCCCTATACATCTCTTCCACCTGGCTGTTTCTGAGTTGTATCCTTTATGATAAACCAGTAATGGTAAGTAAAACACCTTCCTGAGTTCTGGGAATCATTTTAACACATTACTGAGCCTGAAGGGGAGTCTTGGGAACCCCCGAATTTGTAGTCAGCCGGGCCTAAGTGTGGGTAACCTAAGTACCCCACTGGCAATGCCAACTAAAAACTGTCACTTCCCATCTGGTTCTCACTAAGCCACTGGAGTCGCTGACCTTCAACACCCCCTGAAAGGAGTTCGGGGCGGAGATCAGGAATGAGGCACTCTGTGCTCTGGGGAAAACTGGCAGAAGAGGCCTTCAGACAGTTAGATATTTTCAGAAGACTTTATGAGCCCAATTTCTTGCATCTTCTCACATCTAGAAAAGCACTAAAATCATTAACAGAGACATCTGCTCCTCGTGACTAGCAGCAACCTTCTGCCAAAATGTGGCTTGATTGATCCTCCTTCGCCAAAATCACATAGATACTGACCTCCCCCTTATCTTTTCGAACAGTTCCCCAGAGCTTTCTGAGAAGCTGTCTCCCAGGCTATAGTTCCCATTTGGCCCCAGATAAAACTTACTCACTACTTAACTCACTACTGTCAGGTTGTATTTTTTTTTTTTCAGTTGATAGCAGCCAGGTCTAAGCGGGAGCAGTCTTGTGGGACTGAGCCCTCAACCTATGGCATCTTGTACTAATTCCAGAAAGTCAGTGCTTGAATTCAGTTGAATTGTTGGACACCCAGTTTGTATCAAAAAAATAAGAGAACAGGGCTTCCCTGGTGGCGCAGTGGTTGAGAGTCCACCTGCCGATGCAGGGGACACGGGTTCGTGCCCCGGTCCGGGAAGATCCCACATGCCGCGGAGCGGCTGGGCCCATGAGCCATGGCCACTGAGCCTGCGCATCCGGAGCCTGTGCTCCACAACGGGAAAGGCCACAACAGTGAGAGGCCCACGTACAGCAAAAAAATAAAAAAAAGAGAGAACAGACTGTTGATTTGAGAAGAAAACTCCCACTCAATATACCAACTCCAAATTACAGGTATGCACAAAATAAGCTAGTGGTACCCAGTTTTGGATTTCACAAACCCATAAACTTCAAAGACCGACTGGATGAATCAGTACAGAACAGGGTTGACAGTATTTTGGCCTACTTGCCAGGTAGGAGATTTCAGGGTAAGGTAGGGGACCACCATAACTTAACTAAAATGAAGATATTTTGGAACTTAAAAATCTCAAAATAAATACAATGTAATCTACTATAAATATAATAATTAGCTTTCCATACAATTCTCTACATTGCCCACTTTTTTTTTTCTTCCATTTCTCCCTGGCCCAGTGAAATACTTATGAGCCTGCCTGCTTTATATGTATGACTATATGACTGGCCTGAGTCACAACAGAACTGCCTGTACGTTGGTGTCTATACAAGCACCAGAGCAGTGACAGGTCAGCTAGAGGTTCTTCTGGTAAGAATTTCCAACTTTATCTAGGAGGATTTTTAGATGAGAAAGTCAATGAGTGAATTTCTGAAATGACGAAATTTCAGAAATTCACATATGTGCAGTTTTTCAGGGAAAAGTAACATGGAAGGAAGGCAAGATTTAAGAACCACAGCTATTGAAGAGTCAAAAAGGGGAAAAAATTAAAGAAAATAAAGATCTAAACAAGCACAGCAAAAAAGACAAAAATTTTATAATCTTTATATTATCATTCTACCTGAATTATAACAAGGCTCAAAATGAATACCTAGTAAGCCTTCAACATTCTGAGTCAGTAAAGGAAGTACATAAAAGATTAAATTAGTAAATTACTGAGCTGTACTTTTGTGAAGATCAGGCAGTAAATTAGTTATAAACAAAAATTTCATTTTATGACCAAATGCAAATGGTATATGTAATTGATTATACCTCATTTTCCTGATGTTAATTTTGTTTTTTTAAAAAATGAAATATGGCATTAGAAGGCTAAAGACAGCTGATTTTTTTTTAAAAAAAATAAAAACCATGACACTACAATCCAATTTTGTGGCTTTGTAAAAATTCATTTCTAAATATAGTCAAATTTCCTGAACAGGTATATATGACGGTAGAAAATGCTGGCCCAATTTTATTTTTATAGGTTACCTGTGAATGAAATGGTTCCTGGTATTTAAGCAGAGTAAGGATCCCTTGGCTATTCATGTCTATGCTGTTTACTGAGATTGCAATAAAGCCAAGTCTTTGAAAATAGCAACTTCCTTTCAAAGTAACCATTACTTGGCAAAGAAAGCATGAATATGCAGTGCCTAGGCACAGAGTAGGCACTGTTTACATTCTCGTTCAGTACATAATTTCATTTAACAAAATCCTACTCAAGAATTGGATCATCAAGATCTGGATCAAATACCATTCCTTCTGTTAAGTCTTTGTGGGGTCCCCAGAGCCAGAATTAATTGCTCCCTCCTCCCATAGCATTCATTAATTTTTCCACCAGGAGGACTCTCTGCGGAGGTAATATCTGAGCCACAGGAAGGAGTTAGGATTTTACTCCAAGTGCATTGGGAAGCCACTAGAGGGCTTTAAGCACCAAAGGCAAGAGAAAAATTATGTCACCTAGCATTTTACTGATACTCCCAAAGTAGTATGCGACATGCTATAAAGGATGTCACTACTGGAAGTCATGGTCCCAATTAATTTATTTTTACATACATATAAAAATGTATTCATCATCTTTGAAAAGGAGAAAGTCATTTATCTTCGAATGACAGAGCCTAGTCTGCAGTAAGTTATCAAGGTCTATACAATAACCTCTGCTATACTACCAACGACTTAGAGAGTTTACTCTAAGAAAGAGAATTAGCATCTTGTCTGTTATGATACTGAGTCACTCTGTGAATCAAGATGTCAGTTATTCAGAAGATAAAATATTAAGAAAGAAATTACACAAAGAAGTTGGGAATTTTAGGGCTTCCCTGGTGGCGCGGTGGTTAAGAATCCGCCTGCCAATGCAAGGGGACACGGGTTCGAGCCCTGGTCCAGGAAGATCCCACATGCCGCGGAGCAACTAAGCCCGTGCGCCACAACTATTGAGCCTGCGCTCTAGAGTCCGCGAGCCACAACTACTGAAGCCTGCGCGCCTAGAGCCCGTGCTCAGCAACAAGAGAAGGCACCACAACAAGAAGCCCGTGCACCGCTACGAAGAGTAGCCTCCGTTGGCCGCAACTAGAGAAAGCCTGCATGCAGCAACGAAGACCCAAGGCAGCCAAAAATAAATAAAATTAATTTTTTTAAAAAAGTTGGTAATTTTAAAGACAGTATTTCCACCTTATTCTCTGATGCCAATTTTTTTTGCTCAAGCTTGTAATTTTATAACATTTCAAGCATTAAAGAGGCTTAAATATAATTTGATTTCAATTCAATTCCACAATTATTTTTCACACCTGCATTCCATGGCCTCCTAGAGTTAGAAAAGATTATGCACTCAAATCGGGACTAATAAACATGTATTTTCTTCAAATAGGAAAGTAAGCAATAAATAGCATGCCCTGTATTGTGTTAAGCACTAGAGGAGTCACAGATAGAAGGCTTTTTCTCTCAGTTCACCACTCTAGACTCTAGCCATCCTGCAAACCTAGGGGTCACACCAGCATCCTCCCTGCCCTTCACCCTGCCAGGCACTCGGTCACCGAGGCCTGTCAATTCTACTTCCTAAAAACTTCTAAATTCATTAGTTCCCTTTGCTCACAATGCTCAAAAGCTTTAATTTGGGCCGTCCCTGGTTTCTCATCTGGTTTATTTCAAGTCTCCTAACTGGTATCCCTGACTGCAATTTTACTCCTTCTTCCCAGTGCTTCCAGAGGGAAATTTTTCTAAAGCAAATCTCATCACATCACTGTTCTGCTTAAGACACTCTAAAGACTCATTTCAGGATAAACTTTGGCTTCATAGCATGGCACAAGGGGTCTACTGTGATTTGGCCTCTGTCTTTCTCAACGTTCATACTTTCTTTCAAATACTTGTAGCATGAAATGTGTACAAGACACCATTCTACCATCCTGCTGCTGGTGGCACATCCCACCACTGGGGGCACATCAGTATTCACTACAGCAATGACAATTATGCCATATTTGTCCATATATCTACACCTTTGCACATGCCCTGTACCTAACCTACCTGCACCTCTCCTCCTCGCCTAATACTGACAGTTCTGCAGAATGTAGACACAAGTGTCACATCCTCTTGAAAGCTTTTCCTCTCTCCCTCAATATATAATAGGAACCCACTCTCTGGGTTCTCACAATACACTATGAATATCATGTCTCCAACAACATCATATTAAACCCCTGAAGGGTCAGCATTGTATCTTTTCATCTCTCCTAATTAAGATTTGTTGAAGTACTAACTTGGAAAGTAGTGAGCAATACTAACCGTCAAAAGTCACAATCCATAAGCTTTGAGTAAGAGCCCCAAAACATGCCAGTGAAAGCTCCCTTTTCTGACTTCCAATGCCCAAATGGACAATCTCAGACCTTCTCCTTTCCATCTATAAAACATACCATTAGCACTCAAAACACTCAGCTCTGAGCTAGTGAACTATTCTAATCACCCCGCACTCTTCTGCTCCCAGTCAGGCTGTATACTTATTAAGAAGTCAGCTGTGTTTGTGACCAAATATATTCATTCCAAGTGTACTTGTACTGTAATTATGCAATTTAAATATTATATAAAGGGATACAATGTGAATATATAGAAATCCTATGAAAATTAAGTTCCTATCAAGATGAGTCACTAAAAAATTGTAAGATATACATAAAAGACGGGGGAATCACACAAGTCTAGCAGACTGCTATACTGAGAATGCTCTGCATATATCTTAAGTTCTCTCTCCACTTTAAAGAAACCAAAGCTGGAACTCTGAAGGTAAAACATGGGCATGCTTCAGGAAGGAAAAATAATGTAGACTTCTCATCACCAGACTAACACTAAAAGCTTTATCAAAAATAAAAGTCACAGAATGAACATAATGTAGACTAAAATGCTCTAAGGTACATGTCATTTTTAAGGATACCAAGCTTGAGATCAATTAACCAACCATCATCACCCGTACAGATCACATTACATACAAAAGCTTCTACTATATGCTACATTTGTGAAATACTAACTAGCTTTTCTCCTTTCATATTCCATCCATAAACCAAAAAACTTGCTAAGAATGGCGGGAGGGGGGCGGGGGGCAGGGGGCAGGTGCTGCTTGCTACAACAGCTAGGTGCTGCTGTCCTGGCTCCCTGATTGAAGGATACGGGAAAACTCTGTGAATGCCACTGACAAACAGCAGATACAAACAAGGCAGCAAACAAACTTATTTTCTGCAAGGCAAGAAAACCATCTGTGAGGCAGTAGCTCCAATAACGTAGAAAGGCAAAATTTCCACTAAAGACCACAGAGTTGTATACCATTCATCTCTCTAAGAAATACTAAAAGGTTGGGTTTTTTTTAATGGCTCTTTATTGGAGTATAATTGCTTCACAATACTGTGTTAGTTTCTGTTGTACAACAAAGTGAATCAGCCACATGCATACACATGTCCTCATATCCCCTCCCTCTTGCGTCTCCCTCCCACCCTCCCTATCCCACCCCTCTAGGCCGCCCCAAAGCACGGAGCTGATCTCCCTGTGCTATGCTGCTGCTTCCCACCAGCCAACTATTTTACATTCGGTAGTGTGTGTATGTCAATGCTACTCTCACTTCGCCCCAGCTTCGCCCTCCCACCCCATGTCACCAAGTCCATTCTCTATGTCTACCTCTAAAAGGTTTTTTTAAAAGGTGAAAAGATCAATGTCACTACTTAACTCTTCATCCCATAACATCTATATTCATGTGCAAAGTACAACTGTAATCTAACGTATAACAGATCCACAGTCACCACAGAAAATGACCAATATATCTAAAGCAAGATAGCATGTTTTAGAAAACATTTCAGCAAATCTGTTGGGTTATCCCATAGGATGAAAAAGTCTCTTAAAAAAAAGGAGAAATCATTAGGTAAAATACTATGTGGAAAAAGTACCTGAAAGGAGGCACTTCCTACATGCAGTTATGCATGTTTAGGAAGAAGAGTAAGCTTTTAAAAAAATCTTTATGGTACTATTTGACTTTATTTATGAATACCTCTTATTTGAATAAGTACAGAACATGAAAAATCCTATAAATGTGACTTGGCCAACAAAAAGAACCTGCTTCTGCCAACAATATACCTGGAGAGAGAGGAATAATACAGAAAATGAAAATGCGACTATTTTGATATTCTTAGAACCACAAGAGAGAGGAGAAAACGAGGATGGAATTTATAAGGGTTTGTAGAGAGAAAAGAAAATGAAATCATATTGGGCAGGAAGTAAAAAGAGAATTAAGAAACTACTAAGACAGAAAATCTTGGATGGAAACCTGTCTCTGCATGCAACTGGCTGGGCACGTACTGAAGGAAAGCTGGCCTGCTGCCGAGAAGAAGCCCAGGTAAATCAAGCCCTCCTGCCTTTCCTGTGATACAGAAGACTAGTTAACAGAAAAAAAGCAAAACACTATTTTAAAAAAATTAAAACCAACTGTTTCAGGAGACTGTACTCTACAACTATCCACAGATAAATATTTTCAGAGCCTATGTTTCAAAGTATTGCTTAACTGCAAGCACAAAAATCATAACAAAATCAATGAGGGAAAATCTATTAATTTTTGACTATCTATAGTATTTAGTATAGACTGACATATCTCCAGTTGCAGTCGTAAAGAAATCTCCTTACATTAATAAAGACCTAAAACCCAGAGACAAATAAGTGACATATATAATTAATTACTGAGTCAGGGTTGTGATGATAAAAATGATACTAATAATAAAAACAAATACTAATATGAATATAATACTTAAGAAGATCCACACACTGTTCTATGTACTTTGCCTTTATTAATTCATTTATTTATTCAACAACTTTATTTGGTAGATACTTGTTAATATTCCCATTCTACAGATAGGAAATTGAGACAGAAAAGTGAATTAATTTGACCAAACAACATACTGTAGGAAGTGACAGAAATGGGATTCAAAGCAGCAGTCTGCTTCAGAGTCTGGACTTTCGATCACTCTACTTGAATAAGAGAGTTAGAGTCTGCCTACCTACCAATTATATTAGTTCAATAAAATTAACTCCTCAGAAGTTTTCTATCATTTCTGCATTATACTTCATGTTATACTTGTTGAAGCTAAAGGAAGGGAATTTGTATATTTGCTGAAATTGATGTTCTTGTAGAAATAAACCAGGATTCTTTTGAAGACTTCACTAGAGAAAATTATACCTTATACTACTACGAAAACATATCTAGACTATCACAGACTTTTTTTAAAGATAGTACAAAACATATGCATAAAATTAATACTTCAGGGAAAGTTTCCTTCCAATTGAACCTCAACATTCTTCAAAGAATTACATGAAGGCAAAATCTGTGGGAAGCCTTTTAGACATCAAACTAGACACACACACACGCATGCACACAAATGAAGAATATATAAATATAACATGATTTTTAAGACAAGTCATATGGTAGAACAGCACCCACCATTCCATTATCTTTAACTACCCTGATTTTGTTACTATACAATGTAACAATTTAGCATTAGAGTACATGAACTCTAAAATACACTAGCTAATATGAGGAATACCACTCTCATTTTTCAAAAAGAATAGGTAAAATGAAATAATACAAGAAACTTTAGTTATTTTCATCCAAGTTAGTATAGTACTGACTAGAAAATTAAGATAAAATTTCAACCTAAAACTACAGAAAAAAGATCCTTTCAGATAAATGAAAACAAAGAAGAGGACTGAATATGAATACAGACTGAACTAGGGGTAACACTATAACCATTTACTAATGTCTTCCCAACTAGATTGGGAGGGGAGGGACTGTGTTTTACTGATATATTTAACAGTAGCTGGTGTTTAGCCCCTACTCAGGAGCTCACTAAATTTCTGCTGAATCAAAGACGTGGTGCAGGATGAAGTGATAATTAAAAAAAAAAAGAAGTACAGTATAAGAAAGCTCCATTTTATGGCTGAGTTCTAGACGGTTAAAGTTGCCAGAAATCTCACCTTAGGTAAGTGGCTAATTTACTGTCCCTGACTTTCCTAAAATTGGGCACACCTGAATTATAATCTGAATCCAAAATTATTGTAGAAAATGTGAATGGTCAGCAGACCTAGTGACATCTGGTGTGGCAGTTTATTTTCTAAAATACCATAAACATCATCATCTTAAATTACAGTAAGTGCATAGAGTTAATTATTCTTTAAACCAGTCATTAAAACAAAATGAAACTTTTTCTTTTTTAAAAAAATAAATTTATTTATTTTTGGCTGTGTTGGGTCTTCGTTGCTGCACGCCGCTTTCTCTAGTTGTGGCGAGCGAGGGCTACTCTTCGTTGCAGTGTGCAGCTTCTCATTGTTGTGGCTTCTCTTGCTGCGGAGCACGGGCTCTAGGCACGCGGGCTTCAGTAGTTGTGGCACTCGGGCTCAGCAGTTGTGGCTCGAGGGCTCTAGAGCTCAGGCTCAGTAGTTGTGGCTCACAGGCTTAGTTGCTCCTCGGCATGTGGGATCTTCCCAGACCAGGGCTCGAACCCGTGTCCCCTGCATTGGCAGGCAGATTCTTAACCCCTGCATCACCAGGGAAGTCCCCAAAATGAAACTTTTATGCAACGGTTTTGTTTCTGGTTTTTTTGGTGAAACTTTTTATGAAAACTTTATGAAAAGCTCAGTCTTTCACAAAAAGACCTGTTAACACCATTTGTAACTTGGTAAAGTTTAATGAAACAACTTACTTAGGTATCTATCACTTGTATTTTTTAACTAGTAGAAACCTCTCTTGTCTGCTATAGATCTCTTTTTCATCAGAATTAAACTTAAAGCTAATTCCTTTCCATGCCCACCTGTGCTAAGCAGCTTCTGAGACAGCCCCCAAAGCAGAGACTTGAACAGATATTTGTACACCAATATTCACAGCAGCACTATTCAGCCAAAAGGTAAACACCAATGTCCATCAACAGGTTAATGGATAAATAAAATGTGGTATATACATACAATAAAATATTATTCAGACTTAGAAAGGAAAAAATCCTGACAAGCGCTATAACACGATGAAGACATAATGCTAAGTTAAAATAAGCCAGACACCAAAGGACAAATACTGTATGATTCCACTTATACAAAGGACATACAGTAGCCAAACTAATAGAGACAGAAGGTAGAATGGTTGTTTTCACGGGCTGTGGGGAGGGAAGGAGGGGGAGTGACTATTTAACGGGTACAGTTTCAGTTTGGGAAGATTAAAAAGTTCTAGAGATGGTTGGTGGTGATAGTTACACAACAATGTGAATGTACTTAAGGCCACTGAACTGTGATTACACGTGGTGAAAATACATAAACTTTGTATTATATATTTTACCACAATTTAAAAAATATAGAATAGCTTTAAATATTAAGAAAACACGAAAATGTAAAAAAGTATTTTTGTCTGTCAAGCAATAAGACTGTATTTATTAATCCCACTTGCATTTGGTTGAAGGTTATGTCTTAATACAAGTCAAAATTTTTATGTTAATAAAGAAAACACAAACAGTAACATTGTCTAGAATTAATCCAACGTGTTACAACGAATATTTAAAGTTTTGTTATGTCTTGTTATTTGAGATGCCTTGCTACTCTTATTTCTTTTTATAAGACAACTCTTTGGGCTGCACTGACAACCATTAGCTTCCTAGTTATAAACTTTGGTTTATAATTTCTCCCTGCTGTTTCTGGCTCCTATTACAAGTATAATTATAAGAAATAATTTGCATCTTCTTCCTTCCTCCCAACCACAACAAAAAAGATGGTTCCCAATGATCTCCACCACCTGGTATTCATGCCGTTGTGTAATCTTTCCCCTGTGTGTGGGCTACACCCATCAACTTGCTTCTATTCTATGGCAAAAGTTATGGAATGTCAGTTCCAGGGTTCATTTACAAAAAGACTGTGGCTTCCATCCTGTGGGAAAGGCTGGCGTGACAGGCCAACTGTGGGGAGGAACTGAGGCCCTCGGTCCAACTGCCTGCAACTAAATTCAATCAATAACTATGTAAATGAGCTTAGAAGATCCTCCCTCCACCCCACCCACCCCCGTGATGACTTTGGCCAACATCTTGACAGCAATTGTCGAGAAACCCTGAGCCAAAGGACCCAGTGAAGCTGTACTCAAATTCCTAATCTACAGAAACTGTGTGATAATAAACGTGCGTTGTTTTAAGCCACTAAATATTGCTGTAATTTTATTGTGTTGCCATAAATAACCAATACAGCACCTCCACACATCCTCTTGCCTGTCCCCCAAGATCTTAAATTTCTTTCTTCCCCCAGTATGTTGGTTCCAGGTATACAACATAATGATTTGATATTTGTGTGTGTGTGTGTGTGTGTGTGTGTGTGTGTATAGCAAGATGAACACCACAGTAAGTCCATCACCACACTTACAATTTTTTTCTTGTGATGAGAACTTTTAAGACCTCTCTCAGCAACCCTCAAATATACAATACAGTGTTTTATGTAAACTTAAAAGCCAAGACAATCTCTATTTCACATGCCACAGAACACTTAGCACACAATAAACAGCACACAATCAACAGGCTCATATCTTGTATCTACACACTTATCTTTTTTTTAAATTGATCTGAAGTTTTCAAAGATTAACTCCCAGTGCACCAGCAAACCTAAACCCTCATTAACAGCATGATAGCTCACAAAAGTAAGTATATTTAGAAATGGTCAGTGACAGAAGGAAAAATACGGGTAAACACTTCACTTGGCAACATGTACCTTCCCTAACCTAGCAAATCCCCCCATTAACAAGAATTGAAGCAACTGATTAGAGATTTCACCTGTTTCCTGAAGTTTTCTGCCTCACATTATTTTCATCAGGTTGTAAAAACTATAAAAGGTTCGATTCACCAGAAAGATACAACAATCATAAATGTGCAGGTATCTAATTAGTTTCAAAACACATGAAGCAAAAACTGAATTATTATTTTGCAATATATCACTGCATCAAATTAACACCTTACACTTCCACAATCTTTTTTTAAAATTTATTTATATATTTATTATTATTTGGGTGGGGGGGTTGTGTTGGGTCTTCGTTGTTGTGCGCAGGTTTTCTCTAGTTGCAGTGAGCGGGGGCTACTCTTCGTTGCAGTGCGCGGGCTTCTCATTGTCGCGGCTTTTGTTGTGGAGCATGGGCTCTAAGCGCGCAGGCTTCAGTAGTTGTGGCTCACGGGCTTAGTTGCTCCGCGGCATGCGGGATCTTCCCGGACCAGGGCTCGAACTCGTGTCCCCTGCATCGGCAGGTGGATTCTTAACCACTGTGCCACCAGGGAAGCCCCTTAGACAATCTTATATGTCAAGTTTATCTCAATAAAACTGGGGAAAAAAACTGACAGAATTAAAGAGAGAACAACACTTCCACAACATTAGTTGCAAATTTTAACACCACCTCTCAGTTAACTGATAAAACTAGACAATAATTTATAAAGTACATTAAAAAATACTGAACACTTGGGCTTCCCTGGTGGCACAGTGGCTAAGAATCCGCCTGCCAATGCAGGGGAAACGGGTTCAAGCCGTGGTCTGGGAAGATCCCACATGCCCCGGAGTAACTAAGCCCGTGCGCCACAACTACTGAGCCGGCACTCTAGAGCCCGCTCGCCACAACTACTGAAGCCCGCGCACCTACAGCCTGTGCTCCGCAACAAGAGAAGCCACCACGATGAGAAGCCCGTGTACCGCAACGAAGAGTAGCCCCCACTCACCACAACTAGAGAAAGCCCACGTGCAGCAACAAAGACCCAACGCAGCCAAAAATAAATAAATTTATTTTAAAAATAACTGAACACACAGAAAATCTGAGAACTATTGACTACTATGACTTAACTGACATTTAAAAAGCATTACACCCAACAACTGCAGAATATACATCCTTTTCAAGTACACACAGTATGATCACCAACACAGATAATATACTAGACCATCAAAAAATTCTCAATAAATTTAAAATAACTGAAAGCATGCAAAGGATATCCTCTGACCACAATGGAATTAAATTTGAAGTTAACCATACTAGGATACCTAAAAAAATGTGGGGGGAGGGGTGGTAAAACACACTTCTAAGTGATTCATGGGTCAGAGAAGAAAACACAAGAAAATCAGAAAATATTTCAAATTAAATCATTATGGAAAGATGACAAAAATCATGAGATGCAGCTAAAGCAGTGCTTAGTGGTTAATTTAGAGTTGTAAATGCTTATATTAGAAAAGAAAGGTCTAAAACCAAATATCTAAGCTTCCCTCTCTTAAGAAGTTAGAAAAGAACAAAGAAAACCCAAAGGTAATAAAGAAAACAGTGAAACAGAAAACAGTAAGAAAAATTAAAATTTCTAGCTAAACTGATCAAGAAAAGGAGAGAACACAAATTACCTATTATCAGGAATGAAGGAGGCCTTATCACTACAGATTCTACAAATGTTAAAAATACTACTAAGGGAATCTGATGAACAGCATTATGCCACCACATCTGACAAATTAGACGAAACTGGAAAAATTCCTGAAAAGCAAACTGACATGAGAAAAAATCTAAATTACTTTATCTATTAAAGAAATTATAGAGCTTCCCACAAATAAAACTCCACACACGGTTGCTCTAGTGAAGTGTATCAAATATCTAAGGAAAACACAGCATCAATTTTATAGACTCTCAGAAAATAGAAATCATTTCCAGTTTGTTTGATGATGTCAGCATGACTCTAATACCAAAACCTGACAGACATTACAAACAAATAAAATGACACTGTCCTTCCATAATACAGATGTGAAAATTAACAAAATATTATCAAATCAAAATTAGCAATATATTTAAAGAATAATTAAATATTGTTTATCCCAGGAATGCAAGGTTGATTTAACATTTGAAAGCCAAAGTAATTCACTACATTAACAGAATAAAGGAGAAAAGCTGTGCATTGCAAAAGATGCAGAAAAAGCACTGGATAAAATGGATTATCTGTCATAACAAGAGCTCTCAGCAAACTGGGAACAGAAGGGAATTGCCTTAATGTGATAAAGAGCATCTACAGAAATAGCTATAACTAACATTATACTTAATTGTAAAATACTGAACTCCTTCCCCGAGATCAGGAACAAGGCAAGAATGCCCTTCTCACCATTTCTATTCAACACTATAGTGGCACTCCCAGCCTTTGCACCAAGGCAAATAAATAAAAGATCAGAAAAAGTAATGCCCTCTAATTGCAGATTAAAAATATTTATATAAAAAATCCTAGCAGGCTTCCCTGGTGGCACAGTGGTTAAGAATGCGCCTGCCAACGCAGGAGACATGGGTTCGAGCCCTGCTCAGGGAAGATCCCACATGCCGCGGAGCAACTAAGCCCGCGAGCCACAACTACTGAGCCCGAGTGCCACAACTACTGAAGCCTGCATGCCTAGAGCATGTGCTCCGCAACAAGAGAAGCCACCCAATGAGAAGCCTGCACACCGCAACAAAGAGTAGCCCCCGCTCGCTGCAACTAGAGAAAAGCCCACGCTCATCAACAAAAACCCAAGGTAGCTAAAAATTAATTAATTAAAAAAGAAAAAAATCCTAGCAAATCCACAAAGCAGCTACTGTAACTAATAAGTGAATTTAGCAAGGTTGCAGGATTCAAGTATTTGACTTAGGAATAAATTTAATATCAGATGTGCAAAATCTCTACACTGAACATTATAAAACTTTGGTCAGAGAAATTAAAAACAACCTAAATAAAAAGATATACCACGTTCATATATTGGAAGACTCAATATTGTTATGATATAAAGGCTCCCTCAAATTAATCTATGAATTAAATGCAATTCCAATGAAAATCCCAGGAAGCATTTTTGTAGAAATTAACTGAGTCTAAAATTTATATGGAAATGCAAAGAACACAGAATATCCAAAACAACTTTGAAAAAGAAGAATAATGTTAGAAGGCTAACACAATCTGATTTCAAGACACAAAGCTATAGCAAACAAGAGAGTATGGTATTGGCTTCAAGATAGACAAATATATCAATGAAACAAAATAGAGTCCAGAAATATGGACTGATTTTTTTTTTTTACAAAGATACAAAGGCATATTAGTGGAGAAAAGATAGTCTTTTCAGTAAGTAGTACTGGAACAACTGAATATACACATCTCAACCCAGGCCTCACACCATACAAAAAAATTAATTCAAGATTATCACAGACTTAAACATAAAAGCTAGACTCAAAACTTTTAGAAGAATACATAGGAGAATATCTTCATGAGTTGAGGGTAGGCAAAGGTTTCACCAATAATCATAGAAGAAAAAAGTAGGAAGGTTAAAATTTTCTCTCATTAAAAATGACCTTTAAAAAATGCATATGTATGGTATATGAATTATATCTTAATAAAGCTGCTATAGAAAGGAAGGAAAGTAGGGAAGGAGGGAATTAAGGCCGAGAGGGAATTTCCATATAGGCAAGGCACAGATGAGAAAAAAATACTTGCAAAACATAAATCTGAAAGGTATCCAGGACGCATTTTTAAAACTCAACTAAACAATTAAAAGACAACCAATAAAATACTGGGCAAACAATGTGAACAAGTGTCACAAAATGCGATATACAAACGGTCAGTAAATCCATGTAAAAGTGCTAAACATCATTAACCATCAGAGAAATACAAATTAAAATCACAATGAAATGTCACTACCCATCCACCAGAAGAGTTAGAATGTGGTGCAACTGTAACTCCCATACACTGCTAACGGAAATATAAAATTGTTAAACAACTTTCAAAGATGATTTGGTACTTTTTTCAAATAGAACTTACCCTCTGACCCTTCAACTGCAATGCTAGATATTGCCAAAAACTAGAAACAGCCCAGGTATCCACAAATAGAATGGATAAATTGTATATTTACACAATGGTATATGACAAAGCAAGAAAAACAAACAACAGATACATGCAATAACACAGATGAATAGCAAAAACATACTGTGAGGGAAACCTTATACAAGAATGTGTATTTTATGATTCCTAATAGATGAAGTTCAGGATCAGGAAATACTAATCTACAGTAGAAATAAATCAGAACAGCGGTTGTTTGGGCCGGGGGTGGGGTGGGGTGGGCAGTGAAAATGAGGATGACATGCGAAGGGGCTTTAGGGAACTCTGCCATCACCTCAGGATGTTCTGTACCTTGAAAAAGATTGGGTTACACAGGTGCATGCATCTGTCAAAACTCTTCCAACGGTCTGTGCATTTCACTGTATATATTTTACCACAAAAGGAAAAAAGTTGTATTATGGAATCCTAGTTAATGATATACATACTGAAATACTTAGGAAATAGTGCACTGATGACTCTTTTTTTGAAATTCAAAAGTTTTTTATATATATATATATATATATATATATATATATATATATATATATATGGCTAGATGGATAAGTGATAAAGTATTGTAAAATGTTAATGGTAGAATCTAGATGGTGGGCATGTAGATTTTCACCGTTTCAATTGTTCTGTGTGTATAAAATTTTTCATAATAAACTATTAGGGGTTGGGGGGTAAATTAACCAAACGTTCATTCCTGTGTAATGTTCTCTGTAAAGGAGCTAATTATGCACAGACTCAATACCTATAATAAAAATTATGATTATGTAATACAGTACATTTTTTATTTCAGTAATAAAAAGGAAAGACAAAAGACTGGCATGTTTTATTTCTCCATGTTCATTCAAGTAAGAACTCTAAAATTTTTTAATTGAATGGGTTGAAAAACAATGTGTAGATGAAAATAATCAGTTTGCCAAGTAGTCTAGTGACTAATCCCCTCCCCCTCTCACTCAAAATACACACACACAACCACCACACCACCACGGCTTAGATCAGAGTCCACACCCACAGTTTCAACTAATACCTGTTAAAAAGTGCCAAAAAAGTTATTTCCAGCTGATACGTCTCTTCTAAGCTCTAAACCTATATAGACAACTGCCTAGTATGTATTTCTATCTACATACATACCACAAGCATACCTCAAAATGCAACCTACTTTCCTCCCTCACCCTATCTGCTCCTATTTCCAATCCCAGGTGAAGGATACCAGAAGCCCTACTGTCTGGCCCCAGCTAGAAACCCAAGTGCCACTCCAGACTGCTCCTCCGCTATCGACCCCACATCAGTCACCAAGCCCTGTCAACTCCACCATCTAAGTCTCTACTAATACCCCCTCCCTCTGTCCCACTGTCACTGCTTTAATGCATTATTTCCCGAATTACTACAAGGCCCTCCAAAATAGCATTCCTACCTACACCCTCTCCGGGTAGAAGCCGGATAATCAGCACTTTCTGAACAGAGATAAGCATCTTAATAGTACCTAGAAAATATGATGTCCTACTATCTCTGCATAAGAGACTCCAGTTAAGAATATTTTAATTAGGACCTTTTACAAAATAGACTTACATTTCTGATGGCTCCACTAATCTCCTTTTCAGCGTAAACCGATAAAGACAGTTTATTCACATTACCACATCACTTTTATAGTTAAGACCAGGTGACAGTGACGATCTTAGATTTCACCACAGAACTGTTGCTAAGCATATACAAATTATCAAAATCATTGATACATGGACTATACTTCCCTCCCTCCCCCCAAAACAGCCTGTACTTCAACAAGGTTTCAAATTTCTTTCTGAGATCTATGTCATCAGTACTAGATTCTACAGGGCACAGAGTGGGTATCTTTAAAAGTGCTGGAGCATGGGAGTTAAGAGCGGAGAATCTGGAGTTGAACCTGAATCAATTTCAATTTCAGCTCTGACATTTCCGTGCACACATATATGTGACCTTAAACAAGTTCCTATTTAGCCTAAGCCTCCTGATTTCTAAAGTGGAATGTAAGAGTTCCTATATCATAGAACTGCCGTGAGAATAAAACCATGTACATAAAACACCTCCAGTATCTGGCACGTGATGGGCACGCAATAATGTCAGCCATTATCTGTATCAGCAGCAACAGCACTTCGGTAAATGAGGACAGCAAATAAATGGGATTCCAGGATCATAAGTGATGGCAACACTACCAAAGAACTACAGTGCACCCTTAACATCTGATGTGCTGACAAACAAACCTAAAGATCCGTGGCGTGCATGGAGTCATCCTTCAAGCAATACAAGAATCAGAACTTCCCACTCTGCCAGTCTGGCGCACGGACAGTGAGTTTGACGAACTTTCTATCACCTGCATGCCAATGAGGCTTTCTTCATTTCTACTCATCCCTGGGTACCTATTTAATTTGGTGGCTATTACAGGCTACAGTGGTTATTTATGGATCTGGGAGTTCCTAATAGCCTTGAAATGTCACAAGCGTACTGCCGCAAACGGCTGCTGCTTAGCACATCTCTATGGGACTGCAATACAATTCTAAGCTTCATGTTTCAAGTTAACTGCTACCGCATGTGACTTGATAAGGATTATGGACTCTTCAAGTCGTAAGAAGTTGCTTTTTGTTAATTTTTAATATTTGATTTACAAGTCAACTTAAAATAAGACAAATATGAATAGGATATTCAGGTACATAGGATACTTAGTCACACTAGGTCAATTATAAACAATGCTTCTCAGGCTTAAAAATAACCACCTAAGGAGCGCACCTGGTTTTCCTATTACCCTAAGGAAACCCTTAATTTCCCAAGAGTATTGCTTGGACATTCATGGTTCCAGACCAGATATTTATATAATTTGGCAAACACATTCAACACTCACCAGCTGCCAAATGTTGCTCAAAACTACTTTTTATAAGCGGTGAAATTCTGCCCTGAAAAACACTCTGTCCACTACAGCTGGGAAAGCATACTTCTCTCCTCTTTCTCCATATATAGTTCTTCCACACAGACAAGGAATTCAGCCCTTAAATGACATATCACCCTTGGCACATATTAGCTAAATCAAACAAGGTCAGCATACTTTAGTTCTGAGGACTAGACTATGATGACTATCATAAAACAAATATTCCAGAAAAAGTATCTGAAGATTACAGGAGATGGCACACAGTAGGCTTTCAACACACATACCCTAAAGAAGTCTAGGAGCCCTGCAGAGCCTACAGCAAACAAATTTCTTGGAAGTTTCAAACTAAAATATAGTGAATATTTTGCAATTCACTCTACTACAGAGCCTATTTCAATAGGATGTTCTCCACAGAAATCTTTCAGCAAAATTGACGCTCCAGGTGGAGAGGCCATGTTTGTCTTATGGTCTGCTCCATACACGAGCACACTGCAGCATGCCCTGGGGAGGGAGACAAGTAACCCAGCAGTGTGAGAAGATGGAAGTACCGAAGAGTGCTGCCAGCGCTACAAGAGGAAGCCTGAACTGCAAGATGAATACCAAAACTTCATGCAGGCGCTGGGAAGTGGAGGAAAATACATAGATGGAAAGTCAGGAGTCACGAGATTGACACTGACAACAGAATAAACATGATAAACGCTAACAGGGATTTAGGAATCACTAGCATATGATGTTTTGTCACACACTCTGTCAGTGTGTTCTGAAAGTAATTATAGCACAGCGTGATCAAAGAGAATGACTGGCCGTAATCTGAAAACCAGCAGCCCCACTTTTATCACTGGTCTTCAGCCAAACACAAACTGCATGACATTTAAGAAATTTTGAATTTCTTGCTCTGTACTTCTACAAAATGTTCAAACAAGGTGTAATGGTAACTGCTACATTTTATTTTTAAGTTGCCTGACGAGAGGCCTTAGTGCTGTGCTTTTCTAATAATACCAACAAAGTAGAGTTAATAACAATCAATAGCTGCTTGCAGTGAAGACTGTCCGCTGGAACCTGCTGAAGAAGTAGCCAAACTAATGTGCCTTGAGAATACACCTGCTATTCTTACATAGTATCAGCTGTAAAATTCTCTTTTCAGTCTACCATAAGAAGCAGCTGAAATGAATGTGCATGCAATAATAAATGTTGAGGTGAGGCTAGAAATGCAGAGATTATTTTATCTTGGTAACCAACTACAGGGCTTCACTGGAACATCACTAGATTCAGAGTTCAAGGGCATTTGTTCTTAAATGGTTGTGCAAAGTCATAAGCACATGCAATATTCTTTATTTTTTCCAATTTGAGTGAGGACATCTTCAAGCAGCGCAAAGTCTGTTTCTGGGATTGCTTCAGTGAAACGACATCATTACAATCTCCTAGATCTTGCTGCTCCACTGGGGCATGGTCTCTCTTCTCTCCATTCCTTTAATCAGGCTATTCCTGAATGTTCAAAAGCCTTCTTTGCCCTCACCATCTTGTTAATTGTTACTGCTCAATCCATACCTTACAGGTCACATCAAAGTATTCTTCTTGGACTGGCCCCTTTCCACACCACCCCTCAAGTAAGTCTGCAAGTACCACAGAACTCCAGGAGTCCTCCTATTACAGCATGATTCTTACTGTATTATAACAATTCATTAGGCAGTGCACATCCTGGTATAGAGAACAGCATCACCTCTATCTACAGTGTTAATACCTGAAGTATATTCAAGTATTTGCTGAATGTCAAGTGAGCAAACGGATTACATTGCCCAGCATGAAACACGGACAACCACGATTTTAAACGTTTTTTTATTAGCGATCATCTCCCAAAGAAATAATATGCAATTTTGTATTTGAAGTAAATGGTAAACTTCTCTTACTTTATAGACACCTTTGCTAAAGCATAGTCAGTGAAGGTTAGAACCTAACCTTCTAAATTCTGTATACGTATTTATTTAGGCACTAAATAAACATACAGAATTGATACAGTTGAGGGAAAATGGGCATCTAGAAAACATACAGTGTCAGATCTATTTAATTGAACCTTGGGAGCAACTCAATCTTAAAACCACCAAATTAATCATGGCAAAAGATTCAAACTAAATATTTCTCCTAATCAATTAATTTTAATCAGATGAAGTCCAAAACTGAAGTTGACTTAATGAAATATATCTTGACATGAGCAGTTAGCTGGTCACACTTAACTCTAATTCTTAACAAAATGAGGGGGAAATACTCCCAGCTTTTGAATAGAAAACCTAAAGCCAGTGTTCCAATCACGAAATGCATGACTTTGTCATGACTACTAGGTACCTAAAACAAGGTAGGCATATTCAGAACATTCTAAAGCATGACTTTATACCCATATTCTCATGTGTTAGCTTAATCTTTGAATTTTGTGGCAGCTGACTATCAGCTGGCATAGGACCTAAATCATGATCCTATTTCTCACAGTAATTCACATACATCTCTCCAAGGAACAGCTGTGTAATTCTTAGAGTACATCTAAAAATATAAAGTTCAAAACATTAAAGGAATTTCATCTAACATTTAGGAATGACTGAACAAAATAGTCAAACTCAATTCATGTTAAAGGAGTAATTTAGCAGAAGGCAACATTCAAAACGATGAGTAATTCAATTCACAAAAATTAAAAATGTTTATGGGCTACATTTTAATTTTAGAAGTGTCCTCTTTTTTCCTCAAGATATGTAATGCCTGCAACTAAACTTCAAGTATTCTTTTTATTATTATTTCCCTACTACTAAAGAGGATATTCTATTTGGCTAAAAATTTAGAAAACTATAGTTTTCTCAGTATCTTGACACAGTCCTTATTCCCTCCCACAACTTTAATTGAAAAAGACTTTTTGGAAGCTGGCTTATTTTGTCTTTCCTTGACTGACCTCATAAGCCACTTAGCTGCAAAAGGCTCATGCTATCTTTTAATACGCTTTTCCAGAAGTCCCACTGCTAGTGAGACAGAACAGCTATGTCTAGCACAAAGTACTCCTCACTGGAAAACCCAATTTTCAGATACTTTTCTTCCCTTAGCAACAATCACAATAGGGACTTAACTTAATGCTAAGCATGCCAGGGAAACCCACCTAACTGATCCCTCTGCCAATCAGACCTGGCACCTGGTCAGCAGAGTCTGGAGGACTCAAGCTGAGTTCAGCCCTCCTGGATCTTCAATTTCCTGATCTCTAAAGTAAAATGGTCCCTGAAATTACCCAAAAGCCATATTACCAAACTAGGAAGACCACATGTAGCCTTGGTGAAGCTTGGGTTGGGGTGCAGGGGAGGGCTGGCTTCAGAAAGTACTTTTCAAAAAGTTTAACTATTCATCAAATAACACTTAAAATATACAATAACAAAAAAAAAGACCACAATTATTCTCTAATTATTAGGCCTAAAAGGAGAGATTTAGCTTATGTATGTTGCTCTGAATCAGTTTTTACAGTTTCTAGGAAATTTGAATTATTTGGTCTAGGAAAACAGTTGAAAACTTGATCATACAGATAACCATTTCATTTCAAAAGTTAAAGAATAAAATGAGGTGATAAAAATCACATCATAATCAGGTGATACAGATGTAAATTGGGAAGGGTTAAAAATTATTGTTTATCTTGCAGTTCCATAGGCTATTCCTCACACACAGCTGCCACCTTAAGACTTCAGTTCTTCTCTAGATATTTAAATGAAAATTAAAATAAAACATTTGACCAGTGACATAAATATGGTACGTAAGTTGAACAAGTGGCCACAGCTGCTAGCTGCACTGTTTCTCTCATTCTGATGAGACGTCTAGGTCAGGAGACTTAATTAAATCCCCCTCTCATCTCTCCCCTCCTTTCTGAGACTCTCTTGAAAAAGACAATAAAAGCTCTCCAGTCAAGTAGTGGACACCATTCCTATATGCGGGACATATACCCAAAGTAACCCATTATTTATGTTTCTGTTCTGCCAAGAAATGAATATTCTACCAGTGGTGAAGTATAACAATTTAAACATTAAAACCATGTTAAATCATTACCCATAGGGACTACAGGTTTTGTAATGGTAGTGCTTTGGAACAACGTAGATACTGAAACAAAAAATAACCGAAATTAGAGGACATTTTGGAGGACATTATACAAATAACCTTTACTCATCAAAAAGGCCAAGCTTAAGAAAGACTGAAAAACATTCCATATTAAAAGAGACATGACAACAAAACCCGACATGCCATCTGAACTGAATCCTGAACCAGAAAAAAAATACACTTTTTTGTTTTCTTTTGCTATACTAAAACTGAACAAAATATGAAAAAATAATGCATGAGGCCTACTAGGTATATTCTAATATCACATTCTAATGAGATCCAAATCTGAAATCAACCTGTTTAACGTTTTAATTTAAATGTTTGCTTCTTAATCAGTGGTATTAAGAGTTTACCTCTGCTTACTGTTTTTTTTAAATTATTAATATTATTATTTAGTTATATGCTTCTATATGACCTCAATCTTCACAAAACCTCTGCAAGGTCAGTATTCTTAATTTCTTTTTAAAGATAAGGTAACAGGGCTTCCCTGTGGCACAGTGGTTGAGAGTCCACCTGCCAATGCAGGGGACATGGGTGCATGCCCCGGTCCGCGAAGATCCCACATGCTGTGGAGCTGCTGGGCCCGTAAGCCATGGCCGCTGAGTCTGCGCAACCGGAGCCTGTGCTCCGCAACGGGAGAGGCCACAACAGTGAGAGGCCTGCGTACAGCAAAAAAATAAAATAAAATAAAAATAAAGATAAGGTAACAGCTGCAAAGAACTGAAGGAACCTCCCTCAGAGCACCCAGTAGGACCAAAAGCCCCTTTACAAAGGTGTTTATTTAACACAGTAACGTCTCATGTGGTAAAGTTAAAAGAAAATGAAGTTGTTCCATGTACAAGAGTTATTTACATACTTTTACATATGAGTTTCAAAACTTGAACAAGCAAGAGAGAAGAAAGAAATGAAGGAAGAAAAGGAGGGAGAAGGAAAGAAAAAGGAAAAAAAGAAAAAGAAAGGGAAAGACAAAGTATACTCATAATTATAAGAACTAAAAATCCTAAATAATATCCACTTAATTGGGTGAGGGTAAACCTCACCCAAGAACATGAAAGTGTATTAAAATACTTGTCTTATTAGAGAAGGTACAGACGTTGGTAATTTTTAAGAAACCAACAGAAGTAAATAAACAGGGACTTCCCTGGTAGCGCGCAGTGGTTAACAATCCACCGGCCAATGAAGCAGACACGGGTTCGATCCCTGGTCCGGGAATATCCCACATGCCGCAGAGCAACTAAGCCAGTGCGCCACAACTACTGAGCCTGCGCTCTAGAGCCCACGAGCCACAACTACTGAGCACGTGTGCCACAGCTACGGAAGCCCATGTGCCCTAGAGCCTGCGCACCGCAACTACTGAAGCCCTCACGCTCTAGGGCCCACGTGCCACAATTACTGAGGCTGTGTGCTGCAACTACTGAAGCCAACACGCCTAGAGCCCGTGCTCTGCAACGAGAAGCCACCGCAATGAGAAGCCTGTGCACCGCAACAAGGAGTAGCCCCTGCCTGCCGCAACTAGAGAAAGCCCGCGAACAGCAATGAAGACCCAATGCAGCCAAAAAAAAAAAAGTATATAAACAGAACTATGTTTTAAGTTAAGAGCAAATGGTTAAGACACACACACAAAATGAAAACATACCTTTTAAACCAACAGAAGAAAATTCCAGGGCTTCCCCGGTGGCGCAGTGGTTGAGAATCTGCCTGCCAATGCAGGGGACACAGGTTCAATCCCTGGTCCAGGAAGATCCCACATGCCGCGGAGCAACTAAGCCCGTGTGCCACAACTACTGAGCCTGTGCTCTAGAGCCTGTGAGCCACAACTACTGAGCCCACGTGCTGCAACTACTGAAGCCCACGCGCCTAGAGCCCGTGCTCCACAACGAGAGAAGCCACCACAGTGAGAAGCCCGCTCACTTCAACGAAGAGTAGCCCCCGCTCGCTGCAACTAGAGAAAGCCTGCACGCAGCAACAAAGACCCAACGCAGCCAAAAATAAATAAATAAAATAAAAAAAGAAAAGAAAATTCCATCTATCCAGTGGAAAGCAGGAAGAGGTAAAGAAGAATAAAAGGATGGTAAAAGATATAAAGACATAAGAAAGCTGGAAGAGCAATCTTTTTTGTTGTTGTTTGTTTTGTTTTTAAATTTTTATTGGAGTATAGTTGCTTTACAATGGAAGAGCAATATTAATACCCAATAAAAGGCAAAATTATAGAGGAATGGCAGTTAACAGAATAAGAGAAACAGGAAAATAACCATTTTAAACTACTATAATAATATTTGATTCAAGCAAAAATCAATATTACGGATGCTAAACACTGGAGCAGAAGTTGTTGGATATTCACTCAGCCTCAAAGTATCTATCACCCTGCAGATCATTTAATAATTATAAAGAGACAAGGATGCCTTTAAAATGGAGAGATCTGGTGGACACCATCTTAACAAAGCAATCAAACTTAACATCCCAGTATCCAGGAAAAATGCCATCATGGGCCTCCAGATGACGGACTGAAAAGAATACAACCTCACTATGTAATATAATACTCCTGTACCAAAATGTTTAGCCTGAATATACTCACGAAGAAACAAACATAATCAAAATAATGGATATCTTAAAAAGCAACTGACTTGGCCTCCTCAAAATGGCAATATCAAGAAATAAAAAGGCTGAAGAAATGTTCTAGAATCTAGATCAAAGGAGACTAAAGAGACAGTTTTATTAAATGTAACTGATAAATGGAGAGAAGGGGAGAAGAGCAATAAAGAACATTACTGGGGAATTTAAGAAAACCTGAGGGTAGACAGTGTATCAGATAATACTACTATCCATGCTAAACACCTAGAACAAGATAACTGTATTGTGATTTCATAGGAGAGTGCCCATGCTTATATTCAGGGGTAAAGTGTTGTGTGAGACTCTCATACAGTGCGCCAAATACATGAATATACAAAGAAAAATTAGTAAGAAAGCAAGTATGAAAAAATATTAACTGGTGAATCTACATGAAAAATACATTAATTTTCTTTGTAATATTCTTGTAACTTTCCTAAAGGTATGAAATTTTCCCCAAAAAAGTAAACTGAAAGGAATTTTAAAATATAGAAAGAAGTTATACAGTAAGAAAACAAGAGAATAAAATCTATCCACCATAAGGAAACTCACTCATATATATGCCTCAAAATATACATAACAACTAACAGAACTGTAGGAGAAAAATCAATTATTCTTTAATCTACTCTGTTCAGAACTGATAGATCAAGCAGACAAAATATAAGCAAAAATATTGAAGTCCTAAACAATCTAATTAGAAGGCTCAAATCAGAAATACACAGAACTCTGCCCCAATGTAAGAGAAAGCATGTATTTTTTCTAGCATATCTAAAACATTTATATAAATAACCATGTATTGGGAGTAAACGAAGCCTCATTAAATTCCAAAGAATCTATCTTATGGTTATGTTCTGATAATAATTGCAATAAAATGAGAAAGCAGAAAGTAGAAAATAACTATAAGAAACTCCTAAAGTATAATTAAATATTTTATGTTAAAAAGGAAATCAATAAAAATTAAGTAACATTTAGAAAATATGTTTTTCTATATATAGAAAAGGCAAAGGCAGAACTTAATAGAAAAATACATAGCTTTAAACACATTTATCAGGAAATAGAAAAGGTTACAAATTTTAAAACCAACAGAGGAAAAAAGCCAAAAGAATAAAAAGGAAGGAACTATCAAAGACAAGGGCAAAAGTCAATGAAAATCTAGACTAAAAGAACAACTGAGAAGATTAACAAAACCAAAAGCTGTTTTGGTAAATATTAATAACCCAGATAAAAACTCTAGTAAAACTGATCAAAAAAAAGAAAAAGAAGACCTAAGAGAAGGGAAATAACTAGACAGACTTTTTCTAACAAGGGTAACTAAACCCTGATGAATGTGTAATCTAAATGAAATGCCAAAATTATCACAGGAAAATACAGAGAATCTGAATAGACTGGAAGAAAAACTGATTGAAAAACAGATCAAAAGATTAAGGAGGGCTTCCCTGGTGGCGCAGTGGTTAAGAATCCGCCTGCCAATGCGGGGCACATGGGTTCAGGTTCGAGCCCTGTTCAGGGAAGATCTCACATGCCTCGGAGCAACTAAGTCCATGCGCTACAACTACTGAGCCTGCGCTGTAAAGCCCCCAAGCCACAACTACTGAAGCCCGTGCGCCTAGAGCCTGTGCTCCACAGCAAGAGAAGCCACCGCAGTAAGAAACACGCACACCACAGCGAAAAGCAGCCCCTGCTCGCCACAACTGCAGAAAGCCTGCGCACAGCAATGAAGGCCCAACGCAGCCAAAAGTAAAAATTAATTAATTAATTAAAAAAAAAAAGACTAAGGAAAAATTAAGTTGTTAAGACCCCAGGCTCCCAATGCAGGGGGCATGGGTTCGAACCCCTGGTCAGGGAACTAGATCTGGCATGCCACAACTAAAAGATACCGAAAAAAAAAAAAGATACCACAAGCAGCAACGAAGATCTGGCACAGCCAAATAAACTTAAAAAATAAAATAAATAAATATATATTTTTAAAAGATTAAGGTAATTAAAATGGCAATGCTCCTCTCCAAAAAAATTTCTGGTTGAGATTGTTTTATTAGGTAAATTTTAAGAAACAGTTTATCCTCATCTAAAGTAAGTTTTTTCAGAAAGTAAAAAAGAGCAAAAGCTGCCTCACTCATTTTACCAGGCTGGTAATCTTGATTCTAAAACCAGATAACACTCTAAAGTTACAGGCCAATTCACTTACAAAAGTAGGTGTAAAAAAATCCTAAATAAAATATTGACTAACCAAATCCAATACTGTACTTAAAAAAAACAAGATTCTCCATATTAAAAGTTGAAAGAAAAAATATATGATTATCTCAACAGAAGCAGAAAAACTTCAAGAAATCAGCATCTGTTTAATAATTTTTATCTTAGCAAACCAGGTATAGAAGAAAGTTTCCTTAACTGGTAAAGGTTATATATACCAAATACTATAACAAATATAAAACAAACTTCATATGCATTTTCCTTAAGTCAAAAGATAACTACCATGCTGACTTGCAGAGTGCTGAAGGCCCTGACCAACACTGAGAGAAAGGAAAAAGAAAAGGAAACTTTTAGAAGGGAAGAGAGAAAACTGGCACTGTTGCCAGTGACATCACCTATCTAAAAGAACCAATACAATCCACAAATATCAGAACATCATTTCTCTACAAAATTAATCTATAAATTTAATGCAATCTCAAATTCTAGTTGGATTCCTTAAGGAACTCAAAACTTAACCTAAAAGGTCTATACAAAAATAAAAGGTTAACCAACAACTAAATCAACTTTTAAAAAAATAAGCTTGCAGGATCAGACATTAAGACATACTGTTTAAGTTATAGCCACAATATTAAGAACATTAAGGTATGAGCATAAGAATAAATGGCCAGACAGAACTGAATAAGAACTTACTCCATGACACCAAAAATTAAATGACAATTTAATAAAGGGTAAAAGGGCACCACAAATCAATGGCCCAAAAAATGGATTGTTTAATCAACGGCTCTTGACCATCCAAAATGAGGACTCTACCTTAAGAGTCATTTTCTCGAAGTAAAAATAAATTAAAAATTTGACAAAACAAACATTTAAAATTAGATATGAAACTCCTTAAAACTTCTAAAGGATTTTTTAAACTACATATACACCTCTTTATTAGAGTTCAAAGTACATGTTCAAGAGCTAGTGAAGAATAACCCCTGAAATGAGTTATTTAAGAGATGGCAATCTTCAGCTCTTACAAAATTATTTTTAATTATACATGAATATTCTATATTAAATTAGAGAATGTTGAAAAAGTATGTCTTCCAATATAAACCTTTGCTTTTCTCTTTCTCCAAAACTGAAATTCTGTTCACCTTTAAATTTAACACTACTATCAAGTTCATTTTCAAAAAGAAAAGGGATTGCTTGCTATGTTTATTCTACCTCAGCCTCAAAATGTACATAGAGGCATTCATTATAGGCATGCCTGGCTACTTAGGTGCTATGAGTCACGTTTATTTTTCAAAGATAACACTCACGGAATATCAATCAGAAGGACTGTGAAAAAGTACATTAAGAAAAACATTAGTATTTTCCAAACATAAAGTTTTAAAACTCAGAGCATTAGCCAATATACAAAATGGTAAAAACAAATCACCTAACATAAAATCTCACAAATTTAAGTAGCATATGGCTATGGGTTTAAACAGTCAAAATTTAAAATGCGATCACTTAGGATTGTAAAGAAAAAGACTGTAAAAATCAGAAATTTATTATGTAAAACATGAAAGTACTACCCAATAGCCTTTAAAAGATCAGGTTTTAAGGGGTCAACCTTATTCTAAATCTTATTTATTCAACTACATACAATACAATGTAAAACATTTTGTGGGTACTGTTAGTGTCTGTTAGAAACTTCTAATAAGCAAAAACTTGCATATATGTCAAAAAATCTTAAGTAACAGTACACAGTATGAGTAAAAATAATAACACTATCGTTACACTAAATAAACAGAAACATAAGCTATTTTTAGTGGTAGACATGAAAACCAGAATTCCTTGTCTCTTCCATTTTGAAAACAGCTAACTCTTAGGGGGCAATCCAGGCCTAATTAAAGTCCACGCTCTTTCACCATTTTTGGCCAGTGAAGTTACTACTGTTACTTTTTCTTCAGATAATGTCAATAACTTGTGAGAGAATGGGCAAATAAGAGAATTGGGAAATAAGGCTTAATACAAGGGAGGGCGGGTGCACTGGATGGCTATTAAACAAAGGAAGGCTGCTTACCAAGCTACTTCTCCACAAGCAATAAATACCAATGTTTAAAAATTATATGTGTTAGAAAACAAACTTATGGTTACCAAAGGGGAAAAGAGGGGGGGATAAATTAGAGGAGTTTGGGATTAACAGATACACACTACTACATATAAAACAGATAAGCAACAAGATTTACTGTATAGCACAGGGAACTATATTCAATATTTTGTATAACTTACAATGGAAAAGAATCTGAAAAAGAATAGATATGTATAACTAAATCACTTTGCTGTACACTTGAAACTATCACAACCTTGTAAATCAACCATATTTCAATAAAAAAGAAAAACAACAACCAAAATAAATTATATGTGTTAACACAGAACACTGGAATATAGTAATAAAAGAATATAATAGACCAAACAGTATAAATCCTCCTTATTTTAAATTCAGCTAATTAGCTCAAAAAAGCAACAAATACTTGGAAATGGAGAAAAACCAAGATCTGAAAATAAGCATAATTTGCATTATTTAGATAAGCCCTAAGAGAAAAGATTACAAAATGGCTGCAAGCATATACTTTAATCAACATTAACTAGACATCACAGTAGGGACTGTGAAGGGTTAAACAGTTTATACACAATAGGGATGATGTCAGTATATAGTGTTGATTGCTCACAGGGCTAATGAAAGAAAATCTGAACAACAGAAAAACAATTCCAAAAACATGAACCTGGAGCAGTCAAACTGCTTGTTAATCTCTGAAATGCAAATAGGAAATACTAAATTAAAAATCTAACACACACACAACTTGTTAATAGCGTAACTTATTACTTTGAAAAGACAACAAGAACATTACAAAATAAAGCTTGAAATGTAAAACAAAGTGTTACATCTGCCCTTCAAACAGTCCTGCTATACCACAAAAAGTACTACTAATGATGGCTAAACAGTGAATAAATTATAATCTAATTTTAAAACAGACTGGATACAAAGATCTAACTTTTAAATTTTACTGGGGAAAAAAAGAAAAGTCACCAGTTTTTCTTAGTATTTAACCAAGCAAGATCTACCAGCCTTCCGTCACAGTTCCTGTAATGTGCAAGCCTTAACTTTCCCAACAATCAAGACACATCCTGGGTGTGCCTACTGTGCCTGTGAGCCTGTGTTGTTTTCTAACACAAAACCAGGTCCAAAGCAAAACCATCATAAACATGCGTCAGTTACTGACTGCTACTAAAAACCACTGGTGAGTTACAACAGGAATCCCTCTTAAATATGGTGTATTTTGTTTTTATTTTTATTATTGTTGAGTTACAATGCCGTGTTAGTTTTATTCTGTTTTTAAACTATGATCACAAAATTAGAAAAAGCAAAAGCAACTAAATAGATGTATTCAAGAAACTGTTTTAAGACTAATTACAATTAGCTGGTAACAAACACTGTCTTGAAATGAAAAATGATAAATACTATTTAAAATAAATATTACTCTGTATTAAACGCTGAGGGGGTTTCTAGTGAAAAGGTTAGGAATGCCAATAAACAAAGGGCACTGGAATCAAGGATTCTACTCCCACAACCATTAACTAATCTTATCGCTCACAGCTAACACTCCACACGGTACTTACTTACTATGCGACCTGCACTGGATAGGAGCTTTGCAACCACTGTCTCATTTAATTCTCACAATAATCATGAAATATATACTGTCTGTTGTTATTCCCATTTTGCAGGTGAAGAAATTGAGGCTTAGAAGTTAAAGAGCTTGCCTAAGATTATAAAGGTACTAAACCATAAAATCAGGGTTCAAACTTGAGCAATCTGAACAGAGAATCCTTCCCTTAACTACCAAGTGTGTATGGATGTGGTCTTTTAGGTTTTAGCTTCTTCATCCAGGAAATAAAAGATTCTATTCTCTTTAGTTTAATCAACAAATGGGAAAACAATAATAGAATTTTCAACTTTTACACAAGACAAATCTAGAAGCAATGGAAAAGATATCTTTAAAAAATTAAAAACCCAAATACCCCAATATAAAAATGGACAATTCACAAAACATTTAGAGAAGCCTGATAAAGATATGGAAAATACTGAGGCTCACTAGACAAAGAAACCCAAGTTAAAACAAGATATCCTTTCAAACTTCAATAATGTCAGAATGGGAAAAGGGCACGATCATATCTTGTCGATAAAGGTGAAATAAGCATTTTGAAAAGCTGTTTGTCCTTAAACATCAAAAGTCTTTGAAATGTAGATATGCACTAATCAAGCAGATTACATTTCTGTAGGTTTCACTTAAGTAAGTGTATTATGTATGTATAAGAATGCTAAACCAACAATTTGTGATGATGGGAAATTTCACCAAGGGACAGACTGTGTAAATACATTTTTAGGTTGAAACTTATGAAACTGCCAGTATTGAAAATCACTTGTGAATAGAAAAGCATATGGTAATTTTAAAAATAATATATGTCTATATTTGAAATTGACATTTCTTGATATTAAATAAGGAAAAAAAAGGATACACAAAACACAGTATTTTAGGAAAGAAGAAAGACCAATAGCGAATATTTGAGAGGCAACTACATGTCCAGGCACTTTAACAAACACAGTCTTTAATTTCATACAATCACCCTGTGATATACTGTCATTCTCAGTTCACCGATTTGGGAGCAAGTCTTACAGAGGTTAAATAATTTAGGGAACTACTAAGAGGCAAGGCTAAGATTCGAACCAGGCCTATACATCTGACTACAAAGCCCATACTATTTCCACTGGGCTACACAAATACATTCCTTTCTCAAGTGTATTTGAAACAATACTGCTTTCAAAGCATAAGAGACAATAAAAATATTTTTTAATGGCTGAATTTTATTAATCTCCCCACACCCTCAGCCCAAATTCGTATGTTGAAGTCCTAATGGCTAGTACTTCAGAATGTAACTGTATGCGGAGTTAGGATCTTTAAAGAGACAATTAAGGTGACATGAGGTCATATACGTGGGCCCTGATCTAATATGACTGGTATCCGTACACGAGGGGAGCGGGACACAGACTAAGGGAAGACCATGTGAGGACACAGCAAGGTACCACCTACAAGCCAAGGAGAGAGGCCCTCAGAAGAAACCAAACCTGCCAACACCTCAATCTTAGATCTAGCCTCCAGAACTGTGAGAAAATACATTTCTGTTGTTTAAGCCACCCAGTCAGTGGTATTTTGTTATGGCAGCTCTAGCAAACTAATTAATACTCTTACCCTGAAAGTACTGAACATCTTAAAAACCTAAACCTCATATCCCCCTTGTATTAAAGAATACGCTCCTCTTAGATTATCCATAAAGTACCAAAAGAGAATGCTTTATAAATGCTTCTAATACAATATTAGATCATTTTAAAAAATACATTATATCTAAGTTTAACCTCCTAGAATTACCATATTTTAATAAATTAGTTGAAAAGCATTCACAATCCATTCAAAAGTAAACTTTAATAACCTTAACCAATCACAAAACTAGCCCAACGTTTATCCAATAAAATAAGCATACATGAAGGTCCTGAGTAACGCAGCAGACAGCCCCGACACAAAGACCAGAGAACGCCTCACCCAAACACCTCATCCTCTCCTTGGCAGAATGGAACAGTGGCATTTCTTTCAAGTCCAACACTAAATAATAAATAATTTTTTTCAAGGCAGAGACCACACACAAACAAAAGAAGAAAGAGAACTATAGTAAACTATATATACACACATAAATACTACTAATTGTAGCAAACTACAATTTTGGAAGCTGGAAAGTAAATGGATGAAGAAAACGGAAATTGTCTAGTGAAGTTGTTGAGGGTAAGTGCCCAGAAAAAAAGCCTAGAAAAGTTCAGGCATCAGGAGTGGTGTAGGCTGAAAAGAACTGGTCAACACACTATACAAGGAGCAACTCCCAGACCCCATAACCCAAGAATCCCAATCAGACACTCAGTCCTTCACTCTGGAAAGTTTACACTAGGGAGACTACAAACAAAGGCCATTTCTGAAGGAAGGGATAATGGGAATGAAGTGCAAGTCTAAATACTGAATGGTAACTACCAACCACCTACTACCCTCCTCTTCCCCAATGCAGCCACAGAATCTTGGCAGTCAAGTTTATTCTCTTAGGCAGGAAAATCTCTCTGTGGAAAACAAATGCCTAAAAGAAAAAAGACCTACCAACACTGGCAAATGAAGATCTCACAAAGAAAATCAGATCCACTAGTTTACCCTTCAAAGAGGAACATTATCCTATAAGCTGTGCCCATGAAAATACACCTTCCCTTTTTCTTTTTCTTTTTTTTATTACTTCTTCATAGGTCCCTGGACCCTTTATACTCTTCACCTCTGCTGTACATTTTAGACCTATGTCTTTCCCTTCTTTCTACCCAACACAATCCCATTCATCTTTTTTTACTTTTTTAATAACCTTGACAAAACTTTTTTTTTTTGTTTTTAATTTTTGGCTGTGTTGGGTCTTGGCTGCTGCACATGGGCTTTCTCTAGTTGCGGTGAGCAGGGGCTACTCTTCGTTGTGGTGTACGGGCTTCTCACTAGAAGAGCACAGGCTCTAGGCACGTGGGCTTCAGTAGTTGTGGCATGAGGGCTCAGTAGTTGTAGCTCACGGGCTCTAGAACGCAGGCTCAGCAGCTGTGGCACACGGGCTTAGTTGCTCCATGGCATGTGGGATCTTCCAAGACCAGGGCTCGAACCCGTGTCCCCTGAATTGGCAGGTGGACTCTTAACCACTGCGCCACCAGGGAAATCCCTTTCACTTTAAAAGTAAAAAAAAAAAAAAAGTCTCACATATAAATCTGAAGAGACAGCCAATGACCATCAAACATTTAAGAAAGCCTTTAACCTAAAAAGTAAGAAGCAAAACAGAAGGAGAGGAAAAGAAATTTTAATACAAAAACAAATACATTAAAGCAGGGAACAGGAAAAATTTCAAACTATGTGAGATTAATATCCTCAGACGGAGAAAAACATATTCATTGGTGAAATGAGAATATTATTGGGACTTCCCTGGTGGCACAGTGGTTAAGAATCCGCCTGCCAATGCAGGGGACTCAGGTTTGAGCCTTGGTCCAGGAAAATCCCACATACTGTGGAAGAACTAAGCCCAAGCGTCACAGCTACTGAGCCTGTGCTCTAGAGCCCGCGAGCCACAACTACTGAGGCCTCGTGCCACAATTTCTGAAGCCCACGCGCCTAGAGCCCATGCTCCACAACTAGAGGAGCCACCGCAGTGAGAAGCCCATGCACTGCAACGAAGAGTAGCCCCCGCTCGCTGCAACTAGAGAAAGCCTGCATGCAGCAACAAAGACCCAACGCAGCAATAAATAAATAAATAAATAAAAAGAATGTTGTTAAAAGGAACATTCATAAAACAAAACAAAAAAACTTTTGAAATTAAAAAACACTAAAAATTTTAAATTCAATAAGAGTTGGAATATAAAGAAAAGAACAGCAACAACAAAGACAGTAAACGGAAAAAAAAAGAGAAGTTAAAAAAAAATAAATAAAAAAAAAATAATTGGTTCAGAAGGCCCAAAAACCCCATAACAGGAGTTCTTCCTTTTCAGAGCCCATTACCAAAGAGATAATAAATTTTTTAGCATTGAAGCAAATATGTTTCTAGATTTAAAAGATCTAGCACAGGGCTTCCCTGGTGGCGCAGTGGTTGAGAGTCCGCCTGCCAATACAGGGGACACGGGTTCGTGCCCTGGTCCGGGAAGATCCCACATGCCATGAAGTGGCTGGGCCCGTGAGCCATGGCCGCTGAGCCTGCGCGTCCGGAGCCTGTGCTCCGCAACGGGAGAAGCCACAACAGTGAGAGGCCCGCGTACCGCAAAAAAAAAAAAAAAAAAGTCTAGCACAATGAATTGGGGTTTTTTTGTTTTTTTTTTTACAGAATCACACTAAAAAGTTTCAGAGCATCAGGAATAAAGAAAAGATACTAAAGGCTCCCAGAAAGAAAAAGGAGGTTTCTTACAAAGGACTGGGAATCAGAATGACATCAGATTTTTCACAGGAACACTGGAAACTAGAAGACACTTCGAGCAATGCCTTCAAAATTCTGAGGAAAAATAATTTCCAACTCTGACTTCTAACTACATCCAAATTATTGGTCAGAAGAGGCTCTAAAAAACATATTCTTAAATAGTCCAAGTCTCAAAGAATTTGCTTCCCATGCTTCAGTAATAAGGGAGCTACTAGTAGTAATAAGCACACAGAAAAAAGGCAAAGAGAATTCCCATGATGATGGTGAAGAAAAGTTCCACTACAAGAAGCCAGCCAAGGAAGCGGCCAGTCCAAACTGGAACAGAAGGCTAAAGGTATCCAAGAAAAAAACTAAAAAACAATGAAAGATTACCTGATGTGTTTGATTATACTGAAAGGAGAGTTAAACATCAGAAGGAGAGTTTGGAGCTGAATAAGTGATGAATGCATGTAAAACTAAATAAACGAACACAAAGATTCATTACATCTGGATAAAACAAAACGTTGCTTCAAAAGAAAATGTAACCAGAGCATACACAACATGGCGTAGATGTAAATATTATGTAATCATAATAAAGCAAACTTAGTTAACCAAAATTTGTCATATAACCGTATCTAGAATAAGGGAAGTACACATCGTGGGGAGGGAGGCAATGTTTAAAAACTAAACTCCTATCTTCCACAGTGGGAAGACAAGAAATAAATTCTAAAACTGGAGCAAGTTAAGAAATGTTGGTTTAAGCATGTTACCTGGAAATACCAAAAAACTGTAGAGGAAACAAGTAAAAGACAGCGGTCATTCCTCTGGAGAGATGGATTCTAGAGGGGGAAAAAAAAAAAGCGAGGGACTACTCCCCCCCTACCAAGTCTAAGCCTTGTAGAACTATTTGACTGTATGTACTACTTTGATAAAAACTAAACTTTATATCATGCTTTTATTTTTAAAAATCATCATTTAGAATAATATTTAAGCAAAGAGATAAACCCATGCACCTATGGTCAACTAATTTATGACAAAGGAGACAAGGATATACAATGGAGAAAAAACAGCCTCTTCAATAAGTGGTGCTGGGAAAACTGGACAGCCACATGTAAAAGAATGAAATTAGAACACTCCCTAACACCATGCACAAAAATAAACTCAAAATGGATTAAAGACCTAAATGTAAGACCTGACACTATAAAACTCTTAGAGGAAAACATAGGAAGAACATTCTTTGACATAAATCACAGCAAGATCTTTTTTGACCCACCTCCTAGAGTAATGGAAATAAAAACAAAAATAAAAAAATGGGACCTAATGAAACTTAAAAGCTTTTGCAAAGCAAAGGAAACTGTAAACAAGACAAAAAGACAACCCTCAGAATGGGAGAAAATATTTGCAAATGAATCAACAGACAAAGGATTAATCTCCAAAATATATAAACAGCTCATGCAGCTCAATATTAAAAAAACAAACCCAATCCAAAACTGAGAAGACCTAAATAGACGTTTCTCCAAAGAAGACATACAGATGGCCAAGAAGCACATGAAAAACTGCTCAACATCACTAATTATTAGAGAAATGCAAACCAAAACTACAATGAGGTATCACCTCACACCAGTTAGAATGGGCATCATCAGAAAATCTACTAACAACAAATGCTGGAGAGGGTGTGGAGAAAAGGGAACCCTCCTGTATTGTTGGTGGGAATGTAAATTGATACAGCCACTATGGAGAACAGCATGGTGGTTCCTTAAAAAACTAAAAATAGAATTACCATATGACCCAGGAATCCCACTCCTGGGCATATACCCAGAGAAAACCATCATTCAAAAAGACACATGCATCCCAATGTTTATTGCAGCACTATTTACAATAGCCAGGTCATGGAAGCAACCCAAATGCCCACTGACAGATGAATGGTTAAAGAAGATGTGGTACATATATACAATGGAGTATTACTCAGCCATAAAAAGGAACAAAATTGGGTCATTTGTAGAGACGTGGATGGATCCAGAAACTGTCATACAGAGTGAAGTAAGTCAGAAAGAGAAAACAAATATCATATATTAATGCATATATGTGGAACGTAGAAAAATGGTACAGATGAACCGGTTTGCAGGCAGAAATTGAGACACAGATGTAGAGAACAAACGTATGGACACCAAGGGGGGAAAGTGGCCCGGGGGCGGGGGGGATGAATTGGGAGATTGGGATTGACATATATACACTGATATGTATAAAATGGATAACTAATAAGAACATGCTGTATAAAAAAAAATATAAAATTCAAAAAAAATAAAGATACTCATGACCAAAATGTTAAAAAAAGAATAATATTTAATTACAGAGCAACGTATTCACAGTACATTATTAACGGGGAAATCATATTATAGAACATTATGTTCAACAGAAAACTAATATTGCATTAAAATAATAGGAAGTATACACACCAAAAGTGTTTTTTTTCTAGAGTAGCGGTATTACTTTCATTTTATGAAAGCTTTTCTGTATTTTTCAAGTTTTCTATATCACATATGCATTATTTTCTAATTTTAAAATAAAATACTTTTAAGGAGTAGAAGGTTAATAGAGCTCAAAGAACAAAGAATTACAGTAATATTTATTCCTGCCTCAATAAGTCACTTAGATCCCACTGTGGGGTTAAAAATAAATGTGTTTTTTATAATTACTGTGAAAAATACTGGAGGACACTCAAAATCTAATCAGAAAACAAAACAATGCCAGGTCCCCAGGTCCCCAGGTCAGAAAATATTCATTTTTTTTCAAGTATGCTTACATCTGATCCGTCTTCAACTTCATACCAAGATTATCTGACTCAGAGCTGACTCTCCATATCAAAACTCTAGATGGAGTGGTCACTTTCTAAATTTAAAATTAACCAAAGAAATGAAAAAAGGAAACCACTAAAAACTTCCCTATGTCCAAAAAAGAACTAAAATTAGACAAACAAAAAAAAAGCCAACCAACAAAGTAGAGGAAATACTTATACCAGTGGCAACACTGCAAAAATAACACTAAACCTGAAGCTAGTGCAACCACTATAGAAGCCAAATATAGTCGGCACACACAGCCTCAAGAAAAATAACAAATACCAGAATGCTCAGAACATCATAATATCACAAACCTAGAAACTACAAATGCAAATGTTCATCAACAGTAGAATGGATAAAACTAGTATTTCACACAATGGAATAAAATGAACAATATGGATGAATGGGTCAAACAAAGTTAAGGCAAAGAAGACAGACACAGAATACATACTGTATGATTCCATTTATGGAAGTACAAAAACAGGCAAAACTAATCTATGTTGTTACAAGTCAGAGTGGTTACCCTTTGGGAAGACATTTAACTGTAAAAGGGCATGAGGGGAGCTGTTTCTTGATCTGGGTGTTGGTTACATGGACAACACTAATGACAGGTATACTTCTGTATGTGTTACACATGTTATACCATCAATAAAAATTTTCAATTGAAAAACTTCAATGGCCAACAAGCACATGAAAAGATAGTCAACATCATTAGTCATTAGGGAAACACAAATCAAAAATCACAGCAAGATACCACTTCACTCACACTCACTAGGACGGCCATAATAAAAAGCAAAAATATCAAGTGTTGGCAGAGGATGTGGAGAAAGTGGAACCTTCATACACTGCTGGTGGGAATGTAAAATGGTACAGCTGTGGAAACCAGTTTGGCTGATCCTCATTAGATTAAAAGTGGAATTACCATTTGACCCAGCAATTCCACTCCTAGGTATATGCCCAAAGAAACTGAAAATGGATACTCAAACAAATACTTGTACATGAATGTTCATAGCAACTCTACCTACTCACAATAGCTATAAGGTAGAAATAACCCAATTGTCTATTTACAGATGAATGGAGAATCAAAATGCAGTATATCCAAACACATACCCAAACACGTACCAAACAAGGGAATAAAAAGGAATAAAGCACTAACACTTGCTATGGCATAATACACCTTGAAACCTCAGCTAAATAAAAGAAGCCAGACACAAAAGGCCACATATTCTATGACTTCATTTATATGAAATGCCCAGAATAAGCAAATCCATAGAGACAGAAAGCATATTAGGGGCTTCCCTGGTGGCACAGTGGTTAAGAATCTGCCTGCCGGGCTTCCCTGGTGGCGCAGTGGTTGAGAGTCCACCTGCCGATGCAGGGGACGCGGGTTCGTGCCCCGGTCCGGGAGGATCCCGCGTGCCGCGGAGCGGCTGGGCCCATGAGCCACAGCCGCTGAGCCTGATCGTCCGGAGCCTGTGCTCCGCAACGGGAGAGGCCACAACAGTGAGAGGCCCGCGTACCGCAAAAAAAAAAAAAAAGAATCTGCCTGCCAATGCAGGGGACACAAGTTCAAGCCCTGGTCTGGGAAGACGCCACATGCCACGGAGCAACTAAGCCCATGTGCCACAACTACTGAGCCCGAGTGCCACAACTACTGAGCCTGAGCTCTAGAGCTCGCGTGTCACAACTACTGAAGCCCGTGTGCCACAACTACTGAAGCCCGTGCACCTAGAGCCCGTGCTCTGCAACAAGAGAAGCCACCGCAATGAGAAGCCTGCGCAAGACCCAACGCAACCAAAAAATAAAAATAAATAAATAAATAATAATAATGAAAAAGAAAGCACATTAGTGGTTGTCAGGGACTGGGGAGGTGGTGTTGCAAAGTGACTGCTCAATCTCAGTGGGTACAGGGCTCCCGTTTGGGGTGATGAAAAACTTCTGAAACTAAATAGTAGTAATTGTTGCACAACATGGTGAATGTACTCAATGCCAATGAACTGTAACTTTAAAATGGTTACTGTGGTAAATTTTATGCTATAAATACGTAATCACAATTAAAAAAATTTTTTTTAAAAAGATAATAATGCAAGCCAGGATATAGTTAAGAACTCTCATACAATAGTAACCGCAAAGTATTTTGGCAATAAGTAATTCATATCTTTGCCCCAGGTCATATTTCTCCTGAGAACCAATCCTAAGAAACAAAAAAGCTTTCAATCCAAAAGCACTCATGTAACATTTATAATAGTGACAGAAAGAAAGAAAGAAAAAAGGGAGGGAAGGAAGGGAGGAAGGGAGGGAGGGAAGAAAGCTAAATGTCCAATTATCAGGGAATAGGTAAGAAAATCACGATGCATTTACAAAATTAATCATGCCAAAACTAAAAATGTTTACTAAAAGCATTCATTGTGAAATGGGGGAATGTTATATTATGAAGCACATGTGATAAAAGAATACAAATTCTATAAATACAAGCCAAACTATACATCAAAAAAGACTCAAAGGATGTTTACTATGGGTTTGCTACGGACACTATTTTCTTTCTGCTTTCTGCCCCTGGGAACAAAGCAAGCTTATTCTCATCTCAAGGCCTTTGGACCTACTATATCTTCCTCCTGATCTCTGCATGACTGTCTCCCTCATCTTTCAAGTCAACTCAAACTTCACCCCCTAAGAAAGGCCTTCCCTAATCACTCCAATCAAGTCAAGCCTTGGTGCAGCCTCTTCCCCCCACCTTTTCCCACCACATTTTATCTTCCTCTTTGCACTTATTACGACATGAGAATAACTGGATTACTGATTTATTGGTATATTCATCTTTTTCCTCCATCCCCTACTAGAATGTAGGGCCCCTGAGTACAGGGACTCTTACCTTATTATTTTAAATGTATCATGCCACGCCCTTCTGGTCTGCAGAGTTTCTGCTGAAAAATCAGCTGATAGCCTTATGAGAGTTCCCTTGAATGTTATTTGTTGCTTTTCTCTTGCTGCTTTTAATATTTTCTCTTTACCTTTAATTTTTGTCATTTTGATTACAATGTGTCGTGTATATTCCTCTGTGGGTTTAACCTGTATGGAACTCTCCATGCTTCCTGGACTTGGATGATTGTTTCCTTTCCCAGGTTAGGGAAGTTTTCAGCTCTTATCTCTTCAAATATGTTCTCAGGCCCTTTCTCTCTCTCTTCTTCTGGGACCCCTATACTGTGAATGTTAGTGCGCTTAATGTTCTTCCAGAGGTCTCCTGCACTGTCCTCATTTCTTTTCATTCTTTTCTCTTTGTTCTGCTCCACAGTAGTGATTTCCCCTACTGTCTTCCAGCTCACTGATCCATTCTGCTTCATTTACTCTACTATTGATTCCTTCCAGTCTGTTTTTCACTTCAGTTATTATATTGTTCAACTGTGGTTGTTCTTTTCTCTGTTTAAAAATCCTTCTAACTTATCCATTTTTCTCCCGAGTTCTCGGATCACCCTTACAATCGTTACTCTGAACTCTTTCTCGGGTAGATTGCCTATCTCCGCATCACTTAGCTCTTCCGGAGTTTTACCTTGTTCCTTCATCTGAAACACATTCCTCTGCCACCTCATTTGGGGTTAATTACGTTTCTCAACTTTGGAGAAGTAGCCTTCTGTAGGAGACGTCCTATGGGTCCCAGCAGTGCACTCACCCAAGGGCCAGGGACCAGCGGTCCCAGGGTAGTGTCTGGCCTGCGTTTGCAGACTACAGACTACAGGCTACTGGATCACAGTTTTCTTCCTTCTGATTTCTGGCCCCCTGGTGGGTGAGGCTGGTCTAGAAGCTTGTGTAGGCTTCCTGGCAGGAAGGGCTGATGCCTGCCCACTGGTGGGTGGAGCTGGGTCCTGGCCCTCTGGTGGGCAGGGCTGTGTGATCAAGAAGTCTTTAGGCAACCTGTTTGCTAATGCATGGGGCTGTGGGGCTGTAATCCCACCCGGTTAGGTGTCTGGCCTGAGGCATCCGGCACTGAAGCCTACAGGCTGTTGGGTGGGGCCCAATGGGTCTTGGTGCTAATGACCCAAGCAAGATGTCTGCCTCAAGGAGAGTTCATGCAGATGAATAATCCCCAGTGTATCTGCCACCAGCTTTTATGGCCCCAGCAGGAGCCACAGCCACCCCCCCACCCCCCACCTCCCCAGGAGACCATCCAAGACCAGCAAGTGGGTCTGGCCCAGGCTCCTATGAGGTTACTGCTTTTGCCCTTGGTCCCGGTGCACGTGAGATTTTGTGCAATCCCTTTAAGAGTTAAGTCTCTGTTTCCCTCCTGCAATTAAGCCCCACTGGCCTTCAAATCCAAATGCTCTCGGGGGGCACCTCTTCCCGATGCCAGACCCCCGGGCTGGGAAGCCTGATGTGGGCCTCAGAACTCTCACTCCTGTGGCACAGCCTCTGCAAGGTCACCCAAGGCAGGGGGTGGGAGTGGAGGGCTGGACGATAAGGATTTGATTATATTTCGAGTACACCCCTCCTACCGTCTCGCTGTGCTTTCTTCCTTATGCCTTTAGATGTAGAAGATCTTCTTCTGTAGGTCCCAGTCTTTTTTATTGATGGTTGTTCAGACGTTAGTTGTGATTCTGGTGTGTTCGTGAGAGGAGGTAAACTCAAGGTCCTTCCACTCCGCCATCCTGAGAGACTCCTCGGGACTCTTATCTTATTTATCTGTATATATCCAGGCCAGAGAACTGAACCTGACAGTAATAATGAATATTTGTGAAGCTAATCAATAATACTAGTTGACTGATTAACCTGCTCTTTTCCATACTTTGTTGATTTTCTATAATAGCACATACTGTTCTTATATTTTTAATCTTTTGTTTTGTTTCGCTGGCGGTTTTTGGCCAGGTGGCACGGCTTGTGGGATTTTATCTCTCCAACCAGGGATAGAACCTGGGCGCTCGGCAGTGAAAGCGCGGAGGCCTAACCACTGGACTGCCAGGGAATTCCCTTTAATCTTATTTTTAAATATAAAATACTTCAGTGGGCAAGTAACACTTACCAAGCCAAAGAAAACATAACTTTGTGGATATTCCCTAAGGACAAGGCAAGGGTCTAGTTTTCAGTCATAACAACAAAATCACTAATTACATATTCTTCCTAATAAAGGATAATGCTGTAGTACACTTCATAGCATATCTGACCAATTTTCAGAAATTTAGAGACCTACGTCAAATCTCTGATTCCATAAGGTACTTACAATAACCTTTCCCCCAACACCAATCTTATGCCCACCATCCCAATGCCCGCCCCCCCCCCCCCGTGCGCGCACACACACACACACACACACACACACAAACCCTCTGAGTAATATTTTAATAGTCACATCTGAGGCATGAGAATTATTTCAGAACTCACTGGAGCCAATATGCCAATATTAAATAATGTTGAGAAAAAAATTAAATAAATTTAATTTTACTCATATAAGTGAATTTCAAATTAAAATATACTAGAAAAACAGCCTAACTACATTTATTCTTCTGTAGTAATGATCTGTAGTTGAAATGCAGTTTCACAAGAACCTAACTATATGTAGTATTTGCAACTATATTTATATTGTATCCATATATAAAAATTGAAGAGAAAAATATCCTTTTTTGAAGAGAAAAGCTAGTTGAGATGTTCAAGAATCAAAGTGAAACCACCCTTTAGAGGGAGTAATTCCAGACTCCAATAAAATACAAGCATTCAAAATTTACTGTCACTGAGTTTCTACTAGTGATTAGAAAACTGAGTCCACCCACTAAATCAAGGTTTGAAGACACCAGGCTTAAGTCCTGAAAGTCCACTGAGCTCAGGCCAACAAATGCAACCTTGGACATCAGAATGAAAAGGACATTTCCACCTCTCATTCTGAAGTTAGATAAAATCTACCTGCCCACTGACAACTGTACCATCAATTCTAAAAAAGTGAATTAAGTTCTACTCACAAAGATACAACCAAACTAAATATGCAAATATACCTCCAAATCCTTGTATCTTACCTTTCCAGGCTCAGAGATACCACAAAAGACTTTCCAGCTTACTGACTGACAACTTGTAGGCCAGGCCTAAACAGAGACCGGGGTTATTAAGACACTGGCTCAGGATATTCAGACACATTGTTTGATATACAGAAGTCAGCATACACCCCAATTAATGCACCTACAGCAGATTCTTATCTCTACGGTATTAAAAAAGCATTTACTCAGATAATCAAAAGGATCTTAACAGAACAGTGCTAAATGAGCAATGGGCAATAGGCTGGCAATTAATTTAGCCTCTTTTGTAAACTCTTGACATAATTAGTACCATGAGAACTGGTCAGAAATATGCCCCATGTATGCAACCCCAACTTACTAGCAAGCTTCAGCTTCAACCACCTAAGCAAATTCTATTACTAACGCTTCTAAAGGTTATTAGAATTTAAATTCCAACACAAAAGATGGGTAAATCTTGTTTGATACTGACATCCACAGGATCAAAAGGCATCTTAAGTCTCTACCATTACCAAAATGGTCAAGTAATATACAGCTAATTTTTTAATTCAAACGTTCTGCTACCGCCAACTTGTGATTAAATTCTGAGTAAAAACTAAGGGAAGACAGAAGCAACATTTTTAATTCCTTCATAGTAAGGAGCTGTCAAATACTCCATCAAGGAAGCTCCCTTAAAGAGAAAGGTTATCAGTTAGAAACATTACCAGCCAGAACTAAATGAATCTAACTGGAGTAAGCAGAAAAACATTTATCCTTGAGGCAAAGGAACATAATTTCAGGAACCAGGAGGCAGATTTCAACTACATACCAACTTGCACCTAATCCCCAAACAGACTCCATTCTCATTCAAACGTTCCCCTGGAGGAAAATGGCAACTCCCTGAAAGCAATCGGCCTTCCTAACAATCAACTCTTCCAATAACTGGGGAGAAAAGAAAAAGTGAACTGTGGGCCAATAGCCCTCAAAACTAAAACCACCAGCAGCTCTTTGTATGAATGGTTTATCCATCTCTCTTAAAAAAAGAATGGCCATCCAGATACAAAACTGGCCACAGGGACCGCTTTTAACCAACCAGTTGCCCATCTGGGATTTCTTTCTCCTTATCTCTCTCCTTCAGAGTACAGCATAAAAATAAGGGAAAGATAATCGCCTCTGTTCACTTGTGCTTCATCATTCACTAATAAGTAGTTCAATGATGCCAGACAAATGCTCAGACTCTCTCCAATCACTCAACCAGTCTACAAATATTTTTTGAGTGCCTACTAAATGTCCTATTCTATCTTGTTTTCCTCTGAATCACAGATGAATCCTTAGTGATTTCTGTACAGAACTCAACTAGGAAGGTTTTTTGTTTTGGGCCACGCCACATGGGATCTTACCCCCCCCCCCTACCAGGGATCTAACCCATGCCCCCTGCAGTGGAAGCACAGGGTCTTAACCACTGGACCACCAGCAAAGTCCCTCAACTAGGAAGTTTTACATTCTACTTACAACACTGAAATGAAAAAGGAGAAAGGCACCTCTGTGCCTTAGGCTTTCTGCTTTTAACTACCTTTATGCCAGCAACTACTAGGAAGCCCCTTAAAAAAAAAAGACTCCCAAAGGATTCCACCCTGTATAAGACTATATTTCATTACGTAGCAGGTAAAGAAAAGGACATAAGCCGGAGTTTAGAGCAGCTTGGTGGTACCCAGTGAAAGGAAAGAAGGCCTAACATTTAAGCCCACAGTAGAAAGGAAGTTAAGGAAGTCCCAGGACCCTACAATGGCATACCTGAAACCCCGAGATGCCCAACCCATAGCGATTCATCTCCCAAAACAGCATCAAATTTTTGAAGCCGGTGATAAATACACAGTACATACTACGACCTAGTACATACATACAAAGAGAACTGAAACATTTTCATGGAATAATACTTGCCATTACCATATGCAATGTATTCTGACATGTTCTATTCTTTCAATTTTGATAAATACCGTTAAAACACCCAGTTTGAAGATCAGCATCCTAAAACACTCCCCTCTTACCCCTCCTCCCTTCCCACTCCCTCATCTTATTTTAGGGACAGAGAAAGAAAAGATGACTACTAGAGAGAAGACCCATAAGAACCTCAAGACCAAGGAGAATCCCTGCTCCCAGACCGAGAGGGAGCGACATCAAGGGGAGTGGAAAACCTTCCATCTTGGGCATCTCAATCTGAAACTCTGAATGGACGGTCCCAGAGAGATGTTTTAAGACATGTCTGTCAGGTCAATTTTGTAGTCCCAGGGTTTGACAAATAAATAAATTATAGACATCAAAAATGTCTGGTGATAATGAAATGTACTGGGTTGAACCATATTCAATTGCCAATATCTGACACTTTTTGACCTAATAGTGTAATACAACAAAGACATGATGAATTAAACGGCCTGAGGATTAAGGACCTAATCACCCCTCATTACAACATAGTTTCCACAGAAAGACATGTGCTAAATTCCTACCAAACAATTGATTTCAAAAGCTGAGACTATCTGAAATTAAGCTGTGATGTGATTTAATAGCTCTGAATGCTTTTTTTAAAGTTTTTATATATATATATATTTTTAATATTTATCTATTTATTATTTGGCTGCATCGGGTCTTAGTTGAGGCACCCAGGATCTTTCATTGCAGCAAGCGGGCTCTAGAGCACGCAGGCTTAGTTGCCCCGTGGCACGTGGGATCTTAGTTCCCCAACCAGGGATCGAACCTGCATCCCCTACATTGGAAGGCAGATTCTTAACCACTGGATCACCAGGGAAGTCCCTCTGAATGCTTCTGCAATATGACCATTACTGGCTTCTCCTCTATTAAAAGCTTAGTACTTTCCCATGGTTCATTCTTGTTTTCACACAATTACCAAATCTGGAGCCTCAACCTCTGCCCGCCACTTCTATCAGCCCTATCTGATTTTCTGAAAGTATGTGCAGTTCAAACCAATAGATCATAATAAGCTCCTTAATGGTAGCGACAATCCTTTTTAATCTTTAAAAATCCACTTCTTTGCAGAGTCTTGTACTATTCAAAACAATAAAATGTGTCCTGAATTACAACAAATCTTCTCCAGAAAATCCTTGCCTGCTTTCAACTTGCCTAAAATCTTTTGAGGAGTGACAATGCTATCATCCTACCTATTACCAAATTCCAGAGCACTGGCTATCCTTTCACACCTCACGATCTTTATCTCACTGGAGTCATTGGTATATCAATGCTATTTTCTCCACAAAAAAAACCTTCCCAAACATTCCTTCATATTCCTACCAATAATCTAAAGTTGTCCCAGCAACCATTCTCATCATATTGATACTTACTGTAACTGAGCAGGACCCTATGGGACCTTCAGGGGACAGACCCCTCCTCCATATCCTCTGCTTTAGCTCCTTTCTGAAGTACCTAGATAACAGTATGTACTCACCATTAACAATCAGAGAACTGCACCTGAGCTGACACATACCCTTTGAACCCCTCCTCCCTCACCTGGTCCTTTTTTTTTTTTTTTGACCGTACCTCGTGGCTTTGTGGCTTAGTTCCTGACCAGGGATAGAACCCAGGCCTACAGCAGTGAAAGCACAGAGTCGTAACCACTGAACTGCCAGGGAATTCTCCACCTGGCCTTTAAAAATGCTTTCCTGAAACCCATCGGGGAGGAGCGGGGGGAACCCATCGGGGAGCTTGGGCTTTCTGAGTGCTAGCTATCCCGGACTACTTGTATGACACCTTACAGTAAACGCTGCACGTTTCTTCACCACAATCCGGTGTCAGCAGATTGCCTTTACGGAGCGGCGAGCGGACTCAAGTTTGGTTTGGTAACATTATCACCCTCCTGACCCACTCAGTCGGGTTGTGAGAATTACCTCTTCAAACCTACCTCTTGGCATTGTGCTAAACGAGTAAGCCAGAGAAAGACAAATACTGTATATTCTTGCTTATATGAGGAATCTAAAAAAAGCCGAACTCACAAAACAAAGAACAGATCAATGGGTGCCAAGGGCTGGGGGTGGGGGAAATGGGGAGATATCGGTCAAAGGGTACAAACCTCCAGTTATAAAATGAATAAATTCTGGGGATCTAATGTACAGCAGAGTGACTATATTAACAGTACTGTACATATACAGTTGACCCTTGAACAACGCGGCGGTTAATCCGAGTATAATCTAGAGGTGCCCCTTTGTATCCAAGGTTCCTCCGCATCCAGATTCAACCAACCAGGGACCATGTGGTACTGTAGTATTTGCTACTGGAAAGCATCTGTATATAAGTGGACCCTCAAAGTTCAAACCCACATTGTTCAATGGTCAACTGTACTTGACAGTTGTTAAGAGAATAGATCTTATTCTCACCATACACAAAAAAATTAATTATGTGAGGGGATGGAGGTGTTAGCTAACCTTATTGGTATTCATTTCATAACATATACATATGTCACCTTAAATTTACATATGCTATATGTCAACAATGTTACATGTCATCTCAACATAGCTGGGGAAAAAAGGAAATGAACGTGTGTAAATAAAGAAACAAACTACCTCTTAATCAACCATTAATATTATTTCACATTCACACCATGAGGATCCTGTCATTGCACCTACCAAATTCTTCGCGGGTTTTCCCTAAATTAAATATTCCAAATTCGAACTCTTGCCATGTGCTTCATGGGCCTTTAACAACTGAATACGTCCCAACTAGGAACTCTCATTTACCACCCACCTCAGCCCACAGCTTCAGTTTCGTTTAGTTAAAACATACAAGCTCTCTGTAGCATACCTGTACCTCTCACAGCCCTTGGAGACAAGAGTACTCACTTTGGAAGGAAGAGAGGGGACCATCAGATCTGCTTTCGCTCTTTTACTCTCTCTTTGCCGCCTTCTTCTTATCTCTTCCTCCAAAAGCAGCTGAAAATCTGTCTCTACCCCCAACGTGAAACATTCTGTGTACTATCGTGTCAGATGCGTAAAGAGGGTGTTTTAACATGTCACTGGCCAACTCTTTAAAGTCTTGCCACTATTAAGACCAAGTAACAAAGGGGAAAAGTGTTATCGATACTGTGGTAAATGTAAAAAGACACCAAAGGTCATGCAAATTAAGTGTTAGGGTTTATGAGTGACTTCGCTTTTTTTCCCCTTTTCTCCAAATTTTTGTTGACATGCTTACATTACCTTTTAAACTGGGGGTGATGGACAGGTTCACCAAGTTGACTGTGGTGATGGTTTCATGGGTACAGACATGAAAACTTACCCAGGTGTACCTTTTAAATGTGACATTTAGTTTATGTCAATTATACCTCAACAAAGCTGTTAAAATGTCTAAGTTGTATTAAACATTTATGAAACTATGGCAGAATGACAGAACTGCAAGCCTTATACACGTAAAGATAGCTTATAGGAAAAGGCTGAAGGGTGGAGGACCCTACATGCTTCATAAAGTCACTCAAAGGGTGAATTGCAAAAGGAAGAAACTACAAACGGGGGGCGGGGTGGGGGAGAGATACGCTTCTAAATAGAAACCCCACACACGTGGCCGGCCGGTTTACAGAAGACTTCTCAACTTGAAGCAAAAAACTTTCAAGTTAAAGTTCCAGAAGTAGAAAAACTTTTGTATTGCAGAAAAGATTCTGGATTACACTAAGATCCCAAAGAAAGGCAGCCAGGAACTTTCAAGACACTAGAGTTCTTACCATGGACTCAAGATATCTCTGAAAAAAACAGGCTTAGAGAAAGAAAGGAACAAGATGAAACAAAGAGGGTTTTTTTTTTTACTATTTGTTTTTAAGGATACATGCTTCTTGCTTAGCTTTTATATTCTGTTGTTCTGTTCTTTGCATTATATCTATTAATTAGCAAATTAGTCCCTTTGATTTGTTTTCTAAACTGTTTTCCCCCAATTCTTCTGTTTTGCTTAATATTAGTAAAATAATTCCCCAAGGGCTCTGAGATTAGAGGTTAGTAACTCTTTTGTGTTGGTGCTTTTCTTAAAAAACACCTGGTGACTGAGAAAAAAAGAAAGGAAATAACTAACAAGTCTTTTTATCTGCAGGAAAAACCCATAATGTCACTTATAAATCCAAAGTACCATGATACTTCCATTAACAAATCTCTTGGAAAACAGACAAGCTTTAAATGTTAAAAGCTTCATGATTTAGTGGAGGTTAGACAATCTGTTCTAGACAATGAAAGGATGATCTGTTTTCCTCAATATCTGGACTCTAGCTACAGGGGAAGAAGAAGCCAACATGAAGATCCCCTGGAGGGGAAATACCCCAGGACGCTGATCCTTATACCTGTCACAGGGTGAGTTCTTTCTGGGCCACAATCTTACATGGTGGATACAAATAAATGGGAAAGCTAAGGAGTAAGGACCCCCCTGCCCTGCTGGGATGTGCAGTGCCTCCTCCCTGGGTCTGCTTTCTTACGGTGGAGTACCAGGGTCAACAAAGTGGACATGGAATTCCAGTATCCCTACTCTCTCAGACATCACCCATTCCTGAAAGCAGGATGTCTAAGAGCTAAGCAATAGTCTTAATTTTAAAATGAGTTTTCATTCCAAGAGTCGAAAGATAGGAAATCCCTAGTTAGCAGATGGATGTTTAGTTTTAAAAACTAAGGTACAGGGCTTCCCTGGTGGCGCAGTGGTTGCGAGTCCGCCTGCCGATGCAGGGGACACGGGTTCGTGCCCCGGTCCGGGAAGATCCCATATGCCGCGGAGCGGCTGGGCCCGTGAGCCATGGCCGCTGAGCGTGCGCGTCCGGAGCCTGTGCTCCGCAACGGGAGAGGCCACAACAGTGAAAGGCCCGCGTACCGCTAAGAAAAAAAAAAAAAAAAAACACTAAGGTACAAGCAATCACTTAAATGAATAAAAAAATAGATAAAATTAATTGTCTAAATAATTCTCACCTCAAATTTCTGGTTTCTTGGCTTACCTAAAGCACTATTTAGTAGACAGAAGTGATTTTTTTTTTTCAGTTGCTCAGGGACTTTAAAAGAAATGAGATGTTGAGACTTCCCTGGTGGTCCCATGGTTAAGAATCCGCCTTCCAATGCAGGTGACGTGGGTTCCATGCCTGGTCATGGAACTAAGATCCCACATGCTGAGGAGCATCTAAGCCCGCATGCTGCAACTACAGAGCCCACGTGCCACAACTACAGAGACCGCACGCCGCAACTACTGAGCCCGCACACTCTAGAGCCCGCACTACAACTAGACAGAAGCCCGCACGCCGCAACGAAAGATCCCTCGTGCCACAACTAAGACCCAACACAGTCAAAACAAATAAAATAAATGAGTAAATATTTTTTAAAAAAAGAAATGAAATGTTATCTAACCAATTTTCTTTAAACTTTGTCTTAGGAAACCCTTCCTTTTTTTTTTCTTTTTCTTTTTTTTTTTTTTTGGTAGAATCTTAGTTTCCCAACCAGGGATCAAACCTGTGTCCCCTGCATTGGAAGTGTGGAGTCTTAACCACTGGACCGGCAGGGAAGTCCCCCCCAACTTTCTTTTATTATAAAGGAAAAGGAGTGTTGCAAGCTACATTCTTCAAAAAGCTCTATAACGCTGTATATCTAACAGATCACTAACATTAATCTCCAATTTCTTCCATCGTCTAAGGCTTCACCTTTGAGACATGTTCCCGTTGTTTTTTTATATATAACTGACTTTTGCCATTGTCTTTTTCTTAGTTGAATATCATAATGGATTATCTGTTGCCAGGATTCCTTCTCTCACTTTAGAAAAGCTCATTCCCCACTACCACTGGTGCTCATCACAGCATCCTAACCCCTACTAGAGAAGACGAGACAGTGACCTAGACAGGGCTTGTCACCTGTCTTCATCCAGGATTTTTCTACCTAAAGATTACAAGAAACATTCTTTGACTCAACTTACAAAAGCTGGATGGAATATGGGAATCTGGAGAAACCATGTGAAGAAAGACTACAGGGGCAAAGAATAAAGCCTAGCAAAGAGAGCGAGTAACTGCTAGTCAACCAAAATTGCTAGCTCTGTTCTCATCCCTGAGGTCTGAGAGCGGCCCTGGCTCCAGCCGCTCTCACTTTGATGCTGTAAACTATACTAGGGTCCTTCTTCAGCTAACTTGAGTTTCCATCAGTGTCAAAATTACCATATACGATATACAGACGCAGACAACCAGCTTAAGTACAAATAGGGACCAGTCCCACAGAGGCTGAAGAATTACCACTTTCGGAATACCTAGTGACTTCCATATTTATCTCAGTGGTGTTACTAACATTTTGTTTTTTACTACTTCCCCCCTCATTTTTTTTTAAATGAATTTACTTATTTTATTTATTTATTTTTGGCTGCGTTGGGTCTTTGTGGCCACGTGTGGTCTTTCTCTAGTTGCAGTGTGCAGGTTTCTCATTGCGGTGGCTTCTCTTGTTGTGGAGCATGGGCTCTAGGAATGAGGGCTTCAGTAGTTGTGGCATGCAGGCTCAGTAGTTGTGGCTCGCGGACTCTAGAGCGCAGGCTCAGTGTTTGTGGCACACGGGCTTAGTTGCTCCATGGCATGTGGGATCTTCCCAGACCAGGGCTTGAACCCATGTCCCCTACATTGGCAGGCGGATTCTCAACCACTGCACCACCAGGGAAGCCCCACCCCTCATTTTTATGAGGGCAAAAAATAATAGTACAATAAATAAATGCATATAAAAATACAATAAATAAATGCATAACAATAATCTACAAAGGCACTGATACCGACAAAATTGAACTGTTGAGTAAGCAAGCTGTACCACCATACAACAGTTCAAATTATCGTTTGTCAGCTTGACATATGAAATACTAAACTGAGAAAAAGGAATGGTGTTTAATGGTACAGGTACATAGCATATGAAAGCTCACGTAAGAAAAATCCTTTAATAAATACCTTTCTTTGTTCACACATTCAGAAGAAAATAGGTAAACTTTCTTCTGGCTTACCAGAAAAAAAATCATGGGATCTAAAGCTTACAAAATCAGTGTGGAAGGCATTCATTTCAATATTACAAGTCTTATATTGATGTTATTTATAATTTAGCCCCTCATGTTATTGTTACGGTTGAAAGTCTGAGGGAAAACTGTCACTGAAATACCTATTTATCAGTAAGTGAAAATTTGTATGTACATATCACACACTCTGATTTGGACACGTGATGTTTAAGGTGCCTATTAGTTATACAAAATGAACTATTTGTGAGCTTCTTATCTGGAACTCACAAGAGAGAGCCAGCCAGAAACTTGAATCTGGGAATCAGCAAACACGGGGTAAAGTCCAGGGGCTGAATAAGACTGCGGAGGAATGGAAGTCCAGGGTGAGAAGAGAAAGGGAGAAGAGGACCAAGAGATGCAGCCAATGAGATAAGGAGAGAACCAAGAGAACTTAAAGTCACCTGAGTCAAAGTGGTTCAAGGCCAGGAGGGTCAACTGTGCTGAATGCTGTTACGAGGCCAGAGGCGGCTTCCACATTATCAACTTTCAGGAATGCTTTTCCCTCGACCTTTCTTCTACTCAGGGAAAACATTCTAACAGTACTTAATTTTTCTGAATTCTGTAACAAATTTTTAGGGAAAAGCCACTTTAACTCCAGAGTTGTTAATTATTTTCTGGCTAAACAAGTAACAGTAACTCAGGCTATATCCAAGAAGCACCCCCTGGACAAGGTGGCCACTGAACCTGATCTCAGATGCTTCTGCTGCCACCAGAGCCCCCTGAAGGGCGAAGGAGAGAGCCAAACCTATTCCTGCCCTGGCTCCCAAGGGAAACGTCATCTGAAACACACACCACTTTGTCCCATACCATCCAACATATCAAAATAATTAAGGGATTGAAGAGTAGAAAAAAATTAGTCACTTCACACATCCAAAAGCATACAGCGTTAAATGAAACCTTATCTGGGCAGTGACTGCATCAAAACAGAACTTAAAAAGCAATCTAAGGAGCAGAAACTGGTAGCCAGGCCTTAATTCTCTCAAATCCAATCCCACCACAATTATAATTCTAGGTGTAATTTAGGATAAAGGCCCAGCTGAGCTGTTAAGTCAATTCTTCTTAGATTTAAAGGTCAGCATGAAAACATTCTCTGCTGCTGCTGGTTGTGCTGAAATGGACACTCCATATATTTGCAGGCTGGCATGAAAACTGGCACAACACTTTTGGAAAGCATTTGGCAATATGATTCAAGAGCTTTTAAAACTGTTTCTATTTATTCAGAGATCTAATACTATTTCTGGAAATCTATCTTAAGGAATTAGTCTGTAATTAGGAGGGAAAAAACCCTCTGGGTTCATGAAAGCATTATTCATTATACAAAATCACTTTAAACCATACAAACAGCCATTTAAAAGGAAACGGGTAGGGCTTCCCTGGTGGCGCAGTGGTTAAGAATCCGCCAGCCAACGCAGGGCACATGGGTTCCAGCCCTGGTCCAGGAAGATCCCACATGCCGCCGAGCAACTAAGCCCGTGCGCCACAACTACTGAGCCCACCTGCCACTGAAGCCTGCATGCCTAGAGCTTGTGCTCCGCAACGAGAAGCCACTGCAATGAGAAGCCACTGCAATGAGAAGCCCTTGCACCGCAACAAAGAGCAGCCCCTGCTCGCCACAACTAGAGAAAGCCTGCGTGCAGCCAAAAATAAATAAAATTAATTAATTAAAAACAAAAAAGGAAACAGGTAAATTACAGTGAAATACGCAACTAACAAAATTCTGAGTTTTTAAAAAGCATAGAGAATGCAAAACATATCAAGTGAACAAATTAAAAAATGCATAATCAAACATATATAGAAATGCACAAAAAAAAAAGGAGGAAAAAATTTTTTTAAGATGGTGCAACTGTGAAGAGAAATGAAAAGAAAACTGATTATAGAGTAAATCTGTTAGAGCAGGATGAGACCATATAAATCAGGGAAGATCAAGGTCAAGGGTTCTCAAGGCAGAAGATCTACTGGAACGGGGGAGGGGGGTAGTGCGGGGTCAGAGGGGAAAGGTAAGTTCTTCAGTTAAAGAATGAAAAGAGACATAGAGCACCAAGCAGAAAGCAGCGGAGTTCAAACAATTCCATCCCTTTGCATCAACCACAAGTTCAAATGACACCTTGCACTGCTTTTCTCCCTTTTCACTCTTGCCCATTGCTCTTTACTCTGCCAATACATAATTAACTCCAGATTATCCATGAAAAAAAACCAGCATGAATTTAGAAAATACTAAGAAGTAGATGATCCAACACCAACTGGCTTTAGGTTTTAAATGGCATCACATTAGAATTTTTTAATAACAATGTACCTTCCTTTATGTTGGTATTAAACTATCAGAAAATAATCTGCATACTCCATACACTCTACTGGAAGGGACAGCATGGCAAGTGGTCCAGAAACAAGCTGAAAAAGGGAATTAAATCTTTTCTATATGATTAACCAAAACATACATAATTTTATATGCAATTAACCATAATACAATACAAACTACATCCTTTTTAAATATTTAGGAAAAAAGCCTAAAATACGGCCAAACTAAATTCATTAATAGTCTGTAACACTGTTAAAGTATGTTAACTTTACTTGAATAAACTACAAAAAGTAATTTTTTAAAAAAAATCATTGCTCCCACCACTAAACAGAAATGAAAATAATTCCAAAAGAGGACAACACAGCATAGTGGCTGAGAGCACAGAAGAGCTAGACCGCTGGGATCTGAATTCCAGCTCCACTCATGACTAGTGTGTGCTCTTCTCTGTGCCTCAGTCTTCTCATCTGGAACATAAAAAAAGTACTTACTTTATAGGGTTGTTATAAAGATTAACTGAGTTAATTTAGCTAAAGCATTTAGAAGAGGGCCTGGATTAAGTTACTAAACGGATGCAAAAGGCTATTATTCAGTTCCAGAGATGGAGACATGATGGTTTGTACAACTATGTGAATGTACCTAATGCCATGAAACTGTACACTTAAAAATGATTAATATAGTGAATTTTATGTTTTGTATACTTTACCCCTTTTTTTAGGAAAAGGCTATAATCAATTACCCATTTGCTATCAAAACATTTTAACTTCCCCTGGAAGAAAATAAACTATCAGATTCTACAGGAGATGCTATACAAGTTTAGGATTCCTATAAAAATACTTCATCAATTAAGGGATGTTGATACCAACTTCTGGGTTCATACTTTTCAAAAATAAATTATAAAATAATATGTTGTGCTATGGTAAAGTTCTGATGTTCAAATTATTTAACTTGAATTTTCAAGCAAAAATTTACTCATTGGAAGTAGCAGTATCATCCCTCTTACAGTACCAGAACAAAAATACTGCTCTAACCTGAAATTACTCGGAAACAGATCTATAAAACCCTTTCTTTGAACACAAGCATTTTAGTGTATCTACTACACAAGAACAGAAAGACTTCACAGACCTTAAACGTACCCAATTACAAAAAGCAACAAAAATCTTTAAATGCCTGTTTTAAAATAAAACCTTGCAAAATAGCCCGAAACCAGTTCTCAGATTACAAAATGAGCATGTGGTGAAAAGGGACAGAGAATACCAATTTACTATACCTTATGCTGACTGACAACGTTTGTTGCATAGCAACAAGATTCTGCAGTCTGAAAACAGCACAGAACTCCTTTTCTTGGCTTGCCAAGCCACAGTTAACCCCATAGAGGCTGAGAAAACATGCAAAAACAAATTTGCAGAGACTACTACCAACATCAGAAGTCTAATGATATAAATTCTAAAACTATAGAATCAAATTCCAGCCTATTTACAACTTGAATGTATTGGTATGCCTTCACTCTCAATGTTTCTCTATGTCTAGAATAAAACTGCTACTTAAATTTGGACTTCTCCTTTAAAACCATCATCTGTAAGAGTTGTTTTTTTAAAATCCTATGGAATAGCATACTACATACCTTTTGTTTCATAATTTAAAAGAAGTAATTTGATCCTTTCAGTTTATTTTCAAAAAATCCTAATTTATAAGAGCAAGGGCTATAAGTTCGTAACAATTTAAATTTTCTCCTACTTAAAATTTATTTGAACTATTTTTATGGATTTGCCTATATAGGTAAACTAGTAACTTTTTTTTTTTTTTTACAGAAGTCTTCATCTAAAGAACAAAAATTTAAAGTTTGCAGTTATCCTTGCCGTATCTTTTTTTTTTTTTTTTTTTTTTTTTTTTTTTGCGGTACGCGGGCCTCTCAGTGTTGTGGCCTCTCCCGTTGCGGAGCACAGGCTCCAGACGCGCAGGCTCAGCGGCCATGGCTCACGGGCTCAGCGGCCATGGCTCACGGGCCCAGCCGCTCCGCGGCATGTGGGATCTTCCCGGGCCAGGGCACGAACCCGTGTCCCCTGCAACGGCAGGCGGACTCTCAACCACTGCGCCACCAGGGAAGCCCCTTGCCGTATCTTTAATACTTGCATTGTTTTGGGATATCCCCTTCTTTTGAGAAAGTGAAATGGCTGCCAAGCCCCACCTAAGAAACAGATCAAATACAGATAAAATCAATTTACAACAGTGGTTCTCAGCCTTTTTGAAGACAGGAAGGCCCTTTAAATTCATAAATTCTACTTTTAATACAGGTTGACTGAGAAAATGTGATTTAAAAGTACTTAGAATTTACTATCTTTTAAATAAATCTGTATCTTATTATAAAAGCGCCTACATACTTGAAATATAACATGTATGAAGGCAGGCATCTTTGGGTTACAAAGCTTGGTGCACACAGGGGTTCAAGTTATCTCCCTAAAATAATCCCACAGCTGCCCCCAGAGCCCACAGATTAGAAGTCATTAATCCACCAGAAAAGTTCAAACCATTTTGAAGACATGGGGTAAAATACATACAGGTTTGGAAGTGAGACAAAGCTGGGTTCACGGACAGGTTCCACCACTTATTAGCCATGTACTCTCAGCCAAGGGCATTAGTGAGGGTGATACCTACCCTAGGGAGTAGCTGTAAGGACTAGAAGAAGAAGTGTACAGAAATACGAGGCATATTAGTTTCATTCCTTTCCCGTTGTTCAAAGCCTTACTGGATTTTATAATCCAGTTCAATCTGCTGCATTTCCCATCACTTCCTTCCTATACAAACTCCAAGATGCAAGTTGAGACATTATTGGATGTGATCTTAGGAACGGAAAGTGAAATTTGAGAAGCAGCACTGAAAGGTAGAACAGTTAGAGGCCAAAGTATTAACAGCAAGGTCTTTGGATTTATGCAGGACTTTGATTTGAATCTCAGGTGTCATTTAGACCATGTGACTTTAGCCAAGTCACTTAAGCATTGGTTTCCTCTAATGTAAAACTGCAATGCTGACACCAATCTCATTTATCCTCTCCATTAAATGAAATGATTCACATGAAGCATTTAGCAAGTTGCCTGGCTTGTCTTTAAATGCACAAATAATAGCTAACACTTACCAAATATCTACTTATTTTGCATAAGGAGAGGATATTAAAAGTTGTCATATGTAATTGGCTAGCCCACGCAGTTTGTATACAGTGTGAGCAAAGGTTACCCGAAGGTTATCCTCAGAGATACTACAATCTACAGCAAGGGACTTGTGCTCTGTGCCAGGCACATGATGGGTCTTCAGGTACTGGCAAGCCTATTGGCAAGTGAGGAAAATTTATCAGGTCTTTGAGACACAAAAGTTAATAATGAAAATATCTTTAAAAACAATGAGTTAAGTTTATTTTAAACACTTGTATTGAACTAACAATGAGGTATAACAATTTCTTTGAAAGTATTCCTTTTTTCCCATTTCACCTATGTTAAAATTCAAAGGCTGATGTTTTTCATCTTCAGGTGGTTTCTAACTTACAAATGTACTTATATCAACTGATTTTCAGAACATATTTTCTTTTTTGAAACACTATAATTTGTGGTTAACAGACTAAAGTCTAGGTAGCCAAATAGATACAAATCTTCTGTAATAATAAATGTAAGAAACAGCATAAGTCACCTTTTTTCATTTAAATATAAAACAGGGACTTCCCTGGTGGCGCAGCAGTTAAGAATCCATCTGCCAGTGCAGGGGACAGGGACACGGGTTCCATCCCTGGTCCAGGAAGGTCCCACATGCCGCGGAGCAACCAAGCCTGTGCACCACAACTACTGAGCCTGCGCTCTAGAGCCCACAAGCCACAACTACTGAAGGCCGTGCAACTAGAGCCCATGCCCCACAACAAGAGAAGCCACCACAATGAGAAGCCCACACACTGCAACAAAGAGTAGCCCCCGCTCGCCGCAACTAGAGAAAGCCTGCGTGCAGCAACAAAGACCCAACGCAGCCAAAAATAAATAAATAAATAAATTTATTTTAAAAATAAACATAAAACATTCAAGGGAATTCCCTGGTGGTCCAGTGGTTAGGACTCCACACTTTCACTGCTGAGGGCGTGGGTTCAATCCCCGGTCGGGGAACTAAGATCCCACAAGCTGCACGGCACAGCCAATAAATAAATAAATAAACTGAACATATTTTTTAAACGTTTAAAAGTTATACAATAATTCCTGACATTTTAGAATTTTGAGTAGTAATTCTCAACTGGGGTGATTTCTCCCCCATGCAAAATTTCACTAGGAAGAGAAGTTAGCGGTGAGCTACAGGCATCTGGTGGGTAGAGGCAGGGATACTACTAAACACCCGACAATGCACAAGATGGCGCCCACAGCACAGAATTATCTGGCCTCAAATATCAATAATGCCAAGGTTGAGAAACCCTGATTTAGATGTAGGCATTCATATTATAGGAAAAAATACTAAACTCTTTCAAGAGAACTACGAATATCCAGATTTCTCAGCATCATTTGTTGAAAAGGTTATCCTTTCCCCATTGAATGGTCTTTGTAACCCTGTCAAAAAATCAACTGACCATAAATGTGAGTTCACCTCTGGGCTCTCTATTCTGTTCCGTCTGTCTACAGGGCTAATTTATGCCGGTACCACACTGTTTTGATTACTACAGCTTTGTAATAAGTTTTGAAATCACGAAATATGAGTCCTCCAACTCTGTTCTTTTTCAAGACTGTTTTGGCTATCCAGTTCCCTTGAAATTCCATATGAACTTTAGGATGGGTTTTTCTATTTCTACAAAAATACGCCATTGGGATTTTGACAGAGATTGTACAGAATCTGTAGATCACTTTGGGTACTACTATCACCTTAACAATATTAAGTCTTTCAATCCATGAACACAGAAGGTCTTTTCATTTACTGAGGTCTTCATTAATTTCTTTCAGCAATATTTTGTAATTTTCAGTATACAAGTCTTTCACCGCATTGGTTACATTTACTCCTAGGTATTTTATTCTTTTCGATACTACAGTAAATGAAAGTGCTTTCTTAATTTCCTTTTCAGATTGCTCATTGCTGGTGTATAGAAACAACTGATTTTTGCACGTTGATCTTGTACCCTGCAATTTTACGGAATACATTCATTAGTTCTAGTAGCTTTACTGTGGATATTTTGCATGTACTTATATTTAATGTGTGCATGTCTCCCCTCTGTATCTGTCATCTGGGGCAGTTAGCTCAACTGATTAAAGTGAGAGGTGAATGAGACCAAAGTCATGGTCCATACCCAAATGGGAAACTCAGGCTAGAGTTGATGTGCTGAAGTACTAACCCCCAGTACCTCAGAATGTGATCTTACTTAGAAACAGGATCATGGCAGATGTAATTAGTTACAATGCGATCACACTGGAGTAGGCTGGGCCCTTAATCCAGTATGACTAGTCTCCTTAAAAGAGGAAAAATGTCATGTGAAGACAGAGACACACAAGGAAAAGACAGACCTATGACCACGGAAGCAGAGATGAGAGTGCATCTGTAAGTCAAGAAATGCCGAGGATTGCCAGCACACACCAGAAGCTAGAAGAGGCAAGGAAGGAATTCTGCCTCAAGACTGTAACATAAAAATTCTGAGTTTCCAGCCTACTGGCCTGCCCTACAAATTTCAGATTCAAGGTACAACATCAACTCCTGTCTGAGTTTCCAGTGTGCCAGCCTGCATAACAAATTTCAGATTAATCAGCCCCCACAATCATGTAAGTCAGTTTCTTTAAATGAATGAATAAATATTGGTTCTTTTCTCTAGAGAATCTTGATTGATACAGAAATTATGGGAACATTTAGGAAAATGGGAGAAGGGAAAGAGTAGATCTGGAGGTCACAAAAAATAAACTGCCTAGTTCATCACTGTATCCATGATCTGTATAAAAACCTTACTGAATTAATTTCTAATTTTAGTACTTTTTACATACTCAGGAAGAACTACTTGCTGACTGGATGACAGAATTCTTACTTGCATAAGATTTCCAGGTAGGAAAAAAAAATATATATATATATATACACACACATATATATACATACACACACATATTTGATGTGTTGGTCCTTATGCTTTCAAGTAAATATTAAATTTTTTAATCCAAATATCATTACCACCACTTATCCATACCTTTACATAGCTTTACTAAAGGAGTATAAAAACATACTGTTTAATATTAAGTTGTGCGAACTACTACCTAATACCTTTGAAAATCAGATGATTTATCTAGAAAATTAAAATAAGAAGGCCTAAAATACTCAATAATCATGAGTTTAGTTTTTATATTTCTTTTTTAAAAGTTACTGGAAGTCCCTGATTGTACCCAGCATGCTACAAAGTGCTTAGGGAAATGTGCCATGAGTAAAGGGAGCTCACGCTTGATTTTTTGAGGGAAAATTTTAGGTCTGAAGTACCAAATGAGCTGAACAGTCAACAGATGATCTGAGTTCAATAAGAGAGACTTAGCCTGGAGTAATCACTAAAGACATAAACTAGCAGAGGAAACTGAAGCAAGAGTGAGTCTGAGTGAGCACAGAGAAGGCAGCTTTCCAGAAGACAGAACAGAAGTAATGAGACCAAAATTCCACCAGAACCTTTGGGGAACAAGCAGCAGACCACTGTGAAATGAATTCATGTGGGGTATATGGACAGGCATTCCTGGAATGTTTTGCAGAGGACCCTGAATGCCAGGTTGAGACATCTGTGTGCTACAGAGTGCAGGTGAAGGTTTTTTAGGAGGAAGTCTGGGAAGGATAGCTGACAAAGTAGGAACCAAGCATATGAAAGGAAGGTAGAGTGAGAGACTTGAGGTGGCCACTGCAGGAGAAAGGGGGCTGGTTCCTAGTGATACAAATAACGGTTCCACAGTTCAGGGGGTCTGCTTTTTTTTTTTTTTTTTTTTTTTTTTTTTGGCGGTACGCGGGCCTCTCACTGTTGTGGCCTCTCCCATTGCGGAGCACAGGCTCTGGACGCGCAGGCTCAGCGGCCATGGCTCACAGGCTTAGCCGCTCCGGGGCATGTGGGATCTTCCCGGACCGGGGCACGAACCCGTGTCCCCTGCATCAACAGGCAGACTCTGAACCACTGCACCACCAGGGAAGCCCGGGGGTCTGCCTTTTAAAGATTCATTTTAACAAAGTTTAAAACATTTTAAAATATAGGTTAAGAATTTAACTAGCTCCTTGCTTTTAGAGTGCCTAAAATAAGAAGTCTTTCACATTAAAAGTTAAAGAAAAAGGCAAAAGAACATTCAGGAGCTGGAACTTCATTTTTTTAAAAAAGTTATGGTGCAACACAAAGAAAACAATAGCTAGAATACACTAAATCCTCTACATACATTATGGCAAACCACAAAACAAGGCAATGGATTATTAATTCCGTTTGGCAGGAACAGAAATTGAGATTGGGCACAGCCAAGGTCTCACAGTCAGTAAAGAGCAGAAAAGCTTTGAAGCCAATGACGATTCTATTAGACCTATCTCCTCCCAAAATGAAACCACCTTGAAAAACTTCCATATCCAGAGGAATATAAAAAGATGATGGAGGAATTTCCCTTAAAGTAGATGCTTTGAAAAAAAGAATAAATGGGTATAACAAAATACTAAAGCAATATAAAATAACACTGGCAACCTGCTGTAATTAAAAGGCATACATACTAGACAAAATTTTAAAATATTATTTGTACATGACATTATTTAAAAAGGAATCAAACAAAAATATATGAAAGTCTCTACCCTCACAATACCATGTACCAAACTGATTAATGCCTCCTCCCTCACTAAACTGTAAGCATAAGGGAATGGGTATGTCCATGCACATCTTGACTTTTTTATAACTGGGTTTTTTAACTCTTTTCTTTTTTTTTTTTTGGCCGCACTGCGCTGCCTGCTGGATCCTAGTTTCCCGACCAGGGATCAAACCCAGGCCCACAGCAGTGAAAGTGCAGAGTCCCAACCACTGGACTGCCAGGGAATTCCCTGTAACTGGTTTTTGAGGATTCATCTTACTGGGCCATTTTACTAACTTTGGGATCACAGAGCAAGAGGAACCATGTGGGATGTAGGCCATGATAATGAAGAGTTTGGTATTAATTCTAAGAGCAATGGGAAGCAACTGAAGTGTTTGAAAGATAAGACTGAGCTGATAAAATCTGAATTTCAGAAAGACCTGACTGCTGCATAGATCACAGGCTGGATGGGGTAATACACCAATGCAACAAATTAGAAAATCCAGCAACACATATGTAAAAAATGTAACATAGGCCAGAACAGGTTCAGGGGTCTTAATATGATTCATTGCCAGACTCCCACGACTTGCCAGGTCGCCCAGGGAAGCAAAGTCATCCTAACACACACACACCAGAAAAACTAATGAACTAACAACTTATAAAATTCATCCCTGTCAAACATCCCTCCTACGGTAACAGGAGCCTCTGTCAGTCCACTTCACCTTTGCCCTGTCAGTCTCTCAAAGATGGCAGGTATTTCAACGACAAAGCAACACAATGAGTATCATGTACAAAGCAGAAGTGCAAACCTTTCAAAAGATGCAGGGCTTTACAAAGTCACTAAAAATGATGAGAACTGTTTCCAACTATTGGCAAAGCCACTGGCAGAAATGAAAATTGGAGAGGGACACTGACTGGGAAGGAACGTAAGGGCACTTAATGGGATGAAAAGTACTCGATATGTTCTGTATCCTGACCTGTCTGGTAGCTACACAGATGTGTATATGTAGTAAATATCCATCTACCTATAGATATACTTATGATTAATACATTTAGGTGTATGTAAATTATACCTTAAGAGGGGAAAAAAGCAACAAAAGAAGAGATGGTCCTCCTTCCTGTAAGAATTGCTAGTTCTGAATGTGAAGCCTAGAAGTCCCATGGCCTGCTTGCTACCTGTGTGAAGATGAAATGGATACCCAAGATGGCAAAATGTACCTGGATTCTCAGAGATATCCATGAGCCACTGAGTGTAGTGGGCCTGGAGCCCACTCTTTCTCGGGACTTCCAATTATACGAGACAGTAAATGTTCTTAACGTTTAAGTACTGTAAGTCTGCTACTTGCCCCTGAAAGCATTTGAATAGATACCATGAGCAGATAATTGGAGAAAGCTAATGCAGATGAGAGAATAGGAGGGCAAAAGAAAATAATATGAAAATATAAGTGGGCTTTGATAATGAAGGCTTTGAATATTTTGGCAAAAATGGATTTCTTTAGGATCATACTAGAAAAGTCCATTATTACACGAAGTATATAGTTTCATGCGATCTCGCAATTTTTAAAGAAAAATTATGCGAAACAAGCAACCAACACTTGATTCATTCTTCTTCCATTTTAAGAATTTAACACATCGTAGCAACTATAACATGAATGTTTCCATAATTTTGTTTCATTTTTCAAGATTAAGCCCAAGTAAAGTCTTTTCTCCCCACCCCTGCTATCTCTGAAATGTTACTCCTATTCTAGGTCAATTCATTCTACATGGCCTTGTTCTTGTACCAATTATTTTCAGAAAATAAGGAACCCTTATATGACGAAATCACAAAGAAAAAGTAAATTATTCACTCACACATCAACACTTAGAAAATTCAAACACAGACCTCAGTTCATGTTTGAATGAGAGACCCGAGCATACTGGTTAAAAGCATGGGCTCTGGAATCAGACTGCCTGGGATGGAATCCCAGTTTGCTGTTTACCAGTGAGTGACCCTGGGCAAGTTACTTAACCCTCTGCGACTCAGTTTTCTCATCTATAAAAGGGGAATAACAACTGTTCCTACCTTATAAGTTATAAGAGGAATATTAAATGGTTAATATGGGAAGTATTGATATTTCAGGCAGTAAGTACTCAGTAACCATTAGCTATTACATTTCAAAATCTAAGAAAACTGAGGAATATAAATGCCAACATTGGAACTGAGTTACTGGAGAACGAAAAACTTTTTTTAAATCACAGGCTTTATGTTTAAATACAAGTATACATTTTAAATAAAATTAAGACAAAAATGAGAACAGATATACTTAGAGTAAAAATAAGCTGTAAGTTTAATTTCTAAATATGTAAGAACTTTTTAAAGGTACCATATCAAACCTACTAAACTAGAAACTAAAGTGTTGATGCACTTTACTAAAGATGAAATAAAAAATCTGAATATATGGAGGAGAAAAAAGAATGAAAAACTCAGTATTATAAAGGGGTCAATTCTCTCCCCTACCCCTATTAATCCATTAATCTTACACAATTCTAATCAAAACTCCAACAGGTTTTGGGGTGCAATTTTTCTTTTTTATTTCATTTTCGTTGTAATTGATGAAATGATTCCAAAACTAACCTAAAAGAATGTATTAAGTAGAATAGCAAATAAAGTTTTGAAAAACAAGAAAATGAACAGTAACTTTCCTTCCTAGAAATTAAAATATACTACAGACTCAAAGTAATTAAGACAGTGAGGTACTAACACAGAATTAGACAAATAACTAATGAGTCCAAAAACAGAACCAAGTATTTATGGGAATTCAGTATACAATGAGTGTGGCATTTCAAATCAATGGGAAAAGACAGATTATTCAACAAATCATGCTGACAAAGGACTAAATATTTGATATTTTGTCAAATACTAACCTCCCATCTTACACCAAAACAAATTTCAGATGGCTTAAATTTAAACATAAATGAAACCATAAACCAAAAAGTAATAGAAAAAAATGTAGGTAAATACTAATATAATTTTAAGTCGGGAAAGGCATGACACCAAAGGCAGAAACTATAAAGGTAAAACTAACAGATCTGACCTGAAATTTTAATGCTTCTTTACCAAAACAAAATTAAAAGACAAGTGATAAATTTCTTTATAAGATACATCTGGTTGATTTTACATCACAGCATCCAACAGTCACACCTCTTGATTCACCCTTGTGTCGTCTCCTCCCACCCTGACTCTGAGCTTGTCCATGTAACTGGCTTTGGCCAAGAAGACTAAGGGAACAGGACGCAGGCAGAAGTTTGATAAAAGCTTGCACACTGGGGCATGATCTAATGGAAGGCTGCTATTACTAAGTGAGAGACAAACAGACACACCGCATGAACCCAGTCAGGGAATGAAAAGATGAGTGAATCCAGGTGAGACCAGCAGAACTGCCCAGCCAACTCACACACGTTCTACTGGGTTTTGAGGCGGTTTGTAATACCACATTAGATAACTGGTATAATATCAATATATCTACACCATAAAGGATTACTTATTAAAGATGGTATAAATCATTACAGGAACAACTAAACATCCCATTGGGAAAATAGGCAAAGGATAGAGACAATTCACACAAAAACAGAGATGTCCAGTAAACACATGAAGAAATGTCCAACTCTAGTGAAATTAAAACAATGAGATAACACCTTTTGCCTATCAGATTGGCAAAGATTAAAAAGGCTGATAATGGCTTGAGTTGGTCACAATGTGGTGAAACTGGCACTCTCATCCATGTTGTTAATTTGGTAATGTGTGTCAAAAACTGATTAAATTCCCTCTGGTCTGGTAATTTCATTTATTATTCACTCAAATACTTACTGCATACTCAGAGGCCTATGCTGGGAACTAGAATATAGTCAGATCAGACAGGACCTACCAATAATTTTGCTTTTATTATTAATTTGGGTTTTATCCTAAGAGCATTAAGATGGCATTGAAGGCTTTAGCAAGTGGGGAACAATATCGCATTTCCACTTTAAGATCATTTTAACTGATGTATAGAGAATGGGGGACAAGAACGCAAGTGAGGAGACACTAATTGTTCCAGTGAGCGTTAACAGTGGCCTGGACTTGAGCCGTGTCGGTGAGATGGAGAGAAGCAAAGGGAGGGCGACGTGATGGGACCTGCTGACAGAAAAAAGTAAAAGAAAGGGGAAAAATAAATACTACTCCTCAATTTTAATTCCAGGAATGTATGCTAAAATATAAGTATCTGTGCAGATATAAAATATGATACACAGTGTACAAAGATATATACCCAAAGATGTTCATGGCAGTGTTTTTTATAATAACAAAAATAACGAAAAAAAATCTAAGTCTATCTTTAAGAGATTAAGGTCACTGCAAGCATAGTGAGAACACTGTGCAGTCACTTAAAATTATTTAGATTTCTATTTAGTGACAAGATGTGGAAAGGGGCCAGTTACAAAATACATAACATAATTTCACTTCTAAATAGTATGATCTCACTTTTATTTAAAACATACTCATACACACAAGCACATTTACGGCTGCCTATGTGCATTACAGAAAGTCTAGGAAGCTATACATCAAAATATTAAAATTCTAGATGCTTTGGACTTAAGTTATTAAAATCTTTATACTTTCCATACCTTCTAAAATCTATGCAAAACCTGTACTGCTTTATAGTGAAAGAAAAAAAGTAATTTTATAAAGAAAAAAACAACACTGACCAGACATTTATTTGGATAATAGTAAATTGGTTCATTTTCTTAAAATACTGCAAATAAAAGATTAAAGAGACTAAAAAGAGATCAAAATAACTGAAATGAAAACTTAATGATTCGTAAATCTTAAATTGTTAAAAAATGAACAATTTGCTTGCGATACTAGTCGAATGTGAGATGAGAATTTGGGAGAGGAGAGGAAGGGACATCTCAGAGCAAAGCAGACACTCAAATATAACCAATTTTATTATTACAAAACCTGCACGGAAAGATCCCTTCACTGTACTGTTAAACAAGCAATTTGGACTCCCTTGAGATTTGACCTAAAGAGCTATTCATTTTATTGCACTTTATGTTCTGAGGTTCTTTATGAATCTTCTTCCCTACCAAGTTGACACATACAATAACAGATACCGAAAAGGATAGGAGATTGAGGACCTCTGAAGCACAGTTAGTCATTTTGACTTCATTATCATCAGATGTGCTGGTTGCCAAAACCAGATGTTCTAGAAGGGCAAAAAAATGTCATCAAGGTTGCTTCATTTCCCAAAGACAAAAACTTTCTTTGGCATTTGAGATTATTGTAAACAGACCCCCCCCCCCAAAAAAAAAAAACACTAACTGGTTTGAACAGTTTTCTGAAGATTCTGATGGATTTGCTTCACTGATATAATCAGTGACCTTAGTCATCCTTGCTTATCACAGGGCTACCAGAGAATGGCTGCTACCTGAGCACAAAGATATGACTCCAAAATTTGTTCAGGCCTCTCAAAGGCACCACTAATTAATGTTTCCACTTCAGCACTCCTACCTGCCTGGTTCCCTAAAGAGAAAAGCCCAATGGTTCTATCTTCAATATCTCTTCTTTAGAAAACATGAAAATGTCAATTTAAAATATTAGTCCAGAGTAACAAAAATGTCAGAAACAATGTAAAGCAAACAAGACCATCCTCCGGTATTATTTACTCTAGTGCATAAGTGAAAATAATAATCCAAGGATGGGGAGTGGAGGTTGAGACATAATTCACATACCATAAAATTCACCATTTTAAAGTATAAAATTCAATGATCTTTAATATATTTACAAGGTTGTGCAACTATCATCACTGTTTAATTCTAGAACATTTCCCAACACCCCAGAAAGAAACCCCATACACACTGTGATTTGTAAGATATATGTTTGGTTATTCATATATATATATATTTGGTCTTCCTCCACAGTTCCAGGTTCACAGCTCCCAAAACCCTTGGAATTTCCTACGTTTAGAGAATGATAAAGGTGTCTTTTGGTTATGTGAATGAGGTAACTTTCAGAAGCACCTAAGGATGGGAGCTAGTGCCAGGAGAACCAACCCAGTGATTAGAGAGTTGGAACTTTCAGTCCCAGCCCCTACCCCACCCCGTCCCCAGGAATGAGGAGAGGGGTTGGAAGTTGAATCAATCACCACTGGCCAATGATTCAGTCAATCACGACCATGTAAAGAAGCCTCCACAAAAAACAAAAGAACAGCCTTTTAGGCTCTCTTTTTTGAAAACTTCCACACTGGGGAACCAGAACATTTCCACGTGCCACCGTGCCGGCCCCAAGCTCCACGAGGACAGAAGCTCCCTGTTCAGGAACTCACCCTGTGTAGCAGCTCTTCATCTGGCTCCTACTCTTTAATATAATCTTTTCATAATAAATCAGTAATGTAGTGAGTAAACAAGTTTTCCTGAGTTCTGTGAGCTGTTCTAGCCAATTAACCACACCTGAGGAGGGAGCTGTGGGGACCCTCTGATTCACAGCCAGTCGGTCAGAAGTACAGGTGACAACCTGTACTTGCAACTCACCTCTGAAGTGGAGGGTGGGTCTTGTGGGACTGAGCCCTTTACCCTTGGAATCTCACTCTATCTCCAGGCAGACAGTGTCAGAGCTGAGATGAATTCTCAGACACCCTGATGGCATCTGGGAATTGCCTGTTGGTTTCGGGAAGCCCCCAACCTCCCCCCCGCCCGACACTCACACACACAGAGTAGAATGGGGTCAGGGAACCCTTTTGCACACACTCACTTCCCACTCCTCCTTCACTATCCCAAGACCGTAGCAACTATTAATCTACTTCCTGTCTCTATAGATATGCCCATTATGGACATATCGTATCAATGGAATCATAAACTAAGTGGCTTTTTATGTCTGACTTCGTTCACTTAGCACGTTTCCATCCATGTTCCTTTTGACTATTATGAGTAATGCTGCCATGAACATTTGTGTACAGTTTGCACGAATATATGTTTTTATTTCTCTTGGATGTATACCGACGAGTGGAATTGCTGGGTCATCTAGTAACTCTATGTTTAGCATTTTGAGGAACTACCACACTGATTCTAAAGCAGCTGCACCGTTTAACATCGTTTTTCACATTCTTAACATAAACTTAAGAGATGTCAGACTTTCATAGAAGTAGGGGATTTACTCTTCTCAAGCCCATTTTACATGCCAAATGCTATGCCAGGGTTTTATATAATTTCTGACTTAATTTTCCTAACAACTCTGTAATGCAAAAAGCATCTCCATTTTACAGAAGGAATTCATATCTCAAAAACTGTTTGTAACCTACTCAAAAATCACTTAGTTCATAAACGTCAAAATAGAATTTGAACTCAGGTTGACTTCAAAGCCTGTCCTCTTTACCCTCTTCCATGCAACCTCTGCACTGAAATATATGCACACTGACTGCTTTACACCGAAAGGATTCTTTGGAAAAGTACATGTTAACTAAGTTTATTAGAATCATTATAAAACAGAAGTGTACAGAAATTTCTAGAAAATATAAGAGGTCTCTTGTGTAAATCATTCCGTTAGTAAATGATTTCTTCATGTAGAGTTACTTAATAAAATCAATCTATAAATCATCTAAGCATTATACAGATTAGTTTCTTCCATCAAAGTTATATCCACTGACAAAAAAAATCTGGGTATCTGCTACTGTGGGCTGAATTATTTCCCCCCAAAAAATCCATATTTTGAAGCCCTAATCCCCAGTGTGACAATATTCGGAGACAGGGCTTTTAGAAGGTAATCAAGGTTAAATGAGTTCGTAAGGGTGGGGCCCAAATCCAATAGGATCATCTCTCTCTCTGTCTCTCTCTCTCTGTGTCTCTATCTCTCTGTCTCTGTATGGAGAGAGAGAGAGAGAGAGAGAGAGAGAGCGAGAGCGCAAGAGAGAGCGAGAGCGAGAGCGAGAGCGAGAGCGAGAGAGCGAGAGCGAGAGCGAGAGCGAGAGAGAGAGAGAGAGAGAGAGAGAGAGAGAGAGAGAGAGCGAGAGCGCGAGAGAGCGCCTTACCAGAACCTGGTCATAACGGCACCCTGATCTCAAGATTTCCAGCCTCCAGAACTTTGAGAAAATAAATTTCTGTGGGATTTTGTTACGGCACCCTAAGCTAATACATCTGCCTTCATAAATATCACAAACTATCCAATTATTGGTATTTTAAGCGCTAGGAAGAATCAAAACAAAGCAGTCATTAAGTAGAGTAGAAATAAGCTAAACCAACAGACATGCATAAGCTTGTTGCTCAAAAATATCTGCAAGTCCCATGATCAAAGAGACTAAAAAACAGAATGATGGCCATTCTGTTAATGGAGAATTTAATGAGAGTGTCAAGGAAACCCAGTATCCTCCAAAGGGGCTTTGGAGTTAAGACAAACCTGAATTTGACTCTTTTTGGCTACTTCTGAGCTTTGTGTTCGAGTGAGAAACATACTCTATTTGTTTCTGAACACTATTCCTGTGGTCAGGATGCTTGTTTTTGTTTGTTTGTTTCAATTAAATAACTTTATTATCATTTACTATATGCCAAATACTATTTTACATCCTATAATACCCAGTACACCTTCTAGAACACTACAGGTGCTCCAAAAATGGTGGTGGTTATTGTTAGTACATAGATTCTGGAAAAGGACACCCCAAAGTTAAGCATTTACATGAGCACCCACTATTTGCCTAATATTTTGCTGGTACCGTGAATATAAAAACGCTGTCCTGCCCTCAAGGAGCTTACAGTGAAGAGGGACAGATAGATCCAGATCATTATAAAACAATGTAATAAATGCAATGGCCAAAAAACATGCAAAGTACATAGTAACACAAAGGGAGAGCTGGGAGGTAAATAAATTAAGGACTACTTCCCAGAAGGTCTGACAAGCAATCCCCTGTCAGAGGAATCCCTTCCTGATTTCTATTCCAGAAAACTTCATAAGCCCTTACTAGGGGAATCATTCACTGAGGTACAGCCTCAGCTCAGATTCTCCCTTTTAACGTTTACTTCCACTCAGTTCCATCTGTCAGTTTCAAAGGAGGGGGAGAGGGGCACAGGAAGAGTTTAACTATCCTTTTCCTCCCCAACAACTGCATAAAAATTGAAATCACATTTTTCCAAATCCTTCTTATGCTTATGATAAAGACTGGGTGTTTTACAAGTTATACAGTCACCCCAGATTTAAGCTGTGTGTAGGATAAGTAACCAAAACTGTCAGTCCAGTATGTAATTTCTTCTATACCAGCCAAATGGGCCTGCCAGTTATTTTGCTTATTCCAACTGGGCTAAAAAGGTATCCAAAACCTTGACTACTGTAAAAACCGGTAAATTTTCTTCATTAATCCACATTCTTATTCAAGATGTGTTCACTTAATACCTACAAGGCAAAACAATGCCTAAATACAATGCACTAACATTCCAAAAAATGCAAATTTGGCTCCTGCCCCTAAAATTAACGTCTGTGAGAAAGTCACACATCCAAAAGCTACAAGCATAAAGGAAGATGTGGGCATAGAGACTACTATTTGTATCCTTTCATGGGTATCTCACTTGACATCTGACACAGCAATCCCTGAAATAATAGAATTATCTCCATTTTTATCTGTTTTCTCCATTAACAAGTCAGCATATAAACCCTGGATCTTCCGAGCTTTGACTGTGCCACACTCTAAAATGTATATTACATTTAAATGAAGGTAACAAAATCACGATAACTACTTCAAAGACTAAATATACACACAGGAAGGAAACTTAAAGATCGGTTTCCTCACCTATAAAATAAGAAGGGTGGATTAGATCACAGATGGTTAAATAATGAGCATTCCAGGAAACACTCTATTGCCACTCTCTGGGACCCTCATCCCAATTAAACATTACTAATCATGGCACTTTCTCACCAAACCCAGAAATGCAGCTATGTCCTTATCAACATGGCAGCCACTACCAACTGGGAGTAGATAAGCAAAACATAACCTGCTTGTGGGACTTCCTTGGTGGCGCAGTGGTTAAGAATCCGCCTGCCAACGCAGGGGACACAGGTTCAAGCCCTGGTCCGGGAAGATCCCACATACCGCGAAGCAACTAAGCCCGTGCACCTCGACTACTGAGCCTGCATTCTAGAGCAGGCGGGCCCCAACTACTGAGCTTGCGCGCCTAGAGCCCATGCTCCACAGCAAGAGAAGCCACTGCAATGAGAAGCACACGCACCGCAGCGCAGCTAGAGAAAGCCCGCGTGGTAACAGACCCAACGCAGCCAAAAATAAATAAATAAATAAAATTAAAAAAAAAAAAAACAAAAAACCCTTCTTGCCACACTTGGACTGGATGAGGTGAAGCTAAATACCCAAAAGATTTATATAACTAGTCTAAAACAGAACTAAGCCCTAAAACAAAAGAAGTAATATAATTGTATAATGCTTACAATACACACTCTTTTCCATTATCATTTGATCCTTAATACCCAGTAAAGAATTATCCCTATTTTTACATATTTTAAAATACAGATCAGTGAAACAATGTGATCAGCTCAAGGTCAGCCAGCTAATAAGTGGCTTGGATGAATCCTCACAACTCCACAACACCTTTTTCCATGAGAAAGTCACAGAACAGTGAGTGGAAGCCTGGACTATTTAATATGGACCTAAGAATGTCAATCCAAAATCTTCTGAGCTCTTCTTAGCCACTAGGCTACATGCAACTATTTTAGATCAGACAAGCTCCTCTTTCTATCAAAATAAGATCTTGAGTAACTAACCAACTAAGTAAAAATGTAATCATTTAAAAGGCATACACTATATTAATATTACATATATACACCTACCTCAATCATAAATCTTATACTTTTGAAACATTACATAAATGAACAATAGGAACAGAACCCAACAGCTGGATGTTACACTAACAAAAGTACCAGTTTTTTGGGTCTCAACCCTTTCACTGTCTTATGTAAGAAATACACTTTCTCATTTCTTAAATTCTTATCTGTAAGCAAAACATTAACAAGTAATTCTATATACAGCTTTTTACAAGTACAGAATGCCGTTAAGATTGTTTCACGAATGTAAAGTATTATTCTGTTTCCTTCTGTATAGGAATTATTACATTATACCACAATGAGCGTGCTATTCCTGAAATTACAGTCATTTGAAAGATCTTATCACAAATGCCTAAACCGCCAACATATTTAGCATATCCTCTCTTCAGAATCCTGACCAACTTAAATGGAAATTCCTACTCATGCACTCCTATTTCCGGATGGCCTTTAAAACATCAGAACTACTCCTTAATATAAATAAGAGAGACTCGACTTAATAGCATAACATTTATGTCCTACCATACTTGAAAGCATCATTTGGACTAAGTCAAATATGAATATAACCTGAAGAGCCGTTTCTTAAGCACCAAAATATCCCAGAGCTTTTTGCAGCCAGCACAAGAACCTTTTACTTTCATACCACACCATCCTGCTTTTACAGGTATCTAAGGAAATGTGTATATATGAGTTGTACAAACGACCTACCAAATAATCCAATGCCTTCCAAAGTGAAAAGCTGATCCTCTTTTCTGCTCTTAAATTATTCACAATTAGTCTACAAAGAATTACTGTAGACTACCTGAACAAACTTTTCTGACCTGTGTACCATGTGCTATATTTATGCTACTGGAAAGAATCAGTGTGATTCATCCCTCTCTACATTTAATAAGGAATAGAGCAGGAAAACAGCTTAAAAATTACAAGTTACTTTTTATAAGAAAAGGAACTTTTAAGTGAAGACAATTTACTGTTGACAGGCTCTCAACTATACATGATAGTGATCAAACTTCACTGAATACTTTTAACGTTTTTTTTTTTTTTGGTTCACAACCTCTGAGTATGACAACTTTACGATCATTTTATTTTAAAATATCCCACTTTCATTGTTTCACATTTCTCAATGTTGAGAAAATTCTACCCAAAGTTTGGAAAAATTTGATAAATTCTTGTCTGCAAGACTCCTATAAGCATTAAATCTTTAAAGCAGAGATCAACAATATGTTGTATTACAAGATGTTAACATTACAGATGTTTTATTATAGTTCCTGAGTCTTCAAGGACATCAGTAACTTGATTAAAAAAAACACGCTCAAATGCATGACTCGCATTTTTCAAGCCACATTTTATGAAGATTATGTTTTTTGGTTTGTATGCCATAATTACATTTTGAACTGATCCATTATATCTGAAAATAACTTGCATGTGAAATCACTAAGGAAAAGGGTCGCTTAGAAACACAGCATTAAAAACAAATTTTAAAGCCTTCAAATAAAGGTCTGTAAGTTGGAATTCAAGAAAAACATAATTCAAATTCACAGTAAGCTTAAGTGAAAACTCAACACAGCTTATACCACAAAAAATATATATATATAAACAATGTGGTAGTGTTCAACCTTGACAGAAAAAAGAAAGTTTAAAATGAAAACTACTTAAATTGAGAAAGAATTCCAATGACATGACATTTTCTTGCCAAAACGCAGGAATGTGTAGATTATATCATTCAAATCTCATTGTATTACATTATAAAGGTCTTGGCAACGGTTAGCCATTAATCTTTTAACACAAAGGAGATTCAAATCCAAATGAACTGTAAGACTATCTCTTCCAGAAGACAGAAATGGAGTAATTTACTTTATCCACAACTGTTTAACCTAAAAGGAAGGCCGAAAGGATGATAACGCAGAATGGATCAGCCTTCAGTCTACCAAGTCCCATTTCTCACGAAGTCTTGCACCAATCCGAAAAGAGAAGGTTAGGGACACAAAACAAGCTTAGGAAAGACTGAAAAAAATCTCCAATGAATGACACACCACATCACGGTTTATTCTCTTACACAATTGGAGAAACAAAAACGAAAAATATCACACCATATGTTTCATCGTATCAATTAAAAAAATATTTTACGGCCGTACCTTCAATTCTTTGGGGCTGAAAAAATAATTTAGCTTCTGTTTTACTGATTACAGAGAAAAAGGAAAAAGCAGCTGCTGCAATGCAACACAGGCTGCTACAGAGGAAGGAGAGAAAACGGTTTTCCAAACAAATCCCTCTCCCGCCCCCGTTTACACACCCCAAACAACTTACTTATCCCAGTCTTTCACTGTGTCCCCCCAAATATAAACCTAATAATTCTTTCCCTTCCCCCACCATCGTGAAATTTCACCTTTCAGAGCTTTCACCTATCGCTACCAGAGCACTTTATTCCCCACAGAAATTTCACATCTTTCAAACTTTTCTCCCTTTTTAAATTAAACACGAGAGTTTTGTTATAAAAGTGCACGAAATTTTTACATACAGACGGAAAAATACCTGTTTCCCAGCAACATGCACGCTTCGATTCTCGAACCCCTCCCCATCTCCCAGGTTTGACTTGCAAGGCTGGTGGGGGGAGGGAGCCAGGAGCAAATTAAATTTAGGAAGGGAAATCCTGGGCGAAAGAGGAGCATTTGAGGAAAAACGGGACAACGTCGAAAAGAGGACCCCCCCCCCATAAGAGGGTTGGGGAGGATTACAAGAAAGAAAGAGAAATGAGAAGGGACAAAGGGGGAGGGGGGAGAAAGAGACCAGAGACCAGGGAGACGCGCCGGGCCGGGAGAGGGAAGGCGGGGTCCGGGGAGAGCGGGGTCGCGGCTCCCGTGGCACAATGGCCCGCCGGCCCCCGCCCCGCGCGCCCCTCACCTCATGGTGTCGGCCGCGCTGAGGCTTCCCCAGCAGCCGGGAGACGCGGGAGGCGCCGAGCCGAGGGGGGGGTCTCTCCTCCAGGGGCGGGAACACAGCTCGGCGCCGGGAGACAAGTGTCCAGCTTCTCCTTCGGGCGGCCGCGGGGCTACACCATCTCCTCGCACAAAGCCGAGGCGCCGGCCCGGAGTGGGAGAGAAGAGGGCGAAAGAAAAGCTGGGGAGGGGGCGGAGAGGCCGAGGCGCCGAGCGGGTCCCGCGGCCGCCACAGCCCCCCACCTCCTCCTCCTCCTCCTCCTCCTCCTCCCCCGGGAGCTTCCTCGGCCGCCCTCGGAGGGGTGCCCGCCGGGGCCGCGCGCCCGGCCGCAGCTCCACAGGCCCGCGCTCTCCGCGCCCGCCGCCGAGGCCGTGTGCAACCGGCAGCTGCGGCAGCCGCGGGAGGAGAGTCGGGATCGCCTCGAGAAGCCCGGGAGGAGGCGGGGCGCGCGGCGGAGGAACACGCAGGCGCCGCCCTCCTCCTCCCCTTCCCCCGGGGGCGAGGGGGCGGTGAGGGGGGAGGGGAGGCGGGGGGCCGGGCGTTCCCCTGCCGCCGGCCGGGCCCCCCGCGGGACTGCGGAGAGCGGGGAGGGGCGGGAGCGGGCTCGGCGACTACGGGTTAGCAAAGGCTCTTTGTTGCTTTCCCACCCCGCCTCCCCAGCACCCTGGGATCGGGGCTGCTCACCCCCCGTCCGCAGCCGGCTAGGGTTCCTCCCCCGGGGTTGTCCTTGGCCGTCGTCCCCCCCCCCCGGTCGCCTACCGCTCCCCTGAGACTGGGGGAGCTCCCGGGCCTCCCCCGCGCCGGAGTGTGGAGACTGGGGCGCCGGGACCTCCCGGCGCGGGACCTGCGGCCACCGGCTTGCGAAGCCAGGGGGCGGCAACCGGGATGCGTGACTGGGCGCCGGGCCGGGGGACTCCGGATCTGCCCGTCCGGGTGCCCTCGTGCGGGGCTTGTCTTCAGCACGTCCTGTTGCTATCTCAGGAACGGGACCTGCCAGTCGATGGGCAACCCGGCCAGCCCCACGGCCCGCCCCAGCCGCGCGCCGCTCCCCGCGATTCCTCTGGGGTGGGGGGAGGGAGTGGTGTATAAATGTAAAATATGGTCATCATTGTTCGCTTCGCTCCTTTTCTTCCCGAGGAATCCCAGTGTGCTGTACCGATTTAACGAGCTGATATGCACACACCAAGTATAGGGATGACTTCATCCCCGAAAGAACGCAGCCAACTCGCGGGGAAACGCAGTCGCCGGGAGACGCGCGCTGCATCGTGTGCAACAGCGGGAATGGAAGAGAAACGCAGCCCGTGAAACCGCTTTCTATCGTCATTAGCAAAAAGGGAATTCCGGCCGCGGGAGGGGAAGAGAGAGGGGCGGGGGGCCGGGGAGTGATGTCAAATAATGATAGTTTAAAATTTTTCGTCATTCGTTTGGTCTTGAAATCACCTTGAAAAGGTAAACGTAAAATGCTGGCGAAGAAAACATTTAAAGTCAATGGCATGGGGGGCGGAGTCCATCCAAGAAGCCAGGATTTATAGTTGTGGGAGTTTTTAGGTATCGAAAAGCAAATCCAAAAATCAAATGAAAACTTAAACTGGACAAATTACAGGCCTCTTGTAGTCCCGACGAAGAGTGTGTATTTTTTAAGATGACTAGGATGGATCTAATCCAAAATGGAAGACCTGCCATGACTCCAGGAATCTATTCAAAAGTTTTGGTGTTTTATTTTAAGATGGAGGCACAATTCAAATTATAGTTTTGATAGTTGAGATCATTTACACTTCCAAAAGAAAAGTGAACAAGTTATAGTCATACTTGGTGAATGTCTGACTTGTCTATAATAGAACTGTGTGGCCCAGTTTTAACTATAAAAAGCTTCCCCATTTCAGACTCAATACCAAGTTATTTTCTTTTTGGAACCTGCAGCCTCAAACCAACAGCCTTATATACTCAATGACCTGGACCTATGGCACAGGACCAGAGTGGCCTCAAGTAGTCAAAAGGTACAGTGCCTCTGCTTAAACATGGTGTACTTGAACACTAATTTCCACCCACATGCCTAATTACAGCTTACCATCACAGAAGAGCATTTTATTCAAGGATCTCCAAGCACTGGAGAGAAAACAGCCTTGCCAGTCAAATGTCCTTGTTGCCATATTACAAGTAGAGACAGGGAAATAGAGAACACAACAACTGGATGAGTTTGTGCAATAGGCACAATTAAAAACCATAGCTACTAACTATGAGGTTCATTGCCTTATCATAAATACTCACTGTCATTTATGTAATTAAAACACATGCACCTCAAATATTCTCCAAATTAGCCAAAGAACATTTGCTGTGGAGGCTTTTTTCTTGGAAAAGTTATAATAAGACTTATCGAACCATCTTGGAAAAGTATTAAGACATATTTGACCACAAAGAATTCACACCAATTTGCCTTAGTTCATTCATAGCAATACAGTAAATCCAGCAGAGCTTATGTTTCAGGGAAAACTCTTACAAAGGGCCAAAAGGGGTGGAGATGTTGCTGTAGTGACTCAAACTATCTCCTCTTGCCAGAGACAAGAGGCAAGGATAAAAATGCTTTACAGATGACTCCATAACATAGTTCTCATTTGTGAAAGTTAATTCATATATCACATCATCTTTATCCTTACAGCAAATGTTCTGATGGTCTGGGCACCAAATTAAGCAATCCAAGTGGAAAATGCTGTTCTTATTGTCTATGTTTATTAAAAATGTACCAGCCAAGAATTTTGGCCGCCTACAACCATTTCCATCCTTTTGGATGGCAGCCCGCCAGCTCACAAGTTGGTCATACCATTGCCTTTGGATTTAGATATTGCAATGGGTGGCCTGACCGCCAAAGGTCATTCAGTGGAAGGGCAATTTGTTGGCTGTGACAAAATGTTATTGCTTCTTGTTCATATTTGGTTTAACAATAAAAGAGGGCAAAGGGAAACTTGAGCTAAGAAATCACCAACTAATTCTGGTCACAAAGGAAACTTTGTGGAATGTGTTACCATATAGAATAAAAGAATTTTAGAGATGGAAGGAATCTTAAGTCCAACCCACTCATTTTTCAAAAAAGGAAAGTGAGGCCCAGAGAGGTTAAGTAAATTGCCCACAGTCACACAGTCTCTTTTTGGTGGAACTGGAACTTAAACCCAGGATTTATAATTATGGGTCCATTGCTCCTTCCACCACACCATACTGCCTGCCTATGGCATAAGTAAGTGGGTTAGACAGTAAGAATTAAAGCGGATTCTCTTCTCATAAACCCTGCTCTAAAATTAGCTGAGTTTGTGCTGGCTTGGCTGAATGGTGAAAATCACTTGAATTTTTCTCTCACAAGGGCTACCCAGCCTGAAGCCCAATACCAGGCCCTCAGGTAGGCACCCGGATGTTTGGAAGTAAATGAATGGATAAACGAATGAATGAATGAATGAATGCTCTAATCGAAGAGGAAACTCTTCATCAAAAGAAATACAGTCTAGGGACTTCCCTGGTGGCACAGTGATTAAGAATCCACCTGCCAATTCAGGGGACACGGATTCAAGCCCTGGTCCAGGAAGATCCCACATGCCACAGAGCAACTAAGCCCGTGCGCCACAACTACTGAGCCTGTGATCTAGAGCCTGCGAGCCACAACTACTGAAGCCCGCACGCCCTAGAGCCATTGCTCTGCAACAGGAGAAGCCAATGCGCTGAGAAGCCCGAGCACCGCAACCAAGCGTGGGCCCCCGCTCGCCACAACTAGAGAAAGCCCACGTGCAGCAACGAAGACCCAACACAGCCAAAAATTAATTAATTAATTAACTAAAAAAAGAAAATAGTCACCTCTTAACACTGAGTATGTGGACCTCAACTTTGGCTCACAGAGCAACACCCCAGCTTAACACCACAATGGGAGGCCTGCTCCAAGCCCTAGGTGTGCACAGCGATCCCAAGTTGTTCTACGCCTCTATTAGCAGTGTGCGTACGATGAAACAAAACATGCTTCTGTTGAAGATGGGTTTGCTGCAGGAGTGTTGTCAGTCTGGCTCTGAGGGTTCTCTCAGAACAGGCCTTGTTGAAATTCATCTGAGAGCGTCAGTGTAGGCTTGTCCTCCATTTATGGGCATGAGGAGGATGCATGACTAATGCTGCTCAGCAGTGAGGAAATCATTGCTAAGGATTGTAGGCACAGTCTCCTCCATCACCCAAAAAAGGGTTCTACCCTGAAAATCAGGAGTTACTTAGGGATGGGTGAGGACAAGAAGATAGTTTGGAGTGGATGTGATTGTATACTTTCTACTTATATGTAACAGTATTGAGTTTTCTTTTGGGGCAATTAGTGTAATTTTTGTTCGTTTTCCCAAGAATGGGAAAAAATAATGTAGAACATGATATTCCAGTAGAATTCAAGATATTTTTATTACTCATCTTTCAGCTTTAGTTGTCCATATATAATCTCGGTTCTAAAATATTATCAGGAGACAGACATTAGAGGAAACTATTTGCCTCTCTGCCATTTGCATTTTTCTTCTATTTGTCATTTTTCTCCCTTCCAAATTAGGATTTATTAAGCTAATTTCATTTCCTCTTCCCCAGAGTCTCTTTCTTTTCTTAGTGCCCCAGTGTTTAAACTTGGCAGGAGATTCCTAAAGCCTGAACAGTATTGGAATAACAATTGGTAGAGGCCATATTCTATAAAATGCAAGGCATTATTTCCACAAAGTTCAGCTATGGTTGCCATTTAATGAATATGGCAGGTGGGCTCCATTTCTAGATAACAATCAAATCATGGTGCTTTAAGAAGCGGATTGAAAAGAAGCATCACCATAACCCAATTCTGAACTCTTATCTCTTATTTTATAAAATCTAGCTGATAGCTTGGCAAGAAAAAAATGAGTGGTTGCCCTGTTTCTTGCATTGAATTGATTTACTTGTCCCATTGGCTTAATCAAATTTGAGAATATCAGTCAGTATCCTAGGGACATTATGATTGGGTGACAACTGACCTTGGAGTGTTTCCTCAAAGGAGATGAGGACAAAAGCTAATAAAGAAAAGATTATTTTCTGGCTAATCACAGTAGAGAAGAAAGATATTACCACTAGGATGTATCCCGTAAGAGCTGTCTCAAGTCACACTGCCTAATACCACATCTTTTATAGCTCTTATCCCACCTTTCTGGTAAGTTTCAAAGCTCATTAAAAATCCCAATTATCTTTCTCTTTGAAACTGTTGTTCAGCATGGTAACATGGCCAAGTTCTAGTTTGAGAAATTATCTTCAAAACTTAATTTTCTTGGGTTTAATGTCAAAATTCAATCTCTAGTCAAGTTTTCCTGAAGTCAAAAGAAAAGCAGCAATTATCAGAAAAATAATTTATGTCCCTAATCGTTAATACTCTCATTTGACCTAACATTCTAATGCTCTTAACTCATTTCTCATTGCTACCAACTTATGGTGAAATAAAACGGTGATATTGTACTCATTTTGTGTATTAAGAAGTCGAGTCCTTTGACCAAAGTAGCCAGTGGCTAAATATTCTAGTGGTAAATGAATCGAATTGCAAATCAACAATGAAGGCACTTCATGGCCAAATTTACTCTCATTCCCCTCTTCTATCTGTATTAATGCCTGCTATAGATGGAAACCAACAGAGATAGGCTTTACGTTTGAAGGAACAAGTGTTCTTTGAGTCACAGGAATGTAAGAGATGAACATAGATAAGTGACTGGCTAGCCAATAATGATGTTTGCTAACCTGCTAGGCACTTACATACATTAATTCAGTCAATCCTCACAACATTCCTAGAAACTGGCTACCATTACAGTCATCCTTGCCGTACATGTAGCTCATGAATGTCAGGTACAGAAAGGTTCAGAGAATAACCCAAACCACCCAGCTAGGAAAGGGAAAGCCAGAAAGTCCTGTTCCACAAGCCACACTCAAGCTCTGCACCAGGTGGCTTCTATTTCACTTTACTTCTCTGATTAAAAAAAAGAAGACGACGACTCAGGTTCTACTTAGGAAATAGAACTAGCATAGTTAAAAACAAAGCAAAACACAAGTCACTTAATTCCTGATTCTGCTACAGCAATAGCCCATCTAGTAAATCAGGACATTTGGGTTACCCAAACTATAAATAAACCTCTCCCTTAGGCAGGGATTTGTATCCCAAGTGCCTAGGCTTGTACCTTGTGCGATGCAGGGGCTCAATAAATGAGTTAAATGAGTCTCCAAATTAGGGAACTCCAATTAATATTTCTTTCCAGAATGATAATGCCACTGAGAAGCGACCAGTGGTAATTCACTCATTCACCACTCCTTCCCTTAGATATTCCAGCCATACAGCTACCAGAGGTTAATAGAGCTTACAAAGGTCAAGTTTCCTTAAACCAATTTGGTGAACCAGAAACTCATATAGAAATGCTTAAGTATATTCGCTAACATTTTTTGTTGAATACAGGGCAATAAACGAAATGAAGCCAAGCCTAAGTGTTTTTAAAGGTGTTTAGAAAAGTGTCTACATACTCTTTATTAATATTCTAGCTAATATCAGAGAGACTAGATAGGGAATACCATACCCCCTATGTGACCCTGTGCTATCTTTAGCTATGGTTGTTTGCAAAGCAATTGGCCGTAAAAGTCTTAGTCTAGGATGAGACTTAATAAAGTCTTTGAAAAGGAATCATCTATTTTTTCATTTATCTTCTTGTGAAAGACCTTTTTAGGACTTAAGTACTCATTGAAAATTTATCACCAATACCTATTGGCTACAATATTTTAGGGAAAGGCCTTGAATAGAACCCTGCTATCTTAGCTTCCTGTTCAGGCTTTCTTATCTAACTTAGGTGGCATTTTATATCTGTCAAGCATCTCATAATTCATTTTTCTTTAAATAGCTCCTGTTTTATGTGGGTTTTTTGTAATGTTGCCTTCACTGAGCATCTCATTGCTTTTCATTTTATTCAGTGTCCCTTGCTTGCAAATATTTCCCTTCAGAAGTTCACAGTCTGGTCTTTTCCTTCCTATTTTTCACTTTATTTTTCTGTCCTATTACTAATGAGACAGTGATTTTGATTTGCTATTTGAGTTATTTATATCTTCAGGCTTCTGTTTAATATCAGGTCTGGTTTGGCATTCCTTTCCTACTGAATGATGCCCAAATTAAGTTAAGACACAATTCCTAAGAAAGCTGGCCTGGGATTCTTCATGTTCTTCTGGTATCCCAAGCACTGGACAGTCTGTTTGATTTTGAAAGTTGATGTAACTAGCTAAGTTCATAGTTTATATCAGGTTTGACTCAGTGAGTCCTTTCCAGAATAACTCTGTTCTAAAACTGGTTGGGGTGATACAAGTAGGGAAGGAAGAATTAAAGCAGTCTAGGTGGTGAGCAAAAGTGCATAAACGTTATTGACATGCAGCAATTTGCTGTCTTGGTTAACTCCTACTCATTTGATATCAATCCATAGACTATAAGGCATTTAATCCTCTCCTAATGATGGGGTTTCTAGTAAGAGGACACTAAGTGGAGTATAGTAACAAGAGGCCCTGATGCTGCATCTACCATATGTAACTACTCCCACCATTACCATCAACCTATCAAAGAACTATATTTAAAATAGATAATCAACAAGGACTTACTGTATAGCACATGGAACTCCGCTCAGTACTCTGTAATAACCTAAATGGGAAAAGGATTTGAAAAAGAATAGATGCATGTATATGTGAAACTGAATCACTTTGCTGTACACCTGAAACTAATACAACATTGTTAATCAACTATACTCCAATATAAAATAAAAAAAATGTTTTTATTCTATCAAATAAAAGGAACTTTCCCCCTTTGACCTTCTATTCAGGTCTTTTTGTTAGGTTTCTGATGGCAGCTGACAGAAATCCAATTCAAAGTAGCTTAAGAAAAAAAAAAGAAAAAGAAAAAGTATCTGTATATTTCAAGTATGATCTTCAGGCTAGCTAGATTCAGGGGTTCCAACAATGTCACCATCTTCATCGCATAGTTCTGCTTATCTTTGCCTTTTTGTTCTGACTATTGTGTTTTGACCTATTCTCTCCTACTGTGCTACCTACAATTTCACATCCTATCAGCACTGTGATCCCAAAGCTGGACAGTCCATCCAACCAGCAGGGACTCTGATTGTCCAGCTTGAGCCACAGCACCATCCTGAGCCACTATGGGCAGGGTGAAGAGGTTCTTTAATTAGTCAGGACCAACTTGTGGGCCCTGTGGTCAGATTTTTTGCAAAATGGCCATTATAAATATTCTCTCAGTATCCATGCCTTTGGGTTGGACTCTCCCATACCTACTCTGAGCTTGGTCATGTGGCTTGTTTTGGCCAGGGAGACAATAGCAAATGTGACACAAGCAGAGACTTGTAAAGGCTGCCTGCCCTTGCTGGCTGCTCTTTGGAAACCAAAAATGAGATGGCCATATGAAGAAGCCTGGGCTGGTTTATCCACATGGATGAAAGGGAGTTGTCCAAGTTGAGGTCCTAGATCAACAGCCTGTCAACCTGCAGATTGTGAATGAAAGTTCCAGGGACTTCCCTGGGGGTCCAGTGGGTAAGACTGTGCGCTCCCAATGCAGGGGGCCCAGGTTTGGTCCCTAGTAGGGGAACTAGATCCCACATGCATGCCACAGCTAACAGTTTGCATGCTGCAACTAAGAAATTCACATGCTGCAGCTTAGAAAAAAAAAGATCCCACATGCTGCAATGAAGATCCCACAAGCTGCAACTAAGACCTGGTGCAGCCTAAATAAATAAAAATATTAAAAGAAAAAAAAAAGAGAGAAAGTTCCAGACCATCCAACCCCAGCTGAGCACATCCAGACCAAAATAACTGTCCAGTCAACCCACAAAATCATGAGAAATAATGGTTATTGTTTTAAGGCCGCTAAAGTTATGGGATAGTTTGTTACACAGCAAAATTAACTGATACAACCTTTTCTTCTTCAAGAAGTTCCCACATTCTTTGAGTAGAGCAATGTCTGCTGCACTGAGAGGGAAATGTGTGACTAAAGTTCTTGCTCTAGTTGAAGGGTGTTCCCTTGTGCCCAGGTTCTCTTATCAAGGGATGTTCTGAAGACTTCTCAGAGTCTATGTGCCTTTAGACACCAAAACTCTTCATTGGTTGGGTGGTTATTATACTCTGAAGTTCTTCCTCCAGAAGAAGGCAGAACCTGCAAGATGGGGAAGAATGCACAGAATGATAAAAAGGCAGGACCTCTTAGGACACCAAATTACAAGCAGATAAGACAGGAGCTCTTGAGGTCATGAGCAAGAACTGTAATTTATATACCAGGCAATCTAGATTCTTGTTTCCCTCTCTGCTTATTTTCCTTTTGTTATCCACAAATCTTTAGCAAAAATCTTGTTTGAATGCTCCAAACTGCTCTCAGTTGGTCCACAAGTTATTAAAAGTTTTTGTTCATGTTCAAGTTCCTATGGGGGAGAGAACCCCTCTCAGGCCATCAGTTTGGTGGAAGAGGTAAATATGAGGAAGAAACTCCCCCCTAATCCACCAAACTCTTAGGAATCAGCTCCTACTCAGTTCTTGGCAAAGTTCCCAGTGAGGGACCATTGTCTATATATCATGGCTAAGGAGCCAGGCACGAATTGGGATGAAACCCATGTTTCTCTCCAACTTGATAAAGACATTGAGGTCATTCTTCAGAAGAGTTCAAGAAGGCGGTTTCTCTCAATGGAGGGAAGAAGGGATGAAGCAGATATTCCTGGAGGTCTCAGAGCAATATTTTAGATCCTGGCCTCCAGGCTTATAGGCAGCAGTCCAGTGAAATGACTGCAGTGAAGCAAGAGTATCTGATAGATCCAAGAAGGCTCTAAGAAGGGAAATTAGAGCTCAGGACACTTAGGTCTGAATGGAAATGGTAATCTCGGTCAGGAAGGGGGACGAATGGATGGGAGTGGGAGGGGAGGCCCTTTAGAAATATCTGGGGTGCAGTGATCTGGAAGGGGTCCTGGAAACCAACAAGTTGCATATCAGTATACATATGCCCTTGTTGGAGGACCCCTGAATTTTTTTTCATTAGAGCCCCCAACCACTCTCTGCTGCCCTGGAAAGGTTGATTGCATTGTAGTCCATTGCCAGAGGACAAGAGACCTATGTTAATCACTCCTTTTAAAAGGTTGTAATAGACAGAAAACCAGCTTGAACTGAGGGAATTATTTCTCATGTAATAAAATCTCAGGAAAGGCAGGGATGACCAGTGTGCTAAATGGTCAAGACTCTTTCTCTGTCTTGTTTCTACTTCTCTCTGAATATTAGCTTCTTTCTCTCAGATTGGCTTATTCACAAAGCTATAACACAGCTGCCAGAGCTCTTGGCTCACCTCTTACTTGGCTATCAGGGAGGGACATGCTCTGTCCCAATAAATTGTACGTGGGAGAAATGGAGATAGATTGTGATTGACTTGCTTGGGTCCTGTGCTCATACCTGATCCTAACACTGGCCAGGGGATGAGTACTTTGGTCCAGCTTGGGTCCTTGCCTGGCTTGAGGGCCCTCCTAGAACCACACCTCTGGAGGGAGGAAGAGAGGTTCCTGAAAAGAAGGAAGGGAATTTCCCCTGAAGACAGAGATAAAGCAGTTCTCAATTCTTCTGGCTTCCTGACCAAGTTCTGCTCCTTCCCAGGGGATCACTCCTTTAAATCGTAACATGGAAAACAATAGAGTCTAAATGATGGCAGAGTGGCTATAGAATGAGTTCTGGGCAATGTCTCCCTCCTTCACTTTATCCTCCAACATATTTTACTTTTCCACATTTCTTTTCCTCTGGATGTACACTAAAAATGTGAAAATAAGATACAAATGAAAATACAAAGGAACAAAGAAATGTCTAAGACCAGCATTATTAAACATAACTGTTTTATGAAACTTAACTACATAGAGCAGAGACACATTTAAAATATAGAAAAATATAAAAATAACTTTTCAAATGGGTGAAAGGTGATGCATGCATCCTTAACATAAATTATTTCCAATTTAGTGGAGTTTATTAATACCCCACTAACATCTACTTGAGTTGCTTTTTGCTAACGTGTGGAACTGGGGCTCTGTATTATACTGGCTACTGAATTTTACTGTATAAGTCTCTCCCTTTGCTTGGCTGAATGGAATGGAATGGGAGATCCTTTCTATATTTGTTTCTGTCTGTGTCTTTTTTTATTATTTTAAGACATCAATTCATAATTAAATAGAACCAATGGAAAAACCTGCAAACCAGATCAACCGCCATGTTTTTAGTTTATTTTTTTAGTTTATTTTACCATCTAAGTTCAATTTATTATTTTAAATGAAATGTATTCTAGTATAATTTATATGTAATAAAATGCATGTGCGTTTTATTGAGTTTTGCCAAATTTATATGCCCTTGCGACCGCCATCACAATCGAGGTATAGAACAACTCCATCACTCCAAAAACTTCCCTTGTGATTCTTCCTAGTCAATCCTTCCCTCACACTCTGCCCCAGGCAAACACTGGTCTGCTTTGTGTCATTATAGATTAGATTTTTCTCTTCCAGGGTCTCACATAAGTGTAATCATGCAGTATGTACTCTTGTGTTGACTTCTTTTACTCAACAGAACGCATTTGTGATTCCTCCATGTTGCTATGTGTATCAATAGATCATTCCTTTTTATTGCTGAGTATCCATTTTAATGCCATTTATCCATTGATATACATTAGGGTTGTTTCCAGTATTTAGGCTATGATGCATACAACTGATATGGACATTCATGGACAAGTCTCTGTATGGACTTTGTGGACTTTAAATACTGAAATGACGATGTTTTCATTTTTCTTTGGTAAATGGATTTGGAAGGGCTGGATCATATGGTTAGTGTATATTTAACTTTATAGAAATCTGACAAGCTGTTTTCCAAAATTGTACCATTTTACATTCCTTCTAGCAGTATATGAGCATTCCAGTTGCTCCACATCCTTGTCAACACTTAGTATGGTCAGCCTTTGTAAGTTAAACCATTCTTGTGGATATGTAGTACTATCTCATTGTGATTTTAATTTGTATTTCCCTGATGACTAATAAGCTGAGTATCTTTTCATTTGCTTATTGGCCATTCATATATCTTCTTTGTTCCTCATTGCCACTCTTCCACATTCAGGCTCTCATCATCTCCTGTTTAGAATGTAAATTTCTAACTCATCTCCAGTGCAAACCGAGGTCTGATCATATCCCAGCCCTATTTATAAGCCTTCCACGGACCCATATTTTCTTGGAATAAAATTCACACTTAGCATGACATTCAAAGTTTTTACCAATTTAGCCACACGAGACTCTTTAAGACCAATTTCCTGCTATTCTTCTCCCCTATCTTTTCTCCCTGCACACTTGCACCTTACACTGTTGACCATTCCCTAATCCTGCCATAGATGCTCATGAGTTTGTAGCTTTGCTCATGTTGTATATTCTACTTGGGTTGCCCTTTGCTCTTCTCTACATGAATACAAGAAATGCTCATTCCTCAAGGCCCAGCTCAAAAGTGTCTTCTTCTGGGAAGACTTCCTGACCTCCTCAGGTGGAATTAACAATTATCTTTGTGCTTTGGTAGCACTTAGCCCATGCTGCCATCAAGGTCCTCACCACAATCTGCTGTAGTGACTAGCTGTGGGGCTGCCAACCTCTCCTCGCTGGAGTTTAATTCCTTAAGGACAGTGTTGGTGTCTTATACTCTTTTTTGCATTCAGAGGGCCTCACATTAACTCCTGCTTGCTAACCATGGTTGCTTGAATGTGTGGATAAATGACTGGGTGAATAAATGAAAAAAAAATCTGCCTTTAGGCAAGTTGTTTACCCTCTCTGTTTACCTCTCCGTTTCCTTATCTGTAAATTGAGAAAGTAAGAATAACTGATTTATAATATCTTTCCAGTTCTAATGTTTCTAAAATTCTATATTTATTATTTGAAATCCAGCAAAACAGTATATTTCAACGTATTCCGAACTGGATGATGGATGAAGTGGTGCTAATTAGATAATGGTGGATTGTCACTGACTCTGATGCTTAAGGAGCCGCATCTTATTCACTATGAAGTGACAGGAGGAAAATAGTGGGATTCTTCACAATTAAGTTTGCTAGCAGATGTGATCATGAAAATTTGCACAGTTTTAGTCTAAATCTACAATGCAGCAGCAACAGTACACGCTCACATTTTCCTATAAATTTGTGCCTTGATGTTTCTGTATGTTGTGTTTTTTTTCTTCTTTTACAGTTTGAGGGAAGGCAGAAGGAAGAAGAAGGATAATACTTAGGAAGATATAGTCTACTATTTAGCTATATAGTGACAGTTAAAACAATCTAGTAATTATTACTTAAATTGTAACTTGCAGTATTTATAATCTTTAAAAAAATGTTGTTTACTGAAGTATATCATGTTAAAAATACATGATGCAGAAATTTTTTCCATATGGAATATGACAATTATTGTTTCAAATAATACAAATTATCTACCTGTTTTTAAAGTGTACATACTGCTTTTTAAAATTATTTATTTATTTTATTTATTTATTTGGCTGCGTTGGGTCTTTGTTGCAGTGCATGAACTTTCTCCAGTTGTGGCGAGTGGGGGCTACTCTTTGTTGCAGTGCGCGGGCTTCTCATTGCAGTGGCCTCTCTTGTTGCGGAGCACGGGGCTCCAGGCGCGTGGGCTTCAGTAGTTGCGGCTCGTGGGCGCTAGAGCTCAGGCTCAATAGTCGTGGCGCACGGGCTTAGTTGCTCCGCGGCATGTGGGATCTTCCCAGAGGAGGGCTCAAACCTGCTAAGAGAAGTTTCTCTTCCACATGATTACCCTGAAGCAGTCTATGATAGCTTCTTTTTTTTTGGTACATGGGCCTCTCACTGTCGTGGCCTCTCCCGTTGCGGAGAACAGGCTCCGGACGCGCAGGCTCAGTGGCCATGGCTCACGGTCCCAGCCGCTCTGCGGCATGTGGGATCTTCCCGGACTGGGGCACGAACCCGTGTCCCCTGTATCGGCAGGCTGACTCTCAACCACTGAGCCACCAGGGAAGCCCCTATGATAGCTTCTTAACTTCTTCCCAGTATTATAGCATTTGTTAGCTGGCAACAGTGAGAGCCAAATCCACAATTTGGATTTTGAATTTGGTAAGTGGTAAATCATTTGTAAGACCCAAAATACTCAAATCTACAGCAGCAACAATATCCTTCCCAAGCATTTCAGAAGGATCACAAGCACACTGCCAACACTTATTAATTGTTCTATAAAAAGGCACACATGAAGGCATGAGCCCCAAAGGTCTGATGATGCCAAAGCATCATTACGATTATTAACTGTCAATTAACTCTGAAGCAAAAGCTGCTCATGGAATTACATAATAATCTTCCAGGGCATCTTCATATTTTTTAGGAGTCTTTGTCCAAATTAGGGATTTTCTTCCTTCTCTGACAGTTTGAATGCCACATTGAATTGGCCCATTCTGCATGTCTCTTTCCCATATGTAACAGATCAATATTCCTGCCATTTAGAAAAAAATACCAGACCAGAAATAACTCTCTGCGTGTCTGTCTTTCACCATCTATAAAATGGGAGTAACAGTCTTAGGAAAGAGTCTACCCCACTGGGGCACCTGTAAAAACAGGTTTAATTATTTTCTTAAAACTCTACAGTATCCCTGAGAGAGTCCAGAACATGAATACTTCCCCAAAAGATAATAAGAGGTGATTATTTTTTAAGGATTCTTACTGTACAGCTATTAAAAAGTATGTATCTGAAGATTATTTAAAAATATGACATGGGAAAATGCTCTTAACATATTTTTTTAATAAATTTATTTTTTAAATTAATTTTTATTTTTGGCTGCGTTGGGTCTTTGTTGCTGTGCGTGGGCTTTCTCTGGTTGTGGCGTGAGGGCGCTACTCTTCATTGCAGTGTGCGGGCTTCTCATTGCGGTGGCTTCTCTTACTATGGAGCACGGGCTCTAGGTGCGTGGGCTTCAGTAGTTGTGGCATGTGGGCTCAGTAGTTGTGGCACGTGGGCTCTAGAGCACAGGCTCAGTAGTTGTGGCTCATGGGCTTAGTTGCTGTGTGGCATGTGGGATCTTCCTGGACCAGGGCTCAAACCCGTGTCCCCTGCATTGGCAGGCAGGTTCTTAACCACTGTGCCACCAGGGAAGCCGTCTTAACATATTATGAAGTGAGAAAACCAGGCTACCAAACTGTAAGAATGGAATAAGGCCAATTTTTAAAAATAAGAGTGGAAAAGCCACAAATCCATGAGCATGTAAGGCAGGATAAGAGAGTGGTCAACAGTCTAAAGTGTAAGTGTATGAGGGGTTTGGGGGTCAGGGGAGAAATGATAGGGAAGAAAAATGACAGGAAATATATATATTATATATTTATATATACAATATACATATACATAATGTATACATATATAAATATATATTTGTGGTGGGGGATTGTATAGAATGGGGGAATATGAACACAAATGTTAAGTTATCTCTAGACAGTGGCATTATTTTCTTTTATTCGCTTTTCTATAATTTCTAAATTTTCTACAGTGAATATATTATTTTATAATAAAAAGTTATTTTTGAAAAGATCTTTTAGGACTTCCCTGGTGGTGCAGTGGATAAGAATCAGCCTGCCAATGCAGGGGACACAGGTTCGATCCCTGGTCCGGGAAGATCCCACATTCTGCTATTTAAAAGAAGCCTATAATCAGGACTTCCCTGGTGTTCCAGTGGTTAAGAATCCATCTTGCAATGCAAGGGATGCCCATTCGATCCCTGGTCAGGGAACTAAGATCCACATGCAGTGGGGCAAATAAGCCCGTGAGCCACAACTACTGAGCCTGCGCTCTAGAGCCCACGAGCCACAACTATTGAAGCCCACGTGACTAGAGCCATTGCTCCGCAACAAGAGAAGCCACCGCAATGAGAAGCCCATGGACCGCAACAAAGAGTAGCCCCCACTCGCTGCAACTAGAGAAAAGCCCACGCACAGCAATGAAGACCCAAAGCAGCAAAAAAACAAACAACAACAAAAAAACTTAAAGTAACTGATTATAGGGTTCTTTTTTTTTTTTTTTTTTGCGGTACACGGGCTTCTCACTGTTGCGGCCTCTCCCGTTGCGGAGCACAGGCTCTGGATGCGCAGGCTCAGTGGCCATGGTGCACGGGCCCAGCCGCTCCGCGGCATGTGGGATCTTCCCGGACCGGGGCACGAACCCGCGTCGCCTGCATCGGCAGGCGGACTCTCAACCACTGCGCCACCAGGGAAGCCGTAGGCTTCTTTTTAAAAAATATTTATTTATTTATTGGCTGTGTCGGGTCTTAGGTGTGGTACACGGGATCTTTTGTTGCGGCATGCAGGCTCTTCGTTGCGGTGCGTGGGCTTCTCTTTAGTTGCGGCACGAGGGCTTAGTTGCCTCACGGCATGTGGGATCTTAGTTCCCTGACCAGGGATCGAACTGGCATCCCTTGCATTGCAAGATGGATTCTTAACCACTGGACCACCAGGGAAGTCCCGATTATAGGCTTCTTTTAAATAGCTAGCTCCTCTATACTACATTTATAATATGATTTTTATTATCACAACTGCTATGCAAAGTGAGACACACCTGCTTAACTTGTTATTGCTTCATATAGGAAACACCCCACTGATCCAGAGGTCTGAAAGCTGGTAGTTTTCACTATATAAAGACAACTAAGAACCAATAAGTAAGCAAAAAAGGCATTTGACAAAAAATAACAAGTGTTGGCGAGGATGTGAAGAAGTTGGAACTTTTGTGCATTGTTGGTGGGAATATAAAATGGTGCAGCTGCTAAGGAAAACAGTATGGCAGTTCCTCCAAAAATTAAGAATAGAATTCCTACATGACCCAGCAATTCCACTTCTGGTTATATACCCGAAAGAATTGAAAGCAAGGAGTCAAAGAGATATTCGTACGCCCATGTTCATAGCAGCATTATTCACAATAGCCAAAAGATGGAAGCACCCCAAGTGTCTATCAACAGATGAGTGGATAAACAAAATGTGGTATATGCATACAATGGAACATTATTCAGCCTTAAAAAGGAAGGAAATTCTGACATATGTTTCAATACACATGAACCTTGAGGATATTATGGTAGGTAAAATAAACCAGTCACAAATGTCAAATATTTTATGATTCCACTTATGTGAGCTACCTAGAGTAGTCAAAATTCGGAGAGACAGAAAATAGAACAGTGGTTGTCAGGGGCTGGGGAGGAGGGGGAGTAAGGGAGTTATTATTTAATGGGCACAGAGTTTCAGTTTTGCAAGATGAAAGAGTTCTGGAGATGGGTGGTGGTGGTAATTGCACAACAATGTGAATGTACTTAATGCCACTAAACTGTATACTTAAAAATGATTAAGATGGTAAATTTCCTGTTATATGTATTTTACCACAATTACAAAGAATAACAAAAACAACAAAAAAGCTTATGTTGTTTTAAAAATCAATGTACAAAAGCTCAGGCACTTAAGTGAGGATTCAGGCTAACACTGAAACTGTTTTCAGTCTTAATTTATTAAGCAGTTCTGAGAAGTTGGACCTTCTGGCTCCTTGGCCCTATGCAAATTAAAGTTAGCAAAAAAGAAAGGGGCCTCAAGAGGCAGCTCTGGATGTGACAGCATGGCAAGCCAGCACCTGTACACGGGGACAGGAGAGGAGCCCCACAAACCTTACAGGTCCTAAACATGGAATATTAAGGGAGTCTCAGGAAAGAGGACCCAGAGCCATATCCAGTTAAATTAAAGGGAATGCATCTAGAAAATTTCAAAAACAACAACAAATATTTAAAATTTGCAGTTTGGGTTCTTAAAAGAATAAGTTTCAGTTACCTGGAATAGGTTCCAGTTATAAGTTCACCAATAATCGAGAAGTTCATTGGCCTCCCCAGCGCTAGACAAAGGAGGTGTTACTTGTCCATTTGTTTGCAGTCCTTTCCGTAACACCACAGCCAGGCCAGCCTCATGATCGCCTAGGTTACAGTCTCTCCGGCAAAGCTTCATCCATTACTGCTCGCTCTCGGTGCTTCCTCTCCAGGCACGTGCCTCTGCGCCCCGGATCTCGGCATCGGACCTGTTACACGCCGGACTCCGCCTGCGGCATCCAGCCCTCTCCCGGGGCCCTAACGGGGCAGCTGCAGGTGCGGGACGCGGCTTCTCTCCAGCATCGTGGGTCAGGCATTAGGAGGGAGTTCACGGACACATTGAGATCTCAGACTGCACACGCTGCTATCACTCAGTCCTTTCTTTTTTTTTAATGTATTTATTTGTTTATTTATTTTTGCTGCATTGGGTCTTCATTGCTGCACACGGGCTTTCTCTAGTTGAGGCGAGCGGGGTCTACTCTTCATTGCCGTGCGCGGACTTCTCATTGCGGTTGGTTCTCTTGTTGAGGAACATGGGCTCTAGGGCACGCGGGCTTCAGTAGTTGTGGCACTCAGGCTCAGTAGTTGTGGCACACGGGCTTAGTTGCTCTGCGGCATGTGGGCTCTTCCTGGACCAGGGCTCGAACCCATGTCCCCTGCATCGGGAGGCGGATTCTTAACCACTGCGCCACCAGGGAAGTCCCAACTCAGTCCTTTCAATGAAAGGGAATCCTGCCCTTTTTTCTTTCTTTCCATTTAGGCCCAGGATCATTAACCGTGTTTAGTGCATAGTATTTTAAAAAGTGCCCAAAGATCACTTTTGGCTGGTCACAGCAATTGGTCACCAGAAGCAGAGAGCTAGAACCCCATTTAGGGTTGGGTGACTTTGTTAGAGAAATCAGTTTGGAAGTATTGGAGAAATGACCAGCTTTACCCCCCAAAAAGTAAATGCTACAGTTTTGGCACAGAGAGAGAGACAGAGAGAGAGAGAGAATGTCCAGGTGTGCTTCAGTAAGACGTGTAAAGACTTAGAAAGTTCTGGTCAAACCAATGGGCAGTTTCAGGATTCCTCAGGCCATCTTATGGACAGCACCCTCCTGGGGGACCTTCTGGGTCCCTCACCCCCTTCAGTCAGAGCAGATTTGCCTTCGTTACTTCTAAATTCTGAGTACACTTTTATTTAGAAATCCATAAACAAAAATAAAAACATGTTTCTGCTTCTAGAATGGAGGTGAAGGTTGAGGACTCTTCAAACGAGATAGTTTGGATCAAATCTTACACTTGCCAGTCCCTGGGCAAGCCAACGACTTGAGTCCTAATTTCTTAGGAGAAGTGGTGATAATGTTATTTACCTCACATGAGATAACTTGTTAGTAGCAAAGCCAGAACTGACAGGTTGTAAGTTACTAAAATTTTATCCAGTCCATAGTGCATCAGTCTACCTCTGTCTCTTTTCCCGGGATTAAACACTTCTGACTTAAAGAAAGAGCTTAAAATTTAAATTCAGAAAACCTGGTTTCTAGTTCCTATGCTGCCGCTTCTTAGGTAGGTAACCTTAGATATGCCACATAGCTTTTCTGAAATTTCTTTCCTCACATGCAAAATTATTTGTTAATACAGGCCTTTACCTCCCTGATTATTGTGAAAAATCAAATGATCACCCAGTTTTTGTGTTTAAATTGACTTTTAAATATCAATGTTGAATGTGTCGAAGTACTGAAATTATCAATATTTTTACTTACAGAATGTCTTATAGCCTAATTTGCCCAAGACCAGATACCTCCTTTTTTTTTTTGTTTTGTAAATTCAGAAAGAGCTTGTAACACGATCCCATTTCAGTCAAATTGAAAACCTGGGTTTAAAAGAGTGGTGTTTAGAGTTAATAGGGGGTTTGGAGCTCACTCTTCCTAACTACTCATCTGGACTAGTTCGAAATGCTCTCACTGGCTTGCTTAGTTCTGGTAAAGGTCTTTCTGATAGGCTTCAGGGAACGTTGATTTAGAAATGTGAGTGTCATTCTAGAGTCACCTACCAGAGGCTGTACCTGACCAGGGGTTCTAAACACAGGGGTCAAAGGACACCTGAAACTAAGAAGAACCACTGCTGGTACAGCTTTTCAGGCAGATGGTGCTGCTGTCTGACTGGCCTCTGGGGAAACCGGCCTGGCCCTCTGCCTCCCTCTGCACAGGCCCTTTGGCTGCCCACCCTGCCTCATCTTTCCCCCTCACCTGCCTCACTTTCAACCCATCACCTGCCCCCTCCCCAGCTGTGTCTGACTTTCTTTAGTGATCCAAGGACAGGAGATGTCAGAAAATGACAAGGTATGAAAAGTAACAACTCAGGCGGAAACAACCCAAGTGTCCATTGACAGGTGAATGGATAAGCAAAATATGATATCTAGATGTGGTGAAATATTACTCAGCCTTCAAAAGGAAGGGAATTCTGACACATCTAGCATGAGTGAAACTTGAAAGCATTATGCTAAGTGAAATAAAAAGACAAATATTGTATGATTCCACTTATGAGGTACCTGGAGTCGTCAAATTCACAGACATAGAACATAGAATAGAGGTTACTGGGGCTGGGGAAGGAGGGAATGAGGAGTTACTGTTAATGGGTAGGGAGTTTCAGTTTCACAAGATGAAAAAGTTCTGTAGATGGCTGGGGGTGATAGTTGCATAGCAATGTGAATGAATGTATTTAATGCTCCTGAACTGTCACTTAAAAATGGTTGAGATGGTAAATTTTATGTATATTTCACCACAATAAGACAAAAAACTAACATCTCCCAGCAGAAAGTTTAGGAAACCCTAGCAACACTTTTTTTTTTCTTTTCCAAAAGATCTAAATCACGAGCAGTTCAGATTTCCTGACCAGAGTGTTGGAAATCAAAGACAAGTGCTTATTACTTCTCAAGCATATCCTGTTTTGTTCCACTCATTATAGGACTGGCTTAGCCAGTAAATTATATCTTTATTTCTCACTCACAAGTCAACAGAAATTATAAGCGGATAAGTAGGATTTGGGCATCTAGTGAAAGTATAATTGTACTGGTAACTTAACTCTAGAAGATGCTCTCAGCAATTCAGGAAATTGCTAGCTGCTTTTCCTACCCTCTGTAAAATGTCGAAGTTTTCAAACATCTCAGATGTCTTTGAACCCTTTTAAAAAGTAAGATAGTATCATTGTACTTTACTACATACTCATCTATAAATTCATTTGTCTTAATAAGTAAATAACATTGATGGAACCCCAAAATTCAGTTATTTGAAATGCCTATATACATTGAGCTGCATAACAAGAAATGTAGACAAATACTTGACTTAATTATAACGTTTGGTCCAACACCCCTAACTTTGTTTGAAGGAGAGATTGCCTTATTCAGCTGAATGACTTCTTTAACAATGAACCATTCATTCGCTTGTGATTGTACCAGGAGAGAATTACCAGTTCTTCCAAGAAGCTTTTGAAAGCAAGACACTAGCCTTTTGCGGGTAAGGAAGGCTGGGAACAGGTAGGGGGTATGAAAGTGGATCTAGATTAATTCAACGTGGACCACCCAGGACCAGGAAGCCAGTTCCAAACTGAGGTCTTTGGGGACTTCCCTGGTGGTCCAGTGGTTAAGACTCCACGCTTCCAACACAAGGGATACAGGTTTGATCCCTGGTCAGGGAACTAAGATCCCACATGCGGTGCGGCCAAAAAAACAAAAAACAAAAAATTGAGGTCTTTTATCTGAGTTCTAAACTGGTGGCCCTATGCCTATTTTTAATGCAAAGAAACCTTCATCACACTGAAGCAGCTGATACTGATTGGTTAAACAGCCAACTCAAAGTAGAATCTTTATTCCAGGTCTCCTGATTTCAAATGTTGACTATAAACCTACAGAGTTGTAATTATAATATTTAGTATTTAAATAGGAGATAAAGCATTTGCCTAAATCTTAATGATCCGAAGTACTAGTTTGCTATGACTACTGTAACAAAGTACTGCAAATTGGGTGGTTTAGAGTAAAAGAAATCAGTGTCTTATAGTTCTGGAGACTAGAAATCCCAAACTGAGATATCAGTAGCGTTGATTTCTTCTGAGGGCTGTTAGGGAGAATCTATTCCATGCCTCTTGCTTAGCTTCTGGTGGTTTTCTGGCAGCTGTATCACTCCGATCTCTGCTTTTATGTTCACATGGCATTCTCCCTGTGTGCATGTCTGTGTCCAAATTTCCCCTTTATAGAAGGACACCAGTCATATGGGATTAAGGGCCCACCGACTCCAGTATGACTTCGTCTTAACAAATTACATCTACAGTGACTCTATTTCCAAATAAGGTCATATTCTGAGGTAGTAGGGGTTAGCTCATACATTTTGAGGGGAAACAATTCAACCCATAACACAAAGATATGAAAGTTTGTTCCACCTTTGCAAGCCGAATAGTTCACAATTGATGCTTTTATTCCAGTAAGTCCTTGGGACTAGGAATGGTTTTTGAGACAGTAAAGTTTGCTGTACAGTAGAGACACTTAATACTTTATGGCAGATACATTTCCTGGGCTTCTACGTGGCTAATTGTACTTTATTCTCAGTAATAAGTAATCATGAGTACTTCATGAATTATTGAGTCAAACGCATCCCTGGAAGCCGTTGCTTGTATTCAGTTTAAAGGATGCATCCATTTCAATTGCATTTTGAGAGTGAGGGCAGCTGGTGAACTGTGTCCGCAGAAGAGCCTGGTCCAGGTGGCACATGCTGTACTCCCACTGGTAAAAATGGGTTTGTGCAAAAATACAGTTTGAAGAAAATAATCTATTTTAGTCAAGAAATGTAGACAGGGAACATGGCCTGTTACTAACTTGGGTGAATTTATTGTGGAAACCTTTTCTGCTTTAACATTCAAAGGCTGATCCCAGGAGAAGACTTTCTGCTCCTCAGCAGGTGTCTTGCCTCGTTCATTTATCAACCATGAAAATCACATCGCAACTCACACACACATGGGTGCACACACATATGTGAAACAATTTACGAAACAAAACTTACCCTTACTACAGACAAGGTCCTCTAAGTTTTTCTACTCTACTGTATTCTATTTTGTTTGTTAAAAATGTTTGTTGTGTACCACTCAATTAGGTTCATGACCTGCTAACGGGAGCCTGTTTGGAAAAAAAAACCTGATGTAGGATATATACCCAGGGCGAAACTGCTAAGTCCTAGTTATATGCATGTTGAACTTTACAACAAAATGCCAAATGGGTTTCCAAAGTCATTATACCAATTTACATTCCCACTAGGAATGTGAAAGAATTCCTGTAGCTTTACCTCCTCGCCCACACCTGGTGTTGTCAGCGTTCTTAATTCTTGCTAACCTGGTAGGTGTAGGTGTCTCACTGAGGTCTGCATTTGCAGTTCTCTGAGGAATAATTAGCTTGGACTTCTTTTTTTTTTTTTGCGGTACGCGGGCCTCTCACTGTTGTGGCCTCTCCCGTTGCGGAGCACGGGCTCTGGACGCTCAGGCCCAGAGGCCATGGCTCACGGGCCCAGCCACTCCGCGGCATGTGGGATCTTCCCGGACCGGGGCATGAACCCGTGTCCCCTGCATTGGCAGGCGGACTCCCAACCACTGTGCCACCAGGGAAGCCCGGACTTCTTTTTGATTGTATATTCACAGTCTCAATGAATTGCCTGTTCACGTCTTTTGCCCGTCTTTCTGTTGGGTTTTTTACAAGGTGTCGTTAAACACTTTGCAACGCTCTATGATGTTTTGCTCATTTAACACAGGGCTTAAGTGGGAAGATTATTCCTTTGGGGATGGATTGGGAGTCAAGGAACTTGATCTGGTGTGAAGGAGGTGTAAGAGGAAAACTGGGACCTCATTTCTGGTTTACTACCGAACCCTTCTATTTACTCTTGTCAGGAATACTCTGCTCTCTTAGCTAGGTTCAGGCCCTTCTTCCCCCCCTTTCTTAACGAATAATAGCTGTTGGAGACAGTTGCAGTGGGAGGTGTCATTCCTCACTGACACCGCTTGAGGAAGCCAGCCTACCTCCCCCTTCCCTACTACGTTTGTCTTCCACCCCAGCTGAACATCTTGCGCCTCTGCTGACCGGGCACTGGGATTATGGGCTCCTGTACATTCTCGAGGCTTCTTTTGATGTCATCCATAATTTAGTCCTAAGTCAAACTTCTGGATCTTCTCTTTCACACACCCCTCTCTTCCTTGATATTTCACCATAAGAGGTGAGAGAATCGCCAGGCACTGAGTGCTGGTAATAACGGTGCTCCGACCAGCGAGCTCGTGCCCTTTGCCCAGATCTGCGCCTGCCTCTGGGTCAGGGTGGACCTTGTCCCACAGGGGCTTTTGTCGCAGTGCAGTCCATGGAACCACTTCATAAAGTGGATGACATTTTCCCATGGTAACCATGTTATAGTTGGGGGGTTGCGTTGTTAACTAAATCAATCATAAATATAGACACCCCAATATCACAAAAACAACACCCCCCCCAAATATACAAGCCACTGTAATAATAAATGAATTGAGTCACTGCTACCACAGAATAGGGTTTACAGAAGACCTTACTCAGAAAATGAGGGAAGCTCAGATTCGCCACTTCTAGCATCTGGAGCGTGACCTCATTGTTACAAGGTTCAGAGTGGTCCTAGTTTGGCTTTGATGAAATTATCCTTGCTAGTAGCTTTGGCCCTGCTTCCCACAGCTCAGGGGTCCTCACACTGGGTTTCTTGGAGCCTCACTGTTCTGGGGGAAAACCTTGAAGTGGACATCGTACCCCTTGGGGGTTGGCCTCTAATATGCCCTGACAACCAAAGCAGGTAGCTGGAGCTCTGGGCCCTCTCCTCTGTTTCAGCCAGAGCAGCCCTTTTGTTTTCTTATTCATAACTAGAATCCCATGTAAGAATGTATTTATAAATGCAGCTGCTTTTTTAAAAGTTTGGAAATCACTACAGTTCATCTGGAGGCAAAGGTCCTTAGAATAGTGGGCTGTATCCAAAGAAGAAGGGCAGGCTGGTATTTGCTGATGGTGTCTTTTCCTTCAAATGGACATGCAGTTCCTAAGGAACCTTTTTGCTTTCCCCTTCCCATGATATTTCTAATGGCTGGTCAAGGGTCTATAATTTCCCCTGTCCCGGCGGATATGGCCTTCTGGTTCCTTATTGTAGCAGACTGCCCTTGTCTTCCCAGATCTGTGTGCCCCCTTCTCCCCTGGTAATGGAGTTGTGACCCACACATCCCCACCCAGCCAGGGTCTTCATTTCCCAGCTCCCCCCCCACGGTTCAATGTGGCTCCATGGCCACGTTCTCGACTGTGAGTACCAGTGATGTGTGTAATTCCCACATCACTTGCTTAAAAAGAAACTGCTTATGCAGGGCTTTTCTTTCACTCTTCCCCGCTCCCACAAGCTGAGGGCAAATATGATGGCAACCCTGCACCCCATGTGCAGACAAGGACAACTCCGGGGGGAGATAGAACAGCAGATAGAAAGGATCCGGATAGAAGGGATCAAAATGTTTGATCACATTTTACAGCAGAAATGAAGAGTGATGGAGACTGCCCTGGCAGTTCAGAGGTTAAGACTCCGCGCTTCCACTGCATTATGTCTCTTGATCTTGGCTTCTTGTCCTTGTGCCACTGTTCAGATTCCTGCTTTCCTTCCCGAGTCTCTTCGCTTGAGCCCTGCCCTTATGTGAGAGTCCGTTTTCTTCGTCTTTCAGCATCGCCACAATTTCCCTCTCTTTACTGAGCAGACCCAGCTTTCTGTCTGATCTTACTCCTTGGCTTCCTTTCCTTCATTGCCCCGTGTCAGCAGAACATGGAAACAGAAAATGGGCGGGAACACTTTGGGTGACAGCCCATAAGATGCAAGACAAACAGGACAGATTGCTTGGAAGTACAATCGTATAACATCCAGGGATAAATGAGTGACAAGCTCAAGGTTGGATTTCTGAAAAAGACCACCACCTCCGCTGTAGATACTTGGAACCAGAGTCTCAAGATGAATGACTGCAGGGAAGGCAACAAATTCTCCTAAGAGGGCACACCCTCCAATGTTCATCCATTTTTCTTGTCACCACCTTTCTGGTTGAAGAGAAATAGAAAGGGGCTTCCCTGGTGGCGCAGTGGTTAAGAATCTGCCTGCCTGGGCTTCCCTGGTGGCGCAGTGGTTGAGAGTCCGCCTGCCGATGCGGGGGACACGGGTTCGCGCCCCGGTCTGGGAAGGTCCCACATGCCGCGGAGCGGCTGGGCGCGTGAGCCATGGCCGCTGAGCCTGCGCGTCTGGAGCCTGTGCTCCGCAACGGGAGAGGCCACGGCAGTGAGAGGCCCGCGTACTGAAAAATAAAAAATAAAAAGAATCTGCCTGCCAATGCAGGGGACACGGGTTCGTGCCCTGGTCCAGGAAGATTCCCACATGCCACGGAGCAACTAGGCCCGTGCGCCACAGCTACTGAGCCTGTGCTTTAGAGCCCGTGCGCCGCAACTACTGAAGCCCGTGAGCCACAACTCTTGAGCCCACGAGCCACAACTACTGAAGCCTGCGTGCCTAGAGCCCGTGCTCCACAACAGAGAAGCCACCGCAATGAGAAGCCCGCACACTGCAACAAAGAGTAGCCCTCGCTCACCTCGACTAGAGAAAGCCCGTGCGCAGCAATGAAGACCCAACGCAGCCAAAAATAAATAAATATTTTAAACAAAGAAAAGAAATAAGAAAGCTGTACTTGAGTTTCACGCTGGTGCTTTTTGTCTTTTTGCGGTACGCGGGCCTCTCACTGCCGTGGCCTATCCCGTTGCGGAGCACAGGCTCCGGACGCGCAGGCTCAGCGGCCATGGCTCACGGGCCCAGCCGCTCCGCGGCACGTGGGATCTTCCCGGACCGGGGCACAAACCCGCGTCCCCCGCATCGGCAGGCGGACTCTCAACCACTGCGCCACCAGGGAAGCCCCTCACGCTGGTGCTTTTTAAGATCCAGCAGGAGTTCCACATTCTTTCATTGCCTCCTAGATTTCATTCTCTTCACCCCTTTTCCTCCTTTTTTTAAAAAAATTGATTAATTAATTTATTTAATTTTGGTTGCACTGGGTCTTCGTTGCTGTGCGGGGGCTTTCTCTAGTTGCCGCGAGCGGGGGCTACTCTTCATTGCGGTGCGTGGGCTTCTCACTGCGGTGGCTTCTCTTGTTGCGGAGCATGGGCTCTAGGTGCGCGGGCTTCAGTAGTTGTGGCTCGCGGGCTCTAGAGTGCAGGCTCAGTAGTTGTGGCGCACGGGCTTAGTTGCTCCGCGGCATGTGGGATCTTCCGGACCAGGGCTCAAACCCGTGTCTCCTGCACTGGCCAAAGGATTCTTAAGCACTGCGCCTCCAGGGAAGCCCCTCCTTCTTTTTAAATCAAATCATTTAACAGACAAGGGTCAGAGCTAAAAATAAATGCTCAGTTGTCAGAGCTACCTATGATGACATTTACTGTATTCTTAGGTCTTTGGAGTCAACACTCCAGACACACAGACATGTAGATACACATTTGCAAAATAAAACCTCAGCTCACAAGCAGCTTCCGGAAGCTTGTGGTATTGCTTTGAGCTGAGGACTGGACTTTTCCAAGGGCTATTCATCCAGATTGCTGCTGTGCTTCCCTATCACCTTTCACCCAGGGGTCTTACCTGGATCTGTAGCCCAGCACTGGTGCTCATACCTCCCCAAGGAGGTATTAGTAACTGCTTTTAACCGAAGGAAACTGAGGTCCAGCAAAAAGAGACAACAGACCGAGTTGAGTGGGGAAGTTTCCGGACAAGTTAGAAATAAAATTTATTTTGTGTAAAATCCAGGAACGCATGCTTTGATCTGTTTTTCTTTTGGCTGATACCAAAAGGTGGTCAACATACAGGGGGTTAAACATGTGGGGGAAGTAAATTCAGTGGTGTCGGCTCAGGACAGAACATATTGGGAATGAATAAGAGAAAAACAGTACTCTCGCTAAGTTTCATAACTCCAGCAAATTTGTGGATACGGGTTAACCGAGGCTGGAATTCCAGAACTCAAGTTACCCAAGTGTGGCAAGCCAGGGGAATTTCTGTTGGTTGGATGGGAAATCTTCAGTGTCAGCATTCGTGTTCAACTGTACTCAACATTTTCACCTAGTATGTAAGTAACTTTCTTTCCATTTTTATGTTGATAAGGAGCCTACAGTCTGGATGGAACAGAGGAGAAGGTCTGTATCCACTCAGACTAAATGTGGCCACCGGCCATGAAGAATGCTGACTGTGTCCATTCCCAATCAGCTCCTCACGCCTGGCACTAAAAGACACTGGACACCTCAGGCTGCAAGGACTTCAAGGCAATGACCACATCATGCATTTGTCACTCGATCTGTGAGCTGCCACGAGTCCCCAGCTGGCTGTGTTAAAGTGTTCCACCTCCCCCTTGAGCTGCCAGTCCCTTGAGGGCAGGGACTCCCTCATATTCCTCTGCGCTCCCGTGGTGCACCATGTTGATTTTCCATCAGTCAGATTTCAGTGGGGAAAGCAGAACCACTGGTGAGTATCACAGGATGTATCGGGCAATTATGGGAGAAGCTGGGGAAGTAGGGATACCTAATGGGGAGCTGGAGGACTGGTGCCTAACCAGCTCTCCTGAAGCACTGGTGTGAATGGACCAGTCAAAGTTTGCCAGGAATAGGGGCAGCCAGGTACATGCAGCTGCTGGAGTAGAACTGTGAAAGCAGAGTCGGTAGAGAAGTCCATGGAGAATTATTGCCTTTGCATCTGGTGGTTGGGCCTGGGGCTACTGGACCAACCGTCAGAAAGAATTGCTGGAGAGAGTCTAATGGTGGTTGCCAGGGGCTGGGGGCAGTCATTAGTCAAAAGGTACAAAGTTTTATTATACAAGATGAGTAAGTCCTAGAGGTCTCCTGTACAGCAAAGTGCCTACTATTACCAATACTGTATTGTATGCTTAGAAACTGGCTAAGAAGGTAGATCTTAGTTTAATGTTTTAATAACACCAAATATCACACAAAACAAGAACAGTAATGTCAATAATAATAAAATAAAGAGGGTATGAAGAAACTTTGGAGGTAACAGACATGTTTATGACATAGATTATGGTGATGGCTTCATGGGTATATATTTATCTCTACACTCATCAAGTAGTATACATTAAATATGTAAAGATTTTTGTATGTCAATCATACCTCAATAAAGTGGTGGAAAAAAGAAGGAGAGAAAGGAAGACAGAAAGAGAGAGTTGCTGGGCATGGAATGGGAAAGAGCAAGGACACACTGGGACCCACCAGCCCTTTTCCATCTGTCTGTCACCACATGAAACCACAATGACCTTCACAAAGTAGTGGCTGTTGCTTTACTTCCACCTTCCAAATCTCGCCCCCATTTCTGTTTGGGCCAACTCTAACCCAGAACCATACAGAGAAGGGGATTCTGGGAAACGATTCCAGATAAACCAAGTAGACACAATACAGTACAGAATCATCACAGATATGCAATAGTCTCTCTGAACTCATCTGGTCAGTTTCTAGCATCGTTGGGAAAGTTCTTATCTAGAGTCAGGAGATGAGTCTGGTCATGGTTCTACCTCTAAAATTGTGTCCTTAGCTAAGTTGCTTAACCCCTCTACCTGGCAGGTCCTCAGAGGGGGAAAGGAAAAATGATTCATCACCTCCTAGGAGGTCCATGCAGAGGTGAGGGAGTTAGAATGTTAGCAGTGAGCTTTGATAACTTCCATCCAAAGGTTCTGAAGGATACTAGATTCTGCAACATTGTTTCTCACAGATTTTGCTAGTGTGCATTTAAAGCATGTCTATTTAGAGCTGAATCTCCTGGCTAAAGTATGGGTTTGACAGTCAGAAATTCCAGCTAGTTTTTCTCTAACTATAATCTTGGCGTGCTATAAAATTTGGAGCAAGTCATTAAACCACTTGCTGTCAACATTTACTTATGCACAGAATGGGATTAATAACATTCCAAGAACAGCAGTTGCCCACTAACTCGGTCCCTTAAAGAAATGAAGCCCCGGCAGAGCGACTGTAAGCTTTACCAGAGAGGTGTTCTACAAAATGTCCAGGGATTGCTCTGTTATCTCCTTCTTGGGGCAGTAAATAAGATTGTTCCAGAGTTTATGAAGCCAGCAAACCTACCCCATTTCACCTCGAGCTGAAGCGACAGCTGAAGCTTCCTTTAATGATGTAATATCAAACTCAGAAAAACTGGTTCCAGTCTGATCATCTGCAAAGCAATGAACAGTGTCCTTCCTTGCTCGGTCCACAGGATGTGGTGACAGGGAGCCGAAGAAAGGTGGAGGAGATGGATTCAGGCCACGGTGGAGGAAGCAGGCTCTAACCCGAGCTGATTACCCTCTCCCGAGACCAACTAGCTTCTACAGAGGAGCAGGGAGGCCTGCCAGAGACCTCCCTCCAGAGACCACAGCTCTGAAGAACATAGAACACAAACTGCACCCCTTGCATGTGGAGGGTTAGCTTCACGGCAAACAGAGGGTTAGGAAAAGAATGCACAATATTTCCCCTCCCATTTTTCATGGGCGACATGTCCCGTCCTAGGTCTGAGTACTTTAGTGCCTACCCTTAATAATCACTATCTGGGGCATTAAACGTCTCAGCTCTTTCTACCTGGCATCCATAAGTGTCAACCAGAACCCACTAACAGGGCTTCCCTAGTGGCGCAGTGGTTAAGAATCCGCCTGCCAGTGCAGGGGACATGGGTTCGAGCCCTGATCCGGGAAGATCCCACATGCCGCGGAGCAACTAAGCCCGTGCGCTACAACTACTGAGGCTGCGCTCTAGAGCCCACGAGCCACAACTACTGAGCCTGCATGCCTAGAGCCCGAGCTCTGCCACAAGAGAAGCCACCGCAGTGAGAAGCCCGTGCACCACAATGAAGAGCAGCCCCCGCTCGCAACTAAAGAAAGCCCGCGTGCAGCAACGAAGACCCAATGCAGCCAAAAAAATAGATACATACATACATTAAAAAAAAAAAGAACCCACTAACAAGTGTAAACATATGACATTTGAACACAAAGTCATATCTCTTGCCCTCACAGGTGACAAAGCTCAGAGTAGCATTTTTCGCCCTCAGCTTCCCACCGTTAGCCAGTTCATTTATAAAGGTGAAGCCTTGGGAATTCCTCGGCAGTCCAGTGGTTAGGACTCTTCGCTTTCACTGTCGAGGGTGTGGGTTCAATCCGTGGTCTGGGAACTAACATCCCGCAAGCCGCACAGCCCCCCCAAAATAAATAAGTAATAAAATAAGGGTGAAGCCTTGTACAGCACCGTGCACGTTCTCCCCCAGGTCTCTGAGATCCAGGGGCACGTTTCAGCAAGTTGGCTGATGGACAGTGAGTGAGGTCTGAATATTTATGTAGAGTCAAGGATGAACACATTTTGGTACATTAAAAGCCCAGCATAAAAATAGCAGTAAGACTATTTCGTGATAAAACTAATCAATTCCAAAGTCCTTTATTAGTATCCCCCTTTCTTGATTGGAAGACTTTCATGTGACTTACAGCGTTTGGATCCAGTGTCATGTCTGTTAAGTTTATATAGTAACCAAAACGCCGGATAAATATTTATGTAGTTACAAAACTTTTAACAGGCCCCAAACTTGGAATCATCCAAAAGAGAGCAAAATGCTCCATTTGGGGCAGTGGTAAATCCCCTGTTGTCAACGTGACTTGGACATCGGAAGGAAAGGAGTAAGCCCGAATGGCTCCCATATGTTTTGCCAAGAACAGCCTTTGAGGGGTGGGGGCAGAAGGGAGAACAGAGGAAGGGCTGCAGGGGACGGTCTGCATTGTGTCCCAGCAGTCTGGTAACGGGCAGAGCATCATTTTGCACTTGTCAGCTGTTGCCCGGTGGACGCCTGAGTGATAAATGAATAATGGGAGCCACGGGGCTCTTCTTACACTAAAAAATTCATTGCATATGGTTCTGGCCAGTTCTCTATCCCACGCTATCTTTTGGTCATTATGGAAGTACATTTGTTCCCCGGGCCATAAAAAAGAGTATGACAGCTTTTAGAAGAGAATTGAGGCCAACAACTTAGAGATTCACTCTTCAGGGACATGATAGAAAGGACTCATATCGGATCTCGGGATGCAGGGTCATCGAGAAGAGTACTCAGGCTCACTGGGGCAGGGTCGTAGAGAAAAAAAAAAGAATCTAACGAGGATTGTTCCTTTGAATCCATAAAGACCCAAACGTGCACATTTTAAACTGGTAATCATTTGAGAAATTTTACAAGACAGAGAAAGTAAGTCAGGGATGCTCCCAGGCATGTATGCATTACAAAGCAGCTGTGGGCTGACATAAATTTGGGGCCAGTGATCTAAAAAATAGTAACAGTAACTGTACTGACCTCACAAGGTTGTTGTGAGAAATAAAGGCAGCAATATAGAAGCTGCTTAGCACAACACAGGCACAAAGTAAGGGGCAATCCACGTGCACTCTTAGTATTATTATTACTTAGCTTTGGAGACACTGCCTCACTACCTGCACATCAAGGAGAGAGTTCATACTAGATAGATTTAGCTGAAACAACTGGAAAATTTCAGCAGAAAATCTTCGCAAAGGGCTCGGACTTGGAGGAAGCATGTGTAAGGTTCTGTTCCCCGAAAGCTCTGGCCTAGGGGCATAGACAGTCTCTCCCCACCCAGGAGAGAAACCCTACCCTCACTGTGGCTAAGTTAGCAGAATGCTGGCCTCCTAGGAATGGAGGCCATAAGGGCCTTTTCGTCCTTGAATAGTTCAAAGCATTTCTGGAAGCTTTGCTTAGTGGGGCAAGGAACACTTGGAGAAACCTGAAATAGCCCTGGCAGGGCTGACGGCCAACAGCTGCGGCCATGGCAGTTGCTATGTCCCACGTCACTGCACCTGACCCCAGGCACGGGGATCCCTGACAAATGTTTATGAGAGCCTCACAATTTTTATCTGTCTGGAAGCCAGTGGGAGGTGAAAGGGAGCCTGATTCTGGTCCCCAACACTGGCACCCTGTCAACACTGTCACATCCCCTTCCTATTACCTCTCTCCTTGCCATGGAATCCGAGGCTTTGGAGCTATACGAGGAATATTATTTTATTCTGTTTTCAGGACAGTTTTCTTTCACGTCGAAATTCAGGTAAATTTCCCATCAAAATAGAATTTTATACCTGGTGCTATCTGAATATGGTTTTGAACGCTGAATATGATCTGAGCAAGAATAATGATGTAAACTGTCAGTTATTAAGCATCTGCTATATGCCTCTGAGTATTGTGGGTGCTTTATATATACTGCTTCACTTAAGCTTATAAGTGTTACCTCTAGAACCAAGGTTACACAGCTAATGAGTGGCAAAGTAGAATCAACTCATCTTTCTCCTCCGTAGAAGGTTACCTGCTTTTTCGGAAGTCTTTTCCTTCTTAAAAATGGTTTATAAACTTTTCTGGTTATAAAAATAACGTATGTTCATATTAGAAAATTCAGGAAATATTAGATGCCTAACAAAGAGTAATTCTGCTACCCCGTGTAACTGCTGTTAACTGAAAAATTTTTTTCTAGTGTATTTTTCTGTACATGTATTTATAGTATTTCCCCTTTTCCAAAATTGGGATCATGGAACTTTTTAGACTTTCCAAAGATTTTTAAATTTCCTTGAAACACCAGGAAGGCTGTTTTACCCAGGGAAACAACTGTGGACTTCTGGAGTTCAAATATAGTTCAGAAAACTGACCACACAGTTTCCAAGAGGTGACTAAATTTGGCAAAATGCCTTTTTCCACCCTGATAGAGGCTTTAAGTGCCTGGTCATTTGTTTTTCTGGCAGCAGGACCACTCTTCAGTGTAACCAATGGCTATTAATGTCATTAGAAGTTCTTCAACCTTTTTAGGCATTAATCATGCTCCAGATGTTACAAACATTTAGTGACTGAAAATGAACATACATTAAAGTCTTCAGCTGCTGCCTCAAGGTCATAGGGATTTCAGCTTGTCTCTTAATTTGGAGTTTCAGCGAGACCCCATCAGGGGGATTCTACCCTCATTATAAGCCAAGGAGATTTCATTACACACATATTTTAGATTTTATATTTTCAGTTGGCCATCCCAGTGGTGTATGTATGCCTTTGAAACATCTCTCCTTTGATAGATAGCCCTTCATGGGGTCCTTTTGTGGGCATGACAGATTATACTGTTTTGAGTCTATCTTTGCCCCTGAGATAGCAACCAGTACATTCTTCCTACTTTGATCAAATAGAATTATTTTTAGTAGAGGCTGTTTTGCTTGAAAGACAGCTTTTAATCTTAAAAAGCCCTTTACATTGTAGACATATGGGTTGCTTGACAGTGTGTGGCTAGGATTGCAATGTCTTCTCTGCCCAGAAGGCTACCTTTGAATGCACCCTTTCTGCTCCTGTATGTCTGTAAAGATAAATGAATCCCTTTGGTGCCGAATATAGTAACTGTAGCATCCATCATTTGTGACAACCACTTCCTGAACTTCATCCCTGAATGTTGTATAAACCATTCTTATTGGTCCTCACCAGAGCTCAGTGGTGCCAAAGGAAGTGATCAGCACGCAGCAGTAGCAGGCCGGAGGCTGTACCTTCCCATGACTTTTACACGCTGCTTTACACAACTCCGTCCCATAATTTTACATGTTCACTTAACAAATGGAATGCACGATCTATTTCACTGGAGCCCTGTTGGATAAATATGGAAAAAACGTGGGAGTTATGTCATGAACCACAATGGGTCTGCGTTCTGTGAAATTTGAAGACAAGATTCCTTTGCTGTGTGTCACTTACCTCCTATATTACCACCGTCGCCCAATATTTCATAACCATCGATTCTTTGCCAGTGCCCACATGCAAAGATGGGTTTGTATTAAAAAATAAATGAGAACAGCACATTCTGATGTGGTGTAGTATATCAACATTTTCCACCCGAAGCCTCACTGCCTGCCCTTCCCCTTTTAGGAAACAAAGGATACAAGGTAGAGCTACTTATCCAGTTACAGCTCCTGGTGAGAAGGGTGACCGGATGTCAGAAAGAAAAGAAAAGCCTTTTTCCTTTGAAATATCTAAATGTCCAAAGATGGAAGCAGTCACGGGGGGGAGAATACTGTGCTATGCAGTTTGATCTGATTCTGTGGACCATCCATTTCCAGTTGGAAAGCTCAATTACTTTCAACTGCCAGAAGCAAAAAACCAGACTTACAGCGGCTTCAACATAGAGAGCTTTATTTCCCTCACAGAACGAGGAGACCGGAAGTGGGCGGTCCAGGCCGAGTCATCCAAGACTTAGGTTCTCCTTTCTGCTCCACCAACATTACCATGTTGGAGTTCTTCCTCGTCCTTCTTGTCTCATGGTGGCAAGGTAGCTGCAGCACCTCTGGGACTCGTTTTTAAGGTAGGAAGAAGGGGACAGGGCCATACTAGCCAGACAGTGGTCTCCTCTTACCTGGAAAGCAAAAGGTTTCCCTGAACGCTAAGCAGATCTCTGCTGTCTTCTCATTGGCCAGAAAAGGGTCACGTGGTCACCCTCAATAGGCTTAAAAAATGAGTTTTAGCTGGGCGCACGGCGAGCTTGAACTACAGTGTGGCTGTGCTAGTGCAGAAGAGCGAGGAATGAATGGGTGCAGTTTAGTCACATACCTCCCACAGCTGCTCTCCTTAAGATGCTACTGAGAGGATGGCGCGGCTGAGGGAAGGGCGCGGCTGAGGGAAGGGCGCGGAGGTAGAACGTACTGACCTCTTCGGAGATGTGACTGTCCCCGTGATGTGTTCTTCCAGGCACAAGAATCGCAGTAACCCTTGCTATATGAGAACAGTCCCAAACTTTTTGTTCATATGTGAAAATTTCTATAATAGATTGTTAATTCCCCATTGCAATTGTTATGAAAACTCAATGTGTTTAAATTAATGGGAAAGTGAGTGTTCTTTTTAAAAGGTTAATCTGACCATTTTACCCCCCTGTTTAAAAGTCTTCCAGAGCTTTCCATAGCTCCTAAGATAAACGTAAAACCCTTGGCATGACCTTTAGAGACCTGCAGGACTTTATTTCAGCAGCCTCCCATCTGTCTCTCTGCCTCAGGGCCGTTGCATAGGCCCTTTCTTCTGCCCAGAAGCCTTTTTCCCCCACTATGAGCTTAGCACCCCTGCTTATCTTTCTGCTCTAAGATTGAAGATTCCCTAGAGAAACATTCCTTAACCTGTCAGGCTAGCTTGGGGCACCCTGATATGAACTCCGAGTACTCTAATCTTCCTCTTAGCATTTATCTAAAAAAAAAAAATTAATTTGCAGCGAGTTTTTCCAAGTCTGCTTCCCCTGCTAGAACGTTAGCTTTGAGAAGGCCCTAATGTTCTTGTTTATTGCACCTGGTTTATTGCCTGCTGTGTAGTAAGCACTTAACAAATATCACTGAATGAAAGAAATGAAATTCTAAAAGCATGAAACTGATTTTGGTGATGATATGCACTTGTGCTACTCAAAATATAGTCCTTGAACTGGTGCTAATCTGCAAATTGCTCCTTGTTAATCTACCACAAATATAGAAATTGAAAGTGTTTAGAAACTTCTATAGCCATTTAAAAAGTGTTGTCACTCAATGGTTGGGAAATTTTAAAAAATAAAATAAAGCTAGTCCTTCAACACAGATGGTTTGAGAAGCTCTGTTATAGGTTACATACTACAAACTGTCATTACACCAGTGAAAGGCAAGCATTTCTAAAGCTTCTGTCACACTAGTATATATAAATAGATAACCAACAAGGACCTACTGTATAACACAGAGAACTATACTCGATATTTTAAAATTATAACACAGAGAACTATACTCGATATTTTAAAATGATAAGGGAAAAGAATCTGAAGAAAAAAGATATGTATGTATGTACAACTGAATCGCTTTGCCGTACACCTGAAACGAACGCATTGTAAATCAACTATACTTCACTTTTTAAAATTAAAACATAAAATAAAGCTGCAGGAGCTCCACAGCCACTGCCAGCAGCCATCCGAAGCTGGCAGGGCAGCATGACTTGTCAGCAAGAGGAAGCCATACAGCCCCACCTCTACCACCTGAGCGGAACCCTGTCTCCCTAACGTCACAGCAAGTTATTTAACTTGGACACGTTCTTTCATCCTTTGTGCCTTCGTTTCCTCGTGTGTCAATGGGGATAACAACAGAACCTACTTCACAGGGTTGTTGCGAACGATTAAGCAGAGCAACTGTAGGCCAAGCGTTTGGAGACACATGAGGATCTGATATTATTATTACTTGCAATGCATGAGAAAGCCACTTGGCCAAAATAAGAGAGGATTTTAAAACCTGGTTTGGATTAAAATAACACTTGGGGTATAAAAGCACACTGAACAGAGATTGACATCAGACACTGAGAACAAACAGCCCGCTTGGGAGGCTGGGAGGCTGTGTATGCTGAGGCAGGCTGAGACCGGGTTCTGACCTCAGATCAAGGAAAATATCTGCACAACAGAGCTGGCATATTCGTGCATAGTTCCTATATAGGAAAACTGGCAAACCGAACAGTCGGAGAGCGAGGGATGAGTACGTGTTTTTTCACTCTAATATTCAGTTCCAACTCAGGGTAGATGAATTCTATCTATCACAAGGGCTGCATCCTCTTAGTTGAAGGCTTTAGTGTAAAATGCAAGCACAACTTATAGTTTACATTTTAAGCTCTTGTCAGTCATTTACACTTCAGCGTGAAGAAAAAAAGCTGAGCGGAGCTTGGATGGGAGCCCTTGGCTCACGTCTTACCCTAACTAGGCCCTTGTTCCCTAACCCTACTCCCACCCCGCAAATCCTGCCCATTATATACAGTGTAGCCTTGCTCACAGTTTAAACTTGAATAGCATTTCCTTTTTATTTCTTTGTCTTAGCACAAAGTCATTTATGAGATTTTTTTTTATTGGAGTATAATTGCTTTACAATGTTGTGTTAGTTTCTGCTGTACAACAAAGTGAATCAGCTCTATGTATACATACAGCCCCTCCCTTTTGGACCTCCCTCCCATTCCACGCCCCCCCATGCCACCCATCTAGGTCATCACAGAGCACTGAGCTGAGCTCCCCGTGCTATAAGGCAGGTTCCCACTAGCTAGCTATTTTACACACGGTAGTGTATTTATGTCAAGCCTAATCTTCCAGTTCATCCCATCCCCCCCTTCCCCCGCTGTGTCCACAACGTCCATTCTCTGTATCTCTAGAGATCTCTAGAGATTCTCTGCGTCTCTATTCCTGACCTGGAAATAGGTTCATCTGTACTATTTTTCTGGATTCCACATATATGCGTTAATATGCGATATTTGTTTTTCTCTTTCTGACTTACTTCACTCTGTGTGACAGACTCTAGGTCTACTTCCTGGGCTGTCGAGCCTCACTGTTCTCCTACGTCCCTGATAGGCAGTATAGGCTGTGCCACAAAATTTAGCACCTATTTATTTATATTCTGCCATCCACTGTTCCACGCTGTTTTGGGGTATTTATCTTAATTCCATCTGCAAGTTCGAGGACCCCATCTTACACTTTGGGTCACCCCTCATCCCTAGGCACAAGGCTGCATACAGAATAGTCCTCAATAAACTCTTGTTGGATCACGAGGAAGGTGACGCAGAAAACCTGGGACGTCTGTGTCAGTAGAGTGTAGGGGTAAGCCTGGATTTGGGGCTGGAGAAGGTCATTGTGACGTTAAAGAGAACATTTTCGGTGGGGAACTGAAGTGGGGGGCAAGGAGGAAGGAGCAAGAGGGTGGTGAAAACAACGGAGGCAAGAAGTGTAATAGAAAGTCTTTTTTTTTTTCTATGTCTTTTTTTTTTTTTTTTTTGCGGTACGCGGGCCTCTCGCTGTTGTGGCCTCTCCCGTTGCGGAGCACAGGCTCCGGACGCGCAGGCTCAGCGGCCATGGCTCACGGGCCCAGCCGCTCCGCGGCATGTGGGATCTTCCCGGACCGGGGCACGAACCCGTGTCCCCTGCAACGGCAGGCGGACTCTCAACCACGGCGCCACCAGGGAAGCCCCCTATGTCTTCTTTGCTGCCTCCTTCCTCTTTATTTTTTTTCTTTCACTATTATTGAGATATAATTGACATATAGCACTGTACAAGTTCAAGTTGTTCAGCATAACTTGACTTAATATATTATGAAATGATTGCACAATAAGTTTAGTTATCCATTATCTCATATGGATACAAAAAAGTTTTGTTTGTTTTTTTCCTAGTGATGAGAACTTTTAGGATCTACTCTCTTAGCAACTTTCAAATATACCATACAGCAGTGTTAACTAAAATCATCATGTTGTACGTTACATAGTACTTATTTATCTTACAACTGGAAGTTTCCTTTTGACCACTTTCCTCCAATTCCCCCTGCCTCTGGTAACCACAATGTGTTCTCTTTTTATATGAGGTTTTTTTTTTTTTTAATTCCATATGTAAGAGAGAGCATACAGTATGTGTCCTTCTCTAACTCGTTTCACCTAACATAATGCCCTCAAGGTCCATTCATGTTGTCCCTAATGTCAAGTTTTCATTCATTCTGTTTTACGGCTGAACAATATTCCATTGTATATATACAGCACAGCTTCTTTATCCATTCATCCATGGATGGACACTTCAATTATTTCCATATTTTGGCTATTGTAAATAATGCTGCAATGAACATGGGGGTGCAAATATCTTTTCAAATTAGTGTTTTCATTTTCTTCAGATAAATGCTCAGAAGTGGGATTGCTGGATCACATGATCAATCAAAATAAAAAATTTTAATTTTTTGAGGCACTTCCATACTCTTTTACATGGTGGCTACACCAATTTACATTCCCACCAACAGTGCACAAGGGTTCCAATTTTTCCACATCCTCGCCAACGCTTGCTATTTCCTTTTGATGACAGAAAGTCCCTTTTAAAAAGAGTTCATCAGCAAAGGCTATTGGAGGAGGCCATAAGGAGGGAGGTTTTTCAAGAGAAAAAGACCTGAGCTTGTTTGTATGCTGGAAGGAATGAAACCACAGACAGCAAGCATTTGTAGGTGAAGAGAAAAGGGAGAATTGGTGAATTACCGTCCCCGAAAGGCATGGGATCAAGGGTCTCAATAGAGGGGTTAATCTTGGTTATAAGGAAGGACCCCTGCTCTTCTGAGACAGAAGGGAAGGAAAAGTGGGTGAGGACACAGAAACACTGAGAGGTGGAAAAGTAAGTGGATGAGGGAAGGAACCGGCAGACTTGAGCTTCTTAAAAAATTGAGAATCTAGGTTCCCTCCAACGGAGGGCATCCCACCTCTTCTCACCTGTATCCCAGAGTTTGAGGCTTGATAATAGTGGAAAGAATGTTCACAGCAGGTGCTGAGATATCAGCAAAGAGGTGCTTAAAAAGGGTTCTCAGCAACTCTGAGGACCCTGCTTTAACAGGCTGCCACAGATGTACATCAGACCCAAGTGGGTCTCTAATCCATCCGGCAAGTCTGTGTCTGGCACCTATCTTCTGCTGGTCTTACTTAAAGCCTTAGAGATTCAGCTGTGAGCTAAGAGATTCCGTGCTCTTCTCAAGGAGTTTGTACGCTGGAGGGGAGACAGACAGGCAAATAGGTGGTTCGTGGACACAGTGCAGCGAGTATTACAATAGGGGTAGATATGGGAGCTGTGCAGAGATGACTCCAATCTTGAGAGAACTAAAGGCTGCGAAGATTATTCCAGCCATGGTGAGTGGCAGGATCAAAGGCCCAAAGGCAAGAAAGGGCCCTGCATTTTTGGAAACTGCAAGTGGAGCGGTGTGCCTGGAGGGAGGAGAAGGTGACCAGTCAGGGAGGTGGGAGGGGCCAGATCACGGAGGAGCCCAACCTGTCCCTCCAGGGCCCACCCAACATGCTCCAGGGTTTTGTCCTGCAGGGAGGGAGGGAGTTCGGAAACAAACAGGCCTGTTAAGAGGGTAGTGACCGTGGAAATGAACAGAAGTGAATAGATCTGAGGGGTTTATAGGAGGAATAATTGACAAGGCTTGTTAGTTGATTGGATAAGGGAGAAGTGAAGGAAGATTCTCAAGTTTCTAGCTTGGACAACTGGATAGAGAGTGGTGCCACTCACTGAAAGAGAGAAACAGGAAGAAAAGCTAGTTTATGGGGAAATATGATAAGCTTATTTTTGAACATATGGTCTTTGAGAGGCCTATGGGAAATGTAAGTGGAGAAGGCAATGTATAGTGTATGCATCTGGAGCCCAGATGAGAGGTCTGGGCTGGAGGCACTAAATTATTGGTCTTCAGCATGAGATGATAAAGGAGGCCACAGAGTCACTGGGCTGAACCAAGGGACAGGGGAGAGTAAGAAGAGAAGCAGGCTGAGGCTAGAATAAGAGAGATCATAACCACTTAGGGACAGGCAGAGGCTGAAGAGCCCACAGAGGAAGAGGAACTCACACAGGAGACTGACGACGGAAAATAGTAGGAGGAAAAGTAGGAGGCAAAGATGAAAGAGTGTGATGTTATGGAAGTCAAGGGAAGAAAAGGCATTTCAAGGAGGGGACAATTAACAATGTCAGAAGCTGAGGAGAAGCCAAGGAAGAAAAGACTGAAGGTTGTCTGTGGGGTCTCAAAGCCACAGGAAGATTTTAGTGAACTTGGTAAGACTGGCCTGGAGGAGTGGTAGGTGAATTCAGAAAAAAAGGGAGGACGGAAAGACAGTGAGAGGGGACTACTGTTTAAAGAAGGTTAGGGACTTCCCTAGAGGTCCAGTGGTTAAGACTTCGCCTTCCAATGCGGGGGGTGCAGGTTTGATCCCTGGTTGGGGAGCTAAGATCCCACATGGCTCGTGGCCAAAAAAACCAAACATAAAACTCAGTATTGTAACAAATTCAATAAAGACTTTAAAAATGGTCCACATAAAAAAAAATTAAAATCTAAAAAAAAAAAATTAAAGAAGGTTAAGTAGAGGAGAAAATAGAATGACAGATGGAGGGGGCTATGGGGTCAAGGAACGTTTTTAATTTCATTGTCATTTTAAAAAATCGGAGTAAGTTGAATTTTAAAAAATGCTGATGGGTAAAAACCTGTACAAGAAACGTTGAAGAAATAGGGAGAGTGAATTAACTGATAGAAATGGAGTTCCTGGGGAGGCAAAATAGGATAGAACTCAGAACACCGAGGAAGGCCTTGGACTAATGCTCACAATTACGGGAAGTTTCTTGTGTGAGTCCTTCTGCTGAGCCTTTTATGTCCATTATCTCATTTAATGACCACAACAATCCAATAAAATAGGTACTATTATTATCCTGATTTTTAAGTGCGGACCAGTTTTTAACTGAGGCCCACACAATTGCCTCAATTAGTGTCACAGAGCTCGTAAGGGGTGGAGCTGGGACTTTAATCTCATCAGGAGTGGAAGAGGAGAAGATGGACTCAGATGCAGGCAGGTTTGCTGACAGGAAACTGTGGGCATTGTCTTCTCTCTCTGTGAATTAGGAGGTGGGCGGAAGGGCAGTGGAAGGGCCAGAGGGGAGGGAGAGGTTGCCTGCAGTTGTGAGACAGTTGTGAGAGATAAGCAGCTGACAGGGCCACATCTCTAGCAGCTCCTGGCAGCCAGGGAGCAGAAGCAGAGGCGACGGCCACACAGGACTGGGGATTGATTCTCACTTGTCCTTCCCTGTTTTTACCTGTCAGACCTGAGGGAGGACCTACCTTGGAGGTGTACTAGCTGGAATGCCAATGTAGAAAGAAAGGGGCAGGAAACTCTGGTTGCCTGCCAATGCTAGTTCATGTCAGAACAATAGTACTTCCGGGTCCTGGAAAATTATGGTGCAACGCCCATGTCATTACCGTCCCTATAGTTTTTCACTGGCTTTTGAAGCAACTTTGCACTTTGCCTTGAATTTCATTTTTGAGTTACCAAACCTCAGTAGCATAACAGTTTTTAGTTCTCAAATGTTTCATTCATTTCATCATTCATTTATTCATTCCATGAATATTGATTGGGAGGCAGTGGTGGCCAACACATCCATTTTCCCTGTCCTCCAAAGCCAGGGAAACAGATCCATTTTAACTAGAGTGTAAGTGCCACAGGTCAGAGACTTGGATTATTTTGTTCATTGCTGTATTCCTAGTGCCAACAACAGTACCTGGCATGTCATAGATTCTCAATAAACAGGTGTTGTATGCAGAAGCACCTTGAACTGTGAAGCCAAAGGAGTTTAAACTTAAGCCCCTCACTTGCACTGGCCCCTTCCAAGGCTCTGGGAGAGGCCCTACTATGTGCTTTCATGGTTATATGTTTTTATTAAAATTTCAAAAGCAAGATATTTTAAAATTTCAAAAGTAAGATATTTAATAGATAAGACCTCTGTCTCTACTCCAGCTTCCCCTCCACCACCTTCCCCTCCTGTCAAGGGATATTGGAGTGGCCATGGGCATTTAGGGATCCAGCTAAGAGGCGGTTGCATTGGGAATACATTTAGTATGGGATGTGGGGGACACAGTTATACGGTACGCTTGTATTTAAGTGTAGAGTTATTGCTAGCTGTCCCAGTGTAGGAACAGCTTCCAGGAAGACTCCCACCACCCACTCTGAAGACTCATGTGGCATGTCACAAAGGAGCAGGGTCAGATGTGGTGTCACAAAAATGAGCATGTCCTAGGCTCCTGGCACTAGAAGTTCGTGGGTGGTAGAGAAAGAAGATCTTCCTTAAAGAGGGCCTCCAAAATTGTTTCAGGCCCCTCAAAACACGCATCTGCCCTTGGCTAGATAAATGGGTGAATCTAAATCCTCTCGGGATGAGAAATAATCAGCTGCTACTTTCCTTTTCTCTAGTACTTACAGACAGTAGAGTGTAGTTGAATGCTTATTTTTGGTCCTAGGGAATACATCACACCCTTCTAGTAAATGGTTCGTCTTCCTAAATGATGCTCTTGTGAGACTTCTCTCCAAAGGGCAGCTAGCTTGCAGTCACATCTTCAGAGCTGAGGTAGCCATCAAATTCTAATTCCTTATATATCATAGCCAAGTAAATATTGGCACTGTCAAGTTCTTTGTACCAATTGCTTTAGCTAATGGTTATATTGGTAGATTTCTGGTGGTGTTCATTCATTCATTCATTCAATAAATGTATTGAGTCTTTACTATGAGTCAGGCATTGGGGGTAAAACATTAAACAAGACACAGTCTCCTTCTTCAAAGAGCTTTTAGTCAAGTGGGGGAGTGAGACATTTAAACAGGCAATGACAATTCATCATTTGCACTAAGACGGGGCAGTGATGAGCACAGCATTTTCCAAGCACTTGGGTGGAGTGCACCTGGCTCCAGAGGCGAGTCAGGGAAAACTCCTTGGAAAAGCTGAGTCAACCAATTGGCAGGGATGTGGAAACACTGGGTGGGAGGGTGAACTGGATCAAAGGTTCCCAAGTCAGGCTGATCAGCACAATCACCTGGGACAGCTTCACGACTTCCAGGCCCACCCCCGACCTACTGACTCAGAATTTCATCCGGGTGAACCTCAGGAATCTGTCCTTTAAAAAAAAAAATCATCATGGTGGTGGGTTTTTTTGTGTTTTTTTTGCGATACGCGGGCCTCTCACTGTTGTGGCCTCTCCCGTTGCGGAGCGCAGGCCCCGGACGCGCAGGTTCAGCGACCATGGCTCACGGGCCCAGCCGCTCCGCGGCACGTGGGATCTTCCTGGACCGGGGCACGAACCCGTGTCCCTGCATCGGCAGGCGGACTCTCAACCACTGCGCCACCAGGGAAGCCCCCTGGTGGTGTTTTTGATCAACCAGATCTGGTGAAGTAGATGACCTTTGGGACTGTGGAGGAGATAAAGAGGCCTGCAGGAACCCCGGAAGGTCCTATGGTGGAGGCGGCGTGAGAAGGAGGGGCTGAGGATGGAGGCAGGTGGAAGGGATGTTCCGGGCAAGCAAACAAAAGCCTCCTAGATGGGCTGTTTGAACGGATCTCAGGCCCTTTTAGAAGAGTCACTCAGCGTGGCTGGCAGTTTGCACGGCTGCCAGCTAACTCAGGCTCTGAAAGCCGTTTAACAACCGGATAGAGGGCACAGAGCCAGGTGTGTCCTGCAGGGAACAGGTATGTGAGTACCTGTGCTGTGAGCAAGAAGAAGGCTCAGGCTGCCCTGTGACTCTACAGGGACTTCCCATCCCCTGAAGGTTGGCCCTAGTCCAGCCTCCAATTCTCTAGTTCAAGGGATAGCTCCTTGTGTCATTTACCTTTAAAAAGAAAAAGAACTTAGATGTAATTCATATACCATAAAATTCACCCTTTTAACGTACCATTGAGTGGTTTTTAGTATATTCACAGAATTGTGCAACTATCACCACTACTTACTTTTTTTTTTGTGTGGTACGCGGGCCTCTCACTGTTGCGGCCTCTCCCGTTGCAGAACACAGGCTCCGGACGCGCAGGCTCAGCGGCCATGGCTCACGGGGCCAGCCGCTCCGCGGCATGTGGGATCTTCCCGGACCGGGGCACGAACCCGTGTTCCCCGCATCGGCAGGCGGACTCTAAACCACTGCGCCACCAGGGAAGCCCCACTACCTACTTTTTGAACATTTTCATTGCCGCTGAAAGAAACTTGAACCTATTAGGAGTCCCTTCTCATCCCCCCTTCCCCTACCCTTTTTCTTCTCCCCATCCCCTAGCCACCGCCAATTGGCTTTCTCTCTGTAAATGTGACTCTACTGTATATTTCATATAAATGGAGTCATACCATATGTGGCCTTTTCATAGCGTTTTTAAGGCTCATCCATGTTTTAGTATGTATTCATTTAATATGTACTTCATTCCTTTTGATGGCTCAAGAATATTCCATTGTATGGATTTTGTTTATCCATTCTTCCGTTGACAGTTATTTGGGTTGTTTCTACCTTTTGAATATTAGGAATAATGCTGCTATGAACATTTGTACATCAGTTCTTGTGTAAACATAGGTTTTCAATTATCTTGGGTATATATGTAGGAGTAGAATTTATGGGTCATGTGGTAACTCTATGTTTAACTTTCTGAGGAACTGCCACATTGTTTTCCAAAGCAATTGCCCCATTTTACATTCCCGCCAGCAGTGTAGCAGGGTTCTGATTTTGCCACATCCTCCCCAACACTTGGTTTTATTCTTTGGTTTTTTTTTTTTTTTGCGGAACGCGGGCCTCTCACTGCTGTGGCCTCTTCCGTTGCGGAGCACAGGCTCCGGACGCGCAGGCTCAGCGGCCATGGCTCACGGGCCCAGCCGCTCCGCGGCATGTGGGATCCTCCCGGACCGGAGCACGAACCCGCGTCCCCTGCATCGGCAGACGGACTCTCAACCACTGCGCCACCAGGGAAGCCCCTGTTCCTTGTTTTTATTAGAGCTTCATCCAGTGATGAAGCGATACCTCTCTGTGGTTTCGATTTGCATCTCCATTATGACTAATGACGTTGAGCATCTTTTCATATGCTTATCAGCCATATATATTTTTTCTTTGGAGAAATGTCTATTCAAATCCTACGCCCATTTTTTTTTGAATTAATTAATTTTTAAATTTTTGGCTGCATTGGGTCTTCATTGCCGTGTGCGGGCTTTCTCTAGTTGCGGCGAGCGGGTGCTACTCTTCGTTGCGGTGCGCAGGCTTCTCAGTGCGGTGACTTCTCTTGTTGTGGAGCACGGGCTCTAGGCGCGTGGGCTTCAGTAATTGTGGCACGCGGGCTCAGTAGTTGTGGCTCGCGGGCTCTAGAGCAAAGGCTTGATAGTTGTGGCGCAGGGGTTTAGTTGCTCCCTGGCATGTGGGATCTTCCTGGGCCAGAGCTCGAACCCGTGTCCCCTGCACTGGCAGGTGGATTCTTAACCACTGCACCACCAGGGAAGTCCTCTATGCCCATTTTTAAATTGAGTTGTCTTTATGTCAAGTTGTATGTGTTCCTTATATATTCCAGATATAAGTCCCTTATCAGTTATATAACTTGCTAATATTTTTGCCCATCCTGTGGTCTGTCGTTTCCCTTTCTTGATGGCATCCTTTGAAACACAAAAGATTTTACTTTTGATGAGGTCCAATTTATTTTTAACTATTTTTTCCTTTGTCACTTGTGCTTGTATTGCCATATTTAAGAAGCCATTGCTTAATCCAAGGTCATGAAGATTTATTTCTTTGTTTTCTTCAAAGAGTTTTATAATTTAGCTCTTACACTTAGATGTATGATTCACTTTGAATTAATTTTTATATGGTGTGATATAGGAGGTCAACTTCATTCTTTTGCATGAGGAGATCCAGTTGTCCCTATGCCATTTGTTGGAAATACTATTTTTTTCCCTCTTGAATTCTTGGCACCCTTCTTAAAAATCAATTAACCGGGTTTCCCTGGTGGCACAGTGGTTGACAGTCTGCCTGCCGATGCAGGGGACGCGGGTTCGTGCCCCGTTCTGGGAGGATCCCATATGCCGCGGAGCGGCTGGGCCCGTGAGCCATGGCCGCTGAGCCTGCGCGTCCGGAGCCTGTGCTCCGCAGCGGGAGGGGCCACAACAGTGAGAGGCCCGTATACCGCAAACAAAAAAATCAATTAACCATATGTGAGGGTGTATTTCTGGACTCTCGATTCTATTCCATTGGTCTATGTCTCTATCCTTATGCCAGTACCACACCTGTCTTGACCTTTGTAGAAAAGTTTGGAAATCAGGAAGTATGAGTCCTCCAACTTTGTTCTTTTTCAAGATTGTTTTGGCTATTCTGGGCCCCTTGGATTTCCATATGAATTTTAGGATTAGTTTGTTAATTTCTGCAAAAGAGGCAGCTGGGATTTTGATAGGGATAGCATTGAAGTCATTTATTCTTGAAGCAGTTTCATGAGGTAACTAAAAGGTCAGAGAGGGACACAGGTATTTATTAGCACATTGACATATAGGAAAACTGAGACCAGAACAATGCATTTTTAAAACCTCTCAGTCTGACAATGCTGCTTTCAACAGTAGGACGGATACCTCCTAACCCCCATGATGCCAATCTCCTTCTCTGTTCTTCTCCATTAATTTTCAAACAAATATTTACTGAGTGCTTGTTCTGTGCCAGGCACAGTTCTAGGTACTCAGAAACTTAGAGGTCAACCTTAAGAAAGAACCATTTGAAGTTTGCTGTCAAACCAGTTGTTCTTTTTGATACAGAGAGATGATGTCCATTAAAAATTTTCATGCTCTTTACAGAAATTCCCAACTAAATTTTCTTTTAATTTAATAATTTACCATTTTTTCCTGATTGCAAAATTAAATGTGCTTATCATAGAAAGTTTGGGAAATACAAAAATTCCAAAGAACAAAATAAAAATTACCCATAATCCCACTAGTCAGAGACAATCACTATTACCATGTTGGTCTAAGTCTCTAAACTCTATAATAATAATAGGTAACATGGGGGTTACTGTGTGTCTGGCCTGTTTAATTACTTCATATTCGTCAACTCAATTCAATCCTCACAATAACCCAACAAGTTAGGTATTTATTTTCTTGTTCATTTGTTCAATAAATATTTTTTCAGTCCCTATCATGTGATCATTTGGTCCTAATCTATGTGCTCAGGATGCAGGGATAGACTATGAAGAAGTGGCATGGGTTGTCTCACTAAGTAAATAGGATAGTTAGGTCTATTTATCTATTTATTAGGATTATAGTAGAAGTTCTGATGCTGTCCAAGTACCCCTTCAGGACTGAAGACTTTTCCCCCAGCTGCTGGGAGTGTTGACAGACTTCAGCTTTTTTGGAAATTGCCTTTGATGAAGAAAGTCACCTTACCCAAGATCACACTGGCTTCAGGGGCAGCCCACACCCAATGACTGGTTAATGTGAGAATTCAAAGACCTGCTCCCTTGCCCCAGCCTGACACTACTCCAAAGGGTCAGTCCAGCTTTAGACCTTCACATGGGCCTGGTTACGGCCTCACTGAGGCTGCACTGTGGTCCAACCAACTTCTCCCTGTATACAATCCTGCCCCCTTCACTTCCCATCCAGAGGTGTTGATATCAAGAGCACTTCCTAACATAACTTCTTCTGTGTTGATACCTGCCTTGGGATCTGCTTCCCTGGGAATTCAACCTATCGCTATTGGTATCAGCAGTGGTTGAAGAAAGAAGGTGCTGAGATAGGATTTTGGAATTAGATCACCCATCATCCAGCTGACAGTAAGGACCCTGCCTTACCTAGTAAGGTAGCAGTGAACTTGTTAAACCTTTCACTGATGGTAAACTGGGATAGTATTCTGGTGGAAGGGAATGGCACTAGTGGGTGTGATATATCAGGCATTTGAGAAATATGTGGGAAATAGTAACTACTGGGACAGTGGAATTAGAATAATTAACACTTTGCAATATTGAGAAGGATTAATCAGCAATTAAAAACCTGGTGTAGGGGCTTCCCTGGTGGCGCAGTGGTTGAGAGTCTGCCTGCCGATGTAGGGGACGCGGGTTCGTGCCCAGGTCCGGGAAGATCCCACGTGCCGCGGAGCGGTTGGGCCCGTGAGCCATGGCCGCTGAGCCTGCCCGTCCGGAGCCTGTGCTCCGCCATGGGAGAGGCCACAACAGTGAGAGGCCCGCATACCGCAAAAAAAAAAAAAAAAAAAAAAAAAAAAAAAAAAACCTGGTGTGAAAACCAGAGGACCTCCTTGGGAACGTATAAGGAGATGCTCACCTGTGCCTGGAGGACAGGGAAAGCAGAAGAGCAGGTCCAAGTCTTAATCACAAGAGTGGCGAGCACCAAAGATGGTCAAACTCCCAACGTAGACAGGACAGAGCCCTTATTGGGAAAGAATGGAACCTTGACACATGGAATGTGAATATCTGAGTTGATGTACCTCAAAACCTTGAATTTCCAGGTTACCTGAACTCTCTGAGCCTGCAGAAGTGGCCCACCTCTCCCTAAGAAGGGCTGGCACTGCCCCCTTGCTTAGAGAGGTTGCAAGGGACTCTCCCTGGCAGGACACACACCTCCTATAGAATCTGCTGCCATCTGCCCTCCTGACCACTAGGCTAATACCTAAGGTAAAGCCACAGCATAACCTGGACAGAGACAAGCTAGGCCTGATAAGGTAGGATAGGGCTCCTACTCCAGAGGAGCTGCTAAACCTACCCACATACACCAGGAGCTGCTGTGAGAGTACGCAGGCGACTGCATTCTGAAGGTGCGGGATTAACAGGGGCGACGTATAAAGCCGGAAAAGAGATTTTCCATTTGGGAGCCGTCTTTCAGGACATAGGATTTAATGCCCTGGCAAGATTCCAGGGTGAGAGTGTGAACATGCTGCTAGGATGGTTCTCAGAAGCATGGAAAACTGATGGCCTACACCAAGTGAGGTAGAAATGCTAGAATAGCCGTGGCAGACGATGGAAGATGGGAATAAAAGGCTCAGAGGAGTGGGCACGTTAGAACTGATATACTATGTGCAACAGAAAAGCCTGCCAGGTGGCTGTGTCCCATAGGAAGGCCTGGAGGATACCTCAAAGCGTAAGAGGTATCCTGGTGAGTGTGAGAGGGGCACCAGTGTCACTAAGAGTCTATAGGCCAGGGCTAACGGTAGGAGCTGTCGTTACAGAACCCAGCTCACTAATGATAATGGGGATGGTAGGACCCTGAAACAACAGGGACCAGATGTGGTAGCTCACCCTCAGTAGCCAGGTGGATGCAATTATCCTAATGAGTAGAAGGCTGGAGTGGCAGCCAGGGGACTCTGGCCCCCAGAGAATTGTGGAGATGGTTAATAGAACATAACAAAAGTAATTGGGCAAAAGTGTTCTGCTCAGTCTGGTGATCACTAATCCAAGGATGGCAGCCCCAATAAAAAACCACGATCCCTTGCTCAGTTTCCAGAAAGGAACTAGTTTTCAGACCTAGAACTCATGCATTGATAGAAAGGTCAGGTCCCCAGTAGGAAGTACCCTGTAACACCACGATGATGTACATGGAGGCATTTCCCAAACCTTTCCCAAAAGGGAACTGTGGCTACTTGTTTGGGTAGTCAGATACTGAGAAAAGGGAATACTCTTTCAAGGACTGCTGGGCGTGGGGTCTGGGTTGAGACCCTGATACCTGAAGTATCATCATGAGAACCCTGTTAGCGTGGGTGCATATGGGGGCCAGTTAGTAAGTGGAGGCTGGCCCAGGTCTGGCCCCCAGTGTGCCCACTGGGTCCATGGGCCTACCAGGTGGTTACTTCCCTAGTCTCTGAATGGACATATCTTGGTTCATTGGCCTGTGGAATAAAAGCTATTTAGCGGAAAGGCCTTAGAGACTCCCTTTCTTGCACCACTCCTGCCCCCATGAGCCAAGATAGTAAATAAAAAACAATAGTGCATCCCAGGGAGGAAGATAGCAATTCATACAAAGTAATTACAAAAGCAATTCAGAGTCCTAAGGGTTACAGGGCTGGTGGTCCCCAGCATGTCTCCGTTTAATCATTAGTCTGCACCCTGCAAAAGTCAGACAGATCCTGGAGGATGACAAAAGATTACTGTAGTCCACCAAGCAGTAGACCTATCTGCAGCTGCTGTGCCAGATGTTATGTCTTTGCTAGAGCAAATTATCATATCTTCAGGTACATAATATGTGGCCAGTGAACCAATGAGTGCATTTATTTCTATCCCTACCAGAAAGAGGATCAGAAGAGTTGATTCACTTGGAACAGACAACACATACATTTACAGTATTTTTTAAAAATATTTATTTATTTGGTTGCATCAGGTCTTAGTTGCAGCAGGTGAGCTCCTTAGTTGCAACTCTCTGGCTCTTTAGTTGTGGCATGCTGACTCTTGGTTGCAGCATGCATGTGAGACCTAGTTCCCTAACCAGGGATCGAACCCAGTCCCCCTGCATTGGGAGCGCGGAGTCTTAACCACTAGCCACCAGGGAAGTCCCTCCATTTACAGTCTTGTCTCAGGGCTATGTTAATGCTCCCACTCTTGGCATTATGTAGTCCCAAGAGACCTGGACTGGTTGGATATTGATGACATCATGCTGATTGGGCCAGATGAGCAAGAAGTGGCTAGCTCGTTAGAGACCTTTGTAACACGTGCATTCCAGAGAGTGGGAGAAAAACCTTATGAAGATTCAGAGGTCTCACATGTCAGTCATGTTTTTAGGGGTCTAGTGGTCTGGGGCATGCTGAGACATCCCCCCTCCAAAGTAAAGATATATTAGTGGCTCTTGCATTTCCCACCACAAAGAAGGAAATCCAACACCTGTTAAGCCTCTTCGAGTTTCACAGGCAGCATATTCCAAACCTGGGAATATCACTTCAACCCATATACCAGGTGACATGAAAGCCTGTCAGCTTTAAGTGGGGCTTAGAGCAGGAAAGGGCTCTGCAGAGGATGTCCAGGCTGCAGTGCAAGCAGTCCTGCTACTTGGGCCATATGATCTGGCAGACCCTATGTTCCTAGAGGTATCAGTGGTAGAAAAAGACGTCATGTGGAATTGATGACAAGTCCCGATGGGAGAATCACAATGCAGATCCCCAGGGTTCTGGAGCAAGGCCATGCCATCTGCCGTAGGAGCTTTCTAGAAAGCTCCTGGCATGCTATTAGGCCCTAATAGAGAGAGACATATGACCGTGGGACAACAAGTGGCCAGGAAGCCAGAACTGCTCAGCATGAGCTGAGTTCTGTCAGAGCCATTGGAATCATAAGGTCAGGCAGTCCCAGAAGTAGTTCATCGTAAGATGGAAATGCTGCATCCAGGGTCAACCATGAGCAGGACTGATGGGTATAAGTGATCTACACAAGTTGGTGACCCAGACACACAGGCCACCCATCACTGCTGCACCAGCTCCTCTCCCTCAGCTCACTCCCACAGTTCCATGTGGATCCCTGGCTACCAGGTGATGACCAGCTAGCGGAGGAGGGAAAATCCTTAGTGAGGTTCATGGATGAGTTGTCTTGATATGTGGGTACGAGCTGAAAATGCATGGGTAGCTGCACTACAGTATCATTCTGGGGGGATCCAAAAGACAATGGAAAGAGAAATCCTCTCAATGGCAAGACCTTCAGGCACTGAATCTGTCATCCAGTTTGTGTGAAAGAAAGAAGTGGCTTGGGTTTTGGAATAAATAAAAACTCATGGGCAGTGGTGAATGGCTTGGTCAGTGACCTTGAAAGAGAAAGAGTTGAAGGTCGGTATAAGGAAATCTGTGGTGGAGACACTTGGACGGACATGTGGGAGCCGGCATGCAGTGTAGAGGTCGTTGGCTAGCATGCCTATGAGATAGTACTTACCAAAGAAGAAGAATTAAACAACGAGGTAGGCGAAACTGACTCAGCCCGTTAAAGTCAACCCACCTCTGTCATATCTGCTGGCACACTGGGTGCATGAGTAGAGTAGCCATATCGTGAGGGACAGAGGCTATGCATGGGCCCAACTGCATGGGCTCCCCCTCACCAAGGCTGATCTAGCTACTGTGCTATATGTCCAACCTACCAGCAGCAGAGGCCAACTCTGAGTCTTTTCTTTGCTATCATCCCTGAGGAAACCAACCAGCTACCTTGCAAGGAGTAGCAATTAAATTTTTTAAGTAGGAAAACTAGCAGAAAATATAACATTTATTAGGTCTGTGCAGGAATGACAATTTTCATGGCTTTAAAGCAAGAGAAGCTATCAGTGAGGAAAAGATGAACAGATTTGAATACTTTAAAATGTAAAACTTCTGTGCAAACGAAGAGATAAAAGATGGAGAACATTTGCATTAAATTATGACACATAAATGATTAATGTGTTATGACTTTAATTTATAGCTTACTCGATGTATAAGAAAAGTGCTGGGACCCTAATAGATGAATGTAGAATATAAAACTACCATTTATTGAATATTTTTCTATGCTCACATAGATTTACAAAATCAAATTGTACTGATTGTTTTGTGTATAAAATGTTTTATGAACAGCTTTTCTCACATAACAGCACAGACTGTTACTAACTAGTCTTCTAGAGCATAGTTTTCAGTAGTTACAAAGTATAATATTTCATTGATGAGGAAGTACAGCTCTATTTTAAAGTTTTCTTCCTTCCTTCCTTCCTTCCTTCCTTCCTTCCTTTCTTTTTTTTTTTTTTTTGCAATTAATGTTGCAAGACTTAGATATTCCATTGATGACTTTGCCTTTTCTCCATGCAGGGCCTCAACCAGTACCGCTATCCAAGTGCTTCCACAGTGTTCCAATCTGCCAGCATCAGATCCCACATAACATTGTATTAAACCAAGGGACTCCCTTTGCAGCAAAAGAGGTACGAATGTAGGCCCATGACCACAGGCATACGTCATACTATCTAGTCAGAGAGAATGAAGGAATAGGCTGTCGAAGCATCAACTTGAAGGCATTGCTAAGATGGCAACATCCTTTTTCAATCTGGGAACCAAGAGGTAGAAGCAAGAATGACTCCCTTTACCATCACTCTCAATGATCCACTCAGGGAATCTGCGCTTCCTGTCTCTGCAGCTCTGGGCTCTGCAGGGTTCGAGATTCTGGTTATAAAAGAAGGAATGCTTCCACTAGGGGACACAGAAAAATTCTCACTGAATTATAAGCTATGGCTGCCCCTTGGGAACTTCAGGCTCTTCGTGCCAAATGACAAGTAGTCAAGAGGAGGAGTCCCCATCTTGGCAGGAGTGACAGACCCTGACCAGTAGAGAAGGCAGGATGGCTATTCCACACTTGGGGCGAGAAGAACAATGTGGCATGCAGGGGATCCATTTGGGTGACTCCTGATACTTCCTCACCCAATTTTGACGGCTGATGGACAAGTCTAGAAGCTATGGCTGAGAAGGGCATGGTGACAGGGAACAGAACCATCAGAGACGAGGGTCTGGGTCACCCACCGGGTAAGCCACCTAGATCAGCAAAGGTGCTATTTGCAGGTGACGGGAATCAAGAATGGATAATACGGGGAAGGAGAGAAAGTAAATTTCAGCTGTTGCCCCAAGACAATCTGCCATGCCAGGGGCTGTGGTTCATCCCCTTAACCTCTCTCCTGTTAAGTTTCCCCTCAGAAAGAAGCCACCTGGAATTCTGGAGGAGCTGCTCCCCAAACTTCTATCAAGTAGTAGATCTAAGCACAGAAGGGGTGGATTATAATGGATGCTGTAATGCACTGCCCATGGTCCGCACCAGGGCTGATGACCTTATTCACCCGATTTGTTGGGAGTGCAGCCAGCAGACATCCCTCGGCTGTCAGCCTTCCTCTGGAACTGCCTCTGCTGAAGACAGTCCCCTGATCCCTTCCCTACAGCTGCCTTCCAATGGTCAATTCAATCCAGTGTCTCGTTGAATCAGGTAGAGAGTGTCTTAGCCCCTCACTCTAACTCTGCCAGCTTCAGAGCTCGGTGTGGGGTTGGCTTACAGCTTTGTTGAGACAGACCAACCCCGCTTCTTCCTCTCCCTCCTGTGGGAGTTGACCCCAAGAGCACTCCTAAGTAAAATTCCTGCATGCCAGTCTCCAGCTCCGAGGCTGCCCTCTGGGGAACCCATCATGTGACAGTGCTATCTGAGCAGACTTGAAAGGAATAAGAAGGAAGATCATTCCAGGCAAAAGGGTGGCTATTCCAAAAGCCCTAGAGGCAGGAATGCCTGTGTGGTTAAGAAACAGCAAAAGAGGGCTTCCCTGGTGGCACAGTGGTTGAGAGTCCGCCTGCCAATGCAGGGGACACGGGTTCGTGCCCCGGTCTGGGAAGATCCCACATGCCACGGAGCGGCTGGGCCTGTGAGCCATGGCCGCTGAGCCTGCGTGTCTGGAGCCTGTGCTCTGCAACGGGAGGGGCCACAACAGTGAGAGGCCCACAAAAAAAAAAAAAAAAAAACGAAAAAAAAAACAGTAAAAGGATCATTCAGGCTGCTGTCCAGATATATTCTGCAGGTAGAGTCAACAGATTTTCTGAGAGATTGGATGTAGGGTATGACAGGGAAAAAAACAAAAAGAATTAGGGATGACTCTAAGGTTTTTGTTCTGAACAACCTGACGCACGAACGGAATTGAGGTAGGAATGCCATGGGTGGAGCAAATTGGGGAGTGAAAATAAGGATGTTAATTTTGTTTTGTATATTAATTTTGAGATGCCTATTAGACATCTAAATAAAGCTGTTGTGTAGTCAGTTGGAAAAACCAGCCTGTATTTCAGGGAGAGGTTTGGAATGGAGATATACATTAGAATCATCTGCATACAGATATTATTCAAAATCTTGAAACTGGATGAGACCATCAAGGGAGGGTGAGGGGTGTAGATGGAGAAGACCAAGGACTGAGTCCCAGGTGCTCTGTCCTTAAGAGGGCAGGGAAAAGGGAAGATACAGCAAAGGAGATGGAGAAGTGACCAATGTGAGGTAGGAAGAAAATCTAGAGTGTACAGGGTCCTGGAAGCCAAGAGAAAAAAGTATGTCACAGAGGAGGGGCCAACCGTGCTGAATTATGGCCAATTATGATGATAGCCAAGGATTGTTCATTGAATTTAGTCAATGTTGGTGACCTGGATAACATCAGTTTCACTGGAGTGGCGAGGGCAAGAAACTGGTGGGAGCCGATTTCAAAGAGTGTGCAGATAGCCTACTCTTTTGAGGAGTTTTTTTGCCAAAAGAAGTAGGGAAATGATCAATCAAGGCTGGGAAAATGGTTAGGAGAAGGTACTATTATTGTGCCCATTTTACAGATGAAGAAACTGAGGCTTAAAAAAAGTTGAGGAATTTGCCCAGGTTCATTCAACTAGTAAGTTGTGATTTGAGCACAGATCTGTGTGATAGAAACTTACTCTTTCTTAAAATTTTCTGTTATAAAACTGATGAATATTCTTCTAGATAAGCATATAATTACATCTCTGATTATTTCCTTAAAATGAATTTCTAGAGGTAGAAATTCTGGGTCAAAAGGTATACACCTGTGGATAGCTTTGAATCCACATTGCCAAAGCCCTGCAGAAAAGCTTGTAGCCGGTTACACTTCCATCAGCAGCCTATGAAGTCTGTTTCCCTGCATTATTGCCAACACTGGATCCTATCTTTCCTCCCCCATCAGTTGCAGAGGTGAGAATAATATCTTATTTTGCATACGTATGATTACCAGTTACAGCTGACCATGTTATACAAGCCTGTTTCCCAGCATCCCTTTGGCTTCTGCTGACGTTTATCACTCTCAGGCCTGATCACCCTCACCTGACCACTCTCTTCACGCATACTCATCCCCTGCAGCAACATGTCCAGTTTAGAAGGTAAACTACACAGAGCAAAATAGAATTAAAAAGTAATAATAGCTTTAAGGTAAGAAATTAGATCTTGAGTGAGGTTTTTTTTTTTTTTTGTGGTACGCGGGCCTCTCACTGTTGTGGCCTCTCCCGTTGCGGAGCACAGGCTCCAAGACGCGCAGGCTCAGTGGCCATGGCTCACGGGCCCAGCCGCTCCGCGGCATGTGGGATCTTCCCGGACCGGGGCACGAACCCGTGTCCCCTGCATCGGCAGGCGGACTCTCAACCACTGTGCCACCAGGGAAGCCCTTGAGTGGTTTCTATATCTGAGAGACTGTGGAAGAGCTAAAATATTAGGAAAAGTTGGGGGGCAAAGGGGAACTGTGTCTAAAAGGACCCTGTATATGATCTTCTATGTGACTATGACCTGAGAGTATCCAGTTCCAAAGAATCCCCCAGGGGGTGAATGGGAGGGGAAAGGGAGATCCCTTTGTAAAATATACTTTGTAGCCCATAATTTCCAATTTAGTCACTTTTTTTCTTTTAATAGATTTTTTTTTTCCAACAGCTTTTCTGTTCTTCATTTGCTCTTCAGTCTGGGAAGACAGCTGATAAACTGGCCCTTGAACATTTGAAAGAAATAAAGATATTTATTTATGCCACCAATACTAGTTGTAGAAAGATTAGGAAATAAAGAGAAGCAGGAAGAAAAATAATTAAACCAACAGAAATTCCTCCCACTGTGCTCTAAATAATTATTATTTATATTTTGCTGATTTGGGTTTCCAGATATTTTTATTAAAAATTTTACGTAATACATTTACATAATCTATTATTTTCAATGAATAAATCTTGAACATCTTTCTGGCTTTCTAGTTGTCAGCAAATATTGATCTATATTGTCGTTTTTAATGAGTTAATTTTTTTTTAAATAAATTTATTTATTTATTTTTGGCTGCATTGGGTCTTCGTTGCTGCGCGCAGGCTTTCTCTAGTTGCGTTGAGCGGGGGCTGCTCTTCGTTGAGGTGCACAGGCTCCTCACTGCGATGGCCTCTCCCGTTGTGGAGCACAGGCTGTCGGTGTGTGGGCTTCAGTAGCTGCAGCACGCAGGCTCAGTAGTTGTGGCGCATGTGCTCAGTTGCTCCACGGCATGCGGGATCCTCCCGGACCAGGGCTTGAACCCATGTCCCCTGCACTGGCAGGTGGATTCTTAACCACTACGCCACCAGGGAAGCCTGGTGAGTTAAATTTTATAAAATTCCATTATATAGATAATTGTGATCAATTTACTTAATCTCTTATTTTTGGAATTTTAGGTTATATCTTAGTTTTTTACTATAATAAGCGTGATAAACAATCTTATACATACATACTTGTGCACGCATCCACTATTCTCTAGTATAAATTCAAAGTGGGTTTACCAAGTCAAAGAGCATGCACATTTTTAGGGTTTTTTTTTTTTTTTTTTTTTTTTTGCGGTACGCGGGCCTCTCACTGTTGTGGCCTCTCCCGTTGCGGAGCACAGGCTCCAGACGCGCAGGCTCAGCGGCCATGGCTCACGGGCCCAGCCGCTCCGCGGCATGTGGGATCTTCCCGGACCGGGGCACGAACCCGTGTCCCCTGCCTCGGCTGGCGGACTCTCAACCACTGCGCCACCAGGGAAGCCGTGTTTTGTTTTTTATTTTTGGCTGTGTTGGGTCTTCGTTGCTGCACGCGGGCTTTTCTCTGGTTGTGGCGAGGGAGGGCTACTCTTCGTTGCCATGCACAGGCTTCTCATTGTGGTGGCTTCTCTTGCTGTGGAGCATGGGCTCTAGGCACATGGGCTTCAGTAGTTGTGGCACGTGGGCTCAGTAGTTGCGGCTCGCGGACTCTAGAGCGCAGGCTCAGTAGTTGTGGCGCACGGTCTTAGTTGCTCCACGGCATGTGGGATCTTCCCGGATCAGGGCTCGAACTCGTGTCCCCTGCATTAGCAGGGGGATTCTTAACCTCTGCGCCACCAGGGAAGCCCTTTTTAGGGGTTTTGAGATGTGTTTCTAGTTGCCCAAACGCTTCCCAAACCACTTTATCTCCACAACAGAGTTCTAGCTCATAAACGAACATTGGTTTTCACTAAGCAGTGTTCATGCTGAAATAAACAGAAGGAAGTCACAAGTTTTCTTTGGAAAGATAGTCCCCTAGGCAAGGATATTACTTAAGAAAGACAAAGTGAAAACAAGAGATAAGTGGAGGGAGGGTAGATTAGCATCTAGAAAGTGAAGAAGCAGATCTGTACTCAAGGAGGACCTGAGCTTCCAGAAGCTTCATTTGGCCTGGACTCTGGTTAATGGCAGCGGCAGTGCCAGGGCTCTTGTTTGTACCTGTCTACTTTTGCACCTGTCTCCTTCCAACACTCCTATTGACACTTATCCAATGCCAACTCCTCGTGCAGGTGGCTCCTGTAGGCTCCTTGACGCTTTGGAAAGGACCTAATACCTTCCAAGTTCCCTTCCAGCACACAAAATTCCTGCTGGCTGACGGAAGACATGATGGCATCAGAAGAAGAGCCAGGTCAGAGGTGAGCGTGTGTAGACACGTAGGTGGCACAGACACCAGGAGAACGTGGTGTCCTCTTAAAAGACCCACATCACAAGCAACAGAAGAATCCTCTGCAGGAACCCCGACAGCCACCTTCACTCCACACCCTGGTCTCTTAACCCAGCAGGCCCCAAGGCAAGCTCATTCTTATCTCCTGTGGGCTCCTACTCCTGTCTTCACCTACTGGCTTCCCCACCTCTTAGGAGCCTGTGTGGGAGGCCTCATCTGTCACTTGTGACTGCTCCCTCTCCTTGACCTCCAACATCTAAGATGCCAATCATATGCAGCCATTCTATCGTCAGAGCATCTCTTTCCCTCCTCTCCATCCTCACAGCCTTGGGTGAAACCGTCATACCTCTTGCCTATGAGAAGGTGGCAGTGTCCTGAATGTGTCTTTCCATGAAAGTTCAAAATTCTCATGGCTCAACAGTCTGCAGGGTACTGTTTCCATTCCTGGGTAAGGCACTGACAGCCCTTCCAAACTCTGGCCCCATCCCCGCTTTTCAGCATCACGCCTGCCCCTTCACTTCTTGTGTCCCACCCCCACCAGCAACCACCTCCTTGTGCTTTCGTTCCAGTGTTTTTCCCCCACTCTTCTCACTGGTGCTCAGTCTGCTGAAGTCCTTCGCATCCTCAAAGGCCCGACGCAAACATTAATTCTCCGTGGCTTTCTCCAGGCAGGATTAATTATCCTCTTTTCTGTGTTCCCATAGCGTTTTGTCTATACTGCTGCGGGAACATTCATCATGGTAATAGCTGCCTCCTAACAGACTGGGAGTTCACTAAGGACACGGACTCTGTCTCATTCATCTTTGGTTTCCTAGAGCCTAGCCCAATGCCAGGCCGATAGTAGGTGCTTAGTAAATATTGGTTGAATAGGGTTGAGTCAGAAATAGACTCAGGTCACTTGACTCTTATTCAGTGGCTTTTATACTATCCCAAAGCAAAGGCTTGCATGGCTAGGATGGGCATTACCACAAAGCAGGATGGGCTAATCTCTCAACTCTCCACTGGCCATGTCTGTTACCTGTTGAAATTCCACTGGAAATTAATTCTTTGGGGTATGATATTATCTCTAGTTAAATTACAAATATCTCCGGGAGGGATTCATTTTCAACACAATTAACCCTGCAAAAATTTTCACGCTGGAAGGGAACTTAGCAGCTATTAGTTGTTTTTCCCCCAACAACTAACCTACAAGAGCCACCTGCAGGAGTTGGCGTTGGATAAGTGTTGATAGAAAGAGTAGAAGACAGGTCCAGGGAAGGGCCAGTCCTGCATGAAGTACCATGAAGGGAGGTACAGGGCAGCAAGAGGGCATGGATTCCAGGGCAGGGGGTGTTCACTGGGGAGCGGAGTCGTGTGGTGGGAGGAGAGAGGCAGCAGAGAAAAATTCCTCCAACGTCTCAATTTGGTCACATGTCTTCCTTGTGTACAGTACTGATCCTTAGTTCTGATTTCTAAACACCTCTGGTAAATCTTTTCTGCTAGAGTGCCAGAAAATTCTCAGGTAATTTTCCAATTTTAATTCACCTTAATCTTAAAAATAAATACATGCCTCATGGCATTTTTAAGAGGGGTGGGTGTTTGATGAGATGAAATGAGTGACAATAGGGTGTCACAACTCCAGAAAGGTTTCGTATCGCTGCTTTAGAGTTTGCCAGTGAGTAGGAGTTTGATGAAGTGAAAAAATGAAATGGCTTCCAAATCACTCTGCCCTACTATGCTGATTTGCAAACACATAACCTTCCTACACTGCTGAAAAGATTCAGCCCTGGGGTGAATGAACCCTGCGCTTGGCACTCACCCAGCAGTTTGAAAAAGGCAGTGAAAGGAAACGTTACCAGTCAACTGATAGCAGCAGGACCGTGAGGGAAGGAGGGCCCAGCCAAGGCAATTTGGACGGGCATCCAGGTCACAGCACAAAGCCTTCCTGGGAATTCTTAGGACAGCAGCAGGTTGGAGCCCTGGCTTCACATTTCACTCTAAAGGAGGCCACCACCGAAATGGGTTGAGATGCTCCTTTCTGGTTTTCTGTATTCAGAGGTTCACACGCCCGGGAGAAGAGAGAAAAGGACACATCAGCCTTATTAGCATCTGTCTACTCTTGGGCTTGACTCTGAAGCAGCATTGGGTGGTGTCTTTCAGGACTAGAAGAGTCTAGAAGCTGCCAGGCATTCATGACTTAATTTCACATTTTTTAAAGCTCTGGATTATGTAGGACTCTTCTAGATGTGATTGTCACCTCGGATTGATACTTCAAACTGTGATCTTCCGATTTCCCAAAGAAGAGAGTCTGGGGAGTCCGTTAGGCTAGAATCTGCCTCTTTTAGAACCAGCAGGTGGTGTAGCGACCCCTCCACATGTGCCCTGCTGAGGCCCAGATGACATTTTTTTTTCTTTTCAGATGACATTTTTAGCCTTACCTCTCACCCAGGGAGTGACTACCTCTCCCTCTCTAGTTTTTCCTTTTTCAAAACTCTTCATAGCTACCAACAGACAGGGCTCTGTCAACATTTAAAAAAATTTTTTTAGGCGGCACCATATGGGATCTTAGTTCCCCAATCAGGGGTCGAACCCGGGCCCCCTGCATTGGGAGCACAGAGTCTTAACCACTGGCCAGGGAAGTCCCTCCATCAACATTTTTAAAGAAAAGGAACTCTTTCAGATCAAATCTGTGCCCAACCTCAGTCTATAAAACAGAAGAGATGGGGTCCTCTGGTTGACCTGGGATGGGGGCCTGGTGTCTTCACCTTGCCCTCTCCTCCCCTGGGAAGCAAATCTGTCACAAGTTCAAGATTTCTGCCATCATCCAAATTACAATTTCTCAATCTCCAAGGGAAATTTTGTCATCTGGCATTTCCATGGCTGTTTTAAAATGTTACAGAAGATTGGCGTGTCCCACTGGGAGGGGCGGGCACCTGTGTCTGGACTTGTAAGCCAGCGGGTGTGACAGGAGAAAGTGACCACTGCTCGCTCGGCTCAGCGGCTCCCGTCCCCCTGTCCTGCTCGCCGTCTACACCGCACAAGGCATCTGGCTGGGAAAAGGGCTTAGGAAGAAGCAGAGGATGACAGAGAACAGAAAGAGTATGACACACGCTTGAGTTAGGTCAGAGGGCCCGGCAGCTCTCCTTTCCCAGCTGACTCAGGACGCCTCCCAACAAGCTGCTTGCTTGCCGAGGCCTGTCTTGACAACTGGCATTAGACGGTTGTGACTCGTCAGTTCTTACCCCAGGAGTTAATGAACACGCAGCAGAGGCAGACCTGCCACCCCTCAGAATCCTCCCGAAGGCCCCGGATCAGGTGTTCTCCTTGTCTGAAACCCCTAGAGACTGGGGTCACACGAGCAGCTTCCATGCGGGGTCAACTCAAGAATCCAAGGCAGCTGTCGCTAGGGATTTTTCTGGAAAAGAGAGAGGAAAGGGCTCTGCCTCCATGAGCAGAGGGGGCTGCTTTGGTATTGGAATCAAAATTAAATGAAATGCGTTCTTTGGAATCCTTGAGCTCTGTTCCCGGGACCCAGAAGGCATGGGGTAAGGCCTGAGATTTGGGACTGATTTCAGGCGCCCCCAGGCTTTGGCAACGTAGGAGAAGCCCTTGGCCCCGTCGTGCTCCAGATCCCCTTGCCGATCAGGCCCAGTGGGCTCTCCATGCTCTCCGCACAGCTCAAGACAAGTGCACTCGGTATCCTGTCCCCCGAAGACTGACCCGACCCAGGGGGCGCGTGCCAAGGGTGTCTCTGCTTGTGATGGCAGGGACGGATCGTAAGGCTGCCTTGATCAAAGGCGTGAGTCCCCCCGGGTGAGGGGGGCAGGCTAGGCCTCCTCCCTGAGGGGCGCACGTCCCCAGAGCCTGAGCCCAACATTCAGCTCTGCAGACTCACACTCAGTGCCGTCCTGAGAGGCAGCTTAAGTGACAACTGTGGAGATTCCAGAATCAGGAGCTAGGTTATCTGAGCTCAAGGCCCAGCCTCTGTGAAAAGGAGATAACGATCATACCTGCTTCCTAGAGTCAGAGCCAAGAATGAGTTAATATGGGTAATGAGACAGGGCCCAGCACACAGTAGGTGCGCCTCTAGCGCGACACGCGGATTTGCCTCAACCTGCCCCTCAGCCCCACTGGGGCCACACTCCAGCCGTGATTTCTTCCACGTGCTGAAAACAGGGGCTGCCTCTGGCTCTCTTACCCCTCCTCTGCCCCCATCGCATCTCCAGAGCTCTATAGTGTGACGTCTGTCCTGGAAGAGTTCCAACCTCCCCGCTCCACGACTTGCTGGCAGTCAGATCCACTGGTGATTTGGTTGGAAGGGTTGCTTTTCACCTCTTGTCCTAAGCCGTGTACCCTAGAATTCCATCTCTGCCTTGCTCCCGTGATTATGAGCGCCCGATGTGAGCAGTGAGTACACCGACTGCGGAGGCCCTGCTAGGCACTCACCGGGTGGATGGACGGAGCTCGCTGAGTTAAGTAAGCAACGTGCTAGAAATCTGGGGGTCATGAACTCTTAACTTTTGCTACTTGGCCTCATGCTGTTCAGCCAGTTACTTCTACCTTCTGCCCTTCCTAAATGGGAATAAGCTATCTCTGAGATAGTTTTAAGAGACACTAATGAAAATGATTACCAAGTGCCTAAGTGGAAATCACAGTGGACCTATGCGCATTATGTAATGGCATTCAGTCTTTCTTCCTCTCTTTGCAACCTGAACCACAGAATCAATAATGTTTTTCCAAGTGCAGTGTCCCCAGAACAAGATGTGAATCCATTCCCTGAGCCCTGCCCTTGGCTGGGGAGTGGCCCCTGCCCTTTGGAGCCTGGTGTCTGGGGCTGGAGCTGGCTTGCCGTGGTTAAGTGCCCATCCCTTCCTGGGATTCCAGCCAAGATACCAGGGTTGCACATTTCTCTAATTTCAGAGGAAGCTTTGTTCAGGGGTTGAGTCTCCACAATGGCTTTGGCCATCTATCTCCGTTCCGTATTCTCAGATGTAAATTTAACTATCTTTTATTGGGCACCTTTTGTACTCCAGGCACTGTGCTAAATGCATTCACCAGCATTATCTTGTTTAATCCTCTGAGCAGCTCCACGAGCTAGATGTGTTGCCACTCCTGTTTCACCTGAGGAAATGGACTTGTGGTGGTGGGGAGTTAAACAAGTCAGCAAAGCAACACAGAAAACAAGGGGCGGGGCCAGGATTCTACCCCAGAGCTCGTTATTACTTCCCATGTTACCTTTAGCATAGTTGTCCTGCATACAGATGGCTCCAATTTAAGAGAAAATTAAGCTGTAGTCTGAGAAAGTGCTAATTAGAGAGCCCAAGGTAGTGGGGGCTTCTGCCCGTGTCCTGGGGAGGATGCTCTAACTGTGGCTACTGGGGACCATCTGCCTTGAAGGGTGAAGGTGGAAGGAAAATTTTCCTCCTCCTTCTTGTCCTGGAGCCCGGTGCACAGGCCTGTATGCTGTCAGAGCACTTCCTGCAAGCTGCGGATCTGAAACACGGAGCATCCCTGCTGTCAACCCCACAGCAGGGCCCCCAGTGTGCTGTGTTTCATTCAGCATTGTCGGCAATCCCCATTTTGGCTGAGTCATCCAGGCCTGTGAGAGTTGCCCACTTGCTACAGAGCTTTGCTGCAGCTTGTGTGTGGTGAACCCTTCATCGGGTCCCATCCGTGGCAAGTGCAAGCGATGGGTGCAAACTAGAACCAGAGCACAGGAGATGACCCTTTCCATGCTTCTCTTAGTTCTCTATGCAGAGACAAAAGTATTGATGACTAGCCCATCTATCAAAGGGAACAGAGATACAGAGCAAAGTGGAGCTCCCTATAGAGCTACCGATATTTTAACTTATCTTAAAAGGGGGCTGGGGGCTTTCTGACAGTTTTGTTTGGGGACTGGGGCAGAGACTTCAGGTTCCTACATACTATCGGTTCTCCTCTTCCCCGTGAGTTATAAAACTCCAAGTTTATTTGGGACAGCAATGTGCCCAGTTAATTGTCCACATTTCTAAGCTTTCCTGACCAATTAGATATAAGAGGATGTTATAGGTGCAACTTTCAAGAAGTCTGCTTAGATTCAGATGGGCAAGATGCCCTTTTGTTGCCCATTTGCCCTTCTCCCTCTGTCCTGTCGCCTGGAATGCAGATGTGACGGCTGACATGCGACCGTCCTCTTGGACCTTGGGGAAGCAAGTGCTAAGGACGGTGCTAGAGAAAGCCAGAGCAGCTTGGGGTTCCTGATAACTTCTGGAGCCACCATTCCTGCCCAGGACTGAGTTCCTCTGGACTTCTTTCACATGAGAAAATGAACACTTGCTTTGATGACCACAGAGTGGTTTTCTGTAGATGTTTAGATACGGAGACTTTGGAGGTAGCTCTAAATTAATGCCTGAATTCAGTCCTTTGTTGAATAAATTTATATTAAATATCTACCACCTGCCAGGTATTGAGCTAAAATACATGGTCTCTACTCTCAGGAATTTAAACAGGCAATTTAAACAGAGTATACTTTAAGGACGTACTATAACAGAGAGGAGGTCCCTAACCTAACCTTGGGGAAGGCTTCCCAGAGAAAACTGGGGCTTGTAGGGCAAGTGGAAACCAGTCAGGAGTAGAGTAAAGGTAGTCAAATAAGGAGCTTTCTGTAGCTGATATGCAGTCCTTTTTTCTTTTATTTTTTTGCGGTATGCGGGCCTCTCACTGTTGTGGCCTCTCCCATTGCGGAGCACAGGCTCCGGACGCGCAGGCTCAGCGGCCATGGCTCACGGGCCCAGCCCCTCCGCGGCATGTGGGACCTTCCCAGACCGGGGCATGAATCCGTGTCCCCTGCATCGGCAGGCAGACTCTCAACCACTGCGCCACCAGGGAAGCCCTATGCAGTCCTTTTTAATGGACTACATTTGTCTTTCCAAACAGGCTATGACCCAGTAGCTGATTCTTGCTAAGCTTGCAATGATCTTGCAAAGATCAATACTGACAGCCACTCCATTACTGGACTCACAGTTTAGAAGGTAGTTTATCTTTTTCCTTCTTTTTTTTTGTTTAAATATTTATTTATTTACATACTTTGGCCGCACTGAGGATCTTCGTTGCGGCACGCAGGATCTTTTAGTTGCGGCACGCAGGATCTTTTAGTTGCGGCATGCGGACTTCTAAGTTGCAGCATGCATGCGGGATCTAGTTCCTCGACCAGTGATCGAACCTGGGCCCCCTGCATTGGGAGAGTGGAGTCTTACTCACTGGACCACGAGGGAAGTCCCTCCTTCTCTTTCTTTTGCCACAATCTTTTCTCCCTTCTAGGGCCTAGAGCAAAGGAAAAATGCACGTGGATCAAAAATCTGCTCCTTTACTGAGAGTAGATTTGGGTGAAGGTCAGCCTCTGGTTGTATCCGGATCAACTTGCATGTTCCCCGTGTGCTCTTAGCCCTGGGCCTTGGAGGAGAGGTGGTGCCGGGCAGGAGAGTGTCCTAAGTGATCCATGGTCTCTAGGCACCAGTTTGATTGTCACTCCCAGTACTGATCTTATCAGGCCAATTCTAAATCTGCTGCTTCTGCCCTGAACAGAAGTTCAAAGTTTTTGTTTACATTGAAGATGAGACTGAATTGGTCTTGAGTAGCAGAAACAACTTAAGCCAGCTTAAGCACAGAAGAATAAGTCATTGAATGGGCGAGGTTTCTTCTTAGGCCCGCAGCAGGGGAGCAGCTGGGCCTCAGGAAAATACCAACATCGAGGCCTAGAGGGTATCAGGGTGTCTGTCCATGCTGCATCTCTATGTCTGAGTCCATTTCTGCCCTCTTACTCTGTAATGGACTTTCTATGCTCTCCAGTCCATATGGTAATAAAATAAAATAAAATAAATATTGTTAATAAAAAATACCCAAAAGGCCATGCCTTAGCTCCTGGTGTCTTACATGTTCAAGAGAGCAGCCCAGATTGACTCTTTTAGTCTGAATTCCAGATCCTGTGGCAAGGACACTAATTAGGTCAGCGTGGCTTAGAAGCCCATCCTGGGATGAGAACCAGGGAAGGGGTCCACAGACAGAGCTGCAAAGCCCATGCCTGGACCACAGCAATGGGAGCGGGCACAGTTGGTGAGGTAGGTCAGCAGACAACCCAGCAGGGCTCCGCTCCAGTCTCTGCACGGCAGCCTAGGAGTCCCAGAACTTACATTTCTCCCCCAGATCCTGCCTGATCCACGCAAGGACCTGATCCATGCAGTTAGAACCTGATCTCTCAGAGAAATGTCTGTACCCTGGCTAGAAGATGAGCTCCATAAGGGCAGAGGTTTTCATCTGTCCTGTTCACTTTCTTAACCCCAGAAACTAGAATACTGCTTGGCACCACGGGGGGCACTCAAATACCTGGGATGTCAAATCATGAAATTCAACTTCTGCATTCTGTGCCTTCCTGGAAGGGGAAGGGGAACACGATGGCAGCCGGGGAGTAAAGCGCACAGGAGAGAGGATAAGAATAGAATCTCCAAAAGCAGCCCTGAGGCATGTTTGTAGGCATTGGTCTACCCAGTTTCTGGGCCCTGGACATGGTTATGGAGCAGCGTACAAGCCCTGATCTTAGAGCCTGGTAGACACCATTCACTAGATGCAAAGCCTGTCTACTCAGCACTGACAGGCCTAGGTTTACTATCTCTTTGGTCCTGTGATTCCTGGCTATCTTGTAGCCTCTCTGAGTCTTCATTTGTTTATTAGTAAATAGATCACAAGGTTATTGAGAAGATCAAATGATATAACATATTAAATACTTCCTTGTATGTACTACGTACAAGCTGTTCTGTAAATATTTATTGACTCTTGCAAAACATGGGGTCGGATTTTGTGTTGTTTTCTGGTGGGTAAATTGGGAATAGGGTAGAATTGTAACTATGTAATTTACTACAGGTCTGGGGTTCTTAGAGGAGATGGAATTGACTGGTATAATTACCATTTCTCACACAAGAATAGTCCTGCCTTCACCTAGTTCCTTTTTTAAAAAAATTAATTAATTTATTTATTTTTGGCTGCATTGGGTCTTCCTTGCTGTGTGCGGGCTTTCTCTAGTTGCCGCGAGCCGGGGGTTACTCTTCATTGTTGTGCGCGGGCTTCTCACTGCGGTGGCTTCTTTTGTTGCGGAGCATGGGCTCTAGATGTGCGGGCTCAATAGTTGTGGCTCGTGGGCTCTAGAGCGGAGGCTCACTAGTTGTGGCGCACGAGCTTAGTTGCTCTGCGGCATGTGGGATCTTCTCAGACCAAGGTTAGAACACGTGTCCCCTGCATTGGCAGGCAGATTCTTAACCACTGCGCCACCAGGGAAGTCCCTCACCTGGTTCCTTTTGTGGAAGTGCTGTTCTTTCTGTATGAAGGCAAAGCTTTGGCCCATCAGTAGGAGCCCTAAATACAGCATGGGTCAGTTGGGGAGATGACTGCAGTTGTGTTGCCCCGTGGATATCTTCCTACACACATCGTGGGCAGAGGGCAGGTCAAAGCTAAGGGCTCCCATGGAGTGAGTCCTTGGCCTCATTCGCTCTGTCTCCTCCCCACCTCAAGTACAGTTCAGCCTCTTTGAATCTCCCTTCTGTTACCTGTGCTCCAGCCACCCCCATCCCTCAGATTCTTTTTTTTTAAATAAATTTTTGTTTATTTATTTTTGGCTACCTTGGGTCTTCATTGCTGTGCGTGGGTTTTCTCTAGCTGTGGCAAGCGGGGGCTACTCTTCATTGCGGTGCACGGGCTTCTCATCACAGTGGCTTCTGTTGTTGTGGAGCATGGGCTCTAGGCACACGGGCTTCAGTAGTTGTGGCGTGTGGGCTCAGTAGTTGTGGCTCGAGGGCTCTAGAGTGCAGGCTCAGTAGTTGTGGTGCACGGGCTTAGTTGCTCCGCAGCATGTGGGATCTTCCTGGACAGGGCTTGAACCCGTGTCCCCTGCATTGGCAGGCGGATTCTTATCTACTCTGCCACCAGGGAAGCCCCCTTCAGATTCTTTTCAGACCTGCATTCCCAGCTCTCCTGCTTCCACAGCCTCGCCACCTCTTCTGCTCTGGTTTTGATGCCCTGCCCCCAACTCTCCCAGGACTTCCCCCCCTCACCCCGCCCCCTCATCCTACACTGACCTGAGAAAGAATGGCTGCCAGGCCCTCTTCCCCCAGAGACCCTCCCTCCCTCCTTCCCACCCTCCCCCAGTTTGGCCTCATAGGGCAGACAGTTTGTGTTTGAGAATCAACCCTCTCCTCCGGATGTCCCATTATCCACCTTCAGCCGTCAGGGACACAGTGACAATCTGAACTGAATGGAGGATGCAAGAGAAATTTTTAAAAGAGAAAAAAAGAAGAGATAATTTCAAAAGGACATTAAGCTCCACTCAGGGACACAATCTCCAATTAACAAAATGAAAGGCAAGCGGTAGCCCCACAGGGACCGGCTGAAAGGCAGCTGGTGGTAAGAATGCTTCTCACACAGGCCTCCCTCACTCGCCCAGCGTCAGCTCCCTTCCCAGCAACCAGCCCCACCCTTGGGGATTAGGTGTGGACTCCACCCCAAGCGACAGGGCCTGGGGCCTCCCTGCCAGTGGGGCTTCCTCCCTGACGGGACTCACAAAGGCTCCCTCACCAGGGGTGACTGCAGGACCGTGCTTGGCTGACAGAATCTTTTGGCAGAAAAATGCCGTCTGAGTCAGCCCTCAGAAATAATTAACCCTCAGGATGTTTCCTGGAGCACTGAAGTGGGTTGAAGGCCGAAGATGCGGGGAGTGATGAAGCATTTGTCTTCTGAAGGTGAGGGAGGGAATACTTGGGCACTCAGGGCCCTTCCAGCTCTCTGGGCCTCGAGATTGTTCTCAGAGGCCGGCAGAAGGCCCTTATTTCCTTAGAGACTCTTCCTAGAGGCCTGTTTTCGTTCAGGGGCTTTTCAGAACGTGAGTCAGGCAGTAAACAAAGAGGAAGAGTCCCTGTTTGCTGCTAAGTGTGGTACCAAGTGCTCAGAGGAGCTACAGGTGAAATCTGAGACCCAGACCAGGTCTCGGGGAATTCACCACCTGGGTAGAGAAGTGAGACAGGAAAAGACATTAAATTAGATAGTCTGTTGGTCATACATTCATACATCCAGTGGGAAGAGAGAAAAGGCATTTTCTTGAGCCTAAGCAGATTATTTTGCACATTTAGGCCAGGAGCACAAAGACTTGCTAGGATAATAACGCTGCCTGTGATTTACATTGGTTCTTCCTTCTAAGAAGCCTTCAGAGCTCCCTGCCAATGTTTCAGTGAGACTTGGTCAGATTCGCCTCTTTCATTTCCCTCCTTTCCAAGGCCAAAATTTCTCATCCTCGTTTCACAACCAGGAAGGTTAAGAAACAGGCCACTGGCTGGCCTGCCAGGCAACTGGGCCCACATCTATACAGACTCAAAGGCGCAGCCACGGGCACCTCCATCGTCATGCACACAATGAATCCATTGAGTTTTTAATTGTTAAGTGCACTCTTAGAAGAGGCATATTCCAAAGAGAATCGGAGAATTAGAGAATGACAGACATCACACTGGGGCTTACTGTCAACACATGTGACACTGGTGTACTGTATTAGGATGCTGTAGGTGCTAGCTCTAGGGTCAACAAACTTTTTTATAAAGATCCAAATAATAAATAGGAAATATTTTAGGCTTTGTGGGCCAAATATTATCTCTGCTGCATATTCTTCTTTTTTTAACACAAAAAATTGTGTTAAAATACACATAACATAAAATTCACCAACTTCTCAAGGCGGAAAGACACTCTCTTCAAAAAATGATGTTGGGGGCTTCCCTGGTGGCACAGTGGTTGAGAGTCTGCCTGCCGTTGCAGGGGACACGGGTTCGTGCCCCGGTCCGGGAAGATCCCACATGCCGCGGAGTGGCTGGGCCCGTGAGCCATGGCCGCTGAGCCTGCGCGTCCGGAGCCTGTGCTCTGCAACGGGAGAGGCCACAACAGTGAGAGGCCTGCATACCACAAGTTTAAAATAGATCCAGAAATCTCATTTTTGGATATATATCCAAAAAAAATTGAAGCAAGATCTCAAAGAGATATTTGCACACCCATGTTGATAGCAGCACTACTCACAATAGCCAAGAGATGGAAGCTTAAAATGGTTAAGACCGTAAATTGTATGTTATGTCTTTTTACCACAGTTTAAAAAAATAATAATTTAAAGTCTCAGCCAGAAAAAAATATTTTACCATCTTAACCATTTTAAGTGTACAATTTAGCGTGCATGTGCACCCATGCATGTGTGTGTTTAACAACCTTTAAAAATGTAAAAAGCGGGCTTCCTTGGTGGCGCAGTGGTTAAGAATCCGCCTGCCAATGCAGGGGACACGGGTTCGAGCCCTGGTCCGGGAAGATCCCATATGCCGCGGAGCAACTAAGTCCATGCACCACAACTACTGAGCCTGTGCTCTACAGCCCGCGAACCACAACTACTGAGCCCACGTGCCACAACTACTGAAGCCCGCATGCCCAGAGCTCGTGCTCCGTAACAAGAGAAGCCACTGCGATGAGAAGCCCGTGCACCACAACAGAGAGTAGCCCCCACTTGCCGCAACTAGAGAAAGCCTGCGCCCAGCAACGAAGACCCAACACAGCCAAAACAAATTAAATTAAAAAAAAAAAAAAAGTAAAAAGCCATTCCCAGTGTGCAGGCCTTACAAAAACAGGCTATGACTAGATTTGACCCATAGGGCATAGTTTGCTGACCCCCATGCTAGATCAATATACACAAGACCTAGATTTGGTAAAATGTAAAGGCTTTAATCCAGGACAAAGGAAAATCGTCATATACATGAGACAGTAGTATGGTTGTTAAGACTGGTGCCTCAGTCAGACTTTTAGCTCTGCCACATACTGGGAATATAATCTTGGACAAGTTACTTACCCTCCCTATGCTCAGTTAGTTCATCAGTAAATTGGGGTGATAACTGAACTTTCCTTGTAGAGTTGTTGTGAGGATTAAATGAGATAATACATTGTAAGCACTTAGCATTGTGCTGGGCACATAGGAAGATCACAGTAAACTTTGGCCTCTGTACACGTGATGAATAGGAATTGTGAGAAAGACATCCAGTTAACTGCACTATCAAGGTTGAAACCATTGGAACTGCAAGATGCAGCAGTGGTCCAATATTTTTGCTCAGCCTGGAAAGTCTCTGGATGCATGTGGGCTACAAGAACTGATTGCAAGTTGTATTGTTACAGACCAGGGTTCTTGGTCTTCCTTAATCAATAGAAATTGATAAGAGGCCAGACAAGAAATTCAGGCAAGGCTTTATTGGGACTCCTGCTGCAGCAGGAGGGAGTGAAAACAAGTAACAGGTTCCCTTGCTCAGTCCCCGCGTCGGGGGCCGAGCTAGTTCCTTACATGGGGTGAGGGTAGGGGTGTGTCCAGGGGTCAGGCTGGAGGCGTGGCTCAGGTGGTTTGTCCACCTCTCTGGTGGTGTTGAGTGCAGGGGGGTGGACTGAGCAGTACCTGCTTTTTCTCCCTACACCCTGTTTTCACTCACGGTTCTTCAGAAGTGGCAGATGGGGTTTTGGTCTTTTTGCATCTTAACAGTAAACTTGAGGGGACTTCCCTGGTAGCGCAGTGGTTGAGAATCCGCCTGCCGATGCAGGGGACACGGGTTCGAGCCCTGTTCCGGGAAGATTCCACATGCCGCGGAGCAACTAACCCCCTGCGCCACAACTACTGAGCCCGTGCGCCACAACTACTGAAGCCCGCGTGCCTACAGCCCGTGCTCCACAACGAGAGAAGCCACCGCAATGAGAAGCCCGCCCACCACAACGAAAAGCAGCCCCCGCTCGCTGCAACTAGAGAAAGCCCGCGCTCAGCAGCAAAGACCCACCACAGCCAAAAATAAATAAATTTCTAAAAAAAAAAAAACCAATAAACTTTATTTTTTTAAAGTACTTTTGTTAAATTAATTTATTTTTGGCTGTGTTGAGTCTTCATTGCTGCGTGGGGGCTATCTCTAGTTGCAGCGAGCGGGGGCTACCCTTCGTTGCGGTGCATGGGCTTCTTGCATCTTTTTGTCCATAATTTGCCCTAACTTTGCATGCACGCAGTTATTTTTAGTCCCTCATAGTTTCTTTGTAGTTCGTTGCTTGAGGAGACATTTGTCCAGGTGCAGGCACTGCAGCAAAGGGCCCCAGGCCCCAGCCTGTCTTAGTATGGTCCCATCACCCTGGGGCTCCTGGGTGGGGAAGCCAGGTCCCCTTGAGTTCACTGATGGTGCTGTTTGAACCCTGCCAATTTGGCCCCCTGCTTCCCCTGCCCTTTGGCCTCAAGCTTTAATGCAGATGACGGGCTGCCCACCCACCTCCACCACAGCGTTTCCCATCCAGGCAGGAGAAGTGGAGGCAACCGGTTGGTCAGGAGGGACAGGTGATGAAGGACGTCACAAGATAGAGAACCTGTGGCTCAATGGGTGGAGCCAAAGCCTCAGAGGCCAAGCCAACCACACACAATGCGCTGAGGGCAGCTCTTTTTTGCTCCAACGCATGTGACGGTTGGCCACGGGGCCAGGAACAGAGACTGATCGGTGCACACCCTGGCTCCTTAGAAGGCATCAGAGAAATTAAGGACAGGGATGAGGATCTGACACACCCCTCAAAACAGCCTCCTAACCCCCAACTCTTCCGCCACGCTGTCAGCAGCCTCCCCTGGAGGCCCTCTGTGTACACAGCCCCATGGGAACCAATGGGCAGTTAAATGGGAAACTAAGACAGGGCTCGGCCCTGGCCGTAGAGGGCTCACATTGATCCACATAACACAAGCTAGCACGGGAGGACAGTGCTGGCTCCAGACTGGTACATGAGTGCTTCCAAAGCAAAGAGGAGGAGAGGTGGGGATGTGCTCACCCCGCCTCACCTCCAGCAGCTGCTCCTCAGGGGTCACTGTGGCCCTGCCTTAAAGGGCACCAACAGGCCAGGAGCCCGGTGGGCATCCTTTGTTTTTAGCAGAAAAACAACCACAATCAGATTTCAAGGCTTTGAGTCTCCACCCTCTCCTTCCAGTCTTTTCCAAATAGCTGCATGAACAGGGGAGGTGGCCTCAGGCCCCCAGCACGCAGGGCAGGAACCTCTCCGAGCTCCCACCCAGCTCCTGCTGCCCAGGCCTGGCAGCAGCCCTGGCTAGGAATCTGTAGGAGCCAGTGAGGACCAAGCCTGGGTGGTTCTGACACCAAGATCCACACCAGGAACTCAACCAAGGACAAAAAGAGCAAACAAGATCAATTTCCTCCCACAGGAGACAGAATCTTCATACCCGTGTTCAGAGACACCTCTACCCTGTGCTGGGACTCCACCCTCTTTAGGAGCCCTTTCCTTTCCCCTTCCTCCTGAAAAAAAGGAGAAGCCCCTGCCCATTTGCACTGAAACCCCTCTAGGTGTCAGCAACAAATGTTTTATGAATTACTTCTCCCAGGGTGAGCTAGTTTCAAAACTCAAGTTAGGATAACAACAAGGGCCTACGGTATAGCACAGGGAACTATATTCAATACCTTGTAACAACCTATAATGGAAAAGAATCTGAAAAAGAATATATATATGTCTATGTATAACTGAATCACTTTCTGTACACCTGAAACTAACACACCATTGTTAATCAACTATACTTCAATAAAAAAATAAAGTAAAATAAATGGAATGTCATTCAGCAATAAAAAAAAAAAAAACTGGAGTTAGGGTGGGAGGAAACTTTAAGACTAATGAGTGATGTATATTAATAACATTGTAATAACTAGGCTTATCTTGGTGATCATTTCATAATGTATCAAATCACTGTTATATACCTGAAACTAATATAATATTGCATGTCAATTATAATTCAATAATAAAAACAATTTTAATTAAAAAATAAAGACATGGGCCTTTAGAGCCTAAAAGTCACACACCTCAGGAATGGTGCCCCCTTTAACCCTGGGCACTGGAGGCAGGGGTGTGGGCAGTAAGGTGTGTTCAGACAGGGACCACGCCTAAGATCAAAGTGTCACTTGCACTTTTAACTGCAGCCTCCCCCCCTTGGGTTAGTTGTTCCACAAGCAGTGGCATCACCAGCAGCCCTTCAGTTGGCATCTGCAGTCATGCTGAGTACCCCGGGGGTACTCAAGCTTTATGAGGTTCTAGGACCAGGCATCAAACCTCCAAGGGCTGGAGCCATGCAGGCACACCCAGTTCAGCAGAAAGCAGTCAAAGCTAATAAAGGAAGATATATTTCAGAAGTCATGTCCCAAATTTGGCTCCCTGCAACTGCAGATCCAGCTCTGACCAAGACCAAGATAAAAATTTGCATTATTTTGCATTTTAAACAATCTACTAGTCTTTCAAAGAGTGCTGATTGATGAGTGGCAATTAACTCAAGTAATCAGTTGTAAATTGCCAATAATTGCTATCATTTCAAGTACGGGTTTTTTTCCTTCTTCATTTTCTCCTCTCTGCTCTCTGTCTCTGTTTTTAAACCAACATATGTTTATTGACCTTCTTTAGACAAGGTGGGCTAGGAGCCACAGGGCATAAAAAGATACACCAGCCAAATGTTTGCGTTTGGGAGATTCCTAGTCTGGCTTAGGGTAGCAACAAGGTACACACAGGGAAAAAAACCAAATGTCCAGAGTGCGGTGTGATGAATGCTAGCCCTGAAAAGGGCAGCGTTACACTGGATGTTCAGGCAGTTTGATTTTCAGTTGTTGGGGGTTGTCAACGACTTTTGTTTCCAAGGAGGGGCTTTCCTGTACATCAGTGGTTCCCAAACTTGAAAGTCTATGAGTTAGTGACAAAAATTCTATGAAAAAGGTGTTCTATTGGCCAAAAACATTTGGAAGACATGCAGGTTTCTTTTTACGTAATTGAGATGCAAGTGACGTATAATGTTGTGTAAGTTTCCGTTACTGCTGAGCATCACAGAGGCTTCAAGAGCCAGAGTACATTACGAATCAGTTCAACACGGTGTAGGCAGCAGGTCCCAGATTTGACTTTGAAATAGTCCCTCCTCCCTGCCCCTTTGCCCACAACCAGTACATGTCAGCATCTTTCTAGACATGATGATTCCAGAGAGGCTAAATGTTCTAACTCTGTTTGGAAAGCCAAAAAAAGGTTTAAGCCTCATTCTCTCTATGAACTTTCCCCTCAAAGTTCAGTGCATACTGATCCCTCTTTCCTCAGATCTCCAAAAGCACTTCAGTGTCACCAATTTAGCACCCAACCTTCATGTGTTTCCTGCCTGTTTTTACAGTTCCATACCACATACCATCCAACTCGCACAGAATATATAGCAAATGCTCACTAATGAGGAATTACCTGGTAATTAAATACACTTCGACATCATGGATAAAAGCAGGCCCTGGGGCTTCCCCGGTGGCGCAGTGGTTGAGAGTCCGCCTGCCGATGCAGGGGACACAGGTTCGTGCCCCGGTCTGGGAAGGTCCCACATGTCGCGGAGCGGCTGGGCCCGTGAGCCATGGCCGCTGAGCCTGCGCGCCCGGAGCCTGTGCTCAGCAACGGGAGAGGCCCCAACAGTGAGAGGCCCGCGTACCGAAAAAAAAAAAGCAGACCCTGGACTCAGGAGGCCAGAGTTCAGATACTGGTTCTGGCTTATTGACTGTGTGACCTTGGGAAAGTTACTTAACCTCTCTGGACTTTTTTTTGGTACTTCATGAGGTTGCTGTGAGCATTAAACTAAAGTGCCCAGCACACAGTTAACATTTAATCAATGTTAGCTATTTTTGTTACTAGTCCTAAATGTGTTGTGCCCTTGGTCACCAAGAGAAGGAGAGAGCCTGGCCAGTGCATGGAGGGCTAGATTTCAAGGGCAGCCCATAACGCTGGCCCCAAACACAGCGATATTGTTTGTTCATGTCTTCTAAGATCTTGAAGCATTTTAAAATCTCAACTTATTACTTTTCACAAGAGTTCCTTGACATAAGTTGGAATCCAATATAATCACCCTACGGAGGGGTTAATGACCTGCTCAAGGTTACTTGCCAGGGTCAACCACAGGCTAGAAATAGAAATTGGCTCCGCGATCACCTCTTTGTCTCACCAGCTTCCTCCCATTGTGGTTTTGGCAAAGATAAAATACGCAGGAGTGATGTAGCAACTGGAGTGAAGGTCAAAGAAGAGCATCTGTGTTTAGCGCAGCCTTGATGATGCTTTTGTTCCTTCGTCCTCCCACAAGCAGGCTGATATACCCAGCAGCCTCCTGTCCCTCTCGAAGCACTCAAAATAGTATTCCCTGACCTCCATTCACCAGGACATGCCAGTGAGAGGGAGCGAGGGTGCGCTGGAAATGCCACGTGGAAGGGCTGCCATGCAGAAAGAGGCTCCCTGACCTCAGACCTTTTTGCATCAACACATCCTTCTCATCACCTTGGCTGCCTCCCACCAACACTGCAGTCACACTGGCTCCTTGGAAGGAACCCACACTTCCCTTGCTGCTGCCATAAGCAAGAAAAATTCTCTGCAGCCCATCCCCTGCCCGAGCATCCTGGGACCAAGCTGGCAACAGCCCTACTTACGACTGCAAAAGCACTTAGGTTCAGCAAAAAGCAAAACAGAAAACTCAGAAAACCATATAACAAAGTCACTGAGAAAACTCTTCCTGGATGTTTGTGTTAACGTGTGTGTGTGTGTGCGTGTGCGTGTGTGTGTGTGTTGTCAAACCCCTCTCTGCCCACCCTCTCTGGATACTCACAGCTCCTTGTTTTTACGATTCCAACAGTTAATAATTTATGGAGTACCATACTGCATTCAGAGTCTCCCATGACCACCTAGAATTGTTACCACCCCAGGGAGTTTACTGCCTAAATCAATGCGACAGAATGGGCAAGTAAGTCACAGGTGACCAGTAAGGGACAGGTGACCTAAGTTGGGGCTCCTGGCTTCACCGAGGGTTGGGAGAAGTAGTATGAGGAGGTGACAGAGGACAATGGAAGAGTCTGGTCTGCCTAACTTACCAGCGGTAGTGATACGAAAGCAGGTGGGAGGGACGCCAGGAAAGTAGAAAAGTATAAACAATGAATCCCTGATCAAGCTGTCAGGCAACCTCTGTTGTCACAAAACATGCCTGGAGTGGCTTCCTGAGAACCCAAACATGGGCTCTTGGAGAGCAGGATGGATAAACAGGTCAGAGTGCAGTCTAGCCTGAGACCGAGGCCATGGGCACTGCGGGTTCTATTCTTGATCGCCAGCTTTTTATCTGCGGCCCCAGATATTACCTGGGGACCGATCAGCCGCTTCCTTCATAGAAACCTTTCGTTCAGGAATTTTGCTTGCAGGGCTTTATGTCTGCTCTTTATTGCTCGTTACACAGAGAATTTCAAGATATATCTTCTTCTGGGTCTCTGCCCTCTAACAGCTTACAAAATAAGGCAGAGTAGATAAGACATGTACACAATGCTGCTTTTGTGGGGGAGTGAACGGGAATGCTGCTCTGGAGCCATCTTTGCAAAAGTATGCACCCTTAGAACAGTGTTCCAAAGTCTCTTTTTAACACTGATAGTTAATATTCATATCAAATAGTAAAAGCTGTTTGCATTTAGAGACATTTTAAATACCTTCCCATATACCTTATTTCATCTAATTATAGATACCATCAATAGAAGATGCACTTTTATTTTTGTATACCAGCAAGAAAGAAAAAAATAAACTTCTATTGACTGAAAAATGCACCTTGATTTCAGAGATATTAACATGTGAAAAAATGTGCATCTTAGAATTGATGCAATATTAGGCTTAAAGGAATCTCATTTTCATCAGCTTCTTGCCATATGTCAGAGAAAAGCACCTTACCTTCTCTGCAAATCCTATGTGAGGCCAGCCTGCTTTACAGTTAATATCACCGAAGAAAATCTAAGAGGAAGGAAAGGAAGGGGGAAAGATGGATTTAACGTTTATATGGATGAGATCCTGTATGGATAAGCATGTCTATTCATCCCACCTCTGCTTCCTGGGTCTGCTAAATAATTGAGCTCAGCATTAATGGAAAGGGATCTGGGGAGGGGGAAGGATGTGCCTTCTAGACCCATTTTGTACAGAAAGATTTGCCTGTACCTAAGGCAGCACATGGGCTGTGCTACAGGAATGGTTCCAGCAGTAGAACTGGATGAAAGCTTTGTAGAAAAGGCATTTGATCTGAGCTTGAAGCATCTCAAGACTGAAAATGCAGGAAGACAGGAAGACATGCAGCATGGTTGGGTGCTTGTGCCACCTTCTTAGTGACAGCAGACAGTGGGCAACAAAGCTGGAGAAAGAGGAAGGCATGCAAACAAACGGTTAAGGATTTTGTACCTTCTTAGGCTGGCAGTGGGCCACCATAAGGTTTTAGGTTTAGCATTTTGACGGCGGGTGGCGGGGGGGACAGCACTTCAGAAAAAAAAGAAACAGAATTTCAAGATGACAAATTTGCAGTTCTGTGTATAGTAAACTCAATGGGAAAAGGTAAAAGTTGAAAGGACTAATGAAAATAAAAACTAATATTAAAAAATTTTTTATTTAAATATAGTTGATTTACAATGTTGTGTTAATTTCTGCTGCACAGCGAAGTGACTCAGTTATATGCATATATACGTTATTTTCTAAAATATTCTTTTCCACTATGGTTTATCCCAGGACATTGAATATAGTTCCCTGTGCTATAGAGTTGGACCTTGTTGTTTATCCATTCTATATGTAATAGTTTGCATCCACTAACCCCAGACTCCCAGTCCATCCCTCCCCCACTCAACCTCCCCCTTGGCAACCACAAGTCTGTTCTCTGTGTCTGTGAGTCTCTTTCTGAAAACTAACATTTATTGAATGCACTATTGACAGAAACAGCAAACTAAAGGAAAGAGCTGTTCTGAGACAGCAGTGGTAGAAATAATTGATTTGGAGGATAAATTTGAGATAATAGAAAAACTAGCCATGAAGTGAATTGGAGACATAGAAATGATGCTGGGGAGAGAAAGGATGTCAGTCAGATTTGGGAGTCGTTTTTATAGAGGTGCAAGGTGAGTCAGGGGGTTCTGAAGTCATAGGAAAAGGTGATATTTAGAATGTAGACGCTCCCCAACTTAGAAACGAGATGCTCCAGAAAAACATGTTTGAATTCCAGGAGGCTTTGTCCCCCTAGACGCAAACACATAAATGTTGGTTGGAGTTCCACACATGTCCACAAACACGTAAATTACTCATAATTTGGTTAAAATATTGGGGGAGGGGGGAGAAAAAGAAAAGGTAATATTTAGAAGGGAGGCACTTTAGGACCTCAATTAAGAAATTGTTTTTTCATGGGCTTCCCTGGCGGCGCAGTGGTTGAGAGTCCGCCTGCCGATGCAGGGGACACGGGTTCGTGCCCCAGTCTGGGAAGATCCCACGTGCCGCGGAGTGGCTGGGCCCATGAGCCATGGCCACTGAGCCTGCGCGTCCGGAGCCTGTGCTCCGCAATGGGAGAGGCCACAACAGTGAGATGCCCGCGTAAAAAGAAATTGTTTTTTCAGAAATAGACTCACAGACATAGAAAACAAACTTATGGTTACCAGAGGGGAAAGGGGAAGGAGGGATAAACTAGGAGTTTGGGTTAGCAAATACAAACTACAATATATAAAATAGATAAACAAAATAAACAACAAGGTCCTACTGTATAGCACAGGGAACAATATTCAATATCTTGTAGTAACCTATGATGGAAAAGAATCTGAGAAAGAGTGTATGTGTATACACACACACACACACACACACACACACACACACACACACACACACACTCTTTGCTGTGTACCAGAAATATAACATTGGAAATCAACTGTACTTCAACTTAGAAAAAAAGAAATCATTTTTTAAATTAGAAAATATTTGAAATATGCAGAATAGTACAGAGAACAATTTAATACACACCTTGTACCTACCTCCCAGATATTTCAAATGTCAGTCTTTTGATATATTTGCTTCAGATTCGTTTTTTACATTTTCTCCTAGAGAAAAACCAAACACAGATAAAACAGATCATCCGCACTCCCTCTCTCCTTCCCTGGAGGTAAGCACGATTCTCCTATTGCTCTGCGGCCCTTCTAATTATTTTTGTACTCTTTATGACGTAGGGAGACAGACAAAAATATTATGTTAGATGTTTTAAGTTATTTATATACATGATGTAATAACATACATGTTCTTTTGCAATTTTCATTTCATTCAATATTCATATTATGTTTTGGAAAATCATCCATAATTATATATAATTATGGATATATATATGAATCATATATATGAATTATGTATAATTATATATAATAATGGAACACATTCATTTAACGTCTATGTAGTCTGCCATTATAATGACTATGTCATGAATTATTTCTCCATTTTTTCCTAGTTTTAACTATTATAAACAATGCTGTAATGAACATCAAAGTATGTGTTCGAAGTATACCTTGTGCACTTGCCGCAGACTTTCTGAGGGATATATATTGAGAAGTAGAATCCTAGGTTGTAGGATATAAACATTTCTAGCAGATATTGCCAAATTGCTTTCTAAATATATGTATTAAACTCTATATCTCCACTAATACTTTGTATTGCCAGACTTTAAAATGTTTGCTCATCTAATGGCATAAATTGGTGTCTTGTTTTGTAATTTGCATTTTTCTGGTCACCAGTGAGTGTGGGCATTGGTCATTCAAGCTTCCCCTTCTAGGAATGGAATTGCTTGTTCTAATTTATGCCCTTGTTTTCTATGAGGTTGATGATTTTTTTAAACTGATTTGTAATTTTTATATATTTTGGATAGGAATCATTTGTCAGATACATATGTTCTAAATATCTTCTCCAGTGTAGGTCTTGTCTTTTAACACTATTCACAGTGCCTTTATTTTTTTTATTATGAAAACATCCAATCATCCACAAAAGCTGAAAGAACAGACTCAACCATTAACAATGCTTTGTGTCACTCATCTTATCTCTTTTTTCTTTCTTATATTTCTGCTAACATATTTTATAGCAAATCCCAGATGGTATGTCGTTTCACTGCTATGTCCTTCGTAAGCATCTATACCACTATGGACATTTTCTTACATTGTCATCATGCCATGATGATACCTATCAAAATTAGCAATTATTCCTTCATATCACCTAATATATGATGATTTGGGATACATGGAAGTTTTTAATTGGGCCTCATTTTTTTTAAAATTTGTTTATTTTTTAATTTTTGGCTGTGCTGGGTTTTCGTGGCTGCGCGTGGGCTTTCTCTAGTTGCAGCGAGCGGGGGCTACTCTTCATTGTGGTGCGCAGGCTTCTCATTGTGGTGGCTTCTCTTGTTGGGGAGCACGGGCTCTAGGTGTGCGGGCTTCAGTAGTTGTGGCACATGGGCTCAGTAGTTGTGGCTCACGGGCTCTAGAGCGCAGGCTCAGCAGCAGTAGCACATGGACTTAGTTGCTCCGCGGCATGTGGGATCTTCCCAGACGAGGGCTCGAACCTGTGTCCCCTGCATTGGCAGGCAGATTCTTAACCACTGGACCACGAGGGAAGTCCCTGGGCCTCAATTTTTCTACTGTAAGACACAGATGTAACATTGCCTGGCCTGGGGTTATGATAGCTGTACTTCCTATGTGAGGACGACCCACGGGGTGTTCCATGATGACCAATGGCAGGTCCTTCTTCAAGAAGCAGGCAGGCCTTTGCACACCTTGGGGAGACATGAGATGCTGTCAGTCTGTATTCTGACAGCTGCTCACAAAGCCTCTGATGACTTGAACCACTATCTCTGACACTTCTGTTAGAAAACAGCCATCAGCTTCAGAGAAGGTGGTCTTCCTGATGCTAGTATTTCCTGATGCTTCCTTGTGAGGCCAGTGCGAGTCCACACATAAATTCTTCATATCCCCGAGGGAAGAGGGGAGTCAGAGAAACCCAACTAGAGTCAGGATGGTTTGGGGGATGAGCTGGGTTAATTCCTCTGCCATGTTCCCAGAATAAAGAAAACAGACGTTTACTGGGAAAAGAAAGGGCTTGAATACAAATACTAGAACAGTGTGTTCTGTGAATCCCTTTACTCAGAAAAAAAGGGTATGGATTTCTCTCTACCTGCTCAACATGGCAAAAGACCCTGAGTTACTGGAATTAATGGGAAGACTGGAGCAGCTCTGGATAAGACACCAGTGAGGTAATGTCTGGTTTTTGTTCAATATCCCAAATAGATTACTCACGCTTGCTAGATAAAAGGTAAAGACACTGTCGTGTATAAACACAAACCCTGCTGAAAACAGGGCCCCTGCTGGTTCCTGGGCTGGGGATCCCCTAGGCTGCCCCGAAGACCAGTGACCTTGGCATCACAGGTAAACCTGTCGTCACAGGAAAACCAGTCAGCTCTGTGATCTTGGCACAGAAACTCTTATTTGCTAGGACCCCAGGCCACCAGTGAGAGCAGGGATACCCATATCAGATGAAGCCAGAAAGAAGGGTCATGTGAAAGGTCCTTTCTCTTTGTCTTCAGGAGAAGACTTAGTCTGGCCCAAAAGGCTCCACTCAGCTCCTCTGACCCTCTGGGAGCCATTCCCAGAGAATTTTGTGCCTGGAGCAATTCCTTTCATTTAAAGCACTTTACAGTTGACAAAGAATTTCCTCATTGATCCTCACAAGATAAGCAGTTTACAATGAGGCCCCATAGGTTAAGTGATAGGTTAAGTGACTGGGCAGAACCTCCAACCCAGAATGTGGACACCAAGCTCAGGGGTGCTTTCCTCCATCCACCGAGAGGGTTGGATAACCGTCTCCTAGGCAGTCCCTGTTGACCTTACAGTGTGGGGTTGTCAGAGGCCTGGGAGAGGCTTAGAAGAGAGCAAGGGATCATTTTCCGGTGCCTGGGGTTCAGCCCAGGCATTCCTTCATGTCACCGCATCACCCCCCAGCATCCTGCCAGGGTACCATCTCTCTCGTCCCCACCCAAGGCCACAGGCTGCCATTGCAGAGAACAGACCAGCTGCCCAGTGCTGGGCTCCGAGGCAGAGCTTCTGTTCTGGAAAGAGACTAAAGGAGTGCCAGGGAAGTGGACCGATTTCCCCAAGGATTCTTGCTTCAGCCAAGTCATCCCACACACTCTCTGTGGTAGGGTCCTTGAGATTTCATTTCACAACTTCCTGGCGGATACCAGGGCAGCGGATGGTAATCCCATTAGAGTTGGCCAGTCTCCCAAACAGGCGGGAATCCTGCTCCATCTGCTGCAGACTTCCTCCTCCCTCACACGGCTGCCAGGCCAGCCGGGGCCATAATCTTGGTGGCAAGCTCTGAAACCTCGCCAAGAAGTCTCTCCAGGACACCTGAAGGCAGCTCACGGTAATGAGCAGTGAGGCTGCCGCGCTCCCCGCACTACCACCCCCCAATCCGGCCTTTCCCCTCAGTCAAAGGATGTGAATGCTCCCCACCCACCTCCGTTAACAAGCTCATGCTTTGTGCAGAGCCTGCCTTACAGAAGCCCTGCGGCACAGACAAGCTCCTAGGAGCTTGAAGCTCCTCCAGGACCCGGAGGGACCGGTCTGCACAGGGGAATGTGTGTCCTCAACCCATCTCATCATATCATCCAGAAAACTTCACCTCTGAGCAGCCCAACCCTTCTCACGAGGCTTCTTACTGCTCCCAGATCCTCCTTCTGAAGAAATCACCAGCCTCCCATGGGGTCACAAGGCTTCAGTAACCAGGAACTAAACAGCATGGAAATGTGATGAATTGCATGGAGGCAAAACAGGACCACAGCAGTACCTGCTGTTATCAAAGCCAGACCAAAGTCCTGCCTGCTTGGTCGTCTTTCAGTTACCCAGGCTATTGGTGGGTATGAGGTCGGGGAGGCTGTGGTAGAGAGAAAATCACAATTTTTAAAATAAACACATTTAGAATATGTTATTTATCTCAATCTTAGAATGAAACTGTCTGGGACATAGTAGATTCAAATGTTGGTTTTTCTGAGGTTGGGAGGGAAGATATGATTATCCCCACTCTACAAAGAAACAAACCAAGGCCATAATTACTCAAGATTAAAAAACATATATATATATATATATATTACACTAACAATGAAATATCAGGAAGAGAAAGTAAAAAAAAAATTGTGTTTAAAATCACATTAAAAAATTCCTTGGTTAGGAATAAACCTAATCAAGGAGGTGAAAGACTTACATGCTGAGAACTATAAAACATTGATAAAGGAAATCGAAGATGATTCAAGGAAATGGAAAGATATCCCATGCTCTTGGATTGGATGAATTAATATAGTTAAAATGGCCATACTACCCAAAGCAATCTACAGATTTAATGTGATCCCTATCAAATTACCTATGACATTTCCCACAGACTAGAATTAAATAATCCTAAAATCTCTATGGAAGCACAAAAGACCCAGAATTGCCACAGTAATCCTGAGGAAAAAGAACAAAGCTGGAGGAATAACCTTCCAGACTTCAGACAATACTACAAAGCTACAGTAATCAAAACATTGTGGTGTTGGCACAGAAACAGACATATAGATCAGTGGAACAGAATAGAGAGCCCAGAAATAAACCCACACACCTAGGGTCAATTAATCTTTGACAAAGGAGGCAAGAATATACAATGGAGAAAAGACAGTTTCTTCAGCAACGGGTGTTGGGAAAGCTGGACAGCTGCATGTAAATCAATGAATTTAGAACACTCCTTCACACCATAGATAAAAATAAACTCAAAATGGCTTAAAGACTTAAATATGACATGACACCATAAAACTCCTAGATGAGAACATAGGCAAAACATTCTCTGACACAAATTGTAGCAGTCTTTTCTTAGGTCAGTCTCCCAAGGCAATAGAAATAAAAGCAAAAAGAAACAAATAGAACCTAATCAAACTTAAAACATTTTGCACAGCAAAGGAAACCATAAACAAAAACAGAAAGACAACCTACTACTAGGAGAAAATATTTGCAAATGATGTGACTGACAATTTGGGCTTAATTTCCAAAATACACAAGCAGCTCATACAATTCAATAACAGAAGAACAAAAAGCCCAACCAAAAAATGGGCAGAAGACCTAAATAGACGTTTGTCCAAAGGAGACATACAGATGGCCAAGAGGCACATGAAAAGATGCTTAACATCGCTAATTATTAGAGGAAAGCAAATCAAAACTACAATGAGGTATCACCTTGCACTTGTCAGAATGGCCATCATCAAAAAGTCTACAAATAATAAATGCTGGAGAGGGTGTGGAGAAAAGGGAACCCTCCTACACTGTTGGTGGGATGTAAATTGGTGCAGCCACTATGGAAAACAGCCTAGAGGTTACTTAAAAAACTAAAAATAGAGTTACCATATGATCCTGCAATCCCACTCCTGGGCATATATGCAGAAAAGACGAAAGCTCTATTTCAAAAAGACACATGCATCCCAATGTTCATAGCAGCACTATTTACAATAGCCAAGACATGGAAGCAAACTAACTGTCCATTGACAGATGGATGGATAAAGAAGGTGTGGTACACACACACACACACACACACACACACACACACACACACAGCAGAATATTACTCAGCCACAAAAAAGAATGAAATAATGCCACTTGCAGCATCGTGGATGGACCTAGAGAATACCACACTAAGTGAAGTAAGTCAGACAGAGAAAGACAATATATGATAGCACTTATATGTGGAATCTAAAAAATAGTCAGGGTCTTCCCTGGTGGCGCAGTGGTTGAGAGTCCGCCTGCTGATGCAGGGGACACGGGTTCGTGCCCCGGTCCGGGAAGATCCCACATGCTGCGGAGCGGCTGGGCCCATGAGCCATGGCCGCTGAGGCTGCACATCCGGAGCCTGTGCTCCGCAACAGGAGAGGCCACAACAGTGAGAGGCCCGCGTACCGCAAAAAAAAAAAAAAAAAAAAAAAAAAAAAAGTCAAATGAACTTATTTACAAAACAGAAACAGACTCACAATGAGAAAATGAACTTATGGTTATCAAGTGGGAAGCAAGGGTGGGATAAACTGGGAGTATGGGATTAACAGATGCACGTGAGTATATATAAAATAGATAAACAACAAGGATTTACTGTATAGCACAGGGAACTATATTCAATATCTTGTAAGAAAATATAATGGAAAAGAATCAAGGGAAAAAAGAATATATCTATACATATATGTATATATAACTGAATCGCTTTGCTGTACACCTGAAACTAACACAATATTATAAATCAACTACACTTACATTTAAAATAAAGTATATATATATATATATATATATATATGTATATGGTAGTGGCCCCTAGGCTCAAAAGAGCTTTCCTGGCTGCACATGTCCAGATCCCAGAATCCTGGGGTACATACCTTACCTCTTCCTTCCTCTTAAGTCCTTCATCCAATTAGTCCTCTCGACACTATAGCTTTAACCTATCTCAGATGTGTACCACCCTCACTCCTCCTGGCGCGGTTCGAAGCACTTTAAATCTAGTAACTAATTTATCCTCATAAAACACTAAAGTAGGTATCGTTATTATTCTCATTCTACCGATGAGGAAACTGGTGCACGTAGTGGTGAAGTAATTTGTCCAAAGTCACATGCTTCTAAGTGGCAGAGCAGGAACCTGAGCCAGGTGGTCTGGCTCCTGAGTCTGGGCTCTTGACCACTGCGTTAGGTCAGCTCTCACTCACTTTGTTCTCAGTGCCTGCCTATCTCAGACATTAGTCATTAAGTCCCTTGAAGGCAAAGATCATCTTTTTATCCTTATCCCCGAGCCCTAAGAACAATGTTTGGCACACAATACTTGCTCAATAAGTGTCTGCTGTATAAACGGGTCGGCAACTGGGAAGGAGGGAAGCTGAAGAAAGGCCATCCTGTTTAAACCTAAACTCTCAGAGCTCAAACTGGTCGTGAATTCTTTCCTCTGCTTTTATCCAAGATATTAAATGGCCACAAAAACAGGTCATTGATCCCACTGAGTCCACTTCTGATGAACTTTGAGGAAGCAGCCCTCCCGGGGGCAACAGCAGAACCCAAGGACCGGATGCAGAGCTCCCGGGGCACCCCGCCTGAGGTCCAACTTCAGTCTCCCAGGACTGCACTTCTGGGTCTGGGCTTAGAATCAATAGGCTCCCCACAAAAACTGGAAATCCTACTCGCAGGTTCTATGCTGATGTGCTGAGTTGGAATCAAATGACGAGGACCTCCCAGAACGTCCCAGTGAATCAGCTGCTCAGTTTGGGACGAATCCAGAACATGTGCCCGTGAAGGGTAGCACGTTGCAAATTGAGATCTAACATGAGCCATCTGGTCTGGAGAAACGGCCAACTGGAGGGATGAGGGCCTGGAAACCTCCCAGAGAGCAAACTTATCTGGGGGAAATGATGAGTCAGCTCTGCCCAGAAACAAAAGGCTTCCCTAAAGCCCTTTGCAATAGGCCCCACAGCATCTCTTCTTGGAGGCGTCAGAGTTGGGCAACTCCATCTAAAGGTTACCTTTGAATTCAAGGCTCTAAGATGCCTGGTCCCGGGCTCAGCATGGACCTGGGTACCATAAACCTGCATTGCCGTGTTGGGGACAGCATGGGGTGCAGAGAATCATTTCACAGCCAGACAGATGTGCCAGGCAAGACGTGACGGGAAGTACTGGACTGGTCGGGGACCAGCATTTTCCCCTAAAATCAAGACAGCTTAGCCTTGATCCTGGAGGACAACTTTCTTCTGTGTCTTCTCCCAGCCATAGTCACTGTTGCCTGTAAAAAAAGTAAAAAGCAAACCAATTACCAGGTCTAATTATCTCCCTTCTTTCTCCTCTTGGTAGCCGCTGCCGAGGCTCTTGCCAAAACTCTGCTTCACCAACACCCTGATCCAAAAAGCCCCAAGTTAGCGAGAGAAGGCTTTGCCAGCGCAGAGCAGCTGTAAGGCTTCCCAACACCAAGACGGGGTGCAGGAGTTCAGCACAGGAGCTTCAAAGCAACTCTCTCCCAGGAGACCCCTTGGCCTCCGCGTGCGGACAGAAAAGAAGTAGTGGCGCTGGCCACCTGGAACTGCACCAGACAATGAGGCAGTGGCCACCAGCAGCCACTTGCCCTGACTGCCCACCCACCCCGGGAAGTGAGGAAGCTGTTTAAAGGCTCATTTGTGCTGGTAGTGGGAGCTGCCAGGTAAGGGTGAGCTCCACGGCCATTTCTGTCCAGGCTTGCTTAGAGCTGAGCCCGAGCCCCCCAGCTGAGCTTAGCTGGGAGGTGGGCCAAGGGCTCTCAAGGGGACACTGGGAAGCCCTCCAGGCACCACGCCAGTGCCTGTGCACACCTCCTTGCGCTTCCAAAGTAGCTGTCCTGTCTCTGCCCAGCCAGAGACCTGTTAGTCTCCTCTTGCTTGGAGCCAGAGGTAGCTCACTCCTGAAGGATGCCCTGGAGGCTCTCTTTGACTCTTGCCATAGTGACAGCCTCTAAAACCCCAGTCGCCTCGGGGGCCTGGCCTTGTGGGAGCCACCAGGAGGCCATCTACTCAGCCTCCAACATTGCAGCCTCAGGGGAAGAAGGACCAGGTGCAGTTCACGAAACCTGAGAAGAAGCTGGAGTGCCTTTGGGCTGGTGCTTTGAGAACAGGCAGGTATTGTGTGGTTGGGTACAGAGCGGGTATAGAATACCCATCAGTTCACATACAAACACCATCCCAGCCTTGAGCAGGGAGGGAGCAAGGGCCTTCCAGGAGCCTGGGTGATCTCCAACAAGAACGGAAGAAGGAAGGCTGTGTCCATGAGGAGGGTGGTGACCCACACCCAGAAGAAAGCAGGCCCAGACGCCAAGACGGACATGCTTCCCAGCCCTCACCCCAACGCACACAACAATTCCATAGATCTCAGAACATATGCCTGAGACACCTCCGCGGATACGGAAATTCCATCGGTCAGGGATCAAAGAATGTTTTCCTAAAATCCTTTGGTAGGGATTAGTTTCTCCACATGTCATCATGCTGGCCATCAGCAAATAATTACTGTCTGTGTGGTCAAAGGTCAGTGTGGGCCCTCCCAGCCCCTGCATCCTGAAGACAGACTGTAAAGGGCAGCAAAGCTTAGCTAGATCTCCAGCAACCAGACACAGCTGGCTTGCAACTGGTCAAACACAGGAGACACAGAACACCTCATCTCTGTGCTGAAGTCAAAGCTTTGCATGTCTTACCATTTTTCTCTTTCACAGTGGCTGGAAGGCTGGGAAAGGTGAGAAGGGAATAAAAGCAGGAGAGAAATTGGGTGAGAGCACAATGGCGTGTGGAGAGAGTGATAATAGAGTGAGAGGTAGTGGGCCTCGGGGAGGGAGCTGTGGGAGGGCGGCTCCCAGGTCTGAGTGGGGAAGGAGACAGGCAGACACCTAATCAGTCATTGTTTCCCCTGGGGCTGGGCTTATCTTCTCCATCTGTCCTCCCACAGTCAGCCAGGGCTCCGGACTTGGTAGGTTTCCCTTTCTCCCTTTACTTACCGTGATGAAGGGTGTAGTTATCAATGTCCTGGTTCCTGCAGCCCCAGGCGGCCACACGAAGATCCCAGGTCAGTCCCTCACCCTGTGGCCTCTAAAACAGATAAAATCCAGGCCGAGGATGTGGGAGGACCTTCCTCACCGTCTTTCCAGTCATCAGTGGCCACTCCAATGCCCTCTTTCGCAACTGGTCATCTCTGCCACTAAGGTCGCCGTGTTCTGAGTACCCCAGCCTCCCCCTGGAGAAGGGCTGCACCCGCTCCTTAAAAGTTTGTCTCTGTGCCTTTGCTTACACCTTCTCTGTATCCTAAAGCCTGCCCATTCCATCTGTCATAATCTGACCTTTATTTTTAAAATCCAGCTCCTCTGTGCAGCTTTTCCTGATTCCCATTCCCAATTAACCTGTCCCTTCTCTGCTCAGAATTTTGTGACTTGAATGTAAACACTGCTTATGAAAGCCAGTAGTGCTTACAGCTGTAGCCTTCTTCATGCTGTGTCCATCCCCCCTCACAAAACTCCAGCGAGTACCAGGTAGACACTTAGGACATGTTGATTGACTTGTTGGACTTGAGGACATGACAGCTGTGATCAATCAAGAGTCCACAGTCACCATTTCCCAGGCCACCGGGACAGTTTCCACAGCAGAGCCTGCTGCTGAGTGGAGATGTCCTCCGAGTTATTTATTTATGCAGTTATTAGTGTTACTTTTATTGTTTGTATTATTGATATTCTTTTCTTGTCATTTCGCAGAGCATCCTTGATCAAGTATTCTGCTTTCTTTGCCAACTGCACCTCCCTTCCCTCTGCCAAACTGACTCTCGTTTTCCTCTTCCTTAAGAAGGCACATAGGGAGGGTGGGAGGGAGGGAGACGCAAGAGGGCAGAGATATGGGAACATACGTATATGTATAACTGATTCACTTTGTTATAAAGCAGAAACTAACACACCATTGTAAAGCAATGATACTCCAATAAAAATGTTTAAAAAAAGGCACAATTCTCTATCTTAAGAACAAAACAGAACAAAATAAAACTTTGATCCCCTAACTGTCTTGGATTTATTTTATTGCAAAACTTCTTAAGTAATATGTATGTTAGTGTCCTGAGATTTGTTTTCCACTTCATAATTTTACTGAGTTTATATACTTAAGACTATTCTCTAATTTTCTTATTATCTTTCAAATCCAAAGGGATTTTCTTTTTTTCTTATTAGTTATCCATTTTATACATATTAGTGTATATATGTCAATTTATTATTTTTTTACATCTTTATTGGAGTATAATTGCTCTACAATGGTGTGTTAGTTTCTGCTTTATAACAAAGTGAATCAGTTATACATATACGTATGTTCCCATATCTCTTCCCTCAATTTATTATTAATTATATGTTGATTTATTAATTAACGCAAACACTGTTCATCCAAATGCTCTAGGGCACAGTCTAAAAAGAAATCCAGAACATTTGTAAAACACGATAAAAATAACATTTACCAGCCTAGGAATAACTGAAGTTCTATTTCTAGACCTTTTGTTCCAGCAGTGATCCCCTCCCTCCCCAACCGCAGCCCCCATAACCCCCTACCAGTTGGTTGTCCCCTTTTCCCACCTTCCCCACCGTGCTTCTTTGGTGATGAACAGAATTCCTGCCAGTGATTGCTAATTGGGTTAATGGAGTGACTGCGTAATTGTCCTCTCCCTGCAGCCCAGCCCACCACACTGGCTGCTCTCTGACTACCTGCCTCTCATCTGTTCCAGGATCACTAATTTGCAACAATGACTTGCATTGTCGTCCACAGCTGGGACTTTGGGGTTTTAAGTGAATCTCCCTAAGGCCGAGAACAGAAGATGCTGCTATTTTGGTTTGTCTCATCTACAATGGGGCCATTCTCTGGGGTTTCTGGGCAGTGCGGGGCTGCCCGGGTGAAGGGGAAATCTGAGCAGTGATGGGACCCAGGCCAGAGCGCAGTGTGCTGAGGAGGGAGGGGAGCGGGCGGGGGTAAAATTCTGACCTTTTTCCCCCAGCGACTTCGGTTTACATTTCATTTTAATCAGTTTCAGAGGAAACTGACAAGGCAGGAGCCTCGGAATCTCAGTGCCCCCTGCCATTGGCCTCCCGTCTCCAGAGCACAGCCGCCAGGGTTGGGCAGCTTCTGACCTGGCCTGACCCACCTTTCCCCAGAGGAGGCAATACTGAGGGTGGCCTTTCTGATCCCCAAGGCTCAATGGGAGCCTGTTCTCTCTCAACACCCTTGGACAAAACAAGGCTTTTCCCCCCTTGTTTTTTGAGGTGTTTTCATTCTGCTTGAAATCTGTTTCACCTTAAAGGGAGAATTACCTGCCCAAAGTACGGCAATGTTAGCATCCTTGGCATGGGGTTCAACTGGGGCAGCGAGAGGCAGCCTCCATGAACTCTGCCATATGCCTGGGGGACGGCTTTGTCGGTGAGGGTGGCATGAGGGTGCTAGCACAACCTTTGGTCTCTAAGCCCCTCTGAGCATGGCTCTGGGAAGGGGCTTTGTTTCTTAGGGTGACTTCTATCTCAGCCTGCGTCCCTCCCTCCATCCCTCCCTTTCCTACCCCGAGCCTGCAGCCTCAAGGTGATCCTTACTGTTCCTATGCAGCTCCGGGGGGGCTTCTCATCACAGAATCTGCTGGATGTGGGTCCTGGAGGTCAGCTCTGGGCTTCATACAGTCACACTCTTGTCTTTACCTCCTGACCACCCCTCCCCCCCAAATACCTGGGAGGGCAGGGGATGCTTAGACCTGCTTGAATCCCCATCAGTATTTGTTTCGGCCTCCAGTTTTGATTATTTATAAACTTGCCTTATCCCTGCAGCCTGCTCTGCTCTCATCAGCGTGTAAGCTTTTCACGCACATCTTTGTTTTCAGTGTAGAACACCTGGTAGCGTGACTGACAGGGAAGAGGTGCTCGATAAGTAATGAATGAATTAAACTGGGTTGGAAGTTCCTGGCAATTAAGTAAGAGCTGAGGCTTTCTCCGAAAAGGAAAAGTTGAGATTGAGCAAAAGGTAATACAGCGCACCAGTAACCTCCTCAGCTAAACTAGGGGTGTGCTGCATGCGGACCATGAAAAGGCTGAAGTCAGCAGTCAGGGACCCGTCTCCGCGTGACCGTCTGCACACCACTGCCCTCCACCGGACACTGGGCCAAAGCTGCCCCCGACCTGCAGCTGCGTCAGGATGTCCTCAGGTTTCCTTCCCTCCCCGTTCTGGATCCAACTCCTGGGCAAACCGGTTTCTCAGTTGCCTTCTCTTACCAGGTTTGTTACACTCTGACTGCTCTGCCTTGAATCCATGAGACCTGGGAAGGCACAAGAGGAACAGCGGCTTCTTTGACTCCGGTGTATCGTGGGTTCCACAAATGCTTATTGCATGAAAATCAACAGAGTAACACGCAGTTCCTGGCGTGCCAGCAGCACTGTGGACTGTCATTATGATTGTTAAGTAAGAAGCCACTTAAGAACCTACTCCTATTCGTAGTCTACAACCACTATGGTGCTGACAGGTTTTAGAAGACAACCGAGGAGGACAAAAAGCTCCAAGGAAAGAATTTGGAAACAATCAGTCATTTCTAACTTAAAAACAACAACAGACCTTCCTCCTTAGGGGAAAGAGAGAGGAACAGAAGAGTAAACACATGTATCGCCAAATCTTGTGGAATGGACTGCTCTCTGCTGTACTGTGACACATTTTCTGTCTTTAATTGTAGATATTTGAGAATTTGCCTTATTATCTCTGCCCCTGACCTCACTAGCTTATAAATATTTTGCCCAACACAATCACTGGCCCTTGAAAGTTCTGCGATACATAGGTATTGAATTCCTGGCAGTCAAATATAATATACGAGTGGCTAATAATTTGCCAAATGGCAATAGTAAAATAAGTTTAAAAGGAGGCATCACATTTATGGCTTATAAATTGCTTCAATTTGCTGAAAAATTGTTTTCACCTCCCAAAATTAAACTCTGGGGTTAGCCCCGGGATCTGGCAGGCTTTTGGATATATGAATCTGAAGCTCAGGGAGGAAGCCTGGACTAAGCAACATGGAGGTGGAAGTGGAAACCCAAAGAACGACAGAAAGAACTACAGAGAGTGCAAAGTCTGGTATCTTGGGGCCCAGTGCTCAAGTTCTGAAGGGCCAAAAGGGCACAGGAGGCTAAGACAGAGCCAGAGTGGGAAAAGCCAGAAAGGTCCAAGGAGGAGCAAAGAAGGATGGAGTCAAAAAAGCCAAGCAGCTGGGAAATTGTAAGGATTACGGGGTGGTCCATGGCCTCAGATGCAGCTGAATAATCTGGTCAAGAAAAGATTGAGAGCTGTCTGCTGGATTGGGAAATACGAAGGTCACTAGTGACCCTGAGAGCAGTTGGTGACCTCGTGAAAGCAACTTCAGTTGAGGGGTGTGGTGGGCACAGAGTGGAAGACACTGTAGTGGGAATGGAATCGAATGGGAGGCAAGGACAAGAAAACAATCACAGGAGGCAACCAATGCAGGCGAAAGAACAAGGGCTTTTGGTTTTGACCTTGCACCCAGGCTGGGCTCCACCCATCCAGCTTCCCTACTGTCACTAGTGACATGTTCTAAAAATCAAAATTAATCATACCACTTCCTGTTGTTATTAACATCTGCTAGCTTGCCAGTTCCTGAACAATGGAGAGCATAGTCCAGTGCCAATCTGTTTCGTATAATTTATTTCTCAGACTTGGTTTCTTCATCACTTGTAAAGGAGAGTCGCACAGGTCCATAATCCCTTATCCAAAATCCTTGCAGACACCTATCTTTCGGAATTCACAGCTTGCTGGATTCTAGAAAGGTAATATGGTACACATGCCATATATTACATAATACCTCCAGCAGAGACTAGGCTCCACTCTATAATCAAATACACCAAGTTGGACAAATAAAGACTACAAATAGCCTTATGAGAGGTCAGGTCAAGTTTTCCACCAAGATATCAAGATACTTCTGTTTTTCAGAGCTTTTCAGATTTTCGGAATTATGATAAGGGCTCGTGGACCACCCTCACAGGGTTGTTTTAGTGCTCAAATGAGATACGTGTGTGAAGATGAAGCCAAAAGGATAACCACAAAGGGTGCAGAGGCCCTGCTCTTCCTGACTCTGGGACTGAAAGGAATTTTTCTTTTGTGACGTGCAAGTGTGAGCAGTTTATAAAGGACACTCTTTGATAGCGCTTCGGAAGCTATTTCTCCACAGCTGGAAAGAATAACCTACTTTAAAGAATGCACCCAAGTGTGGCTGGGAACATTTGAATGAAGAAGGGCCTCTCCCTTCTTCCTCATCTTGATTTCTCTCTCTCCTTAGGGGCTGGGCTGGGCTAAGCTCGGGGGATACTGGAACTCATCATGGGAACCCTCACAATGGAAATCACTTCTTTATTGTCACCCTGCCTTCTAAGCTGTGATCTCGATGAGGCAGGGACGAGGTCTTTCTTGTTCACTGCCCGGTCTCCAGTGCCTAGCACAGCTCCTGGGGCTTACCCAGGGTGGGCACTTGATATATGTTTTGCTGAATTGAATTGATCTCTTATGCTCCTCATTGTGATGAATGCAAAGTTGGCATTGTCTTCACTCCCATTGTTTTCACCTTCAGGCAAAAACCCCTCCTCCCGGAGGGTCATTATTTCTGACTCTGCCCTCTCTGCCTCGTCCTTTACGGCTCCCCCAACCCCGTTCTCATTAACTGAGGATTTGGGCCGCTGGCTCACAGCCTTCTCCTACATCCTTTCCCCTTTCTTACTCATATGTGACTTTGATCCTTGTATGGACAACCCGGGAACCATTCTCCTCCAAAATGTTAAACCCCAATATCTCATCTGACCATAACTTCAGTTCCTCTTTCCTATTATATTACCTTCAGATTTCCTAGAGACCTGGTCCCTTAAGCTCTCTCTTTTGGCCCAATTAATTATCCCATGATTTATCACTTCAACTGCTCTCTTGCCTGTACCTTCAACATTTTTGTCCCCTTGTTCTTCTGCCTTGCATACCCTGCAAATCCCTACTATCTGCCTTTTCCATTCTAAGACCCAAGCTTCTGGATGGTGCTGGAGACCATCCAGATTGGGGCAGATTGGAGCAATTCCCAGGGTATGATCTACAGTTTCAGCTGGGCCTTCAACTCTGTTTGATATACTTTTTTTTAAGTTTCTGGTCTGCTTCCTTACTCATTTCACACAATGGCTTTTCTAAATCTTCTCAAGGCTCCAAACCCACTCTTGCCCTCCTACCTTAGAAGATGGGCTTGCCTCTTAGGTGGCAAAGAAAGTTTACCTTCTTGTCCTCGTATCTACATGTTCACCTATATCCTTACCCACCTTCCCCTCCTTCCCCACCACCTCAAAGGCAATGGTGAATCTTCTGTTTTCATACATCTGTGCCTTTAGTCCTCCCCTTCACGTTTCCCCTGAAATCTTGCTTTCCTCTTTCTCTTGTATTATTTAATCTCTTACAATTCCTTCTGTGAAAGTTATAAACAGGCACAAAATCTTTCCATCTTAAACAATAACACTTTCTTTACCGGTGTCTTTGGGCCATCTTCTTACCTCCTCTTCTTTTTTTTATTTTTATTTATTTAACATCTTTATTGGAGTATAATTGCGTTACATGTTGTGTTAGTTTCTGCTGTATAACAAAGTGAATCAGCTATACGTATACATATATCCCCATATCCCCTCCGTTTTGCGTCTCCCTCCCACCCTCCCTATCCCACCCCTCCAGGCGGTCACAAAGCACCAGCTGAGCTCGCTGTGCTATGCGGCTGCTCCCCGCTAGCTATCTATGTTACACTTGGTAGTGTATACATGTCCATGCCACTCTCTCACTTCGTCCCAGCTTACCCTTCCCCCTCCCCGTGTCCTCAAGTCCATTCTGTATGTCTGCGTCTTTATTCCTGTTCTGCCCCTAGGTTTGTCAGAACCATTGCTTTTTCTTTAGATTCCATATATATGCGTTAGCATAGGGTGTTTGTTTTTCTCTTTCTGACTTACTTCACTCTGTATGACAGACTCTAGGTCCATCCGCCTCACTACAAATAACTCAATTTCATATCTTTTTATTCACTTCCACTTCTGTTTGTGGTTAAGCTCTTATAAAGGAGAGTATAAAGCAACTGCCTTCACTTTTCTGCCTCTTTCAGTCGGTTCTACTCGAACCCCGGTCTGACTGAGGGTTCTCTGGTTGAGGGTCGCCAATGGCCTCCCAATGACTACAATCAGTGGACTCATTTTAGTTCTCTACGTACTTACTCCCTACCCGCCACCTGACACCACTGACTACTCCCTCCTCAAAACCTGCTCCCCGCCACTTCCCAGACACTCCTGGTCTCCTTTTATCCCTCTGATAATTTCTGCTTCGCCTCCTTTGTGAGCTCTACTCGCTCGCTCTAACCCTTTGTACATGTGGCTGTTTCACAGGCTTTGTCCTTAGTCTTCTCTTCTTATGCTGTGTCCTCTCCCCAGGAAGGCTCAACTAAGACCTATCTGCTGATGACTCCTATTTCATACCGCTCCTGGAGTTACCGATGGAGATACCCAGCTAAGTTACCAGACATCTTCACCTGCATGTCCCAAAGATATTTCAAACTCATCAAGTTCACAACTGAACTCACTGTCTTCCCCAATCTCCCCCAGACCTTTTCTTCTTCCCTTTCCCCTGCATCAGTCAATGGCATCACCACCTCCACTGGCCCAGGAATCATTCTACTTTTTCCTCTCCTGCATACCCCACATCATTCACTGAGTAAATCTCAAAACTGTTTCCTCCTCTCCATTCCTAAGCTAGTGCCTTAATTCAGATCCATGGCTTTTTTGTTGTTGTAAAATATTGGCTATATTCCTTGTGCTGTACAATATATCCTTTAAAACATTTTTTTGGGAGTATAGTTGTTTTACAATGTAGTCTTAGTTTCAGGTGCACAGCAAAGTGAACCAGTTGTACATATACAATATACCCACTCTTTTTTAGATTTCTTTTCCCATATAGGTCATTACACAGTACTGAGTAGAGCTCCCTGTGCTATACAGTAGGTCCTTTTTAGTTATCTATATGCCTGTATTACTGCATGAGCATCTTAAGAGGTCTCCCCATCTCCAGGTTTGCCACTTCACTTCAGTCTTTGTGTGAAGCTGGAGCCCTATAATATGCAAATCAGCTTAAAGCCCTTGCATGGGCAGGAAAACTAGAGTGGCAGAAAGCAGGTCAGTGATTGTCCGGGGTTAGGGGTGCAGGTGGTGGGATTGAATATAAAGAAGCATAAGGGAACTATTCTGGAGATAGAGATGTTCCTTATCTTGATTGTGGTATCTGGTATATGGGCATATATCCAATGGTTTTAATATATAAATGTGTGTGTGTGTGTCAAAATGCATCAACCTGTACATTTAAAACTGGTGTGTTTCATTGTACAAAAAAAAATTCTTCAATAAACTTGATTAAAGAAAAATACCCTTCTATACCACTCCATTGGCTGGAGAACAAAGTTCAAATGTCTTCTCCTGGCTTAAGTGATGACATGATTTCTTCCCTTGATTCTTTTCTTCCCCCATCCCCCAAATACCTATCACATTAAATACACTACAGATCTAAAGTGGGCCTAGATATCCTGTCCTGCCTTGCCCACCTGTTGGACATCCACCATGTTTATCTAGATTCGGCTTGTGCCATCACTATAGCATCCCCCCACCCACACGTGATCACTTCCTTTGTGTTCTACTAACCCGACATAAATATCCATCACATAAAGTTTTCGGTTGCATTCTTGTGTTTATGTCTCCTCTCGCTTTTACTAAGCTGTAAGTGTGACAGCTGGACTCTAATGTCTCCATTCTTGTAGCTCCAGCGCTTATCACTAAGCCGCTCAATGTTTGCTGAAGAAACTTAGGCTTTACCATTGGAGTCCAGCCCAAAGAACAGCGGGACAGATTCTCCTCCAGTCCCATAGGAGGCGCTGTGGCAACCTCCATCGTTTCCTCGCTCTCCACTTCTCTGGACCAGCTCCCAGAGCCACACGCTCGGGGCTCCACCTCCTACTTGGCAACATCCCTCCTTTCCATTGGGCGACGGCGGTCCGGGCCGTCCAATGGAACGAGGCGTTGGTGCGAAGAGGCGCCACCATCGTTGAGCGGCTGGGTCTCTGCCGCGGTAGGTGGCTGCGAGAGGTAGGGAGGTCGGTGAGCCGCGTCGCGTCGCCTCAGGTCCGTAGCTTTGCCTCCCTCTCCTGTTCTGCCGCGGGCCCACGATGCCGCAGTACCAGACCTGGGAGGAGTTCAGTCGCGCAGCGGAGAAGCTCTACCTCGCAGACCCTATGAAGGTAAATCACTGGAGGGGCCAGTGCCTCTGTCCCAGCCCCCGTTCAGGATAACTTCTCTGCCGTCCGCTCGGCCTCCGAAGCTTCTCCAGCGTCCTAGTAGGTGCTGTGAGTGAGGAGAGACGGACCCCGCCAAGTCCGCTTGTTCCTCCCTTATTAACGGCCCGATGAAGCCCTGAAACGGGCAAGGTCGGGGTCATTTCAGGGCCCTTAGGTAACCTTCCTCCGCCCCCAATCCCTGAACATCCCTTATGGCTGTCGTTGGTTTACGTGTCTCTAAGGGCAGGGCTCCTCCCCCTGCAGTTTCGGCCTTCTGTCCCTCAGCTGTTTCGGTGCCCTTGTCCCGTACTACCTCGTGTAAGATAAAACGGTTATGTTTTTCTGCCACCGCAGAGAAATTTTGGAAAGACCCCAGTTTGGAGGCATCTGCAGCCATTAGCGTAGTGGTTCTTAATCTTTTGGAGGTCAGTGCCTTTTTGAGAGCATGAGATGCTTGCACCCTTTTCTCAGAAAAATCCACTTGTACGTAGAAGTTTGTAAACAATTTTAGAGGGCCCATGGATCCCTGTAATTCATGCATGGCCCCCACAAAAATTATAATAAGTGAGTGTCAGAGGTTAGCTTATTATTAAAAAGCAAAGAAGTCGCAAGGATGAGAATATAGCATTTGGGTCTTGACTTTTCTTCCGCTCAGGTTTTTATTTATTTTATTGTCATCTAAATAATATTTGAAGCAGCTCCCTGTTAATTAGAAATTTTGCTAGCGGGACTTCCCCAGTAGCGCAGTGATTAAGAATCTTCCTGCCAATGAAGGGGACATGGGTTCCATCCCTGGTCCGGGAAGATCCCACATGCTGAGGAGCAAGTAAAGCCCTGAGCCACAACTACTGAGCCCACGTACTGCAACTACTGAAGCCCGCGCGCCCAGAGCCCTGCTTCACAACATGAGAAGCCACTGCAATGAGAAGCCCGCACACCGCAATGAAGACCCAATGCAGCCAGAAAAAAAAAAAAAAAAAATCCTGCTAGCTTTTTAGACCTAGATAAGTAATAAGAAGCTGTAAAACATTCTTAGTTTCATTCCTTGCAATACAAAGATGTAATAATAACAAATTATGAAATGAGTTAGATATTTTTGAAATTGAGTACTTTGTTTATGACACAATTTCTGGCTCCTCCATTTGGTAGATTTTGTTTGTAGGGCCATCTGTTTCTTTAAGCAGTACACCATGAGGACAATACAGGAATTTTGTCCAGAAGTACCCACAGTGTAAACTAAAAATATTTGTAAAGGTAGTAAAAATAAATACAAATTCATATCAAGAGTAATCATATTTTAAGAATGTGGTCATTCTTAGGGAAAATGAAAATAAAATGGCAATTATAGAGCATTGCTGTGAACAAGGCATGTCTAGTATAGGCAAGAGAACGAGAATCTTTGAGCTCTTTCCCCAATCAGAAAATTCCAGTGGCCTAAAAACTTGTGCCTTCTTATGATAGCCTTGCACTAGTTAAAAACTAGTGATTTTTTTGATTGGAAGGTGAGGGGATGAGTGGGGAGATACTGACAGGTATATTGAGTACCTTGTATGTGACAGACGTTTTATATATATATTTATTTGTATAATTTATGTGAACAATTAAGACAGCTCCTTGAGGTAGACGAATAAACAATCTTAGATACACTAAATGATTTGCTTAGTCTCTAAGAAATGAAGCTAAAATTTGAACCCACGTCTCTAAACCCCATGTTCATGCTATTTCTACCGGTCCATACTGCTGGGACTAAAAAAGAAAAGAAATTTTGTCAGAACTCTTTGGGATCTGTTTTACAGAATTCTGTCTTCTCTCCCTGTTGATTACATCCATCACCTTTTACCATTCTCTGTTGCATCTGCTCTAACTGAAGATGGCATTATTTCTGGACCACTCTCATACCACAGCTATCTAAAACACAAAAATTGAACTCTCAGTTTCCTGCTTTAAACCTGGTTCTTCATTGATTGCTGGTAGACATCCGGACTCCCAGTCTCCAGTCTGACCCTCTCTCCAGTCTTGCTGGCTTTGTCTTCCACCATTTCCGCCATACTCAGCCCTAGTCTCATGAAGCTACATAATGTATCATATCTTCAGACTGCCACTTCAGCTTTTCTCCTAACTTCTTCCGTAAAAGAAAAGAAAATGCATTTCTGAAGCCATCTCCATAAAGCCTTTTCACACTTCCCCTTCTCCCAGTCTAAATTACTTGCATTCTCTTTTAACATTTTACCTGTATGTGCCTTTATAGGGCTTAATTTATGTTGTCTTATGTTTTGATTATTTTGCTTGGTTGAATTCAAAGTTCCTAAGAAAGCAAGAACCTTGATTTCTTTTTCTCTCTTAGTGGCATCTGACATGGTAACTTAGGCGCTCTCTAAGTTACAAAATGGACTCTCTTGTATAGTATCACAGACCTTTTAACTCTCATTTCTACTCGCCATTGAGTATTCTTTTAAGTGAGAGTTAAAACCTTACGTAGTTGTCATGCTTAGTATATTTTTTAGTTTCAGTTTCTTTTTGTTTCTGGAGGACTGAATTTTTTTAAATACGTAAAACTGAATTTAGTAGCTCAATAAATAGAAGCAGTTAGGTAGTCTAAAGGTACTTAACCTAGTTGTCATTATTTATACCTACTTAAGTGCTTGGTGCGTTCCCTTTCCTCCCTCACCAAGACAAATCTCAGGGTGGTATGACTTTTGTTTTTGCAATCCCAGGAGAGCAGAGAGCATAATGGGAAAAGCTGTAGGAAAAGCTCTAATAGCCCTTTTTATCTAGTTTCCAGAATTGTCTTGAGGGTCCTGTGCTACATTGTAACCATTTTAAAATTATGTTCCTGTTTTGGCTTATAGATACTTAGCACTTTTTAAAACAGCTAGCTAAAACTAAAGAAGAGTTGTTTATTTTGGTTAACAAGAAACTTGACTCTGCTGCAGTACACTTTCGAATCCATCATTTAAAGTAGTAAAAATAATGTTCATGGAAGTTGTAAACTCTATTGGGAGATGTCTTCTTTTATTGGAATATTGTAATACCTAAATCATTTTCTTGGCTTCCTAACTGTAGAATACCAAACAACAAAAAGTGCTGTGTAGCATGGCACTCAGTATAGGAGTTATTCTGGATTTAGAAGGTTGTTGATGGAGACATCATGTTGTGCCATCACGATAAAGATGTGATTTTGCTGAGTAACTTAGCCTGAGTCCACCTCCTGAGAGCCATGGGAAAATGGAAGGTATGAATTGCGACTGCAGTGCTCTTTCCTGGGGAATGGATTTGAACTAAACTAGCCATTTCTGCTATTTTTTTCCCCCTTCTTTGCCTATCATTCATCTGTGGCTAGGTGTGTTGGTATTGTAGGGGAGAAAAAACTTTCTCCTTTACTCTCTTAGGTGTTATGACTGGGGCTCTGCAAATTAACAGGTAGAAACATACATAGCACAGAAGTTCACAAAGAAATGTGACCTGAGGAATTTGGGACCTATATGCCATCTTAACAAAGGGTGGGAAAGAGGCTGGACAAAGGAAAAGAGGTTTGGGGCTTCTGGGAGGGGGTAAGTTGTGAGAAGGTGACTAGGAAATGTATGGGAAATAAGAGTTGTTTAGTAAGGTTTGTTAGGGAACAAACCGTGTTCTCTTTTCCCAGGGAGAGGGAAACACCTTTACAACTGGAAACTTATGTCACCTTTACAAAGGTTAATTTATGTCCTGCTTTTGGCCAGAAAGGGCAGAGAGCTAATCGCCTTCAGCTCAAAACATTCCTTATGCCCAAGTGGTATACTTTGAGGTGGCAAGCTGTGAGTACCCTTCAGTATATTATTCTGACTGGCAAGAAATGCCAGACCACCTTAAGAGTCTCACAGGCTCTCTGAATATGGATGTGTCTTGGGAATTTTCAGTACATCTCTTCAAAGTGGCTGAAAATAAAATACCTGACTATTTTAAGTCTTAAAAAAATTGCAGCAATAGAAATGAACAAAATCCTGTTTTCCCACATTTCAATAATAAGTTTACAGTAAAGGTGCCTTTAGATGTTTTGGCTATTAATTCTACAAGGATCCATTTTAGCCCACCTGAAGACTAAATTATTTATGAGAAATGTCTTCTGACTTCACTGTTTCTAAATATGTATTTTTATTTCAGGCACGTGTGGTTCTCAAATATAGGCATTCTGATGGGAGTTTGTGTATTAAAGTAACAGATGATTTAGTTGTAAGTATACATTTTTATTTGTTGCATACTTTCAGATTTGTTTGAGTTAACCATTTGTTTGAAATTATTTACATAGAATTTATGCAGGTCACCCATTAGGATGCTTATTTCACATTTCATTCCCAAGTCAAGAACCTTGGTCTAGAAGCTTTTTTTTTTTTTTAACATCTTTATTGGAGTATCATTGCTTTACAATGGTGTGTTAGTTTCTGCTTTATAACAAAGTGAATCAGTTATACGTATACGTATGTTCCCATATCTCTTCCCTCTTCCATCTCCCTCCCTCCCACCCTCTGCATCCCACCCCTCTAGGTGGTCACAAAGCACCAAGCTGATCTCCCTGTGCTATGAGGCTGCTTCCCACTAGCTATCTATTTTACGTTTGGTAGTGTATACATGTCCATGCCACTCTCTCACCCTTTCACAGCTCACCCCTCCCTCTCCCCATATCCCCAAGTCCATTCTCTAGCAGGTCTGTGTCTATATTCCCGTCGCTACCCCTAGGTTCTTCATGACATTTTATTTTTCTCAGATTCAATATATATGTGTTAGCATATGGTATTTGTCTTTCTCTTTCTGACTTACTTCACTCTGTATGACAGACTCTAGGTCCATCCACCTCACTACAAATAACTCAATTTCCTTTCTTTTTATGGCAGAGTAATATTCCATTGTATATATGTACCACATTTTCTTTATCCATTCATCCGATGATGGACACTTAGGTTGTTTCCATCTCCTGGCTATTGTAAATAGAGCTGCAATGAACATTTTGGTACATGACTCTTTTTGACTTATGGTTTTCTCAGGTTATATGCCCAGTAGTGGGATTGCTGGGTCGTATGGTATTTCTATTTGTAGTTTTTTAAGGAACCTGCATACTGTTCTCCATAGTGGCTGTACCAATTCACATTCCCACCAGCAGTGCAAGAGTGTTCCCTTTTCTCTACACCCTCTCCAGCATTTATTGTTTCTAGATTTTTTGATGATGGCCATTCTGACTGATGATATCTCATTGTAGTTTTGATTTGCATTTCTCTAATGATTAATGATGTTGAGCATTCTTTCATGTGTTTCTTGGGAATCTGTATATCTTCTTTGGAGAAATGTCTATTTAGGTCTTCTGCCCATTTTTGGATTGGGTTGTTTGGTTTTTTGTTATTGAGCTGCATGAGCTGCTTGTAAATTTTAGAGATTAATCCTTTGTCAGTTGCTTCATTTGCAAAAATTTTCTCCCATTCTGAGGGTTGTCTTTTGGTCTTGTTTATGGTTTCCTTTGCTGTGCAAAAGCTTTCAAGTTTCATTAGGTCCCGTTTGTTTATTTTTGTTTTTATTTCCATTTCTCTAGGAGGTGGGTCAAAAAGGATCTTGCTGTGATTTATGTCAGAGTGCTCTGCCTATGTTTTCCTCTAAGAGTTTGATAGTGTCTGGCCTTACATTTAGGTCTTTAATCCATTTTGAGTTTATTTTTGTGTATGGTGTTAGGGAGTGTTCTAATCTCATACTTTTACATGTACCTGTCCAGTTTTCCCAGCACCACTTATTGAAGAGGCTGTCCTTTCTCCACTGTACATTCCTGCCTCCTTTATCAAAGATAAGGTGACCATATGTGTGTGGGTTTATCTCTGGGCTTTCTATGCTGTTCCATTGATCTCTATTTCTGTTTTTGTGCCAGTACCATACTGTCTTGATTACTGTAGCTTTGTAGTATAGTCTAAAGTCAGGGAGCCTGATTCTTCCAGCTCCGTTTTTCGTTCTCAAGGTTGCTTTGGCTATTCGGGGTCTTTTGTGTTTCCATACAAATTGTGATTTTTTTTTGTTCTAGTTCTGAGAAAAATGCCAGTGGTAGTTTGATAGGGATTGCATTGAATCTGTAGATTGCTTTGGGTAGTAGAGTCATTTTCACAATGTTGATTCTTCTAATCCAAGAACATGGTATATCTCTCCATCTATTTGTATCATCTTTAATTTCTTTTATCAGTGTCTTATAGTTTTCTGCATACAGGTCTTTTGTCTCCTTAGGTAGGTTTATTCCTAGATATTTTATTCTTTTTGTTGCAGTGGTAAATGGGAGTGTTTTTTTGATTTCACTTTCAGATTTTTCATCATTAGTGTATAGGAATGCCAGAGATTTGTGTGCATTAATTTTGTATCCTGCTACTTTATCAAATTCATTGATTAGCTCTAGTAGTTTTCTGGTAGCATCTTTAGGATTTTCTATGTATAGTATCATGTCATCTTCAAACAGTGACAGCTTTACTTCTTCTTTTCCGATTTGGATTCCTTTTATTTCCTTTTCTTCTCTGATTGCTGTGGCTAAAACTTCCAAAACTGTGTTGAATAAGAGTGGTGAGAGCGGGCAACCTTGTCTTGTTTCTGATCTTAGTGGAAATGCTTTCAGTTTTTCACCATTGAGAATGATGTTGGCTGTGGGTTTGTCGTATATGGCCTTTATTATGTTGAGGAAAGTTCCCTGTGTGCCTACTTTCTGCAGGGTTTTTATCATGAATGGGTGTTGAATTTTGTCAAAAGCTTTCTCTGCATCTATTGAGATGATCATATGGTTTTTCTCCTTCAGTTTGTTAGTATCACATTGATTTGCGTATACCGAAGAACCCTTGCGTTGCTGGAATAAACCCCACTTGATCATGGTGTATGATCCTTTTAATGTGCTCTTGGATTCTGTTTGCTAGTATTTTGTTGAAGATTTTTGCATCTATGTTCATCAGTGATATTGGCCTTTAGTTTTCTTTCTTTGTGACATCCTTGTCTGGTTTTGGTATCAGGGTGATGGTGGCCTCGTAGAATGAGTTTGGGAGTGTTCCTCCCTCTTCTGTATTTTGGAAGAGTTTGAGAAGGATAGGTGTTAGCTCTTCTCTGAATGTTTGATAGAATTCACCTGTGAAGCCATCTGGTCCTGGGCTTTTGTTGGAAGATTTTTAATCACAGTTTCAATTTCAGTGATTGTGATTGGTCTGTTCATATTTTCTATTTATTCCTGGCTCAGTCTCGGCAGGTTGTGCATTTCTAAGAATTTGTCCATTTCTTCCAGGTTGTCCGTTTTATTGGCATAGATTTGCTTGTAGTAATCTCTCATGATCTTTTGTGTTTCTGCAGTGTCAGTTATTCTCCTTTTTCATTTCTAATTCTATTGATTTGAGTCTTCTCCCTTTTTTTCTTGATGAGTCTGGCTAATGGTTTATCAATTTTGTTTATCTTCTCAAAGAACGAGCTTTTAGTTTTATTGATCTTTGCTATCGTTTCCTTCATTTCTTTTTCATTTATTTCTGATCTGATCTTTATGATTTCTTTCCTTCTGCTAACTTTGGGGTTTTTTTGTTCTTCTTTCTCTAATTGCTTTAGGTTCAAGGTTAGGTTGTTTATTAGAGATGTTTCCTGTTTCTTAAGGTAGGATGGTATTGCTATAACCTTCCCTCTTAGAACTGCTTTTGCTGCATCCCATAGATTTTGGGTCGTCGTGTCTCCATTGTCATTTGTTTCTAGGTATTTTTTAAATTTCCTCTTTGATTTCTTCAGTGATCACTTCGTTATTAAGTATTGTATTGTTTAGCCTCCATGTGTTTGTATTTTTTACAGATCTTTTCATGTAATTGATATCTAGTCTCATAGCGTTGTTGTCGGAAAAGATACTTGATACGATTTCAATTTTCTTAAATTTACCAAGGCTTGATTTGTGACCTAAGATATGATCTATCCTGGAGAATGTTCCATGAGCACTTGAGAAAAATGTGTATTCTGTTGTTTTTGGATGGAATGTCCTATAAATATCAAGTAAGTCCATCTTGTTTAATGTATCATTTAAAGCTTGTGTTTCCTTATTTATTTTCATTTTGGATGATCTGTCCATTGGTGAAAGTGGGGTGTTAAAGTCCCCTACTATGAATGTGTTAGTGTCGATTTCCCCTTTTATGGCTGTTAGTATTTGCCTTATGTATTGAGGTGCTCCTATGTTGGGTACATAAATATTTACAATTGTTATATCTTCTTCTTGGATCGATCCCTTGATCATTATGTAGTGTCCTTCTTTGTCTCTTCTAATAGTCTTTATTTTAAAGTCTATTTTGACTGATATGAGAATTGCTACTCCAGCTTTCTTTTGGTTTCCATTTACATGGAATATCGTTTTCCATCCCCTCACTTTCAGTCTGTATGTGTCCCTAGGTCTGAAGTGGGTCTCTTGTAGACAGCATATATATGGGTCTTGTTTTTGTATCCATTCAGCCAGTCTGTGTCTTTTGGTGGGAGCATTTAATCCATTTACATTTAAGGTAATTATTGATATGTATGTTCCTATTCCCATTTTCTTAATTATTTTGGGTTTGTTATTGTAGGTCTTTTCCTTCTCTTGTGTTTCTTGCCTAGAGAAGTTCCTTCCTTTAGCATTTGTTGTAAAGCTGGTTTGGTGGTGCTGAACTCTCTCAGCTTTTGCTTGTCTCTAGAGGTTTTAATTTGTCCATCAAATCTGAATGAGATCCTTACTGGGTAGAGTAATCTTGGTTGTAGGTTTTCCTCCTTCATCACTTTAAATATGTCCTGCCACTCCCTTCTGGCTTGCACAGTTTCTGCTGAAAGATCAGCTGTTAACCTTATGGGGATTCCCTTGTGTGTTATTTGTTGTTTTTCCCTTGCTGCTTTTAATATGTTTTCTTTGTATTTAATTTTTGACAGTTTGATTAATATGTGTCTTGGCGTATTTCTCCTTGTATTTATCCTGTATGGGAGTCTCTGTGGTTCCTGGACTTGATTAACTATTTCCTTTCCCATATTAGGGAAGTTTTCAACTATAATCTCTTCAACTACTTTCTCAGTCCCTTTCTTTTTCTCTTCTTCTTATGGGGCCCCTATAATTCGAATGTTGGTGGGTTTAATGTTGTCCCAGAGGTCTCTGAGACTGTCCTCAGTTCTTTTCACTCTTTTTTCTTTATTTTGCTCTGCAGTAGTTATTTCCATTATTTTATCTTCCAGGTCACTTATCCGTTCTTCTGCCTCAGTTATTCTGCTATTGATCCCTTCTAGAGCATTTTTAATTTCATTTATTGTGTTGTTCATTGTTGCTTGTTTCATCTTTAGTTCTTCTAGGTCTGTTAAATGTTTCTTGCATTTTGTCTATTCTCTTTCCAAGATTTTGGATCATCTTTACTATCATTATTCTGAATTCTTTTTCAGGTAGACTACCTATTTCCTCTTCATTTGTTAGGTCTGGTGAATTTTTATCTTGCTCCTTCGTCTGCTGTGTGTTTTTCTGTCTTCTCATTTTGCTTATCTTACTGTGTTTGGGGTCTCCTTTTTGCAGGCTGCAGGTTCATAGTTCCCGTTGTTTTTGGTGTCTGTCCCCAGTGGCTAAAGTTGGTTCAGTGGGTTGTGTAGGCTTCCTGGTGGAGGGGATTAGTGCCTGTGTTCTGGTGGATGAGGTTGGATCTTGTCTTTCTGGTGGGCAGGTCCACATCTGGTGGTGTGTTTTGGGGTGTCTGTGGACTTACTATGATTTTAGGCAGCCTCTCTGCTAATGGGTGGAGTTGTGTTCCTGTCTTGCTAGTTGTTTGGCATAGGGTATCCAGAACTGTAGCTTGCTGGTTGTTGAGTGAAGCTGGGTGTTGGTGTTGAGATGGAGATCTCTGGGAGATTTTTGCCGTTTGATATTACTTGGAGCTAGGAGGTCTCTTGTGGACCAGCTCTCCCACCTCAGAGGCACAGCACTGACTCCTGGCTGGAGCACCAAGAGCCTTTTCGTCCACATGGCTCTATTACTATCTTTTTGAACCACAGTGCTTCACAGAACAAAGCTTGGGAGTTGATATGGTGCATAGTGAAGACTTCATTCAGTGTCAGAACATGAAGCAAATTCTCTGTTTCATCCTTGGATCTTAACCTTAACAATTCAGTTATTCCCTCACAGAAGTCCACCCACTGGAGTGAAGGTTCTCAGCCCCACGTCGGGCTTCCCAACCTGCTAGTGTTGGAGGGTCTCCTGCAGAGGCGGGCGGTGGCTGTGGCTCACCATGGGAACAAGGACACTGGCAGTAGAAGTTCTGGGAAGTACTCCTTGGCGTGAGCCCTCCCAGAGTCTGCCATTAGCCCCTGGAAGCAATTTTTATAGGCACTTGGAAAGATAATTCAACTTACTTCATTAATGCAGTATGTTAAGTGTAGTTTAATAACTGCTCTCTTCGGACCCTAAGCAAGAGGAACGTAGAGACCAAAAGTGGATATGAGGAGTGAAGGTTTCTTTATACGTGTGTGAGAAGTAAATAATGGATTTGAACACAAGTTATAGGCTCTGTAATTGTATTTCTGACCTTCCCTGTCTGCTCACTGTCTGTTCCTCACACCCCATTCATTCCTTACCCCTCTGCCATCTGGTTTCTGCATGAAGTCTTCCACTCAGACTGCTCTTGGTGAGAGCTCAGCAGCAGCCCCTTTATTTTCAAACCCAGTAGCCTCAGCAGTTCATATTTTATGTGACCTCCTGGCTGCTTCTGAGAAAACCACTTCTTGTAGAAATTATTATTTTGGCATCTGTGCTCCGTTTTATCTTGTTTTTCTGTTTCATTCTTCTTTGCTAATTATTCCACTGATGTGCCCCCATAAATATTGGTTTCTCCAGGATTCTGTTCTTGATCTTTTCATACCACTTCTGGACCAACCCATTAAGTCCAGTACTGCCTGTATCTGTCTGTTTCCAATTTTGTACCTTTAGGTCATATTTTTCTTTTGGCTTCCTGACTAGCTCTAAGTTGAGCATCCTGCCTCCTCTACTCGTTAACATTAGCCTGTCTAGAATGGAACTCATCATATCTTATCAAACTGGCTCTTCCTGTTTTTTTCTCTGTTACTTGCTCAGAAACCTGGGGATCATCTTTGGTCCCTTCCTTTCCCTCATTCTCACATTAACTATTCCTTCATTTGAAAAACTTGTATTTTGATCCTCCGATAAGTTCCATACATTTTGCTGGGCATTTGTGAATTATTGATTCAAGCTCCCTCGTCTCATTTTCTGCCATGAACTCTCCATCTTGACTGCTAACCTCTTAACTTTAAGGACTCAATGTCACTCACCTGGACTAGTAGAATAGGCTCTAACTGTGTCCCTGCTTCCAGTTCATCCTTTAGTCGTCCTATGCTGCCCTGCCGGAGTGATTTCTAAAAATGCAAATTTGGTTGTTACTACCCTGCTTAAAAATCTTTAGTGGCCAAAAAAAAATCTTTAGTGGCTTCTCATCACTCATAATGTAAATTCCACCCTCATATCCTGTCTAATCTTCGTTTTTCAGTGTTACTTAAGGGCTCCTTTCATATGCCATGATGTCTTAGGCCTCTGCGCTTTTTTTTTTTTTTTTTTTTTTTTTTTTGCGGCACACGGGTCTCTCACTGTTGTGGCCTCTCCCACTGTGGAGCACAGGCTCTGGACGCGCAGGCTCAGCGGCCATGGCTCACGAGCCCAGCCGCTCTGCGGCATGTGGGATCTTCCCGGACCGGGGCATGAACCCGTGTCCCCTGCATCGGCAGGTGGATTCTCAACCACTGCGCCACCAGGGAAGCCCAGCCTCTGTGCTTTTGAACAGTCTGTTTCCATCTCTGTAATATTGAATCCTACCCCTGCCCCAGTGTGACAAACCTGCTGCTTATCTTTCAAAACCCAGCTCAAAAGGATTGCTTCATCTCTTACTTTTATTTCTGCCTCTTTTTGTGCTGTGTCACAATTGTCTTATCACATTGGACTTTTAATAGATTGTGAGCTTCAAAATAAAGATAGATCAGTAATATTCTTACCAGTATTTGTAGTGACTAGCATGGTGTCCTGACCCAGAGGGTACTTAGCAAACACTTTTTTTTAATGGATTAATTCTTTAAAAAATTTAATAATGACTTTAAAAATGACTTTTTGGTCATATATTTTACTATATTTTTGTTCAGGGTTCCATTGTGAGGTTGTGTGAAGTCAGATCTTTTAATGATTACCATGTCTTCCAAGAACCAATTGAGTTTGGTGAAGTAACTGTGAAAATGTGGAAAAGGAAGAATAAATTGAGCTCTATTGTGCTAAACCTCGATTCAAGAGATCTGCATCCTAAGCTTAGCCATCTACCAGCATTTCATCCTGGGGAAAGTTCAGGCCAAAAGTTTTGGCTTTGGGGGCCATAATTTTCTTGTCTACGAAGTGCCACAGTGATAGTCTGCTTACGCAGTTGGGTTGTTGTGGAATGTAAATGAAATATGTGGAAGTGCCTAGCACTAGTGCCTGCACTTAGTAGATTCAGTAAATGTATACTTGAATCTCGAGCATTCACACTGAGAAAAAGTTTACTTAACGATTGTCGCAGAGTGAATAGACGTATCTACTGAAGAGAAATTGCTATATCCTGCTTTAAAAATAGAGGAAAATGCAGAATTGAATTCAATACAAGAGGCTTTATCTCCAGATGATGACTTTTTGCCTCTGGTAATGATTAAATATAGTTAAAGGATTCATGGTAAGCAGTATTGGAAAGAACTTTATTTAAAATTGATGATTCCTGTGACAAGATCTAAATATGAAAAATACTTTTTGTCTCCTTTCTTAAAACTACTGAGAATTAGTCCATGTCTAGAAGGGACCAAAGATACAATCAAACCCATCCTCCTAAACAGTAAATATATGAATCAACTCCAACATAAAAATTTGTTTTCTAATGATTCTTAAAGAAAAGTTTGTATACTTCAGTAATTCATTTTAATGGCTAATAATTCCTTCACAAAACTCATCTTAGACTTCATTATTATCGTCATGGAGCTTTGACTTTTTTATAGTCCCATTTATGCATCATTTTTTTCCAGTGCCATGACTGATTTATAATATTGTCTTCTGTGGACCTAAAATCTTTCTGTGTATTTTAATGAGAAGGTGTTTGTTCTTCTCACTAAACTGTAGTGAGAAGGTATTTTTTCTTCTACAGAACATACACTAAAATTGAAACGGTGGAGATGATTATGGCCGCTTTACAAAATTGTTAGACAAATTTGTACAATGCGTGGATAAAATTTTTTTAAGCAAGTGAATTAAAGGCTGTATGAATTCAGATCAGTTGGGCATGATGGGGTTGAATCCAAAGTACTTAAGTTGATGAATATTACTGTAGGATCATGAAGTTCCCATTGTTTAAAACTCACGTGAATCTAAGATGTGCTAAAGAAAAATGGATCAGTGTTACAAGATGAAAAAAAGACTGCCAGCTTAAATTGGATAATTTTGAAGATTCTAGAACAAATGGTTTTATGGCCAACGATAAACAGATCTTAAGTATCTAATGAAGAATTGAATTTATAGCAAGGAAGAATTTGGTTTGGTTTAAAAATTATAAGTAATGTCAGAAAATCAAGGTTGAATAGATTTATCTCGTTTGATTTAGGTAGCAACCAGCAGTAAGCAAGGGATTCCAGATTTTTTTTAAATTATCATTAACCCTCCCCCCCCCCCATTTCACAAATAGAGAAAGGGATCCTAAGATTTATATGCTTTTCCCACTGTAACTCAATCATTTATGACCAGATCCCAGGGAGAAAATATCTAATTCCAATCTTGAAGTCTTCTCATCAGACCATGGCAGAATTTGAATACGTTATTCAACTGGTCATTTTTGAGAAGCTTCTAATAGAGTTGTTTGTTTTTTAACCACAGCAGTGGCATTTGAAATATTATAAATACTAAACTTAAGGAATGTAATTGTTGGGGACTTGGAAACTTGAATGTAATTTCTTTAGTATGACCTCCAGAGGAAGTAGAGCAAAACAGTGGTAGGAAAAGACTCAAAATTTTATCCAAGCATACGTTTGCTACGTCATTGATAATCTAGTTTTACATAGTTAATGTGTGCTTTTAAAATTTCTGACAGTGTTTGGTGTATAGAACAGACCAAGCTCAAGATGTAAAGAAGATTGAGAAATTCCACAGTCAACTAATGCGACTTATGGTGGCCAAGGAATCCCGCAGTGTTGCCATGGAAACAGACTGAATGGTTTGAAATGAAGACTGTCATGTTCCTAGGAAGTAAATATCTTTTGAATTTGAGAAAGTGTTGGGACAGAAAATACTTTATGTAACTAAGTGGGCTATTCAGAAGCCAAGAGATCATTTTTTGTACTTTATTTTTTAATGTTTACTTTAGAGAGCTAGGACTGTAAATGCTTTCAGTTAGAAAACTTTTATTTATTTTTGGAAATGGAACAAGGAATGGCTCTATCTTGGAAACATTTTGCAGATTGTTTGATGTTAGGCAAAATAAATAATTACTCTCTGGTAAGTTTGTATCAGTAATTTGAAAATGAGATATCAAGAAAAGCCAGTTCTTCCTTAAATTTAGTTAATCTGTCTTTAAAAGAAAAATTAAATGGAACCATTTTGCTGGATTGATGTATTTCTTTTGGAGCATAAATTTTGTGCTGTTGATGACCAGCAAATATAAAATACGGTAACTGGAATTAACTGTGCACAGCAGTATAGCTGATTATATATGGTAGTGTAGTCTCAATTATATCTAAAGATAACTATGAAAACAAGTATGCTTTACCTTAAACTTTACAAATTTAAACTATATTTTTAAATATAAGGGATTCATAGTATCATTAACTTGTTGAGCAAAGACTAACTTTGAATCTAATTTTCATGCCTAGAAACGTCTGCTGTTACTTTAAATGCATGAACAGAATGCTCACTAATGGATCGAAACCACCATATTACAGGAATATTTGCCACATATTTGCCATCTATATTTTCTCAGAAGGGCTAAGGATTATTTGAACTGTTAAATTTTTGCATACCTCTCTGACACCCCAACCCATTTCTCTCATTACTTAACCAAGGTGTTAAGCATGACTCTCACAACTGTTCTCCATTAAATCAGAAGTATGATATTATTTGATATTTATCTTATATTTGTAACCTGAGTTTTACCACCTGAATATAATGTTCACATGTTGATTCTTACATTAAAATATTTTTTGTTAGGGATTTGTTGTGTTGACCACCGTTTTAACATGGAAAGTTCCATTAGCCATATGAATTTTGGCATGTTTCAGAGACATCAGTAAATAAAATATTACATGAAGATATATTGTTTCTCTTTAAGTTTTTAACTTCTCAAGAATTACTTATTTCTTGACTGGGATATTCTATATTTATTTAGACTAAAGTGAGCCTAATGATGCTATATATACATTTTTATTTATTTTGTTTCTTGGTACTTTTATTATATGACTTTCTCTGAGCTGTATGCTATGGCATTTTGTTTTCTTGATTAAGAAAAGTAACATTAGGGCGTCCCTGGTGGCGCAGTCGTTGAGAGTCCGCCTGCCGATGCAGGGGACGTGGGTTCGTGCCCCGGTCCGGGAAGATCCCACATGCCGTGGAGCACCTAGGCCCGTGAGGCATGGCCGCTGAGCCTGCGTGTCCGGAGCCTGTGCTCCGCAACGGGAGAGGCCACAACAGTGAGAGGCCTGCGTACCGCAAAAAAAAAAAAAAAAAAAAGGAAAGTAACATCAAATAGTATAGGGTTTTTTGGGTTTTGGTGTTTTCCCCCCATAGTAGGATAACCAGAGGTTTTTATGGCCTTTTTCTTTTTCATTTACATCTTTCACTTTTTAACACTATTTTATGAAGATAACTGGGAATGGGGGGGACTTCTGTTTGAGTTCTTTGAGTCCTTGTAGCTTGCAGCAGTGATTAAGAGCAGGGGTTCCAAGGCAGACTGCCTGCGTTGCAATCTTGGCTCCACTGTTCCCCAATTCTGTGGCTTTTGAGACAGTACTTCTCTAAGCCTCCATTTTCTTCTCTGGAAATTGGGCTGACAGCAGTATTCATAGGGCTTTGAGGATTAAATGGCATAATCCCCTTTAAGCCCTTAGCACAGTACCTGGAACACAGTAAAGCTCAATGAATGGTAGCTATTATTACTATTATTGTTATGATTGTTATTTTTCAGGGGACTGGGTATAAGTAGCCAGCTCTTAAGTTTTCTCATAATTGTAATTGAATAGTTACTTATAAGTAACGTTTGCCTTTTCTACCGAGCTATGTCTATTATCAAATGCCATTTTTGGCAGGTGAGGTAAAACAAGATTGTCCCCATGGGGAGTGTTCTTATGTGGTGAGGGAAACTGAAATCCTTAAATCTAAAACATGTTTATTTGTATCTACACAAAATAAAATTATTAAGAGAACTAATTGGTGGTGAAAGTATTGAATCTCTTAAAGACCATATAAATAATAAAACACCAAATTATGTATTCTGAAAATCGCAATGCTGTATACTCTGATTTTTTTTCTTTTATTAGGAAGTATTTCTGGATACTATAATCACACTTTCATGGACTTTTTTTGGTGGGGGGGCTGCATGTCTGGCTTGCGAGATCTTAGTGCCCCAACGAGGGATTGAGCCCCGGGCCCCAGCAGTGAGAGCCCCAAGTCCTAACCACTGGACCGCCACGGAATTCCCCATGAACTAATTTTTAGCAAACTGTTTTGTGATGTATTTGATCAAATGCTGCTTATTCTAAGGTAATCCAAATGAAGTCATCATAGTAATTAAGATTCTAGGTACAGCTAGCGGTTTTGTTCTTCTCTTGGAAAGACCCACTCTCCTTGGAGCACAGAGCCCATTAAGCGTTGTTGGCTACATATGTTCTCTGTTGAAAGGGCTGGCTTCTCCTTTCTCCCTAGCTTGCCAACTTTGTGTCTTAAAAATATAAAATCTCTTAGTCACAGCTCTAAGTCAGTGATTAGAGGCAGTGTTGGCAGCATTTTATAGTTGATACCTTCTGTTAGCCTTAGAAAAATCTAACACAACAATATGATGGTAATCGTCTTGAAAGTACAGTTGACCCTTGAACAACATGGGTTTGAACTGCACAGATCCACTTATATGCCAGTTTTTTTCAAAAATGCATAATACAGTAATACACAATCTGCAGTTGGTTGGAATTACAGTTATGGAGGGCTGGCTATAAAGTTAAATGTGGATTTTCTACTGCATAGAGCGTCAGTACTCCTAACCCCTGTGTTGTTCAAGGGTCAGCTGTATGTAAAACTAATTCAAAATGAGTGAAATGTGAAATTAATTGCCCAAGGACAGTAAGAGGTACTCCTTTCTGCCTACTAAAAATGAAACAAAACCAAATCCCTAGTTAATATTTATTGTTCCCCTTTTAGTAAAAAATACCTTGTTGTGGTAATGGCAATATCATAGTATTTAGTATTATTTCTGTTTTTTGTTTTTTTGTTTTTTTTGTTTTGCGGTACGCGGGCCTCTCACTGCTGCGGCCTCTCCCGTTGCGGAGCACAGGCTCTGGACGCGCAGGCTCAGCGGCCATGGCTCACGGGCCCAGCCTCTCCGTGGCATGTGGGATCTTCCCGGACTGGGGCACGAACCCACGTCCCCTGCATCGGCAGGCAGACTCTCAACCACTGCACCACCAGGGAAGCCCAGTATTATTTTTTTTTAAAACAGAAAATATTCCTCTAGTTCTACAGTTAAAATTTATGATAGCATGAGAAGAAAGTCAAAATATTTCATTCTTCTTTCTTACATTAAAAGTAGTGATGGGGCTGGTTCCAGATAAAGATGAAGAAGCACACTCCACCATGGCTCTTCCACTGAGTACAGCTATGAATGCACAGAGCAGCTGTTTGAGGACTCTGAAAAGAAAATAGCAGGTGGGTTGGGCAAGAAGACTAGAATTTGAAGTACCACTGAACCAGTGATGAATGAGTCTTATCATTTTCCTCCCTCTGGTATCCCCCAGCCTGAATTCAACACATTGGAAACCTAGAAGTGAGTACTGGGGTGCAGACCAGGAGTGCCAGAAGCCTTCGGGTCTGACCCAAGAAGTAGAAGGGTAACTTCTAATATTCGGAGAGAGTGCAGAAATCCTTTTTCTTTCCCCCGCCTTTTCTGTGTTCTCTTACAGCCCACCCCCAAGCAATCCCATGGTGGTGACAGTGTCAACTACTGGCAATGGGAGCCTGCAGGAGCCAAAACTCAGGGAGATAGCCCTACCTTTCCAGTACGGCTGTGTTTCCAAGAGGGTGGAACCAGCCTTCATTCTTTTCTCTCTGTTCTCTATCTGCTTGGCCCTGGATGCAAAAGATGGTGGCAGAAGTACACAGGGTAACTAAAGCCAGATTTCTTTTGGCCCGAGAACCAATAGAAGGAATCAGAAAGTACCAGCGAGATCATAGAAAGGAAGGAACTCACAAAAGTGACCTTATAAAGCTGTTTGTGTAGTTCTGAGTCTGCCCCCAATCTGCTAATGTGTGTGGATCTGATTCTTTTCAGCATGTTAAAGACTTAGAAACTGAATAGGTAGACCACCACCCAAATCCCAGACCAGCAGTTGGGAGGCATTCACATGCAGTAGGTCCAAAAAGCACTGCAAAAATTTTGAAAGCTGCACCTGTCTTCTGTAGGCTATGATTCCAATGTCAGTTCACCTTTCAAAAACTGACTGGTGTTGAACACCTGAAAGTAACCAAAAGAAACAAAAACAAAAAGCCTTTGCCTGCAACCTTACCAGGTTGACTACCTCCTGAAACAAACAAAAACTCTGAATTCTCCATAGGATTTAAACAAGGCCCAGAGTTGATAACAATATTCAAAATGTCAAGGATACAATCAGAAATTTTCTGGCATAGAAAACTCCAAATTTGGTGAAAAACTTAAAACCTATAGATTCAAGAAGGCCAGAGAAATCCATATCATAATGGAAATCCAATCACAAACATAATGAAACTGGACAATGATCTGGAAAGCAGCCGGTGAAAAGCATTATCTATAGGGAAACAATTATTTGAATGACTGGATTTCTCATCAGAAATCATGGAGGCCAGCAGGAAGTGGCACAATATTTCTAAATTGCTGAAAGGAAAGAATTGTCAACCAGAATTCTATATCCACAGAAAATATCCTTCAGGAACAAAAGTGATATAAAGCCATTCTTGGATGAAGGAAAAGGAAGAGAATCCATTGCCAGCAGACTTGGTGTAAAAAAGAATTACTAAAGGAAGTTCTTCAGTTAGAAGGGAAATGATACCATAAGGGAAACTGAAACATTTCAGGAGTGAAGGAAGAGCAATAGAAATGGTAATTATCTAGGTTAAAAGAATATTCTGTTGAGTTCTTAAAATACGTTTGATAGTAGAAATAAAATATAACGTATATGGTGTTCTCACTGTGTGTAGATGTAATACATAAGATATCAGTAGCATAAAGGAGGAGGATAAAGAGACCCATATGATAGTAAACTTTCTACATTCCACTCAAAGTGAAAAAATATTCTAAGTAGACTGAAAAGTATGGATATCCTCATCCCTCAAGCAATCACTGAAAGAACTATGCAAAGAAATATAATAACACAGTAGATAAAATGAAATACTAAAAAACATTTTTAAAAAGTGGGGGGCAAGAAAAGGGCATCAGGAGCAAAATATAGGAAACAAACACAAACCAAATAACAAAGTGGTAGGCCTAAATGCAGCATATCAACACTTACATCAAATGCAAATAGTTAAAGCACACAGAGATTGTCAGAATCAAAACACAAAATACTAGAACCAGTTGTACTCTCTGCAAGAAGCTTACTTCAAATATAATGGTATTTGAAGGTAACAAGTAGGTTACAAGTAAGAGGATGGAAAAAACATGCAATGCAAACACTAATCAAAAGAAAGCTACCTGGACTGTGTTAATATTAAAAAGTAGACTTCAAAGGGGAAAGGTGGGGGGGTAGGGATAAATTGAGAGTTTGGGAATGACATAAACACACCACTATATTAAAACCACCAAGATAACCACCAAGGACCTACCATATAGCACAGGGAACTCTGCTCAGTGTTCTGTAACAACCAAAATGGGAAACGAATTTGAAAAAGAATAGATACATGTATATGTATAACTGAATCACTTTGTTGCACACCTGAAATTAACACAACATTAATCAACTATACTCCAATATAAAATAAAATTTTTTTAAAATTAGATTTCAGAGCAAAGAATATTTCCAAGCATAAAGAGGGACAATATATTGATAAAATTCACCAATTCACCAAGACATAATAATCCTAAATGTGATTTCACATAAACAGCTTCAAAATGCATGAAGCAAAACCTGAACTGAACTGAAAGAAGAAACAAAAATCCACAATTATATTTGAAACCTACAATGCAACTCTGACATCATCTATCCAGAGTTAGCACAGACTTCACTGGTTAAAAGCAAAGTCCTCCATGAGACTCCCTCACTTCAAACACAAGCTGCAAGCTCGGGGGTTCCCAGGCCACCTGCACTTCTGACCAACTGGCTACAAATTCAGGGGTACCGTCTATCCCCTCCGGTTTCATAATTTGCTACAGTGACTCACAGAATTCAACAAAGCACTATACTTAGCAGTTTTATTATAAAAGGTATGTCAGGACCAGCCAAATGAAGAGACATAGGGTAAGAACTGAGAGGGTACCAAATGCAAAGCTTCCATGTTCTTAGGGCAAATTACTCTCCCAGCACATACATATATTATTACCAATCAGGGAAGCTCACCTGAGCTTTGGCTGTCCATTATGTTTCATCATGTAGGAATGATTGAATCATTGGCCACGTACTAGAACTCAATCTCCAACCTCACTGCATCTCCCCAAAGGATGGGCCAGACATCTGGCCTAAGATCACCAACCCTCTAATCATATGACTGGCCCTTCTGGCATGGCCAGGCCCCATCGCAAGTTATCTCATTAGTATAAACTCAAGACATGGTCCTAGGGCCCCACCATGAATAACAAAGACTCTTCTATCACTCAGGAGATTCCTAAGATTTAGAGGTTAATTCCCAGGAACCAGGGACAAAGACTAAATAAATTCTTTATTATACAACAATTTACTCAGTAATAAAACTTCTAAGTAGAAAATTAGCAAGGATGTAGAAGAACACCACCACCATCAACCAGCTCGACCTAATTGGCGCATAGAACACTCAGTTCAACAGCAGAATACTTCTCGTGCACGTGAGACATTCATTAATGTCATACTGGAAACTAGCCAGTGCAACAAGGCAAGAAAAATAAAGGCATCCAAATTGGAAAGGAGGAAGTAACTATCCGTATTTATAGATAACATGACGGGACACATAGAGAATTCTATGGAATCTACAAAAAGGCTACTGAAACTACTAAGTGAGTTTATCAAGGTTGCAGGTTACAAGATCAACATATATAATTTTATTTCTGTATACTGTATGCAATAAACAGGTATGGAAATTTAAAAGACAAATACATTTTTAATATCACAAAGCTCAATATCAAAAAAATAACTCAATCAGAAAATGAGCAGAAGATCTAAATAGACATTCCTCCAGAGAAGACATACAGATGGCCAACAGGCTCATGAAAAGATGCCCAATATTGCTAATTATTAGAGAAATATGAATTGAAACCACTATGAGGTATCACCTCACACCAGTCAGAATGGCCATCATCAAAAAGTCTACAAATAATAAATGCTGGAGACAGTGTGGAGAAAAGGGAACCCTCCTACACTGTTGGTAGTAATGTAAATTGGCACAGCCACTATGGAGAACAGTATGGAGGTTCCTTAAAAAACTAAAAACAGAGCTACCATATGATCCTGCAATCCCACTCGTAGGCATATATACAGAGAAAACCATAATTTGAAAAGATACATGCACCCTGATGTTCATAGCAGCACTATTTACAATAGCCAAGACATGAATGGATAGAGAAGATGTGGTATATATATATGTAAAACTACTCAGCCATAAAAAAGAATGAAATAGTGCCATTTGCAGCAACATGGATGGACCTAGAGATTATCATACTAAGTAAAGTCAGAGAAAGACAAATATATGATATCACTTATATGTGGAATCTAAAACAAAAAGAAGATACAAATGAACTTATTTACAAAACAGAAACAGACTAACAGACATAGAAAATAAACATGGTTACCAAAGGGGAAAGGTAGGGGAAAGGGATAAACTAGGAATTTGGGAATAACATATACACACTACTATATATAAAATAGATAAATAATAAGAACCTACTTTAAAAAAAATTTAAATCATCACAAGATATGCACTGGAAACTACAAAAGATTGCTGAGAGAAATTAAGAACAGTTAAAAAATGAGTAATATATCTTATTCATGGGTCAGAAGAATTGGTATTATTAAGATCTCATTTTTCCCTAAGTTGATTTATAGATTCAATGCAATGTCAATTAAAATACCAGCAGGCTTTTTTTTTTTTTTGTAGAAATTGGTATGCTGATTCTAAAAATTTATATGGAAAGCAGAGGACCTAAAATAGCTAAAACAATTCTGCAAAAGAAGAATTAAAGTGAAAAGCTAGGTACTTCCCTGGTGGTGCAGTGGTTAGGAATCTGCCTGCCAATGCAGGGGACACGGGTTTGAGCCCCAGTCTGGGAAGATCCCACATGCTGCAGAGCAACTAAGCCTGTGCCCCACAACTACTGACCCTGCTGAACCATAAAACTTCCAGGAGAAAATCTTTTGGGTCCTTGGCTAGGCAGATACAATTTATAAAAGAAAAAAAAATGGACTTCAAAATTGAAATCTTATGTTCTTCCAAAGACTTAAGAGAACAAGAAGACAAGCCACGCATCAGAAAAACATTATTTGCAAGCATATATCTGATAAATGACTTGTATCCATAATATATAAAGAACTATCAAAACTCAGTAAAACTGGGCTTCCCTGGTGGCACAGCGGTTAAGAATCTGCCTGCCAATACAGGGCACACGGGTTTGAGCCCTGGTCCAGGAAGATCCCACATGCTGCAGAGCAGCTAAGCCCATGCACCACAACTACTGAGCCTGCGCTCTAGAGCCCGCGAGCCACAACTACTGAGCCCGTGAGCCACAACTACTGAGCCCACATACCACAACTACTGAAGCTCGTGTGCCTAGAGCCCCTGCTCTGCAACAAGAGAAGCCACCGCAATGAGAAGCCTGTGCACCACAACGAAGAGTAGCCCCTGTTCACCGCAACTAGAGAAAGCCTGCGTGCAGCAACAAAGACCTAACACAGCCAAAAATAACTAAAATAAAAAAAACCAAAACAAAAAAACGAGTAAAACTGTCAAAACTCCCCTTGCCCCTCAACAAAAGTACACAAAAGATTTGAACAGACACTTAACTGAAAAAGTTGGAAAGATGGCAAATAAGCACAAGATGTTCAACATCTTCAGTTTTTAAGGAAATGAAAATTAAAATCACAAAATACCACTACAGATCTATTACGATGGCTAAAATTAAAAAGACTGACCATACCAAGTGCTGACAAGGATGTGGGACAACCAAATCTCTCATACTGCTGGTAGGAATGTGAACTGTTACAACCATTTGGAAAACAGGCAGTTTCTTTAAAAGTTATACATATGTCTAATCATCCATTCAAAGACTTGTACCTGAATGTTCATAGCAGCTTTATTTATTAATAGCCAAAACACTATCAATAGACACAACTGAAAAGTCCATCAACAGGTTTTTTGGATAGACAAACTGTGACACATCCATACATAGCAATACTATTCAGCAATGAAAAGGAATGAACTGTTTATACACACAATAAGGTAGATGAATCTCAAAATAATTATGCTGAGTCAAAGAAGCCAGACATGAAAGGGTACATACTAAATGACTTAACTTACATGAAATTCTAAAAAGTGCAAACTAGTGTATAGTGACTGCAGATCAGTGGTTTCCTTGGGGAAGAGGGGAGATGTGGATGGAAGGGATTATAATGAGACATGAGGAACCTTTGGAGGTGATGGATATATTCACTATGTTAATTATAGTGACAGTTTCATGGGTGTACACATATACAAAAATTTGCAAAATTGTATATTCTGAATATTTGCAGTTTATTGTATACCAGTTATACCTCAATATGGTGTTTTGAAGAAAAGGAGAGAACCCCCTGAAAAAAACTGCAGTTAGCTGGCAGCCTCCAATTGCCACATCTGTGAGATTTGCTGCAGGTTCACACTGATATGTCACTCTTCCTGGGCTGTTCCCAGCCAGTAACTGACCATGGCAGGGATACTAGCACTGGGCCAGTCCTGCCCCGTATAGCCCGGCCAAGACCGAGAGCTGCACTGCAGGCTGAGGCTCTTCCTACCCAATCTTCCTTCCTCCCTGCTATCCCTTCACAGGTGTCAGACCTGCACTGTGGTCTGAGGCTCTTTCCCTCTCCTGCTTCCTCTTCTGTTCACAGGCATTTCTGCCAATAGACCTTTACACTTATTCCATCTTGGTATATGCTTTCCAGAGGACTTGAGTTGATAACGGTATCTTCAAATGTGTTTTTGCTAATATTCTTTTGGGTTGTTATTTCTTTAAGGGTTCTTGGAATGTTGGACAGGTTCTTTAACCTCTGTGCCTCAGTTTCCTCGGATGGCAGATAATAAGAACCTCATAGAGTTATTATGAAGATTAAGTGAATTAGCATTTGTAAAGCACTTAGGGCCTGGGACATAGTAATTTCTACGTGTTTATTGAATTAAAAAAACAGGAATCCTCTATGTTTTCAGAATGTCTTTTGTTAAATATGTCCCAAGCATTTTGCCCATTCTGTCATTCATATTTTATCTTTGTGTATGGATACTGTTTTGATCCCTTGGAAACTAATTTGTTTGTTATTGCTGCCATAACAGATTATCATAAATTTAGTGGCTTAAAAAACCCACACATTTATTCTCTTACAGGAACAGAAGTCTGAAGTGACTGAAAAAGGGCTAAAAGCAATCAGGATTCATTCCATCTGAGGGCTCCAGTGGAGAACCCATTTTTTGCCTCTCCCAGCCTCCCAAGGCTGTTCTCATGGAGCTCATGGCTCCATGCTGCATCTCCTTTCCTACCCGTACTCTGTCACCGCATCTCCTTCTTCCTTTGACCTTCTTGACTCCCTCTTATAAGGACCCTGGTGATTACATTTAGTTCCCACCCAGATAACCCAGGATAATCTTCACATTTTAATGACATCTTCAAAGTCCCTTTTGCCATCTAAGGTAACTGTCACAGGTTCTGGGGGTTAGCTCAGGGATGTCTTTGGGGAAACCACTGTTCAGCCTACCACAGATACCTTTTGCCACGCAAAAGTTTCAGATTTTGATATAGTCACTTACTCTCTGAGTCCGTTCCTTTATGGTTTCAGTCTGACACCACTTTTCTTGACATTCATATACATGCAACCCAGAAATGCAGGGAATTCTAAGCCTGTGAGGTTCACCCTTGACCAGTGAGGGATGGCACTAATACTCCTACTTTTTGCTCCCTGTGTGGACAGTTCTGAGAATCCTTTTATAAATCTTCTCAGAAGGTCCGATAGAATCAAGCACCAGTTACCCAGGGCAGTGGTGTAGTTGAAAACATCCTCGTATTGTCTTTTCCTCCTTTACATTTTCACCTCCCGGCCCTCACTCCTATCCCTGGAATGACTTCCCAAATAAGCTGCTATAAGTAAGCCTTTGTCTCAGGCTCTGCTTTCAGGGGAACCTAGATTAAATGAACAGAAAAGACTCCTGGAAATTAAAAACATGACAGCTGAAGTGAAAAAGTAGAAGTGGGAAAAGAAAAAGTTGCAGAAATACCTCAGAAAATGGAGCCAAAAAGAAAAAAGAGGCAGAAAAAAAGGCAAGAGTAGATAGGAAAAACAGTTCAAGATTTGGATATAGGAATTTCCTAAAAAAGAACATGGAGTGGAAGAAATCATCAACAAGATTATTTAAGAAATTTTTGCAAAATTATAGGACATGAATTTCCAGACTGAAAGGGCCTGCCTAGTGCCTTGCATGAGGGTGAAAGTAGACCAAATATCAGGACCTGTGATCTCAGAATTTCAGTATAATGGTGATAAAGAGAAGCTCCTATAAGCTTCCAGAGGAAAAAGGGGGAGAGGTCTTTTTTTTTTAATTAATTAATTTATGTATTTTTTTACTGCTATTCTTCATTGCTGTGTGTGGGCTTCTCAGTGCGGTGGCTTCTGTTGTGGAACAGAGGCTCTAGGCGCACGGGCTTCAGTAGTTGTGGCTCGCGGGCTCTAGAGCGCAGGCTCAGTAGTTGTGGCGCACGGGCTTAGTTGCTCCGCGGCATGTGGGATCTTCCCGGACCAGGGATCGAACCCATGTCCCCTGCATCGGCAGATGGATTCTTAACCACTGCACCACGAGGGAAGTCCCGGGGGTGGGGGGGTGGTTCTTTAAAAGGATCAGATGCCTTTAAAAGGCATCAGAGTGGCTTTGGACTTCTCATGGGCAATACTAGAAACTAGAATATGGTGGAGCAATGCCTTCAAAATTCTGAAGGAAAACTGTTTCCATCCTGTTTAACTGTATTCATCCAAACAGTTAAAGGGAAATATTGAATAAAGACATTTCCCAGACACAATTAGATTAGGTTTTACTGAGGTGGCCCTTCAATCTCAGTATCTTGAAAAAAGTTTATTTTTTGCTCAAATTACAGACAGTTGTGGCTCCTCAGCAAATCGCCGGGGGCAGTAATCTACTCCACAATGTCTCAGAAATTTACCTCCCACATAACCTTTTTCAGGAAGTCACTCAAGGAGGTGTTCCTCTAAAATGGAATGAATCAAGAAAGACGAAGACATGGGATATAGGAAGTGGATACCTAACATAGGAGACAGCAGGAAGGAATCCCCAGGATGGTGGTGAAGGGGGAACTCAGATGACAGCTGTGCCGCAGGGATGGAGCCACCAGACCAGATCAGAGGTAGGTCAGAGGGCTCCTGAGGCACTTCTTTAAGAAAAGGAAAAAAATCTGATGTGAATGAATTTACTATGAAGGCATGTATTTAACTGATAGAGAGGTCGGTGGTGAAGTAGTGATCGGTACACAGAAAACCAAGCAAATTTTAAAAATATTAATTCTAGGGAAAACATCATGTTACACAGGAAAAGAAAATCATAGTGATAGTAGCTTGGCCCTGAGTTGCCTTCAAATAATGAAAACACTGAATATTAAAATATAACTAAAATTGGGGGGAAGGAATACGGGGCGGATGGAAGTTCCCTAGGGAAGTCAGTTGAAGAGCTAATTTCCTTATCTGTTGAAGTCTTCAACAGGTAGTGCCTAAGATGAGGTTAAAAAAGAAAAACACTTAAGTATACAAATATAAAAAGAATCAGTTAAAAGGGTTAAACCTGGTTTTTGCTCTTCAAGGAGAACAGGGGATGGAGGTGGGGGAAAAGGGCTGAAACTGCTGTTGTCTTAAAACCGTGTAGAGCCAACTGAGGCTTCAAATGATTGACTCTGATTAAAATACTGAGTTTAAATAACAATCTCCCCATCCTGGGCAAAACAAGAACGAAATGATTCTCATATTCAGATAGGGCATCGTCATAATGCAGTGTCCAATGCAGGCCCATAGAGGGCTCAAGAGGGCCTTGACTTCCTTTCAACTTTGTGTATAAACTGTGTTTACAACTGGCTTCTTTACTAAATTCTTCTGTTGACTTTTGATCTTCATGAGATAATATTGTTGACCTTGAAGTCCTGGGAATATAGTATAGTCAGTGATCTCAAGAAACGTGGGAGAAAGTGGTCAGTGTGAAGTAATTTAGAGGAAGGATTGTTGAGTAAGAATGTATCCTTCCGCCTTTCTGTGGACATAGGAAAAGTGCTTTAAAAAATCCAACATTTTGCATCTTTCCTCTTCGTTTGCATCTTTTTGTAAAACTATGAAATCTATTTAAACCTAAGATTTGGGCTTCCCTGGTGGCGCAGTGGTTGAGAGTCCGCCTGCCGATGCAGGGGACATGGGTTCGTGCCCCGGTCCGGGAAGATCCCACATGCCGCGGAGCGGCTGGGCTCGTGAGCCATGGCCGCTGAGCCTGCGCGTCCGGAGCCTGTGCTCCGCAACGGGAGAGGCCACGACAGTGAGAGGCCCGTGTACCGCAAAAAAAACCCCTGAAATTATTTTCTATTTGTGGTGACTTAGGTCATATTACTTTATTTTGTCATTCTTGATAATCTCCCAAAAGATATCTTTGTAAATTATCTTGTCTATTGTACACGGGCAAGTTTCTAGAAACTGGGGGTTCCATTTGTGTTTATTGGTTGTTTGGTTGTGTTGACGGAAAAAATCAATAAACCAATCTACAATAGGAGTAGAAAAGAGTTTTATTTGAGCCAAACTGAAGATTACAGCCCAGGAGACACAGATTCAAGTAGCGCTTGAATTGTGTTCTGCCAGACTACAAAATGGAGGAGGCTTATGGAGGCAAAGACTGCAAAATTACAGGAGCTGTTTGTCAAGAATTATAATTGGAGCTGGCAAGAAGCAAGGTTGCCTGCCAAGGAAGGATTGGTTGTTGTCCCAAATGGTTGCATAGTTACAAGGGGAGACCTTGAGACCGTGAGGTTGCAGCTGGCAGCTATCAGATATTGTTTTGAGAACGGATGGTTGTGTCCTTGAGTCTGATACATTTCAGAAAATTAGTTCTTAGTAATCCAGGAACATGTCTGAAACAGTGTCCAAAATGGCCACTCAGCTCCATTTTGAAGGCTTGAACCACAGTTACTCCATTTTGATTTTTTAAACTGCATTCTTTGTGTTAATGGTTAAAGCAGATGTACAATGAATGTTTAATAGGCCACAAACAAACTGTCCTTGTTAGCCTAAAGTTCAAGTTAAATCATGTATAAGCCAGAATAAGTTCTTATACCTCACTATGTGAACATCTCTTCCATTAGTTGGGGTAGCACCGTATGCTAACAGATGACTGTTAAATATACTTGATTATAAAAATGATGAGAAATACAGATATGAAATAATTCTGTGTAATTGATTTTCTTACAAAATACTCTCTCTTTAGGGCATTTTGTAAAATAGCCATTTGGTATCCTCACCTCCACTCTAAAGTCCCAGGGGATCTGTAATCTGTTCATTTTGAGGTAGATAACACTTTTGTGATGAGTAGCAGGTGATATGAGAATCTAACTCTAATAAAATACATACAGGGTCTGATGCAGTCAATAATCTTTCAATTGGCATCTGAAAAGGAACTTACTGATAAGCATCCAGAGAGCAGAGAGTGCAAGGCAGGAGCCCCGTGGTGAATAAATGTGAAGGAAAAGTTTGAGTGGAAGCCGAAGTAAACAGCAGTTTATTGGAACTGATATGAGCCTGGAATTGGGAAGAGTGCAAGTCATGCTTTAGAAATCTAGGGAGAAATGCAACGAATCTGGAGTGTCCGATGGCCTTAGAAAATAATATTTTTAAATGAATTTCTATTTTTATCTGTACATGGTTATTGAGAAATCAAATAATCAAGGCTTAGAATAAAATATAACAATCCCCTTCCCTCACTTTTCTCATTCTACTTTCAAGTCTTTTGGCATTTACCTCTGAATATCTAAATAATATGCCTATAATGCATATTTCTTGGTTTGTCAATTTTAGACATGACCTATTGATTTTTTCTTATAATAAAGACTTAAGTATTATACACCTGCCCCTACTGCTCCCACTGCATCCTCCCAAGATAGTAACAATAACTTTGTGTTAAATCAATAGTGGTTACCTAATGATGACTATGTAAATATGCCCACTACCCAGCTAAGCAGTGTACCATGATTAGATTTGCTTTCTTGAACAACTTTCTGTTTTTCCTGTTGTTAATCATTTTCCTCCTTCACTTATTTTTCTATCTTCCTATCCTTAGTTTTTTTCCCCCTAAATAAGCCATCAGATCTGACAAATATCTGTTCATGTTATTTCCCAAAAAGTTAACTCAGTTAGTATATAATTTCATTTCTTCCCTGGAGACCTGCCTCCCAGCCATTTGTCTTCCTCTTTCAATCTGGACAGGTTGCTTCCTAAGCCTGCTGCACAGTTGTCAGCCCAGGACTCCTATTGCTGCTCCTTTATTAGATGCCCTGTTTCCCAAATACCATGTCTTCCCCTTTCATATTTGACCCCCTTGTTTTGCTGGAGCACATCCTCTAGTAATATCCCTAGAAATGGGTGCATGAGAAGTAAAAATATATTTAGTCCTTATATGTATGAGAATGTCCTTAATTTGCCCTCACACTTTATTATATAATTCTTCTTTGGAAATAATTTTCCCACAACTTTTGAAGGCCTGGCTTCACTATTTTATGGCATCCAGTGTTATTGCTAAGAAGTCTGAGGATATTCTGATTATTGAGTCTTCGTGTTGACTATTTTTGTTTTTTTGGGTCCCCCCCAACCAAAGCTTTTAGGATCTTCTCTTTTTCTTTAGTATTCTGAAATTTCACAATGACTTGCATTGGTGTGTTCTTCTGGCTTTTTATTGTGTCTTTTTAATCTGGAGACTCCTGTGCTTTGGTTTGGGAAATATTCTTGGATTATTTCTTTAATAATTTCCTTCTGTCTATATTCTCTTTTCTCTCTTATGGAGCTCTTATTAGTCTGGTGACTTCCTGGATCGATCTTCTGATTTTTCTTTTCCTTTTTTTTTTTTTCTTCCACTGTCTATCTCTTTGATTTGTGTTCTATTTTTCTGGGATAATTCCTCAACTCTATCTTCTGACCTTTCTCTTAAATTTTTAATTTCAAAAAGTGCATTCTAATTCTCTGCATGCTTCTTTTTTAATTGTGTCCTGTTCCTGCTTCAATTCATTCTTTATCTCTTTGAGGATATTATAGTTTCTTCTGTTACCTGTGAGCACTTTCTCTCTCTAGTTTGGACTCTGCCTTTTATGTGGGAGACTTTTGCCAGTGTCTGGTGATCTTTTAACGTTTAGGAGTGAGGCACTAAAATACCAGTTGGAAGTTCTGTGTGCATGGGGGGCAGTAGCCTGATTGACCTCAATGGAGGGTGGTCAGATGGGGAGCCAGCTGTTTTGTTATGAGGCCCCCAGATGTCACTATCTGTGGCTCTTTCTATCTGCGGCTATTTTCTCCAGGACGGCTCATTTAGTTCAAAGGCAGATCCTCTGCTTCCTGCCTTGGGATTATTACTTGGAGACAGTGTTCTGTGAACTCGAGTGGGAAGGGGCTGAGGAGGGACTCACAGGTTAATGGGAAGACTTTCACTTGGTTCTACTGTTTTCAGTCGGTGCCTCATCCCTGTTCTACTTGGGCCTAGTGCCCCTGGGGTGGAAGCCTTTCAGTTCAGTTTCCAGAAAATAAACCCCTGGTCAGCCACAATGAGGGAGGACTGGTCGCTGGCTTAGACTATGAACAAGGGACAGGAGATATAAATTCTCCTTATACAAACTTTAAATTAATCCTCCTAGGGTTTTTTTCCCCCCAATGTGTGTGTGTGTGTGTGTGTGTGTGTGTGTGTGTGTGTGTGGTAAAATACACATAATATAAAATTTATCATCTTAACCATTTTTAAGTGTACAGTTAAGTAGCATTAAGGACATTCATTTATATTGTCATGCAACCATCACCACTACCCATTTCCAGAACTCTTTTCATCTTGCAGAACTGAACTTCTATACCCATTAAACAGCAATGCTCCACTATTGAGTCTTTGCCTTGCGTTCTTGGCACACCCAGCAGGAACATGCAGGGACACTCAAGGTCTATGGCAGATGACCATTTCCCACACCATCACACCCCTGCCTTCAGAGACTCCCCATACCTCTAGCTCCTAAGACTTTGCAGGGCTCTAAGGCAGGGATTGGCAAATGTTTTCTGTATAAGGGTCAGATAATAAATATTTTAGGCTTTACAGGTAACTACTCAACTCAGCTATTGTATGAAATCAGCCATAGACAGTATGCAAACAAATGAGTATGACTGTACTCCAATAAAACTTTATTTACAAAAACAATTTACAAAAATAAGTTGTGGGTCCTATGTGGCCCATGGGCTATAGCTGAATGATCTCTGCAAGACTAGGGCAGGAATCTGCTTGCTTCTGGTTGTAAAAAGCTTTTTAGCTTTATCTGTTCCGCTAAGTCAATCATCTGACTTTTCATCTTACAAAAATCTGTTGACATTTCTCCTCTGCTGTTATCTTTTCTCCCAATCACTTTCTCCCGGTGGAATTTATAGCTTTTCTACCCCTCTGTAGTTATTTTCACGGCGTTTTCAGTAGGGAACTGAGATAAATGTATATGTTTATTTAACCCACATTTTAAAAAACTTTTAATTTCAAAATAATTTCAAACTTACAGCAAGGTTGTTGCAAGAATAGTATAAGGAATTCCCATATATGCTTTACCCAGAGTTACTAGTTGTTAATATTTTGTTGCATTTGCTTTGTAATTCTGTCTCTCCATATATATATATATATATATATATATATATATATATATATATGTAGAGTATCTATAGTGTATGAAATGAAAGGACATTTCAGCCATGACTCCTTAAATAATTCAGTGTGTATTTTCTGAGATCAAGGATATTCACTTAGAAAGAATTCATTCTCAAAATCAAGATATTTAACATTAATATAATACTATTATTTAATTTATAGATTTTCTTCAAGTGTCCCCAGTAGTCCCAATAATATTCTTCATAGAAATGGTGTCTGGTCCAGGATCCAGTCTAGGATAGAGCGTTGCGATTTGTTTTTATGACTCTTTAGTCTCCTTTCATCATGAACGTTTTTATCTGCCTTTCCTTTCCTTTCATGACATTGACTTTTCTGACATTGACATCTTTGAAAAGTACAGGCCAGTTATTTTGTAGAATGTTACTTAATCTGGTGTTTTTTTTTTTTTCCTGATGTTTCCTCATGATTAGATTTATATTATGCATTTTTGGCATAAAAGATGTTTCCTTCCAGTGAATCAGGAATTGATCTACAATTTTTAGCCAAGATTGTTCCCCCCAACACATTATTCTTCATTCTCCCTGATGTACCTGGAAACTCTCCAGAAGTTTGTACAGAAGAACAGCCTTTGTTCTGACTTTTAAAAATACATAATTTATTCTAGAGATCACTTTATACCCATTCTTTCACTCCATAAACCTTTCAACAGCTTTTGACCAAAAGCTGAAATCTGATTGCCTAAATTTTGCCCTGCTGAGTTGGACTCAGTGCCTTATTTATTTACTGACTGTGTATATATAGACTGTGCTTTGAAATATCTTGCACTGTCCTGGATTCCATATTCTAATACTGGAGGAATATCTAACCAAGGAGGAGGATATTAAGATACAGGAGTGAGGAGTGAGGTTACAACCTCAGTGCAGTTTTTTAATATAAAAATAACAGTTTTCTTGAGATATAATTCACATACCATAAAATTCAATAATTCACATACCATAAAATTCATCCTTTTAAAGTGAACAGTTCAGGGCTTCCCCGGTGGCGCTGTGCTTAAGAATCTGCCTGCCAATGAAGGGGACAAGGGTTCGAGCTCGGGAAGATCCCACATGCCATGGAGCAACTAAGCCCATGAGTCACAACTACTGAAGTCTGCCCACCTAGAGCCGGTGCTCCGCAACAAGAGAAGCCACCGCAATGAGAAGCCCGCGACCCGCAAGGAAGAGTAGCCCCCGCCTTCCGCAACTAGAGAAAGCCCGCGCGCAGCAACAAAGACCCAACGCAGCCAAAAATAAATTTTTAAATTTATATAAAAAACTAAAGTGTACAATTCAGTAGTTTTTAGTATATTACCAGAGTTATGGTGATACACCATCACCAATATCTAATTTTAGAATGTTTTCATCATCACTGCAGTTTGAAGAGTAACAAATTTGAGTCCCTTGGTAAAATGGCCAGAGGCAGAGCAGCTTCTGTCTGAAAGATGTGGGGGAGGGATGGAGGGATCTCACAGGCTGCACGTTTTCAAGGAGCACAGAGATGCCAGACACTGCAGGGATGAGAGAAGGCTTTTGTAGGAGGGTGTGGAATTAAAGAACAGTAGGATTTCATGTTTGGATGCAGGAGAGCATCCTTTCCAGGCATGCTGCACGAGCAAAGATTGGAGATGTGATTGAATTGAGTGTGTTTGTTAGCCAGGAACAGCCTCTCTTCACTGAAATGGAGAGTTCTTGGGCCAGGGTGAGCAGTAAGTTTGGAGGCCAAGGGGGTGAACTTTATCCTGAAGTTGTATACAGGGTGACAGTGAGAAGTTTAATATCCCTGTAACAGGCCCTGGTTCTGGTCTGCTGGCTGTGATCTTGAGGACGCCGGGTGTTGAAACTGCATCTGTGAGCACATAAAAACGGTGTCGGAGGAGTTGTGAGGCGGTGACGAGGAGCGATGACAGAGGTGACAGGGTAGGTTTTCTAAGGATGAAGGTCTGGGGATTAACGCTTGTTGCAGAAGTCAAGAGCCAAGCATCCACTGGCCTGAGCGCCCAGCTTCTGCTGAACGAAAGCGGATTGATTAAGCGCTACTGTCCAGGGGTTGAATTACCCGTTGTAGACCTAATCCTCACCACGAAGACCTCTTTGGGTTTTGTTTGTTTGTTTGTTTTTGGTTTTGTTTTTACATATTTATTGGAGTATAATGGCTTTACAATGTTGTGTTAGTTTCTGCTGCACAACAAAGTGAATCAGCTATATGTATACATGTATCCCCATATCCCCTCCCTCTTGAACCTTCCTCCCACCCTCCCTATCCCACCCCTCTAGGTGCTCACAAAGCACCGAGCTGATCTCCCTGTGCTATGCGGCTGTTTCCCACTAGCCATCCATTTTACATTTGGTAGTGTATATATGCCCATGTTACTCTGTCACTTCGTCCCAGCTTACCCTTCGCCCCATCCGTGCCCTCACGTCCGTTCTCTACGAGTGCGATGAAGACCACTTTGAATGGGTCGTACTTTCACCCAGACTAATGCTTCTCAGACTCTGTGTGCTGAAAGACAAATTTGTTTGTTTTTAAATTTCCCAATCTGTCCTGGACCAATACATGTGTAAAATACAATAGCAATGAACGGCTAGAAATATGAAACAAGTCATACAACGTGCAACCTTGGGGTTTGTTTATTGATTCAGTGGACAAAGTTACTGCCTGAGTTACTAAACACTTCGGCTTCGTTTCTGTCCTCGGGTCCGCGGGCAGCACTTTGAGAGCCCTCTTCCAAAGCAGAGGCGGAGCTTAGGCAGGTGCAGAGATTCGCCCGGGTCGCTCAGGTAACAGGGGCGGAGCGCGACTGAACCCGGATCGCCCCGCCGCCCTGGGCCCGGCCCCGGCCCGCCCCTCTGGGAGGCCGAGCCGGGGCGGGGTCAGCGTGGGGTTGGCAGGGGACGCGCGGATAGGGAGCCGGGGAACCCGGGGAGCCAGAGCCGGAGGGACCGCGTACCTGCTGCCGCCGAGCCCGGGAGCCAGGAGCAGACGACCGTAAGCGCCCGGGGGCGTCGTGCGCAGTTTCCGGGGCCCGGGCGGCCGTGACCGCGCTCCCGGGGTGCAGGGGCGGATCGCGATCCCGCGGGCTTGGGGACGCTGTCGGCTGGCGCCGTCCGGCCAGGGCTCCAGGGAGACTTCCAGACAGGCCTCCGCTCCCGCCCGCTTCCCCGCAGGCCGCAGCTCCGTCGAGACCTAGGCTCCGAGCGCGCCGCTCGGCCCCCGCCCCCTCTGGCCCGCAAGCGCTCCGGGCTCCGGGAGAGGCCCGCGTGAGCCCTGCGAGCGGGCTCGGGCCAGCGGGGGAGAGCAGCGGGGCCCCGTTGCTTGGCTTTCCTGGAGAGTACCGCTTCCACGTTGCGTCTAGGTCACGCAGTGCAACTGCACTTTTTTGTCACCGGAGTCCTAAAACCGATCTCAGGTCTCTTAGCTGAGACGTGCTCTCTCGCCATCTCCGTGCGCCGCTCCAGTGTTTCTCTCCCTCCCCTTGCTCTTCTTTCGGGAGAGAAGGCCAACCTGCTCAGCTCAGCGCACGGGAGAGGAAACCTGGGCCCCGGGTTAAGAGTTCACCATGTAGCAGGAGCCCAGGGATGTGATCAGCGTAAGCGCAGCAGAGACCCGAGACTCCTTTAGCCTCCCTCCCCGCAGGAAGCTGGGGAATTTAAGTCTCCGGCCCCTCACTTGCCCGGCCCTTCTGACGCCTAAGGGGTGGAGGCGCGGTCAGACTCTAACAATGTTGTGATCCTAGTTTTGACTTATTTTGAAGCTTCGTCCCCCACCCTCTTCGCTCTCCTCCACTATATAAACTTCAGGCCCCACAAAGCCTGGGTGGGCCCCTGGCGCCCGGATGCGCAGACAGCCTTCTCTCTGCCCTGCCCCACCTCCCCGCGCTGTAGCTCTGTGCCGGCTCCGCCGTGGAGTAGGGGGGGACTTCTGCATTCGGCACCTCAGCACCCAGTACATCGGATTTACGAGCTGTTGCGGGAAATTGCTGAGAGCATTGGGATTTATGCCTGTCTCAGTGCCGCTCCGCAGACTCCACTGAATTCAGCGTTAAAAATAAACTTCGGCAAGAAGCGGCACCGCTCCGGGAAGTAGCATTGTCTTCTGGTATGGTGGTTGTTTCCTTCAGGGAGTGGGGGCTTGGGGACGTTGTAGGAGCCTTTCACTAGCCCCAGCAGGTCTGATTTAGCAAAAAGCAGTTTTTCCATCCCACATGTCCACACCTAGGCGTGGGCAGTGTGAGCGTGCTGACCACTGTGTGTAGGCTCTGCCCCTGCACCGGGGCTTAGCAGGGAGCATGCCTTCACGGAGTCTACCGTTCTGCTGGGGGAAAGATGGACGATACGCACAATAGATTTGTAAAATATAAACTATGTTAGAAAGCGATGTGGGAGCAAAATACATCACTGAAAAGAGAAGTGGGGGGGGCGGGTAAAAGAAGGCCCCCCTGAGAGGGAATATTTGAATAATACTGAGGAGTAAGGGGGTGGCAGACTGCTATCTGGAGTGATGGTGCACAGGTCAAGCAAGTGCAAAGGCCCCATGGCAGGCATGTGGCTGGCATGGATGAACTTTATATCTGTGTTTGCTGAGTGTGGGCCAAGCTGCCACCAGGGTCCTTTGGTGTGAGTGGACTACTGGATAAACTTAACTGGCTCAGCCTGAGAACAAGAGGCTCCCCCCACCTCCAGTTCCAGGAAAGGAAAGTCTTGCATGGGAAATAACTGCTCAGCAAGGCCGCCAGGGTGAACTTCAACACCACCTGCTCCCACCACATGCTCCCTGTGTAATCCCACCTGCCTCCCGGCTATCCCTTAAGTGCATGGGCTGGTACAGACTTATGGGAGTGGGATGTCCGTGGTAAGAGACTGAATGGGGCCTCTTTGGGCAGAGGGACCTTTAGAGAAAGGGCATCGGATCACTGGAGGAAGTGGAGTGTCTCCCCCAGCCCCCTCCTGTAGTGTCCTCGTTCATGTCTGAGGTCTAAATCCAGCACCAGCTGGAGGGCACAGGGGGCCCCCATGTTATCAATACACGGTGACTCTCCCATCGACATAACCTAACATGCCCAGGCGTAGTGATTGCTGACTTGCACCTTGACTTTCCTTCCAGCATCCTGGCCTAGCCCAGACATGGGAAGGCGGGGGCTGCCCAGATTCCAGTTTTCCATCCTTGAGCTGAGTTACTCAAAGACATGGAACCCAGCTGGGCTTACAAAATAAGGCAGGGCTCAGTGTGAGCTGCTCACTACTGCCGAAGAAGGAGCCCAGAGCATACCCACTCAGGCTGGAGTGGACACAGACAGAACAGGCCTGTGGTGACTTGAGGGGTCTCTAGGATCCCATGCTCAAAACCCACCTCTGATAGGACCCTACATCCCATCATAGTGATTCATTCCTTTGAGAGGTGATACAGTGATGTGGAAAGAGAATTGGCATAGGAAGAATATCTGGCTGGTATCCCAGCTCTGCCAGTAAGTTCCCCTCTGGGGACCTCATCCATGAAATGAGGTTGGGCTATGTAATCTGCAAGGCTTCTTACAGATCTAATATGTGATGATTCTGTGGTTAAGAATCCAAAGGGATCTTCAGAAAAGGAAAGAGGTTACTGGGAAGCTGTCAGTTTTGATGGGGCCTAGGTGGTCCTGCAGCCTACGCCGGGTTCGCTGCGGGCTGCGTCAAATAAGAGTGAAGGGCCTGGCCAGGGTGTAGGAGGCAAGACCCCAGGCAGAGGTCGAGGGCCCAGGGTGGAGGCAGAAGAGTCACTACCCAGGCCAGCTGGCCCCATGGGTCACCTGTGGGCTGCTGGTGGGTGGTTCTTGGCCCGAGCCTAGTGGTTTAGGAGCAGGGGCCGTACGGTCAGGTGGGGAGGTTGCAGCAGGGAGATGGCACCCCAGCATTTCCCCCAAGAGGGAACCAAAGCTTTGCCAAGGATCCAGCCCCCACCCCCACCCCCTTCCCTGAGGAGGGAGTGCTGGACGCTCTCTTGTCAAGGAGAGAACGGCACGATCCTGCCCTTTGTTGCCTAAGTGAACACGCCATTGTGCAAACCAGGTTCAAACCGAAACTGCCTCTTCTGCCATCAAGGTTACAGTTGGCCCTCCGTATGCCTAGGCTTAGAGGCCGTGGATGTGGAACCCAGCCGTACGGAGGGCAGACTGTACTCTGCCATTTTATATACGGGACCCGAGCATCCACCGATCTTGGTATCCGGAGGGTGCTGGGACCAATCCCCCACGGATACTGAGGAATGACTATGTTTACTTCCTGAGGGAGGTCATCGTTCATCCTTTGTCACCAGAGAGCAGCTATTTTCACTGTCTGAAGTCTAGCCTGTGAACATTCCTTTAGACAGGCTCAAGGACCTGGAGTGGAGTCTTCCTGTCCACTGGACCCCATGGTCTGTCTTGGCTTTGCTGTCAGGCAGCGGGTACCGTTCTCATGAGGAGCCATTTGAGTGCACAGTCCAACTACTGCTAAGCCACACCTGTTAGGCTCAACTGAAAGTGCTTGCTCTCCTATTGGGGGATTTCAAGGACTTTCTGGAGGAATCTATAGCTAACCCACAAATGGGAACCATGGGTCTTGTCCCGAGTCAAGAGCAGGAGTTTTTACTACCTTTAGCGTTTGGGAAGATTGATAAACAGACTGAATCAAAGTATCTTCTTGGCACTTGCAAGCTGGGTTAACTTGGGCAAACTGTTTAGCCTCCTGGAGCTTCATTTTTCAATCTCTTTAAAACAGAAAACAACTACGCCTTACTTCTTAGGGTTATCGTAGCACGGGAGATGCTGTGCTTACGGAGTCTTCCCACCACCATGTCCAAGTCCAGGGCTTCTTTGGGCTTCCTCAGAGGAGGTGGTGCTGCCCAGACGCGTCCTCATGTTCTGGAAGGGTTCTGAGCGTCCCCGCCGTGGACCTATTGGGCTGGCTGTAGCCAGGGTGTGGCCTGCGCTGTGAGCCGTGAGGGCTGCAGGAAGCCAGTGACCAGCAGCGGGAGGCCAGGTGCCTCTGAGTCAGAGACGCGTGTGGTGCTTCTCAGTGGCTGGGCGTGGGCCTTCCCCAAGGACCACCATCTCAGAGTGTCCCCCGGCGGCTCAGCCTGCGACTTGGCTTTCCAGGTGGCATGAGTGGCCTTTGCGATACTGGGTGCGACTTTCTGATTGTACTACCCTTCTTGTTAGAACTGGAGAGACTTGGACCTTTTGGAAAGTAAGAGAAACACTGATTCCAGCACCAAGCTCCATGATTAACCCCTGAGTGCCAAGGGCTCAGGGAAATCTGACGCTCTTACCAACTCTTTAGGAGAAAATGGATGTATTTTCCTGCTTTCCGGGTTTTCTGCCTGTGAACCAAGTTGTCGCTGTGAGGACGCAGGAGCCGGCAGGCTGGCCACCAGGTGGGGGAAGGCGGCCCCCTGCCCTCGGCCGGGTCTGTGCCCCCTTCCCACAGGTGGGTCTCAGGGTCACAGTGATACTGTCAAGATGGAACACCTTAATTTCAGAGTTGCCCCCTGGACCTTTGGTTGAACTTCAGAAGTACTTTTAGCCTTTTTTGAGTTTTTATTTCTTTTTGCAACCTAGACATTTCCACAAGCAAACTGACCTCACCAAGACACCAGCAACCCAGAATATTCCTCTGAGCTCAGACTCTAGTCCTTAGGGCTGCAGTACGTGAGGCACAGGGACCCTTTCAGTGCGTTTCAGACAATAAAGCCAGCTCAAATGACTGTGCTGTGGCCCAGCTCGCAGTGCTATCCTGTTACACACTATTGAGGAAGCTTCCAGACCGGGAGCACGTCGCTGAGGAAAAGCAGACTTGGGGAGGGGAGGGAGAAGAGAGAGTGTGGTTAGTGGTGGAAAGGAAATCAAATCGGTGTATTATACACCTATATAATAGGCCCACGCCTATTATCTCCTGAAATAGGAGTCTTTCTCTCCTCAAATAGAGAATGTCACGTATTGAAATTCCAGGAAGGTAATGTTTTTTCCTCATAGGCAGTGAACTGTGTTCCACTTGGGTTTTTTCTCTGGTAATTTAAACCAGTGGACAACTTGACAGAATGCGAGATGGAAAGGATTCAAATGAAACTCCCAGAGCATGAGTGTGTGAACCCTGTAGGGTGGAGAGAGTCTGCTCCCCACTTGTGTTGTTTAACTAAAAGTCTGCATGGCAGCTTGTGTAAATGAGTTTGTGGTGGCCCCTGCTCCCCCAGCTCAGGGGCGTTTAAAATCTGTGGAGGTCAGCATCCCCTCTCTGAAGGTGCTCTGGGCCAGGCAGCCCACCCATATGATTCCCCCCCTTCACCCATCCAGACCCTCCTGGCAGGTGCTGAGGCTGCCTTCACTCAGGCCCCAGAGCCGAGAGCCCCCTCCTTATCCTAGGCCGTGCTTCCCTCACTTTCTGCCTTCCAGCCACACTGGCCTTCAGGCATCCTATCCGCCCTGGAACCCTCTGCCTTTCTCTCTTTCAAGGATCGCTCCTAACTTCCCTTCTTGGTTCAGATAACACTTCCTCAGGGAAGGTTCCCTCGGCTTCAGGGTAGACCTCTCTCCCCGACCTTTAGTGTCCTCAGGATTTAAAAACAAAAAGCGAATGCCTGTGACAGCTGTTCCCTGTGCGGCCACTTTCCCTGAGTTCATTCGGTAAGGGATGTACTTTATTCCACCCATTTTGCAGGTGTGGAGACTGAGGCTTGGAGAAATGAAGACACTGGCCTAAGTTTACCTAGGCTATGGCTGGTAAGGGATAGGGCCAGGATTCAAAGCAGGCCCTGAGTGCCTGACCACCAGCCGAGCTGGCTCCTGAGTCCATAAAGATTTTCATCAGATCAGATCAGCAGTCAGTAATTGTATTCTTTCTGTCTGTCTATACAGGTGTGTGTAGTGTGTGTGTGTGTGTGTGTGTGTGTGTGTGTGTGTGTGTGTATATATATATATATATATATATATATATATTATCGTTGGGGGCATGGGGATGGGGGCAGGGGGCGGGGGTGACCCTCCAGGGCATACAGTGATGTGCCTTCACTCAGGCCCCAGAACAGGATTCCCCATAATAAGGCTGCCCCCCACACTGTTTTTACTTCCCCTTGTTTTTGCCTACAAACGACGTGTTTCTTTTCCTGCCAGGCTGCTCTCCCGGGGCTTGGTTCCAGATCTTTCAGGGAGATAAACATGGCCCTTGTCCCAAGTGCGGAGCATTCTAATCTGTCCAGCCCAGCTGACCTTGCCCATGGGCCTGGCCCACCCCAGCACCGCTGGCCACTGGGGTTCCGAGAAGAGCCTGTGGGTGGAGAGGCTGGTCACGTGCTGGGCTGTGCAGAGTTGGGGAGGCCCTTCACCCAGGGTATACCCCCATCTGTACTGGGCCAGAGCGGTCTCCGCTACAGTGAGCTTGCCTGGGAGTTTCGGGCATCGCTGTTGGGGAGCCCCTGGGAGCCCCAGGCTTTGGCCAGCCTTCGGTGCACGTTGCTTGGAGGGACGTTCCTGGTCTGGGTGGCCTTCCTTGACATGCCCACCTGGAGTGGAAGGGAAGCCATCTGTTTTCCCCTTTCTGCTGGATATGCCTCTCCCCAGGGAGGAGCAGCAAGGCTGGGTAGGGCGGCGAGGGGCCGAGGCCGAGGAAGCACACAGACCCCCAGCCCTGCCTTTCTCTGACCTGGAGTCGGGGGACACACAGTGTACCCCTCTGCCCCGCGCTTGTGGACCACTGGCCGACTACTTCCCCAGAAGGAACACAAGGTTATTAGGCTCCTGAGTCTGAATTCCTGTCAGGAAGACATCAGACAACAGGCTGGAGGGAGGAATCCCCCGTGCAGGCCACAGCTGGGCCTTCTCCTGGGGCTCAGGTCTGTGTCCACCCTCTCGGCCTCTTCTCTCTCTTTTTTTTTTTTTTTTTGCGGTACGCGGGCCTCTCGCTGTTGTGGCCTCTCCCGTTGCGGAGCACAGGCTCCGGACGCGCAGGCTCAGCGGCCATGGCTCACGGGCCCAGCCGCTCTGCGGCACGTGGGATCCTCCCGGACCGGGGCACGAACCCGTGTCCCCTGCATCGGCAGGCGGACTCTCAACCACTGCACCACCAGGGAAGCCCTCGGCCTCTTCTCTTGAAGGACATTTGGGCATCCAGCCCAAGGCCAGGTACATGGTAAGAGTTGGAGTTAGCTAGTAGCCTTCTATGACTTAGGGAGCATTTTCAGATTGTGAGTTTCTTACCACCTGCCTGGGTCCGAGGGAGGAGACTCTCCGAGGGCAGGCTGGCTGGCCCACCCCTCCCCCCATCGTGGTCAGCAGGATCCTGAGGCTGAGCCTCATCTTTCTAGATCCCAAACCCTGACATTTACAGTGCGCCTGGGATACCGGCCCATCTCTACAAACTAGGCTCAGAAGTAGGTCGTCTATAATTCCTCAAGGAGAATTCAGCCATCTTTTTGCTCAAAAGGTCTGATCATTTTCAACGCTGTCATTCAAAGAACTTTTAAATTCATTCATTCAACAAATCTTTTTTTTATCACAAGTTGTCAACAGCACTTCATTTTATTCGAATGCTTCTTGTTGGCAGCTGCCACCCGTCCAGCGATTCTGTCCAGATCTCTCTGTCCCTGAGGTGTCAGTTTGTAGCCCCCATCTTGGTCCTTTCCCACCTTTTCCAGCCCCTCCAGGGCTTGGAGAACCCGACAGACCACGCTCTTGGAGCCTCTGCCGAAGTGGCTGGGCATGACACCGTTTCCCTGACACCCACCATAGATCTTGGTCACGGAGCCCCCGCCCCAGCCCCGGGGCTGCCCCAGAGATACAGGTGCCTTGCTGTGGAAGCAGCTCATGTGTAGAGCCCGTTCTTATCGTAGGGAGTGAGCTCTTTATGCTTGGCCGGCTTGACAGTGTCCACCCATTCAGGGGCTTTCAACTTCCTGGACTTTCTGAGGAAGGCTGCCAGCGCTCTGACGAACTTCCGCTGGTTCACGTCTTTTACAGTAACTCCAGGCATCATGCAGCCTCCGAGCTGCCAGCCAGGGGAAAAGGCCATTCAACAAATATTTACCGAGCATCCAGTAAGTGCCAGGCACTGGGGACACAAGGGAGCCAAAGCAGCCCTAGTCTCTACCCTCAAAGAGCTTCCTACCAGTGGGGGAGACCCCTACCAGTCACATAACGTCATGGACAAACGTGACAGTGACGAGGGGTAGGAAGGAGAGGTGCGTGGTGCTGAAATAGGCTTGGAGGAGGGACACGATCTGAAATCAGAAGGATGAACGCAAGTTAAGGAGCTGAGAAGGGACGGGAAGAGCGTTGCAGACAGAGGGAACCAGCATTTCCGCGAAGCCCTGCAGCCGGAGGGAGCAGGTGAGCACACACGCCTGAAAGGACATGGGGGTCAGGGCTGAAGCCTGGGAGGGGTGTGGGCAGGTCAGACCACACAGGCCTTGAAGGTCACCTTAACCAGCGTTGCTTTGTCCCCAAAGTAGCAGGAAGCTATTTAAGAGTTTTAGCAGGGGGTGCGACAGAGTCAGATTTGCATTGCCAAAAGATCGCTCTGGCTACAGAGTGTATTGGGGGGGGGGTGCAGAGCAGGGGTGAATGGACCGGCTGTAGTCCAGGGAGAGACAGGCACCTGGGCACCTGGGCGGGGTGGTGGTGGTGGAGAAGGATTGGGGATATAAGTTGGGAGGTAGAGCTGCCGGAACTTGCCGAGAGATTGGATGTGGATGAAATGGAGGAGGGGGCTTTCAAGGACATCGCCTGGGTTTTTGGCTTGGCAGATGGAAGGTGGCTACTGCCAGCTACAGTGAGAGGGAACCCCAGAGGAAGACAAAGTTTAGGGAGACAAGTGCAACTTCAGATGCACTGGAGGAGGTTTTGAGACATTGAGGAACTATCGACTTGGCAGGTGGGTGCCTGGGTCTGGAGCTCAGAGGGGGTCTGGGTTAGAGATGCTCATGTCTGTCATCTGTCCAGAGGTGGCAGTGGGAGCCATGTGCACAGAAAGGACAGCCCCGTTTGGACACCAGTTCTTCGGCAGCCAGTGTTTCTCCCACAGCCTAGCCAGCTTTCTTTACCCTGTTTCACATGTTCGCCAGGCCCCCGGCCCTCAGATGCCCATGGGTTTCTGAGTTTCCGGATTCACCTTTGTCTCCAGGGCTTCTTGGCCACTGGGAAGTCACACCTCAGCTGCTGAGTGCGTTTGCGCAGTTCTGGTGCCACGAGGTGTCTGACTCACTGTTGGAGCTGGATCACAGGGAAGACTCACTCTGTGGTTGTCCATATTTTTTAAATGTATAATTATTTTGTTTTGGGGTAGATAGTACATGCATTTGGTAAAAAGAATTTTTTTTTCAACATGCAAAAGCATATTCAGTGAAAGTTTGTTTCCTCTTTGCTGTCTTTTGAGAACATACCTTTATGTGATTGGGGCAGCAGGAAAATGTTTATTTATCATATAAATGTTCCAGAGATGGAACAGTAATAGAGCACTGAAAATTTTGAAGACTGGGCATTTGTTCTTAAGAGTGTGCGCCCTGGGGGAACTTGATATATTTTCTTTCCGCCCTGACTTTCTCAATTAGTTGGGATTATGTTAGGCTTTATATAATAGAAAACTCAAAATAACAATGGATTAAACAATACAGAAGTTTATTTTCCTGTCATACAAAGGAAGTTTGGGAGTAAGCAGTCCAGGCCTGGGCTGGTGGCTCCATGGTGAATGCAAGATCCTTCCATCATCTCTGATTTCCATCCTCAAGATCACTTCATGGTCCAAAATGGCTACCAGAGTCCAGCCATCATGTCTGAGTCCCAGGAGGCATGAAAAGAAAGGGGAAGGGCAGAAGGGTGTGCTTCCCAGCTGAGTCAGGGCTCTCTACATAGTCTTCCACACACATGCAGGACCCATGTACTCTTGTGTAGGTTGTTCACTGGACAAGGATGCCATTCATATCATCAACATCATGGATTTATATTTTATTTACAAGTGCTTTCTAGCATATGGCAAAGCAGTATATTAGGTTCATCTTGTGATGGTATTTTGAGGAATGGATGCCTTTTCCTAATTCACACAAAGGTACTGTCTGGATCACAGATGGCTCTGCCTCAAATACACTTCCAGCTCTTTGTCAGCACCTAATCACCCTGTCATACTGAGCTGCAAAGAGGCCCAAGAAATGTAGTGTTTAGCTGCGCTTCTCCAACTAAAATAAAAATTCCAGTGCTGAGAACGAAGAGGAAAACATAGCTGGCAGTCTGCCACACTATCAGTCTCAGGGCATATTTGCTGAAGCAGCCCAATCACTAAGGGCAGCTGGGGTGGAATGTTGGTTTTGAGTAATCTCTTGCCCTGGCCACCTTTTTCTCATGCAACCATGAAATACTCACCTCCCAAGTATATTTCCTTTCCTCACTCCCCTTGGCATCTAATTTACAGAAGGGTCATCTGAATTGCAAACACAATTTCTAAGTTAAACTCCTGAGTCAGCTTCAACATGATGAAGCAACAATTCATAAAAGAGATAAGGTAGGGACTCCTTTCAGCTAATACAGAAATTAAATGACTGCACTCCAAAGTTTGTAATCGTCAGCTCTACACTGAACATGGATGTAGATTCTTGTGGTTCTTTGCTTACACCATGCACTTTCTTACTTCCATGCCTTTGCACATGCTCTCTTTTCTCCCTAGATTTATTCCCATTCCACCATTATTTTCTGCCTGGTAAACTCCTATTCATCCTTAAAAACCCTACTCAGTGACCCCCTCCTCTGTGAAACCTTTGTGGCAGACTTACCACTCTAACTTTGCACACTTCTCTTCCATCTGTGCAGATATATTGTATCTATCATTAGAAAGGTGTTATTTGTTCATCTGTTTGTCTGTCCTACTAGAGCATGCACTTCAGCAGGTACAGGACTGTGTCTTGTTCCTTGTGCCTGCAAAGACCCCAGCTCATAGTCATAGGTAGCATCTACTAAACCGCCCTTTGATCCAAAAGCAAGTTTATACTTACTTTTCCAGCACCAATACAAATCTCTTATTTACTTTAAAAGAACAAAATGACTTCTTGATACTTTACATATTCAAATTACAAGAAAAGAGTTTTCACTTGAACTTTCAGTATCAATCTAAAAGTGAATTGTGGGCTTCCCTGGTGGCGCAGTGGTTAAGAATCCGCCTGCCAATGCAGGGGACACAGGTTCGAGCCCTGGTCCGGGAAGATCCCACATGCCACAGAACAGCTAAGCCCGTGCGCCACAACTACTGAGCCTCCACTCTAGAGCCCACGTGCCACAGCTATTGAGCCCGTGTGCCTAGAGCCCATGCTCCGCAACAAGAGTAGCCCCTGCTTGTCACAATTAGAGAAAGCCTGTGCACAGCAACAAAGACCCAACACAGCCAAAAATAAATAAGATAAAGGAATCGTATGTTTTTCTTTTTAATTCCATCGGTATTTTTATTTATTTATTTATTTATTATTTTTGGCTGCGTTGGGTCTTCGTTGCTGCAGGCGGGCTTTCTCTAGTTGCGGCAAGCGGGGGCTACTCTTCGTTTTGGTTTGCGGGCTTCCCACTGCAGTGGCTTCTCTCGTTGTGGAGCATGGGCTCTAGGTGTGTGGGCTTCAGTAGTTGTGGCATGTGAGCTCAGTAGTTGTGGCTCGTGGGCTCTGGAGCACAGGCTCAGTAGTTGTGGTGCACGGGCTTGGACCAGGGCTCGAACCCATGTCCCCTGCATTGGCAGGTAGATTCTTAACCACTGTGCCACCAGGGAAGTCCCAATCGTATGCTTTAAAACTTGTGTTTTTGCCCCAAGCATAACAGAAATACTATACATTCAGTGAAATTATTAGACTGGGTTTCCTTTTAGCAATCCTAGAGAACTAAGCACCCTTTTTACTTGATCTCCTATAGTTAAAATTGTCCTTTTCGAGTAAGACCCAGAAAGACAAAAGAAAAGTAAAATAATAAATTGCTCTATTTGCCTCTTTTAAGGGTAAAGGTCACCATATTGCACAACTGACTTCTTCAACTTGAACTAATTCCTAATTGTTTCCCAAGTTTCAGAAGCGCATGCTCAAAGCTTCAGTGTAGAATGTGGGGACTTAAACTTCATATAATCCCATTTCTTATGAGTAGTCAACTGCTGCTCAGATTTACTTCTCAGCTCAACACTTTAGAACTAAATGACCACTGTCCTCCAGTTACTGTGTCTTTAAAAAAATTAGGCTAGTTTACAACAAAAGCTGCATTTTCCTTACTAGACAAACTAATCATTTTTTAAGGAAGGGCACTGTGGCTCCAAGAAAAAAACTGCTTTCATTCTGAAAGGCTACCACCCGCTCTCCCATTCTCTCAGCAAAGTATTTTGCAGTATTCTGGAAAAGTGCATTACAAACAAAACAAAACAACAACTTAATCAGATAAAATATATTTTCTGAACTTTTGGAGTAGATGAATTACCTTCCAGTTTCGGGTGCTAGCATAATAAAGCAGGCACTCTCGTTCTGCATTGTATTACTTCTGAATTTTTCATGGTGTCTCCTAAATATTGATGTCTTGAAGTAGATAGAATATTTTCTACACCAGCAGGAGCTGACCACACAGAAGAGATAAATATAGCTTTCCTTGGAAACGGGGAGGCTTAGTAAACAGAATTCTGCTCCCTTACACTGAGAATGTAACTTCTCAGAAGAGTGGGGACTACCCAGGTGCACGGACTGCAAAACACTGGTAGCCAAGATGTACGTGACCTTGTGCTTTCCTTATCCTTCAAGTCCGTCCTTGGTGAGGGCACATGGGGAGGCCAGCAGATGCCCACGCCATGCACTTTCCTGCTCCCAGCCTGCTTATCCCTAAGTCATCTCATAGGGATAGGGGTCCTCTGGGGTCTCTTCCTGCATGAAGATTCGGCACAGTAATAAGGGCTTTGGGGGAAGGGGAAGGAACACACATCGGTAGAGTACCTGTTTTGAGCCTATGAGATCGGCGTTATCCCCATTTTAGAGAGGAGGCCACAGATGCTCAGAGCAGTTCGGTAACTTGTCCAAAGCCCCTCAGCTGGTAAAATGGCAGAACTGGGCTTTGAACTACTCAAACAGGGAAGCAAGCTAGAAGATCCTTTACTGTAAACTCCAGAATGTTCCCGGTTCTTAAAGTCAAAGGTAGTCCGAGTTGCTGTTGATGGGGCGATGTCTCATGGAACGGGGGTTCTACCAGGAAAGCCAGGCTGGCTCTTCAAATGGGAACACCCAAGTGGGCCACCAGGCTTCCCCAAACTCACAGGGTGTTTGCATTTCCTCGATGTATGGCGGGACGGGGTGACACCTTGTTCCCAGGGACCCAGTGACTAGGTCTGCCCTCTAATGTCCCACCCTCCTCCAGGAATCAGGCTTACCTGCGGCTGACTTCTGAGTCAGTAGTTCTCACTGAGTAGAGAATCAGAGCCCGGGTGGGGTGCCACAGTTGAGGGGCAGCACACAGGCTTACAGGGAGGCCTGCGACCGTGGTCACCCCACACTCGTGACTGCTCAGCGCACCCCTGCATTGTTAAGTCACACGCCCCAGTCTTGCTCTTGAGGCCTCTCTTTTCTGGGCTACATGCGGACCTGTCCCCTGTCTGCACACTGTATTCACTGGGGAGTTGACAACATAGCGCTTGGGCTCCAGCCCCCATACCAAAGGAAAGCACTATCCTCAAGTCTCTTACTTCAGATTCGGTTTGCTTGTCTATGTCCTTTATATAAGTGGAGTCATGCGGTGTGTGCTCTTTTGTGTCTGGCATCTTTGGCCCAGCACTGTTTGTGGGATTGATCCCTGTCACTGTGTGTAGTTACAGATCGTCTGTTCTCATTGTATGGTGTTCCCTTGTGTCAAGAGACCATCATCTGTGGTGGAAGGACATCTGGATTGTTTCTAGTTTTGGGCTTCTACAGATTGGATCGGATCATGCTGTTACGGACATTTCTCATTTGTGACTTTTGGTAAACACGTGGACACATCTCGGTTCGATCTATACCTAGGAATGAATTGCTGAGTCATAGCGTTTGTATCTGCCCAGTTTTAGGAGATTCTGCCAAACAGTCTTCCAGAGGGATTTTACGAAAGTCTCCTGTTACATTTTGATTCATCCTAGTTTCTCTCTAGCACTGTTACCTCAATTCCAGTTTTGAGGGGACCCTCCACAGACCCTTCCATCTTAAAGGAGTCCAGTGGTAGGACTGAGGCCCACCAGCCAGAGGTGGGCCTGAAACCCCAGCCCTGCAGCTTCAAGTGTGTGCCTGCACTGACACTGAGCGCCTCCGTGGGCAGAGCCCCGTGCTTGGAGCCACGGGGAAGACAGAAGAAACAGAAGATCGCATTCTAGCTGGAGGGGGCGGAGGGGTTGGGGCAAGATAGGAAAGACACCTGCAAGGAAGGTGACTTGGACGGCGTCTCCCCAGCTTCCTTCCAAGCTCTCAGCAGCCCCCTGCCCCAAGCAGGCCTGAGCTAGCACATAACCCCTGGTGACCTTGAGCAGAGCCATGTGGTCTCCCTGAGCCTCCGCCAGCTCTCTGTCACGACGGGCTTGGCTATTACAGTATTCAGTTCTGTGGTTGTTCGGCCACCTGTTACAAACAAGGCATGGTGGGTGGGGGTTTGGGGCTGAAAAGGACAGAAGCCTTTGAGAAGCACACACTTTCATCGTACAGAAAAATCCTCCCCAAGTAACAAAGCATAAGGAATAGAGGTGGTCTGGGGAAGGGGGGGTTGTGGGTCTGGCTGTCATTATTAGAATCCTGCCACATTTCCCCTCCAACCCCACCCCCTTCACTGGCTGTGATCTCAGACGAGTTACACAACCTTGGTTTTCTCATCTGTAAAGTGGGACTGTTGTGAGGATTAATGGGTCAAATGATACAAAGTGCTCACAGCAGTGTCCGAGGAAGCCCTCCCTAAGATGCCTGTTACCCTCAGGACTTGAGCCTACTGGGGTGAGAGTTCAGGGGCGAACATAAATACACACTGCCATGGGGTCAAGGGCGGCTCACGGACAAGAGATTTTGCGGGCTCCTGAGGGAGGAAGAGCAGGGTTCTGATGGGGGAAATGGAGGGTTGTCCCAGGATTTGGAGGTCTGTTTGTGGGGGACAGAGAAACTGCCTTGTATGGCTTCAGGCTCCAGAGTCGGGGTGCCTCCTGGGGCTGGCTAGGAGTTTAGCCTGTAGCTTGCAGGCTGTGAGAAGGACACATTATGGAATTTCTCCTCCCTAGGAAAAGAGGGTTGGTAAAATGTGATAGTTAGGCTGCTGAGACTTTCACAGGCCTGGCTGTGGGGGGGGCAGCAGGCCCCCCTGGAACTGTAGCATTTTCTTCAAATTTCTAACTGGGATCTTGGACACCATGGATGTGGAGTCATGGGTCTACCCTTCCCCCTGAGGGTTACAACCAGGAGGGCAGCTTGGGGAATCCAGCTTTCTGCACGGGACCAACTTACCAGTCTGTGTGCAGAGAGAGGCTCTGGGATTGTCTGCTCACCTTGGAGATAGCATTTTCTCTTTGCTTCTTGATCCTATAGAAGGGCCACAGTCCCTCCCACCTCGGTCAGGCCCAAGTGTTTATTCAACAACTGTTGGTGAGATTCCTGCATCTGCCAGAACTGGGTTCGGTGCTCACTGGGATACCTTGGGGAGCAAGACAGATAGCCAGCCTTCTTAGAGTTTATAATTCAGTCTAGAGCAAAGGTTCTCAGCGTGTGGTCCCCGGACCACCAGCAGCAGCATTACCTGGGAACTAGTTAGAAATGCAGATTCTCCGGCCATACCCCAGATCCCTTGAATCGTTTAACAGCTTCTCAGGTGATTCTAACACATCCTGGAGTTGGAACCGCTGATCTGCAGCATGGGTTCTGCACTGAGGGCAATTTCCCTCCCAGGGAACATTCGGCCATATCTGGAGATACGTTTGGTTGTCACACGGGGCGTGGTGGGGTGGGGGTGGGGGGAGGGGAGGAGGTGGAGCTGGTATTACTGGGTAGAGGCCAGGGATGCTGTTAAACACCCTACAATGCACAGGGCAGGCCTCATAACAAAGAGCTATCTGGTCCAAAATGTCAGTTGTGCTGGGGTTGAGAAGCCCTGCCCTAGAGCAGTTACAGTAGAGGGCAGCGAGGGCAGTGGTCCTTTGCTCCCTTTGTTCCAGATGTGTTGCACCCTGGCCACATGACCTGGGGTGAGTCACGGCCACCCCTGGCCTCAGTTTCCCCAGCTATGAAGTGAGGGGGGTGAGCTCACGTTGCTGAGTTCCTCTTTAGCTTGGAGGTTCAGTGGTTCCAACCTAGCAACTGGCCGACCCAGGGAGGTTGGGCTGATGCAGCCCTACTCTTCGTCTCAGGTGCCAACTGGCCTAGAGAGGCCTTGGGGGAGGGGAGGCAGATAAGGGCTGTGTCATCTGCCTAGTGCTACCGCCTCCGCAACCCAGGCTGCGGCAGCCCGAGTCCAGCTGGCCTTGGGTTTCCCGGTGAACGGTGCTTCTCCCCACTGGGGGAGATGGGGAGTCCAACCCCAAGGAGCCCGCCCTGGGCAGGAGAGTCACCAGCTGGCTCCACGCCCTGGCCTGCACTGTGCAGGGAGCTGGGCAGGCAGAGCGGCGCCTTCCCTCCTGAGCCTCAAACTTCCACTTTCCTCATACTCTAAGTAAACCAGCAGTCCTGGCCAAGGAGGGCCGGAGGCCTAAGGGCAGCCGCGGCACCCGGGTAGCCGTCCCGCCGGCGCCCGGCACGCCCAGACTCTTCACGCCCCGGGGGTGGGCGTCTCGGCTCTCCCTCCCTACCAGGGAGCGTGGGGGCGGAGTTAAACCTAAGGACGCAGGGGGCCCCTGAACTCAGATTGGTCGGACTCTGAGGCCCCGCCTCTTCTCGGAGCTCGCTGACCTCCTTCCTCATGGACCCCCAGCTCCTGTGCACCAGCAAGGGGAAAGGTCTTGTTTATTATTTAATTTTTCGGAAAAAAAATGTGCAGGCCTGAGAGACCCACTCGGGTAGACGGCCGCGGCCCGCGTGCAGTCGTGGCTCCTGTGCTCTGAGGGTCCCAAAGAGCAGGTATGAAGGCTTGAGGCTGAAAACATGCTGAAGGGAGACAAGATGGGACGGGGGCGGGGTTGGCAGGAGCAACATGCCCAATGACAGACAGGGAATGAATGCTTTGACTACAAATTCTAATCCTCACAAGTGCGATGCGATTTGGGGCAAGTCCCTTGCCTGCTCTGACTCTTACCTTAAGTGAAAAGGAAAGTCAAGTTCAATGAATTTTGACTCCTTAGTGGGTGGATTTGTATGGGCCATGGTTTATCACATCCCTGGAAAACCCACCTGCAGACAGTCAATACCTGTTACACCTGGCTAACCTAGAGCGCCTTACTTCGTGTGCGTTAGTACCCGCTATTAAATAAAGGGCGGTTAATAGGTGGCAGATTAACACACTGCAGTAAAGCTCGCTTTGTAATCTGAGATCAGTGGCTCTAAAGCGCCCTCCTTGAACCAAGGACTAATATTCTTATTATCTTAATTAGGATGCAAGAGAAAGGGCTTTAAACTTTCTCCTTGAATCTGTTATGTTGCCCTGGGCTGTGGCCCATCATGGTGACCCTTGTCCTGGTTCCCTGAATTTAGATGCAGTGCTTGAACACTGATCATTTCAACATTCTCTCTCGTGGTTCTGTTTGCTGTCGAAGTCCGGGGACATAACTACGCTGCACACACATCAGATCTGCTAAGTTGGTAGGACCCAGTAATTGTTAAAAGGCAGTGGGGGGGGGGGGGGCTTCCCTGGTGGCGCAGTGGTTAAGAATCTGCCTGCCAATGCAGGGAACACGGGTTCGATCCCTGGTCCGGGAAGATCCCACATGCCGCGGAGCAACTAAGCCCGTGTGCCACAACTACTGAGCCTGTGCTCTAGAGCCCGCGAGCCACAACTACTGAGCCCACATGCCACAACTACTGAAGCCCGCATGCCACAACTACTGAAGCCTGCACACCTAGAGCCCGTGCTCCGCATCAAGAGAAGCCACCTCAATGAGAAGCCCACGCACCGCAACAAAGTGTAGCCCCCTCTCACTGCAACTAGATAAAGCCCACGCGCAGCAACGAAGATCCAATGCAGCCAAAAAAACCCCTAAAAAACAAATAAATTAAAAATTTAAAAAAGGCAGTGGGGAGTGAGGGTGGCGCCTGCAGCCGCCCCACCTCTCCTGCAGGCCCCTAACTCCACAGCTCTGCTTCCCTGGCTGCTTCCCAAGGAGCTGATCAAAGGGTGAGAACTCAGAGCTCATGTGGACAAGTGAAAGCACTGGGATAATTCTATGCAGAAAAGGGAAAGTTGGGCATTTATATCCCAGCAGCAATTGACAACTGTGCTCTTGGCCTCTCTGTGCTTGACAACATCCTGCAAAATTTATCTTATTTGCTTTTACCGTGTATGCTGATTTCACAGATATTGGCAAAGTGCCTTTCTGGGCAGGCATTATGCTGGGCACTGGGGTCAGGGCAGGGACCAGGATAGACACAGTCCTTGCCTTCCCAGCTCCAGACTATTGTGTCGTGACCCTCCCACTGGGTGAACTGTGTCCATCTGCTCCTGCTGCTGGGGGCAGCTGTGCTCTCTGCCTTCTGCCTTTTCCCACATGCTCCCCAGTGCCCCACAATCCCTAAGCCTAGTCCTGCCTTCGAATACCACAGAGACTAGCAGCTGGCTTTTCTCCCTGTTCTCAAAGGGTAGGATTTCCTGGGAGGGACAGAGCGTCTCTCTGTGGGAGGCGGGAGAAGCCTGTGCATGTTTTCTTTTCTTGGCAGGAGCAAACCTCAGAGCCTCAGCAAGCCCCCAGCAGAGTCCTGTGGCAGATAGAGGGCACCCTACGGTGGGTTTGCTAGCAGCGTCCTCCTCCTGCCCCAGTTTTCCAAGGGAGAGTCCGGATGGGCCTGGGAAGTGGATCTGCTGAGGCCTCACCTGAGATCCATGCTTTCTCCTCCGGTTGGGTCCTGACTGCCCTGCATCCAGCAGACCCTCTGCTGGCTCAGGCCCGAGGACGGTGCCCGTATTCACGCACATTTCTCTGAATGTGAACCTTCGGGGGGTTACTTCCCCTGGGAATGTGCAAGATGAGGACCTAGATAATAATGCTGGGCCAGTGTCAGCCTGGTATTGGTTTGCAGGAACTAAGTTCTTTCTTCCCCTTCTGAGAAAAAAGCAGGGGAATCAGACTAATGAGGGTTAAAAGAGCTGAGTTGATATGAAATGTAATAGGCAAGTCTGTAGAGGCAGAAGGTAGATTAGTGGTTGCTTGGGGCCTTGGGTGGTATGAGGGACAAAGCAGGGTGATAGCTAAAGGGTACAGGGTTCCTCTTTGTGGTGGTGAAAATGTTCTAAAATTGTGGTCATGGTTGCACATATCTGTGAATATACTAAAAACCACCGGGTTGTACACCTTAAACAAGTGAATTACATGGTATATGAATTATATCTCAATAAAGCTGTTGACAACCAACTGAGATATGTAGCCATGTTTGGGCCAATGAACACTCCCCCACCCCGAATGAACTTAACTTCCCAGCTCTTCACACCTCCCCTCTTACCCCTATGGGTACCCTGAGGACAGACCCCCCCCTCAGAGAGAGACAGCAAAGGGCAAGCATGGCTCTATCTCCTCTCCTGAGCCCACCACTCAGAGAAGTCCCTGCGCCTCCCGTTGGGGAGGGTGTCACGAGGGTGGAGAGAAGCTTCTCTGAAGCATCTGGAGCCAGAGGCCCCTCAGAGAACCATGAGGCCTCAGAAATGCAGGCCCACCACCCAGGGCTGTGCGGAAGCCAACACAGCTTCACCTTTTCCAAATTTGACTCATGAATTTCATAGCTCAGTAGGATTATGGGTGATTTTTGTGTCTCTTTCTGTTGTTTTCCAATTTTTCCATACTATGCTTATAATATTATTTTTTTCAGGTCGAAAGTACCTAAAGTCGAGGGTTGGGTGGGAAAGAAGTCGGGGATCTGGCGTTTCCGGCCAGAGGTCAAGGTGGATTCTATCCCCCTTGCAGGAGTCATGTGGCTGGAAATACTCCTCGCCTCAGTGCTGGGCTTTGTCATCTACTGGTTCGTCTCCAAGGACAAGGAGGAAACTTTGCCACTTGAAGATGGATGGTGGGGGCCCGGGGTGAGGCCCACAGCTGGGGAGGACGAGAGCATCCGCCCATTCAAGGTGGAAACGTCAGATGAGGAGATCAATGTAAGGCACCTCTTTCCAGACGAGGGAGCAGTGGGGAGGGTGGGGAGGTCCCTTGTGGGGCTGCGCCTCAGGCTGGGGCTGGGATGGGGAGGGGCTTGGGAAGTGCTCCTCTGCGTTGGGGGGGGGGGTGTTTTTTCACCTACTCTTCTCCCACTGGGCTCTCCCGCTCTGCCCACCCATCCCTTCTGCTCCTTCCCTCCCCTGTTTCCGCCTTCCCCTTCCCAAGGCCCCAGCAGTACCCAGGCCGGCAAGTGGGTGCCAGCCGGACCCAAGGGTCACAGAAAGCAGCTGGTTTTGCCTCCTTGGTGCCCCACCTGAAACCCTGGGAGTGAGCTTGTCGGCTCAGGGCCTGGGTGGAGATCGTGAGTGAAAAGCAAGGCCGTGGTGACATAAATGCTGCTGCACAGAGAACCTGGCGCAGGCCCAGACGTGGCCAGGCACCTGCTGTGTGTCAGCCCCCTTGTAGTCACATGCAGTCCCTGCGGTCATGCAGAAAGTGAAGCTCAGAGAGGCAAAGCAACTGACCCAAGGTGACTGAGATAATAAGCAGAGGGTTTAAACTCAGATCTGTCTAACTCCAAAGCCTAGGCCCATCCTCTGCACGGGAATCAGGATGGATGGACATGATCGTGGGGTGGGCTGATCTGAGAGCGAGGCTTGAGCAGGTCCAGGAGGGTAGGTGGGACCTGCGATGTCCCTACTCATCCTTTTTTCATTTTGTGGGTGTGGGAGCACCTACTGTGTGCAGGCCCTGTGCTGGGTGCTTAGAAGAGGGAGAGCCTTCCCTCAAAGAGCTCCTAGTCCAGCAGTTGAGAAATGTGGACAGAGAAACGTTAATGATTAATAGAGATAAATGCGGTAAGAGGTGCCGATAAAAAGTCATGGGAGGGGCTTCCTTGGTGGCGCAGTGGTTGAGAGTCCGCCTGCCGATGCAGGGGACACGGGTTCGTGCCCTGGTCCGGGAAGATCCCACATGCCGCGGAGCGGCTGGGCCCGTGAGCCATGGCTGCTGAACCTGAGCGTCCGGAGCCAGTGCTCCGCAACGGGAGAGGCCACAACAGTGAGAGGCCCGCGTACCGCACAAAAAAAAAAAAAAAAAAAAAAAAAAAAAGTCATGGGAGCACTCAGGAGGATGGGATTAAAGAGCAAAGACAGCTGTACCCAAGAGAAGCCAGACTGAGGCTCCCTTGGTAGCACTTGATGAGGTGTCGCTATTGAGGACAGAGGCTGAGCCCTGTCGATACCTCCTTTAGTGGGTTCCTAGGCTCAGCGTCTGACGTTCCTAAAATCTGTGTGGAGGTTACTGCAGTGCTTGGGAGGACACTCTGGGAAGGGTAACACTTGAGAGGCTCCGTGGACCAACTTGAACTTCCCCAGCTGGAGCTGCTCTTTCAGCTTGATGCACGCCTGCCCGTGAGACTTGTACCTTCTCTCCGGGTCTGTCATTTTTATCCTGAGTTAGGATATACTGTATCGTTCAGTGCTGCATATCAGAGTCAGCAAATCCATCCTGCCACCTGTTTTTTAAAAAATTAATTAATTTATTTATTTATTTATTTATGGCTGTGTTGGGTCTTCGTTTCTGTGCGAGGGCTTTCTCTAGTTGTGGCAAGCGGGGGCCACTCTTCATCGCGGTGCGCGGGCCTCTTACTATCGCGGCCTCTCTTGTTGCGGAGCACAGGCTCCAGATGCGCAGGCTCAGTAGCTGTGGCTCACGGGCCCAGTTGCTCCGTGGCATGTGGGATCCTCCCAGACCAGGGCTCGAACCCGTGTCCCCTGCATTAGCAGGCAGATTCTCAACCACTGTGCCACCAGGGAAGCCCCACCTGTTTTTTTTTTAATTTAATTTTTATTTTATATCGGAGTAAAGTTGATTTACAAGGTTGTGTTAGTTTCAGGTGTACAGCAAAGTGATTCAGTTATACATAGACATATATCCTTTTTTTTTTCAGATGTTTTTCCCATATAGGTTATTGCAGAATATTGAGTAGAGTTCCCTGTGCTATACAGTAGATCCTTGTTGATTATCTGTTTTATATGTAGTCTGCCACCTGCTTTTGTACAGCTCCCATGCTAAGAATAGTTTTTACATCTTTAAATGGTTGGAAAAAAATCAAAAGAAGAATAATACTTTGCGACATGTGGAAATTACGTGACATCGAATTTCAGTGTCCATAAATAAAGTTTGTTTGGAACACAGCCATGCCCATTTGTCCGTGTACCATCCACGGCTGTCTCCACACTACAAGGGCAGAGTGGAGTAGCTGCAGCTCAAAGAGCCTAAGATATTTATGATCTGGCCCTTTACAGAAAAGTTTGCCAACGCTTGCTGTATATAAGCCTCGATAAATTAAAGATCTGTATTCATACATTTAAAAACTGAAAGATGAGAAGTCAACCTGAAGTCGAAAGTGAAGAACGTATGTTTGGGGAACAGCCACCGCTGTGGGAAGCTAGGAGGTTTCTTCTGGGATAAACCTAACAACCCAGAGCACAAGTGTGCAGACCAGGAGTCTCCTCACCTTGTCTGGTGAAACTTTGCTTTGCCTCTGCTATACATATTATATATAATATATATTAATATAATTATACTATATAATACATATTATATATCATATATTATCATATATATTAACTATATTAATGTATATATATTACATATAATATCTAGGATATAATAATATAAAATATAATATAAAATAAATATATATAAATAAAAAATAATAATATAAAATATATATTATACATTTTATGTAATATAATAATGTTATAAAATATATAATATTTGGGTCTTGTGGCTGCAGGGTTTGGAACTGTCTTCTGGAAACAAACTTTCTCTTGTGCTCTGCCTCATTCACCTTCTCTACTTGGGGTCCTGCATTTTGCTCCAGGATTTACACCAGAGGATTGACAAGGTCCGTTTAACGCCACCTTTGGAGGACAGCCGCTTCCACTACGGTTTCAACTCCAACTATCTGAAGAAAGTCATCTCCTACTGGCGGAATGAATTTGACTGGAGGAAGCAGGTGGAGAGTCTTAACAGATATCCTCACTTCAAGACTAAGATTGAAGGTATGTTTCCAGAACACCAGCTGGAGGGGGATGTATATCACAGGAACGGCCTTCTTAGGTACTGGACGTGACTTAGGGACTTCCCTGGTGGTCCAGTGGTTAAGACTCTGCGCTTCCACCGCAGGGGCATGGGTTCCATCCGTAGTCAGGGAACTAAGATCCCGCATGCCTCCCAGTGCGGCAGAAAAAAAAAGAACCACCTTCCTTAGATACTGGACATGACTTAGATAAAGCCCGGAGACCCAGAATTCAATTATTGGTCACTGAGATGTATTTGGAAGGTATAACGCCACGAGAATGCAAAAATAATGCAGAACCCCAACAAATCCAATGGTCTTTAGAGCTAAACAGGAAAACATATAAATAAAATAAAAACCAAAGAAATGCACAGTCCACTTCAGTGATAGAACAATCTCTGAGAGGATGGAGATAAGATTTAGATCTGGGCGTGGCCTCGGTCAGTCAGCCCCTCCTTGAAGCTTTGGAGTCCATGATGCTGTGACTGTTCAAGGGTGCTCAGCCTGTCAGTCAAGGTCCGAATAAAAACTGTCCTGTCTCTGCAGCTCTAGATCTCCCATCCCAACAGTATCACAGGTTGTCACCCAACTTCATCTGGAAGGGAAGGTATCTCTCAAAATGTTCTTGGGAAAGTAACCTAAGATCATTTGGGATGAGATAATAGTTTCCTAAGTGGAAAAACATTTTTTTAGCCCCAGAAAGATTTAGAATCAAATATAGAAATGCTTAAGAAAATCAAACTCATGCTGTTAATTTTTACAAATTTATCTGTTTTTAATTATAGTAAAATACACATAACATAAAGTTGACCATTTAAACCATTAAGTGTACATTGTTATGTGTAACGCCACAGTGGAGTAAGTACTTTTATATTGTTATCCAGCCAGCACAGCCATCTATCTTCAGAACTTTTTTTATTTTGCAAAACTGAAACTCTGGGGACTTCCCTAGTGGCACAGTGGTTAAGAATCCGCCTGCCAGTGCAGGGGACTCGGGTTTGAGCCCTGGCACGGGAAGATCCCACATGCCGCGGAGCAACTAAGCCCGGTGCCACAACTACTGAGCCTGCGCTCTAGAGCCCGGGAGCCACAACTACTGAGCCTGCGTGCCACAACTACTGAAGTCCGCGTGTCTAGAGCCTGTGCTCCGCAACAAGAGAAGCCTCTGCAGTGAGAAGCCTGTGCACCGCAACGAAGAGTAGCCCTCGTTCGCCGCAACTAGAGAAAGCCCGAGCACAGCAATGAAGGCCCAACGCAGCCAAAAGTAAATAAATAAATAATAAATAAATAAATAAACTGAAACTCTATACTCATTAAGCAATAATTCCTCATTCCCTCCCTCTCCCTAGCCTCTGGAAACCACCATTCTGCTTTCTGTCTCTATGAATTTAAATATGATTCTGAATCTAAGTATCTCATATGAATGAAATCATACAGTATTTGTCCTTTTGACTTGCTTATTGCACTTAGCATAATGTCCTCAAGGTTCATCCATGTTGTAACGTGTCAGAATTTCCTTTCTAAGGCTGAATAATACCCCATGGTATAGATATGGCACATTTTGCTTATCCATTCATCCGTCAGTGGACACTTGGGTTGCTTCTGCCTTTTAGCTATTGTGAAAAATATTGCTATGATTATGAGTGTACAAATATCTGTTTATGTTTCTGCTTTCTGTTCTTTGGGTATATACCCAGAAGTGAAATTGCTGAGTCAAATAGTAATTCTATGCTGATTTTTGGGGGGAACTTTAATACTGTTTTTCCTAGCAGTTGCACCATTTTAAATTCATCTTCTTAAAAAATGTTCAGAGAGGTTGTATTTACCTTCCCAAGGCTGAAAAGTGTGGGAATTGCCCAGTTTCCTAATTTTCCACCAGAGGAATATGTAAGTAGAAAAGTCCTAACTGCTTACATATATTGTGTGTGAGTATGTATAAAACTGCGTGTGAAAGAGCTGCATACTGATTTTCATATGAGAATGTTTTGTAATGTAAATGTAATAAATACTACATTATAGGCAAGGACCTCCCTGCATTTGAAGAGTAGGTTTTCATTTATATATATTTGGGGATGAAAAATAATAAAATGAGTAAATATTTTTTGAAGTGTACAAGGTTCCCAGTTTCTCCACATTCTTGCCAATACTTGTTATTTTCTGTTTTTGTTTTTGCAACAGCCATCCTAACGGGTGTGAAGTGGTAGTATCTCATTGTGGGTTTGATTTACATTTCTCTAATGATTAGTGACGTTGAGCACGTTTTCATGTGCTTGTTGGCCATTTGTTTTTCTTCTTTGGAGAAATGTCTACTCAAGTCCCTTGTTCATTTTTGAATCGAGTTCTTTGTTTTTTGTTGTTGTTGTTGAGTTTTAGGAGTTCTCTATATAGTCTGGATATTAATCCCCTATGAGATAATGTGATTTGAAAATATTTTCTCCCATTCTGTGGGTCGCTCTACCAATAATTTTTCATGTTGAAGAAATTGCACATGTTTGGAATTTTAGATATTTGTAATGTTTAAGAGAATTTGGCCTTTGCAAGTAACAGATACGACTTTTCAGTACTAATTTAAAGTGGGTAATTGAGTCATGGATTTAGACCTGTGATTTTATATGAAAATCTTCCTGAGTTTATGTGCAATATTGGAAGATTTAAGCCTCACCATATTTATAAATTTAATTTATTAAAATTCTGAGAGTTACTTAAAGTTTGTGGAAGATATACTGGTTAGTCAAATCAAGTAAAGTTCTTATAAAGGAAATTGAAATTATACAGTGTTTAAGGGAGTGTCATAAGCAAGTATAGACATGCAGCCCCATTAATCAAAGGTTCCTGGAGAATGACTGTCAACATTTGCTAGATTAAGAAATATATAGAATAATATCTGTAAGTTGAACTCACATGCTTAATGAAGAGCTTTAAATTTGAAATTTGTAACTTCAGAAAGTTGAAGAATAATTTTTAAATCTGTAACTTCAATAAGTAGGAGAATAATTCTAAATATAAGCCAGTTGTTGCTGTGCACTTTAGAGGACTTTGATGCCTTCTGTCATGAGCCTAACAAGAGGATCTAAACCATTTTATCTAAGCCAAAGTACCTACAGGTCCTTGTATGTAATTCACGAAGGTTGCCTTTTGTTTTTTGTGGGTTTTTTTGCGGTACGCGGGCCTCTCACTTTTGTGGCATCTCCCGTTGCGGAGCACAGGCTCCGGACGCGCAGGCTCAGCGGCCATGGCTCCCGGGCCCAGCCGCTCCGCGGCATGTGGGATCTTCCCGGACCGGGGCACGAACCCGCGTCCCCTGCATCGGCAGGCAGACTCTCAACCACTGCGCCACCAGGGAAGCCCCGAAGGTTGCCTTTTGGATCCCTGGTGCCAGAGGCCTGGCTCCCTTGGGTTTGACTCAGCTCCTCCTGTTACCCCAGCTCTTCAATGTCCATCCGGCAGCTATTGACAGGGCACCTCCTGTACCCAAGCATTCTGCTTGTGACACACAGTCAGAGAAGACAAGGTCCCTGCCTTCCCAGCTCACAGGCTCTCGGGGGTGATTATACCATGTGGTAAGGGGTGCTATGAGGGAAGAGGCTCCGGGAACTTTGTGAGCCCCACATGCCACCTGGGAGTGTAAGGGAAGGCTTCCTGGAAGAGGAGGCATCTAGGCTGAAACTTAAAGGATGGATGGGAGTTTGCCAGGTGTGTGTGGGGAAGGTTGTCCAGAGGAGGGAACAGCATGTTCCAAAACCCAGAGGCAAGAGGCATTAAAGGGCTGTTTCTTTCCTGGAGGCTTGCAAACTTGAGAAAGCCTTACCCCACTGGACCGTCTCAGGGCTCCTCACGACATCACAGGATATCAAGTGTTTATAGCACAAAACCTTCTCAGGGTACAAGTGCTCCAAAGGGGGTAGTTTCTTGCGTGGAGTTTATCACGGAAGCAGCCCACTGTGACTGAACCCGTGTGCAGTTCAGTCACTTCCCTAGGCTTGCAGCTTGGCCTTGGCCCTGGGCCCTGCAGTGTGGGTACTCCTGCTGGACCCGGCTTCACGTGCCATCTGCCCCCGCCCCCCCCCGCCCCCCGCCACAGTGCTGAGCTGGCCACCTCCCAGCCCTGGGCCCAGCACGCCTTCAACGTGTCTCTTTTCCTGGCTCCCCAGCCCAAGGAAAAGCCTTCTTGGCCCAAGAAGGCTCCCTCGTCACTCTCTCTGCTGCTATCCTCCTCCCTCACTTTTGGACCTTTTCGGGGTCCTTTCTGTCTCTGCACTGACCCCTGTGCTCCAGGCTGCTCAAGGCTCAACCTCTGACCCCTCCCCGATGTTCTGTCCTCATCTCCACTAGCCTCCTTATTCGGCCTCCCTGTTCCTGCCACTTCCTTGTTCTGTGATGAGCTTCTGGCTCCAGCCCCTGTCCTGGGCCTCCTGCCACAGATCAGTCTCTGTTCTCAGAGAGTCTGAGACATTCAGGGGCTTCAGAGGCCTCCGGGGAATGTAGCCCATCACCTCCAGATGGGAGGGGGGAATCGCCCGAGTTCCAGGGAAGTGGAGGTTCAGGGCCAGAACCCAGCTCTCCAGCCTCCCAGCCTGTCTGTTCTTCCTTCACCTGTGGCCACGGTTTCAGCTCGGGCCCTAGGCTGTGACCACCGCCTCCCCTCACCCCCTGGCCAGGCCCAGAGCTACCCTCTGAGCCCAGTTTGGCTTCTTGATTCTGACCCAGCAGCTTGGGCACAGAGAACCTACCGGTACCACGTAAGGCAACCGAGAGAGTGTTTCCTCCCCAAAGGGAAGGGGGGCCCATAGGGCATATTTTAACATTTTTTTTAATTTTAAAAATTTATGTATTTAAAATTCAAAAAGTACAGAAGGAGACAGAGCTAAAAGGAAGTCTCCCTCTTGTCCCTCCCCAGGGACAGGGTCTGCTTCCGTTAAACACATGCTTCCAGGGGTTTCCCTGGTGGTGCAGTGGTTAAGCATCCGCCTGCCGCTGCAGGGGACACAGGTTCGAGCCCTGGTCAGGGAAGATCCCACGTGCCGCGGAGCAACTAAGCCCGTGCACCACAACTACCGAGCCTGTGCTCTAGAGCCCGCGAGCCACAACTACTGAGCCCACGTGCCACAGCTACTGAATCCCGCACGCCTAGAGCCCGTGCTCCACAACAAGAGAAGTCACCGCAATGAAAGCCCGTGCACCGCAATGAAGAGTAGCCCCCGCTCACCGTGACTAGAGAAAGCCTGTGTGCAGCAACGAAGACCCAACACAGCCAAAAATAAATAAATAAATAATGAATAAATAAATAAATAAATTTATTAAACAAAAACATACGCTTCCAGGGATAGCCCATGCATACACAAGAATGGATGTATGTGTGTGTTTTTTCTAACTTTAAACTCAAATGATAATGTGATTGATAGAATTCAAATCAAAAATAATCTCACATCATGCTCTGTGTTCCAAAGGAGATAAAATTACCTACTAAAGTAAACTTTAGGAGCAAATTTAGCAGCATAGAAGGACACCCAGGATATATTAAGTGAAAAAAATGAGGTTCCAAAATAGAATGTATGTAGGGTTCTATTTCTGTTAAAAGAAAGTTATGTTCTCTCTTTTTAAAGAAGTCTGAACTGTCTGAAAGGCCAAAGAGGAGCCTAAGGAGACGTGACAGATAAATGTAATGTGTCCTGGATGGGATCCTGGAACAGAAAAAGGACATTGGGTAAAAACTAAGGAAATCTGAGTAATATTCCATTGTTTGTATGTACCAATATTATTCAGCCTTTAAAAAGAAGGAAATCCTGCAATATGTGACAACATGGATGAACTTTGAGAACATTATGCTCAGTGTTATAAGCCAATCACCGAAGGACAAATACTGCCTGATTCCACTCGTATGAGGTATCTAAAATTGTCAAAGAGAGTAGAATGGTGGTTGCCAGGGGCTGGGAGGTGGGCGAACTGGAGAGTTGCTAATTACTGGGTACAAAGTTTCAGTTACAGGAGATAAGTAAGTTCTAAGGATCCGCTGAAGGACGTTGCACCTGTAGATAATGATACCCTACTATATATACACTTAAAACTTTGTGAAGACCGTAGGTCTCATGTTAGATGTTCTTACCACCATAAAATTAAAAAAATTAAAACTTAAAAATAAATAAGGACATCTGCATACTTAAAGTATGGACTTCAGTTATTAATGTATGAGTACTGGTTCATGCATTGTAACAAATGTACCACCCTAACATGAGATATTAATAGTAGGGGAAATTGAGTAGTGGTATATGGGAACTTCCTGTACTAGCTTCACTATTTTTCTATAAATATAAAATTGTTCCCCCAAAAAATTTGTTGCAAAAAGTTGGACAGACAGCACCATGTTCTCTTCAGATCATGGGGTTACAATGTGATTCTTCCCCCCTTTTGATTTACCTTTGTTTCCTGTTTTCTATAGAAAACATGTATTGTTTGTATAATGAATAAACAACAGACCTTGCTATCGGTGCCAGCCCTCATGGTGGAGGGTTCCAGGTGTGCCAGCAGCCCTGGCTGTGTTTGCCTTGGACACCCAGGCGCAATCCAGGCCACTTGCCTGGGAAGGGGCTGCTATCAAAGGGACTCTAGTGGGGCCTGGAATCCATTCACCTGCCCTTGGCCAGGATGGTGTTCCAGTGCCCAGCACTCTACCTTAGAAAAATTTTCTCCACTTAAAAAAAAAAAAGTTATGCATATGTCCATTGTAGAAAAATTTAGTAGTTCCTATAACACAAAAAAGACAATAATTTACCTGAAATTCTATTGCTCAGAGAGGACTACTTCTTATATTCTTGTAGTTTATCTCTTCAGACTTTAAAATTCCAATGCACACGGTGCAAACATGCATACATGTGACTGTTTACGAAAATTGGTCATACGATGGATATGGCTTGGTAGTTTGCTTTTACCACTTAGCAGTGTATACGGAACTGATTTCCATATTCAATACACGTCGACACTGTCATTTTATTTTATTTATTTACTTTTTGGCTGCACCGCCCGGCATGTGGAATCTTAGTTCCCCGACCAGGGATTGAACTTGTGCCCCCTGCAGTAGAAGTGCGGAGTCCTAAGCACTGGACCGCCTGGGGAGTCCTGACCACCAGGGAAGTCATTTTAGATGACTGTGTTATATTACAGTATACTGTTAAACTATAATCTATTTCATTCTCTTCTGCTGGATATATAGGGCTTTTCCTCCCCGCAATTTGTAAATTATTAAACAAGTATTCATTGAGTGCTGCCACGAGCCAGGACCTATTCTGGCCTCTGGGAATCCAGCCGTGCGTGAGCAGCCTGGCCTCGGCCTTACAGACAGAGCTCACGTTCTCACGTGAGAGGGGCACGCTGCAGGTGGCCGTGAGGGCGAGCGAGCTACCCGGGTATCTGGAGCTCCGTGTAAGCACTCAGCCAGCACTAGCGGTGGCGACTGTAGTCAATACCATGGGGGCGCCGAGGGTGGCAGCCCTGCTGTGGCGGTGCAGAGCCTGATTGGCTACCCTGAGAGCTGGGACTGTGGCGTCCACAGCCTCAGGGCCCTCTCCTCCTGACCCTGACTGTGCTCTGTCTCCCTAGGCCTGGACATCCACTTCATCCACGTGAAGCCCCCCCAGCTGCCCTCCGGCCAGACCCCAAAGCCCTTGCTGATGGTGCATGGCTGGCCTGGCTCCTTCTATGAGTTTTATAAGATCATCCCGTTCCTGACTGACCCCAAGAACCATGGCCTGAGCGATGAGCATGTTTTTGAAGTCATCTGTCCATCCATTCCTGGCTATGGCTTCTCAGAGGCATCTTCCAAGAAGGGTACGGGCTGCTGCAGGCTGTGTCACTGCCCCAGGGGTGGGGAGTCGGCTGGGACAGCTTCCTTCAGAGCCTAAGGAGGCTGAGGAGGGAGGGGTCTGAGACCAGAGGGAAGAGAAGCAATGGGGGCGATTTTATTGCCAGAGGGCCAGTGCATCTTCTCAGGATGTGAGGGGTGTGGCAGGCGGGGGACCGGGCCGAGTCACGACTGTCCAGAGCTGGCTCAGGGCCTGGACTCTCGTGTCCTCAGGAGCTGCCCACTCAGGGCAGGTCCACGTGTGGGCCCTGCACTGTTCCGGGCCAGCGAGGCCGTCTAAGCCCCGCATGCAGCGTGGGCCCACGGACGCTCAGCTGGACCGGCCTGAGCCCATCACACGCCCTCACTGTCTCCTGCACCAAGGCCAGCACCAGGGGCACTGCCTTCTGGGCACTGGGCACCCCACCCTTGGGCTCCAGGATTCCTTCTCACCCCCTGTGAGCTGCTCTCCCCTCAGCCTGGGGCGGGGGTGCTGAGGAATCTCAGAGGGCCTGGGAGGACCCAAGGCGTGACCCCCACGCGGTTCTTCTTTCCCCTTTACAACCAGGCTTCGACTCAGTGGCCACTGCCAGGATCTTTTATAAGCTGATGCTGCGGCTGGGCTTCCAGCAATTCTATATTCAAGGCGGAGACTGGGGAGCCCTGATCTGCACCAACATGGCCCAGCTGGTGCCCAGGTGAGGGTGGCTGTCAGGCGTGTGTGTACGTGTGCAGGTGTGTGTGCACAGCCCATGTGAGGTGGATGTGCAGGGAGGCGGGTTATGCACGCCAGGCCCTGCCTGGGAGTAGTGTCTGAGCCTTGGAGCAGGGGCCACACAGGCAGGATATGTGTGGGCCCAGGGGAGACAAGGGAGGGTCCCCATCATTCAGCTCTGCCTGGGGCACTTCGACGTGGATCTTCCCTCCACTTGATGTCACACAGGATTGGTGACTCTGGGCCAGGTTCCCAGGCAGAGAGGGCCAGTTAGAGGAGGGGAAAGTCGGGGAGTATACCTTTCTGATGGACCAAGTCCCGGGAGAGGCCTGACCGGGACCTGCCCTTCCACCATGTGGTCACCCCAGGGGGCAGAGGCCGAAGAGGGCTGGCCCTGTGCTCTTCAGCCCTGTGGCCTCTTTCTCCTCCATCTCTGCCCCTGTCGCTTCCCCATCCTTGATGCTACCCAGCCTCCCCTGGCCCTTCTCTGCCCTCAGCCACGTGAAAGGCCTGCACTTGAACATGGCATTCATTTTAAGAAATTTCTACACCCTGACCCTTCTCCTGGGACGGCGTTTTGGGAGGCTTTTTGGCTACACCAAGAGGGATATGGAGCTGATGTACTCCTTAAAGAAGATCTTCTTCAACTTATTGAGGGAGAGCGGCTACCTGCACATCCAGAGTACCAAGCCGGACACCGTAGGTGAGTGGGCAGGCGGAGGGAAGCCTGGCTCAGTGGTTCGGGTCGGGTGGGCTTACATCCATTCCATTCAGCAAGGCTCCCAACCGGGGGGAAGCCTCACCCACCCCAGGAACACAGTTCACGGGGTGAAAACCTCTTGTGAGAGACTCAGAGTTCCTTCCACCCTTACACGGCATTTCTCCACAGACACGAGTGATGCGTGGTCATAAAATTCCCAAACAACTCCACTGAGCGGCATCAGTGTTCCTGTTGGCTTTGACCCCTGGTCCCTCCACCCCTGAGCCCAAGTCCTACAGTGAGAAGCAGAGGGATGGACAGGGATGGGGGGAGGACGAAGCCTAGGGCTCTTTAGGCCTGGGGCTTTGGGGGCAGGAGGGTGCCCCAGGGCCTCGGGGGAGTGTCCCCAAGACACTGAGGAGGGCCCAGCAACCGTTTCTGCCATCAGGGCCCTGTTAAGGAATAATATATATATATATTTTTTGTGGTACGTGGGCCTCTCACTGTTGTGGCCTCTCCCGTTGCGGAGCACAGGCTCCGGACGCGCAGGCTCAGCGGCCATGGCTCACGGGCCCAGCCGCTCCGCGGCATGTGGGATCTTCCCGGACCGGGGCACAAACCCGTGTCCCCTGCATCGTCAGGTGGACTCTCAACCATTGCGCCACCAGGGAAGCCCAGGAATAATATTTTTTTTAAGATATTAATCACACAGCTATACTTTGTGTGTGTGTGGGTATACTATATATTTTGTCAATAAAGTAATTTACAAATGTAAATTAAAACCCCCCAAATATTTAAAAAGATAAAATCATACAAATAAAAAATGAACACGTGTCAAAGATTTTATTTAACTCATTAATTAATAAAGGAACTAGTAAAATGTAAAACAGAACAGTTCGAAGGCAACTGGGAACACTAAAGTAAATTTGCTAATAGATGCAAAACTTGTCAAAATCCACAGGGTAAAACTCAAGTAAATCTCCACGGGACAAATATATTTTTCTTTTAGTTTTTTTGAGATATAACTGACATACAGCACTGTATACATGTAAGGTGTACAGCATAATGACTTGACTTACATCTGTTGCAAAATGATTAGCACGATAAGTTTAGTTAACATCCAACATCTCACAGATACAAAAAAAAGAGGAAAAAAATGTTGTTTACTATGTGATGAGAACCTTTAGGATCTACTTTGCTTCTCTGTGAACAAGAATCATTTGCATTCCTATCAGTTTTCAACAATTTACGGAGCTGTAAAAATAGCTCTAAGACAAGGGAAGAGGGATCCCCTTGACAATCACATGACCCCAGAAGGGTCCACTAGAAATTCTTCGAATTCCACTCAGAGGATACCCAGAAATTGTTTTGCCCATTTCCAAGTCTTTTAGAGTTTCCATGACAGTCTCATGCTCACACACGTTAGGCAGCTCATGATAATAATAACAGTGTTTTATAAAACCAGTTTTTTTTTCCTCTGATTATAAAAGTAACCCATGTTCATTGTCAAAAAATTGAAAGATGCAGAAAAGCACAAAATAGAAAAGACAATCGTCTGAAACCTCTCGTCCTTCCCTACCTCTCCTCTCCCAGACCTGCAGAAGAACTTGCTAACATTTTGGTTGATGAATGTTTGCAAATGGGATCTGTCCATATAACCAGCACGCACTCAAGAAACAAAGCATGACCCACCAGCCCAGAAGCCACCTGTACCCTCTTCTGGACACTACCCATCACGCCCAGGGCAGCCAGCCTCCTGACCTCTGACAGATAGATTGCTTTTGCCTGTTTTTATACTTTATATGCCTTGGAACCCTCAAATAGGTGCTCTTTTGAGTCTGGCTTCTTTTGCTGAATATTTTGTGAGATCCATCCATGCCATTTTTAATGCTTGCTCAGTCTTTGAGCTTATGAGTGGATCAATATCATCTGTAACTGGTTCCCTAGTTTGGACTTTTGGTTGTTTCTAATGTTTCACTAATCATAGAATAGAAACCAAAAAAAGCCCACTTTTTAAAAACAGCATTCATATGTATTTCTCGTGGGGATCCTACAAAACCTGGAGTCGTAGACTCTTCAGTTTGAAGCAAGTTGCCCGTGTAGCGTATGGATCCCTAAGAAGTAGTGGGAGAGGTGTTACCCCTTCCAAGGCCAAGGGTCAAGGAAGTGAGGTGCTCCTAGAGTTAGGGCAGGGCTGTGCTCTGACGCGGGCTTCCTGCCCACGGTGCCGCTCCGGGGGCCCCAGGCCTGAGCCGCTCGCTTGCTTCTTCCCGTGTCAGGCTGTGCTCTGAATGACTCTCCCGTGGGACTGGCTGCCTATATTCTAGAGAAGTTTTCTACCTGGACCAATCCAGAGTTCCGAGACCTGGAGGATGGAGGCCTGGAGAGGTGAGACCCCGTCCACCCCTGCTGCTGACACCGCCTTCCTTACCCACCTCCCTTCTCGCCATCTTCATCCCTGCCTGCTTTACCTGGGTGGGATGGTCAGCAAGTTCCATCTGTTGCTGGATGTCCCACAAATCCTCACCCTGTGGCCAGCCTAACCCTGATTTTTGGATGAGGAAGCTGAGGCCCAGAAAGGTCTAGCCTCACAGTGGAGGGGTCAAGAATAGGATGCAGGGCTCAAGACTGTTCTGGTTGCTAAGCAGCCTCCTCCTGGGACCGGGGCGTCCAGAGGGCAGCAAGAGCCTCTTATTGGCCAAGACGTGGGAGCAGCCCACGGCCCCTGCCCCCGAACCCCGGCAGAGCCGGGCCTCATGGCCGTAGGAATGCATGCTCTGTGGAAGCTGGTCTTGCAGGGTGGCTGCAGAAAGAGTGGGGAGGCCGTCCTGTCTCCCGAAGCCTTGGAGGCTGCAGCCTCGACAGCGCAAGATTCCTGGGTCCCTGGTCTGACCTAAGCTTCATCAAGGTTGGTCTTGACCCACCTTCTCCAGGGCCCATCCCTTTTGTTATTGCTTCAGAGACACAGAGAGTGCCCGATACAGTGCTAAGATGTGGAAAAGAGTGAATGGATCTGGCCCTGGAAGTAGGGACTTTGTCTAAGCCATGCCCTAGCCCCAGCACCTGGAACAGCACTGGGCATATAGTTGGTGCTCAATAAATACTTGTCTAATGAAATGAGCTCTAAAGATACATGCCAAGAACTGTGGGGCATAGAGAAAGGAGGATTCACTCTGTTTAAGGGACAGGGAGGGGTAATGACTGGGAGAATCTATTTGATCTGGGCCTTAAAGGATGAGTAGGAGTTTGCCAGGTGGAAAGGGCGAAGAAGGGAATTTAGGCAAAGAGAAGAACAGAAGCAAAGGTTGGAGTGATTAAAATGCATGGTGTACTTGGAAGGGGTAACTTGTCCAGAGGCTGGAGCAGGTACAGTGGAGCCAGACCACAAACTCATTCCTACAGGCGGGTCCTCCAAGAGCCTCACCCTGGGATTTGTCTCCCCCGCCCCACACTGGGCAGCACCCAAAGGTCAATGGAGTGCCACCGGGAGCACCTTGGCGAGGGGTCCGGCCCTGCTTCTTGCACACAAGTACCTGGAGCCAGATGTGAGGCCGGCCCGACCGCCCGCGGGCTTCCCCCTTCAGCTTCTGCTTGGCTGCACCAAAGCTTTGAGCAGGGGACAGACGTGATCAGATCTGTGTTCCATAAGGGACACAGATCTTTTTGCAGGAGGGTGGAAATGGTTGCTGTGGTAGTTTTCAAGCTGTGGTCAGAGCTGTAGGGGTGATGGAAGCACTTGGCCAACTTGCCAAAAGCCAGTTCACCCGTTTATTTATTTTTAAAAATTTATATATTTATTTTTGGCTGTGCTGGGTCTTTGTTGCTGCGTGCGGGCTTTCTCTAGTTGTGGAGAGTGGGGGCTACTCTTCATTGCAGTGCGCAGGCTTCTCATTGCGGTGGCTTCTCTTGTTGTGGAGCATGGGCTCTAGGCATGCAGGCTGCAGTAGTTGTGGCGTATGGGCTCAGCAGTTGTGGCACGCGGGCTCCAGAGCGCAGGCTCAGTAGCTGTGGCGCACGGGCTTAGTTGCTCTGCGGCATGTGGGATCTTCCTGGACCAGGGCTCGAACCCATGTCCCCTGCATTGGCAGGTGGATTCTTAACCACTGCGCCACCAGGGAAGTCCCAGTTCACAAGTTTAAATGCTTCTTTTAACTGTTCAGTTTCCATTGACTGGTTTTCATTTTGTTATCAAAATTGCATTTAAAAAGACGTTCAGGACATCCCTGGTGGCGCAAAATGTGGTTCTAAGGATAAAAATGTAATTGACCAACTGCATCTAAATAGCCGAAGCAAACAAGTAAATTAAGCAAACTGACCATTTTGGGCCAATTGGCTTCTGATGAATCAACGAAGCTAACTGCATACAGCTGAGGAGGCTGGCAGGTGGAGCAGCAAATGTTCTTTTTTATTTTATTATTTTATTTATTTATTTATTTATTTATTTATTTTGCGGTACATGGGCCTCTCACTGTTGTGGCCTCTCCCGTTGCGGAGCACAGGCTCCGGACGCTCAGGCTCAGTGGCCATGGCTCACGGGCCCAGCCGCTCCGCGGCATGTGGGATCTTCCCGGACTGGGGCACGAACCCGTGTCCCCTGCATCAACAGGCGGACTCTCAACCACTGCGCCACCAGGGAAGCCCGCACGTGTTCTTTAATCCAGGCAGCAAGGATGGGGTGGGAATGCAGGAGTGAGGGCAGCAGGGCTTGGCGGGGACACAGACAGGCTGAGCTCATTTTCGTCACAGACATGCCGAGCGGGAGATGCTGGCAGGATGCCTGGGCGCAGGTGTCCACTTGGTAACTGGGCTCACAGATCTGGAGCTCAGGTGAGGGGTCGAATTGGAAGGAGTTATTTCCACTGTCCTCTTGGTGAATTAGTAGCTGGAGCCACAGGGTAGATCTCCTCAGACAGAGTGCAGCAGGGCAGCATCCAGGGTTGCTGGGAGGAGCCTTATTGGCTGCTGAAGGACCAGAAGTGAGAGAATCTGGGAGGACAGACCTGGTGAGAGGGCCCTACCTGCGAGGCCTGGGCAGCAGGGACAGTTCCAGTGTGCAGGGTCAGGAGGCATGGGAGAGATGGCAGGGGCGGGAGAGAGGGGCAGGGGTATGGAGCGAGGGGAAGGCCTGAGGGCATCCGGGGTTGGGGGGCGGGTGACTGACGTTTGGGCCTGAAGAGGCAGATGGAGGCATTTAGGGCCCAGGACAAGAGGCGACAGCTCTCCTAAGCCCCAAATCTGGACTCAAGCAGGGAAGGGTATGGGGGGTGGGAGCTGCTGCCCCATGAACTTGGATCTCCTCAAAGAGGCAGGCAGGGCAGGCGGGAGGCTGTGGGTGAGCACACGGCCGTCAGGACCTGCTGAGGAGGTGGCAGCTGAGGTTGGAGAGCGTGGCGTCAGTAGTGCTGGAGTCCCCTCACGTCTGTGGACTGTCGGGTGGGCTCAGGGTGGCAGAAGGCCCCCAGGGTGAGGGTACTGAAGGGGTGAGTGATGGCAGGGGAGCGAGAGGGCAGGGGAGGCCATATGGAGGGCTCCGGGGGCTCTGGACACAGGCCGGGCTGAGGGAGCCCAGCAGCAGGAGAGAGAGAGGGCCGGGTGGGCCCAGGAGGAAGTGGGGCTTCCAGTCTACAGGCCACATGCTCCAACATTAGGTACCAAATGATTATTTCCTTCCAGAGTGTGGGGCTCTGCAGTCTGGGTGGGGTTCACCTGCTCAGCAGTTCCCAGGCTGGAGAAGAAAGGGGTGTCCCCTGCTGAGTGGGTGTGGCGGGTCTCTGCAGGAGCCCATGGCTCCCTCCTGGGGTGACACAGGTTTGGCGGGAGGCAAGCTGGGGGCTAGTGAATAAAATGCCCCAGGAGCTGCTGACCCTGCCCTTCTTCTCCTGGTGTCCGGTCAGGGCAGGATCGGGGCTTCTGAAGCCCGCCTGGAGATCAGGTTTGGCTCAGGGCCTGGCAGGGTGGGCCCCCCTGAGGATGGTCTGAAGGTGGCCTGCACTGAGGTCCCAGGTGTGGGCACCACCTCTGAGCAGGGTTTGCAGCATCCTACCCACCGACCTCCTGGCTACCCAGCGGTGACCAGCCAAAGCCTCTGGGTTCAGTTGACTTCACCTGCTTCACCCCTTCTGGCCTGAACCGTTAGGCAGGTCAGGGAGGGGGCTGGCTGACACCACCCAAGATGACAGCCTGCCTTGTACATGGCCATCACTCTGCATTACCTGTCGTCACGGTTATGGTGACGCTGGGCCAGGACTGCCTGTGGCACGGGGATAAGATCGCCAAGCTGGCAGTGAGGCCTGAGGAGGGAAGCCAGGAGGGCATAGCGCCTGGCGTACAGCTTGAAAGTGGCGGCCCTTATTTGTCATACAACTGCACCTGGCACTGAGAGGGGCCTTCCGGCCTGCTTTCCCAGGAAGTTCTCCCTGGACGATCTGCTGACAGGCGTGATGCTCTACTGGACGACAGGCACCATCACCTCCTCCCAGCGCTTCTACAAAGAGAACATGAGGCTGGACAATAGGCACGAGGGGTAAGTCCGGCTGAGCCCGGAGCGGGGCTTCTGAGGAGGGTGCCTCCAAGGCAGGGAGCAGGGGAATGGCCTGGCCTTGGACCCGAGGGAGGACGTTTGATGCGGTAAAGTACAGCCTAGCCTTAGGTGCGCACCGGGAGTGTAAGATGAGAACACAATTTAAAGGCCAGGGGCGTTGGGAGAGATTCCTGTCATTAGAAGTAGCTCATGGAGGGAACACCAGGCCTGGCCCCCAGACATCCCGAGGGGCTCCCGCAGGGCCGGGAGGCTGTCCTAGGGTGGCGGTGATGGCTCTGGGACTTCCCCGGAACCCTTTCCTGATCTCACAGGGAGACTCTCAGGCAGCAGCAGAGGGAAGGGGGGGGGACAAAGGTGGGAGTTAGAGGCTGTCCCACCCCACCTCGGTGACGCTGTCCAGCTGGGGCAGCCCTTCCAGAAAAGAGGGCCCCAGAGAGGACTGGAATTGAGGTGGGCGGTTAAAACCCTGGGTCTGTCCTTCTATGGCTCCACGTGGGCGAGCGAACTGAACCCCCAGCCCCCTGAAGCCCTGCCTTGGGGGAGAGGGGGACCAGGACACAGCTTCCCCCTCAGTGGGATCTCTGTCTCTTCCAGGATAAAGGTCCACGTGCCCATGGGCTTTGCTGCCTTCCCTTGTGAGGTAATACACGTCCCAGAAAAGTGGGTGAAGTCCAAATACCCGAAACTCATCTCTTATTCCTACATGCCCCGTGGGGGCCACTTTGCTGCCTTTGAGGAGCCAGAGCTGCTCGCCCAGGACATCCACAAGTTCGTGGGGCTGCTGGAGCGGCAGTGACCCCGGCGGGGACCGGCTGTCACCTCGCAGGCAGCCCCTGCCCTGGCATGGCAGGCTTCCTCCCGACACCCACCGTTTTCCCCGGAAGCCCCCGGTCTCCCAGCCCAGCTCCCAGTAGAAGTGAGGCTGGCAGGGAGGCCCCCTCCCAGTCCTCTGTTGGCGGAGTTGCCCCTTTCCCCAGGAATGTGCTTGCTTCCATCCCCTGCCCGTGCTGGGACCCCGTGCTCACCCCTCCACACACACTCCCCACACACTTTGTTAAGCAACATGGCTTTGATGATAAATGATTTTCCTTCTAAGAGCGGCTGGAACAAGTGACATGTCGAGCCCCTGCCCCACGTGGGGTGCCCCTTCCAGCAGAGCTGCCAGGTCTGCACTGGGGCCCTTGCTCCAGCCTGGCCAGGAGAGGCAGGACGGGCCGCTGGGGCCGGCGGGAGGCCACTCTGTCTTCCCAGGTGCCGCCCGAGGCAGCTCTGAGCAGAGGCAGTGAGGCCGAGTGACTGCCGGGGACCTGCCCGCCTCGCCTGAGCGGGGATGGAAGCGGCCTCCCAGCTCTGCCCACCGGCACCCGTCACACCAGCTTGTGCCTCTGGCAGTAGGGAGGCAGCTTCTCCGGCAGGTGCCCAAAGGTGCGTCCCAAGCCGCGGGATCCCGTGGGGAGAGAAAAAGCAAGAGGCGGTGCCCCTCCTTCTGTGGCCATAGCGCTCCCTTGGCTTCAAGGAGGCCCTGAGCACTGCTCCCTTTGGAGGGAGCAGACAGATGGAATCAAGGGCTGGAGGCTGAGCCCCACGCACTGGGCCCCGAAGAGGCGGCATCTCACCAGTCTGGCTGAATGGGCATTTTATTAGTGGTCCTCATTGTCTCTGCCAGCCGCAGGGGACCCTGACCCAGCCACAGTGTCACTGGCAACGTGACAGAAAAACACAGAACCATGGCAGGGACGTAGAAGGAGACTGGGGCAGCCCAGCACCGGCCCGCTCCCGTCCTGCGCCCTGCGGCTCGCTCCTGGGGGCCGGGGGGCAGGGGTGTGAAGGGCCTGATAGCCAGAAGGGGAAGCTGGGATGGACCTGGACCATCATCTGGCACCCATCTCAGGCCTGCGGTTGCTGCAGACTCTTTGGTTATCAGTTGTGTGTGTGCCCGGAGGAGGGGGGCAGTGTCTGAATGCTCAGAGGGAGAAGGTCTTCCACATGGTACCTCCCCCTCTTGCTTGATACAGTCACCACACTAATGGGTTGGAGGAACACAGTGCCAACACACGATCCTGCTGAAAACCATCGGGGCATCATCCCGGCCACAGGGCTGAGCACTTATGCAGAAGGGGGACTTTTGGAAATAAACAGAGCCTCGGGCAAGCAAGGGAGAGTCCAGAGCTGCACATCCTGCCCTTACCACTGCTAGGACTGGAAAAGACCACCACCTGATGGCAGTCCCGCACTTCCGCCTCAGCCAGGGGCCAGAGCCCCTTTCTGCTCCCATCTTGTTAGAGCTGTTGTGCTTAAAACAGGTGGAAAGAAGTCCTGACTTGGTTGAGGTTGGAGTCAAGCCACTTCTCCACCTGTGTCTCTTCCCCTCCCCACTCCCCGGGTCTGGACCAGCCCGGCAGCTCCCCGGCCCTCAGGCCTCCTGGCGGGCGGCCGCCACGCTGTCCGCAGGGCTCTGATCCAGGCACTGCCGTGGGACGGTCCCACTGATGTTGTGGATGGCGATGGCACCGTAGGTCTGCTGCTGCTGCGGGGACAGGGCTGTTTTCTCCGAGGACAAGCTGTTCAGAATCCGGGGCACGTAGGACTGCCAACAAATGGGGGTGTTAGTGCTTGGGTGGGGTGGGCACGAGAGTCCCTATCCCGTTCCTCCCGTACCGCCCCGCCTCCCTCCAGCCGGAAGACACAGAATGCTCGTGAAGGACACATAAAGAAATAACATCAACCTAGGACATCAGGACCTAAACTATGCCAACTGCAGATTTTCCTAACAGCCAGAGCAAATCAGAACACACAGTCACAGTTCTCCTGGTCATGCAGAAGAAAGCGCACACACCAATTTCTCAGAGGAAACGAAACTCTTCCTGGCACTGGATTCTAGAAGAACTTCTCACTCTGTGTAGGAAACAGCTCTGTCTACACAGGGCAGGCTTAGAATGCTGTCAGCGGGACTTCTGAGCAGCTGACCGACTCTGTGCAGGTTCTGTTTCCTCTCAATCCCAGCCTCCAGCTGCCGACCTGAACCAGGCTGGGAACGAGGGATCTGCATCAGCCCCCTGCCCTGTCTGGCAGGCACAGTCACAGGTGTGCCTCTGGGTAATGAATCTTCCTGAAACCTCCTCTGGGGCTGCTCCAGAGACAGACACTGACACCCGAGAGGGAGCCACTGGAAAGAATGCTGCTGCTGATCTAGATCGGCGCTGTCCCAGCCCTGTCTGTCAGGCCGGGCGGTCACAGCTCCGGGAGCCTGTGGCTCCACCCTCCTTTCCCAACCCCACCCTAGGAGCAGGACCCTGGAGGCCGGAAGCAGGGAGAACCAGGAAGGAAAGGAGTCCTGGTGTCTCTCTAACACTGTGCCCCCCCTCCATAGCAGGTAAAATGTTCATTTGTTGAATTCAGAGGGGAGTTAGTGTGACACCCTCTAGGTGCCTAGCAAAGGACCTCACACAGGCAGGTGCTGGCGAAATGCTCTGATAAAGCTTCATCAAACCGCAGGGCCTTGCCATATGGCTTCGCTAAAGGCCCAAGCTCACCAAGCATTAAATATGCAGAGAAGGAAAGTGAGCAGGCAACTGAAACGGAGGGAGATGGGTATACATCATGGCAAAACTAATTATCTTCTGGTGATGGGTGTGGCTTCACACATGCAAGAGACAACATCCGGAGGACCAGGGACCAGGGATTCCTTTTCAAATGACGTTAATTCAGAAACCCGCCTGGCACGTGATCAAGGGACTTCTGTCTTAACAGGAGAGGATCAAAGCAGGTTTGCAGGGCCCATCTGGTCGGGGCCGGTGCAGATGCTCATGCTTGGCTAAGAACCGCACTTACCGTGAACGGTGATGGCACGTGGGCCCCTGCCTCACTTCCTTTGTCACTTGCCGATTCTTCCGTCTGCAGACAACAGCAAAAACTTGCGATGATAAACAAAACCGATCTTCCTGAACTAACACCCTCTAAACAAACAGACTATTAACACCCAGAATAATAGTACCAGCTGGCACAAAGCTCCCCGCGGCAGCCCAAGAGAGGATGGTGTGGGCAGTGCAGGGAGCAGGGAAGGGGGCAGGGAGGGAAGCTACACATCACACCCAGCTACCCACGCCTTCCCCGTGGATAAATAAAATCTGGAGAGGGCCGTTGATCTGTTGATCTGGGAAGAGGTGGAGACGGGATGGAGGATGAAGCCACCATCTTCTCCTCCCAGACCCTGGCCGGGCAGCAGGGGGGAGGGGCCCTTTACCTTGTAGTTCAGAGGGCTGAGGTGCTTGAAGCATCCAAAGCAGGTGTAGGCCAGGCAGACCAGGATGGTAAGCAGAAGCACCAGGAAGGTGAACACGGTGAGGGGAGCCTTCAGACCTGGGGACAGAGAGATGCCAGCCTTGGCGGGGGGGAGGTCACACCTGGTGCAGGAACCGTGTGTGGCTTCTCCCTCAGGCCGAAGACGAAGAGAAGGCATCAGCCGCCCCCTTCCCACCATCTCCAGCAGCTGGGATGGTATCTTCACAGGCAGGGGCACAGAGAGTGACCCACTGAACAGCTGGCGTTATCCCTGGTCGGATTTCAGGTACTGGGGCACCGGGTCAAAGGCAAGTTGCCAGCTCCCTTGCCGGGTCGGTTCCCTCCGGTCTCCAGTGCCCTCGGCAGAGTCACACATCTCTTCTGCCTCTTCCTTTTTCTCAAGAGTGGCAGTTCTCCCTCCTGCATGTCCCCACTGCCTCCACACCGTGAAGTGTGAGTACCTGGGCCCATCCACACCCGCAAAGAGCATCGCGGACGAGCTTCCCCCTCTCTGGTTCAGCCCCTTCATAGCTGGTAAAGGGACCATCTTCTCTGTGAGGCTGTCTGGGGCAATCGACCTGGCCTTCACCAGGTTACACCTGACCTCAGGATAGCTTGGAACTGGGGTGTCGGCGCTGTACCCAACCAGCCCTCACCCTTGGGGTACCACCTTCTGATTGGACACCGAGTTGATGCTCTTAAAACAGGAAGGGATTTGACTGGCTGGTGTGGATGCGGGAATAGGAGGCTGGGTGTTGCCTCCTGCCCTCCACCCCCGCCCTAGTCAGAAGGGCCACTCACCCAGGCGCAGGAAGGAAAAGAAGTAGAGCCAGAAGAGGCACAGGATGGGAGCGGCCAGGGCCTGGTTCACGGCTGCGAAGTGGATTCTCTTCTCCAGCTTTGCCGGGAGGTAGGCGAAGTAGAGGTTGTGCCGGTCGACCATGTGCTTGAGCAGGATGTAGATGAGGCCTGCAGGGCCAGGGCTGTGAGCTGGACGGTGGCTGGGCCGCAGGGGCCACTCGACGCCCTTCCTCCTGGAGGTGGCTACTTGTGCCGGGAGCTGGGCTGGGCTGGGCTGCATGCACACGTGCCCGTCCTGGCTCCTACTGCGTCTTCTCCTTCTCTTTCTCGCCCCGCCCCGCCCCCCCGTCCACCTCTCCCCCTCTCTCCTTCCCCACCTCCCCTCCCTCCCTCCCAGCCTCTTTCTGACCCAGGGAGTAGAGGTGTCTGCGCTGCTGTCCCCACGGAACATTGAAATTCTAGGACCATTTTGGGGAAAGAAGCGATTTTACACCCAGAGGCCTGGCCTCAACTTCCTCCCACGCTGAGCCCCCCTCCTCTCATCCCTCAGTGCTCCCACGCTCCTTTCCTTCTCCCACCCAAGCTGACCCCCTGTACCGTCACTGCCAACAGATGCCCAAGCGTCTAAACCCAGGGATGGCACAGGAGGTGGGTGGGTGCTGCCTTTTCTATCATGTCAGGTTCTTTAAAAACATTTTTTGTTGTTGTTTTGAAGGAGTAATGCTATCGTAGATCTTTAAAAATAGTACGAGGGCTTCCCTGGTGGCGCAGTGGTTGAGAGTCCGCCTGCCGATGCAGGGGACGCGGGTTCGTGCCCCGGTCCGGGAGGATCCCACGTGCCGCGGAGTGGCTGGGCCCGTGAGCCATGGCCGCTGAGCCTGCGCGTCCGGAGCCTGTGCTCCGCAATGGGAGAGGCCACAACAGTGAGAGGCCCACGTACCGCAAAAAGAAAAAAAAAAAGTACGAGAGTATACAGGGAAAACTAAAACTTCCTCCTTTCCCTAAACCACAGCTATCACTGCCAACAGTCTCCAGGGTGTTCTGTTTCCTTCCAGACGCTTCCATTTGTCTGCCAGCTCCTGATGGTGTATTTTAATTGCAAGACCTTGACCTTGTAAGTCAAACAGTCCTAAGTTCATATCTGGGCTCTACTCCTCACTAACAAAGCGTTAAGTGCTTCATCTGTGAAAAGGGGACAGAAACAAGACCTGCCTTGAAGGATCGTGAGAGAATTAAGTGTGACAGTCCACGTGGAGAGTGACAGTGGCTGCTAGAGCCAGGACACAAACACGAGAGCCTCCACCAGTGCTGCCGGCACTGTGCCAGCCGCTGCCGGAGGGTCAGCCAGGAATGAAGCGGTCAGCCGGCAGAGGCCCTCAGCCCAGGAGGGGTACTAAGAGAGCTCGCAGTTTGGAAGGCCCGCGGAAGGAATCCACGAGAAGTGAAATTAAATGTGGCGTCCCCTGTGGCTCCCTGGCAGCTTCTGGTTCCTGGGGCTACAAGAGGCCCTCTGTCTGTGGGGCTCCACGACGCCCTGCTGATGGCTGTCAGCCATCCGCCTACCCTGGGACCGGCCCCAGGAACACTCACCGAACGGCACGATGATGGGGCAGGTGATGCTGTAGGCCATGATGACGGTGAAGACGCAGAGCATCCACGCGTACATGGCTCCAAACTCGTACTCGAAGGCCTGGTTCTGGGAGGGGGAGGTGGTGAGGGGCTTAGGGGTTTGGTCCACACCAGCCCGCCTCTGTGCACTCCAAGTGGTCGGGGAGAACACAGTGCAGGAGGACTTTGGAAGTGGGAGGCTCACCGTGCCCCTCACCTCTCAAGGCCCCTGCTGTCCCTCCACAAGCCTCCTCCAGCTGCACCTGGCTCACACCCAGACCTCAAAAGGCACAATGACTCGTGTTTTCGTAGTGTTTCTCTTGTTCTAATCCTGTCTACACAACAGGCCTGTGAGCCCCCGAAGGGCAGAGGGGCTACATCTGACTGTAGAATGATACTCCACAGACTCTGTCAGACCCAACATCACTCCGCCCCTTCTAGCCGTGTGTCCCGGGCCAAGCACTTGACCTCCAGGTGGCTTAGTCTGTGCGTCCGCAAAGCAAACTCCAGTAGCGCCCATCTCACGGCGGGCTCTGAGGATTAAATGACAGGATGCAGGGCTTCTCCTCTTATGGTTCCCACAGTGGCAAAGGAGAATAAAAGAGAACCCCACACACCCAATTTAGAGAGTCCTGGAACAAATGCCACCAGCCCAAAATGCCTTGACCTCTGTAGTAATCTAAGAATTTATGCAAATGAAGGTCCATGGGAAAGAAATGTGTGTGTGTGTGTGTGTGTGTGTGTGTGTGTGTGTGTGTGTGTGTGTGTGAGATCAGCCTGGTTAAAATGCAAAAATCCCCACTCTCTCCTCCAGCCCGAGTCAGTGTGGAGGATGACCTAGCCAGGCCCTCACCCAGGCTTCTTACACCTCCTCTCCTCACAGCCCTGGGCCCAGTTGAGAGGCCCTGAGCAGAGTGCCCGGCACTTAGCAGGCGGCTGGGTGAACGTGGGCGGCGGGGAGGCTCTGGGACGAAGGCGGCGCCCACCCCCAGCCTCTGTACCTGCTTGATGTTTCTGCGGTCGGCTGCAGTCTTGGCCATGACCATGCGGAAGGTGTAGAGGATGAGGCCGGGCAGCCGCAGCAGCTCCATGCCGTTGCCAATGAAGGCCGAGGCGATGACATAGTTCACAAAGAAGGCGCCCTGGTCGGGCAGGAAGACGCACCTGGGGAACCACTGGGTGTGAGAGCTGAGCGCCCCAAGAGGGAGAGGGGCCCGTGACTGAGCAGAGACGGGACTCAGAACTGACCACGGATTTGGCCATCTGGAAGTCACTGTCAACCTAGACCCGAGCTGGTTGGGTATGGGTGTGTCTGTCTGTGGCTGCCAGCTCCCAAGTCCTCAGTTTACCCAGCGAGAACCCATTTAAGAAAATTCACTCTATCCTTTCAGATAGGCACGGCCAGGCTTCCCTGTGAGCAGTCCTTTGGAAAAGTCTATCTTGGACATTCGGGCCTACATTAGGACTTAAAGTATAGTACAGTAGGGGCTGGGGATGAATCCCAGCTCTGTCGCTTAACTAGCTGGGTAGCCTTTTTTTCTTCAGCATGTCTGGGCCTCAGTCTCATCTGTAAAATGGAAATAGTCAAATTTCTGACTCAGAGCTTGTTTAAAGATTAAATGAAAGAAAGAATCAAGCATTTAGCATAGCATCTTCTTAAATAACAGCTATTTACTATTAAGTGGGTTCGGTACAAGTTGAAAATACTAACGAGGACACACATTAGAAATAAGTTCAACTCCTCTCTCCTAGCAAAAATGATCCTGGACCAGACAGTCATTCTGGTTGCAGTGTTAATTATTATTCTCCTTCCCCCTTCCCTGGCACCACTGAGACCCAGCAGTTCCTTCTCCCCAGGCGGTTCTGTTCTCAGTAAGTAAGTTTCAAAGAATGAATGAGAACGCCACTAATTGAGTTTCAACCTAAAAGATTAACCACATTTCTGCACTTGTAGCACAAAGTGGGTCAGTTCCCCCGGTGCAGCCCCGCCAGGAACCTGTAGTGGTGCGGGGAGTCCACAGGCCCTGAAGGACAGACAACCCTCCCCCCACTGCAGCCCCAGCCCCAGCCCCTGGGGGACGTGGCTGCAAAACTCAGCGTGGCCGATACTTACTCCAACCTGACAGAGGCCTCCGAGGAAGTTTTATCAAAGAGCCACCGGAAGAAAAAATCCAAACTGAAAGAAAAATGAATCCCGTAAGAACTTATTTCCAACAGTCCATGTGATCACTGCATATGTTTTCATTTTCTTCTACTTTCTGTTTTTTTTTTTTAAAAAAAGGCCAAATCTCAAGATCTACCCTGGTTCTCTAAGATGCTACTTATTATACCATAACTCATCAGGGCCTGCTTTAACAGAAACTTCCTTCCTCAAAATAACCAAAGCCATGATGAGACCCTCTCCCTAAGTGGAAGGTCCATGGTAAGTTTCATTTTCAAGCTTTTTTTTTTTTTAAGGCAGAAAGATCATATCTCTGGAAGAATCAGTGGGCCGGCACACTTGCATGCCAAGTGAGTGTGACCGGTTCAAATGTCGTCAGGAATTTGCAACCACTCCCAAAGCATCTGCATTTTCTTGAGGACAGTGTTCTCTGTTGTGACCCTGGTTCTGAATTTAGAGCAGGAGGTGGTAATATGTACCTGGTGAGGCCCAGGGAGGGCAGAATCAGCACCATGAAGATCAAGAATATGTAGACCTTGGTCATCATGATTCGGTTTTCCCCTGACCTGCAGGAAGTCAGAGGTGAGCCGTCACAGTCCCTCAGGTGCATCGGGCGTCCCCAGTAAGGCCCCGGCTGTATGCCCATCGCGCTGGCGGGGAGGGGGCATCAGAGACACCCACCTCAGGGGCGAGCCCCAGGGAACTCACTTGGTCCAGTGAGACTCCAGCACCGTAGAGTAGTAAACGACAGTGGGCAGCAGGGCTGAGAAGGACCACAGGAGGAGGGTTGGGAAGAACTGGCTGATGATGGGGTCCTAGAAAACAGTCCACAGCAGAGAGAGCTGTGAGCCCTGGGGGCTTTGGGCCATGACCTGTTGGCATGGTGACTCAGTGACCTCTGGGATTTGGCCAGAAGCAACACTGTACCTGGTACAGGGTAGATAATGTCGGCTGAACAGACAATAACAGCACCTGACATTTGTACAGTGCTTTCTTTTTCTTTTTCTTTTTCTTTTTTTTTTTTTTTTTTTTTGCGGTACACGGGCCTCTCACTGCTGTGGCCTCTCCCGTTGCGGAGCACAGGCTCCGGACACGCTGGCTCAGCGGCCATGGCTCACGGGCCCAGCCGCTCCGCGGCACGTGGGATCTTCCCGGACCGGGGCACGAACCCGCGTCCCCTGCATCGGCAGGCGGACTCTCAACCACTGCGCCACCAGGGAAGCCCCAGTGCTTTATTTTTCTTATTTTTATTTAAAGAAGATTTTTGGCCACGCTATGTGACATTTGGGATTTTAGTTCCCCCACCAGGGATCGAACCTGTACCCCCTGCAGTGGAAGCATAGAGTCTTAACCACTGAACCTCCAGGGAAGTCCCTTTATAGCTCTTTAGAGTGAAGAATGCAACTTCACATACAACTGAACTCCACTTGTCTTACTGACCAGAGAGATAACCTCCTCCATTCCCTATAGAAAGCCAATGACGGACGCCAAAGGAAGACAGAGCACTGACGGCCAGGGCCCTTCCCCAGCCACCTGACCCAGTCGTAGCTTCCCAGAACTGCTTCGTGATTGTTCCCAATCTCATCTATGCCTGTTGTACTTGTTATTGCAATTACATGGTTCGAGTAACTTATTACCTTCTCTGATAAAAATGAGCATAGCAATAGAGAGATTTCTTTGAAAACTAAGTTGGGTACATTGGAAAGACTTGATAAAGGCCAATTTCTCAAAAACGCTGCTGAATTAGATGAGAGTGAATTAACTGGAAAAGACCAAGGGAAATGAAATCTAGGAGGGTTCTATACTTTGAACGGCTTTGCAAGTATCTTTAAGTTCTTGCTTGACTGTGAGAAAGCAAAACTAGAATCACAAACAATGAAATAAGCGTGTGTTTTATATAAAATACACAAAGGGGAAATCCAGTCAGCAGATCCTTCCTCAAAAGAACAGGCCTTGACCATACATCAAAAGACTGGCAAAGGAATAAACATGTAGATGCTTTAAATCTAAACAAAACTTACGTATTTTTTATTATCTATTGAGTCATTTGATCATCACAACGGCCCCATGGGTATAACATAGCAGAGTGTTATAGAGGACAAAGCCAGTTTTTAGAGGAAATACCAAGGCTCAGAATTCCTCAGCTAGGGAATGGCAGAGCGAGGACCAGGCCCTCAGGCCCCCCAGCCCACTGTGCCCTCCCAGAGTGGGATTAACCAAATGCCAAGTGGAAATGAAAAAACAAAAAAGGATGTGGAGTGATATTTCAGCAAAGCCAACTGTGGGAAACCAAGTAGATGCCATTTTAGGGAGTGTTCAGCAGATATCAATTCATCTAAGATCCTTAAAAATCATTCATCACACACACACAAAAAAATCATTCATTACCTATCTAGAATAAGGACCTTTACAACAGGATTATCAGAAACTGAAATATAAAAAGAAAACTTGATTCATGACCCTGCCACCCCAATCAGAGAAGCGCTTTGCATCCTTTGCTACCCACTCCCCGTAGCAGCCATCCTGCACACACATCGCTGGCACAGCACTCTAACCACTGCTGAGAGAGAATTTCATATTCTGCTTTTATCGTAAAACCCCACGTCTGCCACAAAGTCTATACAGTTTTTTAATGGATGCTTAACAGCCTGTCAGACTGAATATACCTCATTCAACTCCTAATTCTACCCCTACTGGTGAACATTTAGATTGATTCCACTGTATCTATGTCTCTACAGTTAACACATATACACACACACATACATACACTTACATGTACACATAAAGTATGTACACACATGTATATCTACATAACGTTACTATAAAGACATTGTAGTACATGTGGCCATGCCTGCTCAGGGGCTTCAAAGCACATGAGCCGAGTAACACGGCCTCTGGCTTCAGTGGCCCCCACGGCTCTTGGTCTCATTCCTCCCGCACCCGCCGTGCCCTCTTGGCAGAGGCCCTGCAGAGTGGTCACTCACATTTAGCGCATGGATGGGTTTGGTGACGTTGAACTTGTCCATGGTGGACAGGATGATGGAGGGCGTGGTCAGGAAAAACAGCCCCAAGAAGAGAGTGAAGTTGATGCCCAGCCATTGGAACCACCAGCGGAGGCCCTGGATAGAGAGGTTCTTCCTGCAGAGGGGAGGACACAGGCCTTGGAGGTTTATCTCTCAGGCTCTGGCCACCTATGACACCTACAGTGCCCACGGCTTGGGTGAGTCAGAAGGTCAAATTTAGGCAAGGCAAGAGACTAGACTGAGGGCTCTGGCTGAGGGTCCATCTTGACCTTGGGAGCACAGGCAAGTGTCCTGCACCGACCTTCAGCTATAGGAAGGTCGAATTTGGGGTCCCTATGAGCTCAGAGGGAAAACAGGTTATCTGCAGCTAGAGTCTGGGAGCCAGAACCTACTCGAAGAGATGCCATGAGCCCCCCAGCAGACCAAACAAGGCTGCAACGTGGCACTTTTCAGACACACTAAAGACACGTGACTCCCCACGGGGCCGTGAGCTGTGGTGTGAGCTGGAGGGAGGCGGGGGACAAAAGCAAAAGGCGCAGCTGGAACCCGCCCTGGCTTCTCACCCCACCAGGAGCAGACCGACAAACCAGTCCCAAGTTTAGAAAGCTCAGTGAACCAAAGAGCAGAAATGCCAGGGGCTGAAGTACAGCCCGGTGGAGATGAGCGCCCAAACCCTGCTCTGGACCAGGAACTGAGGCCAGGCCGGATGGCGAGCCATGCTGGGGCCTCTGCGGGGCTGTCCTCACCCTCGGCATCGTGCTTAAGGCTCCTGTGGACACAGCTCGGCTCACCAGCTTGTGGCCCAGGCTAGAGAGGCGGCTGGCACCTAACCGAGGGCTGCACTGTCTGTTACAGCAGCCTCGAGCCACAGCAGGCTACTGCGTGTTGAAATGTGGCTGGTCCAACAGAGATGGGCCAGAAGTGGCACATACACGCTGGATCTCAAAGATGCTACGTGTGAAAAGGAGACTGCAAAACATCTCAATTAAAAAAAAACTGATTACATATTAAAATGATAATATTTTAGATACAGAGGGAGAACTCTTATTAAAGTTAATTTTAACAGTTTCTTTTTTTTTAAGACCTGTTTCTTTGTTGTGTTTTTTTTGGTGTTTTTTGGCCTCACCGTGCACCTTGCAGGATCTCAGTTCCCTGACCGGGGACTGAACCTGGGCCATGGCCGTGAAAGCCTGAAATCCTAACCACTAGGCAACCAGGGGACTCCCTAGTTTCTTTTACTTTTTTTAATGTGGCTAAAAGGAAACTTAAAATTACATATATTGCTCCCATTATAATCCTACCAGACACTGCTGATACCGGGGAGAAACAATGAAGTCCTGGCTGTGGACACACCACCCACCCCCATCACGCCTCCCACCCCCTGCCCAGAGGGGTGCAGGAGAGCATGAGTGTCTCTCTGAGTGCCAGGTCACACCTGTGCTTCCAGGTGACTTGGGCAACCCTGCAGGGCCCCCAGGCCCCATTCCCGCCCCTTGCCGGCCTGGGGGCTCACCAGCAGATGTCTTCGGGGTAAGCGGCGAAGCTGACCGTCCACTTGGAGATGCAGAGCTCTCTGCTGTGGGAGGATGGCTGCGGGTCACTTTTGCACTGAAGGCCCTGACACTTGCAGGCATTGAAGTCCTTCAGGATGCTGCCAGGAAATGTAGAAATGGCCAGGGTCCAGACCCCTCGGGGTACCATGTACCCACACAGCAAAGAGGACCGTGTGAGAGTGGGAGCCCCATGGCACAGGACCTTTGCTTTATTATTAGTTTATTATACTTATGCTATAATTAGTGCCATGAAAGAGATGCCATTCTTAGCACATTATGTGCAGAATTTTGCTGAATCCTCAGGACAACCCTCTAAGCCGGGGATTACCATTCCTATTTTACAGATGAGGAAACTGAGGCTCTCAGAGTTAGGTTTTGCACCCTGTCTGTCTGACCCCAGCTCCCACGCTGTTGGCATTGCCCCAACATAGGGTTCCTCCTTGCGGCCCCCCTCTGCCCTGCCCATGAAGCTGGACATCCCGCTGCCAGGCCCGGGGCCTCACTTTTCCACTCCCTCACCTCTTCCCAGGCCCCATAGCAGCATTAGACTGCATCACCTACGACTCCAAGATGCCCCTCCCTAGGACTCCCACCCCCACCCTCTCCACTCCTTCCCTCTTTAGTCTCCCACAAAGAACCCACCAGCGCCCCTACTCCTGTCTCAGAACACTCTTCCTCTTTCCACTGGCCTCGTCCCCACCCCAGCCTCACTTGAGAGTCTGCAAGGCACAGCCGGGAGTCTGTTCCCAGGGTTCACGATGCACAAAGCAGGGAAGGCAGGGGAAGGAGCATTTGCTGGGTCAGCTCCTTTCCGTCTCCCTCTAACGACCCCATCCCCTGCTGCCCCCGAGGCGAGACGACATGGAGATCCCAGGCATGAGAGCGTTTTAGGAGCTAGAGCTCATGCCAAGGTGCACTATGAAAACCCACTCCCTTGGGCCAGGCTCTCAGCAGCAGTGAGCATCCTGGAGTGCCCAGAGGTATTCCCCCACAGCAGTGCATTTGTAGGGAGATGGGAAGGCCACGCACAGAAGGAAGATCTGTGGTTCCAGAGTGGGTACATGAAAGAGGGTGGCATCCACCCCACCTGGTGAAATGCTGGCTCATAGAGGCAATGGGATCCCTGGGGCAGCTGGTGAGAGCCCGGCAGTGGGTAAGGCCATATCAACCCAAGAGGGGCTCAGCTGGAATCACCCATGCCCAGCTGTCACACAAACATCGGCCAGGCCTCCCCAAGGGAGTGGGTGTGGATGGCTGCCCCCAATCCCAGCCACACCGGCAGAAGGAGACGGAAATGCTACAAATCCCAGCGGTGGCGGTCCAGCAGTACCGTCTCTATCCAAGAGGGACAGCAATTTAGCTGGAGGCAGACAAGGAACATGCCCACACTCACTAGGTGGCCATGGACTTTTCCTGGAAGGTGACGAAGGCCATTCCCAGGGGCTGGTCCTGGACCCTGCATTCCTCTTCTGTGATCCTCTCCGTCAGCCTGTCCTTCATGCGCGTGTAGTAGGCGATGGCATCCTCCTACCAGAGGACACATCCCCTTGTGATGACACGGCCCTGTGCAGGTCTCGGGGGACCCAGCGCCCACGTTCCCGGGGGGTGTGGGCCCTCACCCACTCACACCCCTTCACTTCACAGCAGCAGAACTGGCCACAGGGCTTGGGGTTGATGAGGGTCTGCTGGCCTGTCTTCATCTGCAGGTTTGTGTAATAGGTCAGGCTCTTCTCTGTCTTTTTTCTGCAGTGGGAGGGACAAACTTCAGACTCGCAATCCTGTGGTGTGACTCACAGAGCCACTCCCCTCCTTTCCTCCCTACGGGGTCCGAGGCCAGCAAGGAAGGAGGATGGCATCTCAGAGGGAAGGAGTCAGAAAGGTGCAGGCCAGCTCAGCCCATGCCCGCCCACCCTGCCAGCCCTCCCTTACCTCTCCCTGCACAGGTAAATCAGCTTGGCCACGTTGTAGCACAGCTGGACCTCCACCACTTCACACGTGGGGTACGCGTCCCTGTGCCCAGGGCAGATCAGAAGCAAAAGATAGCCATTGGAAAAGAGAACCCCCCAGGCAGGAGAGACCCCCAAGACTCCAGGGGTGGCAGAGCAATTACACTGCTCATTTCTGTGCCAGGGGAGACCTCTTTCCTCTTTGTCTTTTACCGAAGGGGGAAATTTCGAAATGTAATACAAAGAGGTCCTTTTAAATAGCATGAAAGTAACTGCCTGAAACTGACAAGTTTATACCCACTTGGCTTTAAGTCAGTCAGTACTTCTCCTGAAGAAAAAAAATAACACTATTCATTACCTCCTCTACCCATGCAAAGGAGTAAATTTATTGTTTGCTCTAGGTCATTTCTACTCTGGACCTTCACTGAAATCCTATTCCGTTTGTGACCCTTTTGAAGATCACAGACCTTTTTGGTCTCATGAAAGCAAAGGACCCGCAGCCCAGTAAATGCATTAACTTATTTGATCCTCGCCATAACCTGTGAGGTTTGTGTCCCCATTTTACAGATGAGGACAATATGTGTCGGAGAGGTAAAACGACTTGTGCCCAAGATCACACAGCTAGTGAGTGTCTGAGCCAGGAAGTGAATCCAGGTGGCCCAGCTCCAGGGCCCATGCCTGTACCCAGCGTACGATGCTCCCTCACCATATACGCAAAATCCTATGTGCAACTCCTGGGCATTCCTGAACCGTGTAAATCCCCACCTACTACTTGCTAGGCACTGGGATGGAGCCTGGATAAGTTTACATTTTAGTGAGAGAGAGAGACACAGCCCATAGACATGTCAGGCAGACAATTTCAGGTCCCATTATGAGCTTTGCGGAAGAGAACAATGGTGTAAGCGTCCCTTCTACAAGGCAAATTCACACATCAATCCCCATGGATTGCAGCAGTGTTCACTAAGAGGGCTGCCTGAAATAGGAGAAAGTGTGATTCAGTGTTTGTAGTGGGAATGAGAGGACTTTTTTTTCTCTTTAAGGTAATATATTAAGTGGAGCTACTGTTTCCAAATGTTGCCTAACAGGAAACTTTGGGGAGCTGTTTCAAGGAATAGAGAAAAATGATTCCAGTACCCAATGTTTATGTATAGAAAAATATTTCTAAAATACTTAGAGTTTCTAAAAGAGAGGTTCGTCAATAAATTTTAAACATTCATTTTGCAATTCTGTTTATACTAATAATGTGCTTAGCAAGTGTTCTTCATAAACAGTGCCAAGCCACAGCCAGCCCCTAATCCGTACTACAAATTAATGACTGCTGATGAGGAATGAATACAGCCTGAAACCTCAGCTCCCTAGCCCAGGTGCAAGTCCTCCAGCCCAGGGTCCCGGGAGCCTTCCCGGCCTGCTCTCCCCCGACCATCCCCTTTCCCGAAGCTCCATGAGATGCCCTGCATTCATCGCACCATACACACAATTTCCTTCTCACAGGAAGGCCCTTCCTCTAGCCTCCACCTGCAGGTATCCCCGGTGCAGGTGCTCAGAGAGGCTGCTGGAAAGGAGGTTCTGCTGGGAGAGCTGTGAGAGAGCTCTGTGAGGACAGGGCTCCGGACACGGAGTGCTCACTCAAGAGACACGTGCTGAGCAGAAGACTGAACCACGAAATGCAGAGCGGGGCCCAGGTCCCTCCCCGCCTCCGAGACTGCTGTCTCTCGGGCATCTCTGCAAAGCTGACGCTGAGAAGCCCAGGGGGAATCCTTTTCTTTTTTTTGTTTGCGGGGAATGTGTGGGCGTGTTGTTTCTATGAATCTTTTTCTCTGCCCCTGAGCTCTCAAGATGTTTATCTGCCCCACACCCTGGCCTGTATTCTGGCTACTGCGTTCACGTGGGCAGCCGTGGCTGCCGGCAGAGGACGTGCCGCCCCAGCCCAGGCCCTCACAGCCCCAGGAGAGCCTGCCCAGAGCCGCATCCGCGGCTCTGTGGCTGGGCCAAGTCCTCTTAGGGTGTCTCTCCCCTTCCCTCCCGGTGGAAGCGGCCCTGCTCACCGGAAGTGGCTCTCCACAGTCTCCTTCTTCGCGTCTCTGGAGAGTCCTGTGATGAACAGGGTCCGTCTCACCTGCCGGAGAAACACACCAGGGAGAAAAGTCACCAGGGCAAGCCAGTCTGCCAGGGGGACACACCCTGTTCAAGCCTCCTCAAGGAAGACGATGGGGACTCAGAGGCTCAGGTGCTTGCCTTCCTAGCCTGACAGAGCCTTGAAGTCTCTTCTTTACATAGCATCTTCTTCTAGGCAGTCAAGAATAAATTTCCAGGGAATTCCCTGGTGGTCCAGTGGTTAGAGCTCTGCGCTTCCACTGCACGGGGCACGGGTTCGATCCCTGGTCAGGGAACTAAGATCCCGCATGCCATGCAGTGTGGCCAAAAAAGAAAAAAACATTTCCAAAGCAATTTCGATGAGCCTCCTTTGCATGACAAGAGACTGAGAAAGAACCCAGAAAGGGGAAGTGACTCAAATGAGGTCACACAGCAGATCAGAGGAGGACCCAGGCCTGGAACCAAGTAATAGAAACTCCCTCTCCCCCCATCAAGTTATGGGCTGCAATGAGAGAGGGAGCTGCTCTCAATTCAAACTTCTTGGAAGTTACTTAGAATCAGTAACTACACGCCCAAACCCCACAAACCTAAAGGCTAGTTGGCAAAATGGGGGGAAATAGCCAAATCCTAAAACAATCTACCAGACAAAAGTTTTAATGCCGATTCTGAGCACACATTTGCAAGCCTGAGGCCCCTCCTTACCCTCACTGCCATCGTGGTGCTGGGGAATAAGCCTGGTGCCACTCCTCCCCAGCTCCCACCTGAGACCCTCCCCAGCACATGTCCAGCCCCCCACCGCCCCTCACTCACCAGGTTCTCCTCTTTGTACTTGATGGACTGGGTATGGTGCCGCATGAAGCCCACAGTGAGGATGAGGTAAAGGATAGCGAAGATGGTGTGCAGCCAAAGGAGGTCATTGCTGCGGGGGAGGGGAGGGACACCACCTGCCATCAGGGCTGGGCTCCCAGACAGGGCTGGGCTTGGCTATCCTCATGGCACTGAGCTGAGGGCCAAAGGCTTCATCATAACAGATTCCTCCAACAGAGGTTGAGTGGCCAGTGCCCTTTAGAGAGGGCACTGTCCTGACTAATGAAGCCCAGCTCCACGGGGCCCTCTGTGTTTCCTAAAACCCGCTGCAAAACAACGGCGGCCTGGGGCGTGTCCATGCCCATAGCCCAGCAGCGGGCACCAACGGCAAAGAGGCTTTCAGACATTAACTCACTCACTTTGGACGACCTCTGGCCTATCCCGGGCTCCAGAATCCGCCCTCTCCTTGGTCTCACCCATCAGCACCCTCACGCCCCCCAACTTCGAACTCACTCCGTCTGTAGGTTTGCGATGGTCGTCCTCCCAAAGCTGTAAGGGTCTTTGTCTGCAGAGAAGCACAGATACTCAGTGGCAGGGTCACACTAGGGAAGTGGGAGGGGGGCAGCACAGCCTTGGTCTGTGGAGCTCTGAGAAGCAGCAGCATAAGATGTCCGAGAAGTCAGAGGACTGTATCCGGTCTTTTCAGAGCTACACCAACCAAGGCCTCTGCTTTACTCCAAGATGCTTCTGGCAACTTCTCAACCTACCAGGTGGGTAAAGTCAAAATCTGAATTCATCTTGCTTTGAGAGTCTTGTGGCATTCCTTGAGAAATCTAGAAACACCCTAAGCTGTTCCCAAAACCAAGGCTGGGAATCACTGGGCGTAAGAGGTGGATTCGTGATGGGGACGCTGGATTCCTGTGGGTGCTTGGAAACAGAACGCCACGCTCTGATTTTCACTTTGAGCAACACAGACATCTTCTGGATCCACTACTTGTGGCCTCCTGATTTGGGTGGGGGCAGGAAACTACAAAACACACTCTGAAAGCCCCTGATCAGTCTTGGGGTCTTCCTCCTACTTAGATATTAGGGGCCCCAGCTCTTGGCCCAGGTTTGGGGTGGCTTCTTCTCCAGATCTTTAAGCAGATGGAAAAGTTCAGAAAGTCACCCTGAGACCTTCTCACATCTGAATTTGAGCATGAATCCTGGGGTTCTGATCCACCACAATGAGGCCCTTTCCCCAGGGCTGCTGCTCTGCCTGGGCCCAACTCAGGCAAGATGAGGAGCCCTTACCCAGCAAGCTCCCCGAGAGGTTGACGGGCAGGATGACACACAGAGACAAGAAGCTGACCACCACCAGCAGGAAGATGATGTGTCTCTGGAACGACAGGTAGTGGATGGCGTCCTCCCCACACCACTCCAGGATCTGGTCATCTCTGGCCAAGACACACATGGAATCCTAGTGAGTAGTGGTAACAGGCTGGGATGCTCTCATTTAACCCTCATGACCGTCCATGAGGTAGGTCCCAATTTGATCTCCACTTTTTTAAATATGAGGAAACAGGTACAGAAACAGCACATTAACTTTTACAAACATCCAGCCTGTAACAGCAGAGCTATGACGTGAACTCCAGAGCCTGGAGCTCTCAGCCCTCGCCCCACACTCCTGGACGAAGGAACCTGCCACTGCTCCACTTTAGGTCTCTAGAAACATCTGTGCCCACGTTTGTGTGTAAATACAATTATCCCTCATCCCTTTCCTGCACCCGTGGACAAGCAAAGCCACTGATAAGAGGGCTGCTGAGAACCTCCTGAGCAAAGCTGTGTGTGTCCAGGCTCATGGCTCCCACCCTTCCTCCCGTCTCCTCCTCAGGGAAACTGGGAGACAGAGGTGGAGCCACTGCTTTATTTTACTTATCTTTGAATATTTATCTATTTATTTGGCTGTGCTGGTCTTCGTTGAGGCATGTGGGATCTTCATTACCGCGTGTGGACCTTCATTGCGGCATGCGGGATCTTTAGTTGCCGCGTGTGGGATCTTTTAGTTGTGGCACGTGGGATCTAGTTCCCTGACCAGGGATTGAACCCGGGCCCCCTGCATTGGGAGCGCAGAGTTTTAACCACTGGGCCACCAGGGAAGTCCCTGGAGCTACTGCTTTAAACATTCTAAGGCTCAGTCCATCCCGCTGGCCCTGCCTCTTCCCTGTGTCCCTGCTGTAGCCCCAGAGGCGGGGGGCGACCTGCTCCATCCTTTCCCACCCTCAGTGCTATATTTGGAGGCTCCAGGTCATTTGGGGACCCAGAAGATTCTGGGTTCTGACAGCCAGACTTCCATGCTACAGAGGGACAAGGGGAGGGGGGTGTCTCCTGTTTTCCTATTCTCCTGACAGGGAGCTACCCTGAGGATCCTGCTTCCAGAAGACAGGGAAAGCCCTGCACTGGGAAGAAAGAGCTCAGGGAAGCAAGGGCCACAGCATAAAAAGGCAGGTGTGAAAGGTGTGGCGCGAGGGCTCTGCAGCCAGCCAGCCAGACCATGGTGGACTCCAGCTCAGCTGCCTCCAGAGAGGGTCACAGCACCCACCTGAGGCTGGGACCTAAAGCAGGGAGGCTACGACCCACTAGCTGGCTGGTCACTCAGCAGGTGCACATGAGGCAGTGAGGATCCAGGCCCAACGCCGTGCCTGGTGCCGGGTGGACGCTCGCAGCACGCTTGCTAATGTTACCCCTTTTTACTGCTTACCTGGAGGACAAAGTTCTGCCACTGACTACACTGTTTTCACTTCTAAATACACTACCAAAATGCATATACTTTGCCACAATATGTGCTTACTAAACAAACATTGGTGAAGATTAAAACCCATAAGTGGGACTTCCCTGGTGGGCCAGTGGGTAAGACTCCACGTTCCCAATGCAGGGGGCCGGGGTTCGATCCCCGGTCGGGGAACTAGATCCCACGTGCACGCCGCAACTAAAAAGATCCCGCATGCCGCAACTAAGAAATAAATAAATATTTTTTAAAAATAAAACCAATAAGTGAGTAATTTTCATCAACAATTTTTTCTTGAGATACACCTCGAATTTCCCTATCTTGCTGGGAAAGGCAATCTGGAAGGAAACTGAGAGGCCTCTTTAAATGTCAGTTGTAACGCTGGGCGTGAGCAGCTGTTAAAATTTAATTGCAGGGCTTCGCTGGTGGCGCAGTGGTTGAGAGTCCGCCTGCCGATGCAGGGGACACGGGTTCGTGCCCCGGTCCTGGAAGATCCCACATGCCGCGGAGCGGCTGGGCCCGTGAGCCATGGCCGCTAAGCCTGCGCGTCCGGAGCCTGTGCTCCGCAATGGGAGAGGCCACAACAGTGAGAGGCCCGCGTACCGCGAAATAAAAAAAAAAAAATCTAATTGCAGCCTTAAAAACAGTCAAAGGGTAGTCCTTTCTGTGGCAGGAACAGAAGAGAAAAAACAGTGGGAGTTGAAATGGAAAAATATGTCTGATACAGCATTAAAATGACAAAGCAGAATACGCAACTGTACGGGTATGGCCTCACTCAATGAGATGTGAGGTCCTCGCAGAGAGGGCTGGAAGGGGACATGGAGTGATAGAAACAGTGGGTATGGACTGCGGTGCAAACCGTCAGCAGTCTTTGCTAGTTAACGTGAAGATGATGAGTCCAAGTTTCTGGCTTTGCCCCACCCGATCGAGGCAGAGAGTGGGGGGCACAGCCCAGGGTAGGGGAATGGCCTAAGTCCCAACCAGCGGTGCCATGGGCAGTGGCTGAGCAGAGGGAAACATGCCGAGGGCATCTTTCAGAGGTAGGGGTAGGGGTGACTTAAAATTTCTTCCTATGAATTCTGTTCTGTACGTGATGGATTTTTGCACAGAATATGCATGACTTCCGACACCCGGAGAAAACGCTGACATGATTTTGGAGTGGGCAGGGAAGGGCGAGGCTGGCAAACCTACCTCTCCCACCTCTGTCCCCTCCTCCCTCCCAGAAACCTCCCCTCCTACTCCAGACCAGAGTTCACTGGTTTCTTCTGCACAACATGCCTTCTGCCAGTTCCCCTGGGAACAACTCTCACCAGCCTGGACTCTTCACAACACGCTCACGCGTGTGAATGCATTTGAACTAGACAGAGCAGGTGTTATTCTCAGCCTGCTTTTATAGTTGGGGAAACTGAAGCCCAGAGAGAGGGACTTACCCAATGTCCTAGAACTGTCACATTTCATCACTTCTAAGATGGCATTTCCATATTTCAACACCTCTGAAATGGGGGGCACCCTGGGATCATAGCCAATCACAGCACAATAGGAAGCATTTTCTCATTCTCGGTGCTGTGCGTCTTACAACGGCGGTTTCTCAGATAGGATGCAATACGGCCACAGGCAGCAGAGCTGAGACTCGCAGCTTGGCTCTCCCACCACATGCAAGGGGACTAACTGGCTTATAATCACGAAGCGCCTCTTTCAGGATTTCTCTCCAAGGGGCCCAAGTTTTAAGAAAAAAAAGAAACCTTCTAACCACATGAGCTGAATATATTAAGCAATCATTATTTCTCCACTTTTCACTAATTCAAAGACATGACACTGCCTAGAAGAGCTTCCATCCAAATATATCCGTGTTAAATAGTACGTAGATATAATTCCTGCCTAATGCAAAAAATTAGCTTTAATTAGCTTGCACAGGGGCTCCCTGGGCCACCTTTATTCTCAGCCCCCAAGTATAGCTTTGGGTCTGAACTGAAAAGTATCTGAGAGACTCCAGCTCAGGATCAGGCAGCTTGGCTCTCTCCTGCTGACTGGCCGACACCCAAACAAACCCACCCAGACAAAGACACCTCCAGCCACCCGCGCTGTACTCACTGCAGGCGGAAGACCGCAGTCAGCCAGGGGCAGCATCCCTGGAAACGGAGAACAGGGATTAGCTTCCAACAATCTCTGTTTTTCAGAGGCAGACATAATTATCATCTTTGACTTTGGACAACCACCTAACCTCCCGTTTTATAAAAAGCAGTGCTTTGGTCCCAAATTCAGCAAAGCAACCCTCTTGTCCAAACACGACAGAGTCGGTGTGTTCCCAGTCCCCTGTCACATGCATCCTGTGCCTGGATATCTTGTGAACGTCTCTCACGTTTTGACAATTTGTGGAATTATACAGGCTCCTGGGTCAAATGGTGCCACTTGAATGGAGAGCTGATGAAAGTTCAAGGCCGCTCTGGAGAAGCTGACGGGGGTGGGGGTGGGGGGTGGGGGGTGGGTGGGGGTGGGGGTGGGGACGCTTCTGTTTGTTTCAAGATGACTGAATGAGATGCAAGACAAAAGCAAGGAACCAAGCCCACTCAACTGGACAGCTCCCTGCGGCGGGGTTTAGAGACGGAAGGGGTTTCATGGGTTTTAGTGTCCATCGTATCTCTTCAACTTGATACCCCTTAAAGCTGGACTACCAGCTGGGAAAAACAAATATTTGCTCATCATTCATTTGACAGTCACTTAGCACCTACTGGGTGTCAGGAGGTAGGGAACAGGGCTGGATAAGATTCGGTTCCTGCCCACAGCTGGCTCATAAGCTAGCAAGCAAGTCAATAATTAACTGTCACACAAAGCCATTAAGTATGATAACACAGACAAGAGCTGTAGCCAGGTGCCTGAGAATTAATCAAAGTCTCGCTCCTGGATCACGCAGCTGCCACCTTTGCTGTGGTATTTCCCAAGTTCAGGTGTCTTTGTCAAAGCAGAGACGAGCTCTCATCAGCATGTGCCACTCAAGGTCAAGGGTATAGAGTTAGCGGCTCAGCAGGAGTACAACTGCCCTCTCCCTGCCAATTCTTTACTGCCCATCCTTGCAAGCCCCCATCCCGCAGCCACAACCATACCTGCCCCTTAAATACCAACCAGCTCGCTTTCAAAGTCCTGCTGCCCTGAGGAGGAAGATGACAGTCTCTGGAATCTGGACTCACTAGAAACACAAAAGGGAAAAATGGCAGATAATCCTTTTAAAAGGTCTAAAAACTTATGTCTAGTATCTCGCTGCCTCTTAGAGCTCAGGACCAAAGCTACTAGTGCTCGGTGGCTGGAACAAAACATAACTCACCCTGTGAAAAATACAGGCAAGGGCATCGACCATTCCAAGGTTTGGTGAGACGTCAAACTCTATGTTACGTGGGATGAATAACAGGGGGTCAGGGTATCAGTGGACCATCCTGTGCTCCACACCCTTGAACCTCAGCCCTGTGACTGGTCTACGTAGAGTGACTTCAAAGTGTTGCCTGTTTACGATATATTTCCCAATATAGCAAATAAAACTTGGAATAAATACTGTATTTTATCAAATCTAAGACACCACTGGTTGTAAAGGGCACAATTATTTTTTGAACCACTAAGGAGTAAAGGATGCTGTCAATTAACCATGATCACCATTGATAATAAGTTGCACCCAATTTCATAGATGAGAAAATGCCAAAGATGAGCGTTTTAGACTTGATGAACTGGGGCATTTCACATTGCTAATTCGGGCAGATCCTTTCTTCTGAGTAACCCATAAAAACACCCCGTGCGCTGTGAACTTGAGGTGTTTGCAATATGCTACATTTTGCTTTTCTCTCTGTTTTCCTACTCCTGGCTTCACCATCCCACTTCTCATGGCATAAGGCCTGGTGAAGCTCAACTTTCAAAGCCTTTCCAGAGAACTGCCTCAATTGACCTTCATGGTAACCCTACGGGCAAGAAGAGGCAAGAGGAAACAACGCAACGAGCTCAGGGCCCTGACCAAGATGACACAGCCACGGAAGCGTGGAGGCCCCTGATTTCCAGGGACTCTAGTCTCTTGTAGTACTCAGCCCTCCTAGGAGTGAATGTGCCAAAAAGGCACCAGGTGTTTCAAACGTTTCCCCCCAAACAGTCCAAGGCTGGCACACAGCTGAAGCAGAGGCCCCAGCACCTAACCCCAAGGTTAATACCCTTGGGCTTCCGCAAACACCAGGGTGGAGACTGTGGGGAAAGGAGGTGCATTTACAGACACCCCCATCGCCCTCCTGCACAGACCGCATGTCAACACGGGAACCCTCTGAGGAACAAGGGTGGGGGTCTGCCTGCGGAGCCCCCGGGGAGGCTTGGGCGGGGCAGCCCGGGCCAGTCTCTGTTTCCCCAGTCGCTTCCTATTGCTGCATCTGGCACAAGATCCTGGGGTGAGGGACAGCTAGTTGGAGCTGGAAATTCCAGTTGTGCAGACCTGGCACTCATTCTCCCCCTTCAGGTGACATGCGTAGAGCCCAGGGTGGAGGTGGAAGGACGTGAGTCCTGGCCAAGGCAGTCTGTGCTGTGTGACAGAGCGTCTGAAGCGGGCGGGTTAGGGCCACTGGCTGACCCTGACCCAGAGGAGAGGAGCAGCTCACCTACGGCCCTGCTGCCCTTCTCAATCCAGCTCGCCTCATCCCCAGCCCCGAACTAATTAATCTCAAAGAAGATACACTTGAAAATGTCCAAGGCGAGAAACCAAGCTGGCGTCCTCCTCAGCTGATGATGAAAGCCTTAAGTATCTAAGGCAACTAGATTTCTTCCGTAGCCCGAAGCAGCTGGCTCACCGTGGGCCAGCTCCGAGCCCCGGGGGAAAGCTGGGTGTGTGGGCGATGGTTTTCTTACCGCCACCAAGAAGGTACCAAGGCTAATCTCACAGGTCTGTGGTGAAGAGCAGAGAGAACAGTTTCTGGTACAGGCCTGGCAGACACACTAATGAACACAATCTAATATGAGCATCATGTGTGGGCTGTGCCTGGTGGGCCTCACAAGCCCCCAGCCCCATCCCAGCCTCTGTCTCTGTCTCCGTCTCTCTCTCTCTCACACACACACACACAGACACTTGACGTAATGAGTCTTCTTTACCTGTTTGCTTCTGACACCAGGGCAATGCGGCCATAATCCCAGAAGTTTCTTCTTATGATGGAAAATACCAATACTAAAAACTAAAAGTAGAAAAGAAATCAGGTCTTGTAAAAGCATATTGGATGGCTTCTAATTAGGGGCAATTGTCTTAGGGGCAAAGCCCACCCCTCCCCCAACACCCCCCCCGCCCCCCCCCCCCCCCGCCTCCCCGCCCCGCCAGACTCAGGAGGGCTAAAAGGGCCAGAGAAGGCACGGAGCTGCCTAAGGCCACACAGCTCAAGGGCTCAATGCTGTGCTCACCCCCTTCACCAGCTCCTGTCCCCTGTGCCCAAGCCACAGAGGCTGTCAACACTGACACGGAGCTTGCCCCAGCAGCCCCCTAGTCAAGCACTCAGGTCCTGCTGACTCAAGGCAGCCCTGACAGCCACGGCCTTCCTCAGCCCTGGTTTGCCTGCAGGGTTTCCTGAGCAGGAAGGCCCTCACAGCAGCCCTGGGGACCAGCTCCCTCCTTCACTTTACATAGAGCTGCATTTTTCATTACAGAACAGAGGTAGCAGAGCTCCTGGAAGCTGAGCCAGAAGTGGTCAGATCTTTATCTTGAGTTTGGTTCTCCTGGAGGCAAGCCGTGGGGACGCCTGGCGCAGAGCACGCGGGGCCCTCAGCAGGCCTGTGTGCCCAACAGCAACGCGAGGCGCTGGACTCAAGTCTAACCCCCTTTCCGCTCTAAAAGTCTGTCGATTCTAGACTGTCTCCTCGCTCCCTCCGTGTCCACCTTTGCAGGTCCTCTGTCTTGCTCCTGCCTGTCTCCCCTCCCTGGACAGGCTCCCTCCCTTCAGGGCTCAGCGTTTTAATCAGTATATCCCTGCCTGCCCTAGTCAGGAACTGTGGTTTTAAATGTGGGTTTTGCGTAAAATAGCTAGTGGGAAGCAGCCGCATAGCACAGGGAGATCAGCTCGGTGGTTTGTGACCACCTGGAGGGGTGGGATAGGGAGGGTGGGAGGGAGGGAGACGCAAGAGGGAGGAGATATGGGAACATATGTATATGTATAACTGATTCACTTTGTTATACAGCAGAAATTAACACACTATTGTAAAGCTATTATACTCCAATAAAGATGTTAAAAAAATTAATGAATGAATTGGCTAAATGGAATTTATAATAAAGAACATTGTATATTTAAAAAAAAAGAAAGAAAGCAAGCAAGCAAGAAAGAAAGAAAGAAAAAGAAAGAAAGGTTGTTGAAGTTAATGAGCACCCAACGCTGTAGTGAATCAGGGTCTCCTACACTGAGTTGCACATGCAGAAAGGAAACATGGAAACTGGCATTTTCTCCGTCCTATTTGTCCGTGTTGGACATTCCCTTTATTCACGTCATGATACTCTTTCTGGTATTCCTTCATGCTTAAGCACAAATAAAATTGCTCTGTTTCTCAAGATATTAAAAAAAAAAAAAATGTGGGTTTTGGACCCCAGAGGGGCTGAGTTCCAGCAGAATTTTCTCAAGGTGAATCTGGAAGTTGGTGATATATTTTCAAAGGCAGGTGAGTCCTGCTGTCGGATAAACATGAAGGCGGCTCGGCAAGTGCCTGCCCTCTGCCCTGGCTGCTGCTCCCTTGGCTCGAACGGTGTGGACATTTCCCACGCATCTCTCTCCTCCAGGCCCCTCTGGCTCTTTGGTGGGTCCCTTCCTCCACCCCACCCCCAATCCCCGTAACTTCCTGCAATACAAATCCACCCCCACCAGCACACTCCACCGGAGAGCTACTCTCTCTTCTCAACCAAGACATACCCACCCCAGCCTGCCTCTCCGGACTTCTATCCTTGGCCCAGACCCTCCCCTCCCTGGAGACGCTGGATGGATCACGGCTCTAGGGCCACCCTCCTCCATGAATCCCACCAACCCTCACATCCATCACCACTCTCCTGCCTACTCCCTCCTCCCAACCAAGGCTGGTAGATATGACTGTTCTCAACCTACAAATGGGTTTTGGCTCCAAGACGTGGGTTATTCGGCACTTAAAGAGCCCTTTTTTGTAAAAGCAACATGAGTAGCACACGGGTTCCCACATCTGCCCTTAGAGGACCAACAAATGTAGCAAAAGTCTAAGGCAACAATTTAGACTTTAATCCTAGGGAGGAAAATGCAAAGAGGAGTTAGGACTCCCTTTCCCTCTTCCTATGAACATTTTTCCCCCCAAGCAAACTTGGGTTGGATACCCGCCTCCTTCAGGGACGGGGGCCCTCGGGCTACCCTAACCCCCCTCCCCCAGGCCCCCACCTAACCTCTGGCCCAAAGCAGTCCAAGGGGTCTACTCCCTCTGTCCCCTCTTACCCTGTTTAATCAGATGGCCTCCACTACATGGGAGGAGACTTCGTGACAAGAGGGACCAACCATCCCATGGGCACTTGTCAAAAGAAGGTGCCCCTGAGCCCCAGTAAATCTCACCTAGCATGTCTGAGCCAGTCTAGGGGAGAATATGGCATATTTCAGATTGGGTTGGGGGGCGGTCTTTGGGAACAAGGAGGTCTGAACTAAAGAAAGGCCACCTATGAGGGTCGGCACTGATCTCGCCTTTCCCCAGTTTTCTCCTTTTCTCGTCTGATCCTCTAAAGGCCCAGGGACCCCAGTGGGGAACAGGGGGGTAACATTTATAAATTGGGAATTGCAGCTGCTCTAATGCTCATTCACATCTCTCATCCCTGTGGACTGACCCTTCCCAGGGGCCTTAGACACGTGACGGGCTGATAACTCGGTAACAATGGTAATAATCAAAAGAATCGTAATGTGTATTCTTTACATATATTGCCTTATTTAATCTTGTCCCAGAATCTTCGAGGTAAAACTTATTACCTCCATTTACAGAGCAAAAACCTGAGGCCTAAACGAGCTACGTAACACGCCCAAGGTTACAGAGCTGCGAAGTAGCGGAGCTAGGACTTCAACCCAGGGATGTCTGCTGGCTCCTCACCTGAGTTTCCCAGAAAGCCCTGGGGTGGCGGGGAGTTGGGGCATGGAGGTTAAACAAACAAATAACTGACACGATTCCCAAGGAGTCTCACCAGGAAGCAGCTGACGTCTATGAACAGGACAGTGGGGATGCCACCGAAGGTGACCCCCTGGAGCACGGTGCTGTTTTTGGCCGAGTTGTAGCAGTAGGAGTCATTGGGCTGGTCCCCGATGCCCAGCCGCTGGCGGATGGCCACCGCCCTGGATTGCCACAGCTCCAGGAATGGGGAGTCAGTCATCGTGCTGGTCCTCCCTGGAGAATGGGACCCGGCGGAGGGTCAGGGCTCCAACTCTCCCGTGGTTTCCCCAGCCGGCGCTGGCAGAGCCAAGGGCGGGTGTCTCCTCCAGGGGCTGGTGGGGCACAGGGATCGGGGAGAGGCAGACACTGGCCCCGAGCGCCCGGCAGAGCCTACAGAGAATAGCTCCATTGTGGGAACAGCCCGGAGGGTCAGATGGACCGGGCGGATGGCTCACCCAGGACACAGCTGGCCGCCTCCCCAGCGGGGGTGAACAGGAGGACAGGGGAGGACAGGAGCTGCTGTGGTGCCTGCCTAAGGGGTGCCAAGTTCCTCCAGCCTCAGGGACGACTGCCGGGAAGTCATTCCTGCAGCGGGACCCTGGGAGGTCCGGAGGGCAGGCAGGGGAGACCAGGCAGGGCACAGGAATCAACAGAGGAGGAGGAAGAGTGTCCAAGTGCAACAACTCTTTTTTTGTTGTTTTTTTTGTTTCTGCGGTACGTGGGCCTCTCACTGCTGTGGTCTCTCCCGCTGTGGAGCACAGGCTCCGGACGCGCAGGCTCAGAGGCCATGGCTCACGGGCCCAGCTGCTCCGCGGCATGTGGGATCCTCCCGGACTGGGGCACGAACCCGTGTCCCCTAGCATCGGCAGGCGGACTCTCAGCCACTGCGCCACCAGGGAAGCCCAACAACTCTTGATCATCTGAACCACAGACAAGAGTTCATAGGATGTCAGGCCGGGGCCTCAGAGACAGGCCCACTCCATACACTTGGAAACCGAGGCTCAGAGATTAAGATTAAGGAGCTGGTCGGGGCAGAACTGGGTCTCAGACCCAGCCTCCTGGGTCCCAGACGCCAGCTCTCTTTCCACTACGCCACACTCCCTCTGCAGCCGGCTACACACATGGGTTAGTTTAGCGAGAGATTAAAAGCCAGGAAAGGGGTAGCGGAGAGGAGACAGAGAAGGCAAAAGGGGGTGGTCTAGGGTGAGGAGGATGGGGTCCCAGGCCTCCTCAGGGACCCCTGAGTCGCCCACCGTGCACCGCTGGAGCACTCCCCAGGCTCTGCCCTCTCATTCCTACACCCCTAGGCTTACTGGAAGGTCCAGCATTTCCAAAGCAAATATCGCTCCAGGCTGGTTGTTGACTTTTCCTTCGAGGCTCCTGGTAACCCAGGTGAAACTAATGGAAATCTCCAAACACCAAAGGCCCCAGAGTTAGTAGCCAGGTTCTGGCCTGCTTTTCACACTGTCTGTGGCTGAAAAGCCTGGAGAAATGCTCAGCAACACCTTCCTCTCAAGGTCCCACCTCCTTAAATCTGGTTAACCTAGATTCCCAGGGGACTTCGGCTAAGTCTGGTCTTTCTACCTGTTAGAGGGACAAAAATCTTGGGGACAAGAAGAGGAGGTACAGAGAACAGACAGATATTTGGACTACCCGGTAATACTGGCAGGATGTGTGTTGGGGGAAGGTGATTCCCAATTCTGGCCCCTGGGACAGCTGGGTTGGGGACAGTCTCTCTCACACACACACACACACATGACAGGAAGTGCAGGGTGGGTGGCGGGAGGTGGCAGGTCAAGGGCATGGGAGGACTCCTCAGAAGGCCAAGACACTCTCTCATCCCTCTAAGAGACTGGGCAATGGCGGGAGGATGTGAGGGCGGAGCCACAAAAGCTGCCTCGGGCAGACAGATGGTCTTAGCTTCCCTCCTTTAAACCCCACCCCCTGGCACCACCCCAGCAGAACGCCCAGCCTGACACTGATTGGCAAAGGCCTGCCCCTCCTTCCTGTCCCCCGCACTTACCAGATGCCAGGGGAAGGAAGTGTGGATGAACGCCTTGGAGAGGACCTCAGTTGATGCAGGCTCTAGCAAAGGCAGTGGCAGCCCTGGCCACCCTCCCAAGCTGCCTCAGGTCCGCCACTCATTTCCTGCAGGGCTTTCCTGACTGGGGTCATGGGGCACCAGCCTTTACAGACTTCCCTGAAGGAACACAGACCGTCAGAGGCACGTGGGAGCTGCCCTCTTCCAGTTCAGGGCTTCTGGTCTGAAACCCTGCAGCACACTTCCCCTGCACTCACACGTGCCCCAACGTGTCGGAACTCAAACGCTCGTGCGGAGCCTGTGGTTCTTTCCAATGCGCTCCCTCCTGCCCTGGCTCTCTCCCCAGACTCCTAGCACTACGGAGGGTCCACACTCCTCTGTGCTGCCCTGCTCCTCTCTCCTCTCTCCTCCCCAGCATCACCTGAGGGTCCAGCCTGCCCCCTCTTGTCCAACGGCTCAAGGCCCTGCTGAAGCCAGGGCAGTGGACCTCCCCCCACAGAAGTACTGGCAGCTGTAGGCTCCAGGAAGACTGAGTCCAGGACCTCATACAGGCCCCAAGAGGCTTCCCCAGGGCCCCCAAAGGCTAGAATCAGGAAAAAGGAATGCAGCAGAATAAACAAAGAAGGCTTGAAAAGTGAAGTGGAAAGAAAAAAACCACCCCCATAAAATGGTCACAGAGGAAGCATTGTCCCTGGAAAGGGGCAGCTACTGCAGTGGTGCTGGGGCAGGATGAGCCTCACCAATGCTGCTTTGTGTTGAGCTTTGGGAGAGCAGAGGCCCCGCGGGAAGCAGGTACCTAGGCTCCTCTCCCCCCTTCAGCCCCAGTCACGCCTCTAAGTCAAACAGGCTCCCCTGGGTGGTTTGACAAGGTTTGATAAGAAGGACTCAGTGAGGTCAGCCATCAGGTCCCAGCAGCCTGGGATGGAACCTCAGGGCTCCCCAGAGGTGGCCTGTCTTGCCTTCCCCCTCCAGGTGAGGGCATGGCTTTGGGGGCCCGCAGTCTCCCTCAGAACTTCCTGCTTCGTTGTAGTCTGTTACCCACGGAAAGTCCAGATTCTGCTGAACCATGACGGTCCCTCCAGGGCCAGCCCCCTGCATCCTCCCAAACGGGCACGCTCTGAGAGGGCAGCTGGAAACACACGCACCACAGGGTGGCCCCGCCAGCCTCAGAAGGAACGGGACGAGGAGAGAAGGGAACTCAGCTGGTGGTGACCAGGAGAGAGTTAGCTCAGTGGGCAAAAGACTGGTAGTGCTGGGCAGGGGCCAAACCACCAAGTAGGCCCTGTGGCCAAAGGCGCCCTGCCTGGCAATGTTCACTCATCCCATATTTGTCAGATACGCATGTGTGAATGCCTAGTCTTGTCCATGCCTTTCAGAGAGCTCTCTGCTCATCACCTCATTCAGGAAAGGCAAGATATACTGCTGAGGCCCAGGCGCCAGGTGAGCAGCAGGTGAGTCAGGCCCCAACGCAAAGTTCAGCCCACGTACACCGTACAGTCTGGTTGTGGCCAGTGAGACTGAGAGCTCAATGCCATGGCTGGTCCCGAAATTGCCAAAGAAGTCAGCCGCCAAGGCTAACCCCCTGCCCACCTGAGCTGGTAGCTGCTGGCCCCTGTAGCACACCTGAAGATCTCTACGCCGCCCCTGCCAGGAGTGGCAACACAACGCTGCAGGAAGCGTGCGAGCATCGTCAGCTCTTGCAAATTCAGGGTATTTTTATCATCACCAAATTTTCCGACCTTGTTAGGATGACAAGCAGCTCCAGGCCTTCTGCCACAGGAGGTGACTCTGATGTTCTAGATGGCAGGTTGCAAACCTCTCCTTAAAGCCCCACCAAACAGGGCCCAGGAACCTGGACAACCATTTACCTCCACAGACACAAGCCCTGGAGCGCCAAGGAAACGGCACAGGGTCTGGCTGCAGTGGGAGGCGGGGGCAGCCGGCAGTCACCTGAGCAGGCTGTGGAGTTAGGGTCTCAGCACCACGTGCCTTTAGACAAGTGGCTTAAGCGCTCTGCGATCTGGCTTGCTTCTCCATAAAACGGGCACAATGACGTCTCTCCTGCAGGGCTGGTGAGAGGCAACGTTCATAAGGCACTGAGCCTTCGTGGGCACTCAAAACCTCCTCTCATTTTGTCACCTCTCCAGACAGTGGGAAAGACAACATGAGGAATAGCAGGACCCCATCTGATATTTTTCCTGTTACAGCCCAGTGAACAGCCAAGGGAGACCTTTGCCCCCAAACTAAACAAACAGGAGGTGAATGAAGGCAAAAGGAGGCCTCTGCTTCTGTACACATCCACCTCAATGCAGAAGCAGACTCAGGACTACCTGACAGCTGTCAGAGGCGGGGAGAAGGTAGAAAGACAATGGGCCTGCAGAAGGGAGAAGGGAAATATGGGTCGTTTCTCCAATAAGCGACGACCTGGAGTCTTTCCTTCTCCCCAGTGACTGTCCACAGCCCTGCAGGAGCCAGGGCCTGAGAAAGACCCCAGGATGCCACCTTGTACGCACTGGGCCTGGAGTGGTGAGCACAGTCCACCGGCTTAACCTCAAACCCTGCACGCTGTGGGGCTGGGACACAGCCACACAACTTCAGCGTGGAAGGAAGCTGGCGGGTCATTCTGTGTACCGCTGTGGCCTGCTGCCCTTCAGGACACCGCCTGAGCTGAAAGACAGAGGCCACGCCAGAGTCTCAGGTGGCCGGGCTTATCAGGTACTGGCACCTCTGCGTTTTGGGTTTCCTGGCAGAGCTCTCCTCGCCCTCCCCACCCCTCCCCAAACCCCCAGCTTCCCTCCTCAGGACTCCACCAGGGCTGCAGGGAGCGGTCACCGGGGAGCAGCCCCAAGGTGCTTTCTACCTTCCCAGCAGCAGGTGACTCAGATGCCTGGCCCCTTCCCAGGCCCACCTCGCAGAGTCGGAGAAGGAAGGGCCCCCAGCCTGCGCTCCGGGTTAGGCTGGGAGGTCGACACCAGCTGAGAAAACCCCAAAGAGAGGGGTGGGAAGAGAAAGGGATCAGCCATAAAAGCGAAAAGTTGGAGCCTTGGAGGGGGAAATCCCGAAAAGTCGTTAGGAAAGTGGAGAGGCGCGGCGCTGGAAGAGGGGCGCGGGGTCTGCGTGGCCCAGGGACGGACCTTCTCCTCCCACCCACCCGGTCACCCCCTGCTCCGGAGTCGGGGCTGCGGAGGCCGGAGGGCCGCACCCCGGAACCGGACACTAGACATGGCACCCTGACGTAGACCCCAGGCCCTGCACGTCCCGGGAAAGGCGGAGGGCGACATTCCCCCCTCCCAACGCTTCTTCCCCTTTACCTGCGGCGGCGGCGCTGCGGCCCGGCGCGGCCCGGGGAGGTTGTCTGGCTCCACCTGGCCGGGCGGGGCGGCGTCCAGACTACTTACAAGTTACAAAGTGAAACTCCGGCACTCGTGCACATGCGCAGACCCGCGCCCACTGCTTGCTCAATTTGCAGCTTCGGCGGGACAGGCGTCTGCGCTGCCGCCGGCTCCCGCGCCCCGGACCGTGCGCCCCTCGGCGATCCTCCGCCCTGGCTTGGCCCCGGGGCGGCTGCTCAGCCCGCGCAGCTCCTCCTAATGTTCTGCAGACCCCGGCCGGGCCGGCTCGCATCCTGGGACCGAGGAGGGCGCCGCCACGGCTAATTCCTCTCCCCAGTCCCCGGCGCGTCCCCCTTGCCCCGGCACCTCGGGGAACCCCGGGCCTAGCACAGGGGGAGGCGCGGGGAGAGCATCAGCAAATGTTCTTGGTTGTCCTGTATTGCACTGAATTTCCGCGACTGGCTCCTCGGCCCGCCAGGGGAGTGGGAGGATGGGAAGCTCTGCTGGGCTCAGCCCGCACCTCGGCTCCACGCAGTCCGCGGTCACCCGGATCCCAGTGTGAAAGGCCGCGGCTCCCCCACCGCTCTGGGCAGCCGGACGGGGAACGCCCTGTGGAGGGTGGGTGGGTGCGTCCTACGTTTGGCCCCAAACGGAGGTCGCAGTATTTTCAGCGGTCCCCTGGAGCCAAAGCGGGTACTGGCAGGACCAGGCCGGCGGGTGCCACCCATCTAGCCCAGCTGTTTCCTATGAGCCAGCGGCCTCCGCAACTGGACTGTAAGCTCCCCGGGGGCGCCGGGGTGTGCGCTGGGCCACACGCAGGACGGGGTTCAGTGAGGACTCCGCACCCTGTGAAACCGAAGACCACCGCCTGCCTGCGGCACCAAACTGCCCTCTTCTGCAGGCCTCGGTTTCCTCGTCTGCAACACGAGGGGGTGGGACCGAAGCTTCCCCTCAGGTCCCTTCCGGCACTAGAAATCAGTAAATCTTGAACAGGCCTTCACTCCGCACGTGTGCGGCTTTGCAGGGCCTCTGACCTGTCTTCCATTTCTGGACCTTCCTCTTTCCTGGAAATGGTCAAAGTGTTCTCCTTCCCTCCCTGCCCACACCTCCAGCACCAGCCTGGGGCTCTCTGGAGTGGGGTGGGGTAGGGGATGTCTCCTGCTTCTCTAACAGCTCCTTTTGTCCCATCTGGCTTCCTCCCTCTCCTCCACCCACAGCCGCTAGTTATTTCCCACAGTTTGCCCTTGGCCCCTGCGCTCAGCTCAGCCCGGCCCTTGTCCTTCTGCGCAGGTGCCTGACTATCTCATCTCTCCTGCTCTCACCTCCGGCTGCCAAGGGCCTACGCCTGACCTCCAGCAGGTTCCTGGGTATGGCCGCCGGACTTGCCCCTGGCTTCTCAGACTGCCTCTGTCCACTCTCTGCCCCACCCCGTACGCCCCACCTGCGTGTCCCTATTCCGTCCCTGCCTCAGTTAATGGAGGCCCCCCTGCCTGGTCTGTGCCCTGGGGCCCAGGGAAGTGCAAAGTTCTAACCCCTAACCTGGTGGAGCCACTGACAAAGAGAAAAGTTAGGATCCTTGATTTCAGAGAGGGAAGGGATTTCTAAATTTGACTTTCCGTTGGTTATTTCAAAATCAAGAGAAGGCCAAGATAGATCAGAATGTGAGTTGAGATAACCATAGCCCCCATTATGTGTCAGGCAGTATGTAGAGTGCTTATAAAAATACTATTTCTGGGACTTCCCTGGCGGCGCAGTGGTTAAGACTCTGTGCTCCCAATGTAGGAGGCCCAGGTTTGATCCCTGGTCAGGGAACTAGATCCCACAAGCATGCCACAACGAAGGAGCCCACCTGCTGCAACTAAGACCTGGCACAACCAAATAAATATTAAAAAAACAAACAAAACAAAACACTATTTCCTTAAATCTCCAGTAAAAGTACAAGAGTCAGGGACTGTCTCTGATAGACAAGAAAATGAAAATTTAGAGGATATAGAATTTATAGCTAATAAGAGCTGTGCATCCTGGCTGGCAAGGAATCCAAGACATCCACGCCCCAGGCCCAGATCCTACATCAAACACAGTTTAAAAGCCAGTGTAATCTTGGCATTCAAAAATCTTATATTCACCATTTTATCATTTGCTCCCTTTATCTGCCCCCAAATCTAAAGGAGTGACCCACATTCTTGTAATACTGATGATGACTTTGATCACAGATTTTTAAAAATTTTGTATCAAGTAGAATTGAAATAAAGCCCACTCCCTGTGCCCAGAAAAGTAAAAATGTCAACAACAATGACCAAAATAAATTCTGCCTTAATCCTAAGAGGACAGGCACCTTAGAATCAATGCGTTTTGATCCTAGCACCCTGTATCACTTAACTGAGACCTTGAACAAGTCTTTTTAAGCTTTTCCCTTAGTTTTCTAATCTGGTTGACCTAATCCCTATAGAACTTTCTGTTCCCTCACAATTTGCAGGATTCTGGGTAAAACACAGCAATACCGAATAAAATCTGTTTTATTTGTTTCTTGCAGAATACCCTTATTATCTGAGTTGGGAATGCACAACCCATACTTGACCCTAGGTTTTAAGTCCAGAGTGGCAGCTGCATCTCCCACCCATACCATAGAGCTCAGCCCAGATCCAGTGACAGGACAAGGAAACAATGAATGACAAATTGTGGTTTCTCCTCTTAGGTTACAAAATCTACACAGATAAGTGCTTAGGATACAGTGCAGTGAATAATGTCAAGAAAAGGTAGACTGGGCAGGGGTTACCCAGTGGCCAGGGAGACTTGTTCCGGGGAAACAAAAATCAGAAAGTGAGCTGACTGGTCAGAAGAACTCAGGAGAGAGCACAGAACATGTGCCATCCACGGTTCAGTAACCCCCATCTCTCCCGGTACCTGGAACACTTCTGACACACACACAAGCCAAGTCCCTCCATGGCTGCACCCCACACCTACGGCTCCAGCTTCCTCGGTACAGGCGCCCCATCCGAGGCACAGCTGCACTTCTGCACCCTCATGTTGGGCAAGCTGACCACCTGGGGCCTGGGCTTGCCTCCCTCCGGGATGCTGACAATCATGGGCAGCGAGGTCGTCTCTGAGGCGATGCACTGTCTCGGCCCCAGAAATGGCCACTTGAAGGTCAGGGGCTCTGGGGGCTGCTGGCAGGTGCCCACACACTCATAGGCCAGGAAGCCTGGGGGCTCCAGGACCCAGTTCTCAGCCCACTTCATCCCCTGCAGGTCAATGTACACCTCCCGGCGGCAGCAGTGGGTGCCCTCGGTCGCTGGTGCCTTAGGATCACAGTTTCCCTGAGCTCTGTGGAGGGCAAGGAGAGGCAGAGTCAGAGGTCAGCTGGGAGGGCAGAGGTCAGCTGGGAGGGCAGAGGTCAGCTGGGAGGGCAGAGGTCAGGGAGCCCAGGGCGGGGCTTGGTGAGGCATCTGGAGGGAGATTTATGGTCCATCTCTTGTTATGTTCAAAATGCTGGATATTTGTGTAAGGATGGATAACTAGAAATAACCCCCAAATAAATAATTCGATCTGATATTACTCCTAAGACTGTTAGGAGAAATTTCATATATTCATCCATTCCCATAGCACCCTGTAAAGTTGCCCATTTCAAAATAAGTTTAATTCCGCCATTTGCCTCATTATTCGGGTTCACCCATCTGACCCACAGCACCTACCCGTAATCCCTGAGGTCCAGGGTGTGCAGCTCCAGCTGGGGCTCCCGCTGCCCGGCGCCCGACGGCCCCTGCGAGGCGAAGCGGACCAGCGTGTGGGCGCTGGAGGCCAGCGGGTCCAGGTGCTCCCGCTGCACCGACACCTGCAGCAGCAGCGGCTGCCGGGGCCGGCGCAGCTGCTGCCAGAAGTTCACGGCATCCGTCACGTCCAAGGCCTTCCAGCCGCTCTCGTGGATGGACACCAGCCTGCGACACCACACGGAGACACGGGCCCGCGCTGAGGGGTGGGGACTGGGACGGCTGGGGTGGCCCCGGGGGGGGGGGGGGGAGGCCCTCTCCCTCCCCCTCCCCTCTCCTCCCCCTCCCCTCCCCGCGCAAGGGGCCCGGCCAGCCCGGACCGCGCGGCCCCTTCTCCCCCAGGGCACCCCTCCTCCCGCGCTGGTCCCAGCCACCCTCCTCATCCCCCGCCCCACACCCCAGCCGCCACCTCCCCACCTGGAGTCGATGAGGGAGGTGCGGTTGGAACCGTCATCGCGGACGTGCAGCCACTGGACGGTGACTCGGGCGCGGTCGCTGCGCGGGAAGAGCCGCTTGTGGCTGCGGAGCGCGGCCTTGGGAACCGGCTCCTGGAAGAGGCGCAGCACGGCCTGCACCAGCTCGCTGTGGGGCGGCAGCCGCTGCTCCATGTCGAACACCAGCAGGTGCGAGGAGACCTCGGACACCAGGAACCTGCCGGCCACCTCTGGGGACACGAGCGGGGTCAGCGGGGCCCCTCCGGGCACCAGGGGAGCTCTGAGGGTGGCAGGGCCCAGGTCCAGTGAACAGGGTTTCCCCAGTAATCCCTAGGGAGAGTTTGGGGGCTGGGAAACTGATGGGCCAGGCCAGAAAGAGAGCACCTCCACTCCTAGATAAACGGTTAGGGCCAAGCAGGCTCTCCCCCATCATCTGAGGTTGGGGCTTGTTTACTAGTGGCATCTGCCCTCACCTGGTAGGGGCAGCTTTGAGACATCCTGCAAAGACTGGTGCTTCCAGTGAGGACTACAAACCCACAGCCTTCTTTAGGCAAAGGGGCAGGAGGGGGAATGGAGCACGGGCGGCAGAAGACCCAGCTAGTGAAAATCTATGGTCACCGGCTGGGACTGGCTTTTCCTAAGAGCCAGAGGAAGAGCCCAGAATTTACTCTCATTTCCCTGCTCATGCCCAGTGAAATGTCCCCCAAAGGAGGAAGAGTAGCCAGGGGCCTGTAAACAACTTTTGTGGGACTGCTGAGCCCTGAGGGAAATGGTGAGGATGGGTACAACAGCCTCCTCAGAGGCACCAGCAACAGGTCCCCAACACCTGAGGCTCCGGGTGGGCAGCACGATCACCTGACCAGCCAACCCCGTGACCACAAGCAGTCACCCCCCCCACCCCCAGGTGTCCAGGTCTCCTCATCTCCCCAGACACCTGGCCGGGTCTATCTCTGGGCACTGAGGAGGAGAGCCCCAGCCCCAGGGAGGTGACAGGCTGCAACAGGATTCAGACCTGGTACCTCCCATCTCATAGAACACCCACAACTCTGGGAAGCAGTCAGAGCTGCTTTAATCTCACTTCCAGAAACGCAAATAGGCTAGAGTTGTTCGGTGACTTGTACAAAGTAAAACAAATATCACAACTGAGAACTGAACTCAGAGGTTCTTTCTCTCTGAGGCAACAGTCTCTGCTGAGGCCAGCCTTTTTGTCCACCAACAGAGTCCCCTTGACAGTCTGTCTTCTCTTCTCTGTTCTCCCCTCTTTCCACTTTGCTTCCCTACCCCATGATATCTGGTCTTGCCTTGGCCTTGGTAGCGGGTCCAGCCTGGCCCAGCTCCTGCTGGCCCCGAGAGGGGGGGCCCTCAGTGCAGACAGAGACCAGGGGCCCGGGCCCAGCCTCCCTCACAGTCCATGGTCCCTCCTCATCACCCTGTGGAGCCTGCGCCCCCGATCGCCTCCCCAGAGCAGCCCCCGCACCCCCACCCCGCGAGGACCAGGCTGCAGCAGGGAGGGAGGGCCTCACCTCGGAAGTTCTGGCTGAACCTCTTCCCCCGGGAGCGGGCCCCGTGGCTGCGCTGCAGCAGGGCCACATACTGGGCCCTCACGTGGGCAGGGATGATCAGCCTCTCCACATCGGCCCCGTCCAGGACGGGAGCCTCGCTGAGGCGCAGCTGCTGCAGCAGGCTGCCCAGGACCCGCTCCTCGGTCAGGGCCGCCCCGGGGCCGGCCAGGGGCAGCGCCCAGAGCGCCCAGCAGAGCCAGAGGGGCCGCATGGTGCTGCTCGGGAGACGGAGGGGCAGAGCGGACGTGTCCCCGGACGAGGCTCCGGGAGGGTCCCAGCTGGGTGTGCTGAGGGCCAGGCTGGGCCAGCTTTATAGCCAGGCCTGGGCTGGGCCTGGGTGGTGGGAGGGAGGGAGCCCGGGAGGGAGGGAGGTCACACCCCTCGGACCTCCTGGGAGTTCAGCGGCCAGACAGGTCCCTGAGCCCCGAGGAGGGGGCTGTCTGGACTGTGGACAGATGGCTATTGTTGTGGGTCAGAAGCCTCTACCTTGGCTTGGGGTCCCTCACCAGTTAAATTTAAAAGCTTGTTTCCTGAAGCAGAGGCAGGGATCTCATTCTGTGCCAGATCCCCTGTCCCGCAAGTCAAAGAGCAAACTCCCGTCCCTGGAGTGTGGACGTAGAGGCCTGTTCCTTGCCGCAGCTAAACCACCAATTCAACACCAGGACTCTCTGCCTAAGGACCGATCCCGCCTGCCAGGATGAGCGTCTGAGCCTGGCGTTCAAAGGGCTCCCGGGAGCTGTTGAGCTCCTGGGCTGTCCGCGGTTGGAAAACCCATTATTCTCCCCGGTGTTCTGGGGGGTCTTCCTAGGCAAGGGAGCCTGGGATAATTTAGTTCCAATGGGGTTTTGTCCAATAAGGAAGCCCATCCTCTCCCTCTTCCTGGCTGTTCATGGATTCAGAGGTCAGAGTCGAAAAGACCATCCAGTCCATCCCGTCCTCCAGTTTTTGAGCCAAGAAAACCAAGGCTCAGAGAGGCAAGTCATCCCCAGGCTCACAACTGTTCTCAATGGACACCTGCGTAAAGTCAGGTCTGCTGATTCCCAGCACAGAGTTCTTTCCACAGCCTCAGCTATTTCCAGCCAGAGTCCTGCTCAACCCCCTGAAGCTAGCCAAGTGGACTCAATCCAGGTGATCAGGGCTGGGCAGGGGCAGGGGACATGTCCCCCAGTTTCCTGAGACTTCCCCACGTGAACGTGGATTTGCCTGGTTGAAGAGTTTCACTGGGGAAATAAAACAGTTGGGCAATCAGCCAGGGATCAGGGCTGCCAGATGAAATACCCAACACAATTTGGGATGTACTTTAACCAATTATTTGTTGTTTATCCGAAATTGAAATTTCACCTTTCGCCGGGAGTCCTATATTTTTAGTTGCTAAATCTGGCAACCCTAGCCAGAGGCCCAAAGAAGAAATCGAATGTGGATTGGGAGACTTCTGACAATGGGCTGATTAGCGGTCGGGCGGGAGGGCAGCCCCCATCCTTTGTCATGCAGAAGAAGGAGCCAGGCCTCCCCCACTTCCACCCCAACCTGTGTCTGGCCTAACACCCTGCCAGGTCAGGACGGCTGGAGATGGTTAAGTGGCCCCTTAGCCAGATCTTGAAGGGAGGAGAGGGGCCAAGGAACAGGGTGTCACTACCCCTGATTACGGGCCAATCTGGACCTGGCCCACAGCCGAGGGTACCCCAGAGGGCAGTGGGCCGGACGTCTTGGGGTGTGGGCAGCAGACCTGGCCCCCAGAGGGTCCAGGAGAGATGGATGATAGGGACTGAGGCAGGAGGGCAGGTGAGGAGCGGGGCCGGGTGCCCACTACCACCCTCTTGCCCCTAATAGGGTGGGATTTGACCCCAGCCCGAGTCCAGACTGCCAGCTGAGGGCCGTGAGAAAATGTGAGGTCAGAGGTCATCCTGCAGACTCTGCGGATGGAGACAAACTGGACCAGAGCCTGGGCTTGGAACTAAAGTGAGCTGTGAGGTTGATGAAGACTGGAGGCCGGGAGCAAGTTCACCTGTGCATTAGAGCATCTGGGGGTCTTTGGGGGAATAGGGACTCCTGTCCCCTTCCTGAGCAGGGCAGGCACTGCTGTGGTGCTTCTGAAATTCCCCGAGGCCCAGCCCCAGGTGCCCTGGGCTGCCCCAGCCCTGCACCCATTATCCTCCCCGATCCCAGACCTGGGGGCCCATGTGGCTCCTTGGGGTCTCCAGACACGCCTCTGGGTGGGCAGTGGGCCTTCCCTGTCCTCCCAGAGCAACTTGGCCTCCGCGTTAGCAGGGCCAACCCTGCCCTGGGGCTCCCTGGGCTGAGAAGGGTGGGGAACAGGAGAGGACTAAGGACCCATGTTTCCGTTCATCCACACCTTTCTGGCAAGGGTGAGCCCTGGGTTCAGTCCTTGCTGTGCCACTAATCTGCTGTGTGGCCTTAGATGGGTTTTCTATCCCCTTCAGTTAAGTCTCCTCCTACAAAATAGGGATAATGTCCTTTTTTTTTTTGCAAAGAACCTGTCAGTATTAGTGGAGATGTCAGCAAAGTGCCTCTCACAAACTCACACACACACACACACACACAATAGGTGCTCAATAAATGGTAGGGGTCTTTCAACTGATACTAACTTACCATGTTTAACTTTTTAAATTTTTAAGTTAACAATGTTTCTTAATTATTTTCTAGTTAATACACACAGTACAAAAGTCAAAAGGTGCAAAAGATGTTCGTGAAAAATATCAGCCTCGGGAGTTCCCTGGTGGTCCAGTGGGTAAGATTCCACGCTCCCAATGCAGAGGGCCCGGGTTTGAGCCCCGGCCCAGGAACTAGATCCCGCATGCATGCCACGACTAAGAGTTACCATGCCACAACTAAGAAGTCCACATGCTGCAACTAAAAGATCCCACATGCTACAACTAAGACCCGGTGCAGCCTACATACATATATATATATATATTTAAAGTCAGCCTCCCTGCCTTTGCTACTCATCTCCCACTTCTCCTCCCCAGAGACAGTCTGCTTACAAAGAAACTCAGATATTTTTCCCACCGTATGAATCTTACTAATCTATCATCGTGATCCATACCCCCTTTTCAAAATTATAATTTTATTCTGTAAATGCTACAGTAAAAAGTCTCTCCCATCCCTGGCCCCAGTCTCTCTATCCACCACCCCCCACCCCAGAGGCACCAGTGTTGTTAGTTCAATTGATTCAAAGGGGTTTATTGCTGTCTCTGACACGCTGCCTCTTTGAAATCAGAATTTGTCTCATAATCACTGACAGACAGGTGGCAGTTAGGACACTCTTGTGCAACCACCTTCTGATGACATTTGGTGTCTCAGGCTGCTCTGGCGGCCATAACAAAATGTTAGTGGGGAGAGGGGAGGGGGCGGTCTTAAACAGCAGAAATTTATTTCCTCACAGTGTGGAGGCTGGAAGTCCAAGATCAAGATGCCAGCAAATTTGGTTTCTTCTAAGGCCTCTCTCCTTGGCTTGCAGATGGCCACCTTCTTGCTGTGTCCTCACATGGTCTTTCCTCTGTGCACACACATCCCTGGTGTCTCTCCATGTGTCTAAATTTCTTCTTCTTAGGACACCAGTCAGATTGGTTCAGAGCCCACCCTAAGGGCCTCATTTAATTTAATCACCCCTAAAAGCCCCCTGCACCACCATCTCCAGCTACAGTCACGCTCTGAGGTACTGGGAGTTAGAACTTCAACATATGAATTTGTGACACAGTTCAGCCCTGGTCAGATGACGGAAGCCCCAGCATCAAAAGCTCTTAGGTTTGAGGAAATACCATAATTTCTTAGGTATCCTTCAGAGATGTTCTATGCAAATATATGCAGATACATTTTTTCTTTCCTTTTTTAACTCAAAGATTAGCATACTACACATATTTCCTACAGTTTTCTTCTTTCACTTAACAATATCCCTTGTGGAATCTTCTATATAGTACTGCCACATTCTTTTATTTTACGGTTACATAAATTTTTATATAGATGTACCATAATTTATACAACCAGAATCTTTTGAGTGAATATTCAAATTCCATTTCAATCCTTTGCTATTACAAATAATGTTGCAATAAATCACCTAGTATAAATGACACTTTATACATATAAGAATGTATCTTTTGGATAAATGTCTACAAGTTGATACACTGGGTTACAGTGTATGTGTAGTTTTCATTTTGATAGATAGTTAAATCAGTTACTGATAGTTTATATTTTCTATGGTAGTTTATAGTAGTAGTTTATATTTTTTTGTTTTTGAAAATGGGATCTTTTATTCCACAGCACTGCCAATTATTGTTTGTATCATTGAAGAATGTTGATTTCTATGTACCAATTTTGAACCCAGCCTCCGTACTGAATACTCTTATCATTTGTAGTAGTTCTTAATTGATTCTCTTGCATTGTCTAGGTACACAATCTTTTTTTTAAATTAATTTTTATTGGAGCATAGTTGCTGTACAATATTGTGTTAGTTTCTGCTGTGCAGCAAAGTGAATCAGTTATATATATATATATATATATATATATATATATATATATATGTATATATCTCCACTCTTTTTTAGATTTTCTTCCCAGTTAGGTCCCCACAGAGCATTGAGTGGAATTCCCTGTGCTATACAGTAGGTTCTCATTAGTTATCTATTTTATACATAGTAGTGTATACATGTCAATCCCAATTTCCCAATTCATCCCACCCCACCCCCCTTGGTAACCATAAGTTTGTTCTCTGCATCTGTGACTCTATTTCTGCTTTGCAAATAAGTTCATCTGTACCATTTTTCTAGATTCCACACATAAGCGGTATTATTTGATATTTGTCTTCCTCTTTCTGACTTACTTCACTCTGTGATCCTCTCTAGGTCCATCCACGTTTCTGCAAATGGCACTATTTCATTCCTTTTTATGGGTGAGTAATATTCCATTGTATATATGTTCTAGTACAATTTTTTTTTTTTTTTTTTTTTTGTCCACGCCGCCCACAGCATGGAGCTTAGTTCCCCAACCAGGGATCGAACCCACACTCCCTGCATTGGAAGCTCAGAGTCTTAACCACTGGACCGCCAGGGAAGTCCCTAGGTACAAAATCTCAATGTTTGTTAATAATGATAATTAAATTCTTCTTTTTAAAAATGTATTCCTCTGAGAAATGCAAATCAAAACTACAATGAGGTATCACCTCACACCAGTCAGAATGGCCATCATCAAAAAAATCTACAAATAATAGATGCTGGAGAGGGTGTGGAGGAAAGGGAACCCTCTTGCACTGTTGGTGGGAATGCAAATTGATACAGCCACTATGGAGAACAGCATGGAGGTTCCCTAAAAAACTAAAAATAGAACTACCATATGACCCACCAATCCCACTACTGGGCATATACCCTGAGAAAACCGTAATTCAGAAAGAGTCATGTACCACAATGTTCACTGCAGCTCTATTTACAATAGCCAGGACATGGAAGCAACCTAAAGTGTCCATCGACAGATGAATGGATAAAGAAGATGTGGCACATATATACAATGGAATATTACTCAGCCATAAAAAGAAATGAAACTGAGTTATTTGCAGTGAGGTGGATGGACCTAGAGTCTGTCATACAGAGTGAAGTAAGTCAGAAAGAGAAAAACAAATACTGTATGCTAACACATATATATGGAATCCAAAAAAAAAAAAGGTTCTGATGAACGTAGGGACAGTACAGGAATAAAGACGCAGATGTAGAGAATGGACTTGAGGACACGGGGAGGGGGAAGAGTAAGCTGGGACGAAGTGAGAGAGTGGCATGGACATATATACACTACCAAACGTAAAATAGATAGCTAGTGGGAAGCAGCTGCATGGCACAGGGAGATCAGCTCGGTGCTTTGCGACCACCTAGAGGGGTGGGATAAGGAGGGTGGGAGGGAGACGCAAGAGGGAGGGGATATGGGGATATAAGTATGCATATAGCTGATTCACTTTGTTATATGGCAGAAACTAACACAACACTCTAAAGCAATTATACTCCAATAAAGATGTTAAAAAAATGTATTCCTCTGGTTTCTTTTTATTGTCTTATTTCATTAGCTAGTATCTTCAGAACAATGCTAAATAAAATTGATGATAATAAATATCATTGTCTTGTCCCTTGTTTTTACAGGACTACTTTACTCTTTCCCCATTAAGTATGAGCTTTACAGTTGAGATAAACACATGTTGTCATATTAAGGAAGTATCCGAAGTAGGAGTTTTTAAAAATCAAGAATGGATCTCGTGGAAGATTGGTGAAGATCTAGAGAAGCAAGAACTCTCCTATGTTGCTAGTGAGAGTGTAAAGTTCTACAACCACACTGGAGAATTCTTTCCCAGTATTTACTACAGTTCAAGACACCAAAAAAAAAAAAAAAAATCACATTACCCAAAGACCTAGAAATTCCACTCAGTTGGACAGAAATGCACGTGTATGGATGACTATAACAGCATTGCTTGTAAGAGCCCAAACTGAAGCAACCCACCAAAAACATCCATCAACAGTGTCACGGATAATAGAAAGTGGTACAGTCCTGTAATGGAATATACTGCAGCAAAGAAAATGAACCAAACTACAGACAGTATCGGTGCTGATCACAAACAGAAAACTGAGCAGAAGACGCCAGACCCGAAAGACATATGATACCATTTATTTAAATTCAAACCAGGCAATCCCGTAGTGTTTAGAGATGTATTCCTTTGCTCTCTTAGGAAAGAGAAAAAGAGTTATTTGCTAAGAATGATAATCTTGCTCCTTGTTTCTAATATTTACCTCTGATTTCTCTCTACAGTCACTCACTTGAGTATTTGCAGTCATCGTGTACAAACTTTTTAGGAAATACCTTCAGGCTAGCAGTGATTTTTGACTTATCAATTTCCTTCTTCATACTTTATACTATAATTCGATGATACACATACTGTACCACTGTTCTCTTACCCTCTACCCACCAGTGGCCTGGAGAGAAGAGGGGAGTCAGCCCTATGAAAGCCCTGAACCCCATACCCATCTTCCGTCCATGGTCTACTAAGAACCAAGCTGTTAGCAGTTGTGGTGGGGCCCCATTCCTCGTATATCACTGTCCTCTTGAGGCCCAGCTGAGGGCAGGCCTGGCTCCTGGACAGTGAGTGACACTGGTCATGCCCTGGTGGAAAGCCTTTATCCTAAGCTCTCCCTCTGAGCCCCCAGACACAGAGGGTTTTACCCTGGCACTTGGCAAGACGGGTGGTGAGCACCCTTCACATGGCACCCAAGACCTTCTACTGAAAACCCCAGGCCGCCCTCCCTCTCTGCTCCACTTCTCCAATATGCTCCCACAATTCCCCATGGAAAGCAAGCTCTTGAAGAAACAACCTTGAATTGTTCACTGATAGATCCCCAGGACCTGGCATGGTGGCAGGCAGCAGTAGGGGCTCCATCAATATTGAGTGAAAACATGTCCTGCCCTCTCCTGCCTCCAAACATATGCTACCATTCTCTGTGAGTCATGCTACCATGGACTGTGTGAGTCATATGGGCCTGCAATTTAAAAACTGTACATCTTCCAACTGAAATCCCACTGTCCTGCATGGAGCAGGACATGCTTCTACCAGGGGACACATCAATGGTTCCACTGAATCCTCAGATGTGACATCTACTTGGCCATTTTAGGCTCCTTATCACTGAACCACCAGGTCAAAAAAGGAGCTACTCCCCTGGCTGGTATGACTGATCCCGACTACCAAGGGGAACAGGGGACTGTCACACAGTGATGGCAAAGAAGACTATGTCTGAGGGCTTCCCTGGTGGCGCAGTGGTTAAGAATCTGCCTGCCAATGCAGGGGACACGGGTTCGAGGCCTGGTCTGGGAAGATCCCACGTGCTGCGGAGCAACTAAGCCCGTGCACCACAACAACTGAGCCTGCGCGCTACAACTACTGAAGCCCGTGCGCCTAGAGCCCGTGCTCCGCAACAAGAGCAGCCACCGCAATGAGAAGCCTGTGCACTTGCAACAAAGAGTAGCCCCCGCTTGTTGCAACTAGAGAAAGCCCACGTGCAGCAACAAAGACCCAATGCAGCCAAAAATAAATAAATAAAATTTAAAAAAAAAGAAATATGACATTAAAAAAAAAAAAGACTATCTGAGATCCAGGGAATTCTCTGGGGACCCACTTGGTACTTGCTTCCCAACAGTAGAGGTGAGTTGAAAACTACAGCAACCCCAAAAAGGCAGGATAACTGAGGACTCAGACCTTTGGGGAATGAAGGTTTGGGTCACTCCAGAACCCAAAGCAGCTGAAGTTCTGGCTGAGGGCTAGGGAAACACGGCATGAGTCGGTGAAGACAGAAACCATAGATACCGACTATGACCTGGTGACTGTTCCAGGAATGAGCATGGTGGTAGCTTTGTCTCTCTATGCTTGTTTCATGCATGTACTGATCTGTAAAAAGAAATCATTCTCCTCTCTCCTTCATCCCTTTTCAAAAAATTGTATACATGTGTTATTGAAGGTCAATTTTGCAATTTAGTAGGAAACAGAATATTTAGTGAGACCATCACCAAATTGGAGGAGGAACTAATATAGCCCGTGATGGATACAATAACTATTGGGATGGTGGGTCTTCTCATTTTGGAGCTGAGAGAGAATTGCTTCACGGGTAGGAAAGACAGGTGGATCCTGTTAGGGAGAAACATACAGTCGTGTTCTTGTTGTCAGGCGGTTCCCATGTGTAGAAGGGGCACATGGAGGCTGAGTTACAAGGGGTGGATTGTGTAGTCATCAGTTTATCGCCTCAGCTCTGGGTGCAATCTTCAACAGATACTCTGTGATGAACAAAGCAATTTCATTAAGCATTTCCTTGAAAGTGAACATGATATTCAGCTCATTGAGAGAGGGCGCTGGAGGGACCCTGCAGGAAGAGGCTCTCCTGCAGTTTCCAGTGCAGGCTGAGGTCAGCGGTGTGGGAGTCCACCCGATAGAACACTGCCCCAGCCACAGGCCCAGAACAAAGCCCCTCTGTGACCTTGTAGCCTTGGCCTGGCGACCACCTTTCCGCAGCTCTCTCACCAGAAGGCAACCATGGAGGCCTGGAGGGAGAGCATCCAGGCCACAGGACCCAGGCCCTCGCTGAGTGAGATGCTGTGCCCTGACCTTGGGAGTCTCAACGGCTACAGGGGCAGTGGGTGAAAGCTCACTCCAGCCGGAAGGCGGGACCCACATCAGACTAAGCGGGTCAGGGGCACCATGGAGACGCGGTTGTGTGGTCATCTGGGCACCCATTTTCCAGGGCCAGGTCCTCCAGTAGGGCTGGGCAGGCTGGGCAGCTGGAGGGGGCGGGTGACTGTGTCACAGGGAGATGTCCAGACCCAGATTAAAGCAATGGCATCTCCTTCACTGCCGGCTGCTTCTCCCACGTGCAGGGAGCAGTTGTGTTGTTTTTCCCCAGCACGAAACGTGTCTCTCAAGAGTTCATCTTTTCCTTTCTTTCTTGGGGGCCTTACTGGGAGAGCTCTCACGCCTCTGCGTTTTTAAAGCCAAGACATTCCCGGATTCAGAAAATCACAATTGTGATTGTAATACAGGTTGTTTCCTTCCTTCCCCTCTCCCTCTCTTTTCTTTTCTTTTCTCCCTACCCCCCTCCTCCCCCAACCTGCCCTGAGGGAGTCGTCAGCAGTATTAGTCTCTGATTTGCCCCCCAAATAAAAAACATCCAGGGCTTCCCTGGTGGCGCAGTGGTTGAGAGTCCGCCTGCCGATGCAGGGGACACGGGTTCGTGCCCTGGTCCGGGAGGATCCCACATGCGGCGGAGCAGCTGGGCCCGTGAGCCATGGCCGCTGAGCCTGCGCGTCCGGAGCCTGTGCTCCGCAACGGGAGAGGCCACAGCAGTGAGAGGCCCGCGTACCGCAAAAAAAAAAAAAAAAAAAAAAAAAAAATATCCAAGAAGAAAAACACCCACATAGACTATCCTCAAATCTTGCCCCGAGGAAGGACCTTCTAGAAGCCCTACGTCTCCAGTGCTCCTCTTCCTGCCTCTCTTTCTCTTCGATTAATTAAGCAAATGTGTATTGGCGATTTTGCCTCTTCTCTGAAACCTGGGCGCAGCTGAGAAGACAAAGGGGCAGCTGATACAAGAGGAAGCTTGAGTTCAGTGGGGCTGGAGGCCGTGGGCCAAGGGCACCCTAAATGCCATGCTTTGGGTGGTTCCACAGCCTCACCCCTGCCCGGTTGGGCTCTCCCTTTGCCTCACTCGCCTCCCATTTCTCCCTCCCTCCCCCTCTCACCCTTGGGAGGAAGACATTGTTGACATTGCAGGAAGGAGGCTCAGAGCAGTTAAGACCCTGGTCCAAGGTCATAGATCCTTAATGAGAGCACGGAGGGGGGCCAATCCTGGCCAGTGACCTTGGACAAGTTCATCACCTTGCCTGCGCCTTGGTTTCCTTATCTGTGAGGTGGGAACACTAATAATATGTATTCCACGAGCTCACGGTGAGAGTTCAATGAGGTACAGGCCCAGAGTAAACACTCCATCCAGACCAGCTACTGTTACCTGGCTGCAAAGGTGTCCTTCCTGGCCCTCCTTCCAGAAGCCAGGCCTCTCCTTGCCTCACCCAACTGACCAGCAGACAGCTGTCGGAGGGCTCAATGATCCTCCTGAGGCCACACAGCCGCCCAGCAAGGACTGAACCCAGGACCCAGCCTCGCTGGGAAGGTGTGGATGAACGGAAACGCGGGCCTCCCCCACACCCTCTTCAGCCCAGGGAGCCCCGGGGAAGGGCCGGTCCTGCTGATACTGAGACCAAGCTGCTCTGGGAGGGCAGGGAGGGCCCACTGCCCACCCTGTGGGCAGGGGTGTATCTGGAGACCCCAAAAAGCCACATGGGCCCCCATGTCTGGGGTCGGGGAGGCCGAAGGGTACAGGGTTGTGGCAGCACAGGGCACCTGGGGCTGGGCCTCGCAGTGTCTCTGGGGTTCCCAGAGTGGTGTCTGCCCCCGGCTGGAAAGGGAACAGGACCCCCCTGGAGCTCCCAGATGCTGGGCTCTAATCTAGAAGGGACCCTGCTCCTGGGCTCCAGCCTTCACTGACCTGAGTCCTCTTTGGTTCTGAGCCCAGGCCCAGGTCCAGCTCATCCCCACCGATGGAGCCCATGGGATGACCTCTGACCCTCATCTTTTCTCATGAGGCCTCAGCTGGCAGCTGGGGCTCTAGCTGGAGTTGAATCCTGGCCTCTAGGGGCAGGAGGGTGGTCAGGGCTCCCACCATCCATCTCCCCACAGCGTTCTCAACCTCAGGCCCATGGCCAGGTCCGCAGTCAGGGGTGTTGAGCTTTCCCCCTTCCTCCCCACTCCCTCCCACCTCCTGTCCTCTTGAAGGACAGCAGATCTGGCTTTGGGATGAGTTCACCGCCTCTGGGCCTTTTAGGACAAAGCCAGTCTGCAGAGGGCCAGACTCTCCCCCAGACCCACAGCCGGAAGCCAGGCTCCTTCCTCCGCATGACAAAGATTACCCCAGAGGGCTAATCAGTCCATTGTAAGAAGCGTCCCAATCCACACTGACCTTCTTCTGGCTGATCACCCAATTATTTTACTTCCCTAGCAAAACTCTTGAACCCATGTGAAATCCACATTCAGGAAAAGGGGCCTGTGTTTGCAGAGGGATAATAGGTCTGGGGGATTTGCTCATTGTCTGGTTCTACTGATCCGCTTCCCAGGTCTGCACTCAATCAGTCCCCTGTATTAATGGTGTCTCACCATCTCTCTGACCTCAGGCCAGAAGGGCCCCGGGGCTGACCTGCTATTACAAACAGCCTGAGGTCATGGAAAGAACCTGCTGCTCTTTCTTCCAAAGTGATGCGGTCCAGTCTCCTGGCTTCCGTCGCCATCCAATCGCTGATGGCTCTAGGCTCACACCTTCAGCCTGCCCACTTCACTGGGTACCAGAACCACATACCCAGCTGCCCTTCCACCCTGACCTGTTCCCATCTCAGTAAATGGCTCCACCCTACACCCAGCTAGACCTCCAGCCCTAAGGGTGATTCTTGATTCCTATCCCACATCCTTCAGAGTCAATTTCCAGGAAGCCCTGTTGGTCTCACCTGCAAAATAAATCTTGTATTTGTTCGTGACCTTCCATCACTTACCTGAGCGACTGTCACTGCCATCTCCCTGCTCCCATTCCCCAGCCCCTAGTCAATAGTAATCTTAGGCAAACTTTAATCAGATGAACTCTATCCATTAAAATCCTCCAAAAATTAACTCAAAATGCACCATAGGCCTAAATATAAAGCCCTAAACTATAAAGCTCCCAGAAGATAACATAAAAGAAAATCTAGATGAACTTGGGTTCGCCAACACCAAAGGCGAGATCCATAAAAGAAAGAATTGATAAGCTGGACTTCAATAAAATTAAAAACTTTGGCTCTGCAAAATACACTGTCAAGAGAACAGTAACATGGGACTTCCCTGGTGGTCCTGTGGGTGAGACTCCATGCTCCCAATGCAGGGGGCCCGGGATCGATCCCTGGCCAGGGAACTAGATCTGGCATGCATGCCGCAAGTAAGAGTCCGCATGCTGCAAGACCCGGTGCAGCCAAAATAAATAAATAAATATTTTTTATAAAAAAAAGAGAGAGAGAGAACAGCAGCACAAGCCACAGACTAGGAGGAAACATTTGCAAAGACACATCTAATTAAAGACTATTATTCAGGGACTTCCCTGGTGGCGCAGTGGTTGAGAATCCACCTGCCAGTACAGGGGACACAGGTTCAAGCCCTGGTCTGGGAAGGTCCCACAGGTCGCAGAGCAGCTAAGCCTGTGAGCCACAACTACTGAAACCCGTGAGTCTAGAGCCTGTGCTCCGCAACAAGAGAAGCCACCACAGCGAGAAGCCCGAGCACCGCCACGAAGAGTAGCCCCCGCTCGCTGCAACTAGAGAAAGCCGGGCGCAGCAACAAAGACCCAACGCAGCCCAAAATAAATAAATAATTTTTTTAAAACTATTATTCAAACTATACAAAAATCCCTTAAAACTCAATAAGAAAATGCACAACTTAATTAAAAAATAGGCAGAAGGTCCAAACAGACGTCTCACCAAAGAAAATATACAGAAGGCAAATAAGTATACGAAAAGATGCTCAACATAGTATGTCATCAGGGAAATGTAAATCAAACCACAATGAAGTACCACTCCTCACCTAGTAGAAGGGTCAAAATCTTGAGCACCAAATGCTGGCGAGGATGTGGAACAATAGGAACTCTCCTTCATTGCTGGTGGGAATGCAAAACGGTACAGCCACTTTGGAAGACCCTTTGTCAGTTTCTTTCAAAACTAAACATACTCCCTTGCCGCCTGATCCAGCAATGGTGCTCCTTGGTATTTACCCGAAGGAGGTGAAAACTTCTGTCCACACAGAACTTGCACATGGATGTTTACAGCAGTCTTATTCATAATCACCAAAATTTGGAAGCAACCAAGATGTCCTTCAATAGGTGAATGAATAAATAAACTGTGGTGCGTCCAGACAATGGAATATTATTCAGCGCTCAGAAGAAATGAGCTATCAAGTCATTAAAGACATGAAGGAAACTTAAATGCATATTTCACCAAATGAAAGAAGCCAATCTGAAAAGGCTACATGCTGTATGATTCCACTATATGACATTCTGGAAAAGGCAAAACTATGGGAATAATATAAAGATCAGAGGTTGCCAGGGGTTGGTGGGGGAATGAATGGGGGAGCACAGAGGATTTCTAGGGCAGTGAAACTACTTTGTATGATATTGTAATGGTGGATACATGTCATTCCTCATTTGTCTAAACCCACTGAATATACAACACCAAGAGCGAACCCTAATGCAAACCATGGGCTTTAGGTGATTATGATGTATCAGTGTAGGTTCATCAGTTGTGACAAATGTACCACTCTGGTGGGGGATGTTGATAAAGGAGGAAGCTGTGTATGTTGGGGCAGGGGGAGGGGATTATAAGGGAATTCTATTGTGTTTTCCACTCAGTTTTGCTCTAAAATAAAGTCTATTTCAAAAACCAAAAACCAAGTAAGCAAACAAAAAACCTCCAATGAGTTCTTACTACCCTTTGAATAAAATTCAAATTTCTTACCATGTCACCAAAGTCCAGGCTGACCTGGGCCGGGTTCATCTTCCCACCTCAGGTCCCACCACTCCTCACGTGCTCCCCAAGAACCAACCACACCGGCCTTCTTACTGTCCCCAAACATGCCATGCTGGTCCCACCTCAGGGCCTTTGCACTAGCTGTTCCCTCTGCCTGCAAGGCTCTGCACGCAGGCCTTTGCCGGGTTAGCTAGCTCCTATCATTCAGGACTTAGAGCAACTCTCACCTCCTCGGAAGGCCCTCTCTTGCCCATTCATGGATACCTGTGCAACCCTTCCTGTCTCTTCTAGTCACTATCTCTCCTTTCACCCTGGTTTATTTTTTTCATGGAACTTAGTACTATCTAAAGTTACTTTCTTCATCCATTTGTTTAACTGTTTGTTGACTGCTTCCACTTTAGAATGTAGATTCCAGGAGCTCAGTGACTTGGTCTACTTGTTTACCGCTGTGTCCCTGTGCCGAGAACAATGTCCAGCCCTTGTGGTGGGTACTCCGATACTTGTTGGATGAATGAGTTAATTAAAAAGTGGGAGTTTTAGCTGTGCAAGCTTTGTTTTTTGTTTGTTGTTTTTTAATAAATTTATTTATTTATTTTATTTTTGACTACGTTGGGCCTTCTTTGCTGTGTGCAGCCTTTCTCTAGTTGCAGCGAGCGGGGGCTACTCTTCGTTGTGGTGTGCAGGCTTCTCATTGTGGTGGCTTCTCTTGTTGCGGAGCATGGGCTCTAGGTGCTCGGGCTTCAGTAGTTGTGGTTCGCAGGCTCAGTAGTTGTGGCTTGGAGGCTCAGTAGTTGTGGCGCGTGGGCTCTAGAGCGCAGGCTCAGTAGTTGTGGGACACAGGCTTAGTTGCTTCACGGCATGTGGGATCTTCCTGGACCAGGGCTGGAACCCGTGTCCCCTGCATTGGCAGGCAGATTCTTAACCACTGTGCCACCAGGGAAGTCCCTGTGCAAGTTTTGTGAATGTCTCTGGATCTTAATTTCTTTGTAAAATGAGGGAGATAAACTAGATCTTCCTTCCAGCTCCAAAGCACTGGAAGAGAGAAGAAGGGTGGATTGGGCATCTTCCAGCAGTGTAAGATGCTGCCAGACTCCTGCCAAGGCTGGTCTCCCCAGGACCAGGAAGGGCTGACCATGTCCCAGCTGTGGGCTTCCTGCCCGGCAGCCCTCTGAGTGTCAGGCCCATGCCCGCGGGCAGGACTCTTCCTTGAGCAGCGAGCCCCGCTGCTGACGGGGAAGTTTCTGCACCTGCCCAGGGCTCAGCTCCAGCAAGGAATGGAGCTCAGCTACACACAGTGGCCCCAGTTGGCTCTGTGCTGTAAAGCTGACCCGGAGCCTGCAGGATGTTTCTGGTGAGGAGGTGGGCTCAACTTCATCTCCTCAGGAAAATAAGCTCTTCATTTAAGTGGTTGGTCTCCCTGGGTCCAGGAAGGACTCTGGCCACCCGGGACCTCCCAGAGTCACCCTCCACCGAGGCATCTCCTGACAGGAGGGCACCCTGTGCTATTTGTGGAGGCCTCGCTTGGTGAGGGAGACAGCATCAGGGGCCTGGCCTCCCTCAGCCCCAGGGTGGCAGGTCCTGCTGAAATCCGTCTGTGCTACAGCCACAGAGAGCTCCCTGGGCCTGAGGTGGTGAGGGGCTGGGGACAGGGCATGACATGGCATGCAGAGCAGCCCTGGACACCCCAGGGGCAGGAGTCTGGAGACCTGGCTTTGACCTGACTCTTCACCAGCTCATAACGAAGACACTTCTGCGCTCTGGGCCTGAGGGACAGACATCCTGGAATTTCAAAAATAAGTATCTGTTCCCATCTTTTGGAGCAAGAATGCTGCACCGGGCACAGAGAAAGGAGGAGGGTCAAGCTCCCGTGGGGAGGGCGGGGAGGAGGGGCCTTCCCACCCTGCGGCAAGGCCCCTCCTCCTGCACTCCCTGGGCCCCAGGGCACAGACCAGGCAGGGGGGCCTCCATTAACTGAGGCAGGGACGGAATAGGGACACGCAGGTGGGGCGTACGGGGTGGGGCAGAGAGTGGACAGAGGCAGTCTGAGAAGCCAGGGGCAAGTCCGGCAGCCATACCCAGCCACCTGCTGGAGGTCAGGCGTAGGCCCTTGGCAGCCGGAGGTGAGAGCAGGAGAGATGGTCAGGCACCTGCGCAGAAGGACAAGGGCTGGGCTGAGCTGAGCGCAGGAGCCAAGGGCAAACTGTGGGAAATAACTAGCGGCTGTGGGTGGAGGAGAGGGAGGAAGCCAGATGGGACAAAAGGAGCTGTTAGAGAAGCAGGAGACATCCCCTACCCCACCCCACACCAGAGAGCCCCAGGCTGGTGCTGGAGGCGTGGGCAGGGAGGGAAGGAGAACACTTTGACCATTTCCAGGAAAGAGGAAGGTCCAGAAATGGAAGACAGGTCAGAGGCCCTGCAAAGCCGCACACGTGCGGAGTGAAGGCCTGTTCAGGATTCAGAGTTTTAGTGCAGGAAGAGACCTGAGGGGAAGATTTGACCCAATGCCTTACTTCACAGATGGGGAAACAGAGGTCTGCCAAGGCGGAGCCAGGCTGGAGTCCAACGTCTAGGTCACAGAATCCCCTGCATCTCCAAGCTCCCGGCTGCACTGAGCCCCTCACTCCGTGTTCCATGCAGTGGACCCGCAAGGCTTTCCATCAGGAGAACAGAAGTCAAATTAGAAAGCTTACTATTTCTGGCTCAGCCTCGGAGGCTTTGCTGCCTGGCTCTGTAATTAAAAATGAAAGAACAGGGCTTCCCCGGTGGCGCAGTGGTTGGGAGTCCGCCTGCCGATGCAGGGGACATGGGTTCGTGCCCCGGTCCAGGAAGATCCCACATGCCGCGGAGCAGCTGGGCCCATGAGCCATGGCTGCTGAGCCTGCGTGTCCGGAGCCTGTGCTCCGCAACGGGAGAGGCCACAACAGTGAGAGGCCCGTGTACCGCAAAAAAAAGAAAGAAAGAACATGCGAAGTGAGGAGGGAGCCGGTCCCCAGGGCTGCCGGGGGACCAGCCTCTCATTTCCTGCAGGGGAAACTCCCTCCCGGGGCCTCGGGGCCTCCCGAAAGAGGATGGAGGCTGTGTGGGAGGCTGGAGTCCCCACCTCGAATCAAAGAACCAGGCGGGAGCACCCCAGCATCTGTTTGTGGGTCAGCGTTGACAAAGGTAGAATTGGGGCTGGCCTTCGTGGCTTGAACTCAAACCAAGAGGGCCTGAAGGAGGGAGTGGACGCAGGACAAGCCTTCCAGCTGTGTGATCTCGGGCAGCCCAGGACCCTCTCTGGACCAAGAGGCATTTGACCTACATAATCTTCACATCCCTCCAGACGCTGGCTCTTGACCATGGCGGTGTCCTCTAGTTAGGAATCATCCAAGATGTGTCTCTGTTTTATTTCCACTCCAGTTTTACTGTTGCTGTTTTTCACAAAAAGATCCTGAGATGTGTTAGTTTGACGTCAGCAGCAATTGGGTAAAAGAGAAGCATCCTCTGGGTGTGCACGTGTGTGTATGTGAGTGTGAGAGTGTGAGTGTGTGTGTGAGAGTGTGTGTGTGCGCATGGGTGTGCAAACCCCTCCCTGACTACAAGCTGACCAAGGGCAGGACCTCGCGCTCTGTAACTGCATGATGACCACAGAGGAGCTCGTGGTGGTCCCAGGAAATGTTTTGTTTGTGTTTCAGTGGGAAGGCCGGTTGCTCCTGGCAGGTACCCCTGAGGCCCCCAGAATGCGTCTAATAACAAGGCCAGGGTCCCTTGGTCTCCACATGGGAGCGGCTATAGGTGGATTCTAGACATGGACAGGATGCGGAAAGAAAAGGAACCAAACTGGCCCCTTCAGAAATGGTGAACACACCTGGGTTGGGCTGGCGTTCTGGGTCCTGTAGTCAGTAGCTCAGTGGCTCAGTGATGCTTGGACCACCTTTGTCCCAGGCTTGGGCTGTGCTTGAAGCAGACTGCGTGCTGATGGGAGTGGACACGCCTGGAGAGAGCCTGCTTCCCTGTGGCCTGGCTTTGCAGCTGGCCACGCCAGCAGGGGTGTGGTCAGTGCAGCAGGCGCCCCTGGCCCCCAGCTCTGGGGAGTGGTCTTCATCCCCACTGATGAAGACACCACAGTCCGCAATGGCAATTGACCAGAGGTGCCTCCACAACTGTGTTGACCTTTGTCTGAAGCAGGTCTGACTGATGCTTTAGCTGGAGGTGTGGCCACTCCAGCCACTTCCTCCTCCTCCCGAGAAGCCTCCCATTTCTCAAAGTTCTGGGTTCAGGAACACAGCCCCGGTCACCCTGGTCCCCTCTCCCTGGATCACCCGGGGCCTCCGTCATTTGCCAGCCTCAGGGCTTCTGTTCCACCCCTCCCTACGAGCTGCCACTACACTCCCAGGATGTCCTCTCCCGCCTCCCAGGCTGTCTCTGGTCTTTCTCCCCTCAGCCTTTGAACCTTCATGATCCCCAGACTGCTTGCTATGGGCTGAATTGTACCCCCAAATTCACATGTTGAAGCCCTAACCCCCAGTGCCTCAGAATGTGACTGCGTTTGGAGACAGGGCTTTCATTTATTTATTATTATTATTATTTAAATATTTCTTTATTTGGCCGCACCGGGTCTTAGTTGCAGCACGCGGGATCTAGTTCCCTGACCAGGGATCGAACCCAGGCCCCCTGCATCGGGGGCACGGAGTCTTAACCGCTGGGCCACCAGGGAAGTCCCAAGACAGGGCCTTTAAACAGGGAATTAAGGTAAAATGGGGCCATTAGCGTGAGCCCTAATCCAATCTGACTGGTGTCCTTATAATAAGGGAAAGTAGAACACAGACACAGGGAAGACCCTGTGAGGACACAGTGAGAAGGCAGCTGTCTACCAGCCTAGGAAGAAACCCACCCCGCAGACACCTGGATCTGGGGCTTCCAGCCTCCAAAATTAGGGGACAGTAAATGTCTGTTTCTAAGCAAATCCACACCGGGCTCTAAAAGCTTCTTCTGAGGCTGCACCTCAGGGGTCTCCACCTAACCCTCACTTCACCCCAAGTGGAACCCCTGACAGCAGAGTGGGGTGAGCGCAGGCTCTGGCCTCCACCGCTGCCTGCCACAGCCCCAGGGCAAATGGGTGAGCCTCAATTTCCTCTTTGTAAAAGTGGGGATCGAAACACCCACTCAGCAGGGTTGCTTGCAAGGATTTGGAAAGATTGTGCAAAGGCCCAGGCCTGGGTCTGACCCTTACTTGGGTCTCAACGAATGGCATCTGTTATTTTTATTATTTCTCTCAAACCTGACCCAGTATTTCCCAGGTCAGCTCCTGGAGCCACTAAGCTGGGAGCCTCGAGGGACCTCCACACCGGCAGCCCCCTGCCTGCCCCCACCTCCTGGATCTGACCTGTGTTTGCTTCATTAACTCAACAGTCCTCATCCAGCACCTACTCAACAACAGCCATTGTGCTCTGCTGAGCACCGGGGCCTGAATGAAGCCTGTGGGCAGGGAGGAGCTTCAGCTTATCTGCACAGTAATAAACAAATTGAGTTTTAAACCATCAATTACTATGGACGGGGGTATGCTGGGGGAAGAGGGGGAGGGGTCCTTAAGCCAGTGAATCACCTTCTTTGGCTGGCTTGTCTTTTACCCAGATGGCTGCAAGACTCAAGTTACTGTTCCCAAAGGCTTCCAGAATTTCCTTTCTTAAGCAAAAATAGACCCGATCCTTCCCTGCGTAAAATCTTCCCTGGCTGCACCTGCCTTCAGTGGGCCCTCCTCTACATGGTGCAGCCTCACCTGTCTTCCCGCCTATCTCCTCCAGCACATCCTTCACTCTTTTTTCTTTTTTAAAATTATTTATTTATTTATTTGGTTGCACTGGGTCTTAGTTGCAGCTCGTGGGCTCCTTAGTTGTGGCTCACCAGCTCCTTAGTTGTGGCATGCAAACTTAGTTGTGGCATGGATGTGGGATCTAGTTCCCTAGCCAGGGAGGGAACCTGGGCCCCCTGCATTGGGAGCGCAGAGTCCTAACCACTGTACCACCAGGGAAGTCCCACATCCTTCACTCTTGCCAGATGAGAGACACTGGCCTCTGTCCACCTCCAGACCTGGGCACAGGCAGTGCCCATCACCTGGGTGTCATTCCTTAGCGCACCTTTGCTCTTAGCTACCTCTTTCTATCTGAAAAACTCCCCTTATCTTTCAAGAACCAGCTCCAACATCACTTCCTTCACCAGATCTTCCCAAACACCTCCTCTCGGCTCCCAAGGCTTTACTGTGTCCATCACAGCATTTATCACCTTGTCGTGTGGAGTTTGCAGCGATTTCTTTCATATCTGTTTTCTCCACTAGATCAGGAACCCCATCAGGGGAGGAAGAGATCAGGTCTGGTTACATTTGCTGCTCCAGTGCCCGCCACACAGGGGCGCTCCACATGTGCAGAGTGAACAAATGACTGACAAAGGCGGGCGAGTCAGACTGAGCCAGATGCTCCTTATACCTCCTCCCATTTAATCCCCACACAGCTGAGGAAGTACAAGGTTACAGGAGAGCCAGCTTCCTTCCCTCTCTGCCCTGAATGGCTCAGGATACTGACACCAAACCATGGAGAGTCCTGGTACCTGAATGATTTGCATTTCATGTGCCCATAATAAGCTCTAAGTGAATACGTGTTGACTGGTGATCATGCAGCTATTCTTCTCTGGTCGTCATCTTTTTTTCTGGTCTATCTCCATGGATACCCGGGAACGTTGGCTGTGGCCACAATCAGCTCAATTCAACAACCATTTGTCAAGTGCTGGGCTGTGGCTCCCACACTGGCTGAGGCTTGGAATCTCTGATTCTGAGGTTTTAGTGGGAGATGAGGATCTGCCACATTTAGAGAAGAGAAAAGAGAGGGAGAAGGCATTTCCAGTGCAGGAAAGGGGATGAGCAAAAGCAGTGGAGGGCATATGGGTAAGGGTAAGTCTGGGCTCCAGATTTTGGAGAGTCAAGAGTAATAAAATTGGAAATGGAAATTAGAAAATGCTAGTTTCCTCTACATTTCCCTTAGTTAAAAAGGCAGGTGGGGCTTCCCTGGTGGCGCAGTTGTTGAGAGTCCGCCTGCCGATGCAGGGGACACGGGTTCGTGCCCCGGTCCGGGAAGATCCCACATGCCGCGGAGCAGCTAGGCCCGTGAGCCATGGCCGCTGAGCCTGCGCGTCCGGAGCCTGTGCTCCGCAATGGGAGAGGCCACAACAGTGAGAGGCCCGCGTACCGCAAAAAAAAAAAAAGGCAGGTGACCAACTGGTTTGAGAACCAGGTCTGGAGTCAGTGGTGCCCAGGGAACAGGGGCCATGCACACACCCAGACCTGAGCCTGACTCTGGCTCCGCCAGGCCCTGGCTCTTGGGCCTGTTCTCACGCTTAACTTCTCTGAGCTTCAGGTTCCTGAACAATTATAGTAAAAACAACAGCACCTCCAGTCATTAGCACTCACCTCCTGCCAGACACCAAGCCCAGCCCTTTATCTCATTTAATCCTCATCTCAACCCTTCAAGGTGGGGACTGTTATCATCCTTATGCAGCAGATAAGTGCCTGGAGGGTAAGTAACTTGCCCAGGGTCACAGGACCGCTGAATGATCTGACTCTCAAGGCCGCTTGTTTTTCTCCCCAGTTTTATTGAGATATAATTGGCATATAGCACTGTGGAAGTTTAAGGTGTACAGTGTAATGATTTGACTTACATACATCATGAAATGATTACTACAATAGGCTTAGTGAACATCCATCACCTCATATAAATATTAAATACATTAAAGAAATAGGAAAAAAATTCTTCCGTGTGACGGTAACTCTTAGGTCTCTCTTAACTTTCATTTATAACGTACAGCAGTGTTACCTTTATCACGTTGTACATTATATCCCTAGTACTTATTTACTTAAGGCTTCTTCTTGAGCAAGGCTGGTGTGTATTGACTGAGATGACCTATGAGAAGCCTGGACACGGGGGCCCTCGAGAAGGCTCCTCTCCCTCAGCCCAGGATGCCCAGGGGAGGGACCCCAGTGTGGGCAGTCAGGTGTCCCGCTTTTCCCACCAGGGATGATGATGCTGAGGGGAAGAGGGCAAAGGCTGCTCAGAGGAAGATGATTCAAGTGCTTCCCTCTGTAACCAACACTAAGCTGCTTTGTTATGTGAATACATGAAATCACTTGCTGCAGCTGGCACGCGGGGCACCGAGCTGGATCCGTGTTTCTGACCGAGTTTCTCCCCAGGGCACAGGCGTTCCGCGTGTTGCAACTGGAATCAGGCGGCCTGGGTGCTCAGCGGCTGGCGCCTGGCGCCCTCTAGTGGCGCGAGGGAGCCTTTCCTCCGCAGCTGAGCCGTGGGGGCCCCGGGCAGCCAGGACAAGCTTTCCTCAGGGCCTACTGTGTAAAGGGTATTTTTAGGAGCCACCCACTGTCCCTGAGAACCCATCTGTGAAACGAGTGGGGGAAACCGGAAAGAGGACTTGGAATCCGAAAGCTGGGACCTAAGGCCCCCGGTTGCTTTAGCTCTTCCTGTGTGAGATGGGGATGCTCATACCCTCCCCACCTGCTTCCCAAGATCTTGTGAGAATCCTATGGGATGTGATGGGTGACAGCAAATTACTGCGTTCATAAGAAAATTACCAACAGAGTGAGGTCCAGGATGCTAAGGACCAGTGAAGGGCTGGGGCAGAGGGCTGAGGAGAGGGGAGGCAGTAGAGGGATGGAGTGAGCAAGACGGTGGGGGGCACGGGGTTCAGCAGAGACAGGCCCATGTGTGCAGGGCAAGGGGAGACTTTGGGGGGAGATGTGGGCAATGGCGTTGGAAAAGGAGATGCGTAAATACTCATTTCTCATTCCTTTCTCTTCATTCAAAATGATGGTTATATTTGCTTCCATACTAAAACGAAAAAATTAAAATATCTACTTCTCTGAGTGGCTTTCCCGTGGCTTGGTACCCTCAAAAAAAGGTCCCTACCCCCGCTGAAGGCTGTAATGAGGCCAGTCCTGACCCCGCCTGTGTTCCAGGTCTCCTTCCCGGGCACCCACCAGGGACCCCTGCACATTATCCCCCGTTTGCATCCCCCCTCAGCCTAGTTTTCCGGTCGTTCCTTGTGTTCCGGCAGGAGGGCCCCTCAGTTAGAGCAATGAGGAGGGCGGCCATGCCCGCCTGAGGCAGGACATTCAGTGCTTCAGAAAAAGAGTCTTGGTTTCTAGCATCCAGGCTTTTCCCTTCATTGGCTTTGTTCCTAACATCTCCAAACCTCAGTATTCCCATCAGTAAAATGGGGAAATAATAACTACATCATAATTACTCAATTAAGATTCAATGAGATCATGTATATTGCATATATAATATTGTGCCTGGCACTTAGGAAGAAAATACATGTTAGTTTATTAAGGAAGTTTCTATGTTTTAGGTTATAAATGAGAAGCTGCTTGACAAGGAACGTCAGCCAGGCTTCCCATCTCAGGAAAGAGGAAACCTTGCGGTGTGGGATTGCAGAAAGGGTTGGGGGGGGTGGTGATGGGAGGGAGACAGGAGGGAGGGAAGGGGGGAGGGGTGGGAGACACACCACTGTGTCGGGCAACACTGTCATCTGCCGAGGTGCCACCAGGCTGCACGGTGACTCAGCCTTCACTAAGGCTTTACCCAAAGCAAAGACCACCCTGGGAGAAGCACATGCAATTATTATTTTTCCATTTTAATGTAATAATAATAAATTGAAACCAAAGCAGATGAATGACTTGCATGAGGTCACCTGGCCAGTGAAGATTAGAACCCAGACCTTTGTTCTTTCTGTTACCAGAAATGCATTAACCAAGCTGGCAGAAGGAAAACAATCTTTACTGTGATGTAATTGAAAACATACTACAAATGAAATTCCAGTTCAATATTCAGGGCTTACAATTCAGGGTGACCAGTACCCGAGAGGTGCTGGGGTTTCTCAGCTTCTCCAGGTCACCACTATCGACGTATCTTGATTGACAGGAGAAGTCTCTGATGTCTAACCAAATATATTGCTGCTCCAGCCCACCGAGTGCATTCCTGGTTGTTTTTATCTTCAAGGAAGAGAGAACTCTTATCCATGTAACCCTTTCTAAAATTGAAAGCTGTTATGAAATTGATTTCCATCCCAATCCCATTTTACCTAAACATTCCTGAGGTGCTTCCCTCTTACCTAAGGAACCCCAGAGCTGTATGAAATTACAGATGGCTTTGAGGTGTCCACATGCTGAAAAAGCTCTCAGGCAGCCCTGAGGGAGGAACAGGGTGAACTATTAGAGATGCCCCCAAGACAGAGTGGCAGGATAGAAATTCACTAAGCGTTCCCCACAACCCAGCCAATCTAGCACGAGCACAGCATCTCAGCAAACACTGGCTGATTGAATAAAAGAGTCAGAACTCAACAGTTGAGGGTCAGGCTGGGAGCTGCACAGGGCTTTCACCCCAGTAAACCAGAAGCTTCTCGAGGCACAGCAAGTAAGAGCCCAAACTGACAGTTAAGCAGAAGAGTTGTCATTCATTCATTCATGACTGTATGCATTCATTCAGCTGTGTTTACTGGGTGTCAAGCATTAGGACCAGGAGGGATGGCCTACAACCCAGCCTGTTCCCCATACCTGGAAGCACCAAAGTTGGTGGTGGAAACAGACAGGAAAACAGATGATTACCACACGACGTGGTCAGTGTCACTGGGGAGGAGTCCCAGGTTCCACAGGAGCCCAGAGCTGGGCTCCTGCCCACAGTGACACAGAAGGTGGGCCCAGGTGGAAGGAAGAGGCTGGGCCCAGAGCACCCATTTGTCCACCTTTGCCAAGGAGGACACACTCATGCCCAGAGTGTTCCTGGATGCAGCGCAAGACCAGAGTAGGGCACCCGGGTCGCTCCAGCCCTGACTGACCGCCTTGGGGCAATGCGTCCTGCTAGAGCACTGTACAGCCAGGGCAGCCCGGCAGTCCCCTGAAGGTCTACAGAATGTATTTGGTGACTAGGTAACACCCTCGTATGATTCCTAAATCAGTACACTGCAAAAAGGTTTATAATGAGATGTTACTCCTGTCCCTGTTCCTATCAGCCTCCTTCCCTCTGTCCCCCAACAAGTACCCCTTCTTGGTGTCTTGTGTATCCTTCTAGACTTTCTTCATCCAATTTCGTATTTCCTCCTTTTCTTACATAAAGGTAGCAAGCTATCCACACTGGCTTGGACCTTGAAAAGAGGTGCATTTCATTTTCAAAACACTACTGATCTCAAGTAGACACGATATCCATTCTGCCTACGTTCTGGTTTATTGGTAAAAGCAAAGCACAGGTCAAGGCTTTAAGTATTTGACTAGATATGAAGAAAGGCCTGTCTATACCATCTCGAACGGTGAGGGAAGCAGCACAGTCAGGCTCTCTGGTGTCCCTCCCCAGAGCGTTGCTTAGTAATGGTCACCTGCGGACAAGGATGAAGAAGGGTGTGTTTGTGCCCCACGCGGCCTGCCGGTGGGGATCAGGGGAAACATTTTTAAATCTTTTAACTATGGAGATCATGCCTGCTTATTGCAAGCAACAATCGAAAGCAAAATAAACAGAGAAAGAAATCAACTGAGAAGTCAACCTCAATCCCACTTCCCCAAAGTAACTATTGCTAACTTTTGGGCCGGAGGTCTGTGCCCCCATTTCACAGGAGAGCAAAACTGAGGCAATAGATGAGGAAGTGTTTGGGGGGTCCTGAGAGAAGTCAGTTATGAAACGAGGGCTGTGCCTGCTCTAGGCCCGGCTGCCCCCAGAGTCCAGGTGGAGAAGCAGAGAGTGGGGGAGGGCGGGCAGGGGGTTAGCTGGTGCCCTTCCTCACTCTTACCCATCTCCGTGCTTCCTTTTCCTCTGCCTTCCCGTGTTTTCCACTTCTCCTCCCTGTGTCCACATCTTTCCTCGGCTCTTGTGCAACTCAGAACAAGGACCAAGTCTTCCTGACTGCGGCACACCCCGGCCTCACAGGGTGCTTGGCGCAGAGGGAGTGCTGCGCACGTGTTTCTTGGGAAGGCTGCCCTAGCCTCTCACACCAGCTTTTACTCCTACAAGGCGTCAGGAGGCATTCACGGGCTTTCCTGGTGGCTCGGGCCCCAGCTTCTAGACCCTCTGTCCAGGGTGTCCTCTGCAGCTCCAGCCCCTGCACCCATCAGCCCTGTGAGGAGGCGGGCAGCTGAGAGGGGCCGGCCTGAGGCCCCGCAGAAAGGCGACCGGAACTGGTTTCCAAGGGGTGGCCCTCTTCACCTACGCCCTGGAGGCCTGGGGCCGCAGCCACCTTGGGTGAAATCTAGTCCTGACCACACCTGGTCAAAGCTCAGAAGCAAAGGGCAGGGGGTCCTGAGCAGGTGGACTCACCTGAGCCAGGTGGCCCCTACACACCAAAGCATGAGCCAGGGCCTAGCAGTTAGTAGGTCCTCAGTAAATGTATGTTGGTGGATTTAGGCCTGGGAAGGAGGTGGCCTTGCAGGGGGGCGGAGGAGAGGAGATGAAGGGCAGTCTCCTGTCACCTAAGACAGCTTGCCAGCAGGCTAGGTGCAGAAAGGACAGAATTTGGTATCAGACTTGGATTTGAGTCCTGGTACCACTTCCTAGCTAATTAAACCAGGGACTGAACTCGGGCCACAGCAGTGAAAGCCCACAATCCTAACCACTATGCCACAAGGGAACTGCCTATTTCCTTTTTTTTAAGTTTTTTTTTTTTAAATAAATTTATTTATCTATTTATTTTTGGCTGTGTTGGGTCTTCGTTTCTGCACGAGGGCTTTCTCTAGTTGCGGCAAGCAGACGCCACTCTTCATCGCGGTGCGTGGGCCTCTCACCATCGCGGCCTCTCGTTGCGGAGCACAGGCTCCAGACGCGCAGGCTCAGTAGTTGTGGCTCATGGGCCCAGTTACTCCGCGGCATGTGGGATCTTCCCAGACCAGGGTTCGAACCCATGTCCCCTGCATTGGCAGGCAGATTCTCAACCACTGCACCATCAGGGAAGCCCCTTTTTTTACAGTTTTATGAAGTATAACTTACATATCCTAAAATTCATGCACTTTAAGTTTACGATTCAATAACTATGTCCAGAGTTGTGCAACCATTGCCATAATCTGATTTTAAATCACTTCATCACTCCAGAAGAAACCCTGTCCTTGTCCCATTCCCACCCCAGCCCTAGGCAACCAGTCTATCTCTGTAGAGTTGCATTTTCTGGACATTTCATGTAAATGAAATCAAATAATTTGTGGCCTTCTGCAAGCAACTTCCTTAACTTAACATGATGTTTTTGGGGTTCGTATGTTGTACCATGTGTCACTACTTCCTTTTTATTACTGAAATAATATCCATTGTGTGGGTATAACACATTTTATCCCTTCACCAGTTTTTCAGCATTTGGGTTGCTTTCACTTCTTGGCTATTTTGAGTAATGCTGCCACAAAGAATCATGAGCAAGTTTTTGTGTGGACATCTTCTCTCTCGGGTAGGTATCTACAAGTAGAATTGCCTGGTCATACGGCAACTCTGTTTAACCTTTTGAAGAACTACCAGACTGTTTTCCAGAGTTGCTGCACCATTTTACACCCCTACCAGCAATACACAAGGGTTCTAACTTCTCCACATCCTTGCAACATTCGTTATTATCCTTTTTAACTAGAAGTCACACTAGTGGGTGTGAAGTGGTATCTCACTGGGTTTTGGTTTGCATTTCCCTCATAACTAATGATGTCGAGCATCTCATCTGCCATTTGTACATCTTCTTTGGTGAAATGTCTATCATCTTTTTGGGCCACTTACTTAACCTCTTACTCTTAATTATACCCAGCTCCTAAGGCCATGAGACTTTATGTAGAGGGTTTGCAAAGGGGCTGCCATATAATGAGGGCTTAAAGATGACAGCTTTTAGTATTGTCGTACTCGTTGTCACTTTGGCCCCCTAGGAATACACTGGAGTTGGGGCCCAGCTGCCCTCCCTCCTCAGGGGAAGGTGAAGGATGAGCTCCACTGGCACAAGGGTCCACATGTTCTAGATGTTCTGCTGAGCAGCTCCACACGATCTCATTTCATACCCACCAGAACCTTTTGATGAAGCATGACCTCCATGTTTCTAGGGATGAAACCTTGAGGTCCAAGATATTCAGTACCTTCTCCAAGGTCGCCTAGTTGAAAGCGGTGGGAACTAAGATGTGAACTCAGAGCTGATGTTGAAGCCAGTGCCACAGGCAGGAGCTGGTGGGGGCAAGCACCAGGGACACGGCCTGCAGGGGGAACCTCCGGGCTCAGTCCGGCTGTGTAGACGGCCCCACGACTGATGAACAACTCAACTGGAGTAAGCTGCTTATCCCCTTCAGGCCTCGGCATCCTCTATAAAGTCACAAAAAGAATAGTTCCTCCCTCGGAGGGCACCTGTCTGGATCCGATGTAGCGCCCGGCCCACTACAAGCAGGCAGCTTCCTCCTTTGTGGCTGGGCTGCGGCCAGCCCCCCACCAAGGCCACTTGGCTCTTCTTTGCCCTGAACTTTGGCCCATCCTAGAACACAATCTCCTGACCCTGACCCTGACCCTAGGGGCCGGGCTGGAGCAAGGTGTCATTACAGCTCTCAGGGCCTGGCCCCTTATTTCCTCTCATCCCTACTTCTTGCCTTTAGGCAGTACTCTCCCGAAGCTGGAGCACCTGGAGAGGGCCTCGAGTTCTCTAGAATGATGACTTAAGATAAAGCATAAGAAAAGCAGGGTAATAAAAAGTAAAGCTTTATTAAAGCAGCTAAGCTTAGCAGCACTGAATAACACACTTTCAATGGTATACCTCGGAAGCAAGAGTTAAATAGAACAGTCTAATAGGTGCATTTCTGATTAACTGTGATCATTCTAAGTCACTCTTCTTTTCCATTTACCGATTCAAAGAGAAAAGCTCTTGTCATGTTTTGTACCTCTTACCTCCTTGACTTGGCAACAAACTGACCCTGCCTTGGGCTCCAGCCAGAGGACCCCAGTCGAAGGGGTCATCAGCTGAAGGTCTCCAGACCTCCCTATGGAGCTGGGGCTCTGACTGGAGTCCCAGCCTCTCTCTCCTGTAACCGTGTGAGGTGTGCAGGGCTGCATCTGGTTTCCAGCATCCACCACCCCTTCAGAGCACCTTCTAACCAGAGACAGGAGGGGAAACTAGTGCTGCTTGGTCTGAACAGACTTGAGGAGGTTTTATCACAAGGACCTGAAGACTGACTGAGCCTACCCCTGCACTGCACAGCGTCCCTCATCCGAGGGCTCCGACCACAGAGAGAAGGGCAGACCGAGGCTGCCTTAGTCTCTTTTGCCTCCTGGGACTGGGCTTCTCGTGAGGAGCTTCCCTGAGCTGGAGGGGGTCAGTGAGGTCACTGTGCGGGAGTCCAGCTTCACTCTGTCCAGGAGGGTCTTCTTGAGGGCAGCTGGGGAGATCTTTTCTTGGTCGGCCATGGACTGCAGCTCTCTGCAGACAAAGCCCCAAGAGGTTGAAGGAGGAGCCAGAGCTGCATGAGGCTTCCCCATTCACTTAACCCCCAACCCTTGTTGACTTGGTACCAGCCAAACTTAGAACCCCAAACCAAAAACTCCCCTAAGCTTCCTAGAAGTGCTATTTAACTAAGTAGGGGTTACTACATAGATGTAGAGCTTTAAGTGTTATCTGTGATCAGATGGGGAGAGAGAGTGTGGAAACATCACAGGACTGGAGGTCAAAGACTTGAGGTCGAATCCTGCCTCCATCACTTACTAGCTGTTTGACCTTGGGAGAGCTGTATCTCTAAGCCTCGACTTCCTCATCTGTAAATCAAGCTAACGCCAGCTATCAGAACTGTGTGAGAATTAAATGAAGGCCTACAAACCCTTACCTAACAAAGTCTAATAAATCGTGGTTATTAACAGAGCACATAAAAATAAATAAATTTAAAAATTTTTTTAAATTAAAAAATAATAATAAATTAAAAAATAATAATAAATTAAAAACAAAACAAAACAAAACAGAGCACAGACTCCAGCATTGGTAATGGGACCAAAGATGGCAGATTCTGCAAGACGGTATGCAGACCATACTGGGGCTGGCTGGGAGTAGAGGGCCTGGGCAGAGGATGAGAGAGACCCACCGTGTTTGGATGCAGGAGGCTTCAACTGCGTTGATGAGCAGGGAGCGGAAGCCCCCGCTCTCTAGGACGTGCAGGGCGTGGATGGTGGCCCCCCCAGGGGAGCAGACATTGTCCTTGAGCTGGCCCGGATGCTGCTCTGAGTCCAGCAGCATCTTGGCAGCCCCCTAGGGCAGGAGGGAAGCATTAGAGCAGAAAACTGCTGGTGCCCCTTGAGATGAGCTTCTCCACACCCACTGCTCCTCCCCAATCCTTATCCCAGCTTCCCAACCAAGCCGTGCCCCGGCCCAGTGACCCCTAAGAACCCCATCCCCACACTGTGGTCCAGAACACGCAGGCAGAAGATACTGACCAGCAAGGCCTGGGCCCCCAGTCGGACAGCCAGGCGCCTCGGCAGGCCCATCTTCACCCCACCGTCGGCCAACGCGTCCAGGGCCATGAACGCCTGTGGAGACACTCATTGAGCCCTGGGGCAGCAGGCACTCAGGGGCACACCCTAGGGTCTACTTTTCCTGATGACTGGAACTAGCTCCAAGGGTTGACCTCCTCCACCAGCCTGCCTTGCCCAAGAGGTGGGTGACACCCCCAGCCCAGGCCTGCCTGCCAGCCCATCTTGCGCCCCTGGGTCCCCGGAAGGCTGCGTAAGTATATGAGGGCCTCACATAGGCAGGCCCGCTGCCGCTGAGCCCTGTGACGGCGTCAATCAGGTCCTCCTCCACCTCAGTGCAGAAGCCCACGCTGCTCATGAGCTGCTCCAGGAGCTGCCCATCCTCCACCAGGGCGTGGGTGCCCGTGGCATACACTGTCGCGCCCTCTCGCACCAACACGGGCGTGTTGGTCATGCAGCGGATCACCTTGGGGGCCGGTTGGAATGCCATCAGCTTCTGGGGTTAAGGCAGAGGGCCGAGTGAGTGGCCAGTCCCACTAGCACCCACCCCTCCTCCACTCACACAGGACTGCCAGGGCTGAGATGGGCACCTTCTCGACAGAGCTGATGGTGACACCTGCCGCGCAGGAGACCACGATGTGCCTGGCCTGAACGTCGGCCCCGATCTCGTCCAGGATGAAGGGGATGATGTGTGGCTTCATGGCTAGGAACAGGACGTCACTGTGCCTCACTGTCTCCTTATTACTCCGGGTCAAGTTCACACCCATCTTCTGCGGGAGGAGACCACTGGGCTCACAGTGTGCAGCCTCACTAGGCCCAGGAACTCCCAAGGAGCAGCTGAACCCCGCAACAAGCCTGGAATTCCCTGCCCCAGCCCCTCAGGGTCTGCCCCTACCGCCACCGGCACAAAGTTTTCCAATGTTGCTACCGGGCAAGTGAGCATAGGTGCTGGACGCGGACAAGCTTCCCCATGGCAACCAGGAAATAGCTGTCCCCCATCCCCACTTCTCTGGCACCCAAGGCACCCCTCTGCCAGGTAAGAAGTCTCCATGGCTGGAAAGTGGCAAAGGGAAAGGTGAAATGCTAGTAGTGCCCAATGGTCGGAAGCGAGGCCGTATTCCAACTCCAGACACTTGTTCATCAGAGTGCAGTCTCTGTGTGCTCCAGGGGTGGGCTGGAGGATACCCATCTCTCTAAGACTCCATACGGAGAAACAGGGCCCTCCAGTGCTGGTAACATCAGCCATCCCAGGCACAGACACTGCCTGTCGCCCGCCTCATTAGACATCCTCTCCCACACTGCTCAGGTTTGGGGTGAAGACTTGGGATATTCTTTTTTTAGACAGAGGAACAACTAACCTGCCAGTTCTTTCCCAACTCGTTTTTTTATGCCTCAGAATAATTCAGCTAAGTGGCTATTGTGGTCTCCATTTTATAAATGAGGAAACTGAGTCTCAGACTAGCCGAGGACCGTAAGGCCACTTAGCCAGTGGATGAAGAAAACTGAGTATTTTATTGGATACCTACTATGCGCCAGGTGCTTTCCATACATAAAACCTCAACTAACCTTCTAACCACCCCAGTATCTGGATTAGAACCCAAGTCTGTCTGCCTGGGTGCTCCCACCACCCTGAGCTGCCCCATGGAAGGTGGAGGATTATGCTCCTGGTGGGTAGGTCAGCGCCGACCATGGACCAGCACAGGGGCTCAGCTCATCAGGCCATCCTTCTTCTGGGCCTTCACCCTCTTCCCCAGTTACCCCCCTGCCCCACCTACCCTGAGCGCGGACACTGTGGGCAGGTCCATGTCCGGGGAGCTGGCTATTATCTTGTGAGCCGACAGGATGCCTGGAGAAGATAGGGCTTTTCAAGTGGGGATCATGGCCCACCCGGTTCCCATGCTTTCCCTGGGAAAGCAGAGTCAAAACCCACGACGTTCTGACCGTTGTGGAGACGGCTGCTAGTGTCCTTCTCCCCGCTCAATCCCTTATGCGGGCATGACTCTCTCGCTGCTTAAGAGGAGTTTCCTCTCCCCCAGCAGACACAAATTCCCCTTTCTTCATTCATTCACGTTCGTGGGGTGGAGGGCGGTTGACAAGGTAGGCTAGGAACCGTCCGCACATCCGCCTCCCGCCTCCCGGCGCTTACCTGCGGCCGTGAAGCCCCGCGCCAGGGCACAGGCCAGCTGGCCAGCGCCTATGAAGCCCACGCTCATGGTTCCAGGCTCTGCGTCTGCTGGGCCGCCGCAGAAGTCGGCTCAAAGGTGCCCTAAAAGAAGAGTGGAGAACAGAGGGCCCAGCGGGCGCTGAGCCCCGGAGCCGAATCCCGGGAACTGCCCGCAGCTTCCGGGCCGGATCCCGCCACCCTTCCTCATTCACACTCACCGACTGCGCCGCAGGAGCCCAAGTGTCCCCGCCCCTCCAGGGCGACCAATCCTCGGCCGGGACGAGGCCGTGTGCCCGCCTCCTGCGCACGGGATTGGCGGGTGGAATCTCGGACGCGGCGCGTGAAGTCGGGATTTCCGCCTCGTGTGGGCCCCAGCCCTGGGGGCCCGAGAGCTCAGCCGTTGGAAGCCGCGTGGGGCTCAGCGCTGAGGCCGGACAGAGGTCTGGCTAATGTTATCCTTGGTGCTGGCCATGAGCCGCACCTCGAGGGCAAGAGGAGCTCTCCAGGTTGCTGATTTGAGGGGACGAATGTGACGCTCTTGGCGGGGCTTCAGACAGGAGCTTGGGGACCTGTGGGCTCCGAGCCAGGCGCCTCGGTGCGCCCGCGTTGGAGCTGGGAGGCCGCCGGCTGCCGCCCGCTCCCTCCCGGCTCGCGCGGGGAGGCAGCGGGGGAGCCGCGGTTACTCGCTTGAACTTGCGTGGTTCACGCGATTGGTCTTATTAACTAGATTGCGAATAGGGTCAGTTCCTCTGTTTAGGAAATGATGGGCTCCTTAGAGCCTGACTAAAGTAACCCCGACCACCGCCACTTGCTTTAAAACGCTCCACAAATGTGATGTTTACGTTTTCATCAGTAGTAAATATAAGTACTACGGGGGACAGGTGACAGAGGAAGGAGATGGCATCTCAAGAGGGAGGCGTCTCAGAACAGCAGGAGAGACAGTTGGTTCACCACCGCCTCTCTCAGTTTTTCTACAGGCCTTTCCGTATAATCCACACCCCACCCCCAGGCTTTCTGCAATGTTCCTCCAGTTGATCACGTCCAGGAGGACAAGTCCCTGGTTCTTGAGTTTCTGGACCCTTAAAAGTGAGGACCAGGGACTTACCTGGTGTTGCAGTGGTTAAGAATCCGCCTGACAATGCAGGGGACGCCGGTTGGATCCCTGGTCCTGGAAGATCCCACATGCCCACATGCCGCGGAGTAACTAAGCTGGTGTGCCACAACTATTGAAGCCGCGCGCCTAGAGCCCGCGGGCCACGACTGCTGAGCCCGCGTGTCACAACTACTGAAGCCACAGCAATGAGAAGCTCGTGCACTGCAATGAAGAGTAGTACCCCCCTTCCTTTGGCAGCAAAGAAAACCCAACGCAGCCAAAAATTAATTAATTTTTGAAAAGTGAGGACCAAATATTTACTGTGAAGCAAAATTACATTTCTATAACTTTCTCTGATTAGGAAAGTAATACATGTATATTGAGAAAAAATTTAGAAAATACAAAAAAAGTAAAAGTCAAAATCACCCATAGCCATACTTCCTAAGGATCATTTTCTGCAGACATTTTTTGTGTGTTTCCTTACACATTATTTTGTATGCATACATACCTTTTCCATCGTTGGAAATAAATGATATACATGTAGTTTTGAAATTTCTATACTAGATATACAATAGTTTCCAATGTCACTGAAAAGTTATTTAAAACAAGATTTTAGTGACTACTTAGCCTTCCATTAAATGGATGCACTGTACTAATTTAGCCATGCTCTCAAAGATCAGCATTAGGTTTATTAATTCATTCAATATATATTTATTGAGCCAGTTTCTGGGGATCCAGCCATGAACAAAACAGACAAAAGTCCTTATCTTCATAAAACCTATATCAATTTTTAAAATTATTGTTCATACTACTGTTGAGAAAGTCTTTGCCTAACTCTTTGACTATTTCCTTAGCTTAGATCCCTGAAAGTGAGATCTCGTGGTTCTGTGTGTAGAAGCCTTAAATGCTTCCCGTAGTGGCCATGTTGCAGCCCAGCCTAGTTGTCACCAGCGTGGGCTCTGACACCAGAAACCCTACAGCTCACACTAGCTGAAGGAAGAGGGCGACTTATGACACAGCCCTTAGGAAAGGTGCCGAGGAGCTCACTAACCAGAAGGAACACCTACATCACGAGGACCTTGGGGACTGGAACCAGAACTTCCTAACGGTTCCTGTGCTTCTGAGGGATGCTCGGGTTCCCCACGGTCCACTGGGAGGCTGCAGGGCCCCCTGGCCGTCTGGTTCTGGCCTGCAGTACAGAAGGTTGTGTGCCGAGTGTGTGTGTACGCGTGAGTGTGTGTGTGTTGGAGTGGGGTGAGGTGTAGGAGACACCAGTATCTCACACCTGTCAGTCCCCTTACACACATCCATCCCTTACCTGATTGCCTTGGTAACTCCTGCCTCAGCTTCCAGGAGTGGAGGTGAAATATGAGGAGGACTGGAGAGCCTGGGAAAGGAGGCCGAGTTGGTGGCCCCCAGTGCTGGCTTGATTCCCAGCCAGGGCAGGCCACGTAAGACAGGAAGCAGCCAGAGCACTTGGTCCTCCTGACTAAGCTTGAACATGTGAACTCCTGACCAGAAACTGGCTTTTTTTTTTTTTTTTTTTTTTTTTTTTGTGGTACGCGGGCCTCTCACTGTTGTGGCCTCTCCCATTGCAGAGCACAGGCTCCGGATGCGCAGACTCAGCAGCCATGGCTCACGGGCCCAGCCGCTCCGCGGCATGTGGGATCCTCCCGGACCGGGGCATGAACCCATGTCCCCTGCATCGGCAGGCGGACTCCCAACCACTGCGCCACCAGGGAAGCCCAAAACTGGCTATTTTTAGTGGTACTTTGTGATCTTTTTTTTTTTTCCAAAGTTTAAAGTTTATGCGTACAAAGTTTTAAATATACATTTTAATTGTAGGCAGTCCCATTTCATTTTCTTGTAATGACCTTGCTGATTCTAAAGGCTCATTTCGTCTGCACAGCGGCCCCTGCTGTGGCTCCCATGGCCATTACGTTTGATGCCTGTGAAGTTCCTTTGGGTACAAGTGTTGGATGGATGAGATGAGATGAGATGAGAAAGACCCGTCCTCCTCACCCGGCCACTTAGGACATACCCTCAGGAAGCCTGGTGCTGCCATTCTGCCATGGACATATACTCTCCTTCTCTGCCACCTGCCTTCTTGGGTGCCTACTCTATCACTTTACTCCATCTGAACAGACAGAGAAGTCCAGAGAGAAAACGGGGAGTTCACTAAGCTTCCAGGACTGCCCACCTCACTCCTCTCCTCTGATCCTCGCATCCACCAGTCAGATGGGTTGAGCTGTTCCTGCCCTTCCTCCCTTCTCACCCCCAACCCCACGGTCCTGCCCCCTCTTCACCTCCAGCTGTCCCAACAAAGTGGACAGTGCTTCATTTCTGCTTTCACTTGTCCAGGGTCTTCACTCTCAAGGCTTCAGGACATCCTTCCTGGTCTGTCTCTGGATAGCAGGCTCATCTTCCTAAGAACGGAGATGATTCAGGGAATGAGGGCGAATCCTGAGCTGCTCCCAGCCAGTCAAATGGCAGGTCCCCTTGACTCCTTCCCGATATAGGAATCTCCAGGGAGTCACACTTTGCATGCATATTTGCCTTGTTGTTGTTGTTCTTATACCAATAATCCATGTTTACTGTAGAACAATTAGAAATTAGATCAAATGGAAAAATGAACACTGCCTTTAATCCCACCACCTAAAGAGAATCAATGTGACTCTTTTGGAATATGACTGTACACCTCTTTTTCATATGCAGTAAGGTGCACCTTAACCTTGATTTTTCTTTTCTTTTTTTTTTTTTTTTGGCTATGCCACGTGGCTTGCGGGATCAGGCTTTTTCCCCGACCAGGGATCGAACCTGGAGCCCTTGGCAGTGAGAGCGCTGAGTCCTAACCACTGGACCGCCAGGGAATTCCCTTAACCTTGATTTTTTAAAACAGGTACGTACTCCTGTTGTATGTAAACAGGTCAGGTTGTGTATGAACAGGAGATTCAAAAACCGAAACTATTTTGTTTTAGGATGGTGGGATTATGGGTAGTTTTCAATTCATTCAAAATTAGCTGTAATGTTGTTACTTTATTCAGTGGAAAAAAATTGTAATTACAGCTCACTTCTAATGGGATTTGGTTCACTGTCTGTATTAGTTTTCTGCTGCTGCCGTAAGAATTCACCACAAAGTTAGCAGCTTAAAACAAAACGGATTTGTTATCTCACATTCTGTGGGTCAGAAATCTGAGTGGGCCCAACTGGCTCCTGTGCGCCGAATCAAGGTGTCAACTGATCTCGGTTTTTATCTGGAGGTTCTGGGGGGAAATCGGCGTCCAGTCTCATTCAGGTTGTTGGAAGAATTTGGTTCCATGTGGCTGTAGGACTGAGGTCCCTTTTCCTTGCTGGCTGTCAGCTGGGAGTCATTCTCACCTTCTAGAAGTTACTCACGTTCCCTGGCTCATGGTCCTTTTCATCTTCAAACCAGCATGGCAGATTGAGTCCTTCTCAAGCTGTGAATCTCTTTGACCTCCCCTTCTGCCTCATCTCTCCCGCCTCCAGCTGGAGAGAGTTCTCTGCTTTCATGTGATTAGATCGGGTGCACCTGCATAATCCAAACCAATCTCCCTATTATTTTTTTTTAATTATTATTTTTTCTTGCGCTACGCGGGTCTCTCACTGCTGTGGCCTCTCCTGTTGCGGAGCACAGGCTCCGGACGCGCAGGCTCAGCGGCCATGGCTCACGGGCCCAGCCGCTCCGCGGCATGTGGGATCTTCCCGGACCAGGGCACGAACCCGTGTCCGCTGCATCGGCAGGAGGACTCTCAACCACTGCGCCACCAGGGAAGCCCCAATCTCCCTATTTTAAGGTCTGTAAACTTAATTCCATTTGCGAAGTCCCTTTGCCATGTAACAGAACATACTCACAGTTTCTAAGGATTGGGGGACATGGACGTATTTGGGGAGAACATTTTGTCTACCACATTGTCTCCCTGTGCTGATGAGCACATCCTTACTTTTTGAAATGAAGCCGATTTCCTAGGTATTTTTAGCTCGCATGGGATGATGTGAGCAGGCCCATCCTTGCCACTGATTGCATGTGACTGGTTGGGAGTCCACAGCCCTTTTAGAGCCACAGATACGTCACTGAGAAGCTGGTAGAACTCTTTAGATGATTTTGATAACCTTCTTGTAGAGAAAGCGACTGTATGCCCTGGTACTCACAACATGCCAAGTGGCAGTTCTTCATTTTGATGTCTTAAAGAGGTAAGATAGCCATTTACAAGTCAGAGACAAATCTTCTCTCCCCATCTCCAACAATATTCTTGCCAAGTCCTCAAGTCCTGGCTGTCCACAGACTAGCTCCTTTTCCCCTTTGCTATTCAGTTGCTATTAATTAGCTTTGTACACCAAAATAGAAAATCCATGAACTTCAATAAGTCAGGCATGAGGAAACCCCGTTGAGCGGGAAAGGTAAATGCCAGATGTGGCAGCTTCCAAATGACATGTTAACTCATGCCTGTGTCATCAGCAGAGCATGGGGCATGCTGATCTCTACCCCATAGATTTGCATTGCCTCAGTCTTGATTTCTTCATCTGAAAAATGGGAATAATAATACCTACCTCAAGGAGTAGTTGCAAGAATTCAGTCGTATAATGTATATGAGGTTGCCTAGCATAGGTCCCAGGTTCAGAGTGAATGCTCAGTAAACACTCGCTTGCCTTCCCTGTCCCCAGAACCACTAATACAATAATTGTTTACAATACTATTTTTGGAATGAGAGTTGGAGGGATATAAATATTACAAATAAAAGCAGAATCTAAACCGTTATTACAGTCTTCAGCGCCACCCAGGGGTTGGGGGACCTTGGTCACGCCCATTCTTCAGATCCTTATGTCGCTCTCATTCCCCATTATTGCTCCCTCTCTCCTATGTCAAGGACACTACAAATTAAATACAGAGACACAGAGTGAAACATCACTTTTATTTCAGCAGATTATCTACATTCGATTGTTTTCTTTTTGCTAAGTTAAAAGAAACAAACACGTAAATACATGTGGGTTCTGGTGGTAAGTTCTCTAAAATAGTGGGGGAAATAACCTACATATGCACAGGCAATGCTCTGTCTCTGGAGGAGCAGAGGAGTGGGTGAGTTTAGGGCTGTCTGATCCCCAGGGCAATGAAGTCCTAGAGCTGAATCCCAAATCCTCCTTTTTAAAAGGAAATGGTGGCCCAAAGGCGTCTGCATTTGTTTGAGGTCACAGTTTATGGCCCTGTTAGATCCAGAAACCAGGTGTCCTGATACCCTGTCCACTGTCCCTAGCCTAAAGCCCTTCATCCTCCCTTCTAGCACTCTCTCAGGGGACTGGGGACCCAAGTATAGGTACAAAAGCCCAGAGTGGATCAACAGTTTGGTGAATGGGGCTTCTTTTTAGACCTCCTCCCTACCTAGGGGAAACAGAGGGATTTTTTGTTTTGTTTTAATTCATCATATAATAGAGTAAATCAGTCTGTTTTCCCACTTCTCATTGTGGGGTCTGTTGTCCCATACTCGGTTGAGAATCTGCTAGAGAACAGAAGCTCCTAGCTGACAATCTGTCCCTGCTCAGCTATATCCTTTAACAAGTAGGCTGGGATTTCCCTCTACAGCTCTGCAACCGGGTTGCATTAATTACTCATGTAAGTGCTTAGGGTGGGTGACGGACAGGAGAGGAAGAAATGGAAGAACACACGAGACAGGTAAAATAGGGGCACTCAGCTGGGGCAGGGGTAACTTGCTAAGTAGAAAATTAAGACCTATGTTAAGACCTGCTTTGTGCACGTGTCTAGTCAGAGCCTCCATGGCTGCACCCCACACCTACGGCTCCAGCTTCCTCGGTACAGGCGCCCCATCCGAGGCACAGCTGCACTTCTGCACCCTCATGTTGGGCAAGCTGACCACCTGGGGCCTGGGCTTGCCTCCCTCCGGGATGCTGACAATCATGGGCAGCGAGGTCGTCTCTGAGGCGATGCACTGTCTCGGCCCCAGAAATGGCCACTTGAAGGTCAGGGGCTCTGGGGGCTGCTGGCAGGTGCCCACACACTCATAGGCCAGGAAGCCTGGGGGCTCCAGGACCCAGTTCTCAGCCCACTTCATCCCCTGCAGGTCAATGTACACCTCCCGGCGGCAGCAGCGGGTGCCCTCGGTCGCTGGTGCCTTAGGATCACAGTTTCCCTGAGCTCTGTGGGGGGCAAGGAGAGGCAGAGTCAGAGGTCAGCTGGGAGGGCAGAGGTCAGCTGGGAGGGCAGAGGTCAGCTGGGAGGGCAGAGGTCAGGGAGCCCAGGGCGGGGCTTGGTGGGGCATCTGGAGGGAGATTTATGGTCCATCTCTTGTTATGTTCAAAATGCTGGCTATTTGTGCTAAGTGGTGAATGAATAAACACATCCAAAACATAAATTATAAATCAGTTACTGTTCACTAAAGGTTTCCTATTATGCTGGGCACTGAACTAAGCACTTTACATATATTATCTCAGATGATACTTGCATTTCATCCTCAGATGAACCTTGAAGAGGTTCCAGTATCATTCCCATTACACATGAGGACACAGAGACCCCAAGGTGTTAACTGACATGCCAGAGTTCCTGCAGCAGTAGAAGGCAAAGCTACATGGACCCAGGCTGTACGATTCCAAAGCCCTGTTATTAATCACCCTACTACACAGCTCCATCCACTCCAAATAGCTAACTTGTCCCAAGAAGAAAGAATTCACCAATGCCAGAGGAAAGCTGTTTAAACCTAGTAACCGCTAATGCTAATATTTTTCAAAGAATTAATCAGGGAAGAGGGTGGAGTGAAGACAGATGATTACAATAATGTATACATATCAATGACAACATAAAGCTTGTTGAAAATACCTGAAGTTTTTTGGTTTTTGGTTTTCAGTTTTTGGTTTTGTTTGTTTTCTTTTTGCCAGTTGGTTGGCTTATGGGATCTTAGCTCCCCGACCAGGGACTAAACCTGCACCCCCCTCACCCCCCGCCCACAGTGAAAGCGAGGAGTTCTAACCACTGGGCTTCCAGGGAATTCCCTGAAGATATTTTCAATAAAATATTTGAATAATAAAAATTCCTACCATTAGAAACTCTTAACATGTAGTGGGGAATCAGTTGCATCCTGGGGCTATCTGCATCTGCCCCCCAGCTTGTCCCCGCCACAGTGGGCCTGGACCACCCAGTCTACTAGAGTCCTGGCCCTGCACCTACCCGTAATCCCTGAGGTCCAGGGTGTGCAGCTCCAGCTGGGGCTCCCGCTGCCCGGCGCCCGACGGCCCCTGCGAGGCGAAGCGGACCAGCGTGTGGGCGCTGGAGGCCAGCGGGCCCAGGTGCTCCCGCTGCACCGACACCTGCAGCAGCAGCGACTGCCGGGGCCGGCGCAGCTGCTGCCAGAAGTTCACGGCATCCGTCACGTCCAAGGCCTTCCAGCCGCTCTCGTGGATGGACACCAGCCTGCGACACCACACAGAGACACGGGCCCGCGCTGAGGGGTGGGGACTGGGACGGCTGGGGTGGCCCCGGGGGGGGGGGCCTTCTCCCACCCTTCTCCTCCCCCTCCCCTCCCCCCCAGGGGACCCCCGCCCCGCCCCTCCTCCCCCAGGGCACCCCTCCTCCCGCGCCGGACCCAGTCCCCCTCCTCATCCCCCGCCCCACACCCCAGCTGCCACCTCCCCACCTGGAGTCGATGAGGGAGGTGCGGTTGGAACCGTCATCGCGGACGTGCAGCCACTGGACGGTGACTCGGGCGCGGTCGCTGCGCGGGAAGAGCCGCTCGTGGCTGCGGAGCGCGGCCTTGGGAACCGGCTCCTGGAAGAGGCGCAGCACGGCCTGCACCAGCTCGCTGTGGGGCGGCAGCCGCTGCTCCATGTCGAACACCAGCAGGTGCGAGGAGACCTCGGACACCAGGAACCTGCCGGCCACCTCTGGGGACACGAGCGGGGTCAGCGGGGCCCCTCCGGGCACCAGGGGAGCTCTGAGGGTGGCAGGGCCACTGAGGCGGTGGCCAGGCAGGGAGAGACCAGCCCCTGTTCTGTCTCCCTGGGCCAAGCTCAGTTACCTGAAAATCCCTCTATGTGTCTGGGCCTTGTTTGTAACAATCTCCGCCCAGCAGGAAGGCTGGCAGGGCTGACAGGGCTACCTCAGCGGACATGCTGAAGATCAGAATCCTCCCCTGGGGGCACATGGCCTTGGGTCTAGCTCTGGGCACTGAGGAGGTGAGTCCAGGCCCAGGGAGGTAAGAGGCTGAATAGGACTCAGGATGGCCGCATCCCTGACAGCTGAATAGTTCGGCGTTACGCTACAGTGTTGTCCCGACACCTTTTCATCCACAATAACGCACTTTAATATTCACAGCGCTGGGAGGTGGGTCAGCTACAGTCACACCAGTGCTCCGGAGGAACAAACAGAGAAGCAAAAAGATGATTCTAAAACCATTTGCTCGGGCTTCCCTGGTGGCGCAGTGGTTGAGAGTCCGCCTGCCGATGCGGGGGACACGGGTTCGTGCCCCGGTCCAGGAGGATCCCACATGCCGCGGAGCGGCTGGGCCCGTGAGCCATGGCCGCTGAGCCTGCGTCCGGAGCCTGTGCTCCGCAACGGGAGAGGCCACAACAGTGAGAGGCCCGCATACCGCAAAAAGAAACAAACAAACAAACAAGAAAAACCATTTGCTCAAGGTCAGGCTACTGGTGGCAATGTGAAAACGGTACCCCGGAAGCCCTGACTCGGAAGCCCTGACTCTACGCCTTTCCCTGAGACTGTGCCAGGGTTCTCGCCACACCCACACGCTCCCATTGGCTCTGCTTTCTCTTCTCCATCCTCATCTTCTCTGATGCCTTAGCTTTGGCCCAGCTCCTCCTGGCCCCGAGGGGGGGGGCCTCAGTGCAGACAGAGACCAGGGGCCCGGGCCCAGCCTTCCTCACAGTCCATGGTCCCTCCTCATCGCCCTGTGGACCCTGCGCCCCCAGATCGCCTCCCCAGAGCAGCCCCCCACCCCCACCCCGCGAGGACCAGGCTGCAGCAGGGAGGGAGGGCCTCACCTCGGAAGTTCTGGCTGAACCTCTTCCCCCGGGAGCGGGCCCCGTGGCTGCGCTGCAGCAGGGCCACATACTGGGCCCTCACGTGGGCAGGGATGATCAGCCTCTCCACATCGGCCCCGTCCAGGACGGGAGCCTCGCTGAGGCGCAGCTGCCGCAGCAGGCTGCCCAGGACCCGCTCCTCGGTCAGGGCCGCCCCGGGGCCGGCCAGGGGCAGCGCCCAGAGCGCCCAGCAGAGCCAGAGGGGCCGCATGGTGCTGCTCGGGAGACGGAGGGGCAGAGCGGACGTGTCCCCGGACGAGGCTCCGGGAGGGTCCCAGCTGGGTGTGCTGAGGGCCAGGCTGGGCCAGCTTTATAGCCAGGCCTGGGCTGGGCCTGGGTGGTGGGAGGGAGGGAGCCCGGGAGGGAGGGAGGTCACACCCCTCGGACCTCCTGGGAGTTCAGCGGCCAGACAGGTCCCTGAGCCCCGAGGAGGGGGCTGTCTAGAAAGGGCACAAAGGGCTGTCTGGATGCCACACGGGCCTGGGGCCTCTGACCGCTGCTGTCTGGCAGCTCAATAATAATTTTAGTGCCTATTGAATTTGCCTGACCCCACCTCAGTCCTAGTATATGAAAAAGTGAGCCTATTCTGTGGAAACGAGTGTCCCATTAGCCGGCTGCTTAAATCTCTTTCCTGCAGGCCAGTCTGGGTCTAGGTTTGCTCACTGAGAGGAAGGAGGGAAAGTGTTCTGCACTCCTGCCTGTTCTGGTCCAGGCCCCGTTCAGGGCACTTTCACAGAAGCCCCTTGAGTCGCCTCCCTCCATTCTCCAGTCCCTGCGAGCCCCCTCCCACTCATCTCCACAGTCCCTCAGGTGACCCCGTCCTCCCCGTGACAGAAGGAAGCTAGACGCTATCAGGACAGGGAAGCTGGCAGCTCGGCTCTCTGCCAGTCCCAGGAGAAGCGATTTCTGCACATGTCTTTGCAACCACAGGACTGCAGTGAGGGAACCCTCAGGTGCAGCATCCTCCTGGAGAGCCAGCCCTCTGCACGGTGAGCCGGTCGCGGGCTCACAGCAGCAGCGCAGTCTGAGCCCAGGTCATGCCCGGATTCAGAACAACGGAGCTGCCCAGAGTCACGTGGGTGGGAGCCCCCAGTGCCTCCTCGAACACACATCTGCGGCTGGCTGGGCTCAAGTAGGGGGCCTGCTGCTCGCTGGCTATTTGGCCTGCTAACAAGTCCCCTAACTTCTCAGCGCCTCAGTTTCTCCTCTGAAGGAGGGGGCGATGACAGGTCTACTTCACGGGCCAGTGTGAAGATTGAGTGGATTACACGCGTAAGACGCTGGGTGCAGCGCCTGGTGTGGTGAGCACCCTAGAGGGTTTGCTCTGGTTACATCTGCCTGCTCTTGCAGTCTCGGGGACACCTTTCTAAAAATGACGATGACAAGAAGAGCAGTCATTTCCTGAGTGTCGCTCTGTGCCAGGCAGTGTTCTGGGCCCTGGACGTGTATTCATAACAGCCCTAGGAGGCAGGTGTCAGCATCTGCAGATCTTCCAGATGCGAAGTCAGAACACTGCACGGCGAAGGAACCTGCCTGCGCTCGCTCAGCAAGTCCCCGACGCCCCTCCTGGCACAGGGGATTTGAGTATGCGCAGGAGGAAGCCTTTCCCGAAAGGAGACAGCCTCACCTCCCCCTGTCCTGTCACGTGGGAGGTGAGCAATGACGGTGGAAGAGGACGGTGGTTGGGGGCCGAGGGGCCCAGTGCGCAGGGAGCACCCCTGAGCCCTTTCCCAGCAGGGGGCACTCTGGCCTCCTCTGTGGGTATGCTGTGTCACTGACAGGTCTCTCATGTCAACCCCCTGCCTCTGTTCTCCTCACATGTCCCAGGCAGAGGAAGAGAGGACCTTCTGGTGCTCGAGGGCGGAATTCCCCATGGATGAGAGCACAGATTGCACCATACGCCTATGTGCGTACATATATATAGATAGATAGATAGACGTATGCATATACCTGCGCGTGTGCATTTGCTTGGGTTTTAGTAGTAAGGTGGGGGGGGGCTTTGAATTCGAGGAAGGGGAGAAATAATAATAACGCTGATAATAATCATAATGGCTAATATTGTTTATGGGCTGCACACTGTTCTGAGGGCTTTATATACATTAACTCTTTATCCTCACAATTTGCCATGATTGTTCCCATTTTATAGATGAAGAAACTGAGGCATAAAACTGGGTACCTGACTTGCCCAAGGTCATACAGCTAGTAAGTGGCAGAGCGCGGGTTATTTGAAGGGAAGGAAACAAGGATTCTGTCAAACATGCTCACAGGACAAGGTAAGAGGAAATACAGAAATCCTGATAGTTGAACGGGGTGGGAAGGGTAATAGATGGGGGAGGGCTGGGAGCCTCTCAGGGGGCAACACAATCATGACCTTTACTGCTTCTCTGCTCCCCTTTCCTTCTCTTGCACCTCTGTTTCCTCAGCATTTGTGTAATTCACAAGGCAGAATTCAAATCCCATCTTGGAGTTCATATATCACGTTGTTCTGACACCCCCTGAAATATAAGGCGCCACCTCTGGGTCCGGCCTGAGGGGGCCCTCCTGCTCTCCCTGTGAAAAGTGTAGCCTTCTTCAAAAGGAGAGCTGTTGCCTTTCTTTGCAAGTGATTAGCAAGGAAAGGACTTACTTGATGCAAACATTTGGGCCTTAAGTCAGGCCAAAAGGTGCAGAAGTGTCACATTTACAGGAGACCCAGGACTTGTGGCCCTCAGTCCCTGGAAGTTGTTCCATAAATATGCAGTAGTCCACCACCCTCGCTGCTGGGTGAGAGGAAGAGATGTGGCTTATCACTGGCCAGGGTGGTGCCAAGGATATAACACCCAGGCTGCCCTTGCAAGCCGAGGCCCCCTCTCCAGGCCCCCAACATCTAGACCCCCCGGAGCTCCCCAGGGCTGGAAGCTCATGATGAGGGCTTGCGGGGCCCCTGTGCTGCAGCTCCCTGAGAGCCAGTGCGCCGAGGAGATGCCTTAGGGCTGAGGACCTCTGGGAGTCCCCCTGGTTAGAAGCCGCTTCTGCACCTGGGGTAACTGACCAGTTATACTGAAACTTAGTTTTTCAGATAAGAAAGTAAAGTGGAAGCACCCTCCTCTGCCGGATTCTCTGCCTTTCCCAGGTGTCTCACTGGGCTCCTGGGCTGGCCTCCCAGCACGGAGCCGACTCTAGACTGAGTCCTTCATGGGAACTGGAACTGACCAGGACCAGTCCTGCCTTCGTGGATGGGCTTCTGGGGTCCGGTGCTCAGGCAGCTCCTAGGGCCACTGGTGCCTGGGTAGATGGTCCACGGTTTGGAAACTGAGAATCCTTCCCAGTCTCCCTTAAGGCGCGAGAGCCTGGGAGCATTTGTCCAGCAAGGTGCCCCATCCCTGGCCTTTTCCTGGCTACTTTGTAGAATCAGAGGGCTTAAGGCTGAAGTGGACCACCCCATCCATTCTCTTGCCCCCTGGTTTTTAGAGCTAAGAAAACTGAGGCCCAGAGAGGTGACAGCATCTCCAAGCTCACACAGGTAATGATGGATGCCTGCATAAAGCCAGGTGTTCCGATTCCCAGCCCCAAATCTTTCCATACCTTCAAACTCTTTCCAGCACATGGTCCTGCAGGACCCCCTGAAGCTGGCTGGGGGCATCCATAAGCCCCAGGCAAGCTGGGGACTCAGTCAAGCCAGGGTCGAGTCTGGGCTGGGCAGGGGAGGCAGGGGAGGCAGACAGACAGAGGGCAAGTCCCCCAGACTCCTGAGGCTTTCTGGACACAGCCTCCTGGTCCTGCAATGTGGATTCCAGGCGGACTGAAGAGTTTTGTTGGGGAAATAAAATAATCGAGCAATTAGCTAGTGGTGAATGTGGATTGGGAGCCGTTTTTCAAGGGACCTATTAGTTGCAGGGAGGAAGGGCAGCTGCCCTTTGTCATGCAGAGCTGGGAACCAGGCCTCCCCTCCGACTGTGGATCTGGGGGGAGAGTCTGGTCAGGCAGTCTGTGGGGTCAGGTTGGGCTTGAAAAGTGGAAAAATTGTAAAATAGCTTCCACTGACCTTGTGGGAGGGGAGACTACTTACAAAGCTGTCTGATTTCTAAGGTAGAAGGAGTGCATACTGTTTACGAACCTGTGTCGTTAGGGGTTTGAAAAGTTTGTGAAGACTTTTTCCCTTCCTCTCAATGCTCTAAGTGTAATCGTGTGAATTCTGTACAAGCATGCAATTACTCCGCCTCCCATCTGTTTGGTTGGCATGTTGTTGGCATGCACGTGCGTTAGGACTGGGGACATTTACGACCAGTCTCCTCCCCGCCCCCGGTGGCCTTTAGATAACCTAGACTGGCAGCCTTCCTCCGTCTTCCCCAGACCAGAGTCCACGGCTCCTGCAGCCACTTCCCCTGACCTGGCGTCACCCGGCCCGGCCACCCAGCACAGCTTGGCCATCATGGAGCCACAAAGCCCGCAGCCCCTGAGTGTCAGGGGTGGCGTCCCCATGCCTCCCCTCCCTTCAGCCCCAGACAGCTTCTCTACAACCCCTGTTCGGGCACCTCCCACCTTCCGCCAGGTCTGGGTGTTTTTCCACAGGAGACTCTTGGGGGCAAATCATCTGAGGAGCTGGTGTAACTCTGGATTCCTGGACCCCAGCCCAGACCTCCTTAAGGGCTTGGATGGGGGTTCGGGGCCAGGAATCTGAATGTTAGAGCTTCTGCGCGTGCACATGAGGGTGCAGCAGAGCAGGGTTGGGTGGCAGTGCGATAGCAGTCCTGTGGGAGAAAAGCATCCCATCCTACCATTAAGGAGAACTGTAACCCAGCCCTTTCCAGAGGGTTCCTCAGCTTCCTGATTGCCTGTGATGAGAGGAAATAAAGTGACCAGAAAAAAAAGGGAAAAGAATTTTTTCCCTGAGGTCTTTTCTGGGCTTTCCCTGAACATTTGAGAGTCAGAGCAGGCAATCAGAAAGGTTTGTTTTTTTCTCCCTCTGGTTAAAAGCCCTTTTGTGTCTTTCCCCACAGCTTCAGTACTTCTGAATATTTTCACATTCAAGGACCGTTACACAGGACACAGGAGCCCAGGGTGCTGATTCTGAACCGTGCCTCTTTGCCCAGGTGACGCCTAACTTGTCACTCTCGTGGCCACACGGAGCACAGACAGAGGTTCCTCCCCCGAGGCCCAGCCCGCTTTCCCACCCCCGCGTCCTGCCCCTCACATCACCCTCCACTCAGCATTCAGGCCTCTCACAGAACACCCCCTGGAAGGTCATCTAGTGGCTCATTCTTCATCTCTCTTTTATCTTTGAAATGTTCTCATCTGGCAAGTCTCAGCATAAATTTCACTTCCTTTATGAAAACCCTTCCTAATGTTCTGAGCACCCCCATCTCTCCCTGCCCAGTTCATCACTATGTTCTCTGGATACCCTTGGTCTCTCGTGAAAACAGGGGGATGACACTCCCTGTGACATTCTGGAAAGAGATGCTGGGGTGCAGCTCTCCCGACAGAGCACGTGCTCAGCGAGGGACGGACACCCTCTAGGTGTAATCATGTCTAACATGGTGCCCGGCAGATAGTTGGTGCTCGAACTGCACTTGCTGAAAAAAGAGAGAGGCAGGGGGTGGGCAGCAGGGGAAAAAGAGGAGAGTAGATGAGTGGAAATTAGACACATGAGACCTTACTCCAGATTAAGGCCACTATTGATTCAGGAATCTAATAGCCAACACATACAACGTTAAAGTTGACAAACTTGGCAGATGGACAGACAACGAGAAGCGTCTCCTGTGCTCACCTCTAACCTTTGCTCTGCTTCCCCAAAGCAACACTAAATCTTGTATGAGCTCCCAGAACGTCTGGACCTGCACAAGCCCAGGTGTGTGACAGCATCCGTGTGGTAACATGTTCTCCTGTTTTCACCTGACAACACATCCTCTGCCGCCTCCCTGCCCTTGGAGACACAGCCAGGAGTCATCAGGGCCGGAGCTGGGTCCTGGTTCTCCTGCTCTCACGTGATTCCCTTGGCCTTTTCTTTATTTTTTTTTCAGTGTGGCAAGATTTGCTTTTATAAACTAACTTGGCCAGATTAAGAGACTGAACAATACTTACACTTCTGAACTTCAAGGATCTAAATCTTGTCACATACTCCCCACCCAAATCGCCACCATCTTTTAAGATAATATGACATGAATAAGTAGGTCAAAACGCTTTTGAAAAAATTTTTTTTCTTAATTTCTATTTATTCATTTATGCAAAGACAGTATTGACATAGGTAATAGGAACACACTTTTAAGTTTAATTTTCCATTTTGAAAGGTTCAGAATTTTGTCTCTTCTTTCTACCTTTTTAAATACTTCGGTCCAACAAAATAGCACACAAATAAAAAGTTTATTCCCTTACTTTTCTTAAGGTCATATTGGGATAATTAGAATTGGCTCTTTAGAATTTAGGTATCATTTATAGTAAACTGGAGATTTAATCATAGAATAATACATGTAAAATGTTATAGCACACACACACAAAAGTACAGAGAATTTTAAAAAGAACAAATTTCAGGGCACTTTCAAATTCTGAGGCATAAGAAAGCACTCTTGGGGATCCTTAAGTTAAAAGACTCTTCCCTTCAGATTCAGAATGAAGATTGTTAGGAATTGTAAGACAATGGGCACTGATGATATGACCGATGGAAGATTCATTAGGCTAGGGAAAAATGGAGTTTCCATGTTTTAGTGAAGGGGCTGGCCAATGAAAGAAAACCCAGGAAGCCACTCTAAACTCATGTCCATGGCAGGTCAAATGATGCTGATACAAGTGTTTCCCTTAGAAAGGTATTATCCCATTGCTACCTTTCCAAGGCTTAGCCCTCAAATTGTTTATACTGATACTTCTCTTCTTCACATCACCTGTTCTAGGAGCAAACCTCCTGGAAGAATGGTGCTACAGACTGGAAAAGCAAGACTGTGGGTATAGCAAAGGGGCTCTGGATCTCTAGTTATTTGTCACGGTTTACACTGTCTAACGAGGAATCTAGCTGATCTAAAAATGGACTGTTAACTCTAAATCTAGTATATTTTGGGGATATGCTTATTGCTAAACAACTTTTTTGGTTTAGAAATTTCAAAACTTCCTTGACTCTCCTGGACATATATTACTTTAAAAAAGGAAATATAATAGGCTAAAAAATAAAAATCTATCTGTTCTTTAACAAATAACCAATATTTTAATGTTTTTATAGAAACAATTCCTTTCAGGTGCTCTGAGTAACTTTTAAGTGACATTAAAAAAAGTTTCAGGGCTTGCCTGGTGACACAGTGGTTAAGAATCCACCTACCAATGTAGGAGAAACGGGTTCGAGCCCTGGTCCGGGAAGATCCCACCTGCCGCGGAGCAGCTAAGCCCGTGCGCCACAACTACTGAGGCTGTGAGCCACAGCTACTGAAGTCTATGTGCCTAGAGCCCGTGTTCCGCAACAAGAAGCCACCACAATGAGAAGCCCGTGCACTGCAACAAAAAGGAGCCTCTGCTCACCTCAACTAGAGAAAGCCCGTGCACAGCAACGAAGACCCAACACAGCCAAAAGTAAATAAATTTAAAGAAAACAAAAAAAAGTTTCAGCCTTCTTTAATACCAATATTTTGCACAATTTAAGATATAGCCATTGAGTTTAGCATTTCAAGGGAAAAAAAGGAAAGAGAAAAAGGAGAATGGTAACTTATCGAGAAGCTTATGTACTTAATAAAGTTTAGTTTGTTTTGGAGTCTTTAAAAAAAATTAGGCCCAGAATTTAATCATCCTAATTACCATCCCAATCGGATATCTCTATGTGTGGATTCTAGATAAGAGAAAATATTTTGAACTAATAAATGTAAGACCCACTGATTGGACTGTTTGTTTGGAATCTGTTTTACTGGGTTTAGATAAGGAAAACTTCAATAAAGCTAACTATATACTGAGTTCCACTGATTAAAAATGCAGTTTTAAAAACTCTGCTTTCGGGCTTCCCTGGTGGTGCAGTGGTTGAGAATCTGCCTGCTTATGCAGGGGACACGGGTTCGAGCCCTGGTCTGGGAGGATCCCACTTGCCACGGAGCAACTGGGCCCGTGAGCCACAACTACTGAGCCTGCGCGTCTGGAGCCTGTGCTCCGCAACGGGAGAGGCCGCCATAGTGAGAGGCCCGCGTACTGCGATGAAGAGTGGCCCCCGCTTGCCGCAACTAGAGAAAGCCCTCGCGCAGAAACGAAGACCCAACACAGCCAAAAATAAATTAATTAATTAATAAACTCCTACCCACAACATCTTCTTTAAAAAAAAAAAAAACAACTCTGCTTTTGTGGTAAATTTCTGGACAAATCATCAAAGCACAACATCATAGATATTGTACTCTTCACAGGTACTTGTTGCAGAAGTGAAATGCTTGTATTTAAACTATCAAAATTCTGACCTTTCAAAACAGGTTTTCTAAAACAATTTTTTTTGCAAATCAGCATTTGCTTTTAAACTCTTAAAATGTCAATTTAAAAAAATCCTTACAGATAAATCTTAAAGTTATTCCTTTCAGTCTCAATTAGTTTTTTACTTTTAACTATATATTGAACACAGAATCAGTTTCTAAGTACACGTCTAATGAAAAACAGTTTCACTGTAAAATAAAACTAGGCAATCTATTATAACTGGTATAGAAAAGTCTGAGTGTGATTTATCAAAATTCAGAATTAAATTTCTATAATAGTTGAAACACTTTCAGTCTCTTCTTACTATTCAAAACCTGCAACTTCCTATGAGACTAGAAAGTCAGCAGAGAAGATCAAACAGACTTAAGCACTGCCCAACTTCTTCTAAAGTGATGAACTCGGGCTTCCCTGGTGGTGCAGTGGTTGGGAGTCCGCCTGCCGATGCAGGGGACACGGGTTTGTGCCCTGGTCCGGGAGGATCCCGCATGCCGCGGAGCGGCTGGGCCCGTGAGCCATGGCCGCTGAGCCTGCACGTCCGGAGCCTGTGCTCCGCAACGGGAGAGGCCACGACAGTGAGAGGCCCGCGTACCCGCAAAAAATAAATGAGTAAGTAAGTAAGTAAATAAATAAATAAAGTGATGAACTCTTAACCTTGAAGTAGTCATCTTGAGTAACAAGGGAGTTTCTCAATCTGTTCTCTGGATTAACTAGACACGATTCCACCGTCTGTATGCTTCAGCCCACAGATTTCTTTTGTGGGCCATTTCCAGAGGATGGAGTAGCTTCATGAATTGAGCATTCACTTGTCAAAACTTCAGCTCCTGGATCAACTTCATTACAGTGGTAGTTAACAGCTGTATAATCCAGAGGAATAACGTGAGTCCTTTGTTCCCCAGTAGGCCACTGAGGTGGCATCTGATAACTATAAACCCACAGCTGATATCCGGTCATAACCTGCACTGGTGAATGTGGATAAGGACGATAAGCCTGAACATACTGATTCATCGTGGTTGGAGGCTGCATGTAAGTTTCAGTGTTGGGATTACTCCAGTGTCTGGATTACACTGAAACTGTGGTAGAGGAGGAGGATTAAAAACCAAAGGACGGGGCTTCCCTGGTGGCGCAGTGGTTGGGAGTCCGCCTGCCGATGCAGGGGATGCGGGTTCATTCCCTGCTCCGGGGGGATCCCATGTGCCGCGGAGCGGCTGGGCCCATGAGCCATGGCCACTGGGCCTGTGCCTCCGGAGCCTGTGCTCCGCAAAAAAAACCCCAAAGGACGTGGCTGTACATGATAAGCACTTAAATTTTGTTTCCTGATTGCAGGGCCCAGTTTCAGCTTCTTACCATGGAAATTTATCTGTGATTCTACTGTCTTCTGCACATCCATGTCATTATAAAATGAAACAAGTCCATAGCCTTTGGACACACCAGTTCAGTCCGTGATTATCTTCACTTCTTTTACTGAACCATACGTAGCAAAGAAACTTGTAATTTCGGTTTCATCCATCCTAACATCAATTCCACCACCACCAAAAAACAAAGGTATTTGGCATGATTTTGCCTTCTGGTAAAACATAGCCTTGGCTGGTCGTAGTTGATGAAGGCTGGGTGCTGGCCTCTCTGGAGGCGGTTGAGTTTGGAGTCTCAGGATTTGCAGCCTCAGGATGGCGGCAGCCAGGGTTCCCGCAGAGGGGTTTAGGAGGGGCAGGGGCTGCTGTTAGGCCTGCTCGTGCCCGCCGCCCGGCTTGACAGGGCGCAGGCGGACGAGCGGGGACAGTCAGAGACGGGTGGCGAGGCCGAGGGGCACAGGCGGACTTCCTTGGCCTTTTCCTTAGGATCACCTGTTCTAGATGGAAAATTCTTTAAGGCCTGGATCAAATCATATTTCCTAGACTGTCAGTACTAAGTTCATCCTAGTGGAGCCAGAGTTCTAACCAGTCCGGGGGAGAGTGTTAATGGAGGGCGGTGGTATTGATATTTGACATCATATTGATATTTGCTATGATAATCATTATTATGGTACTGATATCATTATCCTATTCTCTACCTGATTCTCTACCTCTCATACCTGATAAAGCAGGGAGGAAGCATTTGCACATTCTGACGGGTAATTGGAAAGGTGGCCTGAGTAAACAAAATACATAATAACGAGTGTGGAGTCATTTGGGAATCCCTGGGATTAGCTCTGTCCTGCTGAGCCAGATCCTTTTCCCAGATACTTCAGCATTTTGTTAATAGCTCAGCACTGCAACTATCATGGAAAGGAAACGAGCTTTGCCATCCACTCTGGTGAGAAGCTACTGGCGTGTTTTACCCGCTTCCTGCATGTTCATTAGGGAATGTGACACTCCAGCCACCAAGCAGCCCCGACACCTCCTGGAAACACTTTTTGCTTCCTCTGCAATGCAGCTCTAAGCTGTCCTTTGAGCATTTGGCCTGCCGCTTGCTCTTGGAGCTCTGAGAGTTTCCTGGTGGGAGCTGATGAGTTTTCTGAAGAGCCGTGTGTGTGTGTGTGTGTGTGTGTGTGTGTGTGTGTGTGTGCGTGTGTGTGTGTGTGTGTGTGTTCAAGGATGTATCTATGGTACTAAATCAAATAGCAAAGAAAGATTTATAATGAAAAGTAATAGTCTCCCACTCCATCCTTCCCCACTCTTCAAACGTCACTTCTGACAGTTTACCTCCCAAACCATAAACAGTATGCTTGATTTCTTACCTTAGACGTATCTGTTGACTCCCTGCTACGAAAAACAAGGGTCTAGCTCTTTTCCCCCTCATTCTGGATTCCATCCTCCTCTCAAATTTTTAATAAACGCATTGGTAATTTTAGTTATTTTCATCACTTTTGCAAATTTAAACAATATACGAAAACCTCTATTTCTCGCTCCCTGAGCTGCAGACAGTGTCTTATTTTTGCATCATGTAAAACTAGACTATGAAGCGACCGTGTCTTGCACCTCCTCACCCAGCCTGGTCTCCCAACCCTGTACTAGCTACACCTTGGCATTTGCAATGTCAAGATTGGTAACCTTAACATTCTGTTCAGTCCTTTGTTTATAAGTTGATTTTAAATGCTGAAAACAAGTAAGTGACATTTATGTGACCATTATTATGTAAATATTCTTTATTGTAGAGCCAAAAAAAAAAAAGCTATGGGTCCAAAATAAACCCTGGGCCACTCATTCTAAGCGAAGTAAGTTAGAAAGAGAAGGACAAATACCATATGATATCACTTATATGTGGAATCTAAAATATGACACAAATGAACTTATCTATGAAACAGACTCACAGACATAGAGAACAGACTTGTGGTTGCCAAGGGGGAGGGGGTGTGGGAGAGGGTTGGACTGGGAGTTTAAGATTAGCAGAGGCAAACTATTATATATAGAATGGATAAACAACAAGGTCCTACTGTATAGCACAGGAAACTATATTCAATATCCTGTGATAAACCATAATAGAAAAGAATATGAAAAGAATATATATATGTATATGTATAAATGAATCACTTTGCTGTATACCTGAAACTACCACAATATTGGAAATCAACTATATATTCAACTAAAAATCATTCTGAGAATACTAATTATAATTTTTGAGCATTTTATGTTCCCAAATAATATTTGTTTGCTCTAGAGTCAGTCCTTCAAAGGGGACCAACCTAAGGAATCACCTATTACTTTGGAGAAAGTAGGGCTGTGGGTCTTCACTACCAAAATTTGTTCTTTGGCAAAGACCTGAGGCCATGTCTCCTCATTGTGAATTTAGGTCAGCGTGCTTCTTGTACGAGGATGCATGCATTTCAGCCTCGTCTTCAGTGAGAGGCTGACCAGTGCTCTGTGAGCAAAAGAGACATCCCTGGACATCACCCAAGTCCCTTGTCCAAGGGCAGCTTCTAGGCTCCCCCAGGGGCACTAACCACAGAACTGTGCAGCCCCTTGACTCTTTCCTGAGGAAGATTTCTCTAAGAAAAGGGTTCCCCTCCCCAACTTTCCCCAGAGCCTGGAGAAGCCTCTGAGATGGACAAACTGAAGGACTGGGATGTAGGAGCCCAACACTTTGCCCAAAATCCTGCAGAAGGAAAGCAACCGGTGTGCCCCACAGAAGCCTGAAGAGGCAGTGAGATTGCGAATGGGACTCGGGGCTGAAGTTGACATGCTGTTTGCAAAAGAGCACAGCACAGCCCTTGCCCCTTAACCTGCTCGCGACCACTTACAGCGGGCAGCCTCTCAGAGGAAGATGTTGCTATCACCCTATGTTAACACGGCCTGTTACTGGGTGTCTATAAACAGAATAATACTTTTTTTTTTTTTAAAGCCTTCAGAGTCCTTGCAAGAAGGAAGGCTCCAGCTGGAGTGGATGGGATGACCTCTGCCAGGCGGTCTGGCTACAGGACCCTAAGGCCAAAGCCCTAAGGCGGGTCTCTCAGTCCTGAGGACTTGTTTGCCTCGTCCTGGAATGAGAAGCCATCTCCCTCTGAGGGAGGCCAGAGGAGGGAGGCTGAGGGAGGCTGAGCCCTTGCCACCCCTTTGGGCCCATCTAGGAGAATGCCAGGAAGGAGAAAATGGGGAAGGGTGGAGGGAGGAGTTTCACAAAGGATGCAGCAGAGATGGGCCCTTGCTTCTGTGGTACCCTATTCCTTCCTCTGCCTTCACCACATCACTGTGGCCGCTTCTTAATTTGTTAACAGTGGGAGGGAAGTTTAGAACTTCCTGGAATCCAGCCTCAGCCGATGTGAAACGTGTCCAGCCAGACCCCAGAGGTCTTGGCAAATCAGCTTCCTGCCTCCCAGAGGCTGAAGCCGTCAAGAGGACAGAGTCCCCTTTGGGAAAAGCATTTATGAGTAGGGCAGGAAGGTCAACCCTGGAACCCCCAATGGTGCCACCTTTGCTCCGAAGGAGCGAGACAGAGCAGACCCTGTGGCTCCGAGGTCCCCGTCCAAAGGCTCAGCGCCCATCGCTTACATCTACCTGGGTCTCCTTGCCATCACATACACTCCATTTCTACCCTCACAACCATGGGGGCCTTTGGGAAGGAAAACTGAGGCCAAAACACACAAACTAATATCACCCAAGGCCATGAGCCTGAATGTCAGGGACACCACTGGGATTTGAACGCAGGCCCCCTGACCAGGGTAGGCCGTGCCCACAGCACCTTGATCTCGTGGGTAAACAATCTCTTCATCTCAGTAGGTGGGCCACTTCTGGTCAGCCAGCTCATCCCATCTGCAGTTCGTTCATTCAATCAGCATTCACTGAGCACCTATCAATCACCAGACACCTCAGGGCTGGGGAGACAAAGACAGGGTCCCAGCAGTAGAAAGTCCACTCTTAGTAAACAGACAGCTGCACGGGGTGATAAGTGTGGCTGGGCTGACGTGAGGCAAATGTGGATTCTCCCTAGCTTCCCAGTGAGCAGTCGATGTCAGATTTCCCTTCCTCTGGGGTTTGGGACACTTCCACGCTGACTGGCAGAGGTAGCCCTGCCACCCACTGAGCTTTGGGGTTGGAAAAGGCCCTGGCACAGTGACTCACGGCTGTGATTCCTTATGACCTGTCTGTGCCACAGCCTTGACTACAAAGCAAGTGTCATTCTTGACACCCCAAGGACACTGGCCAGGCTGCCTGTAGGCCCGTTAATGTGACCAGGCTTGGCAACAGTGTCCATGAACTGGTGCTCAAGGCACCTGAAGAAATAAGACAGGGCCTAAAAGAAAGAAGGGTGATGAGTCAGGGAATGCGTGGCTGAGGCCCAAATCAGGGGTGCTGGCTTCTTCGTGCAGCAGGAACCCTTCCCTTCTTCTGAGTGGCCCCAGCGCCTGCTCCCAGACTGAGCCCAGCTCTACCTTGTCACAAGTCAGGTGGCCTGGAGCTGCGCTCTGTGCCTTAGTTTCCACATCTACTGAATAAGGAGGATGACAATAGAGCCTCCATTGTAGGGTTATTTGAATTAGTATTTGTTAAGCACTTAAACAGTTCCCAGGACATGGAAAACACTATGGAAGGGCTTTTTAAAAAAAATAAAAGAAGGGATCCAAGAGGCAGTGGCCCCGTTACCTTCACCCAGGATCCCGTCCATGGATCATGGAGAAGTCAAAAGAGGACAGGCTTACTCAACAGGAAGGTAGCACTGTTGGTGGAATGTAAATTGGTGCAGCCACTGTAGAAAACAGTATAGAGTTTCCTCAAAAAACAAAAATAGAGCTACCGTATGGTCCTGAAATCCCACTCCTGGGTATATATCCAGAGAAAACTATAATTCGAAAAGATACATGCACCCCAATATTCATAGCAGCACTATTCACAATAGCCAAGACATGGAAGCAACCTAACTGTCCATCAACAGATGAATGGATAAAGAAGATGTGGTATATATATATACACTGTGTATATGTATATATAATATTCCATTGTGTATATATATACACAATGGAATATCACTCAGCCATGAAAAAGAATGAAATAATGCCATTTGCAGCAACATGGAAAAACCTAGAGATTATCATACTAAGTGAAGGAAGAGAAAGATAAATACCATATGATATCACTTACATGTGGAATCTAAAAAATGATACAAATGAACTTATTTACAAAACAGAAACAGACTCACAGACATAGAAAATAAACTTATGGTTACCAAAGGGGAAAGGTGGGAGGATAAATTAGGAGTTTGTAATTAGCAGATACAAACTACTATATACAAAATAGATAAACAACAAGGACCTACTGAATAGCACAGGGAACTATATTCAATATCTTGTAATAAACTATAATGGAGAAGAATCTGAAAAAGAATATATATCTGAATCACTTTGCTGTATACCTGAAACTAACACAGCATTGTAAATCAACTAACTTCAATAAACAAAACCAAAACCAAAAAACAGGAAGGTAGCATTATTCGGGCACCAAATTAGTAAAGAATTCTTTTGAGAAGTTAATAGTCAATGTTGCAGAGAGAGCAGTGAGAAGGTGCCAGGTGCATTTACAGGTGCCACCTTTGCAGCAGTAATTTGGTCATATGTATCAAGGGCCTTAAAAATATTCATAAACTTGCCCCAGTAAGTCTCCTTTTAAATGAATCTGTCCCACAGAGATAATTTGAGATTTAGACAACAGTTGAAACACAAAGATTTTCTACAGCATTTCATACAATTACCAAAAAAATTAAGAAAATGCCCAACAAAAGAAAGATAAATACACAAAATAAATTGTTAAATAGTCATTAAAAACCATATTCAGAAGAATTTTAAATGGCATAAAGAAAGCTCACACTATGCAATGTCAGTTAAAAAGGAATATGTATCATCATTAAAATGTATGATTTCATGCTGGAAAGGGTGTGGAGAAAAGGGAACCCTCCTACACTGTTGATGGGAATGTAAATTGGTGGAGCCACTATAGAAAACAGTATGGAGGGTCCTTAAAAAACTAAAAATAGAGTTATCATATGAGCCAGCAATCCCCCTTCTGGGCATATATCCAGACAAAACTATAATTTGAAAAGACGCATGTGCCCCGATGTTGATAGTAGCACTATTTAAAATAGCCAAGATGTGGAAACAACCTAAATGTCCAACAACAGATGAATGGATAAAGGAGATGTGGTACATATATACAGTGGAATATTACTCAGCCATAAAAAAGAATGAAATAATGCCATTATCATACTAAGTGAAGTAAGTCAGACAGAGAAAGACAAATACCATATGATATCACTTGTATGTAGAATCTAAAAGATAACACAAATGAACTTATCTACGAAACAGAAACATACTCACAGACATAGAGAACAGACTTGTGGTTGCCAAGGGGGAGGGGGTACAGGAGAGGGTTGGGTTAGGAGTTTGGGACTAGCAGATGCAAACTATTATTTATAGAATGGATAAACAATAAGGTCCTACTGTATAGCACAGGGAACTATATTCAATATCCTGTAATAAACCACAATGGAAAAGAATATGAAAAAAATAAAATGTATGATTTCAGTCAACGCACACAGAAGAAAAAAAAAAAAAGAAATTTACCAATGTGTTAACAATGATTACTACTGAGTTGAAGAAATCTGGGTGATTTTTAGTATCATCTTTATATTTCTTCTGTATTTTCCAGAATTTCTGAAGGCCTTTTTTAGTAACCAGAAAAATGAGATTTTTGTTTTGTTTTGCTTTGCTTTGGTTTTAATGCACAATCTCTGTAGTTAAAACAGATAAATTCTGACAATAACCTGCCTGCTTAGGAGCTTGGGCAAGTTATTTAAGCACTCTTGATAACTCGGTTTGATCCACCACAAAATGGGGGAAAGAATACCTACTTCATGAAGACTGGAGGATGAGAAAATGAAGTAAAGCCAGCACCTGACGGTTCCGTCCACCACACCTTAGGCCAGAGAAGATGCCGTTGGGGAAGAGTCCCATCCTCCCTTGGGATGTCAGAAGAGACCTTCTGAGAGTTTATAGACTGGCTTTGCTGCCCTTACAATTTTGAAAAACATTCAGAAGGAAGTGCTTCTTGGCTGCATAAGCTGTATCCATTAACCCACACAAAGAAATTTCCTTCCAAGCATTCAATTGAAAGAGCGTTCGTAAAACGGTCTTGCAGACAAAAGTTGTCAAGAGCTGTTCAAGGGTTGGGGATTGTTGTTGGTAAGAATTGTGTGACACATTGGAATATTTTTCAGCCACAAAAAAGAAAATCCTGCCATTTTAATAAGTGGGATGGAGCTGAAGGACATTATGCTAAGCAAAATAAGCAAGACACAGAAAGAGAAATACCACATTATCTCACTTTATGTGGAATTTAAAGAACAGTCAAACTCCTAGAATCAGAGAGAAGGATGGTGGTTGCCGGGATGGGGGGAGGGGGAAGTGGGGTGATGTTGGTCAAAAGTACAGCGTTTCAGTTATGCAAGATGAATAGGTTCTGGAGACCTAATGTACTGCATGGTGACTATAGCTAATAATACTGTATTGTATAACTGATATTTGCTAAGAGGATGTAGCTTAAATCTTCTCAACACACACACATACAAATGGTAAGTACAGAGACGTGATAGATACATTAATTAGCTGGATTGTGGTGATCATTTCACAATATATAAGTACATCAAAACATCAAGTTGGGGCTTTCCTGGTGGCGCAGTGGTTGAGAGTCCGCCTGCCATTGCGGGGGACGCGGGTTCGTGCCCCAGTCTGGGAGGATCCCACATGCCATGGAGCGGCTGGGCCCGTGAGCCACGGCCGCTGAGCCTGCACGTCCGGAGCCTGTGCTCTGCAACGGGAGAGGCCACAACAGTGAGAGGCCCGCGTACCGAAAAAAAACAAACGAAAAAAACAACTGCCCAAATCAATGCACTGAATCCCACACGCAAGCACGCACCAAAGAGAACTTTCCTCATCTCCCATGTACGTAAGTCAGGATAGTGGTTACCTTGGAGGGGTGGTGACCAGAGGAGGCATAAAAGGGGCTTCGGGACGCTGGTGATATTGATTCTCAATCTGGATGCTGGTTACACAGTTCATTTGTAAAAAATTCACATTGTACTGCATGGTGTATTCACTGTTCTGTATGTATGTATGTATGTTATATTCAATAATATGTTTATTTTAAGACCCCATTAATGAAAAGGCAAGCCGAAAGTAGGAGGAGATATTTGCAACACAGAAAAAGTATGCCGGTACGTATATCACTTAGCTCTTTGCCAGCATGTTAAATTAAGGGCTTTTCCTTCTAAGATCTCTTCATCCTTCTCTAACTATGCATTTTTATGTGTTTCTATAGATATGTGTGATTTGAAAATAAATTATTCTTTGTGCTTATTGAACAGATTTTCCCTCATTACAAACTTTTAAATGCAGATGAGTGGAAATTCTGCTCTTTCTCTGGGGAAATTTTTCAAATAATTTTGTTATGTTGTTCTTGGTTTCTTTCTTCCTCTAGTTAAAAGATTTGATCTATTTCTTTTTAAAGCTCTTTACCCGATCTTCTCAGTTTCTCTCCCTCCCTACAGCATCACAAAGCGCTAGGAAGTCAGGAGGAGACACACGCTGTCAGCACGCCCCACCTTGATTTGACGGAAGGAGAAACTGAGACCTTCAGTCCAGCTACCTGATCAGGAGGCTGTGGATACAAGGAAGAGAGGGAGAAAACCTGGGTTCCTAACAGTCAAGTGCAGCCCCTTGCAAGGTCACAACCACCTTCTAATATCAGTACTTTTATAAAAGCGCATTTAGGACAAGTAAGCAAGTGACACTAAATCACGGCAGGTCACGCCCCCCGCAGACAGCCCGACAGCGCCCATTCAGCCAGGCGCTCATCAGAGCATCTTTACCGAGCCCACGGCAGTGACCCAGACGGCCAGGTCTGCATCTTGTGAAGCTCCCATTCCAAGGAGAGGAGACAGACAGTAAACAAGCCACCAAAGAAGCCAGATAATGTGAAGGAAGTAAACAGGGTGCTGAAAGAGAGAGGGACTGGGGAGGCCTCACCAAGGAGGCAACATCTGGAATAGAATGAACCAGCGCCAAGGGAGCAGGGAAGATGGTTCCAGGCAGAGGGCAACATGAGTGTGGGGCTGGGAAAGGACTTGGCTTGTTCCGGGATTAGGAAGCGGCCCGCGTGGCCAGAGCACAGAGGCCGAGGGGCAGAAGCTGGAGGAGGGCATCCCAGCCATGGGAAGCCTCTGACTGAGAGCCATGGGAAGCCACTGAGGAGTCTTAAACAAAAAACGGACGTGATCTGATTTGCATTTTAAAAGATAATTCTCATGGATAAACAAAGTGTGGTACACACATACAATGGGATATTATTCAGCCTTGAAAAAGGTAGACATTCTGACACATGCTACAACCTTGAGGATATTACGCCAAGTAAAATAAGCTGGTCACAAAAGGACCAACACTGTGTGATTCCACTTATGCAACGTACCTAGAGTCATCAAGTTAATAAAGACAGAAAGTAGGATGGTGGTTGCCAGGGGCTGGAAGCAGGGGGGATGGGGAGTTACCGTTCAAAGCGTTCAGAGTTTCAGTTTGGGAAGATGAAAAAGTTCTGGAGGCGGACTGTGGTGACAGTCGCACAACAATGTGTATGTAATTAATGCCAGTGAAGTGTACACTTAAAAATACTTAAAATAGTAAATTGTATGTTATGTATATTTTACCACAATAAAAGAAAAACATTTTAAAGGTAATTCTACGTGTAGAGGATGAACAGCAGTGTTGGGGCTTCAGAGATGAAGCTGAGAGATCTTCGAAGACTAAAGTGCTGAGGGCAGCCTGTCGGAGGGTTGGAGGCCTGACTAGGCAGTGGCCATGGGGGTGAGAGGAGCGGGCAGATGTGCCGTCCAGGTCATTCCGGACTTGGCCACGGACTGGACTGGGGAGAAGGGGAGGGAGAGGTCAGTATGTCTGTGAGCTAACAACAAATGACAATAACAGAATACGAAATGCAGTAACAAGAAAGCATTCCCAAATAAGTTGTGCTAGCGTAGGATTTCATGTTTTCATTTTCAGAATTGTCTTTAACATTGTTGTATTAAAAAACGATGTATCTGGGCTTCCCTGGTGGCGCAGTGGTTGGGAGTCCGCCTGCCCATGCAGGGGACGCGGCTTCGTGCCCCGGTCCGGGAAGATCCCACATGCCGCGGAGCGGCTGGGCCCGTGAGCCATGGCCGCTGAGCCTGTGCGTCCGGAGCCTGTGCTCCGCGACGGGAGAGGCCACAACAGTGAGAAGCCCGCGTACCGCAAAAAAAACAAACAAAACAAAAAACGATGTATCTTTTTTCCAACAAGATTTTAAAACCCACACTTAAGGCCATTTACAGTCTCCAAACCCGGCCTGTCTCAGCACGTAGGACACTGCATCAGACCCCCGTCCATAGGGTCGTGTTCCAGGGGGGTCTGCTTCAGGAGCTCAGCATCCTCCTGACTCCCGGCTTTTGTCTGACAGCAGAGGGGAGCAAGTGCAGTCCCAACACTAGAAAACACGAGGCACCGAGACGGCTGCTTTAGGGAAATGATCTCGTTGAATCCTGGAGACAGCTGGGCATCCTCAAAGCTGTGTGCCCTGGGGCTGGGCATTTCCTATTTGCAAGCGTTAGTTTCCTGTCTGTAAAACAAGGATAACAATATCCTTTGAAGGGTTGCGGTGAGGAGCAAATTAAAGTATTTGAACAGTGTTTTCAACTCAGATTGTCTCTTTCTTTGGCAAGGCCTGGGAGGGTCTGCTGGAGGTTATGGGGGCAAAGAACAGCAGCTAAGCTTCCTCACCTCAGCCAGCCTTTGTCACTACGGCTGGACAGGGAAGGATTTTATGAGTCATTGTGTGGCATGCACGTGCTACTTCTTAGTAAGAACACCGTCATTATATACCCATTTTTTGTCTGGGGTGGAAGATCTTTTAAAACCCAGACCCCCAGTCGCCTCCCCAGTGACCTGACCTCACTCCACCAGATGGAATGAGTCCTCCTTCTTTGTGCTGTGTCGCCTGTGAATACGCTTCATTATTGCACCTTCTATGTATTGATAAAAAACTACTATAACCACGTTCTAGACACCTACTTTGGCTGCTGGATTTGAGCTCTGTGAGAAAGGCATCCCCAGGGCGGGGGAGAGTAGAGAACAGGGCAGGTGCTCAACGAGTATTTGTTAAAATAAAATTGAAATAAACCAAAGTGACGTTCCAGCAAAGGAGCCATAACATGTTTCATTGTTATAAAAATTATATACATGGGACTTACCTGGTGGCGCAGTGGTTAAGAATCCTCCTGCCAATGCAGGGGACATGGGTTTGAGCCCTGGTCCTGGAAGATCCCACATGCTGCAGAGCAACTAAGCCCATGCGCCACAACCACTGAACCTGCGCTCTAGAGCACAGGAGCCTCAACTACTGAGCCCACGTGCCGCAACTACTGAGCCCATGTGCTGCAACTACTGAAGCCCGCATGCCTACAGCCTGTGCTCCACAACAGGACAAGCCACTGCAATGAGAAGGCTGCGCACCGCAACGAAGACCCAACACAGCCAAAAATAGATAAATAAAAATTATATACATATACACATATATACATAATGGAATATTATACAGCCATAAAAAGAAGGAAATCCTGCCATTTTTGACAACATGGATGGACAATGAGGGCATTATGCTAAGTGAAATAAGTCAGACAGAGAAAGACAAATACTGTATGATCTCCCACATATAGGGAATCAAAAACAAAATAAAACAATGACTTGTAGATACAAAGAACAGATTAGTAGTTGCCAAAAAAAAAAAAAAAGTAACCTGATCATAGGTCATAGAATATTTAGGGAATATATGAGATTAGAAAGAAGGGGGAGTAATCCATTTTCACATCCCCCAGTGATAATTTTGGTAAACATTAACCCTTATTTCTTTTTTTTTATATATTTATTTATTTTATTTTTATTTATTTGACTGCACCAGGTCTTAGCTGTGGCATGCAGGATCTTTGTTGTGGTGTGGAGGATCTTTAGTTTTGGCATGCGAGATCTTTAGTTGCGGCATGCGGGATCTCTAGTTGTGGCATGTGGGTTCTAGTTCCCTGACCAGTGATCGAACCCAGGCCCCCTGCATTGAGAGGGCGGAGTCTTAACTGCTGGACCACCAGGGAAGTCCCAACCTGTATTTCTTTCCAGTCATTTTTTCCTAGATGTGCTCTGTTTTTACATAATGATTTTGTAATTTATACATGCAATTTTTAAATCTGGCCTCTTTTAACATTATAACTGTTACAATATTTCATTCTTAAATCTCAAGGTCAGTTTTCATTCTTTTTTCCCTCTTTGTTCTGGATTATCCATTTTTCCAAAAATCATGTTTCCAAAATAATAATATAAAGAATTAATGTCTCGCAGCTTTCAAAATTGCTTTATCAATAAACCCTGTTTTTATAAATTGAATCTTATATAGAACTCCAATATACAAAGAGATAATACTTTATTCAAATAAAATCACTTTCTAAGTCAAAAGCCTGGTATTTGCTTGTGGTAACATCAGTCAATTCACACACTAAGGCTATTTAGATGAAGACAAAATTGGAGCCTGGGGCTATGTTACAGCCTCTGAGGAGCCACACCCACAGAATCACAGCACCCTGAACACCCTGGGATTCTGTGGCAGCTCCATAGAGAAGGGGACAGACCTGCCAGCTCCCCAGGAGCCTGGCAGATGGGTTTCCCTCCCCATGCCAGGCTGTGACCAGTCAAGACTTTCAGGCAGTTCCAGGAGCCTCCCTAATTCCACCAAGTGAACGGAGGAGAGGAAGAAGCATCTCTGAGGAACCCCATCTACCTTGACACTCACATAGGGTGACTTGGGGGATTGCCTTTAAACAAAGCAGCCACTTATCTCTGATTTTCCAGGGCAGAAGCTGGGATTTTGTCCTCCCCACCCCCAGCCTGATTTCTCCCTTCTGCCCCTCTCCTGCAGTCCCCTCTCACTCAATCTGTGGTCAAGGGCTTCCCTGGTGGTGCAGTGGTTAGGAATCTGCCTGCCAATGCAGGGGACACAGGTTCGAGCCCTGGTCCGGGAAGATCCCATGTGCCGCGGAGCAACTAAGCCCATGCACCACAACTACTGAGCCCACGTGCCACAACTACTGAAGCCCACGTGCCTGGAGCCCATGCTCCACAACAAGAGAAGCCACTGCAATGAGAAGCCTGCGCATCGCAACAAAGAGTAGCCCCCGCTCGCTGCAACTAGAGAAAGCCCGTGTGCAGCAAGGAAGACCCAATGCAACAACAACAAAAATAATTTTTTTAAAAAAATCTGTGGTTGAACCTTCCAACAGCCTTTCTGCAAAGATGAGAGAGAAGGAAGAGAAGACGGTATATTTTCTTGTGTCTCTGCGTTTCGGGACAGGAAGCTAGCTCTGGTCAGAGGCCTCTTCTGCCGGCTGGAGTGAGGGCAGTGAGGGGCAGTAGTACAAGCTGGAGCATCAGTGCACACAGTTCCCACTAAAGTGACCTGAGGACACCGGGCAGAAATAAATATGTCAGAGGTGTACAAAATACAGCTGTACCCGCCTCCCCTAATTTGTTTTATAACACAAAAATAAAGCAATTGTTACACAAGGATACTCCAATTCCTCCGGCAGAAAACAACAGCAAATGATTAGGAAAGAGTTGTTTGTTGAGAAGTAGCTCTGGGATATTCCGCAAGCCTGTAAATGAGTTATTAACACCTGGTAGAGTGGAAGCTGAAATGCAATATGGGAATCTAAGAATCAGAATGGATAGAGCCTAGTCAAATCCAGGCCAGCTGCCCCTGCCCCTCTGTCTGTCACCTCACCTCCGAGCAGGCTCCCACCCTGCCCTGCTCCTGTTCACATTTGTTGGTGCCCAGCACCCTCTACTGGCAACAAGAAAAGTCTTTCTTCCTCCAGAAATTGGCAGTTTTGTCACTTGGCAGGTGGTGAGCAACAGAATCCCTTTCTGTAGGGTTGCCCTTCCTGCCCAACTTGAGATTGCTGTCAGATTTTATTTTGATAAAATATTAAGTTCCAGTCATTTTCCACAACGACCTTCAAAGGCACCTACGTTTACAAGCAAAGGTTTCAAAGGCACTCCGTGGGATATGCCATATGGTGGATGATGAATATATTCAGAATTCTGTGCTTATTGTTTTTATAAAATACATCATATTAGGGCAGTAGTACATTCATTCGTTCATATTTTTTGAGCAGCTTCTATGTACCAGGTACTAGAAAACAGACAAATATTTCTGCCCTGATGGAGCTTATCCCTATGCGGGGAGAGGGGAGAGGGACATTTAATAAACAAGTAAAATAAATAGTATGAAATTGGTGGTACAAAAAAGAAAAGGTACAGATGTGTGTGGGGGAGGGGTAGCTGCCTTTTTAAATTAGAGAAGTGAGGATATCTGGAGATAGAATGTTCTGGGCAGAGGGAAGTTGGTGCAAAGCTCTGGAAGCAGAGTGTCTTTGGTGTGTTGGGTTTGTCCAAGAAGCAGCAAGGAGGCTGCCTCGGCTGAGGTGGAGTGAGGCAGGGAGGAGATGAGGTCAGAGAGGGGTGAGGGCATAGACTGTGAAGGGGTTGCCGGGGATTGTAAGCAAGCACTTGGGCTTTTTTTTTTTTTTTTTTTTTTTTAAGGGCTTCAAATGCTTGGCTTTTTTTTTTTTTTTTTTAAATTTTTGGCTGTGTTGGGTCTTCATTTCTGCACGAGGGCTCTCTCTAGTTGTGGCAAGCTGGGGCCACTCTTCATTGCACGGGCCTTCAGTGCACGGGCCTCTCACTACCGCGGCCTCTCTTGTTGCGGAGCACAGGCTCCAGACGCGCAGGCTCAGTAGTTGTGGCTCACGGGCCTAGTTGCTCCGCGGCATGTAGGATCTTCCCAGACCAGGGCTCGAACCCGTGTCCCCTGCATTAGCAGGTAGATTCTCAATCACTGCGCCACCAGGGAAGCCCAAGCACTTGGGCTTTTTATTCAGAGGCAGATGGGGCTCTAAATAGATAAGTGAAATGATCTGGGGTACACACCCCCAAGTGTTTTACTGATAGACATGCACAATTAATGTTTGGAAACTAGAGGTCTGCAGAATTAACTCTAAAATCAGCCCACTGTTTCCTTTCACTGAGACCCACATTGGAGGAGGCAATGTGAGCTGTCTTGAAAGATAAGAACTTCAACAAGCAGACATGACAGGCCTTCCTAGACTAATCGTCATTCCTTTGCTAAACCTCGAAGTGCAGCAAGTGATCTAGTTGGTAAACTGAGGTATCCAGCACTGGGGGCCTTCTCCGTACTGAATGCCCATTTTCATTGAGTATTTGTCTACACTCCTAATTCCTCACTCTCTTCCTTGCTAGTCCTGATTCCTTACCTGAATCAGACTTCTCCCCAGAAACAAGTCGACAGACAGATGGCTTAGAGGGCCTGTGTGACACAGTGACACCTGGATTCCCCGTGTTCTAGATCAGACGCACAAGGAGTGTCATGAAGTTTAACAGTTGGTACCTTCCCGATTTTGATCAGAGCCAGCCTAGACTTGTTAATACCTGCTATTAAAATATTGGACTTTCTGGGAGGCACTTTTAATTTAGAAAACCCACTAACAGGGGCTGGTTCAGGTTGGTAATCTGAGAACATACATTTAACTCCTTCTTGCAAACTCCCACTTAAGTGACCAAAGGAATATAACAAGAAAACTCTGTATTAGTACTAGAAACTGAGGAGAAAGGCTGCTACCTTCAAATCAAAGTGTGAGCAAGTAAGTGAAATGAGTCAGACAGAGGAAGACAAATTCACAATCTGACTTATATATAAGAAAAAAAAATCAAGCTCATAAAAAGAGAGAGAGAGAGAGATCAGACTTGTGGTTACCAGAGGTGGAGGGTGGGAGAGGGGGAACTGGAGGAAGATAGTTAAAAGGTACAAATTTATAAGATTAAAAAGTACTAGGCTGTGATAACCTATATAAGAATCTAAAAAAGAATGAATAAATGTATACGTATAACTGAATCACTTTGCTGTACACCCGAAAGTAATACAACATTGTAAATCAACTCTATTCCAATAAAATTTAAAAAAAATTTAAGTACTAGGGATGTAACGTATGACAGGACTATAGCCAACACTGCTGCCTGGCATGTAGGAAAGTTGTTACAAGTAAATCCTGAGTTCCCATCACAAGAATTTTTTTTTCCTTTTCCTTTTATTGTATGTATTTGGGAAGATGGATGTTAGTTGAACCTATTGTGGTAGTCATTTCACAATATATGTAAATCAAATCATCATGCTGTATGTCTACAACTTACACCGTGATGTATGTCAACTATTTCTCAATAAAGCGGGAAAAATAAAAGTGTGAGCCAGGGCTTCCCTGGTGGCGCAGTGGTTGGGAGTCCGCCTGCCGATGCGGGGGACATGGGTTCGTGCCCCGGTCCGGGAGGATCCCACATGCTGCGGAGCGGCTGGGCCCGTAAGTCATGGCTGCTGAGCCTGTGTGTCCGGAGCCTGTGCTCCGCAACGGGAGAGGCCACAACAGTGAGAGGCCTGCATACCGCAAAAAAAAAAAAAAAAAGCGTGAGCCATTGGAATGGACCCCAGCAGAAGCTCATTAACATCCCCACCCGTGGACCAGTGAAAGCTGGACAAACTACAGCCACATATAATGAGGTCAAGATGGTCAGTCTCTGTTCACCGTGAACCTCCTTACTTCCGGTCTTTAATGCTACAAGGGGCAATTTCAGAATTATGATCTTCTTACTTTGCCAGTCAAGGTCATTTTTCTTTGGGGAGCAGGGTGAGGGCTGCTCACACTTCCACACTCAGTGAAGCAGGGCACAGCTCAAGCTGGCAACTGAAGGGCATAACCATGCCACTTGGGAAAGGGGCACTGGCCCAGCCAACTTCATGCTGCCACAAAAGAAAAATTCTTTGGACACGGCTGCCCAAATCTCTCACACGTGAAAGAACCTCTAATCTGACAAAGTAAACCTCCACTAAATCTAAACTCTCCCCTTCCCCCTTTGAGTGTGCTTTTTAAGATTTGCACAGGTACCCACATAATTTGAAGAAAATGGATTTCAACTACCTGAACTAGAAAAATAATCCTAAGCAACAGAAGAACATACTGTGGCAACCATGAATAAATACCCTTCAGATGCCCTGGTGGAGAGCACCATTGACTGATGGTCCCATCGGCTGCCCCCTGGATCCACCAAGTTCACCCCAGCCTACACTTCCCGGGGACTCTTTCTAGCCAATGAGCATGTGGGGTACTAAGGCAGGCCCATTCACCGAGATGCTGGATCCCAACAGATGACTTTGGCTTGAGTCTCCATCCGCCTGGCCGAATCTTTCTTGGAACTGTAGTCCGAGATTCTTCCTATCTCCTTTCTTCCCTCTCCCTCCATGGGTGTCAAACCTAGATCTAAAGCCTCTCCCTACCTTCTCTGGCACCAGCCCCCAGCCCCAGCCCCCAATGAATTCTTGTATATCTAATCCCATCCTAGCAGACCTAAATGCATGCACATGCAGACATACTAAAAAATCGAAAAATTGTAAAGAAATCAATTTGAGGGATTAGAGGAAAGGTGCCCTTATGAAAGAGAAACAGTAAACACAGAAGACCCTAAAGCACATGCATACCGAGTTTCAAGAGAACACATCTAAAAACAGAAGCAAGTAAGCATGAAGAGGGACTAATCTGAGAGTGAGAAAGATTCTCTAAGGGAAAAACCTAATTGTTGACAAATACAGGAGGAGTGGTAAACAGCAGATTGGATGTGGCGAAATATCAGGTTCCATGGAAACAGAGCAGAGAATGAAGGTAAGAATCAAATAATAGGAGAATAATGGTCTAAAATTAAAAGGCTAGTCTTCAGACCTCAAAAAGGTTACCCAACACTAAGAAATATTAAGGAAGAGACCATACCTAGAAATAACATGGTGACATTTTAAAATCTAAAGGATAAAGATATAGAGGTATCTATCTACGAGAAAAATTCACATTGTACACAATACAAAAGAAACTCAAAATCAGACAGAAAGCTTCTCTTCTGCAATACTCTATCCCAGAAAACAAAAGCAAATATCTATTGTTTTTAAAGGAGAAGACTGTAAGCTAAGGATTTGATATCCAGTCACGGTATCACATATGCAAAGGTAACAGAAAAACACTGCCAGGAATGTGACGGTTCAGAAAATGCACCACCCATATACTCTTTATTTAAAGAAAAAAAAGAAAGAAATTAAGCATACCAGCAGAAGACAAAAAAAAATAGTAATTAAAGAACTGGGGCTTCCCTGGTGGCGCAGTGGTTGAGAGTCCGCCTGCCGATGCAGGGGACACGGCTTCGTGCCCCGGTCCGGGAAGATCCCACATGCCGCGGAGCGGCTGGGCCCGTGAGCCATGGCTGCTGAGCCTGCGCGTCCGGAGCCTGTGCTCCGCAATGGGAGAGGCCACAAGTGTGAGAGGCCCGCGTACCGCAAAAACAAAAACAAAAATAACAAAGAACTGGCCAGACTATGTAGTATGATACTGGAACATTAATTTGGGCCCAAATAAAAACTGAGACATTACAAAGGGAAGGGAAGGGAGTGGAGTGAAGATACGGTAAAAAAAATAGCAATTAAGGGAAACCAGGAAAAACAGAGCGGTGTCTCCGTAAGGTTGTTTCTATCATCATGAAACAAGGTAATGTCCAAAATATTCCTGAAAGAAGATAATAAAGAAAAAAATGCACTTCTTTTTGATTCCTTAGGTAACTATTTACTGTCCAGTTTTGCCCAAGGCATTTCATTGAACAGCTGTTTTCTGTGTAATAACCATACTTCTATATAAACAGAGAGCCCCTGGTAATACCGTGAAGGGAATTTTGGCAGTGGCTTTCTCCTTTACAAGAACACCGTTTGAAAAATCAGACAAAATCAATAGCTAAGCACGTCTAATAAATGCTGTGCAGTTTAGCCCATTACATTTATGCCTTATGTAAACTTCACAACCCTACCATTATTCCTTTTACAGCTGAACAGACTGATTCCCAGAGAGGTTAAGTAATTTTTCCAAAGCCACATAGCTTGTGAAGTGTATGAGCTAGGACTGGAAATATCTCCAAATCCACGTTCTCCATCACTACACTAAAATGCTTCGTTTTCTCCAGAATAAAAGCACTTACACACAAAATTGTGCCTATAATTTTACTTGTAGTTTTACAGACAACCCTACTGAGTTGTTAGGAACCATTAATACGTGTGTATGAACAATTTCACCACGTAAAATCATCCCTTCATAACTCAAAATATATGGACTCTTGCAATTCAGTTTATAAAGATACAGATACACACACATCTGTAATGCAGTACTAGAGGTTCTGCTCCTAATATGGCTGAGCAGCTTCTTTTGGACCAACCCTCCTGTTGTTAATAGGTATAAACTCTGGACAAAATACAAAAAACAACTAACTGAATACACTGGAGAATGACCAGAAGCAGGCAGAGTTCACACTTCAAAGAAAAGAATAGCACTGCGGAAGTCTCCCACTTTTACAGTTTTTAGTCCCTACTCTATACCTTGCCAGGCAGCTAGAACTCTGATGGAAAAATTGCAGAGTATTGTTGATAAGAATTCAGGGAAATCACAGCTGCAGGAAAGTGAGGGAGGAGGTCCTGCAGGGCAGAGCCAGAGAAGGTAAGCCAAAAATTCTGTCTACTTTAACTCTGCCCCCTGAACCACACAGGCACAGGGCAGACTCTAAGCAGCAACTGAGATATGAGGTGCTGCCCACCTAGAAAAAGAGTTTAGGGTTTGAGTCCAGCCAAGTTAAATGCCTAATAGGAAACAAAGAGCTATACTCTTGAAGGCATATAACAGAATCCAGAATCTCTGTAAAATCATTCACCATATCCAAGATACAACCTAAAACAACTTGACATGTGAACAATCAGGAAAATGAGATCCATTTTCAAGAAAATCAACAAAGACTGAGCCTGAGATGATCCAAGTGTCAGAACAAGCAGATAAGAATTCTAAGGCTGCTTTTTCAAGTTTACGTGGAACATTCATCTAGACAGACCATACACTGTGTCATAATACAAGTCTCAATAAAATTAAAAGGATTGAGGGCTTCCCTGGTGGCGCAGTGGTTGAGAGTCCGCCTGCCGATGCAGGAGACACGGGTTCGTGCCCCGGTCCGGGAAGATCCCACATGCCGCGGAGCGGCTGGGCCCGTGAGCCATGGCCGCTGAGCCTGCGCGTCCGGAGCCTGTGCTCTGCAGCAGGAGAGGCCACAACAGTGAGAGGCCCGCATACCGCAAACACACACACACACACACACACACACACACAAATTAAAAGGACTGAAATCATAAACAGGCTATTTTCTGACCACAGTGGAATTAAAAGCAGAAACCAGTAACAAAATATTTAGGAGAAAAAACAAACATTTGTTCTATGTTACGCCATCCATAAAAATTAACTCAAATGGATTAAAGACTTGAACTTAAGACCTGAAACCATAAAACTCCTAGAAGAAAACATAGCGGTAAGCTCCTTGACATAGGTCTTGGCAATGATTTTTTTTCAATCTGACACCAAAAGTATAAGCAACAAAAGCAAAAATAAACAAATGGAAATATATCAAACTAAAAAGCTTCTGCATAGCAAAGGAAACCATCAACAAAATGAAAAGGCAGTCTACTGAATGGGAGAAAATATTTGCTAATCATGTATCTGATAAGGCGCTAATATCCAAAATATATAAAGAACTCATATAACTCAACAGCAAAAAAACAATCTGATAATAAAAATGGGCAGCAGATCTGAATACTTTTTTCCAAAGAAGACATACAGATGGCAAACAGGTACATGAAAAGCTGCTCTACATCATTAATGATCAGGGAAATACAAATCAAAACCAGAGTGAGATATCACCTCATACCTATTAGAATGGCTGTTATCAAAAAGACCAGAAGTAACAAGTGTTGGCAGGGACGTGGAGAGAAGGGAACCCTCCTGCGGCTTGGGCTTCCCTGGTGGCGCAGTGGTTGAGAGTCCGCCTGCCGATGCAGGGGACGCGGGTTAGTGCCCTGATCCGGGAAGATCCCACATGCCGCGGAGCGGCTGGGCCCGTGAGCCATGGCCAGTGAGCCTGCGCATCCGGAGCCTGCACATCCGGAGCCTGTGCTCCGCAACGGGAGAGCCCACAACAGTGAGAGGCCCACGTACCGCAAAAATAAATAAATAAAACTAGAACTACTATACAATATAGCAATTCCACTTCTAGGTATTTATCTGAGGAAAATGAAAACATTAACTTGAAAAGCTATACGCACCCCCATATTCACTGCAGCATTATTTATAATAGCCAAGATATGAAAACAACCTAAGTGTCCATCAATGGATGACAGATGAATGAAGATGTGGTAAATATATACAATGGAATATTATTCAGCTGTAGCAAAGAAGTAAATCTTGCCATTTGCAACAACATGAATGGAACTTGAGGGCACTATGCTCAGTGAAATAAGTCAGATAAAGACAAATACTGTATGACCTCTCTTAAACGTGGAATTAAAAAAAAATTTTTTTTAATTAAAAAAACCCCTCAAGCTGATAGATACAGAGAACTGATTGGTGGTGTCAGAGGCAGGGGGGTACAGGGTGGGAGAAATGGGTGAACTTTTTTTTTTAGTTTAAATAAACTGAAAGTTTAACATTTGCTAATTAGACAACATACTTCTAGGTAATCCATGGGTCAAAGAATTCACAAGGGGGCTTCCCTGGTGGCGCAGTGGTTGAGAGTCCGCCTGCCGATGCAGGGGACACGGGTTTGTGCCCTGGTCTGGGAGGATCCCACATGCCGCAGAGCGGCTAGGCCCGTGAGCCATGGCCACTGAGCCTGCACGTCCGGAGCCTGTGCTCCGCAACGGGAGCGGCCACAATAGTGAGAGGCCCATGTACCGCAAAAAAAAAAAAAAAAGAATTCACAAGGAAGCTAGAAAATACTTGGAACTGAGTGAAAATGAAAATACAACGTATTAAAATTTTTGAGATGCAGCTAAAACAGTGCTTAAAGAAAAACTTACAGCTTTAAATATTTATACTAGAAAAAAAAGTCTAAAATCAATGACTTAGGACTTACCTTAAGAAGATAAAGAAAAAAGAGCAAAGTAAACCCAAACTAAGTAGAAGAAAGGAAATGATAAAGAGCAAAAATCAATGAAATTAAAAACAATTAAAAATCAACAAAGGCAAAAGTTGGCTCTGAAAACAGAACAAAACAATAAACTCCTAGCTAGACTGATCAAGGAGAAAACAGAAATTATCAGTACCAGAATGAAAAAGAAGTTACCACCACAGCTCCTACAAGATGTTAAAAGGATAGAAAAGACTATTATGAATAACTTTATGTCCACAAATCTGACAACTGGGGTCAAATGGATAAATTCTTTGAAATTATAATTTACCTAAACAACAGAAGATGAAACCCAAACTCTGAATAGTCCTATATTTATTAAAGAAATAAGTTATAAGAAACCTTCCCACAAAAAAAACTTCAGGCCCAGAGGGTTTCACAAATTAATTCTATAAATCTAATAAAGAAAAAGAGGATAGTTAGAATTTGGTTATTAAAAAGTCACCTTTAATAGCAACAAGAATAATGTCCAAGAGTCAACATTATACACGTTGTAAGCGCTAGCCTATAAAGAAACAGGAAATCAGCTCCGATGAAATTCACTTCTTCTTCCCTTTCGAAGGCTTGGCAAATAAAGCTGGATCTATCCGCTCCTTTGCCAGTCCTCTGACAGAGAAGAGCCTCGCCGCCCGCTCCTGGAGAGTGCCCCCACACTTCAGTCCCCGGGCCGTGAGTTCACACTTGAGTTTCTCCAAACCCAGCAACTCCACTTCCGCAACAGAGCTGAACGCCAGTAAATCTACAGTTTCCTGACCAATATCCTGAGAAGAAGAAAAAGAAAGAAAAATTTTAAATAGGTCCATTCCTCTGAATAAAACTTCCTTCAATTGTCATCGACCTTCTGTTTTACAAGAAATCTTCATTTAATACGCCATATCTCACTACTGAATTTTAATAATCAAGCTATTCTCTACACATTGTCAATACATATAATTAATAAATATTAATTTTCTATCTATATACTTAGAAACAAGTATTCAGAAGAGTAACAAGTTATAGAATTCTTGAACAAATTCTTAATATTACTTTTCTTTTTTGATTTTTCCAGTAAAAATTCAAACAGCAAAATGTACCTCACCTACCCCCACACTATGACCAGAGAAAAGAGCAGCACCCTATAAAGCCTCATTTTAATGAGATTCCTATGCCTGTGAATCTACTAACCCCATAATCCTAAGCTTTCTATTTTAATCAAATAACTGTGATTATCAAAGTTCTCACTTATATAACTTGACAAATTTAAATGCTGTTCAAAAGACTTGCAACTGTTCTATCCACCAAGTACCTTTATAGACTTTAAGACAAAAGTAAATACTTTTTTTTTTTTTAATTAAATACTTCTAATGACAGGTGCTCTTCAAAGAATGAAAACGTTCACCACCTAGGGTTTTTTTTTTTTTTTTTGCGGCATGCGGGCCTCTCACTGTTGTAGCCTCTCCCGTTGCGGAGCACAGGCTCCGGACGCGCAGGCCCAGCAGCCATGGCTCACGGGCCCAGCCACTCCGCGGCACGTGGTATCTTCCCGTACCGGGGCACGAACCCGTGTCCCCTGCATCAGCAGGCGGACTCTCAACCACTGCGCCACCAGGGAAGCCCTAGGGTTTTTTTTAAAAAAACATATTAAAAGGTCAGTAATTTTTTCTCACAGTAAGTTGTTTTTTAAAAATATTGAAGAGCTCTAGGGACAAACTATCTTTCTAGGTGATCTTTATTTTTTTTTTTTAAAAAAGTCCATTTTGTTAAGATTTCTGGAGTGAATCTTGGCTTCTTTATATATGGCCAAATCCTAAACCACCACTTATGTGTCTTTGGAGAATCACACATGGTTGTACACGATTATTATGAATACAACAGCTACAACTACATCAAGAACAAAATTTCCACAGTTAAAAGCTCAAAGATTGAAAGTCAAATCAGGTTTTATTCTATTTTCCTTTCTTCATTTTTCCAAGACTTTGGTTAGGATAAACTCCTAGCATATATGAGTAACATAAAAGCTACATGCTTGTAACTCCAGAGATGGTGTAAGGGTCAATTTAAAGCCCTTAGCATAAAAAATTTCACTATCTTCCCTAGAAAGGGCAATATGTGCATTTTTGCTTATTTAACCAGCACCAGTAGGGAAGGTGCTGGTTAAATAATGATAAGCTTTGTGTTTACCAAAGAAGCCAAGTAGTTCAGGTTTCATCTATCCTAAAAAGCAAATCATTAGACTGAAAAGTAAACGTTAAAGATTTTTCCTGGAAGTAAGTCCACTAAAGGCGGCAAATAACTATTTAAGGAAAAGCATGCACAATGAAAATAAATTTTAAAAAGGTTGAGTGTGGGGCTTAAGATTTAATGATAAATTAAAAAGGAGCTGCTCGTCTTCTACAGGAAAGATCTTCACATCCAACTGACAACTGTGTTCAAACAGTAACTCACATGAGAAAGAAAAACTAAGTAACTAGAAATTTAGTGATAGGAAAATAAGCACATTTTATCAAAGCTAAAAATGCCATCTATCATAATATGCCTTATTAGTTCATGTGTTATTAACAAAGAATAACAATACCAATTAAACTATAATGTGATATATATTCAAATTCAGAGGTATTAAAACGTGAAAAACGTGCATCTTAGAATTGATGAAATATGGAACCAAGGACACCACCTAGTGGCAAAATAATACCAATTCCAGAGCTTTAAAAAAAACAAAATGGGGCTTCCCTGGTGGCGCAGTGGTTGAGAGTCCACCTGCCGATACAGGGGACACGGGTCCGTGCCCCGGTCCGGGAAGATCCCACATGCCGCGGAGCGGCTGGGCCCGTGAGCCATGGCCGCTGAGCCTGCGCGTCCGGAGCCTGTGCTCCGCAATGGGAGAGGCCACAACGGTGAGAGGCCCACGTACCACAAAAAAAACAAAAAACAAAAAACTAAGGATTTTTGGGGGGGACATGGCAAGCTTCACCATCATCTGTACTTCTGATTATTAAACAAGCTTTTCCACTAAGCAGCTGATGGGAAAAAGCACATCTTTTCATTTTAACGACTTACTACAGAGATTAAACTGATTTGGCTTCAGACATCACCCCCCCAAATTTACTTACTGTGTTTCCTGACTGGCTTTCCTCCAGCTTGGCAACAGGTATGTTTTTCCTGTCTCCTCCAGGGGCTCCCTTGGCACCTCTTTCCCCATCAGTCATTTCTTTGGTCTCCTGCTCCTTGTTCAGTCCAACTCCAGCTGCTTCCTTTTCTAAGGGTTCTTTACTCTCTGCCTCATTTTTCTCCTGGGTTTTCTCTGTTTCTAAAGCCATCTTCCTTTCCATGTACTCCTGGGTAGATGCCTCTCCCAGCTCAGCATACAAGTCTTCTGAAATACCATTCCCAGAGTCCGTCACAGGGGTCTGTAGTTTTTCTCGTGATCTAGAGTCTGCACTCAATACTCTTGCCTGCTGAGAGCTACTAGGAAATTCGGCTGCCATCTCAACAACATCACTGCCATTTTGGGGAACGTGAAAGCTCATTCCTGAAGTACTAGGTGCTTCTGCACTGTCATCATCGGAGCTCTCAGAGCCAGACCCTTCTGCAGTCTCTAGTCCTTCCATGCCCAACCTATTAGAAGCAACAAAAAGGTTTAACACCATTTACAGCTTCTACTTAAAAAAAAAAAAAAGAGTTGCAGTTTGTCCAGGAAACAGACTCTGAATAAAGGTATTGGCTAGCTTGAGATGGAGAGTAGGTGAGTTTCAGAACAAGATACTCCAGAGTATAAAAGGAAAAAAAACTTCAGTGAGACTGGAAGCAACATGCCAAAGATCCAACAGGATCTCTTTTTAAAAGCTGTGACTCTCTTAAAACAAACTGGTTTTGCTTAAAACTTTTTTCCCCAATACTGTATGAATTTTAACTGTTGGAAATCAGATAAAATAATAAACAATTAAAAGAAAATCCTGGGAATTCCCTGGCAGTCCAGTGGTTAGGACTCCGAGTTTCCACTGCAGGAGGCACAGGTTCAATCCTTGGTCAAGGAACTAAGATCCCGCATGCCACATGGCACGGCCAAAAAAAAAGAAAGAAAATCCTGTTTTATTCATAATTGCCCAAGACTGGAAACTACCCAAACCTCTAACAGCTAGAGAATGGTTGATAAACAAATTGTGGTACAGACATACCAGGCAACAGTACTTGGCAATAGAAAGGAACGAACTACTGATACAATATAATACCATCTGTGGATCTCGAAAGCATTATTGTAAGTGAAAGCAGCAGACATAATGACATTCTGGAAAAGACAAAACCATATGAACAAACATCACACCAGTGATCAGCGGTTGCCAGGAATGGAGGTGGGGGAAGAAAATTAACTGCAAAGGGACACGTGGGAACTTCTTAGGGTGATAAAAATGTTCCATAGCTTGATTTTGGTGATGGTTACATGATGTATATTATAAAATTTTCAAAACTTGTAGAACTGTTCAAAAAGGGTGAATTTTGGGCTTCCCTGGTGGCGCAGTGGTTGAGAGTCCGCCTGCCGATGCAGGAGACACAGGTTCGTGCCCCGGTCCGGGAAGATCCCACATGCCGCGGAGCGGCTGGGCCCGTGAGCCACGGCCGCTGAGCCTGCGCGTCCGGAGCCTGTGCTCCGCAACGGGAGAGGCCACAACAGTGAGAGGCCCGCGTACCGCAAAAAAAAAAAAAAAAAAAAAGGGTGAATTTTACCATATATAGATTATACCACAATAAACCTGGCTTAAAAAAAAGAAACCCACAGGAAATACTACTATCTTTTCTCTCAGGAACATTTAATTCACATTTCAGAAAGAACACAAAAAATTCTATGCTGGACTCACAGAGTTACATGGTGTTTAGTTAATAATTATCTTTCTATCCCCAAAGGGGAGGCCAAGAAGGAAACCAAGATCCATTTGCACTTATCATATTCTAGAACTCGGCCCAAGGGAACTGAGCTGGTAACCAGAGGACCAACTGGGAAGGGTGGGAGAACTGTAAGAAGAATGGATAAGAAAAAGTACTGTTGTGCTTTTCACCTGCAGGTACAAAAGTGGTGAAGAGAGGTCTGGCAAAGTGACCAAAGACCTCAGTGATGACGATGAAAAACCACAGAGAAAACAGAACCACCTGGAAAGTAAAGCCATGGCTTCCACCTGGAATTTCTGAAAGTTAACTCTTTCAACACCTAACAGTAATTCAAGTATAAAGCTATTTTTATGTGATTTTCCACTGTAAGGAAAAGAATTATCCTTTAGATTCTATGAATGGCACTTATAGCAGAAACCATTACTAATGTATACAATGTGAGAATCACTGAAACCTGAACTGAAGCACTCTGGAAAATTTCTGAGCTTCCATCAGACTTTACTTAAAAGTATGTTTATTCCAGGTAGATTAGAAAAAAATATAGTAGGTAAGTTTCAGAACAAGATATTCCAGAGGGATAAACAGAAGGAAAAAAAAATTTTTTTTCTTCAGTTCTCAAAGATCTATTTGAAATGAAAATGAACACACTTACCAAAAGCATTTCCTTTTCTCTGCACTGGCTGCTCTGTCTGTTTTTGATTTGTTAGGCCGTTTCCGACTCTCACCGACTTCTGCCGATACCGTCTTGCTGGAGGCAGCCTGCATACCTAACCAGACATTTTAACAACTCAGTTTCTACTATCAGGACTAAGTTCAATTAAAGAATTTATAAATTATCTGAATTGCAAAAACAGCTGCAATCTAAAGCTCTAGATTTAAATTTCTTAACATACCAAAATTTAATCCAGTTAAAAGGAGACTAATCTCCAATTTATACAGATTTAAGATAAGCATTCTGGCTCTTGAACCGGATTTTTAAAGCACCATGTCCAATTTGTAATTTTGAGGCTGACAGATTCATACCTATCTCTCCTCAAACCTAACGATTCATCCCCTTGTCCTTGTTATTTGCATACAACTGTCTTTCCCCTGTTATGCCATAACCCTTTTGATGGAAAAGACTCCTTCTTATTCAATTGAATGCACAATAGCCCTAGCATAATGCTTTGGATGCTAAAAACATAAAAGTTAATGAAAATCATTCTCATTAAAAACGTGTTTTAAAAAAGGGACCTAAAACTGGAAGCAAAATGTTGGGGTCTAGGCACCTCCTGAAGACTTAGCTTATTCCCATGAAGTACAAAAAGTATTCTTACCTGGGGCCCATGAGCCCACAGAGTTCAGGGGTCAAGTATGTCAAATGTTGTGAGAGTGTATGGGTTTTTTCCCTGGGTTGTATAAGATATACTGTATTCATTACTGAGGGGAGAAATTCCACAGCTTCATCAGTTTCTCAGAAGTCTGTAACCCAAAAAGGCTTAAGAACTGCCCTCTGTGTGGAACAGCTGGCTTCAGGGATGCCTGCTGATGGCACTAAGGAATCCTCATTCTCACCTCGGAGGACGGAATCCTCCAGACGCTCGGCCATCTCATGGCACTGCTGCTGGTAGTCGGGGCTGGTGAAGCAGTGCCTGGGTTCTGCAAGCTTCCGCTGCAGTCGTTCCAAGCGCTTTTGCTCCTTTTCAGCTTCTCGCTCGGCTTGCTGTTTTACCCATTCAGCCATTCTGGGGATGGGAGAGAAGAGCTGTAACTGAATGGCCATATTATACACATGTGTTTTTATACATTAAACACCCCACCCAGACAAATTAATGCACTCTTGTTCATACTGTGATATTCCCTCAGAAAGGTGTGCCATGCTTACTACTTAGCATACTATTATGGACTTGACTAAAACCCAAAGATAATTACTAAATTACAGAAAAAGTTAAATCTGATAACAACAAATTAGAGCATAAGTATTTCAAGTTTACATTTCTGATATGCATGGCATGCGTACAATCACTAATGCTAGAAAAGTATGTTTCTTAAAAAAAAATAAAAACAGGTGGGCATCTTACGCTTTTTCGTGATTGACATCTCGCAGTCTCCTTCCACTGAGATCCCGGCAAGCTTCTCGATTGGTTGTCTTCTCAATCTGAGCACCAAGTGCTCGGAGCATAGAGCCAAAACCTGAGCAAATATGTTTGGAGAAAGCAGGTTAAAAAAGTGTTCAAGGATGGACAAAAGCCAAATTTGTGAAAATAGTATTATATCACAAGACTACAGGTGATCTCTACTTTCTTTTCAGTTTTAAAGGAAATGTACATCAAGATTCTAACCCAGGTGGCAAAGGTAAGAGTACTGATAAACTTGGTTCAATCTCATGCTTTTTACACTTCCTCTTATACTCCTGCAATATTGTATCGATACCCACACCACTGGGCTATTTTAGAGGGCTTTACCTAGTGCCAGAAATCCCAAGATTCCAAGATTAAGAATTTTAAAAATTATATGGTGAGATTTTGCAAGGAGGCAATTTTAAGCTGTCACTGGCTGATACGACAAGCTTCATTCTTATTGACACAATTTCGAACAGCAGGATGATTATAATCTGAAATGTTAGCTCTTTGAAAACCAAACCGAATCACCACAGATTTTGAGAAAGCCTAAGGATTACATGTTAGTGCATCAGGAGAAATACTAAGAACTGTTCATATTCAGTTTTTGCTCTTTTAGTCTCTTTTTTCTCTTCTAAGATGAGTTACTACAACCAGGACCTTAATCTACCTCAATCTGTAAATGGTTGTATTTCATAAAGTGACTTTAGACCTCCCTTGGAACTACAATAACTAGGCAAAAATCTTGAGAAAAGCACAAGGAGATTTGATTGTTTTGACACTCGTCTGCAAACTGGACAGAATAACAATCACCCCTCCTCATCTAATCCTCCCTAGAGTTTGAGAGCCTAGGGTGCCTAAGAGTGATCCAGCTGGAGAAGGTGGGAATTTTATCATACGGTATCTACCTCAAAAAGAATAAAAGAGAAAATATGCAAAATTAGATAAGCAAACAAAGGATTTCACAAGGCAAATCGAGGCTGGTACATTACAGACCCCAAGGAGTTTGTTAATTTAATACATATGGCTACAGAACGCAGATGTGTTACAACTAAGCCATCAACATTCATGTCCTACCTCCTTTTCCACCACGAAGTCTGGGTTCCAAACTATAAACAGCTCCATGCTGCACTGTGTCACTGGTGTTAACGAGTAATCCATTGCATTTCACAAAGTAGCATTCCACTGGAATATCCTAGAGACAAGTTTGGGGGTTCTTTCAATGCTGTTTATGAGACAATACAAGTTTCTTGCAGAAAGGGACCTAGCTTATCTTTTTATTACTCCAGTTATAAGGAGACAGTATGTGTTCAATTAATATTTGTTGAATTGCAAAAATGGAAACTACTAAAAGAAAAAACTCATTTTGTATGATGTATTCTAGGTACAATTTCTTCCTAATACTTAATCATGATATATAGAAGAACTTTCTGCCTTTTGGGTGAAAATTAAAACTGCTCTCAGGACTTCCCTGGTGGCCCAGTGGCTAAGACTCCACACTCCCAGTGCAGGGGGCCCAAGTTCGATCTCTGGTTAGGGAACTAGATCCCACACGCCACAACTAAGAGTTCGCATGCCACAACTAAAGATACTGCACGATGCAACTTAAAAAAAGATCCCGAATGCTGCAAGAGCCCGCATGCAGCAATGAAGATCCCACGTGCCGCAACTAAGACAGGCACAGCCAAACAAATAAATAAATGTTAAAAAAAAAAAAAACACAGAAACAAAAAACCTGCTCTTTCTCCTTCTCTAATAGGAAATAGGGGTCAAGGTAGAATAATCAGTGCTCAGATCTAGTAACTCTGAAGGTCCCACTTCCTCTGACTTTTTAAAACAGGTAGTATCAAGTTGAACACTGAGTGGCCCCAAGTTTAAAAGTGACGTCTTGAAAAGTGTAGATAGGGATAAGAAGAGAGGAGAGGAGGAGACAAAAGTATGGGTTTTTTTTTTGTGGTACGTGGGCCTCTCACTGTTGTGGCCTCTCCCATTGCGGAGCACAGGCTCTGGACACGCAGGCTCAGCGGCCATGGCTCACGGGCCCAGCCGCTCCGCGGCATGTGGGATCTTCCCAGACCGGGGCACGAACCCACGTCCCCTGCATCGGCAGGCGGACTCTCAACCACCGCGCCACCAGGGAAGCCCTGATTTTTAATATACTACCTATATAAGCTTTAACAGCTTTAGGACCAGCTGGCAGTTGGTGCCTCATCTCTTCTGCCAGCATCTCCCTGAGTTCCAGCCAATCACTGCAGAAGCCCAAGTACACTCCCCCAAACCCACTCTATGTATTTCAAAAAAATTCTCAGATCAAATGATGAAAAGAAAATATAAAAACTGTAAGTCTTTCTAAACAAGTTTCTAATGCCATAAAATTAGACAAGAGAGGAGTATTCTCCAAAGTTATATGGAACTTAGGAGGCTGACAATTAACTCTGCAACATGAAGAAAAGAGAGATCTAAATAGGAATAGAAAGGAAAAATGCATTGCCGTCATCTTCCTGAAGTGGAAACTATGAACATTCATTCTGAACCACATCATACAGCTATTTCAATGGGACCCATTCATTCATTCAGCAAATATTAAGTACCTACTATTTGCCAGGTACTTTTCAAGTGTTGGAATACTACCATGAATACTACAGTGAATACAGATCCTGTCTCATGAAGCTAACATTCTAGTGGGGGAAGACAAATAATGAACAAATTATATATCATGTCAAGTGGTGATATGCAGGGTAAAGGGGATAAGATATGTGGATGGGTGTGGTGGTAATCTATTTAATATATATAGTCAAGGAAAGCCTCTCTGATCAAGTGACATTTGAGCAGAGAATTAAAAAAAGTGAGAGAATGAGCCATGTGACTACCTCGGGGAACAGTATTCCAGACAGAGACAAGAGCAAATGCAACAGGAATGAACTTATTCAAGGAATGACAACACAGCCAATGAGGCTAGAATGAAGTACACAAAAGGGGAGTGATAAGGCCTTCAAAACCATTGTAAGGACTCTGGATGTTACTCTGAATAAAACTATTGTAGAGTTTTGAACAAAGTGAGATCTCAGTCATGCTCTTAAAGTATCACTCTAGCTGTTAAACTGAAAGTAAGACTATAGAAGCAGAGAGATCATTGAGAAGCTATTGCGATAATCCAGGTAAGAAATGAAGGCTATTTGTACCAGGGCAGTAGTGGCAGAGATGATGAGAAATGTGAGATTCTGAGGATACTCTGAAGGTAAAGGCAACAGGATTTGCTAATACTCTCGGAGAAGGGAGTGAGATCAATAGAGGAATTAGAGATGATTGCAAAAATCCGGTTTGATAAATGGGAAAATGGAGTTGTCATTCATTAAGAGGGAAAAGGAAGTTTGAGGGAGAAAATTAGTCTCATCTCAGATATTTTACTTTGAGATGTTTATTGCACAGCCAGATGCAGATGCCAAGTAGACTGGTAGCTATACAAGTCTGGAGTGTGGGGAAGAGGTCTGCACTGGGGATTTACATTTGAAAGTTGTTGGCATACTGATGGTAGTTAAAGCCATGAGTATGGATGAAATCACTGGGATGAGGGAGGGGCCCCTCCAAGATTAGAGTTCAGGGTGATGAGGAGGAAACTGTAAAAGACTGGAAAGGAGAGGCCAGTGAGGTGGACGAGAACTGAGAGTGATATCTGGACAAGTGAGAAAAGTGTACTCCGGCGGGGAATGGTCAATTGTGCAAACTGGCACTGACAGACAAAGCAAGATGAAAACTGCAAACTGATCACTGGATATGGCAACATAGAAGATACTGACCAGTATGACAAAGAGCTGTTCTGTTGGAGTGATGGGAACAAAAAAGCCTAACTAGAGGGGGTTCTAAAGGAGAAAAGTTTTATGTTCAAGAGTATTTTTTTATAAAGAAAATCAGAGAAAATAAGGTGATAGCTAGAATGGATGTGGGCTCACGTTTGCGCACTGGTAGGAATGATGCTGTAAAAAGGGAAAACACTGGAAAATACAGGAGAGAGAGAACTAATGCCCAAATAAGTCTTTCAGTAGGTGAGGGGGAGGGGTTACTGTACAAAGTAGAAGATAATTGCAAATTATTTGTAAAATAATGACAGTGCATCCACAGTAACAGACAAGAAGGCTGAATATACAGCAGGTACCTACCAGAGGCACTGGTGTGATGATGCAGAAATTCTCTCCTTACTGCTTGAGTACAAAGTATGGTCCTTGGGATGGAAGAAGTCTTGGAGATTTAAAGAGAGATGTGAAAAAGTAATCTAGGAGAGTGAAAGAGTAATGAACTGAGCAGTGCCTCTCAACCCTTTTCACATCATGGTATACACAAATAATATTTGGATGACACTCTAGGGAAAATGAGCAAAGCTATTAAAGATGTGTTGAGATCCTGGGTTCTGTCCAGCTGCCCAAGGACTACTTAGATCAATATTCTCAGCAGTCCTGCAACCCAGTGGAAGCATGCTCTGGGTTAGAGAAATACAGTAGAAATGCCAAGCACCACTAAGTTTGGTGTTTATGAATTTGTAGTGAGACTTGTTTGCGTGATTAGTTCCCCTACCACAGTCACTGCCCAGATGTCAGGTAAAACAGGTGGAGAGTTGGATTTAAACTGACTGGAGTTTTCGCAGGCAAATATGATACCAGGAGAGAGGAGCAAGGGAGCTCAGGCTATATGCAATGATGTGATTAACATGAAGGACTATTCTTGCCTATAAAATACTGTCCACTTTAAAGAGTTGTAAAAATTAAATGAGACATATAATATACCTCCTATATGTTTAATGTTTATAAATTAAAAGCTACTTTAGTTTCTTTTAATATCTTATATATCCAATGGGTATGGTATTTCTAAAATCCTAAATAACTTTAAAAGACTTTAACATGAAGGCTGAAAGATTATACATCATGCATCATACTTCATTTCCAAACAGAACTGCTTATTTAACGAGACAACTGATTAACAAAATGGCATTTTCTACTTGCTAAGATTCTTGTCAGTTAATAATCACTAGTAGAAAAAAATAACAAAGAAAATTTACAATCAATTTAACTGTTTTTAACCATTACAGAGCATTTCAAGCAGAAAGTATTACGTGTGTCTTAGGCCAATCAGCCGAAGGCCACCAGAGACAACATATAGTTCAACAACTCAAATTTCTTGACTCACTACAACAAGAGAGGGACTGCACACAAGAGGAATCATGAGGTGTCTCACCAACAAATAAAAAGATATAGTTATTATAGGATTTGGGGTGGATGGAATTTAGGTAAAATTTAAATGAAACAATGTTTTGCGAGGCTCACAATAAAGCAGGGCTGTGTGTATAAGGGTCAACATCAGGTCTAGACTGTGAAGGAGATCCAGGCTCCTCCTTCCTTGGAAACTACAAAGTTAAGATAAATGTGGAATGTTGTGTCCAGAAACCCCTAATCTGAAGCTCTGCACCTGGGAAATCAAGAGTGCTTCTCTATGTCAAAGTGACTTAGATTCTCAAGGTAAGAGTGGGATGCTTCTTACTGATACAACTTCCAACAGCAGTTTATTCTTATAGTCTATGATTTTTGAGGTAAGGTTTCACAAAGACTAAAAAAGAAGCAGACTTTCAAGGAAGTCATTATGACATTTCATCACTGTACCATGTCCTTGGGAGAAACACTGTTTCCTATCAACTTTGCAGCTAGCTTTATCTGTGTATTATCCCAGTCTGATGAAGAGCCAGGCTGATTTTTACTTTCTCAGGGAGAGCTAACACTAACTTTATCATGTGTCAGAATAGTTCTGTTTTAAAGGGCATAAGCATGAACTTGAGCTATTTTTATTCGTTCCAGTATCTCATCAAATGCCCTTTTGTAAGTTTTGTTCATACTTGTTATGGCCATGTGTCTTAAGTATATGAATGAATCCATTCGTTTATATTTCTTGCTTATTTTAAATTATTTTTTCCAAGACTCCTCATAATTAAGATCTTATTTCTTTCCGGTCTCACTTTGGATCAACTGTCAGTAAGTTTGAAAACTGGTCATCAGATAAAAGTTGTTTTCAGAGATATTAAAATCCAACTATTTTGGAAAATATTTCCCCATTCAGATGGTAAAAACATTTCTGACAGTTTTTAAACTGGACTGAAGTCTAGGAATAAAAATGGGGAAACTGAAAAACCACATTATTTGCAAACAGACATTGCTTCTTCACGGAACCAATCCAAGTAAAGATTTGGTTTAGACTGCAGTGTTAACGTGTTAATAGGAGATCAAATGTCAAAATTAAAATTAGATTCATTGAGACCAGCATATTCTTTAAATAACTGAATAGGTTTAATATCTTATAGTTGGTAAAAGCTTGCTTACTTGATAATTAAGTAAACCACACATGTAACTTTAGAAGTCAATGACAGGTTTTCAAAAATATGCCTGGGCAAATCAGAGCATCACAATGATTAGTGAAAACATCTACATGACAGGCCCTAAGAATCATGCCCTCGACATGACCTATGTAAGTGCTTGGCCCCGACCAGTGACCAGATAAATCCATTTCCTTCCCAACCATCCTTTGGCCTGGGTTTGGATATGACATACTTCTCTAGGTTGGAGCTAAGAGGGCTGTGTTATCAGTGGACAAAAAAATCCACGTCACATAAGCACAGAGCGAAAGTAAGGAAATGAGCCTTAAAAATCATCTGGTTCAACTGCCTCATTTACGGATGAAGAGAATACCAAAGTGTATTCTGTTAGTCCAGACTGAGGGCCGGACTAAACGCCCGTGAGCGGAGGGGTTTTTCTCCCTTCTGTGAGACAAAACCACCACAAAACAAAAGCAAAGGCAGGCCTCAGCATCAGTTTGAAGCACCTTAAAACCCTAACCCTCAGCCTCAAAAACTGAGAACCCCAAAGAATAGACGTGACCCCGACAGACTCTCACCGCACCTAATCCTGCCCCTGTCCTGCTTTCCCATTCCTTCCACGAACCACAAACCTCACCTGATCTTGGCAGTGTCGGTGAATAAAATCGCGTACTGAGCGCGTGGCCGAGGTACACCACACCGCCTTGCACCCGAAGCTGGGGCCCCGAAGCCACACCACGGCCACAGGCTCCGCCATTTCACCCAGTCGCCGAATCTCAAGACTCCCAGAAGCGCTAAGCGCCACAACCAGCTCGGCGTATCTTGATGACGTTAAGCTCGCCCTCCAGCGCCCCGCCCCTCACATCTTCCGCTCGTCCTGTTCCTCCCCTGGGGATAGTCACGTGACTTGGGACGGCGGAGCCTGCTGCCTGGGGGAGGGGAACAGGAAGAGCCTGGCAGAGGCAGATAAGACCGCGGAGCACCCGGGCGAGGCGTTGCTAGGAGAAGTTGCTAGGGCGGGGCTCCAGGGACTCTCTATAAAAGGCTAGCGCTGGGTTAGGTTTCGAGCGTTCTGGCTGTAAGCGATAAGTCGGTAACTAAGCACCTCCCTGTGCCGCAGGCTTTGGCCCTTTTCCTCACGTCTGTGTAGTTATTTTTGGGTCGCAGGGAATCGTGGCCTGAGAAGGCGCTGCTCCCTGGGGGCGTGAGGAGGGAAGCTTCAGTCCCGGAAGCGGTTTTGGGGGGCTGCTTCCTCGGCTTTGGGGAGCTCCCCCAACCCTAGGGGCAAGGGAAACGGAGGTCAGGAGGTTTCTAAACAACACCCCTGGGCGGTTTTTTCCTCCCGGTTTACCAAGCATTCTCTTCCTTTGCGGAAACTGCCAACCTCTCGGTTTCTGCCTGCCACGCTCAGTTTATTCGTACTTCCGCCTGTTTGCGCTTTGCGTTAGCTTCACTTCAGCTCTGTTTTCAAAATATTTCACAGCAAGTGGGCCCTTGTGAAAGGCAGTGGCAGGAGTGACGCTTATAGCAATGCTGCTTCGAAAAACCCTGCCGTAACTTTCATTCCGCACCATGGAAACACACTCGCACGCATTTGCATAGCCTAACTTTAAGGCTCTGGGAATCCGAAGGAGTCCCTTCATATTTAATATGCTGAGATTATGGTGTTTCTAAAATCCTGAAAAATATAAAGGCGACGAGTGTGAAGATAGGAGGGTTCTTAGGAGATATCTGCGCCTGTTAAACACAAATATATCCGCCCGCAGAATCGAATTCTCTGACGCTCAGGTACTTGGCAAATGAAACTCTGCTGAAGGGAAAGCAACAAAAAATTCAGAAATCATTTTAACTGTGGCGGTATGAACAACAATAAAATTTCAAGGCCTCTGAAGTTATAGACTCTGTTACCTTTATTTCACTTACACAGGAGGAAAAATGAGAAAGTGCCTCCATGGGGGTGCCAGGAAATAAAGAAAAATTACACAAAATAACAAAGGTGCGGTGCTAGAGACCAGTGTTTTGCAAAGAGGGTGACATAGTGACCCTGGAGTCAGTAAATGTCTCACTAAGTATGTATCTTTCTAATAAGGGAAGTCCACATTGTTTATTACTAACTAACATTATATCTAGTCCTTCCAAAACCTGAAGTCTGAATGAAATTGTTCACTCTTTATCCCTTTGTTGCATTTAAATTCCTATTGTTAAAAAAAATCCCAAGTATTGAAAAGGCGTTTGTCATATAATATATGAAATAGCTATTATTAACTTTTCAAAGACAAAAATCTCCTGAGCAGTATATAATGTTGTTAAATCTTCACAATAAGCACTTAGCACTATGACACACACAAAGTAGACATTAAATCAATATTAGCTGGATATTTGATGAATTACTAAGGTAGTAAGTCTAATTATTCCCAATACACATCTGAAGAGACATAACTTGCACTAACAGAACGCTTTCTCTCCTAAGGATGCAGATTCAACTTGGGTTATCATTACTGAATACATTTAAATAATGAGGAAATTGATGTGCCTAAAGTTAGGGCTGTGGCCAAGAAAACAGTGCACATCAGTGGAAAAAAACCTAGAAACACAGCTGACTGGCTGGATGGCTGAGAGTGTGTGGTGGTGTCCAGTAGACGGTGTTGTGTGGCCAGACTGGTCAGTGGTTATGATAAAACAGAGATAACTGCTGCCACGTTTCCCACCTCACGGTGTTAGGTAGGGAAGGGACAGGAAGACACATGTAGGGTTGTGACACTAAGTGGTGAGGGGGTGGGGGCCTAATTCCTCTACTATCAAAAGAGTGTAGCTGTGCTCTTAGAACTGTATTTGGTGTTCTTTCCAATAAACCACACTGACCTTGTTTCTGCCCATCTTCTCCAAAAGATTGACTCTAGATATACAGTTGCTTTTTGGAGACTGGTTCAACCGCCACAAGAAGGACACTGTGAGAGCATCCCGAGGCAATGGGGAATATTGTTCACTGCCAGGAAATGACAGCAACAGACAACGTTTGTGTGGCAGCCTGTGACAGGGGCTCAACTGAGCCAGAATGTCCTGCTGGTCTGTAAGAACAGGAAGCAGAGCCGTACAGCTCTGGCAGTTTTCATAAATGACAGCAAGGCTCCTGAACTACTGAATTCACAGACTATATCCATGTGTGACATGCAAGTCGCACTTCCGCGTTTTCAGCCATATTAGTGCTCAGAGAAGACGAGAGGAGGTTGTCAATGCCGTCTTTACGACAAAAGACAATGGGACAGGATGACTCCTCCAGTGCCACAAACACAAAACTGCTCTAGACTCCCCAACTGGTAAGTGTCACCTTGTAGATGGCTCCCGACCCAGGAACAATGAGGTCAGCTCCTAGGATGGAAAAACAGCTTCTGGGTAAGAGCTGTGTAATCCACACTGGGTGGTGGTTGGTGTAGGAGGTGGAGCCTGAAGCAAGCACCCAAGATGTTTGGCTGCCAATGAAGGCACAGCTCCACCCTCCTTCCTTTACTGGATGGAAGAAAACAGGACCCGTCAAGGGTGAGATGGAGTTGAGATGTAGAAGAGGTTTGTGTTTAGCTCTGATGCTGGAGAGGATCTGGAGAGGGCAGAAGAGGAGAGTAGGGTAGAAGCGCAGAGCAGAGATAAAAAGCTGAACCCACAGTCAGTGCTGAATGAAGAAGCCCACCTCTTTGTAGTTTCAGCAAGAAGAAAGCATCTTCCCTTAGGGTAGACTGACATCAATACATTCTGTCACTCCTGATTGCCCTAGATATTACCTTGTTTGCATCATCATGCCAACAGTAGTTTCCAAAGGCTTATTTGGTATCATCATTCTTACATCACCATCAAATAATGTCATTACATTAAAAATTTCTGCCGTGCTGTTCAGTGTACTAGAACTATAAAACAAAACTGGCAAAGCACCTATCTTTCAGAAATTTACTATCTCAGCAGTGGAATTTTTTCAACACCGAAATTTAATTTCTCTCTAGTCAATAGATATCCACAATCCTTTATGAATTCTGCATAGCTAAGCCTTTCAAAAGGGGATTTTCCTGCTGGAGAAGTGATAAGTCTTTGGGAGTATTTTTTCCTTTAATTATTTGACATTAGAGTATGTCCACTACATTAGTCAGTGTTCTCCAAACAGAGTCAATAGGAGATATGTGTGTGTGTGTGTGTGTGTGTGTGTGTGTGTGTGTGTGTGTGTATACAGAGAGAGAGAGAGACACTTATTATAAAGAATTGGCTCACACCTCATGCAATTATGAAGGCTGACAAGTCACAAGATCTGCAGGGCAAGTGGGCAAGTTGGAGACCCAGGAAAGCTGATTGCGTAGTTCTAGTCTGAAGGTCAGCAGGCTCAAGACTCAGAAAGAGCCAATGTTTCAGTTTGAGTTTGAAGGCAGGAAAAAGCTGATGTTCCAGTTTGAAAGCAGTCAGGTAGAAGGAATTCTCCCTTACTGGGAGGAGGGTTGGGCTTTTTGCTCTATCCAGGCCTTCAGCTGATTGGACGGGGCCCACCCACATTAGGGAGGGCAATCTGCTTTGCTCAGTCTTCTGGTTCAAATGTTAATCTCATCCAGAAACACCCAGAATAACGTTAGACCAAATATTTGGGCACCTCGTGACCCAGTCAAGTTGACATATAAAATTAACCATCTGGGAGGGAGACGCAAGAGGGAGGAGATATGGGGCTCTATGTTTATGTATAGCTGATTCACTTTGTTATACAGCAGAAACTAACACACCATTGTAAAGCAATTATACTCCAATAAAGATGTTAAAAAAATGGGGCTTCCCTGGTGGCACAGTGGTTAAGAATCCGCCTGCCAATGCACGGGACACAGGTTTGAGCCCTGGTATGGGAGGATCCCACATTCCGAGGAGCAACTAAGCCCATGTGCCACAACTACTAAGCCTGCACTCTAGAGCCTGCGAGCCACAACTACTGAGCCCACATGCCACAACTACTGAAGCCCGTGCACCTAAGAGCCCATGCTCTGCAACAAGAGAAGCCACTGCAAATGAGAAGCCTGCACACCACAATGAAGAGTAGGCCCTGCTCGCCGCAACCAGAGAAAAGCCCACACGCAGCAACAAAGACCCAACACAGCAAAAAATAAAATAAATAAAAAAATATTTTAAAAGATGTTAAAAAAATAAATAAAAAGTAAAACTAAGGGGCTTCCCTGGTGGTGCAGTGGTTGAGAGTCCGCCTGCCGATGCGGGGGACGCGGGTTCGTGCCCCGGTCCGGGAGGATCACAAATGCTGTGGAGCGGCTGGCCCCTTGAGCCATGGCCGCTGAGCCTGCGCGTCCGAAGCCTGTGCTCTGCAACGGGAGAGGCCACAACAGTGAGAGGCCCGCGTACCGTAAAAAAAAAAAAAAAAAAAAATTAACCATCATGTCCACTAACTGGAGTTATCTTTAGTAAAGAAATAGCCTTAACTATTTAATTTTACTTTGCACCTGAAGAGGAAATGTTATGTGGTGAATAGAGAGACTGAGAAAAAATTAGATGTTTCTTACTCCCCAGAGGTTTCACTGTATGAACTCAGGAAACTCATCTGACTGCTCTGTGTATCTGCTTCTGAATAGCTGAAGAACTACACTACAGCTGTTGTTAGAATTTATCTTTGTACCGCAGGGTGTGGTCAAACTTCAAGTGGCAAAATCCTTTGAGATTTTTTGAATGAAAGGTGTTGTACCTTATTAATTAAAATGTCAGGAGTCATTGGGCAACTGAATTAGGATTCTAGGTTAAATAAATTAACTAAATTTATTTTAATAACTCAGCTGTCTGCCTAACTCACCTACCTAAGAACACATTTTTTAAAAGTAAAAAATAAAATAAGCCCAAAAGTCTCTACACAGCTAACATCTGTGAATTTATCTCATAAAATCCTAGACTCCTTTTTTTATCCATTAATTAATTTATTCATTCATTTAACAGATATTTACTGAGAATCTACTAGATGCCAGGCACTGATCTAGGCACTGAGAACAAGAAGAGGATAAGATAGACAATTCTTCATCCCAGAGAACTTAGATTCTAGTGGGACCATAGAGGCAGAGAATAATACATTTAATTACATGAAAATGGAAATGCTTCTAAAGGACAAAAGATGTCACCAGCAAAATGACAATGCTAGGAGAAGATACTTGCAATGCACATAACCAAAAAGGATTAGTACCTGGAATATATAGAAACACTTCCTAATCAAAAAGAAAAAGACAGACAACCCAATAGAAGAATGAGCAAATGATATAGAAAAAGAAAGCCAAATAGTCAATAAACATGAAGAGATTTTCAGCATAATTTATAAGAACAGAACCCTAGACTCTTTTTGTTTTAAAAAGGATTCTAAGGGAATTCCCTGGCGGTCCAGTGGTTAGGGCTCGGCACTTTCACTGCTGTGGGCCTGGGTTCAATCCCTGGTCAGGGAATTAAGATCCAGTGAGCCACGTGGTGTGACCAAAAATTAAAAAAAATAAAAATAAAAAGGATTCTAAGAAGGGTGGTGGTCTGCTACGGAAAATTAGTAAATTAATATGAAGTAAATTCTATGAAATGGGGAGGCAAGAATGAAGAGCGAAATGGGGGCTGCAAGAGTCTGGTGTGGGAACAAGAATGAGAAGTAATAGTTGCTGGCCAGAGTGATATAAAAGACAAAACTAATGCCAGGGAAGATTTGGAGAAGATTTTGTGATGGGTCAAACAGCGTGACACACCACTCTAGACCCTGGAGATCTTCCTATATCACAGCAGAGTGAAAGCCTTGAAGGAAAGACTCAGTTATGTGGAGTGTACCCTAGTTAAGATGACAAGGTGGCATGATACACATTTTAGAAAAGATCTACCCAAAAGGTAGAATTTTGAAAACTCATGAGAATATAGGTTAAACTCTAGCAATAAAGAAAACTCAGCTCTCCAGAACAGCATGTTTCCCGAAAGCTCGAGATGTGAAAGTCTTAGCTGTTTAGGCTCTCCCCACAAATAACTTTTGTCTTCTAACATATTTCAAATAGAGGGTGAGACAGACTGCTTTGAGTACAAATAAACAACTTTCTCCTTGTTACTATCATATGATGGTGATTTCAACACATAACTTCTCTTTTAATTACCCAGTGCCTTGAAAGACAATCTGTGCCACTCTGGGTAAGAAGATAAGGTTGGAAATGACACAAAAATTCTCTCATTTTCCATACATTAGTAGAGGGCTTTCTTTTGAATATTAGCTAAAAATCTACAACCCAGGTATCTGGGCTAAAGGATTCATAAAGGATATGAAATGCATATTTCTCCTGTAATCCCTGTTGAAATCCTCTGGACCTTGGAAGAAGGAGAGGAGTAATGTGTATTATGGGCTGCTATTAGGAGATGCAAACAACTCATATACAGTCTTCAGGTATTAGTGTTAAATTAGAGCAGTGTTTCCCAAAGTGTGTTCCATGAAGCGCTAGGTTCTTACAATGCACTATTATAAAAGAATTCCATTTTCAAATAAATTTGGGAACACTCACAAACCGTATGCTGGCCCCTAGAGATTCACAAAGTTCATTAACATGATAAAAGCCCTGAGAAATTCTGTTATCTTTGTTTAATCCAATATTTCACAAACATATTTGACTATGGAACTTCTTTTCTAGATACACCTATTAGTTTGCCCTAGGATTAGTATTTTAAAAAGGTGAGGCTGAAGTATGGTTAACTGTGGGTTCCCCCCCCCCCGCAGTTTTATTAAGATATAATTGACCTACAGCACTGTATAAGCTTAAGGTGTACAGGATGATTTGTCTCACATATATTGTGAAACAATTACCACAATAAGTTTAGTTAACATGCATCAACTCATAGAGGTACCAAAAAAAAGTTTTTCCCTTGTAATGAGAACTCTTAGGATCTACTCTCTTAACAACTTTCAGATATACCACACAGCAGTGTTAACTACAGCTATCAACATGTTGTACATTACATCCCTAATGCTCATTTACCTTATAAGTAGAAATTTGTACAGTTGACCACCTTCATCTAATTCTTCCACCCCACCCCCTGACCTCTGCTGACCACAAATCTGATCTCTTTTGCCGTGAGTACTTTTTTGGTTTTGTTTTTTAGATTCCACATGTAAGTGAGATCATACAGTATTTATCTTTCTCTGTCTGACTTATTTCACTTAGCATAATTCCCTCAAGATCCATCCATGTTGTTGCAAATGGCATGATTTCCTTCTCTTTCATGGCTGAATGATATTCCATTGTATGTATTCCACAACTTCTTTAACCATTTATCCGCTGATGGACATTTAGGTTGTTCCCATGTCTTGGCTATTCTAAATAATGCTGCTATGAACATGGGGATGCAGTTACTCTTCAACATAGTGTTTCCGTTTCCTTCAGATATATTCCCAGGAGTGGAATTGCTGGATCATGTGGTACTTCTATTTTTAATTTTTTGAGGAACCTCCATACTGTTTTCCATGTTGGCTGTACCAATTTACAATCCCACCAACAGTGCACAAAATTTCCCTTTTCCGCACATCCTCACCCGCATTTGTTTTCCCTTGTCTTTTTGATTATAGCCTTTATAATAGGTGTGAGGTGATATCTCATTGTGGTTTTGATTTGCATTTCCCTTATGATTAGTGATGTTGAGCCCTTCTCATGTACCTGTTGGCCATTCATATATCTTCTTTGGAAAAATGTCTGTTCACATCCTTTGCCCATTTCTGAATTAGATTATTTGGGATTTTTTTTTTTTTTTTTTTTTTGCTATTGTGTTGTATGAGTTCTTGGATATTAACCTATGGGGATTCTAAATTTAAAAAGCCAGAGGGGCTTCCCTAGTGGCGCAGTGGTTGAGAGTCCGCCTGCCGATGCGGGAGACACGGGTTCGTGCCCCAGTCCGGCAAGATCCCACATGCCGCGGAGTGGCTGGGCCCGTGAGCCATGGCCGCTGAGCCTGCGTGTCCAGAGCCTGTGTTCCGCAACGGGAGAGACCACAGCAGTGACAGGCCGGCATACCGCAAAAAAAAAAAAAAAAAAAAAAAAAACAGAGACGCTGACCACAAAGGCAATTCCTCAGGGTATTATAGAGCTCAGTTCATTTTAATTCATAAAAACAAACACATTTTTTCCCTCCAGACACTATCAAAATCCACTTTACCATATATATTTTTTCTAAATTGTTAGGACCTATGCTGGTGAGCTAAGGCTTCTTTCTGCCTCTTGGGGGATAAGGTAATAAGTGAACACAATGCCATTCCTTGTCCTCTTCATGCCCACATGCAGAGTCAATAAACACAAAGGAATTTACTGTGTCAAGATGAACCTCCATTACCTTCATAGTTCATACTGGAGATTTAGAGACCTGCAGTGTGAGTGAATTGTTCAGTTCAATTTAACAACCGCTATTTCTTACCTCTTAAGTGCAGGAGAAGAGAAGGGAGAGAGAGGGGACTGGACAGAGAGATACCAAAATAAAAGAGTTAAGGGCCCACTCTCCTGATGCTCTAAAACCGTAATAAATGAAAAATCGTTCTTAAAACAGCTCAGACCAATAGATGCTATAATAGGCATTCTAACAGACAAACACGAACTACATCCTATAGGCATATAGGGAAGAGAGAGAGAAAGGCAAAGAATTTGAGTTTTGAATGGCTATGCATTGTATAGGCTGGTTAGGTAAACACACACACACACACACACACACACACGCACATGCACACGATAGAAAGGCATAGAAGAAGAGAGCACAGGGTTCAGGAGTGCAAGAAGTCTGAGTTACTGCAAGAGCATGCGAGGTGGGGGAAGAGGGTGGAAACCGTAGAAGAGAATGGCTGGAGGGGTGGATAGGGCTTTTAACTCCAGGCTGAGACATCCAGACCTCAATTTTCAAGGAAGGGAGAGACCACAGCAGGTTTCAAACAGAAGAAACATGATCAGATCTATATTTCAGAAAAATAAATCTGGGGAGAGATCAGAGGCATAAGCAGTCACAAGAGCCACACTTTATTGAGTAGCTCTCCCTACTGATAGCTGATTCCACAGCATCAAGACCTACTAGTAGGTCCTACATTAGGCTGTTGCCAAGGTCAAAGAGGCCTGCAGGCAGTGACAGCGAAAAGAAGAGAACAGGTGGGAGACACTGAGGAAGCAGAATGGCTAGCTGGTTCCCTGCCTATTCACCATGACGTGGCATCCTCACAGAGAAGTCATAGAGAAACCACCAACTAGAAGAGAGGTGATCATGGGGGAAGAAACAGGAAGACATTTGCTGAATCTTGAGCGTCTTCTTCCTGCCTCAAGATGGCTGTTGAGTGCTGAGCAGGGAAACTCAGGGACTCGTTTCTGTTGTGTCTTTATCTTCAATGCACTTCTTGCCAGATCCCTTTTCTTTGCCTTTCGTTTTACATATCTGGGCTCCGTGTGCAGCCTGTCAATGTCTGTGTTATGAATTCATAATGATATTCTGTTAGTATCTGCATGAATCTGGAAAATGCTTGTGTGTTTGCATCATATTGTGTTGACCAAAAAGTTCGTTTGTTTTTTTCTCTGAAAGATGGCTCTAGTAGCAGTTAGTTGTCTTCATTCAAGACAATTTTTGCATTTAAAAAAAAAACATCAAAATTGGTGAATTTTTGTGTAGCCATTTTAATATTGAAGGTGGAAGGAAAAAAGCAACATTTTTGGCTTATTATGCTTTATTATTTCAAGAACAAAAATGCAACCGAAACACAGAAAAAGATTTGTGCAGTGTACAGAGAAGGTGCTGTGACTGATTGAACGTGTCAAAAGCGGGTTGTGAAGTTTCGTGCTAGAGATTTCTGGCTGGACAATGCTCCACGGTCAGGTAGACCAGTTGAAGTTGATAGCGATCAAATTGAGAACAATCAATGTTATACCACATGGGACATAGCCGACATACGTAAAATATCCAAATCAACCGTTGAAAATCATTTGCACACACTTGGCTATGTTTATTGCTTTGATGTTTGGGTTCCACATAAGTTAAGAGGAAAAAAACCTTATTTCCGCATGCAATTCTCTACTGAAACATAATGAAAACGTTCCGTTTTTAAAACAAATTGTGATGGGGGATGAAAAGTGGATACTGTACAATAATGCGGAACGGAAGAGATAGTGGGGCAAGTGAAATGAAACACCACCAATCACACCAAAGGCCGGTCTTCATCTAAAGAAAGTGATGTTGTATATATGGTGGGATTGGAAGGGAGTCCTCTATTATGAGCTCCTTCTGGAAAACCAATCGATTAATTCCAACAAGTACTGCTCCCAATTAGACCAACTGAAAGAAGCACTCGACAAAAAGCGTCCAGAATTAGTCAACAGAAAACATAATCTTCCATCAGGATAACGCAAGACTGCATGTTTTTTTGCTGACCACGAAAAAACTGTTACAGCTTGGCTGGGAAGTTCTGATTCATCCACTGTATTCACCAGACATTGCACCTTCGGATTTCCATTTATTTCAGTCTTTACAGAATTCACTTAATGGAAAAAATTTCAATTCCCTGGAATATTGAACAGTTCTTTGCTCAAAAAGATAAAAAGTTTTGGGAAGATGGAATTATGAAGTTGCCTGAAAAATGGCAGAGGTAGTGGAACAAAAGGGTGAATACGTTGTTCAATAAAGTTGTTGGTGAAATGAAAAATATGTCTTTTATTTTTACTTAAAAACTGAAGGAGGGACTTCCCTGGTGACGCAGTGGTTAAGAATCTGCCTGCCAATGCAGGGGACACGGGTTCAAGCCTTGGTCCAGGAAGATCCCACATGCTGCAGAGCAACTAAGCCCGTGCACCACAACTACTGAGCCCGTGCTCCGCAACAAGAGAAGCCACTGCAATGAGAAGCCCGCGCACTGCAACGAAGAGTAGCCCTCGCTAGCCATAACTAGAGAAATCCCGCACGCAGCAATGAGAACGCAACGCAGCCAAAAATAAATAAATAAATATACAAAAAACAAAGGAAAGTTTTGGCCAACCGAATACATCTGCATAAATAGAAAACCCCAATGAAAAGGGCTGGATGCCTAGCATATTCATGCAATACAGATATACATAAAGACGTTAGGCCTGAACCTGTTACCCTGAGTTACATTCCTTTGTGTGATTGTTGTAATGTTGGATATATACCTTGTCTGTGCATTGAAATTGTTGTTTGCTGTCCGTGAGGCAAGAGGTGCTAAAATTTTGACACTATCTAGGACTTATTTTAGGGTAAAAGTGGCTTCCTGGAAATGCCACTACCTTTTCTTTGAAATCACATCAATGTCCAAATCCTTCACACCTCTCCCAGCCCCTCTTCCCCTGATGCTAACACCTTGTTTCAGCTGTCATGGTCTCTGGCCTGGGTGGGCTCTCAGCCACCATCCTCAGTCCCTCCACCCACACTCCAGAGTGATCTCCCTGAAACCAAATTTAATGATGTCACTCCCTGTTCAAAACTCTTCAGTGGCACCCTGGGGCTTCTAGGCAAAAGTTCAAGCACCCACTGGCCTCTGCCTAATGCTGCATCATGATCTCATCTAACCTTCCCCACTGGACTCTATGCTTCAGCCATGCTGGCTACTTATGTTTCTCTATATTTACCTTATTATTCACACCTACACGTTTTTGTTCAACTGCATCTTTCAAGCTTCTCCTATGCCTACCTTTCCTCTCTCTGGTGGGATGGACCATCTGGTCTTTTCTGGTGGGATGGACCATCTCTCCCCTGGTGCCCTACTGGACCCTACGACAATTCTAACAGCGCCAAGGACTCTTGTTGCCCTATCAACTCCTTGTCTTCCCTGACACACTGTAGTCTCCCTAAGAACAGGGCTGCATCTTATTTGTTTTTGTACTTGTAGCTTCTAGCACAGTGTCTGAAAGATAGTTGGTGCTCAACAAATATTTGAGGAAGGAATGTTTTTGTTTTTACATCTTTATTGGAGTATAATGGCTTTACAATGGTGTGTTAGTTTCTGCTTTATAACAAAGTGAATCAGCCATACATATACATACATCCCCATGTCTCCTCCATCCTGCGTCTCCCTCCCTCCCACACTCCCTATCCCACCCCTCCAGGCGGTCACAAAGCACCGAGCTGATCTCGCTGTGCTAGGTTGCTTCCCACTAGCTAGCTATTTTACGTTTGGCAGTGCATATATGTCCTTGCCACTCTCTCACTTTGTCCCAGCTTACCCTTTCCCCTCCCTGTATCCTCAAGCCCATTCTCTGGTAGGTCTGCGTCTTTATTCCTGTCTCGCCCCTAGGTTCTTCATGACCATTTATTTTGTTTGTTTTTTAGATTCCATATGTAAGTTTTAGCACACAGTATTTGTTTTTCTCTTTCTGACTTACTTCACTCTGTATGACAGACTCTAGGTCCATCCACCTCACTACAAATAACTCAGTTTCGTTTCTTTTTATGGCTGAGTAATATTCCATTGTATATATGTACCACATCTTCTTTATCCATTCATCTGTTGATGGACACTTAGGTTGCTTCCATGTCCTGGCTATTGTAAATACGGCTGCAATGAACATTGTGGTACATGACTCTTTTTGAATTATGGTTTTCTCAGGGTATATGCCCAGTAGTGGGATTGCTGGGTCATATGGTAGTTCTATTTTTAGTTTTTTAAGGAACCTCCATACTGTTCTCCATAGTGGCTGTATCAATTTACATTCCCACCAACAGTGCAAGAGGGTTCCCTTTTCTCCACACCCTCTCCAGCATTTATTGTTTGTAGATTTTTCTATGATGGCCATTCTGACCAGTGTGAGATGATATCACATTGTAGTTTTGATTTGCATTTCTCTAATGATTAATGATGTTGAGCATTCTTTCATGTGTTTGTCGGCAATCTGTATATCTTCTTTGGATAAATGTCTATTTAGGTCTTCTGCCCAGTTTTGGATTGGGTTGTTCGTTTTTTTGATACTGAGCTGCATAAGCTGCTTGTAAATTTTGGAGATTAATCCTTTGTCAGTTGCTTCATTTGCAAATATTTTCTCTCATTCTGAGTGTTGTCTTTTAGTCTTGTTTATGGTTTCCTTTGCTGTGCAAAAGCTTTTAAGTGTCATTAGGTCCCATTTGTTTATTTTTGTTTTTATTTCCCTTTCTCTAGGAGGTGGGTCAAAAAGGATCTTGCTGTGATTTATGTCAGAGTGTTCTGCCTATGTTTTCCTCTAAGAGTTTGAAAGTGTCTGGCCTTACATTTAGGTCTGTAACCCATTTTGAGTTTATTTTTGTGTATGGTGTTAAGAAGTGTTCTAATTTCATTCTTTTACATGTAGCTGTCCAGTTTTCCCAGCACCACTTATTGAAGAGGCTGTCTTTTCTCCACTGTATATTCTTTCCTCCTTTATCAAAGATAAGGTGACCATATGTGCGTGGGTTTATCTCTGGGCTTTCTATCCTGTTCCATTGATCTAAATTTCTGTTTTTGTGCCAGTACCATACTGTCTTGATTACTGTAGCTTTGTAGTATAGTCTGAAGTCAGGGAGCCTGATTCCTCCAGTTCTGTTTTTCTTTCACAAGATTCCTTTGGCTACTCAGGGTCTTTTGTGTTTCTATACAAATTGTGAAATTTTTTGTTCTAGTTCTGTGAAAAATGCCAGTGGTAGTTTGATAGGGATTGCATTGAATCTGTAGATTGCTTTGGGTAGTAGAGTCATTTTCACAGTGCTGATTCTTCCAATCCAAGAACATGGTATATCTCTCCATCTGTTTGTATCATCTTTAATTTCTTGAGGAAGGAATGTTTATTAATTTTTATTACCTTCTTTGGAAACTTTATTTTTAGGAATTTCAAATTTTTACATTGGGGTAGGCATAATATCCCATTTGTTTCTTTGTTTTGTTCTGTTTTGTTTTTGCAGTATGCGGGCCTCTCACTGTTGTGGCCTCTCCCGTTGCGGAGCACAGGCTCCGGATGTGCAGGCCCAGCGGCCATGGCTCACGGGCCCAGCCACTCCGCAGCATGTGGGATCTTCCCAGACCAGGGCACGAACCTATGTCCCCTGCATTGGCAGGCAGACTCTCAACCACTGCACCACCAGGGAAGCCCTCCCATTTGTTTTAATACAGAAGATTTTAACCTTTTTCTCCCAACACTATTTCCAGCCTGTAAAGACTCTGATGTTTATATTCCAAGTGGGAGTGAGAGAGCAATCAGGAAGCAAGAGGCGAACACCTGGTTAAGTAGAGCCACATCCAGTGAAGAGGGTGATTTGGCTACAGTAAGACTATTGCAATTTGGAGGAAACAATGGGTCTCTTTAAGACTGTGAAGTCAGCTGCAATTTTATTTATATTCACATCTAATCTCAAATTATAAAATGTTTATCATGGGGGTGGGGTTTAAAACAGCAGAATAATCTTTAGTCCTGGAGATTGTTTGCCTAAAATCTATAGGCAAACAAATGTTCTTACTTTGAATGTAGTCAAATTTATCAGTTTTTCCTTTTTCGTTAAATGCTTTTTGTGTCTTAAGAAGTCTTTTCCAACTCCAAGTTCTAAAAGATTCACCTGCATTTTCTAATTAGAGTTTTTATGTGTTTTTTTATACGTAGGATTTTAATCCAGTTAATGTTAATTTTTACTTCTAGTCTGAGGTAGGGATTCGACTTCATCCTTTTTCATATGGATAATAATTTTATCCAACTCCATTTATTGAGTAGTCTCTCCTTTCCCCACTAGTCTTAAATGCCACCTCTGACACAGAAAAATTTCATACCATCCCATTCTATTCCATTGGTCAATTTTTCTATCCCTGGGCCAGCACTACACTGCTTTCATTACTATAGCTTCACAATAGTTTTTGCTATCTACAGCATAAGTTTCTCCTTGCTGATCTTCTTTCACAAGTATCCTATCTGCTCTTCACTGTAACAAAAAACTCCATAGCAACTCAAATGCCAATCAAAAGGAGAATAGATGGATAAGCTCTATTTTATTCCCACAGTGGAATGTGATTCAGCAGTTACAACAAATGAACTACAGCTTCATGTAACAATATGGTTGAATCTCAGCAATATATGAAGTGAAAAAAGTAAATTCCAAAAAATTACATTTATTATGACCCTTTTTATATAGCCAGAAAAGACCAGAATAAAAATGTACTTTGTAGGAATACATAGAGATGAAATAAAATGATATGAAAAGACAAGCAAATAAATGAGAACACAGGATTCAGGATGACAGGTTCCTTGAGGTACAGGAAGGCATGTGTCTCTTGGGGGTGGGTTTATGGGTATGTGTTACATGAATAAACATAACTAAATAAAAGAGAGACTTGCTTGAATAATGAGGATATGTTTAATCCAATTCTGAGGTTTAAAAGATGAAATGAAATAAAAGATATAGGAGCTTCCCTGGTGGTGCAGTGGTTAAGAATCTGCCTGCCAATGCAGGGGACACAGGTTCGAGCCCTGGTCCGGGAAGATCCCACATGCCGTGGAGCAACTAAGCCCGTGCACCACAACTACTGGGCCTGCGCTCTAGAGCCCAGGAGCCACAACTACTGAGCCCATGTGCCACAACTCCTGAGCCCACGTGCTGCAACTACTGAAGCCCAAGCTCCTAGAGCCCGTGCTCTGCAACAAGAGAAGCCACTGGAAGGAGAAGCCCAGACACCGCAACGAAGAGTAGCCCCGCTCCCCGCAACTAGAGAAAGCCCGCGCACAGCAACGAAGACCCATAGCAGCCAAAAATAAATAAGTAAGTTGAATAAATAAAAGATATAGAAATGGGCTTTGAGAAGGTATGTTGAGTTCTAAATGTTCCAAGGCCAAAGATTTTTGTTACTGCACTTCAATGTAATCTAAAGAGCTACTCAGGGGCTTCCCTGGTGGCGCAGTGGTTAAGAATCTGCCTGCCAATGCAGGGGACGCGGGTTCGAGCCCTGGTCCGGGAAGATCCCACATGCCACGGAGCAACTAAGCCCGTGCGCCACAACTACTGAGCCTGTGCTCTAGAGCCCGTGAGCCACAACTACTGAGCCTGTGTGCCACAGCTACTGAAGCCCACACTCCTAGAGCCTGTGCTCCGCAACAAGAGAAGCCACCGCAGTGAGAAGCCGGCACACTGCAATGAAGAGTAGCCCCCGCTCACTGCAACTAGAGAAAGCCCCTGCACAGCAACAAAGACCCAACACAGCCATAAATTAATTAATTAATTAAAATTTATTTTAAAAAAAAAAGAGCTACTCAGAAACTGCCTGACAAAAATATTGTAAAGACTAGCAGGTGAGTGTCATAAAAAATTACACTGCTATTTATTCCACACTCTTTTATTTAATCTGTATGGATTGTGTACTCCAGTGGGTAATAAAGGGTTTCCTTCCCAGCGTCCTTCCCTTCTTCAACAACCCCAAACTTGTCTTCAGCATCCCCACTGTGGAGCTGCGGGAGTTTGGGAGGAGTTGGACACCCCCTCATTCCCGGCCAGGCTCTGACTAACCGGGGTGATCCCACCCCCTTACCTCAGTTATCCCTTACGGGTTGAGGGATAACTGATATCTGATAACTGATGTAAACTGGCCTCGCCAGAATGAAGTTAAAGACTTCCATTTGCTGTTTAGGGAAATGCATTCTCCCCCCCCGAGACTTGAACTGAGAAGTCTGTAGCCCAACCTGTTGCTACTGGCTGTACTGAGAACAGAGATGACACCTCAGAAACCAGAGCCGAGGGAATCCCAGGACACAGAGCCTGAGCCCTGATAGAACCACCCATGGAGCCTGAATGTATTTCCTCAGGAATCTGCAGTTTCATGAGCAAGAAAGTCCTTCTACTTTGTAAGCCAACCTGAACTGGGGTTTTGAGTCCTTGTGACAGGAAAACCTCGTAACACCAATATGCTCAGTCTAGGACGCCTCTCACTCGGCACGTCAGAGGGATATAGAAAATGAAACAGAACAAGTGAGCTGAGGTCCCTGGTACATTATAAAATCTGAGGGGAAAATGTGATGAATACGATAAAAGTATAAAAACGCAGTGCTGTGTGCCTGATGGGGGATCGAGAGGGGCTCTGGGAGGAGCGGCGTTTGAGGCGCACTCTGGAGAAGGAGGCGGAGCAGGCAACCTCTGCGACGGATGGGGGCGAGGCCCAGGGAGGCTCCGAAGAGCAGAACGGCAGAACCAAAGACGCAGGTGCAAGCAGAGAACTTTGATTTTACTCATGCTTTCATACCAGGCACTAATATGGATTATCTCTTTTAAGTCTCACTAGGTAGATGCTATTGTTACTGATTTCTTTTTTTCTGCAGAAATCCTGGGGCACAAAGAAGTGTTTTGTTTTGTTTAATATTTATTTATTTGGCTGCATCTGGTCTTAGGTGTGGCACGTGGGATCTTCCATGCGGCATGCGGGATCTTTTGTTGCAGCGCGCAGGCTCTTCGTTGCGGCACGCGGGCTTCTCTCTAGTTGTGACACGTGAGCTCAGTAGTTGCAGCACGCGGGCTTAGTTGTCCCGAGGCATGTGGGATCTTAGTTCCCCGACTAGGGATCGAACCCGCGTCCCCTTCATTGGAAGGCGGATTCTTAACCACTGGACCACCAGGGAAGTCCCCCCACAAAGGGAAGTCCCCCCACAAAGAGGTTAAACAACTCTCCACCTCTCTAGTTAACGCAGAAGACAAGCAGTCTGATTCCCATGCCAAACCATTAGCCTATACTGCCGCAAGTTCAATAAGCAATTAACTCGTCTCCACACATGGTCAGTGTTGAATGACTTCACTAGGTACCCGGTGGCAGGGTTATGAAGTCCAAGTAATGGATTTCCTCAAGAAGTCCCAGTTGGGGAATTCGCTGGTAGTCCAGTGGTTAGGACTCTCTGCTTCCACTGCTGGGGGCCCGGGTTCAATCCCTGGTTGGGGAACTAAGATCCTGTAAGCCACATGGTGCAGCCAAAAAAAAAAGAATTCTCAGATGGATTTGTCAAGGCAGAAAGATAAATAGGAAAATGTCACCCACATGTAATAAATAAATACAGGTCGCTATGAATAGTCCTTATACTATGCATTTCTTTGACAACTCAGAGCCCTTTGGGCACACCCCACCTTACCATCATTTATTCTGATAACAGCCCATGGAAGGTTACTGGGGACGTTTGTCCTTTCTTTGCAAGGCCCCAGGCCCACAGCCCCTCTGATCATATGTGGACTTCTCTACCAGGTGTTTCCTAACCAGGCAGTCCTCCTGCGGATTTCTTCCCTCAACTTTCCCAGGCTGCTTCTGAATCATACAGGAAAGCTCTTTGCCTAGCAGCCTCCTGGGCTGGTACTGGCAGGAGCGCCTCTCTCTGAGCAGAATCTTGGCTCCATCATGAGACGAAAGACGGGTAGAAAGAGAATGCTCTTCCATTATGTACTCAGCCCTCTCTTGGTTAATAGAGCAAAATAAGGTAATCTTAAATTTTCACACGAAGAAACTGAGTTGCAAAGGACGGAGAAAAATGGCTATTTATACAAATATTAAGCACTCTCAAGGCGGACAATAAAGCGTCCCTCCCCACCCCAATTTTCTGCCTCTATAAATATATGTTTTTCCTATAGACCAGTGGTTCTCATACTTTAGCACTGTCAGGTCAGGTTGTTAAAACAGATTGCTGGGCCCCATCCCTAGGGTTTCCCATTCTGTAGGTCTGGGGTGAGGCCTGAGAATTTGCATTTCTAGTAAGTTCCCAGGCGATGCTGTGGCTGCCAGATTGTTGGGAACCACACTTAGAGGACACGTTACAGACTGTGGCTCTGTAACTGTGGCAAATCCTTTGATCCCTTTACCTTGGAGCAGTCTAAAAGAAGGCATAGAAAAATTAGAGTTCGGACTATATTATCTGTAAGGTTTCTTCCAGAATCAGATCCTATGATGAGGACAGACAGTCATCAACTTACTGGGAGATTTGTGTACCAAAGGTAATAAGTCGGTTGTGTACACCTCAGGAAACATTTTCCTATAACAGTAATGCAGGGAGGAAGCATCATTAAGTTATCATTCGTTTACATTAGACCATGAGAGAGATGCTTCTTTCACAAAAGCGTATCCTGAATTGGGCTCAAAGGGCAGTTAAGAGACTGAGAATCCAGGCCTCCTCCACTGCTTATTTGTTTGTTTTCCTAAAGTCTGAGTCAGGAATCAAGGGCCACCCACATTGATGTCCTTGTGCAAGGGCAAATGTCAACAATGAGCCTTCGAGGCCAGAGGAAGTAGCCCTGAGATCTTGGTTACCTGATGGCAGATCCAGGTTCAGAACCAACACCTTCTAATTTAGGGTCTGGAGTGGAGTCTTTTTTATGTGATTTTTGTTATTGTTGTTTTAATTAAATTGCAGACTTTCTTGGCACATGAGTCATAGCAGTCTGAGGACCTCTAATCTCATGCATTAATTTAACCAAAGTTGCCCCTTGCCAACCAGGAAATGGTTTGACCTGATCTTGCTGCTAAGAAAGGAATAACCATCTGGTGTGGGACATGACCCTGGCTCTTTGTACACTGGATTTTTTATTCCTGGAAATACAGGCCAGGAGTGGCTTTATGATCATACCAGGTATAAACCCTGTCTGGTCAAGCGTGACTGGGCTATTCTTTTTTTTTTTTTTTCCTTCTTTCTTTCTTTCCTGCTGGCAGGTGAGGACATTTGACTTCTCCCAACACATCTGAGGCATGCTCTGACAGTATCTTGTTTTGATTTACTGTTTAATTATAACTGTATCCACATCTGCCTGGGCCTGTAAAAGAACTGGAGCTCTTTTCTTTTCATCTATAATAGGCAGTCATAGTTATGCATTCAGAGAAAATATTTTTTTATGGTGAATGAATTATTAACCATAAACCGAAGTGGTACCAAGCTAAGTCGGCCTAAACAAGGATGCAGGAAGAAAGCAAAGAAAAAAGAGAGAGGAAAGTTCTTATCAAGGAAAATGAGGGCTAGAGAAAACCTGAGTGGAGATGTTGATGCAACATTCTCTAGCTTGGGTCACAAACAGATTTTCAGTTGGTAAACAAGAGACCTCTTGAGATATTCTATGAGAGAGAGAGAGAGAGAGAGAGAGAGAGAGAGAGAGAGAGAGAGAGAGACAGAGAGAGAGAGGATGCTTGCAGAAAAGCAGAACTCAGACATATATGTATATATATATATACTCAGACCAAAAATGCCTTTGAACTGTAATAACACAAATATGGAGGTTCTAGTCCAGGTACCTGCAGGCACAGTCCTGTCATCACTGAGAGTGATAACAACAAAGGGGATGATATCAGAAGTGAAGCATAGAACCAGCTCTAGAGTCCAACATCCCTGTGGGAGGGTGAAAAGGAGCATTCCAGTTTCAGTTTTGCTCAGGAAGCCAAGAGTTTGTTATGTTGAGATTTTCAACACATCCAGTCTTAAAGTTTGTGTTCCTTGAAAACCCCAAGCGCTGTTGGGAAGTCACCTCTTAGCCATTATCAGAGGAGTAGCCCCCGACCCTCTTCCCAGCCTGAGAAAACCTGAGGGGTGCTATGAAATTTGGTACGAGGCTTTGAAAGAGTCCCAGGGATCATCATCATCATTTGAGCTCTTTTAAAGCCCCTTTCAGCTGAACATCTCAAAGTCCTGTGTAAACATTAATTATTCTCATAACACTGCTCGGAGGTAAACAGATATTAGAATTCAATTGCCTTTCACTGATGCTTCTACATCTGTAAACTTCAGGTTCCATTCCATTATTTACTTTAGCAAAAAGTAAGTATCCCCCTCCCTCATTTTTTAGGGTAAATGAACTTGCCAAAGTCTGTAAGCTGTACAAAGAAGTTCTGTATAGGGACCTCCCTGGTGGCGCAGTGGTTGAGAATCCACCTGCAAATGCAGTGGACACGGATTCGAGCCCTGTTCCGGGAAGATCCCACATGCCGCGGAGCAACTAAGCCTGTGCGCCACAACTACCGAGCCCGTGTGCTGCAGCTACTGAAGCCCGCACGCCTAGAGCCCATGCTCTGCAACAAGAGAAGCCACCGCAATGAGAAGCCCATGCACTGCAACGAAGAGTAGCCCCTGCTCGCCACAACTAGAGAAAGCTCCTGCGCAGCAAGGAAGACCCAACACAGCCAAAAAAAAAAAAAAAAAGTTCTGTATAAAACACAGCCCCTGCCCTTGTGGAGTTTACAGTCTATTGGAGATAAGATGCATGCATATAACCAATAATAATTTTTAAATTATTACAAGACAGGATATGATTAGACTAAAATGAGAGGTTTTCAGCAGGAGAGATCAACATGGATGTTGGTAGCCCAGGAGAGCTTCATGGAGGAGGAGGTATTTGGACAGAACCCAGTGTGTAAGTGTGTCTGTGTGAGTGCACAAGTGCATCCCAGAAGGGGATGATAGGTAGGAATTCCTACTGAGGTAGGAATATGACTGATTTGTTTAGAAGACAAGTAGCCTGATATTTTTGGAATCGGGAGAAGAGTGAAAGATAAGATTGGAAAGCTAAGTAGATTGAGATCAAATAGTGAAAATCTTAATACTAAATTCTTCAGATTTTGACACTCAGCATATTCTACAATAAATTAAATAGGATCAGAAACTGGCCGAAGTGAATAGTTAAAGCTCATACTTGACATGAAAAAGAAAAGGAATGGAATTGGTGACAGAAAAAATGAAGCAGGGGACTTCCCTGGCGGTCCAGTGGCTAAGGCTCTGCGCTCCCGGAGCAGAGAACTAGATCCCACATGCCACAAGAAGATCCCACGTGCCGCAATGAAGACTCGGTGCAGCCAAATAAATAAGTAAATAAAAAGAAGAAGCAAGTTAGTTTAGAAGAGATGGTTTAGCTAGAGTTGTGGTTCTCAAAGTGTGGTCCGTGGACCAGCTGCATCAGTATCAAATGGGAGCTTTTTAGAAATGCAAATTCTTAGGCCCCTGCAAAGACCTATTGAATCAGAAACTCTGGGGCAGGGGGACCCAGCAATGTGAGTTGTAACCAGCCTTCCAGGGGACTCTGATGCATACTCGTTTGAGAGCTAGTAAACTAGAAAAAATCCTTTAACAGTCTCAAATATGGCAGAACTCTCTCCATCTAATTCATGCTCTGCATATGCAAAAAATAAACTGTTAAACCAAATATTTTAACGTTCTTTAAAATAAGTTTTATTATGTAAACTTTTTAACTCACACAAAAGTGGACAGAGTAGAACAATAAACCTTCATATTTCCATCACTCAGATTCAACAATTAGCAAGATTTTGCTGTACTATCCCTTCTCTCTTTTTCTCTGAATTATTTTTTTAATCCTAGAAATTATTTCAACTCACTGCTACATATTTCAGTGTGCCTCTCTTAAATATATGTATGTTCTCACATGACCATAATGTCAATATAACACCTAACAGAAAGAACAGTACTTCTTCGGTTTCTCCTAATACCCAGACTATAATCAGATTTCTCTGGTTGTTGAAATAGAGTCTATTTAATTCTGTTGTAACTGGCTATCTTCTGTATTATGATACCCACCTACCACAATAAACTTTAGAGGGAAACTGACTAAGAGGGAAAATACTTTAGACATCTTTCTTTGTAAAATATCTCTAAGAATGCATATTTCTTTTAGATACAGATGTTTGTAAGTACTAGAGGGGAGTTCCTTAGTATCTGTGGATTGGATATTATTACAGTACCTGTGAAATGAGTTTCCACTTTGGATGCTGTGACATCACACTAGCTGTCAGAAAATGTAATTAACCAAGATGAATCTCAGTCAGCTTAAGTACAGTTTCCTGCCATACATCTATCTGTTCCACTCTCTGTAGAGTCAGAAGCATGAAATGTTATTGAAATGTGTGGTGTTTCCTGACACTGCTTTGGAAATACCTGTGCTGTATGAGTATTAAAATATATAGTAAAATATTCTCAGTACCTTCAAAATATTCTTAGTTCTCTTAATTTCTAGAGTTAGAAGTAATAATAATTGTGCACACTTAAATAGTGCTTTTAAGCACTTTACCTATATTAACTCTTAATTTTTTATAAAAGCCATTAAGGAAGTGCTCAAATGATGCCAAAACAACAGGATACGAAGGAGACAAATGAAATCATAAGAAGATAGTTGACCAAATGTTTAGGTAATGAGAAATGGAATTTTTAACTTTAATTCTCTCGTCAGTTTTTTCTGATTATATATATATATATTCTGTTATATATGGCCCATCATTTATACAATCTTGATATTTATAAAGTAATTAATTTAATTAGCATATGCTCAAGACATGCACATACTGTATGTGTACTTTATACTCTTGCAACTATAATTTAAATTGGATGATGCAATAGAGACAAAGACGTAGAGAACAAACATATGGATACCAAGAGGGAAAGGGAGGGGTAGAATGAACTGGGAGATTGGTATTGACATATAAAAACTATTGATACTCTGTATAAAATAGATAACTAATGAGAACCTACTGTATGGCACAAGGAACTCTACTCAGTGCCCTGTGGTGACCTAAATGGGAAGGAAATCCAAAAAAGAGGGGACATATGTATACATATAGCTGATTCACTTTGCTGTACAGTAGAAACTAACACAACATTGTAAAGCAACTATACTCCAAAAACATGTTTTTTTGAAAAATAAAATAAAATAAATAAAAAATAATAAACTGGATGATGCAACAAAATACAAAGAGTAAATCTGGGTCAAAATTGAATTGTACCACCCCTTAAAATTCAACACAGATGACAGATTTTAATTATTTCATTTTCTTTCTTAACCTTTTTCTGGAGGAGAATTCTATCCCTGTCTTGTTCTCATCACCTCTTCTGCCTGCTTCTTCCCTGCTTCTCTCTAGGCCATTTCACAAATGTGTCATTTTACGGCACTTTATCCAGACTGATTTGTAAGGTTGGAAATACTGTAAACAAGTTGATAAAGTGTCAATTGTATTGAAGATAAGAACAATTCCAAAAATAGTTGTCTGCCTCTCTGTGGTTTTGTTCTCCCAATAACGAAGCTCACTGCCTTTAATTATAGTTCGAGGCACTGTTGAAATATTTAATCTCTGAGTAATGACTGGATTTTAGTTTCCTAATTGGCATCTGCGTGTTTAGCAAATCTGTGCCAAAGCCCGAATCTGAGAATGAGCACACAATACAAGACATGGACTATATGTAAAATATTTCTGATATCTGCCACCTTAGCTCCAGGGCAACAGTGCTATAACCAAAAGGGAAAAGATAAATATCGTACAGTTTATGATTTCACATTTTTGAATCACTAACCAACAACCTGCTAAGGTTTATATGTCAAACCCAAAATCCATGTGTGATCAGCACATAGCGAAGTGTAACTGTAGCCTCAAAGAAGCCCTTGGGGCTTGGGAACATGTCTTCCTTGTTCTCAAATGGTATTTCAGGTACCTGGGAGTAGTTCCCAGGAGATAAGGTCCCACCCACAACTGGGTGACCTACTGAAAGCCTTCTGAAACCAGCTTGAAAGGACTTAAAGAATAGGTTAGGTGGAGAAGTGATCACCTTGAACTCTGTCCACCAAAATGTCTTTGTGTTTTCCTAGGAGGAGAATAATCCACAGAATTGACCTGGGCATCTTCCTCCAATTATTGTTAGCTTCTTACTGTTTGAAACAAGATGGCCGACTCACCATCAGCAACACACCTCTTCGGTGAGTGTGTGATACAGATACATGCTGTGGGCGTGAGACCTACAAGCTCACATTCCCTGAATAATGTATGTTTCCTTTGGCAATGTTTATCCAGCCTAAAGTTACACATGAGTGAAGATGGAGCAGGGGGTGGAATTACAGAACCCAGCTGTTCTACCCATTCTGACCTTCCTAAGATGAAAGGCCAAATTGTAGCCGGATGACAGGCTCTGGAGGCCAGTAGACAGAACTGCTCTTTCAGCTGTGGAGAAGGAGAAGAGATTCTGATTCTCCAATCTAGTTCAAACGGAGAAAGAGATCCCTGACACGTCTGATAGCAGTGTCTGAAGCCTCTTTCACTCAGGACAGGGTTTAACAGGCTACCTTAGACACTTCAGAGCTGAATTGTCACCTGGAGGCTATGGCATTCATGGTTCTCTGAAAACAGAAAACCGCTCTCCTTCCACATGTGAATGATAGCCTGTGGGTCTGGGATTGGTAAGGTGATACAGCGAAGGACTAAAGGAGGCTACTTGCAAACTCTGAACCATCACTGTGGTTACTCCAGAGGACCAAAACAAAGCCAGCTCCCTCCGTTGGCAGGCCGTGAGATGATGGCGGAGGCCAGCTGACCATGTTGATGAACGGTCGCCCAAATTTGATCTTCACGTTGTACGTTGCCTTTCGCAGGCACAACCCAGAACCAGAACTTTCACTCTCCCCAAATTCAGATAAAGGAGATCCGATCATGTCCCAGAGCGCTCAGTGCTTTCACTGAATTCTCTCTACTTCTTCGTATAATGGGATTTTCCTCCTTGTGCTACGGAAGAGAAAACTAAAGCTTAAGCAACACACAGGAAGAGGCAGCACCAGGAAGGGAACCCAGGTCTGTCTGACTTCAAAGGTCGCGTCCTTTCCACTTCCTCATTTTCCACGCCTCCCTCACCCCCAAAAAATATAGATTCTATAGATAAACAAACAACAATTCTATGTTGTCCATCCCACTGTGGTATTAGCAGGTTCTAAATTTCACTGTGATGGAGCTCATTGAACCAGATCAGTTCTAGGTAGAGGTGACAAGTATGTAGACAACATGAGGCCATAAGATCCCTTGCCTCTTAAGATTCACTAACTTCAGTCTTGGCCAAAGACACTGAGTTGACAATGTTCTTTGGACCCTTTATCATGGCAAGGTATAATTCTCAACCTGGAATGTATAGATTGGCTGGCATTACCACCTGGAAGAGAGTTTGCGTCCTTTTTATGCCCTCCCTCAGTATCTGGAGGCAACAAATCTGAGGTTGATTTAGCCATATCCTCTTCTCTATAACAGGCTGAAGGTGGAAGCGAGGGAAAATGTCCCAGAGAAGGCCTCAGGCATTTGGGCACCCAGTTACTTCTGTGGTAACAACTCAGGGACACGTTGATCCTCTGCCCCCAAAGATTCACATGTTCTCCTGCCTCTAGCCTCAATACAGTGTCACTTACATAATTTCAAAAAACAAAAGGAACATAACCACTGATTTTTTTTAACACACATTATATATTAAAAGCATAAAATCATGAATGGGAAAGAAACACAATGAAATTCTTGATAGTAGTGCCTCTGACAAGGGAAAGAGAACAGGGGTGAGGGGGAGGGGAAAAGTTCAAAAGAATTTCAACCACATCTGTTTTCTGTTTGATTTATTTTAAAGGGGAAGGAAAAGATTTGAAGTAAGCACGGCAGAAAGTTAACATGGTCTGTGGGACTGTGAGAGTGTGTGCATCTTGGGGTTGGGTGAGTGGAATGGGGGCCTAAGGAGGGGAGCTGAGGCTGCAGGAGGGGCCTTCCTCCCAGAGGGATTGCCCATTAGCAAGTGACACAATTTGGGAGTCCAGAGATGGCAGGGCTGGACTGAGGCAGTCGGAGTGGTGGGCATGGAGAGAAATGGACGGACTCAACAGAAATTGTGAAGGGAGAAGGGCAGGATTTGGTGATGGATTCTGAGAAGAGGAAACCAGACCAATGCCTGAGTGCTTAGCCCACGCAACAGGGTGGGTTGTGATATGGAATACCAACAGAAGCAGGTAAGAATTCCCTGGCACTCCAGTGGTTAGGATTCTGAGCCCTCAGGGCTGAGGGCTGGGGTTAGATCCCTGGTCGGGGAACTGGAATACCACAAGCCAAAAAAAAAGCAGGAGTGTAGCAAGGAGAATCATGGATTTGGTTTGGGACATATTGATTTTGAGGTGTCTTTAAGACTTGCAAGGAAAATCAGGGTACAGTTAACAAGGAAGTGGCCATACTTTGCTAATTCTCAGAGGACCGAAACCTGGCTGTCTCTTCTGTGCACTTCCTCTGTGATGTGTCCAGTTGCCCCATTCAGGGGCAGCGGTTTAGGGTGCAAAAACCTGCTTTATTACACTGTGATGAATCTTAGAATACTTTCTGTCTCTAGATGGGAAAGGTAACCATGCCCAGCTTAGTTATGTTTGCACTAACTTATTGAGGATTGTGTCCGATTTTTCAGTTTCCTCCTTTCCAACCCCAGGCCCGCTAGGCTCTTTCTCCAATTCCAAGTCCTTGCTGATTTCAGGTTCCTTTTGTTGGCCTCTGCCATGATCTGAATGTTTGTGTCCCTCCCCCCAAATTCACATGTTCACGGCCAATACCCAAGGTGATGGTATTAGGAGGTGGGACCTTTGGGAGGTCATTAGGTTGTGAAGATGGAGTCCTCATGAATGGGATTAGTTTTCTTATAAAAGAGACTCCAGGGGGCCAGCTCACCCCTTCCACCATGTGAGGATGCAGCAAAAAGTCAGCAATCTGCAACCCAGAAGTAGGTCTCCACCAGATACCAAAACTCTGCACACCATGATCTTGGACTTCCTGGCCTCCAGAACTGTGAGAGATAAATTTCTGTTGTTTATAAGCTACCCTGCCTGTGGTATTTTGTTACAGCTGTCCAAATGAACTACGACACACTCCAGGTATAATACTAAATTCAACTTGTAACTGATTTTTTTCCTCTGCCACCCAGTCTAGTATTGACTCCCACTGTCTTGGGTTGGGTTGTCCCAGAATGGGACACTGACGCAGGATTTGAGTGCAACTAGTTTACTTAAGAGGTGATCTGGGGCTTCCCTGGTGGCACAGTGGTTGAGAGTCCGCCTGCCAATGCAGGGGACACAGGTTCGTGCCCCGGTCTGGGAAGATCCCACATGCTGTGGAGCGGCTGGGCCCGTGAGCCATGGCCGCTGAGCCTGCGTGTCCGGAGCCTGTGCTCTGCAACGGGAGAGGCCACAACAGTGAGAGGCCCGCGTACCGCAAAAAAAAAAAAAAAAAAAAGAGGTGATCTGAGGAAGACTGGGAGTGGGGAAGGGAGGCAGGGAAGAGAAGGAAGCCAAGGAAAGAACATTATCAAGCATGTTAGCTCTGTGGCGACTGGAACTGGGGCTCAGTCCTGCTGGGGACTCTGGGAGACAGTACTGAACATGCCTCTGAGTTTTCCTACCCAAGGGGTTAAGAAGCGGGGGAATCTCCACTTCCAGCCGTCATTGGCTGAGGCCAGCTTCTAGCGACATTAATTCCCCAGGATGTCTGTCGGTGGTATGGAAGGAAAGTTGTCAGGCGGAGAATCATGGGTGCTTGCAGTAGCAGCCTTTGGAATGTACCAGAATGTTGAGTGACAAGGGGATGTGTTTCCCACAAAAATTTTTGAGCTTTGTGTAACAGACTCTGAGATCATCTCCATGATTCCCACTTCCTGGTACAATCCCCTTTCCTGAGTGGGATGCTTCTAACCACTAGAATATGATGGTGATGGGATGTTAGTCTGTGATCAGGTTATGTTATGTAAGATTCCATTCTCGTTAGCTGTTTCCCTTCCTGGCTTTGCAGACGTGAGTTGCCATGTTGTAAGAGGCCCTGTGGAGAGGCCCACGTGGCAAGGAGCTGTGAGCAGCCTCTTGGAGATGAGCATGGCCTCCAGCCTACAGTCAGCAAAAAGCTGGGTCCTCAGACTTACAGCGACAAGGAGCTAAATTCTGTTAATGGTGAGTGAGCTTGAAAGTAGATCCATTGCCAGTTAATCCTCCAGAGGAACCGCCGCCTGGCTGGCACCATGATGACAGCCTTGCAGGGGGTCAAGTGTATACCGTGCCCACCCAGACTCCTAACCCACAGGGTGTGAGATAATAAATGGGAGTTGTTTTAAGCCACTATAAGTTTGTGGTCATTTGTTATGCAGCATAGAAAACACACACTCCCTTATCCTATAAGCCCCCAGTCTGGGTAAGGTGGCCTCAGCTCCTCTGCTTTACTTATAATCTTTACTCCTTGTTCACTGATCAGTAATTCTTTTAGTTAAAAAGAAGTACTGGGTTTTTTTTCTTCTTATTACAAAAATAAGACATTTTCATTCTAAAACATTTATAAAATAGATATAAGCAAAAAGAAAACTAATGAATTTCACTCAACTATTTTTAAGTAAGTTCAAACTTTCTTGCAGGGAGTTTTCTCTGTCTTTGAGTCCTATAATTTGTTCTTTTTCAGCCCTGCTGTGAATGAACTTTTACCCAAATATAAATTTATAATTAGAAGAGACTGCATTTATATGCATTGTTCTTAAACTTTTCTGAAAAGGAGAACACTCAAAATACCCATGTAATCAGGAAGACGCATTATTCCCAGAGGGAAAGGTTTCCACGGACACAGCAAAGCCATTGTCCAACCTTTGCTCAGAGGGATTCTCCTTCCATCCAAGGAGAAAAGAAGTGCCAAGTGTTTGAGGCCATTCTTCCTGAACATCTTTTCAGTTAATAAAGGGCTTCCAAATTTAGAAATTAGGTGCTGAGTTTAGCAAAGGAGGAACTGCAGAGGCAGACTGAGTTCTCTGTATCTTCCCTTACTTTTCCACTTTCTTCCTTCTTTACCCGGGACAGCAGTGGAGGAAGACTCTCCTGCAGGCTCTGAGGCTCTCAGTCCCCAGGTGGTAGCTCCAAGGCATTTCCTCTCTTCCCTCTTCCTTTCCAACTGCCCTTCTTTCTGCTGCTCACAAAGCACTTTCCATTCCACCTCCATGTAGCCTCCATGAGGCCACCTGCCATTAGGTGAGCCTCCTTATCTTCCTACCCCACTGGTGTTCCTTTCTGGGGAGGTTTGCCCATGCATTCATCCAACAAACTGTCCTAAAGTGACTGCTGTGTGCTGAGCAATGTGAAGGATGACCAAGCACGTGGGCAAGAGGCAGCCTATGCTCCAGGAGCTTGGACATAGTAGGGGAGTCCAGTGCGTGCACAGGTGACACACGGTGTCCTGAGCGCTCTAATAGCTGCCTACATGCACATGGGACTGTGGGGGCCAAAGGACAGGAGATGGGGCTGGGAAAAGAATGACAGTGGAAGATAGAAGGCCAGATACTACAGAACCACAGTGAGATACCACTTCACACTCAGGATGGTCATAATAAAAAAGATGGACACTGGCAAATGTTGGTAAGGATGTGACAAAATCAGAAGCTTCATATAGCGGTGAGAATGTAAAATGGAGCAGATGCTTTGAAAAACAGGTTGGCAGTTCCTCAGAAAGGCAAATGTAGAGTTACCATATGACTCAGCAATTCCACTCCTTAGGTATGTACCTAAAAGAACTGCAAACACAAAAACTCTTATGAGGGAACTCCCTGGTAGTGCAGTGGTTAAGAATCCGCCTGCCAATGCAGGGGAAACGGGTTCAATCCCTGGTCCAGGAAGATCCCACATGCCGCGAAACAACTAAGTCTGTGCGCCACAACTACTGAGCCTGTGTGCTGCAACTACTGAAGCCCATGCACCTAGAGCCCGTGCTCCGCAACAAGAGAAGCCACCGCAATGAGAAGCATGTGCACCGCAACGAAGTGTAGCCCCTGCTCGCCGCAACTAGAGATAGCCCGCGCGCAGCAACAAAGAACCAACACAGCCAAAAGTAAATAAATAAAATAAATAAGAGAAAAAAAAAAAAAAAGAACAGTTGCATCACATACACCCCTTGTGCCACCCCGTTATGGCCACAGTCATACCCCCTTCCTCCCATCTACCTGACCCCTGGCAACTGCTAATCTGTTTTCCATCTCTATAATTTTGTCATTCCAAGAATGTTATATAAATGGAATCACACACTATGTAACCTTTTGAGATTTTTTTTCACTCAGCAGAATTCTCTGGAGATCCATCCAGGTTGTTGTGTGTATAAATAGTTCCTTCCTTTTTGTTGCTGAGTAGTATTCTATGGTATGGATTGTACCACAGTTTATTTAACCTTTCAGCTGTCTGGATGTTTGGGGTTGTTTCCAGTTTTTGGCATCTACAAATAAAGGTATTATGAACATTCATGCACAGGTTTTGTGTAAACATAAGTTTTCATTTCTCTAAGCTAGATGCCCAGGAGTGCAATTGCTGAGTCATACAGTAAGTGCATATTTAATAATTTAAGAAACAGCCATACTCTCTTCTAGAGTGGCTGTACCATTTTACATTCCCACCAGCAAAGTCTAAAGATCCAATTTCTCTGTATCTTCGCCAGCATTTAGTGTTGTCACAATTTTTTATTTTAGCCATTCTTATTATGCATGTATTTTTTAAAAGTTAGACAAATATGCACCAAAACTTTTAACAATGGTTATTTCTGGTGTGTATGTGCAGGGCGGGGTGGAGGGGGGCTAATATTAAGGAGGACTTTTACTGTCTATGTTACATATTTTTGTAGTGTTCAAATTTTGCATAATGTAATATGTGTTTGGAATCTGAAGCTCAATAGGGATTTTTTAAAAAGAGTTAACAGGTAGTAAGACAATGAAGACAAGTATTATAAACTCTTCTATAGAGGAGTTTGTCCATGCAAGGAAGGGGACAGGTGGGCAGCAGAGGGGAAAATAGTGTTGAGGGAACTTTCTCTTTAATATAGTTGATGAAAGAAACCAATGGAAAGGGGAGAGGCTGCGCCACCCTAGAGCCCGTGCTCCACAACAAGAGAAGCCACCGCCATGAGAAGCCCGCGCACCGCCACGAAGAGTAGCCCCCGCTCGCTGCAACTAGAAAAATTACCAGCGCAGCAATGAAGACCCAACACAACCAAAAATAAATTTTAAAAAAAAAAAAGAAGAAGAAGAAAGGGGAGAGGCTGATAATACAGGAGTGAAGGAATATCTCCTCCATTTATCCAAGACCCTCCCTCCTCTCTCCTCTGTGCCCCCAAACACAGCTCTGCTCCGCCTGACTTTAAGGCCCCCCTTCTCTCAGGCAGCCCCTCCTCACGGTGTCACCTCTCCCCACGCCCCTCACCCCTCTGCCTAGAGTAAGCCACGGCTCCCTGCTGTTGCTTGGGCCCAGGTGCCCCCTCCTACCCTGCCCACATCCCTGGGGACGGTCTTTCCATCAAGCCCTAGTGGTGCTCAGGGGTCAGCTCCCTCTGCCAGGACCCTGGCTCACACATCCGATGAGGCCAGCCCCCGGAGCATGCCGGAGGGACCCAGATCCGCTAAAGCGAGGGGACACCCAATTCTCTGAGCCTGAGGAGGCAGGTGAGGGTGGTCCAATGGAGATGTCTGCAGGTGGGAGCCAGGGGAATTCACACCCAATTCCCTCAGTTTTCTTGGTCAACTAGGAGGCACTGACTGTGCAGGCACTAGAGCTAGAGACTGATCACTCCTTTTCACAACCATGCTTCCAGAAAAAGTCTTGTTCTTTTCTGAAGGATAAAGCATTTTCTCTGCTCTTTATTTAGGCTGCTGAGCACAGTTGGGTTTTATTATCACAAAACTAATAAGGGGTTAAGGACCTCGACTCTGGAACCAGGCTGCCTAGTTTGAAATCTCATTATCACTGTTCTGTGACGTTGGACAAGTAAATTAGTCTCCATGCCTTAGCTTTCTCATCTGTAAAATGGGGATGCTAATAACAGGATTTGCCTCCTAGGTTTCAGGAGGATTAAAGGACTTAACACATGGAAAGCACTCAGCATAGTGCTTTTTTTAGGGACTTCCCTGGCGGTCCAGTGGTTAAGAATCTGCCTTCCAATGCAGGGGAGGTGGGTTCGATCGCTGGTCGGGGAGCTAGGATCCCACAAGTTAGAGGTAGCCTGTGCTATTGCCAGTCTCTGGTAGGGAGAGAAGCGATTAGCATCATCTACTGCCCCTGTGAATGTTGTCTTCAGGTCTAATATTTAGGAATTTGTTCAGACTGACTCTTGGTAAGCATCAAATCTCAGGCATCAAAGAACTCTGGTCAATAAATTCCTAGAAAGCCTCCTAGGCAGGTGGCCATGAACACTTTTCTATTAGCAGAACCACCCTAAGGAGAAATCCAGAGGCGGATCAAGGAAGAAAAAGCGAAAGTCCTACTGTTCCCTCACTTAGCAAACAATATTGTCTAGTATGTGACATTTGTCCTCAGCGTCTTTTCCTTCCCCTTTCTGAATCTCCCTCTAAATTTCCAGCTAATCTCAGCACTAAGTGTAAGTCACCAGCCCTCCGAAGGCCTTCCTCAGGCACAACCCTGAGGCCCACTCTCTGCAGGCAGCTCCCCGTCTGAGCCCTTTCTACAGGGCTCGTGGGATCAGGGTCCTAAGCACACAGACACCCCTACCCTGCCCCCCTTTCCCCAGCAGTTTCTGTGACTCTGATTTAACCTATAAACTGAGGGGGAGGGGAAGGGATGTTTTTCTGTAGTCTTTAATTCCAGTATGTAATAAATTATGCCCATTTAAATTAATCCTTTAATAAATGAACAAATGACTGAATCAGTCTTCAGGACATTCAGCAATCCCTTTTTATGAAAACTTAATTTGGAGTGTATGTAACAGTAGTGACAGAGAGAGAACGAGAGAGAGACAGAGAAAGAGAGAGAAAGAGAGGGGTGGGGCGGGGGAGAGCAGAAAGCAGCAATGGCAATGAGCATCTGGTGTAGTCTCCAGGCACCATCCTGGATGCGCTGCTTAACGCAGGGGCTAGAAGGAAGGCTCTTTTCCAGGACAAACTCGGTGAATGCGCTGGGAGAGGGGAAAAGTAGCAGAATGTCATTATCTGAATTCCACCAAAAAGCTTCTAAATTATGGGTAAGGCATTGTAATGCTTCTGTACCAGTGTTTATGTTAGTTAGGACTTGCCTTTGTATAGAATGATGACACCACCAACAGAGAAGTTTCTGGAACAGGACAATTGCTCAAAAGATTCATTGTTTTAGCCACAGGAGGGTATGGATTTTATTTGGTCCCCTGACAGCTTGCACCACCCTGGGACTAAGGCACCATGGGTGGCCTTGAGTCACTGACAATATAGTGCCCTGAGGGCTTCCCTCCAAAAGCCCTGTCACCTGATTCACTTTTGGCTCACAGTCATCACTGCCAGTTTACATGTACATACGTGTCCTGGATCTGCAGGAATATTCCAATTTCAAATCCTGTGTCCTGTTGCCAGACCATAAGTCAGTCCATGTATCCTGGGGCTTTTAGTTCTAAAAATTCTCATCATAATGTCATATGGTTCTAATTGTACTTATAAGAGTTTTTTATTAAAAACCTTTCCACTATAAAAATAATATAATCATAGTATTAAAATTCTGCAAAACTAGGAAGAAAAACATAGCACCCATACCACCATCCTGCTGTATAGTTATATATACCAGTGTATAATTTCCCAGCATATTACCAAAATAAATACACAATTTTATATTCTGATTTCTCCAACCAACATTACATTTTTAAAAAAAAACATTGCTAACAAACATTTTTAAAGCATGTATTTTAATGAAAGGGTAATATTTCATTCAGAAGATTACTAAAATACATTAATCATATTTATATTTGTTTATAATTTCACTAATATTAATAAATCCACAATATATACCATTGTAATACATTTTCTATATTTTTAATTTTTCTTTAGTTTAGTTTTTACAAGTTGAATTCCAGGCTCAGAGTATGAATATGCTAATGACTCTCAATACATACTGCAAATTGCTTCCCAAAAGAGTTGAGCTAACATACACAACCATCAGCAATGCATGAGGGTGTCTGTTCCACGTCATCACCACCAACAAACCGATGTGTTGAGGTGAAGTTTTGGAACGATTCTCATGATAGTTTCATTGAGTAACGGCCCCCTGTTTTAGAAGGGAAAGTACAGGTACAAAATGGATTATAAACAGATGATATACTGATGATGGTAAACTGACAAAGGTTATCTTTTAAGCCAGATGAGCAGGAAAAAATAAAAAGCACTTAAATGATGCTCTAAACCACAATTTCCAATGATGTGTCTGAGGACTGCTAGGAAATAAAACAATGGCAGGCAAATAAACGGCATGCAGCAATCCCAATTAGGGGAGCTTTTTCAGAAGAAAAGTCTTTTGGTGGATTTGAGTCTGAAGCCAAACTCCAAACAGCTCCAGGCACACTGCCTCATACGAAGGGTCTGATTTCTATGTAAATACCTTGGAAAGCATTGTTGCCACACACTGGTCTTTTCAACGCTACTTATGGATGTAACGTATGGGAACGACTCTATTATTTTCTAATACAACAATAAATAGTGGCTAGATACAACTAAACAGCAATTCATTGACAAAGGGAAGGGGAAAATAGTATTTACAGGGTACCTACAAAGAGCCAGGCCCTTCACATTGGTTTTGTCCATTTAATGGGCTTGGATCCAATGTGCCGGCCCTTCAGCCTCACTTGGCAGCTCTGAAAACCATATTCCAGGGGTGCAGAGTGACTGAGCTGGGGCTTCTTGGCTGGGGCTCCCCAGGCTCAGGCACTGCACCTCTAAAATGATAGAAGGGTATTTACTAAGTACTAGGCTAATAGGCTAACTGCCGATACATGGCCAGTGGTTGATGTTCACCCTCTTTACGGGATGACTCTTGCATTTAGATGCTAATCTCTCTGAAAATTACTGCAGCTTTTAATAGTAAGCATTATGGTTTACATTCTGGATTTTAGCAACTTATTGTGAGGTTCTTAGTATATCTGCATGACACCCTGGAAAAACTGACCAGTTCTTAGTAGGTAAAAATATTATGAAATGTGGCCATTTGAAAGATTTTCAAGGTAAATTTCTGATAACTGTGACTAATCTTAGTCAAATAAAAGTTTGCAAATCATGTGGGCAGGAGAGCCTGGGCTCCCAGATCTGCAACTTGCTAGTCCTGCCTTCCTTAGCCTGTTTCCTCATCTGTAAATGGGGCAGAATAATATATACTTATTATTATTTGAGAAAACATATCTAATGTACTCAGCACAGTCCCTGACATACCATAAATGCTCAATAAATATTATCTATGTTTATTATTATTGTTTTACATGATGATGATGATGATGGAGCCCATCAGATGAAAGCACAGGATAAGCAGGAATGTTTAATCCCTTAGACTCTGATACAATCAAATCATTAAACTATTTTTGCTAAAAAGCTAAATTCCTCTTGATTAGGGAGGTGAAATTGACTATATCTTTAAGTATAAAAAATATACATTCCTGGGAATTTCCTGGCAGTCCACTGGTTAGGACTCCACACTTTCACTGCTAAGGGCTTGGGTTCAATCCCGGGTCGGGGAACTAAGATCCTGCAAGCCATGCGGCGCGGCCAAAGATGATAATAATAATAAATATGCATTCCTGAGGTCTCCTCATGAGTTTCTTTACCTTCAGTCTTTTTTTTTTTTTTAAGTGTCTGGTACTTCGTAGATGCTCAATTATACTTGTTGAATAGAGATAAATTTTTTTAATTGGGGTATAATTGACATACTACATTGTATTACTTTTAGGTGTATAACATAATGATTCGATATTTATATCCTGTCAATCCGTGAACAACTCAGGGGTTAGGGGTAACACACCCCGGCATTCAAAGATCAGTGTAGAACTTTACAATCGGCCCTCCGTATCCACAACTGCACATTCGCGGATTCAACCAACTGAAGTTGTTTTAGTACTGTAGTATTTACTATTGAAAAATTCCGCCTATAAGTAGACCCGCACAGTCCAACCCCGTGTAATTCAAGGGGAAGCAGCATAATGCAAATTGATCACCACAATAAGTCTACTTAATACCTGTCACCACACATAGTTACAAAACTTTGTTTCTTGTGATGAGAGCTTTCAAGATGTACTCTCTTAGCAACTTCAAATGTGCAGTACAGTACGTTTAACTACAGCCACCATGATATACATTATATCCCCATAACTTATTTATTTTATAACTGGAAGCTGTGACCCCCTTCACCCATTTCACCCACCCCACACACACACCATGCCTCCAACAACCCATGCCTCACCTCTGACAACCACCAGTCTGTCCGTTGTACATAGGAGCTTGGTTTGGGGGTTTGGGGTTTGGGGGTCTTCTTTTTAGATTCCACATATGTGAGATCATACAGTATTGGTTTTCCTCTGTCTGATTTACCTCACTTAGCCTAACACCCTCAAAGTCCATCCACATTGTTGCAAATTCTTTGCCTTCAGTCTTAACCCTCTCAAACTCACCACTCACCCTGCTGCCAATGTGATATTCATACAAGAAAACCTGATCATGTCTCTTCCCTAACCCTCCCCACAGCCCAAGTGTCTTGGGCTGACAGACAAGGCCATCTAGGACCAAGTCTCTGGTCATTTTCCAGCCTCCGCTCCTGAGACTTCCTGTCTTGATATATGTGTCCTGGTTTTATGAAAATGCTTGCCTCACTACCTTTACTCATGCTATTCCCTCTGCTTGGAACACCCTTCCATCTCTTCTTCACCTGCTCTATTCCTACTCATTCTTCAGGGCTAATTCCTATTTTTTGTAAAAAAAAAGCCAAAAGAAAAGTTTGCATATAAATTGCATGTTGATGTATAGAAAGAAGTCAAAATATTTGAAAATACAAACTGTTAGAAGTAGTTATCTGTAATAATTTTCTTCCTTATAAGAAAATATTTTAAAATGTTGAAAATATTTTAAAGAAAGTTTAGGTGTCGCCACTTCCCAAATGTTCCCTGACCCTGAGGTTTCCTTGGTGCTCCCACAGAACTCCTGAAATGCCTCGAATGGAGAACACATCACACCATGTTGAGATGATCCCTTTCTCAATAGGACAAGGGCTATCTTTTTGCCTTTGTAGCAAGTGCCTAGCATAGTGCCAGGCACACGGTGGGCACTCAATAGATGCTTGTTGAACCGACCCGAATTGCCCTTGTTCACACCTAGTGAGCAGCTAGCAGATCCTGTTCAGATCTGTGGCAGAGCCTGGCCACACATTTGTAAGAGGCAAACCCCGGAGCAGAGCCATTTTTCTGTGTCTGCCATTCCCAGTCACTCTGTCAGGAGCCGTGGGTGCCTTTTCCCAGTTTTTGCGCTTCCATTTTTTCTAACTATAGAAGTAATACAGTCTCACTATAAAAATAAAAATTTGGAAAGCATATACTGCAATAAAGTAAGAAAAAAAAACATCTATTCAGTCCAAATACCTACTATTTTTTAACCAGAATTATTTAAATCAATGTTTTTCAATTTTCTTTTCCCATTTCCTGGCACATATATAACTTCTAAATTTTCCCAGCACTGGTCCGATTAGGAAATGGAGGGCGTCTATGCCCACGCATGAAAATTTGTAGGGGGCAATAGTGCATATAAAAGATTTTTAATAATCTTTGTATAAACCATGTTTAATGTGTTGGGGTTTCTTCATCTAATAAGTTTAAGGCACCTAGGGAGAGAAACTTTGCCTCTGAAATGACAACAGATCTCTCATCTGTGAATCCTGGTAACTAGGTGTGAAGAAGCTACTTTTGGTGTTCAAGATAACCCAGGGGCAAGGAAAAGCTGATCACTCTTGGAGGAAACATAAACATATCATTCCAAGATAACTGAGTCATATATAAAGTCAGGGAGAGCCTCCTCCATAGAATAAGGGGAGTAGCAGCAGGGTGTCCTTCTTGACCCCCCAGGGTCATCAGAGAGAATATCCAGGGAAGGACACTACTCACAGGCCAAAACATCACCTAGGCAGAGTCAGTCTCTCTCTCCGAGATGTTAACACTCCTATGGATCCAGCATAGAAAGATCTTCCTCCCTCCTGATTCTGCAATTACTGTTCCACCTCAGAGACTGGGGGACATTGTGGGGCTTCTAATAATGTGGTTATTGTTTAATTAAGCTTCTTCCTAAAACTTATGTAGAAGTACTGGGCACATACTATGTCCTGGGGGGGCGCTGACTAGCTACCTAGCAGGGGACTGAAGCTAAACAAAGCATGACAAATTCTCTCAAGCTAACCTGCACCTTCATGCTTCAAAAAAGGTTACAGTTTGCCCACGTGTTTGGGAACTATTAACACAGCTACTTTAAATTGCAATGATACATAGTAGATCATACCTTTTGAAAGCAGTGAAGACAGGTTTGACACAATGATGGTCATTTGTGGAGCCCGTACTCTGTGTCAGGTGCTCTGTATTTATTCTTTCTGATCCTTAGTGACCTGGCAAGGTAGGATTATTATTACACTTTAAGGTAATTTTGCTCATTTTACAGACGAGGAAACTAAGACCCAGAAAGGTTAACGCTCCGTTGATTAGTGGCAGAGCTAGGATTCAAACTCAGTCCTGTTTCCCTCCAAAGTCCCCTCCCTTCCTACTTGGTCTCCTTTGATCCTGGCTGTGCCATGGGTGTCAGTCATCATTGGGTAGGTTCTGCTGGGGGAAGGACTAAGTAGGAATTGAACTCAGATAGCACTGTCAAACCTCACAGCACTGGCAGGATGTGACAAGGACTCCAGACTGCTTCCTGGGGTAGTTTCTCGGCAGAATATTTAGGAGGGAGAACAGAGTAATAACCTCAGCTATTACAGCACTTCGCCATGACGGTGGAGGGTTCTAAACGCCCCAGAAGAGACCTGAGAGGGCCTGGAAACTCCTCGAGTGTGGAGATCTTACATGGAACACTTTGCTTTCTAGAAAGGGTAAGATGGGTGTGGCAAGACTGCCGGCAGACACCAGCCCTGCCAGCCCATGAAAGGAAGCCAGATTCAGTTGCTAAAGAAGCTTAGAGAAGCTTGAGCAATGGGAGCTGGGGTCATGGAAAGTTGAGAGGAATATCCCCTTAGCATGCGTAAGGGCTGTTAGACTTAGGAAATAAAAATACAGGATGCCCAGTTAAATTTGAATTTCAGAAAAACAACAAAATATTGTTTAGTATAAATATGTCCCAGGCACCATTTTATCTGGAAACCCTAGCCGAGCTGAGCTTGAGTAGAAAGAGTTCCCTCTATGAGGCGACAGTGTGTCCAGGATGGGTCTTGCTGTTGGTGGATGTCAGTGTTGGAAGTGGTGTTAGGGAAACTTACTGTCTCAACAGGGAGCCATATGAGCCCTAAGCTCTTTCATTCCAGCCTAGGGTAGGACAAGCCATCTAAGAATATAGCGGAGGTGCATGGATTTTTAGACTGAGGTGACTTAGAAATTTTCCTTTCCAGGTAAAGACTTCATACTTAAGGTTTGATAACATATGTTCCATAATTTTTAAAAAATGTTTCTTTATTTATTTGGCTGTACTGGGTCTTAGCTGTGCCATGTGGGATCTTCGTTGCCACGTGTAGGATCTTTTTAGTCGTGGTACGCAGGATCTTTAGTTGCAGTGTGCACTTAGTTGCGGCATATGGGATCTAGTTCCCTGACCAGGGATTGAAGCCGAACCCCCTGCATTGGGAGCGTGAAGTCTCAGCCACTGGATCACCAGGGAAGTCCCCATGTGTTCCATAATTTAAATTTTAATATAATTGGGAAAAAATAGTCTATTAAAAAGAAAAAAATCTTAATATACTAGGGATAAGTTAACTTGTCTGGTATTTGAGGTATTCTTATAAATGCTAGGAGTGAGAAAGGGGATTATAGAAGAAAGAATTTACTCTTTTTTTGATACTAGAAAAGGGGAACACCACTGCTTGAACCATTAAAAAATGGTACCAGGCAGTTCAGGGCTCCCTGGTAATTCAAGTCCTTGTTCTTCTGACAGGCAAGCTCTGCAGAGTAGAATATTCTGTCTGTCAAAGGAAGCATAACTCCTCTTTTTCCCAGAGGAGAAGGTAGTACTTTTTTTTTTTTTTTTGGCTGCGTTGGGTCTTTGTTGCTGCACATGGGCTTTCTCTAGTTGCAGCGAGCAGGGGCTACTCTTCATTGTGATGCACAGGCTTCTCGTTGCGGTGGCTTCTCTTGTTGAGGAGCACGGGCTCTAGGTGCGTGGGCTTCAGGAGTTGTGGCGCATGGGCTTAGTTGCTCTGTGGCATGTGAGATCTTCCCGGACCAGGGATCAAACCTGTGTCCCCCGCATTGGCAGGCGGATTTTTAACCACTGCGTCACTGGGGAGGTCCCAAAGGCAGTATACTTCTTGAACCTTACTTTTCTTTGAACTTGGACAATTAATCCAGTTCTTGGAAAAGGGGGTATTTTTTAAAAAGAGAGAATCTTCCTTTTTTTAAAGGCTTTTTTATGAATAGAATTTTCTCACCTGTTTATTAATACTTAGCAAGTGTCAAGATCATTATATTAGAATGCTGAAGTTTGAAGGAAGGGGTTGGGGAGTGTCTCAAAGGCTGTCTAATGTCCAACAAGCTTCACCAGGTGCCATTTATATGTATGAATTCACAATGGTTCAAAGGCCTGGCTCTGGGCCTCGTGGTCTTAGAAACCTCTTAACCTCTTGGCCGTCCTTCTTCAGGGCAGACCTACACCAACTCACTTCACCAAGACTGATGTAGAACTGGGACACCCATTTATTCATTTACAAAGAAATGTGACAATCTCCAGGATACTGGGAAGGGCACCTCCAATCTACATAAGGAGCCCAACTACAATCCCAAGGCTGCTTGGTGAGCAGAAAATAATGATAATAGATGCCATTAGTCATTTAATGAGTGTTCAAAATTTATAAAACATTAATAGTGACAGTTAGCCCTGGTCAAAAGCACATTCATCCTCACAACTTCACCATGAGAAAAATATTTACCTTCCTTATACTGATGAGAATACGGAGAAAGATATCATAGCTCATTAACTCTAAGAGGTACATTTTTTCAGATGTGAATATCCTGCAAACAAAATACATTTAAAAATTGGTTATAAAATTCTATAAACTATGGTCACTTTTTGTTTATTTATCCACCAAATAGTTATTAAGTGTCCAGCATGGACTGGGTACTATGCAAGTTGACAGGGACAGAACAGTGTATAAAATGTCAAGGTCCTTGCTCTCATCAAGTTTACAGTCTAGTTGGGGAGACCACTAATCAGCAAATGAATCAAAACATCAGGTTGTGAGAACTGCTGATGGAAATAAGCATGGAAATGTGACTGAGTATAACATGAGGGGTGGGGGGCAAGGAAGACAGGGTGGTTCTCTGAGGGGTGACATTGAACTGAGACCTCAGAGTCATCCAGTGGTCTTCACTTTGGGCTACGTAGGTACCAGGAGATAGGTCCTCTCAGCCCTATGGCCCAGGGCTCCTGGCTGTAAGCAGCCCCTTCCGAGGCTCCTTGGAGGGCAGCCTGAGAGGCATGGGTCTGACCTGTGCCCCATGGTTGGCACAGAGCTGAGCAGATAAGTGGTGCCCACGACCCACTGTTCCATGTGATATGCTGAGCACAGCCCAGGAGGTGCTCTAGCCCCTCATGCTTGCTTTAGTTCTGCGGCAGGGAACACTGCCCATCATGGACAAGGAGACAGAGGAATACCATGCCAGGTGCCCAGGGAGTGTTGGTGTAGCCCAAAATGCAGCCAGTCGGGGCTGGGGACAAGGAGGTTGAACAGGGCTGCTGGTGCAGATTTGAACTTCTGTTCTCCTACCAGGTACTTCTCACTATTTTAGACTCTTTTTGGTGGTGACCAAGGCACCTACAGGGTGACTGCTTAGCAACATGTGCATTTTGCAAATTTGAGCTGTATCATAATTTTAAAATACTTGACCTTTAAAAAGTTTAATTAGATTCAAAATCCATTCACAAGAAATTCCAAGTTTACATTTGTCAATGAAAGAAAGGCAAGAATTTTAAAAATATAACTTCAACAGTTACACTTTTTTGAATGACTGAAAACAATTATTTTGAAGTTTTTCAGTAAGATCATCAAGAATTTGAAGAGCTCTTCATCCTAAAATCTTGATCAGGAATGGCACGTGGCCATTTCAAGTATAAAACCTGATATAAAAAATTATGCTCATGGATGTAAGCTCAACATTTCCCATTAAAAACTTTGAAAACGTTTTATTTGGGAGTTTTACACAAGTTTCATAGTATTATCTTCTTTAAAATGTAATTATTTTCTTTCATAGTGATTATGTAATATAAAAATGTATAACGAAAGTTTTAATCAAGTTCTAATTGAATCGCTCCAAATCCCCTTCACTTTTCCTCAGTGTACTGTACAAAGAGGATCTTTTTCTAAGAGACATGGAAAAGTGGAAAAGCTGCCTTAGAAGATGAGGGAGCCAGCCCTGTGAAAAGCATTCAAGCTGCGAAACACAGTGAAATGACCCTCAGGAGGGAAGAGCTTGAAAGGTAAGGTAGCAGGGCTGGAGCAGAATACCACTGGAGAGGGCAGAAGTGATGCTAGGCCTTGCATTTAACCAAAAGCAGTGGGAGGCCTCTGAATGCATTTACACAAGGGTATGACTTAATCTGATTTACATTCTATAAATCTAATCTCTGCATGCACTGTAGAGAATGGAATACAGAGGTGCAAGAGTGGAAAGAGAAAGGTCATATAGGAAGTAACTGGGGGCCAGCTGAGAGGTGAGGAGAGGAAAGGAGTAGATCATTCTGAGAAGCTTTTCATAGGTAGGACCAATAGGACTATGGGAATGAAAGAAAGGGAGGCTTAAGTAGGATGCCTACACTTTTCGGTTTAAGCAGTTAAGTAAATCATAATGCCATTTACTGGGCAACACTGAAGGAGGGACACTTATAGAAAGAGGACACTGGGGTCCAAAGTCTCAGGACATAGTTTTCAACAAAGGGCAAATAGAATCATAGACGATAAGAGATTTAATGGGCATATGAATCATTAATCAATGATTACAATACATACTGAAATATCTACAGGTAAAATGATGTAAAGCCTGCAATTTGCTTCAAAATCATTTGAGTGGGGGGAGGTAGGAAGAATGAGTACAGGCGTAGATGAAACACAAGACTGGGCATGAGTAGATCATCTTTGAAGCTAGCTGATGGGTACCTAGAGGTTCATCATACTACTCTCCTTTTGCGTATGTTTGACAATTCCATGGGACTGGATGAGATCACCTAATATTCAACAAATGGGGACAGCCCCACACTGGCAGGGGTGGGGGGAGTAGGGTAGAGGTGGCAGTGCTAGTGCAGTGGAAAGAAAGAGATAAGACCACTGCTGTCCTAGAGTTGACATTCTCTGGGGAAGAGACATAACAAGCAAGTAAACAAATATGACAGATTTAAATCAATGTGATAAAGAGGAAGGATGATGTGATAAAGTGTGCATGGGTACAGCAACTGAGTGGCCAGAAGCAACAGCTCCTTGAGGCAGTAATCTTTGCATTGGACTGATTCACAAGCTAAACAGATATCAATAGTGGTGTTTTTAAAGTCCTTTCCATTCTACTTTTTAAACTTTTACTCATAAACAAATCTGAATTAGTGACCATAAGATTTCTACTCTAGGGCTTCCCTGGTGGCGCAGTGGTTGAGAGTCCGCCTGCCGATGCAGCGGACACGGGTTCGTGCCGCGGTCCGGGAAGATCCCACATGCCGCGGAGCGGCCGGAGCCTGTGCTCCGCAACGGGAGAAGCCACAACAGTGAGAGGCCCGCGTACCGCAAAAAAAAAAAAAAAAAGATTTCTACTCTAGGGAAAATGTTTTAACTTAAAAGCTTTTGCTCCCCTCCTCTCCACTGTTTTTTTTTTTTTCCTCTCTTTTTTTTTTTTTAAATTCATTTGGCTGCACTGGGTCTTAGTTGCAGCATGCGGGATCTTTAGTTGCAGCATGCAGGATCTAGTTCCCTGACCAGGGATCGAACCCGGGCCCCCTGCATTGGGAGCATGGAGCCTTAACCACTGGACCACCAGGGAAGTCCCTCCATTGTTTTTTAAACTCCAAATTTTGAAGCCATTATTAGCCCAAGAGTTCTAGAAGTAAAGCCAATTCAGGACTGACCCTGGTACCCCCTTTAGAATCCCTTTTTGCCCTGATAGCTTTCCTTCCCCCATCATCTGACTCTACAGTGCTCTTCTCCCCTCAGCTACAGTTTTTGCCAATCTTAGGACTCCAAAGGATGTCTTTCTTTCCCTCTTCCAAGTGCTACTTCCCTGTGCAAAGCAATGCTTCCAGAGATTATAAGCCCCATGAGGGCTTGTGTTGTTTGTTCACTGCTGTCTTCCAGCACCCAGAACTATGCCAAGCACAGTTGGCACCCAATAAATATTCACTCAGTGAGAAAACTCCCAGAAGCCACTAGGTAGGTAACCAGGCACCTACCTAGGTGCTAAACGTACTTGATCCTACAACTAGAAAAAACTTGTGGCCTATCTTCACACAGATAAATATCACTCCTATTTTACATATGGACAGCTGAGTAGGTTCAGATAATCCAAGATCAGAACTATTTCACCTAAAATAGTCTTTCCTGTCCTTAAAAATATTTTGAAGACAAAAAATAGAAGCTATGGAAAAATCTAGCATATAAAGAGAACGTTACCAGTGTCATTTAACATTTCTTGAAGATATGATGAGTTTAATTGATGTACAACAGCCTTCCTGGAAAAATCCTGGAAAAAAAACCAACAAATATTTTGGTTTCCTCAAAACAAAACAAAAAACAAGCAAAGAAACCTCTTCTTGGCCCGAATTATAGAAAGTCTTCACTGGCAGCTCAGCCTAAGCTCTTTTGCATACGTGCTTTTAGGAGAGGCTTGCAGATTGCATGTATTCTGCAGAGCAACCACACACACTTAACATTCATTAAATAATAATGAAACAGGAGGCCTGGATTTTTTTTGGTTTCTCCTGGGTCTCTTCATCACTCAAGTGTCCTTGGACAAATCTACTCCCTCTCTCATATCTGATTTCCATATATCCGTTTCAGGATAATCTTTCATATCTGATTTCCATATATCCGTTTCAGGATAATGTTTATGACTAAGATGCTTTATAAGATCTTCAGACTACCAGTAGTAGTTATGCCCTCCATCTATGAAATTTATCTCCTTCACTATCCTATGGGATGTCTTCATGACACTTCTATTGAAAACCCTCACACATAGTTGCAAGTGCTGTCAAAACCATCTAGGGACGGTACAGATAGTCTAAGGCCAATGAGCTGACAACGTGGATGACTTGAACCTGAAGTCTGTTTCCTATGCTACTGAGAATTGGAAAATGGATAAATGTGATAATCCCCAAATCACGTTTTCCTTATTTCTGCCGTTTTCCGCCGCATCTAAACTATGCAGAAGCTGCTGACAACACTTGACTATCCAGTATTTGGCAATTCTACCGAATACTGAAAAGGTTAAACGGCCGAACTTGCTAGTAGGACAAGTTGCCAGGACTGGTAGTCAGGCTCTGGTGCAGTTAGCTGTGTATTCCACACATTGTTTTAGAGGCTTACAAAATACAGCCATCTTGCATCAGGCATCCCGGCCCAGGAAGAACCGAGCCCCGGCCCCTCGGCCCTGGAGATGCCACCTGCGCGGGGCCGGGCGCCCTAGGTGGCAGAGCCCTTGCGGACTGCCTACAGCCCGCACCGCGGGGCCCGCCACGGCCCGGGCCGGTGTGTTGAGCGACTAAAGTTGTCTACGGGCGGGCCGGCCGCACCTGGCCCGGAGAGAGAGCGTGAAGACTGCAGTCCGGCAGCCCTGCCAGCGGCTAGAGCAGCCCCATCCGAAAGTGGACGCGGGACGCTAGGCTGCTATTTGCAAGCTTCCGGTTGGGTAGTGTTTTCAACTGGGGTGCACCGGCCCGACCGGCGGTGCCCTCCTCCCCGCCCCCGGGGCGCCTCGGGGACGCGCGCCTGGGCCCGCGCCGGAGCGGGGCGCCCCCTCCCTCGCCCTCCCCGCCGCGGCCTGAGACGCCCGCAGGCCGGGTGTTCACCGACCGCGCCTCCTCCCGCCCGCCCCTCCCCCCTCACTTCCCCCTCGGCGCCCCAAACCCGGGCTTCCCGAGTGCCAAGACGTGTGCGCACGGAGCAGGGTGGGACTGCGGGGCCGGAGAGCCGGAGTTAAAACGGGGCCGGGCGGGCGTTCGTCTCGGCCGGAGCCGGCGGCCCTTCGGCGTGTCTTTTGTGTTTGTACACACACTGCGCGAGGCGGCCGGGAGGAGTGAGCGGGCGGCGCGCGGGGGAGGGGCGAGCGCGCGCCAGCGAACGGGCGCGCGGGGGGAGGGGCGGAGGCGGGGCGCGAGCGAGGGGCGGGGGCGGGGCCGAGCCTTCCCTCCATTGTGTGTGATTGGTTGGCGCGCGGCGCGGGGGCGGGGCGGCGTGTGTTGGGGGATAGCCTCGGTGTCAGCCATCTTTCAATTGTGTTCGCTGCCGCCGCCGCGCCGCTGTCGCTCTCCGACGCCAGCGCCGCCTCTAGCTCGCTGAGCTCCAGCCGAAGGAGAAGGGGGGTAAGTTTCCCCGTCTGCCCGCTTCCCCGGAACCGAGCCCCGCTTGCCGTCAACCCCGGGCCGGGCCCCGGCGGTGCGGTGAGGGGACCCAGGGTCCCTCCGGCTTGGCCCACAAACTTTTTGGCCCAGAAATGGAGGTGAGGAGCGAGTTTCCCTCACCCCTCAGGCGACGGCGGCTCCGGCGGCTCCCCAGTCTCTCGCCGCCTCAGCCCAACAGCAGCAACCGCCGCGTCGCCGAGCCTGCTCTCCCTCCCCGCGCCCCTGGCTCCTCTTTCTTCGGTGAAATCCCGCCCGCCGCCCCTTCCCGGGACCCCAGACCTTCACCACGACCCGCGCGGGCCTCTTAACTACCGCCCCCGGACCCCGGACCCCAGTTTTCGAGCGGGAAAAGGGTGGAAATCGCCGCTGCTTCCCACCCTGGGGTAACTCGCTTTTTGCTGCCTCCCCACAGTTGTTGCTAAGCTTCACCATCTTGTCTCTCTTCTCTGGTCACCGACCATATTTTTTCCCCCGTTTCTCTCTTCCCCATTTGAAAAAGGAGGAAAATTTTTTAAAGAGAAAAATTTTTTTCTCCTTTTTTAGAGAAGCGGAAACTTGATGCATTTGAAATGCACAAAAAAAACTTTTGCATTTTGGAGGGCGGCACGTGGCAGGGGATCGGGCTATTTTCGAGCGATTTGGTGTTTTGTCTCTTTGGTAGGGAATCGGATACGTTTTGCGATTGTTTCCATTTTGTTCTGGTCTGGGAGCCGAGTTTGTGCCTGCGCGAGACGCTGGGAGCGAGGCGGGCAGGCTGGGGGACCCTGTGCCGAGGGGCCGGAGGAGGCGAAACCAAAAGTTTATGTGGTGCTTGGGGTGGACTGGTCGGCCGGTCCCGTGCGTTAATTAAAGCCTGGGTGCGGGGCACTTTTTTTTTTTAATTTCACTGCGAAGCTTCTGAGGACTGGACGCCAGGACGGTGCTTTGTAGAATGCTCGCTGGTGGTAGCTGTTGTTCCTCTCTTGTTTTTTGAGACGCCTTTTTGTCAACAGAACTGTAGAGATGCAGAAGCAGGAATGTTTTCAGATATTTACAGCAGTCTATCAACTGCCAGACGTAAAGGGGGGGGCGGCGGGGGGGTGACCAAAACCTTTTTTGCTGTAATTTGACTCGACCTTTCTGTGGTTTGTGGCTTCGTTCTTTTGACTTGTTAGTGGATCGAATATTTACAGACATTTCTAATTTCTACTTTAATTAAAGAAACTGAAGTGAAGGCTGTCAGGGGTCTTTTTGTTTTGCCGTTTATCGCTCAGATTTGGCATTTTTGAGAGATGATTGGTGTTAACGCTAACAATTTTCTAGTACTACAGTTTGTTTCAGGAAGTCATATTTGGGTGGTAGACGTAATCTGCACACTTTAAAATTATGTAACATTACAGACATTATTTTTTTATACTGATCATAATTTCCAGATTTTTTGGGGGGGGAGCGGTGGTAATGGCAGGAAAACTTGTATGTTTGTTAGTTGCATATGGTGATTTTTGTGTTTTGATGCTGGTAGGTAAGTAAGGAGGTCTTTATACCATGGCTCGTACAAAGCAGACTGCCCGCAAATCGACCGGTGGTAAAGCACCGAGGAAGCAACTGGCTACGAAAGCCGCTCGCAAGAGTGCGCCCTCTACTGGAGGGGTGAAGAAACCTCATCGTTACAGGTATTAAAACAAGAGGAGGGAAAAAAATGGGACAAAGCCTATCTCCCGAAGCAGTATCTATATAATTTAATAAAAAGATGTATAATTATACTTTTTGCTTTAGAGAAACTAATAATTTTTCTTTTTAATATTTACTAATACTTTAAAATATATATATATATAATTTAGTGTTAGGTTTTATTGGGAACATGTTTAATTTTGAAGCCATGATCTTGCCCATAGCCCAGAGGAGAGGTTGTATCATTAATAACGTTAATGGGATAGGGTAACATTTTATTTAGCTGTTAGGTGTATTGTATATTTTTTAAATAGTAAATACATTTTTGAGGATACTCTTTCTCTTGGTAAAGTAATTTAATCAAGATTGGGGGTCATTTTGTTTTAGGTAAGTCCTTCATTTACTTGAATTGGTTTATTTCCTTCTGTTAGCACAGTTTTGAACTACCCTGAGCAGTGTTGTTAAGGGCATCTGCCATTAGAGGGCAGAAGTTGTCTGTATTTAGGTGCCTTCTGCAAATGATTTTAGTTAGCCTAAAATAAAAGTGGAAGAAATAAGTCAGAATTGAGGTAAATTTCTTGCTTAAAATTAGTTTTAAAAAGAAAGAAAGAAAGAAAACTTCCATATAGAAGATACACCATAAAAGAGTATTCACATTTAATCATTCATGAGGGATGTGCAGTGTTCAAAGGTATTCTGGGAAATCAAACTTAAATGCCATAAGTGTATTTTTTAAAGGAAGCTCATTGGGTTGTGCTGGTAGGTCTTTTAGAAGAATTGGGGGTGCCAGTGGGAAGAAGGAGAGTGCTGCCAAATTGAGAAGAGTCTGAACAATTTTGACCTCTTTATTTGTGACCTAGTACTTTCCCAAGTTGTAATTATAACAAGTTAGTGATATATATGTTAAAGAGGAAGAAAATAAGGGGACTTTGATTAAACCCCCCCTGCCAGGAATCTACTTTAATATCATGCTTTTTGCTTTAAAGGATTGTTGTGTTACTCTTAACAGACTTGAATATTCGGGTCATAAATTAATAAGTGAAATTTGATACAGAAGCTGAAGAATAGTTGGGTGATTTATTTTGTGAAAAGTGACTGCGTCTTTTTAAAGCTGATGACCACTCTTTTATGTTTTTTATGTATTTGGTAACCATGTCTTTATTGTGTTTTGTTTTAAAGGCCTGGTACCGTGGCACTCCGTGAAATTAGACGTTATCAGAAGTCCACTGAACTTCTGATTCGCAAACTTCCCTTCCAGCGTCTGGTGCGGGAAATTGCTCAGGACTTCAAAACAGATCTGCGCTTCCAGAGTGCAGCTATTGGTGCTTTGCAGGTAAAATGGCGGGTGGGAAAGGCTCTAAGAGTTGGCCGTTCCTGCTTTGTACCAAGAACAATTCTAAATCTTTGCATATGCTTGTTAAATTTAATCATCACGAGCGGATGAGGTAGGTCTTATCTATTTCACTGTTAAGATGTCAGAAAGGTTAAGTTGCTCAAGGTCATACAAGCAGACATAGGATTTTAAAATTTTAGACGTTGCAGTGTTTAAAGGGGAAAAGAACCTTCTGGTTTGGCTTACAGTTGCTGCAGGACATCAGGAAGTCATGGGGCTAAAGGTAATTGGTAATTAGTTTCAAACAGTGACTGATATAAAAAGAATGTTAGAATAAATGGCTTCCTGGGCCTGAAGAGGCAGTTGCAAGTGGAGAGAACATAATATCTGGGATGGGAACAGGCAGCATAAAAGAACTGTGCATTGAGGTAAAAGAAGCATGAGTGGTAGTTAGGATTAGGTTGACGATAAGGAGAAAAAGATACCAGGCTTGTAAAGAGAAATTGGAAGACTTGTAGTTTGCTAAAGGGGATTATGTATGGATTTCCACTTAAATGGGAAACATAGTGAATTTATTCTTAGCTCCAGTGTGTCAGAACTTTGAGAAGTACTGTTTTAGCTGTGGTTATCTATTTGAAATACTGGTGGTTTGTGCCAAGATTAAAACTTGAAATGCCCACAGGTAAGATATTTGAATAGGTATGTGGGTATAATTAACATCAATCACTTAAGTAACCTATAATGTTAACGAGTTTGGCGTTCGTTGTAACTCAGAGTATGGTAAGACTGCCACCTCCTTCAGAGCGTGGGGTTAGAGGTGATTAAAATTGCAGATTGCTAGGCACCTCCACAGACCTGAATCGGAATCTCTTTTGGGGGAGGGTCCAGAATCTACATACACTCCATTGGAGGATTTTTCAAGGCTGCTGTTGCCAAGCTTTTCCTTTATGTGTGAGGAAGATTTGATAGGTGGATTCTACCCTGAAGTGTAATTGGTTGAGCTGTTTCTATGGTTAGTCTGAACTTCATTTGATTGGTAAATTCCAGGAGTAGGCATCCATTAAATTCTCAATGAATTGAAATTACTGAAATTTCAAACTACTAAAATCTTCCAGTGCTGTTATTTAAAACCCTTATTTTCTGTTTTAATCATTGACTATCTTTAGATCACATTTTGTTTATTACTATAATTGCTAATCACATTTTCCCCACTAATTTTAAATGTAGAAATATTATTGATATTCTCAAGCATTGATCTAAAGCTGCCAATTTTGTTTTGTAGTTAGAGTTAGCAGGGCTATGCTTGAAGAACACACTGTACTTGAAAGTCCAACATTGTTGAGCTTAAGTGTCAATGATAGAGCTTTGTAAATTGATTACTAAACAGTCTGAGTAAAAGACTATTGTTTTTTAAAATTCATGTCTAAACTTCCACATTGCTGTTATTAAGGTGTGTGTTTTATAATTGTCAGTAAATGTGGTTGTATTGGTTTTGAGCAAAATGTTCAATTCTGCTGCCTGTAGTACTCTTGCATTAGGTAGCTCTTTATTGAAAGAGTAATCTTTGTTAGAAGTTTATTTTGTTTTGTGTTGCTTTTTTTATACATCAGTTCTCTTAAAGATATAGAGATGGAGAATTTGCTAATGGAAATAGGGCAATAGAAGAGAGCAGTTGAAATAGAATTCCAAAAGTCACTATTTTTGCCTCTAGAATTACACAGTTTACAACTTTTCTAATACAACTAAATGAGGAGGGGAGGTAGTCCAGTGAGGATGGGAGAGAATTTAGTCTAGGTTTGCCATAGATAATCAAGAATTTGCTAACTTGAAATTTAGACTTTGCCCCTAATATCTGAGAGTTTGAACTGAGGTATCATGTTAAAAATGGACATTGGTGGTTTGAAGTGGTGGAAGAGTCAGATATTGAATATACTCAAAATGTTGTAAATTAATATTTTCTTCCAGTTATAAGATACTTTTTCTTTTGCTGTTATCAAAATTACGTTCACTGGGCTATAAATTAATGTGTCAGTCTTTAATTCCCATCATAGCCTTAATGTTTAGGAGACTTTGAGACACTAGCAATAGAATTAGAAATATATGAGTCATGGTTAAATTCCCTATGAGTATTGACTCTTCTCCCAGAGCTGACCAGACACAACTCTATAAAACCTATAGCCAGGTTGTAAGATGGCAGTGAGAGGCCCAGCTGCTACATGCCACATTTGAGTCGTACTAGGGGAGCCAGTAGATCATTATTCCACTCTTAAATGGTCTCAGAATTGCAGGACCTGTTGGCTTGTCCATATAGCAGCTCATAGTGCTGTGTTTTGCAGAAGCCTTCTAGATTTGCATAATCCTGAGATACGCTGGGTGAAACAAAAAAGAAACTAGTTTCTTTCTTGAGGAACTTCAGTCCTAGTATCTGATGTGTGGTGCGAACCCGTAAGAGTAGGTAGGCTACAGTATGCTGTGTTTCCTAAATTTTTTACCTATTTCTAGAGTATCCCAAGAATTAATCCCCGAACATTAAGGACTTTCGCTTTTAATATATTCTTTGGAATAGGTAAGATACACGGAACTAATTGCATAGAAAAGATGCAAATTTCGGGAATTCCCTTGTGGTCCAGCGGTTAGGACTCCGTGCTTTCATAGCTGAGGAGCTGCATTCAATCCTTGGTCAGGGAACTGTCCCGCAGCCACATATCCTGGCCAAGAAAAAAAAGGAAAAGATGCAAATTTCAGTTAGGGTTAGAGATCTCTGTTAAGTAATTTAAGGGCATTAAAAGATGGCTAGTGTACAAGGCCATTATGATTGCCAAGGAATTAGGAGTTCAAAGTTACCTGCACCTGGGAACCAGGGGCAGGAGGAGTGTTTGCTTTCTCCTTCATGGAATAATCTTAGGTAGTCCATAAAGAGGAGGTAAATAAGACTTAGCTCTTGATAACAAATGCTGCAGAAAGACATGTAGGGATAGTAAACTTTAGGTGAAACAGATTTTTATGGAAGAGAGAGATTAGGCTAAAAAGAATGAAGATGTAAATGTAGGGAATAATTTTTTTCATAAGATGGAATAACGTAAACCATTTGAATTAATTGTTGCTGTGTTAGTTCTTTTAAAAGCAGAATCTCAAGTTTTATTGGCAAAGTCAAAATGTTTGTAAAAAGCAAAACTGGTTCTTCCCATCTCTGTATCTTGTGTGTTATGTAGTATTGTGGGGCTTGAATTGCTCAAGTATTCTGTGTATTTCCCTTTTAGTTTTATTACCCAGAGTTTCCAAAATGGATATAATTTTTTTAATTAGGACAAAAATAGCAATTACAAAAATCTGGTTTTTTCCCCTAAATATATCTCAGACAGAGAAATAACTTGCTTATAGAGAAGCCAAATATCGTCTTTCATTTAGTGTGTTCCTAATCCGCTGAAACAGTTGGACTGATGACTGGTAAAACAGTAGGTTCATTTCAAAATGAGTAAGCAGATGTTTTAACCTAGACGAAAGGATTCTTCAGCTTTTCAGACAGCTGTAAGATGTGCTAACAATTTAAGAGTTAATTATAAGTAGAAGCTCCCGTTTTTTCCTCTTTACATGCCAAGTGTTGGTGAATGATTCATGTAGCTACCAGTTTTTAAGTGAAAGTAGGGATAAGAAGATGCCTTCAGAAAAGTCTTAAGAATATCATGAGAAAAACCAGGGGGATCAATGTTAATGCTGGGAGGTAGCAAAAATGCCATTACAGATAGGGGTGCATAGAGGAAGGTACAGTTAGTGGGGGGCATGGGGGCATATCTCAGCAAAGTAGGTCAATGTATGTAAGTAAGACACAAATCTGGTGTGTTCTGGGACCCAATAGCACTCTAGTGGTAAAACTGAGGTGTTAAAGGAAAGGTAGATGAGGACCATATGATGGAAACCAGTGGTCAAACAGATATAATGAAGTGTGAGTAAGATTCAGAAAAAGGAGGACACAGCAGGGTAGGAGAGTATATTACTTTGGATTAGATACATGATTCCATTTATCTTAGGATGAGAATGAATGTTAGAATTTAAGTTGGATTTTTTGCTTTACTCAAGACACATTTCAGTTTACTAAAAATCACATATAACATTAAAAAAATTAAACTTTTTTAGTAGTGAAATTAGTTGACTTGTATTATTTGATAAAGGCTTGAGTTTTCACTTTCATAAGCTGCCTTTCAGCCTCGTTGCACAGATATTAAAATGTAAGCATTTGGTAAAATAGTCAACATCTTCTGAAGTAGGTTTTTAAAGGGCTCAAAAACCTCATCTTTTTAACTGATACAGATGTAACTTAACTATTGATAATATTTTTTTCTTTATTCCTGTTGTAGGAGGCAAGTGAGGCCTATCTGGTTGGCCTTTTTGAAGACACCAACCTGTGTGCTATCCATGCCAAACGTGTAACGATTATGCCAAAAGACATCCAGCTAGCACGCCGCATACGTGGAGAACGTGCTTAAGAATCCACTATGATGGGAAACATTTCATTCTTTAAAAAAAAAAAAAAAAAAAAAAAATCTCTTCCTGTTATTGGTAGTTCTGAACGTTAGATTTTTTTTTTTTTTCCCCGTGGGGTCAAAAGGTACCTAAGTATATGATTGCAGGTGGAAAAATGGGGGACAGAAATCAGGTATTGGCAGTTTTTCCATTTTCATTTGTGTGTGAATTTTTAATATAAATGTGGGGACATAAAGCATTAATGCAAGTCAAAATGTTTCAGTGAACAAGTTTCAGCAGTTCAACTTTATAACAATTATAAATAAACCTGTTAAATTTTTCTGGACAATGCCAGCATTTGGATTTTTTTAAAACAAGTAAATTTCTTATTGACTGCAACTAAATGGTGTTTGTAGCATTTTTATCATACAGTAGATTCCATCCATTCACTATACTTTTCTAACTGAGTTGTCCTATATGCAAGTACATGTTTTTAATGTTGTCTGTCTTCTGTGCTGTTCCTGTAAGTTTGCTATTAAAATACATTAAACTATACCTGCTTTTGGTCTTTACTATCAACCTTATCTGTACAATTAACTTACTTGAAATTTCCATATTCAGAATAATTTTAGTATCAAGTGTTTTGTCACTTTTTATCTGAAACTGTTGAGAGAGGAGGAAAGTATAAGCTTTGTATGGGAAGGAAACTGGAGCTACTGGCTTTCCTCAAATTTTTAAAAATTTGAAGATGGTATTTCTATTTTCCAAAACCAGAGCTTGACTACGGATATGTGTACTTTTAACCAGCAGTTCCCAAACCTAGCTGGCCAGCAGAATCACATGAAAATAGTTAAATCTGTGTAAGTAGTGAAAGTACATATATAAACATAATCTGTTATTAAACTTTGAATATATAATGGTAATTTAACTGCAGATGTAACAGTCTTCAGTTCAAAAATTAGTGCATCAGAGAGCTGGCTATTTTAAGATATTGTATATTAACCCTGAAGTTATTAATCAAGCACCTATAGTTCATTCTTAGCACTGTGTTTTATTTAGCATTGGGGTGATTAATGTGAAATGAGGATGGTGAACCTTTTAAGACTTACAACATTTCTTATTAGAGAAATGCAAATCAAAACTACAATGAGGTATCACACCAGTCAGAAAGGCCATCATTAAAAAGTTGTCTACAAACAAGTGCTGGAGAGGGTGTGGCGAAAAGGGAACCCTCTTGCACTGTTGGTGGGAATGTAAATTGATACAGCCACTATGGAGAACACTGTGGAGGTGCCTTAAAAAAACTAAAAGTAGAATTACCATATGGCCCAGCAATCCCACTACTGGACACATACCCTGAGAAAACCGTAATTCAAAAAGAGTCATGTACCACAATGTTCATTGCAGCACTGTTTACAATAGCCGGATCATGGAAACAACCTAAATGCCCATGGACAGACGAATGGATAAAGAAGATGTACATATGCACAACAGAATATTACTCAGCCACAAAAAGGAACAAAATTGGGTCATTTGTAGAGACATGGATGGACCTAGAGACTGTCATACAGAGTAAGTCAGAAAGAGGAAAACCGTATGTTAACACATATATGTGGAATCTAGAAAAATGGTACAGATGAACTGGTTTGCAAGGTAGAAATAGAGACACAGATGTAGAGAACAAGTATGGACACCAAGGGGGGAAAGCAGGTGGGGAGGGGGTGGTGGTGTGATGAATGGGAGATTGGGATTGACATATATACACTAATAGGTATAAACCAGATAACTAACAAGAACTTGCTGTGTAAAAAATAAAGTTCAAAACAAGGGGGCTTCCCTGGTGGCGCAGTGGCTAAGAATCCACCTGACTGGGACATTGGTTCGAACCCTGGTTGGGGAAGATCCCACATGCCGCGGAGCAACAAAGCCCGTGCGCCACAACTACTAAGCCTGCGCTCTAGAGCCTGTGTGCCTAGAGCCCGTGCTCCACAAGAGAAGCCGCTGCAATGAGAAGCCCACGCACCACAACAAAGAGTAGTCCCTGCTTGCTGCAACTAGAGAAAAGCCCATGCGCAGCAACAAAGACCCAATGCAGCTGAAAATTTATTAATTAAAAACAAAAATTCAAAACAAAAACAGACACATGCTCCCCCAGTGTTCCTTGCACCGTTTACAACAGCCAGGACATGGAAACAACCTAAATGTCCACCAACACAGGAATGGATAAAGCAGATGTGGCACATATATTCAATGGAATATTAGCCATAAAAAGGAACGAAATTGGGTCATTTGTAGAGACGTGGATGGACCTAGAGGCTGTCATACAAAGTGAAGTAAGTCAGAAAGAGAAAAACAAATATTGTATACTAACGCATATATGTGGAATCTGAAAAAATTGGTATAGACGATCTTATTTACAAAGCAGAAATAGAGACACAGATGTAGAGAACAAATGTACGGATACCAAGGGGGAAGGGGGGTGGGATGAACTGGGAGATTGGGATTGACATATATACACTATTGATACTCCGTATAAAATAGATAACTAATAAGAACCTACAGTATAGCACAGGGAACTCTGACATTAGTTGTAGCATATGAGTGAAGCTGCTCTGGAAGTGAACTGAGATGTATTAATCAATGGGCTAAGAACAGATTCATGTCAATAAGATATAACATTGGGCTTATAAACATAAACATTGATGTTAAGCTCCTTTTTAGCACTAACTTCATTTTTAGATTTTAGGTCATTATAAAATCACTGTGAGAAATGTAAGATTTTTTGAGAGCCTGTTTCTAATTTGTTGACGTGGTATCCTAGTTTTAGTGTGATCGTTTGTTTAGGCTTCTACAGGCAGGCACTAGTATTACTTGGAGTACTGGCAGGAGCATATGTTCACTGCAGTATAAGCTACCAAGAGCCAATTGAAGTATGTTTGATACAAAATAGATGAACTTGGCACTCAAAGCAGGTACACAGATGTCTGGTCAATGTACTGAGCTTGTCTCAGTATACCATGGTCTGTTAATACTTGACATTGTATTCTCTTGTTCCTATAAGGTAGGTAACTCTTTCCTACTTAACTAAAGAGGCAATGAAATTTGGGAGGATTATTCCTATTTGACTAGGGTCTAAACAATATTCATAATTTTGAGGTCAGGGTTATTCTTTGACTTAGATATGAGTGTGATCTGCCACTCCCATTGATGCTTATTAACCTCCTGGGCTGAAAATCCTCTTACCTGCTATGCTTTGGAGTTGGCTACATGAGAATTTACCTAGGAAAAATCTATAGTGAATTAGAGTTGGGCCCAAAGTGATATGTGGGGACCATAGCTAAACTCACCACTCGTTATTAAGTTCAGTTTTTAACATCTGTAACAAGGTGGTAACCAGCTTTTGAATATGAAGTATCTTATGAAAATAGCTGATTAATACGTAAAAGTTTCCAGAAAATATTCCTAAAGTCTAAGACAAATTTACGGATGAAAAACCCTATGAACTCATGTGGTAAGATAAAAAACTTTAGATAAGGTTTTAGGGAAATCAGGGAATGCTGGAAGAACTTCTAGGAAGGAATTTGGAAATGTCATTCTCTTAGGCAAACGAGGGGAGGAAATCTTCTCTTGGCGAAATATCGTCAGGTGGGTTAGTGCTTGAACAATGTCCAAGCTCTTGCCCTCCTCATCTTGACAGCCTAGAATTTGAGAGGAAATCAACTTTGCACATTTGAATATATCGAGGATCTGCTAGATGCTGAGTATGTAAAGGTATAAAGCTGCTCCAATGTAAATTCTCAACAACTCTGTAAGGTGGGTGCTATTATATACCCTATTCTACAGGTGAAACTTGCCCAAGATCGCACCATAAATAGAGGGGATGGAATTTGTTTCCCGGTAGACTAAATCCAAGGCCTTGCTCTCTAATTCCCATGCTCTAAGTGTGAGACATACAAATAAGAGCAGTTAGTTTGTCGGGGGCACTAGAAGTTAAGGAAAGTCTTGACAGTAGAAACAAATGGGGGCCAGAGGAGACAAAATTGGGAATGAGAGGGACAGATTATAGAAATTACAAGAAAACTCTTCATTTGAAAACATGCTGCTCACCACCTGCTCAGTCTTGAGCTACCCCCTTGATTCCTCCCTCTTCCTCACCTCCATTAAATCCTGTTAACTTTCTCCGAAAGTGCATCCAAAACTTTGCACTTACTTACTCCTTCTACCATCCTAGTCCGAGCTGCTATCAGCAGCTAAGTTATGGACTATTGCCATAACTTAAATCAGTCTGCATTCATCCACTCATTCCCTCCGGCCTCTTCACACAGCCCCCAGAGAATGTTTCTAAAACATAAATCATTTCAGATCATTTCCGCACTTAAAAATATCTAGTGACTTCCCACTGCTCACAGAGTAACATCTAAACAGGCTCATGAGGCAGGCCCTGCGTGATCTGGCCCTGTCAATCTTCTCTTTCCACCACTTGCTTATTAAGCTGTAGCCAAACCCTCTGCCCACATACCCTTTGTCACATCCCTTGGCTTTATTTCCTTATTTATCAAAATCTGAAATTACATTACATTTTTCCTGACTCTATCCCTACTAGAATGTAGCCCCAGTGCTGGTACATAGTAAACATAGTAAACCTAAATAAAAATCAGTTGCATTCATGCTAGAATGAATGTCTTGCTGTCCTTCAGATTTTAACATTAAGCTTGTATAACCTTAAAATATAGTAACTGATTTATTGTTTTGAAGATTAAGTGAAAACGTGAGGCTTGGCACATAATATTCAGTAAATGCTGGGCTAGAATTTTAAATTCCGGTAAATCAAGTCAGCATACATATTGTTTCTTGCAAAGTTGTAGAGAAAAATGCCTCCAACTTCCTATCTTTCTAAGTAGTACGCATTTTCTATTAAAACCCTGCTGAATAGTTATCATTCTTATGCCATTAAGCGTAGGTGTCTAAGTGAAATAGGATTTAGGTAACACCCTTATCACGACAAAGTCAGTTGAATCAGCAAGTACATAACTAGTGGTGAAACCATAGGTTAAGAGGCATTCTCTTAAAGTCATTATGAGTACTTTTTTCACCATTATCACTAAACATTCTTTGGAAAGTTCTAGTCAACGAGAAAATGTATTTTTTTAAAGGAAATAATTATTTGCAGTATAGCTTCATAGCTGAGTTCCAGCTCTGGGACTTTCCTGGCTGTCCAGTGGTTAGGACTCCGGGCTTTCACTGCCGTGGCCTTGGTTTGATCCCTGGTCAGGGAAATAAGACTGTGCAAGACCAGCAGTGCGGGGGGTAGTTCAGGTCCACCCGATGCCTTGTTCATTCAGTATTTATGGAGCCAGGCACAGTATTCCATGTGCCAGGCACTGTTGAAGGAATAGTGAAGTGAACAAAACAAAGTTAAAGTTCTCTGTCCTCATGGAGCTACATTCTAGTGAGGGAAATAGACAAGGATAATCCTTAAAGGATAAAGAAGTAAAATACAGTTGTTCCCCCGAATCCCCTGGGATTGGTTACAGGACCCACTGCAGATACCAAAATCTCGGACGCTCAAGTCCCATAGTTGGCCCCTCCACGGCCGTGGTTCCGCATCCAGGGAATCAACCACCACTGATCGTGTGGTACTGTAGGATGTATTTAGTGAAAAAAATCCGCGTATCCTTGGACCCACAGAGTTCAAGCTCGTGCCCTTCAACAACACAGGCTTGAACTGTGCAGGTCCACTTACAGGTGGATTTTTTTTCAATAAATATGCAGTGAGCCCTCGATTTCCCCGGGTTCCGCATCTGCAAATACGGAGCGCCCACTATGGGACTTGAGCATCGGCAGATTTTGGTATGCGAGGCGGGTCCCAGAACCAATCCCCCACAGACACGGAGGGACGACTGTACATCGTTTATTAGATAGCGGTACGTGCTAAAGAGAAAAAGTAACATGGGTAAAAGGTGTTGTGATACAAGGGAAGTGGGTGTTGGGAGTTAGGCCAGGCAGGCATCACTGAGGTGTCTTTGGAGTAAAGCCCTAAAGAAAATGAGAGAGCAAGCCACACAGATGTGAGAGAAGAATATTCCAGGCCCTACTGGGGGTCCTGCTGGGGGCAAGCCTGGTGTGTTCAGGAACCACAGGGGGACAGGAATGGGTGCAGTGGAGGAAGTGAGCAGAGTAGGAGAGAAATCAGAGATGCAATGGGGACCAGATCCTGCAGGACTTAGAGGTCCTAGTAAGGACGCCGAGTGAGAGGAGATGCCTCGGGAAAGTTTTAAGCAGAAGACTAATATGGTGTGACTTAAGTTTTAACAAAATCACTCCAACTGCTGTGTGGAAAATGAGGAGAATAAAGGTAGAGCAAGAAGGAAAACCCCTTAGGAAGCTACTGGCAGTAACCTAAATGTGACATGATATTGCGGCTTGGACTTGAGTGATGGCAGTGGAGGTGGTGAGAAGTGGCATGCTGGCTATTTTTGAAAGGTAGGATGGCTGGGACTTGCTAATGGGTGTGGGCATGAGAAAGAGAGGAGTTAATGGTGCCAAGGTTTTTAGTTTTTGTTTTTTGCGGTACGCGGGCCTCTCACTGTTGTGGCCTCTCCCGTTGCGGAGCACAGGCTCCGGACGCGCAGGCTCAGCGGCCATGGCTCACGGGCCCAGCCGCTCCGCGGCATGTGGGATCTTCCCGGACCGGGGCACGAAGCCGCGTCCCCTGCATGGGCAGGCGGACTCTCAACCACTGCGCCACCAGGGAAGCCCGGTGCCAATGTTTTTGGCCTGAGCAACAGCAACAATGAAGTTGCTCTTGCTTGAGACAGGGACATGTCGGGGCAGGTTGGAGGGGAATATAAGGCCCTTAGTTATGGACATGTTAAGATTGAGACGCTTATTAGACTTTAGTGGAGATTTCAAGTAGATTGTTGAATACGAGCCTGGGGTTTAAGAGAGAGGTTTGGGCTGGAGACAGAAATCCAGAAGTCATCAGTAAATGTATGGTCTAAAAGCCAGGAAGCTGGATGAGATCACCAAGGGAGTGGGTGTAGGTAGAAATTAGAGAAGAGGTCCAAGCACTCAGGGACTCAACATTCAGAGTTTAGGGAGCAAGGGAGCACTCCGAAGGAGGCTGAGACGAGCGGGCAGATAGGAGAAAGCCAGGCGTCCGTGATGTCTGTAAGCCCGAAGAAGCAAGTACTCCAAGGAAGAGGAGTGGTCTCTGTGACAAATACTACTGCTGTGTCAGGAAGAGGGAGGTCTGAGAGTTGACCATTGGATTTGGCAACGTGGAGGTAATTGGTGATCTTGATAAGAACCATGTTGGTGAAATCGAGGGAACAAAACCTGATTAGAGTGGATTCAAGAGAGACTGGGGCTTTAAGCAAAATGATCACACTTCGCATTGTCAATAATGAGACAAACTGACATTATAAACCCCTGATGTAAAACACTAAGGACACAACATTACCCAAACGTTTACCCCAAATGTTCAATCTGTATATAATCATGAGGAAACAACCAGCTAAATCCAAAGTGTGAGACATACTACAAAACAACTGGCCTAGGCTCTTCAAAAATGTCAATTTCACAAACCAAAACAAGGCCGGGGAACTGTTTCAGATTAAAGGTGACTTAAGAGACATGACAATTAATTGCATGTTAATCAATCCTTCATTGGATCCTGGATTAAAAAAAAAGTTAAAAAGAAACTTTGGGGACAGTTGGGCAAATTTCAGTATGGAATATATGTTAAATAATACATCAATTTCAAATTTCTTTAGTGTATGATAATGGTATTAAGGTTATAGAGGAGAATGTACTTGTTCTTCACTCGTGCTGAAGGAGTGAAGAGTCATAACAGCTGCAGCTTAATCCAAAATATATAGAGGGGAAGGTGGGGGAGGGATAGGTTGGGAGTTTGGGGTTAGTAGATGCAAACTATTACATATAGAATGGATAGACAATGATGTCCTACTGTATAGCACAGGGAACTATATTCAATGTCGTGGGATAAACCATAATGGAAAAGAATATTCAAAAAAGTATATATATGTATAACTGAGTCTGCCATACAGCAGAAATTAACACAGCATTGTAAATCAACTATACTTCAATTAAAAAAAGAAAACATATATAGAGAAAAAGATAAAACAAATATGGTAAAATAACAATTGGTAAATTTACATTGTGCCATTCTTTCAACTTTTCTATAGGCTTAAAATTTTCAAAACAATCAGTTGGAAATGTTTTTAAAAAGAATTAGAAGAAATGAATTGGTAACTCCAGGAATTTGCTTAAAATAAAGGGAAATGGAAAGTAAATGAAGAGGAAAGGGTAGCTCAGTGTTTTTGTTTTTGTTTCCTGTAGAATGGGAGAGATAGAATATTTGTTTGCTGTTGTGTGTTTTGTATGTTTGTGCTATTGGGGTTGTGAGGATTATATGTATTAAAACATGTCAACTGCTTGGAACGTTCCTGGCACATAGTAAATGCTCAATAAATATTCACTGATATGTTTATTATAAAATTGTTATTATTAACAAATAATATTTATCTTGGAAGCCCAAGAGTCTCAATTACAAAATTATTGGTTTTAATGAGATCTCAGTAAGATGGTAGGTAATAAAATATACAAAAGTCAATAGTGGTGATCATTTTGTAATGTATAAAAACATTGAGTCACTATGTTATACACCTGAAACTAATTTAATGTGGTAAGTCAATTATACTCGTTTTTAAAAAGTCAATATAATTTCTATACATTAATAATTAGTTAAAATTTATAATGAGGGCTTCCCTGGCGGCGCAGTGGTTGAGTGTCCGCCTGCCGATGCAGGGGACACGGGTTCATGCCCCGGTCCAGGAAGATCCCACATGCCGCGGAGCGGCTGGGCCCGTGAGCCATGGCCGCTGAGCCTGTGCATCTGGAGCCTGTGCTCCGCAACGGGAGAGGCCACAACAGTGAGAGGCCCATGTACAGCAAAAAATAAATAAATAAATAAATACTATGTAGCTGGGACTTCCCTGGTGGTGCAGTGGATAATACTCTGTGCTCCCAATGCAGGGGGCCCAGGTTCGATCCCTGGTCAGGGAACTAGATCCCACATGCTTGTCACAACTAAAAAAATTCACATGCCACAACAAAGGAGCCCGCCTGCTGCAACTAAGACCTGATGCAACCACATAAATAAACACATTTTTTTAAAAAGAAAGAAAGAGATACTATATAGCCATTGAAAAGAATGAGGCAGAGACCTATACATGCTGACGTGGAAAGGTTTCCAAGCTATACTGTTAAATAAAAAAGAAAGCTGTGCAACAAGTGTAGCATTTTTCTTTCTATGAGTCTAACAACAAAAACAGCAACAAAACCGCAAATCACTTGTAAATCGTGTGTGTATGTACACATTATATATAACCAGAGACTACACGCATATGCATAGGAAAGGTCTGGAAAGATAGGCACCAAACCGCTTACAGTGGTAGCCTAAGGGGAACAGAGTTTGTGGAATCTTAGATATTCTGGCAGAGGAGCCACTCACTCACAAGCATGGCTTCAGAGCTCCTTACCCAACTTTTTATAGCAACAGGAGGGATTTATTGAGGGCTTGCTATGTGCCAAGCCAAGCACTGTACTAAACACTCTGTTTTATCTCAGTTCTCACAAGGACCTCAGGAAGGAGACTGTTACTATCTCCATTTCAGAGATGGGAGAAGTGAGGCTGAGTATCCCCAACTTCCCATCCCTGCCCAGCCCTAGTGTCTTGGACACATCCCTGTGTTTGTGGTTCCCCTTTGTGAGAATCCTTCTGTTTGGACCGCTCCAGGTTGTATCCTTTTGTAGTCGCCTGTGTCTGGTTTGAGGGCAGTTTCAGGAGTTAAGTAGGGCAGTAGCTTGGCCAATGCCACAACCGTGGGCGGGGCACTTAACCTCCATGAGCCTCAGTTTACCAGTCCAAAAAACAGGGACCACTGGTGGGACATGAGGTGATTTCATGTGGCTTATGAGAGATTTTTTTTTTTTTTTTGGCCGCGCCGCGGGGCATGTGGGGTCTTATTTACCAGACCAGGGATCGAACTTCCACCCCGTGCAGTTCTTAGCGCAGTCTTAATCACTGGACCTCTGGGGAACTCCCTCCCATGAGTGAACATTTTAAATAAATAAATATATATATATAGTTTATGAACTAGTAAAATAAACATTGTGCATCAAACCTGGGATTTCAGATAGCACCTCTTTACATTTTGAGTGGATTAAAAATTATAATAAGTAAATAATAGTACAGGTGGTGCTAGCCAAAATGACGAAAGGTAGGAGAGGAGGGGAATTTATGAGAAAAAGCATGAAAAAATGCTTAGCACAGAGCCAGAACGCACACACAGTGAGTGATCAACGCACAGATTTAATTGGTTATCATCATCACATTTGGACTTGAAATAAGCAGTTCTGATTCCAAGTGTAGGGGAGCGAGATGGAGTGGGGAGAGAGAGAGGTGGCCAGGACTCCTGTCACCAGCCTCGGGCACCCTCAAGACGTCCCAGGCCCGGGCTTAGCCCCGGTGGGGCCCAACAGCGTGTTGGGTAACTCGGTGGCTTCACGGCCAGCTGAGCCGAGGCGACCGCGCTGGCTCCAGACTGGTCAGCAGAGGGCCGTGCATAGGGGTCCTTCCTGCACTTCCTGCGCGACTCGCGGCTCTCAGCGCCCGAAGCGGCGGCTGCCAAGGACGGATTCCGAAGGAGCGCTGCCCAGTCTCGGGGAATCGGGTGCGGAAAAGGCTGCCGCTGCCAGCCCGCCCTCGGGAGCAGCCAGCGGGGGACGGGGCACGGACGGGGCCTCGAGAACCGAGCGCTCAGACTCCTCCCTGCCCTTCGCCGCCCACACCCCGTCTACCTCACGTTGGGAGGCCAGTCCTCCACGCCTTTCGCCTCTCGAGTCCACCCCTTTCGCTCCTTGCCCCTGTTGTTGCCCTACTGAGGGCTTTTCCTTTTCCGCACTTTTCTGAAATCGCCTCCTGACCTGGGCTCTCTCCCTGCGATCTCTCCCTCCCCACCCACTGTCCAGCGCCTGAGGGACCTTCCTACGACGCCTAGCTGATCTTTCCAGCCCTTTCCAAACTAACGCCAGGCCGGCGGGCAGCACCGCCGCCTTCGTCCGCTGTCACTGGAGGCCGCCCCATCCAGACCACGCCCCTCGGAATCCCGACACGCCCCCTCCAAGTCCACGCCCCTCCTAGACCACGCCCCTCCGCGCCTGATGCTCTTCTGGAGCTCCGGAAGGTGAGCTAGCGCTTTGCAGCCCACTCCCCGCCCGCACCCCCAGGAGGGAAGATCCTGGATGCCCCCTGCCGTCCCTGCGAGGGCCACACGCGCCCACGATGAGGCCTGCTTCCCAGACCTCAGCCTCCTCGCGGGTCAGGGCCCGGGCTCGCTGTCCCCGCAGCTTCTCCCGGCCCTCAGGTTTGGGGTCCCTTCCCGCGACGAGGGGCCGGCGGCCCGCACGGCTCCGAGCTCAGGGCCTCCCCGCCCCCGGCCCGCTCCCGTGGCCATCTGGAGGCCCGCGAGCTGCAGCTGCGGCCCCGAAGACGCCGCGCGTCCCGCCGAGGGGTTACACTTGGCGTTTTGGGAAAACAAAGCTGGTTAGTGCTCAGCTGTCTCAGATGAAAACTGTGGATGAAAATGTAACATTTATGAACGGAGAAGCCATGAGGATGTAAACTGCGTTTATTCTTGCCGCGGCTCCCGGGGAGCAGGAGTTACTGGTCCCGCCGCTCCCGCGGTTGTCTCCGGCAGCCGCCTCCTTCTGCCCCTCGAAGGTGGGCTTCAGCCTTTAACCCACCTGGACCTGGCTGAAACTGATCAGGAAGCAGGGCTGTCGGAGAAAACGCCAGGACGCCGCAGGCTTCCGAGGCGCAGTCACTGCGCCCCAGCCTCCCCTGTGGCGGAGGAGGCCGCTTCCCTGGCTCGCCCGGACCGGCCCGATTCCCAGTGCTCCGGATTAAGGTTTTTTTTTACCCGGAGCTTCGGTCTTTGATTCAGCCGCCCCGCTGGGAGCTAGGAGAAAGGATGACCAGGCAGTTCCCAGTCCGGAGAAAGCGAATCCTTAGGGGACACTCAGGAGAGGGGAGCCAGTGCTGAGGGAAGCGGGGGTGGGGGGCGGTCGTCCAGGTCAGCGTTCCCTGTGCCCTCGAGGATAAGCAAGATTTATACAGGTCAGGAGAGGCAATCGGGGAGGCTTTAGGATGGGATTTTACTTAGGAATCAGTCATGTGCGATTATCGCAAAGTGATCAGTTATGAGGTCGGGGCAAGGCCTGAGGAGCTGCCCCTGGGGGAGAGGGAATCCTAAGTCCTGGAGGAGTCATCTTGGGGACACCAAATGTAGAAGGGTCCTGGGATGGGGGCTGTCTCCCAAGGGTGCCTTAACGGCCCAGCTCAGCTTTTCGCACTTGCTGGGGAGGAGGCCTGGGGCGACCTGGGGAGGGGACCCCAGCACGAATACCACTTCAACAGAGCTTTGCCTCTGTACCACCCCAGGTCCTGCCCAGAGGTTTTAACAGGACTATTTCCTCCCACCTCACAGAATCAAGCACTTGGCAATGAGTCTGAGAGAAAGAGCAGGTCAAAACAGTCCTCAGGGGCTTCCCTGGTGGCGCAGTGGTTGAGAATCTGCCTGCCAATGCAGGGGACACGGGTTCGAGCCCTGGTCTGGGAAGATCCCACATGCCGCGGAGCAACTAGGTCCGTGAGCCACAACTACTAAGCCTGCGCCTCTGGAGCCCGTGCTCCGCAACAAGAGAGGCCGCGACAGTGAGAGGCCCGCGCACCGCGATGAAGAGTGGCCCCCGCTCGCCGCAACTAGAGGAAGCCCTCACACAGAAACGAAGACCCAACACAGCCAAAAATAAATAAATAAAAATAAAATAAAATAAGACAGTCCTCAGCACAGCAGGGGAATAATTTTCTAAGGAAAGGGCACACCCAGAGAGAGGATGCCACCTCCACTCCTGGGGATTTCAGGTAGGTGCCACCTGGGATCTCCCCAGAGCCTCCCTCCCTTCCATCTGCTGGTTGAGTGGTGGGGACACTGTGGAAGTCTCCCAGTAGCCTGCTCTTGGGAAATAAAGAACGATGGATTAACCCAAGAGTTCTAGGACCCTGGAACTTAATGTTGAGAATGGTTGACAAACAATTTAAAGGGAGATATTCGGCTTCCTATTCAGGATGAAGAGATGTTCTTGTATGTCTTCTTCACCATGAGCCAAGCACTATGCTAAGCTCTCATTCTCATGTCGTCAGAGCAACCCTGAGGAATAAGTATTGTTTTCCCTATTTTAGAGATATGGAAACTGAAGCTCAGACTTATGAAATGACGGGCACCAATCACACAGCTATTGAGGGGCAGAATCAGAATTATAAGACAGGTCTTGACTTCAATCTTGGTAGAAGGAGAAATTTAGATAATTAAGAAATGGATGAAACCTTTGTTAGGTTTTGGGAAGCGTATAAGGACAAACATGGACCCAGCCACAGGTTTAGTAAGCAGGGTCTTCCAAACGGGAATGACCAACGCACCCCAACCCCTTGGGTTGCCCTGCGCCATTTCCACTTTACAGTGTGGGGCAGCACCTCTGCTTTCCCGCTGGCTCGCCTGTAGACCGCACCGGGGAGCAGGGCAGGAGACTGCCAGCCTAGAGGGGGCAAAGGGGACTGACTTCTTCCCGGAGGCTTCCTGTGGGCTTTCCATCTGCTTCCAGTTTGTGGGGGCATCACCCCGGTCTCAGTTCTTCAGCCCAGCAATAGCAGTTCTTTCCTGTGGCAGCGGCTCAACCCAGTTTGCAGAGTTTCTCCTCATCATGTACCACCGCAACCCCCCGGCCCCCTCACCTACCGGAGATCTCAGCACTATTTGGACAACACCCCCTCCTCAGAAGATTGGGTTCCAGACCCACAGGGCCCTTCTTCCCAGCTCAGAGATGCTAGCACCAGCCGAGCAGTACCCCCTTCTCTGAGGTCCGTGTGTCAGCTCCGGGCCTCTCGTGTGAGTTTCTGTTTTCATCATTCTGACCACTTAGATTCTCCCAGCTCTAGAGCGGTGGCTGCTTCCTGCAGTTACTCCCTTTGCGATACCTTAAAGCTTTCTTTTTACTCTTTCACTTACTAGTTAAATGTTTACCTACTTAACAGTTCTTTTTTTAAAACTTTATTTTGTTGAAGTAGAGTTGATTTACAATGTCGTGTTAATGAACAGTTCTTTATATTAAATTTTCTCTGTTAAAAAAAACTACTGTGGCTTCCGTCTCCTGACTGGCCCTTGACTGATACAGAAATTGGGACCACGAGTGGAGTGTTAGATGTGGTAAAAGCAAGAGGAGGGCTTCCCTGGTGGCGCAGTGGTTGAGAGTCCGCCTGCCGATGCAGGGGACACGGGTTCGTGCCCCGGTCCGGGAAGATCCCACATGCCGCGGAGCGGCTGGGCCCGTGAGCCATGGCCACCGGGCCTGCGCGTCCGGAGCCTGTGCTCCGCAACGGGAGAGGCCACAACAGTGAGAGGCCCGCGTACCGCAAAAAAAAAAAAAAGCAAGCGGAGCCACTCTCACCCTGATTCCCAGGCCCAGCTGTCGTGGCTGTGGGACAAACAGCGCCACGTGATGGTCTCTGACTCAAAGCATCCACTGTGGCCTGTGAGACCTGTGAGACAGAACCCCATCCCTTCAGAGTGGTGATTCCCAACAGGCACCGTAACTAGGTCATCAGTCGGTCATCCCACCTTTCTATTAGGTCAGCTGCTTCTGAGTGATAGGGTATGTGATTAAACTGGTTAATTCCACAGGCATCCGCCCTTTGCTGCTCTTCTTCTGACATGAGGTGACTTCTTTGATCCAAAGCAGTGTTGTGTGAAGCAGCAGGGCCGTGAGCGAGGCACTCCGCAAATCCATGCATGGGTTGCTTGCAGAAACGCTATGAGCAGGAAAGGCACGTCCATATCCAGAATGTGTGTATAGTCCATTGGGCACAAATCTCTGCCTCTTCCATTATGGAAAGGGGCCAACGTAATCAACCTGCCACTAGGTGGCTGGCTGGGCCCCCCAGTATGGCTCAGTGCTGGTATCTGCTTCTAGCTGATGAGACAGTTGTCGGCCAAGTCAGCATTGGTGAGGGGAACCCTGTGCATAGACTTGGACTCAAACCCTGCCGCCATGGCCACTTGGTTCCATGGGCCCATTGAGCAAGCACTGGGATAGCTGTGCAAAGAGGCTGACTGACATCCTTAGAACATGCTTTGTTCACCTGATTGGCAAGAGCCTGCTTTGCAGTGAATACCCTTTAGTGAGCAGTTACATGGGACACAAATATCCCGGCATTCCATGCCCGTTTGGAGAGACACATCCACATACTTCTTCCCCAGACCTCCTTGTCACCAACCTTCCAATCATATTCCTTCCACATCCCTGCCAATGAATCCATATAGACCCATACTTCTGGCCGTCTCGCAGCCCAGACAAAGTGGGCAAAGTGCCTCTTGAAGTCCTGCCCACTAGGAGGATTTTCTTTCATTGTCCTTCAGAGCCACCCTGGCGTGGGACTGTAGGGTTACGGCTGTCCACTTTCTGTTGGTGCCAGCAGAGCGTGTAGAACCTTCTGTAAGCCAGACCTGAATTTTTTACTTCTCAGCCAACTGATCACAAGGAACTTTCTATGAAGTCCTGGGATTAAGGGAAGACAGGCGATGAAGAAAGAGTCTCTGTTACAGGCATCTGAGCCACATGCACACACAACCTCCTTGTGTCTTCTGAACCTGCTGGAGCCCAGCCTCTCACGTGCCATTCCACGGGACAAACCAGTGTCGGGTATTGTACCTGAAAAGCTATCACCATACCCAAGTTCACCTAGATTTTCTCCAATGTTATCTTCTAGGAGTTTTATAGTTTTACCTTTTATACTTAGGTCTGTGATCCAGTTAGAGGTAGTTTCTGTGAAGGGTATAAGGTCTATATCCATATTCCATTTTTTTTAAAATAGATCTTTATTGGAGTATAATTGCTTCACAATACTGTGTAAGTTTCTGTTGCACAACAAAGTGAATCAGCCGTATGCATACACATGTCCTCATATCCCCTCCCTCTTGCGTCTCCCTCCCACCCTCCCTATCCCACCCCTCTAGGTTATCGAAAACACCGAGCTGATCTCCCTGTGCTATGCTTCTGCTTCCCACCAGCCAACTATTTTACATTCCGTAGTGTATATATGTCGATGTTATTCTCACTTCGCCCCAGCTTCTCCCTCCCACCCCATGTCATCAAGTCCGTTCTCTACATCTACCTCTTTATTCCTGCCCTGCAACTAGGTTCATCAGTACCATTTTTTTTTTTTTAGATTCCATATATATGCATTAGCATACTGTATTTGTTTTTCTCTTTCTGACTTACTTTAGTCTGTATGACAGACTCTAAGTCCATCCACCTTACTACAAATAACTCAGTTTCGTTTCTTTTTATAGCTGAGTAATATTCCATTGTATATACGTGCCACATCTCACATTCACTTTTTTGCATGTGGATGTCCTGTTGTTTTAGCACCATTTGTTGAAAAGCATAATTTTATTTTTTGAATTTACATACAGTAAAAATTGACCTTTTTCACAGGGTGTGTGTGTACACTTCTGAGTTTTAACTTATATATAGATTCATGTAACCATCACCACAATCAAGGTACAGAACAGCTCCATCACTCTGCAAGATTCCCTCATGCTCGCCCTTTGTAGTTGAACTGTCTATCCAACCACTAGCCCCTGGCAGTGACTGATCTGTTCTCCATCCATATAGTTTTGCCTTTTCCACAATGCCATATAAATTGACTTGAACAATATGTAACCTTCCAACGCTAGCTTCTTTCACTCAGCACAATGCCTTTGAGATTCATCCATGTCATTTCCTGTATCATAGTTTGTTCCTTTTGCTGAGCAGTGTTTCATGGTGTGGATGAACCATTTGTTTATGTATTTGCTCATTGAAGAACATTTGTTTCTAGATTGATGACATTAAAGTTGCTATAAACATTTGTGTAGACGTTTTGGGGTGAATGTAAGTTTTCATTTCTCTAAAGTAAATACCTAGAAGTATTTTATTTTTATTTTTCAGGTCAGTTTATTAACTCTTAAAACTCTTAAAAATAAAGCATTTATTAACGCTTTATTTTTCAGGTCAGTTTATTAACTCTTTTCTTTTTTTCTGTTGGCCGTGTGGCGCGACTTGCGGGATCTTGGTTCCCTGACCAGGGATCGAACCTGTGCCCTCAGCAGTGAAAGCATGGAGTCTTAACCATTGGACCATCAGGGAATTTCCCTCAGGTCAGTTTTTTTTTTAATATTTATTTATTTATGGCTGTGTTGGGTCTCAGTTGCGGCACACGGGATCTTCACTGCAGCCCATGGGCTTCTCTCTAGTTGTGGAGCAGGGGCTCAGTAGTTGCTGCAGTGCACGGGCCTAGCTGCCCCACGGCATGTGGAGTCTTAGTTCCCTGACCAGGGATCAAACCCACATCCCCTGCATTGGAAAGCGGATTCTTAACCACTGGACCACCAGGGAAGTCCCAGCCCTCAGATCATTTTAAATTGGACTTGCTGTTACTGAAGATGGAAAGCATCCTAGTAAGTACACGTCCCAGGGTCACAGGGTCATGTGCAGTGCCCAGGCACCACATGGTCTCCAATCTTTGGTCATAGGTCCCTGGTGGTATCAGCAGTGACGCCCATGACCCCAGCTCACAAGGTCCCTATGGGTCTGAAGGTGCTGTTGCTTCCATGCCTCTTATGAAGTTGGGGTTCTTGGGTGAGGCTGGGCCTCCCACATCTAGGATCTGCCTTCCCTGGTGTTACAAGCAGCCAGCTCGCTGAAACACTACCCCCTTCACTGCAGCTGGCAGCAAGTAGGCTCCATGGAACCTGTGGCAATCTCCAAACATGGTCCACACATTCTTTGACACTCTTTCCATCGAAGAGTAGAATCTAATCCCCCTCTACTTGAACCTGGGCCACCCTTGGCAACTCACTTCTAGTGAATAGAATGTGGCAGAATTGATGCCGCGTGGCTTCTGGGGCTAGATTAGAAGAGGCAATATGCTTCCTTGTGGCTCTCTCCCAGGATGCTTGCTCTTGGAACCCAAGCCCCATGCTGTGAGAAATCCCAACAGCCACATGGAAAGGCCACATGTAGGTGCTTCGCCTACAGGTCCAAGTGAGGTCCCAGCCAACAGCTAGCATCAACCAGACATGTGACTGAGGCCTCAGTGATTCCAGGCCCCAGCCTTTGAGTCCAGGTCCAAGCTGATGACGAGCAGAACAGAGACAAGCGGTCCCCACCAAACACTGCCCGAGTAGCAGATTTGTGAGCAAAATAAATGGTGTCATTGTGTAATGCTAAGTTTTGGGGTATTATATTATGCAGCAACAGATAACTGGAACAGCAGATAACTTCTTTCCCCAGACTCTCTCCTCTGGGTCTTACTGCTTGTCACCCCTCCCCAGCCCCTGGAGCACCCAGCATAATCTCTTCAACATCACCAGCTTTGGGAAAACTAAAGCCAGAAAGGAGAATGTGGTAACTTGCTAGTTATGCCTCAAAATATCTTCTTCCCTTCCTCTAGAGTAATCGAGTCAGGTTAGCACACGTCGCTCCAGCTAGAGATGCCATTTCTCAGCATTCCTTGTATCCACTTGATTTAATTCCAGACAATGGAATGTGAGTGGGTGATGTGCGCTACTGCTAAGCCTCGGGCATGTGCTTTTCTAAACTCTCCCCTTTCAATGGGTTGGATCACAGATGGGATGATGTCCCAGCTGCAACCATGCAGATGAGGGTAACAGCCTAGGAGATGGAGGAACAGCAGCTTAGAGGAAGCCTGGGGCCCTGAATAATCCTGTGGAGCAGAGCAGTTTATCCTTCTTGAACCTCAGCTGGCCTCCTCTGCGTTGGCACATGAGAGAGAAGTAAACTTATATCCTGTTTGAATGACTATACTTTGTGGTCTCTTTGTTATAGCAGCTTAGTCTCTACCCAAATAATACTAGAAGTAAGTGTCTCAAGCCCTGTGACCTAACCTTCCCTGAGACAAGGGCACAGAAGGGCTTGGCTACTTTCCTAAAATGGGAATTAAAACACAGGGAGGAAAATCGCAACCAATGCTCAGGAAATTATCCTGCTCTAAGGTCTCCTCTGATGAGTGCCATATAACTGGTCCCAGCAAGGGAGCTATGGGAACCTAGAAGGAGAAATTGCCTTCAGATGGAACTATTAGGGAAGACTCCTGCAGAGACAGTGGCATTAAATTGAAGGTAGAATTTGGATAGAGGCAAATGGGGTATGGGAAGTTCAGATAAAGGGAAAGTGAGGCAAAAGGTGGAGATAGGAAGATGACAGATCTTTCTGGGAGAGATGCAGAAGAGATAGTATGCAGTTTAAAAGTAGAGCTAAATATAAGCCAGTGCTTTGGGGCTTAAATTCAACATGGCAAATTCACAGGTTTAGTATCCTAAAAGATTCTTTCCTGTTTCTATTAGAGAACTGTCTGCAAACAAATCTTTGCTTGATGAGAAGTTTAAACATAATTACGTCTAGTATATTACATGCATATTTCATTGCTTTCTTAAATCCTTCAGACAACACAGTTCTTGGAAGTATAATTAAACTCTTTAGAACATTACCTCACAAGAGAATGAATGAATCATAAACTTCAGATATTCTTTCTAAATACCTCTTAGTCTGTAACGTCTGCAGTGATACTGAGTGATGCCATGGGAAAGTGGCCTAAGGGAGTGAGGGTGGTGGTACCCAGCTCACTTATTCCTACTCCCTTTCTTCTGGTAACGAACTTTCTGGCCAGAAGAAAGGCATGTCAGCCAGGCTTGGGCCATTGTAGTACACCATTCCCCAGGCCTCAGTGATTAGATCAGTGATGGATATGTGACTAAGCAGGACCAATCAGAGTTCTTCCTTAGGATTGATGCACAGAGGTAGGTAGAGAGGGATTGGGAGTTATTTTATTCTCAGGACTATTAAGCTGGGGTTTCCCCCATGGAGGAAGAGAACCTATAGGCAAAGATGAGCAGAGATGAAACATGGACAGAGACCTAACAGTGTTGAGTCCTACTTTCAGTGTCTCTGCAGCTCTTCCTTCAGTCCAATGACTTAATCCCAGGATCCTTCCCAATTATTGAGGGTAAGTTCCCCTTTGAGCTGGATTTCTGTCACTTGCAACCCAGAGTCCTGACACAAGGGTGAACTATATATAAGGGAGGCTACTAGGATCAGCCACTTAATACCGTAGCTCATCAAATTTAAGATGCCTTTGATTGTAAAATATATTTTACATACCACTGAGAAAGGGGAAAATGCGGCCGAATAAGCTATGATGAGCCATTCATTAGATGCATCCTGGTTTCAGAAATATGAAAATAGGAAAAAGTACTTTCTAGAAGTGATGAAATATGGTACTTGTGTGCCCTTGGATGAGTTACTTAATATCTATTATCCTCGGTATCCTCATCTATAAGGCGAGGATGATAATACCCACCTCACAGGATTGGGAGGATTAGTAATAACAGATTTAAAGTATCAGAACACAAACTTAAATTAAAGAACACCAATGTTCTTAGCAGCGTTATTCATAATAGCCCCAAACCGGAAACAACCTCAGTGCCCGTCAACCAGTGAATGCACAGGCAAACTGTGGTATATCCCAATGATGGAATACTATTCAGCACTAAAAAGGAATGAAGTACTGATACATGCTATACCATGGATGAGCTTTGGAAACATTCTGCAAAGTGAAAGAAGCCAGACACGAGAGACTGCATATTGTATGATTCCATTTATAAGAAATGTCCAGAAAAGACGAATAATATATGATATCACTTATATGTGGAATCTAAAGAAGAATACAAACAGATATATATACAAAACAGAAACAGACTCACAGACATAGAAAACAAACTTCTGGTCACCAGACGGGAAAGGGAGAAGGAGAGGGATAAATTAGGAGTATGGGATTAACAGGTACACACTACTATATGTAAAATAGATAAGCAACAGGGTTTACTGTATAGCACAGAGAACTATATTCAATATCTTGTAATATCTATAATGGAAAAGAATCTGAAAATTTATATCTATACACAAAACTGAATCACTTTGCTGTACACCTGAAACTAACACAATATTGTAAATCAACTATGCTTCAATTTTGAAAAAATGTCCAGAAAGGACAAATCTATATAGAGACAGAAAATAGTGGTTGCCCGGGGCAGAGAGAAAACAGGAATTAACAGTGAATGGGTGTGAGGGATCTTATTGGGGTGATGGAAATGTTCCACAACTGATTTATGCTGATGGTGGCGCATCTTGGTAAATTTACTAAAAAAATTCATTGAATTGGACACTCAAAATGTGTGAATTATACGATATGTAAAATAGGACTCAACAAAGTTATTTTAAAAAGATGTAAAATGTCTAGAATAGTTTCTCAACATGGTGGTTGCTTAAGAAAGGGTGACTCTCTTTACAACACAGGGAATATAGCCAATATTTTACTATAACTATAAATGGAACAGAATGTTTACAAACTGTGAAGCACTATGTTGTATACCTGAAACATATAATATTGTACGTCAACTATACCTCAGTTGAAAAAAAAAAAAGAAACGGTGAGTCTTCTCAGCTCTGCTTCGGGCTCAGGTACCTAAATTCATAAAGCTACCCCTTCTTGGGGAACCAGAAGGGTCAGTGCTCTCTCTCTTTTTTTTTTTTTTTTTTGCAGTACGCGGGCCTTTCACTGTTGTGGCCTCTCCTGTCGCAGAGCACAGGCTCCGGACGCGCGGGCTCAACGGCCATGTGGGATCCTCCCGGACCGGGGCACGAACCCACGTCCCCTGCATCGGCAGGCGGACTGTCAACCACTGCGCCACCAGGGAAGCCCAGTGCTCTCTTTTTTTATGGTACCTAGGAAGCACTACTTCTAGAAACTACTCTGGTCAGTTAAGCTGTGCAGGGTGCAGCAGGAGAGGGTCCTTGTCTACAGAGAGCAGACTGACAGGACTTCAGGAGACTGGCCAACCCGCCCACCCCTCCACCCACCGCTACCATTACACACACAAACTAAGAGGTTAGTGACCAACAGTCTCCTGGACTGGTCCAGGAGGCAGTAAAAGATCTCAGAAATATAAAGAAGTGAGGTTGCTTTCACTTCCTGGAAAGCTGGTTTCATCCCCAGGAGTCTCCTCTATGCAGCCCTACACCTGTCCTCTTCCCTCCTCATCCTCTGGAGGTCACCAACCTTGAGACCCGACCGTCAGCATAGTGACCCTCGGCGTATCGAGATGTCCAGACACTGGCAAAAATATTCGATCCAGAAAGAAGCTCCTAAGAAGGCCTGCAGCATGGGGCTTGGACTCAGCTCCCACAGGTGGCCACGCGGGGCCTTGGCTCCCTTTCCCGGCCACTGCCGGGCCCTCTGGAGAGAAATGTGGGCTTCGGGTCCGAGAGCCCAGTGTTCCAACCCCAGCTCGGCGTGTGTGGGCCGTGTGACCTCAGGAACCACAGTGTGTCTGCTGTAGAAACGGAGCTTCCCTCACCCCTACCTCTCCAGGGACTGTTGCGGATGAATGGAACGTCGGCGGTGGCGGCACCTGGATGGCAGGGCTCCAGCAGGGCCGGCTCCTGCCCTCCCATCCAGGTGCTGCCACCGCCGACCTTCCATTCATGCGATTGGACCTCGCTGCTTTGCCTTCACCTGGGCTCCATTTTAATCCCAGAAATGATGTTGTCAGCAAGTTCATCAGGCCTGAATGAGGGCCTGCCCCCTTGATTTATGGCGACACTTTTACTTTCTTTGAGATGCTGGTAGACACAATCGGGCCTGGCAGCAAAAACAGTGGCCACTGAGTGGTTTGGGGCTGTAACCATTTAGCCATACACAGCCTGCACCTTCAGGGCCTTGCATTACCAATGTGTGGGGTGCAGGGCCCCAGAGGGCAGCCTGGCCCTGGGGTCACAGCCTCCTCTACTCCCACAACCCCCCAGGGTACAGGGAGGGCATTTCACCCCTGCCAGGCAGTGCCCTGGGGCACAAGCCACGCTCCAGAGCCCTGCGGGCCAGAGAAGGCAGCACAAGCACCTGGCCTGGATTTGAATATGCGCTTCAGCACTTGCTGGTCAGTGACCTGGGCAGGTCTCTTAACTTCTCTGAGCCTCAGTTACTTTGTCTGTAGAATGGGCACCATTGCACCTGTCTCCCAGGGTGGTTGGAGGATGAATGTGTGCAGAGCCTTGGGCACAATGCCTGGCGCACCTGCAGTACCTATTATAGTCCAGGCAGAGGAGATGGGGCTGGTGGGAGAACAGCAAAGAGGAGAGAAAGAAAAGCAAGAGAGGGGCTTCCTTGGTGGTCCAGTGGCTAAGTCTCTGCGCTCCCAATGCAGGGGGCCTGGGTTTGATCCCTGGTCGGGGAACTAGATCCCACATGCTGCAACGAAGAAGTTCACATGCTACAACTAAAGATCCCATATGCAGCAACGAAGATCCCACGTGCCACAACTAAGACCCAGGGCAGCCAAATAACGAAATAAATATTTAAAAAAAGAGAGAGACAGAGACAAAAAGAAAAGCAAGAGAGGGAAGTGCCAGGGGAAACAAGAACACCTTGGGTTTTGCAGGGCCGGCAGTTTAGGCTTTCCTGGCAGTGCCCATTTCCCACCCTGCGCGCTCTCCCCCGCCAGCTGCACCCTCCCCGCTCCTGCCTGCCGAGGCCTCCTCACCCCTCAGCCTCAGCTTAAAAAACACCTCCTCCAAGACACGTTCCCTCGAAACCCCCAATCCACACGAAAAGAGATCCCTCCCACCTTGTTTTTCCCTTCCAGGCCGAATCTGTAGGTGTATCTGTCTGATTATGCGTTTAACATCCATCCGCCCCCAAGACGGTCAGTCCCAGAGGGCAAGGCCACGTTTATTTTGCTCATTTCTGAACCAGCACCCAGCACCGTGCCTGGCAGAGTTTGTGGAGGGAACCATTCCATGTCTGCAGCTCAGACAGGTGACAGAGACTGTGGACGGGGGCCTCCAGGCCATAACGACAGGGCCCTGCTTCCAGCAGAGAGAGGAGCGTGGGTCAGCGTGAATCAAAAGCGGAGCCTGCAGACGGTGGCATGGCGAGAGCCCGAGCAGGTCGGGCCACGGAGGGGTGGGCGCGGGGCATTCTAGGCATTGTCTCAAGGAGTTTGGAGGAGACAGTCTAGGGAGTGGCTGGATAAGCAGAAGGAAGGGGCCGGCTTGTAACCGTGAAATCTCCACTAGGCTACTCGGACCTTCCCTTGGTTTTGAAGTGGGGAAGTAATATGGTCAAGTATGGTCAGAGCTCCCAGCCTAGGGCTGCAGGAGGAGGCTGTTCCCTTGGGAGCGGAGTCTGGTCTCCAGCCTCACTCCTTCCTGGGACAGGGTCCTTGCTGGGCTGAGCAGCTGGTGAATCGGACACACTCCCCCTTCTTTTGCCGCCTTTGGCTGACCCTCTACAGGCGGGCTCCCCGCATCCTCTCCAGGTGCCTCCTGCCCACCACAGCGTTGGTGTCTGTGCCCAGGCAATGCAGGCTCAGCCCAGCAGTGGCCCCGCGGCAGTAGTGAGCCCCGTGCTTGGAGACATCCCAGCCAAATCCTCCCCAGGGCACTAACTCTGGATGTCTTCCTTGCTCTACCCATGCCCAGCCCACCTCTGCGCTGCTGAGAGGGGAGGTCCCCTCAGAGCTGGTATATTAGTCAGGTTAGGCTCGGTTCTACCGCAGTAAATCAGCCCCCAAACTTCAATGACTTCACAGTAAAAGTTTCTTGCTCAGTCACGTTATATGCCCAGTGCAGGGGGAGAGGGCGATGGCAGGGCTCCGCTCCACCTAGCGTCTCAGGGATCCAGGCTGCTAGAAGAACCACCATCTGAACAATCACCAGTCACAGTGGCATGGGAAGAGAGGGCACAGAGGACTCTGACCCAGAACTGACACAGATCGCCGCCAGTGATGGCCCATTGGCCAGCAGCCAGGACTTTGGCAAGGTCGAAAGCCCACAGGCGCTCAGTGGCCAGTGTCTTTTCAGGCTGGTGAGTGCCAGGGTCAAGAGCAGGTTGGCTCCTGCCTAGACACAGAAAGATGGATGACAAAGGATGCAGGGGGAGGTGTGGGCTCCCTCCCAGTTGCCTCCACCCTCCCCCTGCACCCTGCTTCCTAGAGCACAGCTATGGTAGCATCAGCCCCACTGCTCCCCCCTCCTGCAGAATGCAGTCTCTACCCAGTCTGGCCTCAGCCCAGCTTTTTGCCTCATTTCCCTCCACTCCCCCACCCTCACCATGAGTCCCTCTCAAGCCACACGACACTCCCTGCTGCTCTGTAGACATCTGCTTTATTTCCTTTACTCCTCCTGTAATGTTCTTTCTGCCTCATCTCTGCTCATTGGAATCCTACCCATTCTTCCAGGCCTAGTTCAGGTATCACCTCGTCCATAAAAGCTTCCAGACTCTTCCACACTGTAGCATCTGCGTATCAGACACGTCTGTGACGGTTCCTCTCACAGTTCACCCCCACAGTCTCCTGCAAGTGACACTGCCCAGCCCAGAGCCCCCCACTGACAGGCCGGCCCCAGGCCGACCATGGGACCCCACCCCCTCCCAACCACAGCTGACTAGCCCGAAATGGCCAATGTGCTGCCTGGCAGCAGCCTACGAGGTGGAGCCTGATGCACGAGGAGGAGCTGGGCCAATCAGATCCTTGCCAGAGACTTGTAACTGGGGCCAGGCAATAGTAGCAGGAGGAAGAGCTGCAGAACGGCATCAGGGGTGCCACGACCTGGAGATGGGCGCGCGGGGCCCCAAGAGCTGAGCCTGAAGAAGCAGAGCCACGAGGACGACGAGAAAGGCAGAGCTGCCAGTAAGCAAATCCCCGATTGGTGGAGAAGAGAGGGCACGGGTCCGGGAGTGGAGGGAGAGGCAGGCACCCAGGAGAGGCTTCAAAGCACCCTTCACCCCAGGCCACCCAAGGGAGGAAGCTGTGTAGCATCCAAGCTGGTACCATGCTGCTGTGGACCCTTCCCACGCAATGACTGCAGACGCTGGTCCATTTGGAAAGGCTGACTCTAAAGCAAGTCCAGGGGGCAGGCCTGCTCACCAGAGGAGTGGCTGTGATCCACACTGCTTGCTCCCCAGCACGGCCGCCCTGCCCTGCCGCTGAAAAGCATTGCTGCTGACCCCTTACTCCTCAGGCCCCACACACGCAGAAACAAAGGCAGGGAGAGACCAGCCCGCCCAGCCAGAGCGGTCCTGATGGACTCCCAGGCCCTGGGGCTACACTGCCTCACGCCTCTAACTCCCCCTAGGCACCAAGAGCCCCAGGGCCTGGGCTCAGTATCTCAATATCCCGGTCCTGCCTCTTAGGAGTACAGTATCACTGAGCAAGTTTTCACATCTGTAAAATGGGACAGTAATAGCTGTCTGCCCACTTCATGGGGTTGTCATGGAGATCCAGTGCTTCTACATGGAGAGAGTGTCTCTATGTCTTTCCGTCTTTCTGTTGCTTTCTGTGCTCTCAAGACGTGATGATGGAGGCCGAGTAGGCGGTCTCTCCTGTGACAGAGGCAGGGCTGAGGCCGGCACTGAAGACGTCCCAGGCATCTCAGCCCTGAGCCCTCCTGTTCCTGTGGCACCTGACCCAGGCAGCCGTATGCTGTTTGTGTCTGCTTCTTACCCCCACCCCAATCACTTGCCATTTTAGTTTCTGCTCTTTTTTTTTTTTTTTGCGGTACACGGCCCTCTCACTGTTGTGGCCTCTCCCGTTGCGGAGCACAGGCTCCGGACGCGCAGGCTCAGCGGCCATGGCTCACGGGCCCAGCCGCTCCGCGGCATGTGGGATCTTCCCGGACCGGGGCACGAACACGTGTCCCCTGCATCCTTTTAATGGTTACCTCACCTGACCTCCAGATGTGCCCTCATCTTCAGGTCCAAGTCCCCAGGGGCCACTCGGCTCTGTCTCTGGCTGCCAGGTTGGCACAGGGCGTCTGAGGGCTGAAGTCAAGCATAGAACCGTTCCCCTCCAGGCTCCTGAGAGGACAAGCCACACAGAGAATTCACCTCAGATGCTGTGGCGAAGGTTGCTTGTGGCCTACCCAGTGTCCACTTACCCCTTCTTCCTTGGTAACTGACTGTTGTATAGTTGGTGAGGGATGAGGCTAAAAACCTACATTTCTAACCTCTCTTGCAGATAGGGGTTGCCAAGGAGATATAAGTGGGAGTCATTGGGTGGGGCTTCTGGGAAAGCTCTCTAAAGGGGGTTAACTCAACAGGGAACTTAGCCCCTTTTGTCCTTCTCACCTTCTTCCTTCTTGGAACTGAGAGGTGAGGGTGAGAGCACCAGCAGCCATCTTGTACCATAAAGACAACCTTGAGAACAGAAGACATGAGCTAATAATGGCGAGGTCTGGGTTCCTGTGATCGTGGAGCTGCCATCCAATCTGGAATTCTTAACTCTGGACTTCTTATGTAAGAGACAGACACACATAACTGGATCGAACTAGACTTCATTTCACAGAAGAAGTGTCTTCCTAAAAAACTGCTTTTCAAATAAAATTTTTAATCATTGACTTCTACACCAAGGAGGATCCTGGGTCCTAAAAAATGTTTTCCTAAAATATTCTGTGCAAACCATATTTTCACAAATCTAGTCACTGTTCCCCATTGATTTACTTTATGAATTTTAGAGATGCCTTTGATACAGTATTCATTTGTCAGTGACACTCAACCAGTGCTTTAAGTTTTTCAAATTTTTCACTCCTCAGTCAGTTGGGTCATGACCAGTAAACAGTGCTTACAAGTCCCAAAGAGGCACTTCAAAGAGAAGAATCTTTCTGTAAGAGCAGTGTAATAACCACCCCTAATGTGTTGTGACCTTCCATTTCTTAGAGCAGAGGATGTGACGGCAACCCAAGGTTGAGGGGAGATAACCTCCCCATCTACCCTGGAGGGAGGGGTCAGTGCCCTGGACAGAGATGGCTCCAGAGGCAGGCCCTGCTGGCCAGGAACCTAGGATGAAGGGGCTGATCAGAAAGTCCTCAGTCCCCCTGGTTACTGCCCACCATTGAAACGGGTGTTGAAGCTGGGTTGGTAGCACAGAGGCAGCCCACGGGAGCAGGGTGCATCCGGGGCAGTGTGTGCTGATCTAAATGGCTCCCTGGGGGGAGTTTCTCCCCAGAGGCAAGAGACTGCATCTTCCCAAGTACCTTCATGGCCTTGGGTGTTGTTAATAAGTATTCTGATTTTTTTTTTAAATGTGACAAAGTGGTTTTTTTTAACATTTTAATTTTTTTAATAAATTTATTTAGTTTATTTATTTATTTTTGGCTGCATTGGGTCTTCGTTGCTGTGCGCGGGCTTTCTCTAGGTGCAGCAAGCAGGGGCTACTCTTCATTGTTGTGCGCGGGCTTCTCACTGCAGTGGCTTCTCTTGTTGCGGAGCACAGGCTCTAGGCGCACGGGCTTCAGTAGTTTGTAGCACGCGGGCTCAGTAGTTGTGGCTCACGGGCTCTAGAGCGCAGGCTCAGTAGTTGTGGTGCACAGGCTTAGCTGCCCTGCGGCATGTGGGATCTTCCCGGACTAGGGCTTGAACCCGTGTCCCCTGCATTGGCAGGCGGACTCTCAACCACTGCGCCACCAGGGAAGCCCCTAAGCATTCTGATTTTTAAAAGGTCCAGGGTCAAATCCATTTAGGAAAAGTGTCTACACATATTTCACTGCCCCAGGCCCTGCCAAGCCTAATTCCCATAGCTAAGGACTTGGGTGAGCGCATGCACAGGGGACTCTCAGCTTCAACTGCTGAATGAGCACCTGCTAGACGCACTTGAGAAATATTCAGTTAAAGCATCAAATCTTCCAAAGACTCAGCTCCCTTTCATTACAGACCACCAGGCACTGGGCTGGGCTCTGGAGGAAAGACAGGAAGCAGCTTTGGTTTTAGGAAGAGGATGGCAAAGGAGTAAAGCGCAAACAAATCCACATCCTCATCAGCAGCTAGAAAGGCAAGTCCAGAGCAGGGCTAATGAGAATGCAGATGTCTTAACTGAGAGAAGGACTCTCAACCTGTATCCCCTCCCAACCACACCCTCCTCAGATGGATAAGAGGGCGGATGGCAGAAGTTTACCTGTGTCCTGAGGAGTGCCCAGCCCTGTGGAGGGAGGCAAGAGGGGTCCCGGACGTGGAACGAGAGGAGCCAGCACTGCTGCGGCCCTGGGATGTACAGGAAGCGAAAGCGAAGGTATATTCCTTCCCCAGGTGCTGTTTCTTTGAGTCTTGTAGTAAAAAGAAGAGTTCTGATAGAGAGATGGGCAAGTAGATAATTGGGAAGTGGGCGTGCCTGTTTAGAGGCAAATCAAGTGGATGAAATTGCAGCTATCAGAACAGAACTTCCATAAGCTTCCACCACCTAACCCACCTCTCTGTCTTTGGGCTCGAGAACTCTGCCTTCTCTCTGGTACTTATGGAGCCTTCCCGGCCCCAGCAAAGGCCTCTGCTCTCCCCATCTACTCAAGGACATTGCTGCAGCTGCTCTCCCCTCCCCACTGGCTCATCCCCATCAGCAGGAACACATGCTGCCATTTCTCCCAGCTAAAAAGAGCCCTTTCTGTCCCAGCTCCCTCTCCAGCTCCCTCTCCCTTCTCCCTTTACAGGCAAACTCTGCTAAGAGTTGCCCATCCCTCTCCTCCCCTCCTCTCTTCGAGCCGCTCCAATCAGGCTTTGGGCCCACTTCTCCTCCAAACCTGCTCTTGCCAGCATCACCAGTGAGTGACCTCCCGGTTTGGACCCAGTGTCCACGCTCTGTCCTCATCACGTGACCCTGCAGCAACGTTCTGCCAGATGCTCACTCCCTCCTCCTGGTATCACCCTCTTCTAGGGTCTTCTGGGACACCACACCTGCCTGGTTTTCCTCCTGTCTCTGCTCCTTCCCAGGCTTTCTGCCGGTTCCTCCCCATCTTGCTGGCTTTTACATCATGGAGTGCCCTTGGGCTCAGTTAATCCGTGGACCCCTTCTCTTCTCTAAACACATTCCCTCCCTAGATTGAAACTATCCAATAGAAGTTTAATCAACCACATGTGTAATTAAAATGTTTCTAGAAGCCATTTTTTAAAAAGTAAAAAAGAAACAGGTAAAACTGATTTTAATAACATCTTATTAACCCAATATATCCAAAATAGCATCATTTAAATATGTAATCAATATAAAACTTACTAATGAGACATATAACTTTTTGTATTAAGTCTTCGAAACAGTGTATATTTGACATAGCATATCCCAAAGTGGACACCAAATTTTCACTGGAAGTTCTTTTTTTTTTTTTTTTTTTTTTGTGGTACGCGGGCCTCTCACTGTTGTGGCCTCTCCCACTGTGGAGCACAGGCTCCGGACGCGTAGGCTCAGCGGCCATGGCTCATGGGCCCAGCCGCTCCGCGGCATGTGGGATCTTCCCAGACCGGGAAACGAACCCGTGTCCCCTGCATCGGCAGGCGGACTCTCAACCACTGCGCCACCAGGGAAGCCCTCACTGGAAGTTCTTGATCTGTATTTAGATTTTATAAACTCTACAGCTGAAAAAGTAGATCTGTATACCCAAGTTGTTCCAAACATATTAAAAATTTTCCAATAATTTAATCAAATATCAGTTTTTAAAATTTAACTAAAATTTAAAACTCAGCTCTTCAGCTGCACAATTTCCACTAATTTCAAGCGCTCAGTAGTCACATACGGCCAGCAGCTACTGCATCAGACAGCACAGAGGTAGATCATCTCAGAAAATTATGGCTCTGAATACCAGCAGATCTTGCTGATGACTTCCCATTTTTATCTCCAGCCTGTACATTTCCTTTGGCACTGCAGACCTGTCTAACCAGTGTCTACTCAACCCTGCACCTGGATGTCTAATGGGCACCTCCAACCTAACCTGTTCAAAACTGTGCTCCAGAGAGGTCCACTCCCAACCACCAAACTAGCAAGGCCAGTTTTCTCCATCTCGGTTAATGACCACTCTTTCTTCCTTTTGCTCAGGCCAAAGCCTTGGTACTCTCCTCGTCCTTTTTCTCTTTCCTACCTCATATCTGGTCAGTCTCCCCATCGAAGTATTTCCAGAATCCCACAACTTCTGGTCATTTCAGCTGCCACCAGCCTTGGACATGCCCCCTCATGGCTCCTAGATTACTGAAGGGCCTCCTGGCTCTGGTCCTGCCCCTGCAGTCTGTTCCCATTCAGAATGCTTTTAAAAGAAGTCAGACACATCCTTCTTCTGCTCAGAACCCTGCAGGGCTCCCACCTCACCCAGGGGAGCAGCGCAAGTCCTTACAATGGCCCCATAAGGCCCTCTCACATCGGATCATCCACCCTGACCCCTTCATCCCCAGCTTCTCCTAGGTGCCTCCCCCTACTCTGCTCCAGCCTCCTGGCTGTTCCTGGAACACTGTAGGCCACCAGATATCTGCGTGGCTGGCTCACTCAGTCCTTTACTCAAAAATCGCTGTTCTCCTACATGTACATTTCATACCCGCTTTCCCTGCCTTTTTGCCTTTAGCCCTAATTACTAACACATTCTATATTTCACTTATGCCGTTCTGTCTCTTCTATTATAATATAAGCTCCAGGAGGGCAGGGACTTTCGTATGTGTTTGTTTTGCTGCTCTAACCCCGGTGCCTAGAATAGTACCTGGAACCTATCAGGAGCTCAAGAAATATTTTAGATGAATGACTTCCAGTCAGGGAGACAAGCTGGAGCAAATCCAAGGGCAGTTGCTACCTTGAGAAGCCTGAAGCTGGAACTGGGGAGCAGCGGGGGGTGGGACAGACCACTCCCCCGGTTGAAGTTGGGTCGGGGCTGGACACTGAAACTTTGCTATCTGCAAGATGGGAGCCGGCGCCGGAAGCTGAGAGTCTTGGGAAAGCGGCGGGTCTGTAATCTCCTCCGGAGAGGCTGGCAGAAAGGCAAAGGCGGGTTGGCTTCCTCCGTCACCACTCCCCACCGACCCAGGGAAGCCCGGGAGATCCGAATGTCGAAGAACTCTGAGAAAGCAAAACGTGTCATTAAACTCAAGCTGGGGATTTGTGTGGAGGATCCTAAATGACAGCTGCCCCACGGAGGAGCGCGGAGGGCGGGCCGGGCTTTGTCCCGGGAGGAGGAGCTGCGGGCTCGGGAAGCGCGCGCGTCACATGGCCGTCAGTGCGCCGCTCCGCGAAAAGGGGCTGACCGCCGGGCCGTGGGCGGTGAGGCCCGGGAGGGCAGCCGAGGACGCAGAGCGGCGTGCGAACCTTCTCAGTTCTTGGTCCCGCCGGGACAGTGCAGGCCCGAGCCACCGCTCGGAGCCGGAGGCGAGTCCGGCGCCCGGGGCAGCTCGGCGCGGGCGCGTGCCCGGGTTCGCCGCCGCCGCCGCCAGTACGTCCGCGCTGCCGGCGCGCGCCCGGGCCGTGCTCACAAAGGAGATCCTTTCCCGGGCGCCCCGCCGCCCGCGCGCCAGCCGCGGTCCCGGCACCAAGGGGAGGGGCCGCTTGCGAGCCGCCCGCGAGCTGTTCCAGGCTTCCAGGCTCCCCGGCAGCTTGCCCCGAGCTGCCCTTCATTTATTTATTTTGGTGGGGGAAGGCGGGGTCATCTATCTTGGAGCAGCAAATCTTTCCAGGAAGTTTGTACCTATTAATATTTCAGTTCCTGGCAGCTGCTTTAAGTGCCTGGGGGTGGGGGTGGGGTGGGGGAAGGGCCAAGTTCAAAGCCGCGAGAGTGGGAGCTGCTGAGCGCGGCCGACTGTTCTCGGCAGGCCTGCGGCGGTGGGGCCGAGGGGCAGTCCCCGCGCCTCCGAGACACGTCCCTCTCCGCCGGAGGCAGGAGCTGCCCGGACCCCCGTGGGGCGCGGGCACTACAGTGGCGGGTGACCTGGGGAGCGTCGCGCTTGGGGGCAGTGGGAGGAGAGGCGGGCCCAGAGTCTGCGACCTGAGCGGGGACGCCAGCTTCGAGTTCCCAGAGCGGGGGCGGTGGAGGGAGCGGGGAGGGCCGCTCAGCCAGCAGATGTCGGCGCGGAGCGGACGCGGGCGGGGAGGAAGGAAAGGCGGCGCCGGGAGCACCCCGGCTTGGAGGGCGCGTCCCCGCAAGCGAGGGGCCGCCCGCCCGGTCCCTGCGGCTCGGCCGCCGCCTGCATTCGCGGGGAGCCGGCGACGGTGAGGCCCAGAGCCCTGAAGAGGTCGGGACGCCCTTTCTGACCTTGGTCCAGCCACACAGTGCGAGGGCGCTGCTGCAGAAACTTGATCTCTTAAAGCTCGATACTCTTCGCAACCTCCCTGCAAGGTTATCGTTATCGCCAGTCTACAGAAAATGGAGCTCAGAGAAGTTAAATAACCTCCTCGCGGTCGCAGTGCTGCTGCCCCACAGCGAGGTTCCCGATTTTTGACATATCTTGCAAGAAGTGGTCCCTTGGAAGCAAATGCAACGCTGTTCTTCCTATAGTACCGCCCACAGGATCGTCCCCTAAGGGGAACCACGGGAACGAGTGGAACTCTAGACCCACAGCACCTGGACTTGCCAGCTTTTCAGAATCCCTTTCATTCACCGCAGAAGTGCCTGCTCAGGCATCCTAGCCAATCACACGTCCGGAACACAAGTCGTTTCGCCAAAGAAAACTTATTTTTAACATCCCTCGGGTGCATATGTAGATGAAGAGATTTGAAGCGGTTGGCATAGCCACCTCTGAAGTGTGGCTCCTGAAAAGGTTACTTCAAATGCTAACATCCCCACGGTAAAAACTGAAGTCCTCACACACAGCAACACGGCACTGCCTTGTCCCCAGTATTGCAAAGTCAGTCGTAGACACTATGGCAGCGTTCCTTCTCAGTATTATCAGCCCCACTCTGCCGAGGCACTCTGTCCAGCCCGGCATGGAGGTCACTCACTCCAGGGCCAAGACTTGGAAACCCTTGGGCAAGGGGAAGTTTGTCTCAGGCACCTTCTCACTCTAGTCTCCAGGATCCCCTCCCCCTTCCACCCTCTCACCCCCTCCCCAGCTACATGTGTTTCTCCCAGGTGGCCAGAGCCCACTGGCCTTGGACCAGAGGGGAGGATGTGACAGATTCAGGCATCTTAAGGTAGGACTTGCTGACTAGAAAGCCTTCCCTGACCGCGCCTCCTGGGACAAGTACTCATAGGAAAGCCCCTGGTGGAGCGTGTGGAGAGCTGGCTGCCACATCTGTCTTCCTGGGATACCAGCCTTGGTGATCCAATGGAGGAATTCCAGCCTCTGCTGGCTACAGTCAGCAGGGCGTGCTTTTTGGAGGCTTAAGTCCTCAAGCATGGCTGCCTCCTGTGAGCTTTGTCTCCCAGCCCTGGGCCATACCCAGAGCACCCCGCTTCTGTTTGCATTCCCACCGCTGAGGTTTTCGTGAGGGAGGGGGGCGCTGTCGGTGAAACAGATGCCCTCTCCCCGGCTTGGGTGGGCTAGCCCTGCCAGCTGCCTTCACTTTTGGCTGCAGAAAGCCTGCCAGGCTGCAGTGTGCAAGGGCCTGAAACAATGACTGGTAGCATCAGCTATTTTAATGCAGAGTTAGGCACACAATCCTTGCTAAAAATACGTACAAAGGAAAGCCCCAAAGTAGCTAAGCCTATTTTAATACCTTTTATTTTTCTTGGTCCTAGTTCTTTTGTCTTCCCTTGCAACTTGGGAGCTGCATTTCACACAGGGCCCACCCTGAGTGTTGTCAGGGCTCCCCCCACCCGTGTCCTGTGGACGTACAGCCCTATCTTGATCATTGGCAGGAACAGTCAGAGGGAATAGAGGGAAGAAAAGGAAGAAGACTCAACGGCCATTTATTTGAGTGCAATTTATATTATTAAATAAAATGATGGCATGATTTCTGAGGCATGATAACCACAAAGGAGCTTAGGGGTGATGAGCCCTCTTCCCACTGCCCATCTCCCATGCAACTCCCACGCAGCCCCACAGGGGGGAGAATGGACGTTTGCAAAGCACCTGCCTGAGAAATGGCTAGCGGATGCTGCTCTCCTCTGATGGGAGGAAACAAATTCGAGTGCCTTTGGGCTCCTGTGGGCATCACTGCTTACCTTTTCAGAAGAGAAACAAGGGTGGCAGACACCTTTGTGGGTGTCTACTGTTAAATTGCTTAAACAAGGAGGCCATTAGACTGACTGTGGCTCTAATGCTTTGGGGACTACCTAGGCAGACCAAAATCTAAGCCTGTAAATGCTTCAAGGTTATGAAATCAGAACCATAAAGACAACTCATCACAAACAACCAACTAGGCTGTAAGCTACAGCCAAGCAAATGATTTCCTTTTTTCGCTTCCACATAAGTCTGTCTTTCCCTCCTGGAGGAGTGCTCCTAACCACTTCCAGTTTAACCCTGCCCCCTTCAAATGGGTTTTTGCTCAAACTTACAATTTTCAATATGTCTCAATTGATCTTTTAACACTGCCTGGATCGGAATCGATGACCCCTCTTTTCTCTGGGAACTAATCCTCATCCCCGTGAGCTCAAGGAGGTAGTTCCTACCTGCTATGACGTTACAAATTTTCTCTACCCGCCCCACCCCCACCCCTGCACCTCTCTCACAGGTGATAGGATCGGGGTGGACACCTGGCCCGATCAGGCTCTTCCCTGGAAATTGGAACAGAGAGAAAGGGAGGGAAGGAGAGAGACGAAGCCCAACATCTGGGCCCCCTCAGTGAATTTCTAGTGACGCCTTTTTTTCAGATTACAGGGCACACTTTTCTGTTTCTTTGCATATCCTGTATTATTATTTTTTTTTATTGACAAGTGGCTATTGGAGGTCATATATTGTAGCGGCTCTGGACTTGGACCCCACCCCACCCCTGCTGCCCGCCCTTGTTACTGCTGGGTGTGTTTGTGTATAGGCTTGCTCGGACCAAGTCTGTGGAGTCTGTCTCCCTGCAGTGTGCAGATACTGCTCTCTCTACTCCATTTCTTCTTCTTGTTTTGATGTTTTGGGGTTTTTTTAATTTAAAAAAATTTTTTAACATCTTTATTGGAGTATAATTGCTTTACAATGGTGTGTTGGTTTCTGCTTTATAACAAAGTGAATCAGTTATACATAGACATGTGTCCCCATATCCCCTCCCTCTTGCGTCTCCCTCCCTCCCACCCTCCCTATCCCACCCCTCTAGGCGGTCACAAAGCACCGAGCTGATCTCCCTGTGCTATGCGGCTGCTTCCCACTAGCTATCTATTTTACGTTTGGTAGTGTATATATGTCCATGCCACTCTCTCACTTCGTCCCAGCTTATCCTTCCCCCTCCCCATGTCCTCAAGTCCATTCTCTACATCTGCGTCTTTATTCCTGTCCTGCCCCTAGATTGTTTTGATGTTTAATCTGGCCTGTCTGGAGGCTGTCCCTGTGAGCCAGTGATTGGTCAGAGGTTATGCCCACACTTTTTGACCAGTAAGGCTTCCACCCTTCGCCGATGGATCTGTGTGTAGGTCAGGGGAATGCATTCAAAGTCCAGGCAGTTGTGCAAGTTTGACCCCACCTTTACTTTCTGCCAGGCCCTCTTGTGTCTCTTCCACATGAGAGCAAGGCGTGCAGTCGGCCAAGGATGTGTGGAGAGCCAGGGCTGTCTCGGGTCTCTCTGGAGTGGTGCAGCCTTGGGCCTGCAGGCAGCCTCCAGACCACGAAGGATGTGAGGAAGACTACACACTGATGGGAAAAGCCCTCCTTGTTCTTCCTCCAGGGCCCGGAGTGCCCTGATCACCAGTGTGAGGTCCCTTATTGCCATGACCAAGAAGGATGCCTGTGCTCGGACCTCAGGCACAGCCCAGAGGCCTGAGCTCCACTGCTGAGGTACTGAGGGGACAGCTGGGGTCTTCCTGCCCTCACAGAAAAGTGAAGACTTCTGCTCCCAGCCAAATCTACACGGCCTTCTCACTTCTCCTCCCCTTCACCAGTAAGCGGGTCAGGCCTGGAGGAAAGAGACCACAGGATATGGTTCTCAGGTATCAGAAGCTCAGGGCTCAGGTGGGGAAGGGAGCCGCGTAAGTTGACTAGCTCTAGGACAGTCCCCTGGGTGTCCTAGCCGAGGGGGGCAGGAGGCTGATTGGGAGCAGAGGGGGAGTGGGGGGGGGAGTGTGGGGAGGGACACTGGGCCCCGAAGGCTGAGGGGGCGCCTGGCTTCCCTTGCTTCTGTCTCCCCCTCTCGCTCCCCCTGCTCTCTGTATGCCCCCGCATTCCATCCAGCACCACTGAACCCTGCCTGGATCATCACACTTTGGTCCTTTCATTGGTGGATTTTCTAAGATTTGTATTGTTAAGAGATGAACTGAGACACATTAAACATTTTAAGTTATTTGAGCCAAAACCAATTCAAATTGGGCAGCATCCAGTCTAGCAGAGGATGTACAAAAGGGAAGACTTTTATAGAAGGGAGCAGGAGTAGTTACACGAGGCCGAAAAGCAGGTTGGCTATGACAAGGTCACTTTTAGGGAATGGCAGGGCTCTGCCAGGCAGATGACCTCACTAGTGCCGACTGGGTGTTTCCTGATGGACTGGTTTAAGATTCCATTTCTGGGAGAGCCGAAACTGTAATTAAGTCTCGGATTGGTGACATGGGGCCTAGCATAAGTAACTCCATGGGGCTGTTGCCTTACTTTTTTTTACAATATGTTACTCTGTTGTGATTTATTTATGTTTTGTTTTTGTTATGCCTCACTTTTTTTTTTTTTTTTTGGCTGCATCGGGTCTCAGTTGTGGCACGCGGGATCTTCATTGAGGCGTGCGGGATCTTTCGTTGAGGCGTGCGGGCTCTGTGTCATTGTGTGCGGGCTCTCTAGTTGTGGCGTGCAGGTTTTCTCTTCTCTAGTTGTGGCGCACAGGCTCCAGGGTGCGTGGGCTCTGTAGTTGTGGCTCGCGGGTTCCAGAGCGCATGGGCCCTATAGTTTGCGGCACGTGGGCTCTAGTTGAGGTGCGCACGAGCTCAGTAGCTGTGGCACGTGGGCTTAGTTGCCCCGCGGCATGTGGGATCTTAGTTCCCTGACCAGGGATCGAACCCGCGTCCCCTGCATTGGAAGGTGGATTCTTTACCACTGGACCACCAGGGAAGTCCCTATGCCTCACTTTTTATAAGTATTTGACTTATTTACTTGTCAGGTAGATGATACATTCACATAGTTCAAAATTCAAAAAGCACAAAAGAGGTATTCAGGGACAAACTCCCTCCATTCCCAGGCCCCAGCAGGCCTGCTCCTGTCTGTAAAGGCAGACTCAGCTCTGTGTTCCAGCGGAAAGGTTTCAGCTCCCTGCTACACGCCAAACATTTCCCTGCCAGCGGGACTATGGGTCCACCTGTCAGGAGCACCTCCAGCCCCAGCCCTGGAGGCAGTACTGTCTCGACTGTAGGAGGACTTGATGCCTTGTCCATCAAGAACCCAGCGCGTGTTTGTGGAAGGGATGGGCAGACAGGGGATCAACATTACTTAATATTCAGCTACCACATATTAGGGGCCTGCTGCATAGTGTTAACATGTCTTATTTTTAGTCCTTTCAAAACTCCGTGAGGTACATCTAGGATCTGTATTTTACAGATGAGGGAACTGAGACTCAGAACCCTCAAGCACACTCAGCCTATAAGTGGCTTTATTGGTTTTATGCTGCTGGATAATAAATTACCCTAAAGCTCAGTGGCTTTGAAACAACGCACATTTATTACCACTCGCATTTTATGTGGCTCAGAAATTCAGGAGCAGCTTCATTCTGGCTCAGGATCTCTCACGAAATTAGAGTCAAGACGTCAGCCGGGGCTGCAGTCATCTGAAGGCTCGAGTGGGGCTGGCGAGTTTGCTTCCAAGGCTGCTGACTCACGTGGCTGGCAAGTTAGTGCTGCTGCTGGTGGGAGGCCTCAGCTACCCGCACACGGGCCTCTCCGAAGCTGCTTCAGTGGCCTCACAACATGCTGGCTGGCCTCCCCTAGAGCCAGTGATCTGGGAGGTGGGGGGTGTCACGGCGAAGCTGCAATGCCCTTTATGACCTTGTCTCGGAAGTCACATGTCACTTCCACCCCATCCAATTCGTTATAAGCAAGTTATTAGGTCAAGTCCAGCTCACACTCGAGGGGAGGGGATTTTGCTCCATCTTTGGAAGGGAGATATGCCAAAGCACTTGTGAACACATTTTAAAACCATCACAGGGCTGATCCAGGATCGTAACTGTAGTCCCCAAAGCCCGTTGTTTTCACTGGAGGTCCGTGAAGCTAAGCTCTCAGAATGGGAAGCTCTCAGAATGTAAAGTCTTTGCCCCCATCTGGATGTGTCATGAGGACAAGACCCCACAAGGCAACATGAGTGCTAGCTTCTTGGGTGTGGATAGCAGTTACAGCCAAGGCCAGTGGAGGGCAGGGCCAGAGTGGGTCTGAGGGCCTGGGAGAGGCTGGGAGGAACCAGCAACAGGAGGCTGGGCCTTGACAAGTTGGCTTGGAGGGAGCACAGGGGAGAATGAACCGGGAGGGACCGAGGTGGGATAGAGGCCTGGGGGCTAGTGGAGAGGCCCCTGAGAGAGGGGAGAGAGCCCTGAGCAGGTGCAAGGGAGTGGAGAGCTGCGACACTGTTCACTGCTGACCCAGGGCTGGGGATGTCCCTCTTGTTGGGACAGCATGACCTGCAGCTGCCTGGGTCCCACCATCAAGCTCCTCCTGACCTTCTCAAGGCACTAGTGTGCTGCTTGAGGCCCGTCTTGGGCCCAGACAGGATGGTGTCCCTGCTCCCCATTTCCTCTGGGTCCCATAGCTCTGGCTGCCCCAGTGAGGAGAGGTGCTGGTGGCCTCACGCACATCTCATCTCCCTGGAAGCATAGATGCTCTCCCTTTCTTGGGACTGGCAGGGCATCAACTCATCCTTCCGGTGTGTCCCAAAGCCCTCTCCCCTTCCGCTCCAGCTGGTCAGGGACCCCAAGTATTGGGAAATCTCTCCACACTGGGTCCACCTGACCCCCTCCACCATGTAGCTCCTGAGGACAGAACCCTGTCCCTGGGGGGAGGGCTCCTCTCTTGCCCTTTGGGTGGGGGGCAAATGCCAGCCGTATTCCAGATGGCTTTTAGTGTTTGCAGAACTAGGTCAGAAGTGGGCGGGAGGAGGGAATTCTCCCTCATCAGATGGTCATTTCAGCAGGGGAATGTCGCTTCTTGGAGGAGTAGCATCAACTGTCTGCTAGAAGGTTCATTAAAGAAGCCCCTGACAATAACAGAGAGGAGGTGAAGAATAATGGTGATGAATGTGGGTGAGCTGAACCGTGTGTCTTCTCGATGGTGCCAGTCCCACGCAAGTCTCCTCGCCTCTGTCTAGGCTCATCAAGGTGATTAGAATTGCTGTGGGGGACAGCAGGCCTGTGGTGTCTGTCTCCCCTGTGACCTTGGGCTGCTGCCCACTGCATGCAGGAAGGCAGAGGAGGAGAGGGAGGAAAGGGAGAGGCAGGGGAGGGGAGACATCAGCTTTTTCTTAAAGGCCAGGAATCCTGGCTGCCGGGGGCGGGATGGGGGGGCTCCTCTGGTGGGGAGGAGGATGGGTAGCCCTTCCTGCTGTGATAGGGAATTTTCCTGGGGGGGGGGGGTGTATTTCTAAGGAAGGAGATGAAGAGTCCAGATGAATTCTCCTGGCTGATGGCTGACTACAGGGAGGTGTGAAGAGCGGACCCTCATGGGATGGGGTAAGGCCCTGAAAGGAGGACACACAGCCACCAGAGGCAGAGCTGGGATGTGGGCGGGCCTCCTGACTTGGGGGAGCTGGAGGACCCCTTTCTTTCATCGTGGGATATCTGCCCCTGTCCTGGTCAGGGGTCCTTGGTGGTCCTTGGCATTCAGTCAATCAATTACCAATCACGCAGGCGGCACACGCTTGCATGTCTCCAGACAATAGGGAAGAGACTGATGAGGAGGCTTGGTGGGCTGGAGGAGCCCTGGCGGGGGAGGGAAGATGGTGGGAGACCAAGGGCCTTCGGGGAGGAGGGTCTGAGCTAACCTCCACCCCCAGAGCCTCAGGCTGTCTTTCTACTGTGGCCAGAGAAAGTTCTACAGGGACCTCTCACAGCTTTATGGCCAAGACTCATAGTGGAGGTATCCGACCAAGGTGCCCTTGTTCTCACTTTTCAGATGAAGAAACTGAGTCTCAGAGAGGTTGAGTGACTTGCCCCAGGTCACACAGCTGATGAGTGGTGAAGTCAGAGTTCTTCGCTTCAGTATCAGGAAGTAAGAAACACTCTCCATGAATCCTATAAAAATATGTTTTAGGGGGACTTCCCTAGTGGTTCAGTGGTAAAAAAAATCTGCTTTCCAACGTGGGGTATGCGGGTTCGATCCCTGTTCGGGGAGCTAAGATCTCACGTGCTGCGGGGCAACTAAGCCCATGCACCACAACTACTGAGCTCACGTGCCTCAACTAGAGAGCCTGTGTGACGCAAACTACAGAGCCCACGCGCCCTGGAGCCCAGGCGCCACAACTAGAGAAAAGAACACCCGCATACCACAGCTAGAGAGAAGCCTGAGCGCCGCAACAAAGGGACCGCACGCAGTAACAAAAAGGTCTCGCACGCCTCAGCGAAGATCCCGTGTGCTGCAGCTAAGACCCGACGAAGCCAAAAAAAATAAGGAAAATAAATAAATAATACATATTTTAAGAAATACGTTTGGACTTCCCTGGTGGCGCAGTGGTTAAGAATCTGCCTCCCAATTAAAAGGACACGGGTTCGAGCCCTGGTCTGGGAAGATCCCACATGCCGCGGAGCAACTAAGTTGTGAACCACAACTACTGAGCCCACGTGCCACAACTACTAAAGCCTGCGCGCCTAGAGCCCGTGATCCACTAAAAGAGAAGCCACTGCAGTAAGTCCGCGCACCGCAACGAAGAGTAGCCCATGCTCGCCTCAACTAGAGAAAGCCCACGCACAGCGACAAAGACCCAACGCAGCCAAAATTAAATAAATAAATAAATACATTTTTAATAAAAAGAAATATGTTTTAGGTCTCCACCCCCACCTCTACTGGAGAGCCTGATTCAAAACAGGTGTCAACACCTTATCTTTGATAAAGGTGGCAGTAATGTACAATGGAGAAAGGACAGCCTCTTCAATAAGTGGTGCTGGGAAAACTGGACAGGTACATGTAAAAGTATGAGATTAGATCACTCCCTAACACCATACACAAAAATAAGCTCAAAGTGGATTAAAGACCTAAATGTAAGGCCAGAAACTATCAAACTCTTAAAGGAAAACATAGGCAGAACACTCTATGACATAAATCACAGCAAGATCCTTTCTGACCCACCTCCTAGAGTAATGGAAATAAAAACAAAAATAAACAAATGGGACCTAATGAAACTTCAAAGCTTTTGCATAGCAAAGGAAACCATAAACAGGACCAAAAGACAACCCTCAGAATGGGAGAAAATATTTGCAAATGAAGCAACCGACAAAGGATTAATCTCCAAAATTTACAAGCAGCTCATGCAGCTCAATAACAAGAAAACAAACAACCCAATCCAAAAATGGGCAGAAGACCTAAATAGACATTTCTCCAAAGAAGATATACAGACTGCCAACAAACACATGAAAGAATGCTCAACATCATTAATCATTAGAGAAATGCAAATCAAAACTACAATAAGATATCATCTCACACCAGTCAGAATGGCCACCATCAAAAAATCTAGAAACAATAAATGCTGGAGAGGGTGTGGAGAAAAGGGAACACTCTTGCACTGCTGGTGGGAATGTGAATTGGTTCAGCCACTATGGAGAACAGTATGGAGGTTCCTTAAAAAACTACAAATAGAACTACCATATGACCCAGCAATCCCACTACTGGGCATATACACTGAGAAAACCAAAATTCAAAAAGAGTCATGTACCAAAATGTTCATTGCAGCTCTATTTACAATAGCCCGGAGATGGAAACAACCTAAGTGCCCGTCATCGGATGAATGGATAAAGAAGATGTGGCACATATATACAATGGAATATTACTCAGCCATAAAAAGAAACGAAATTGAGCTATTTGTAATGAGGTGGATAGACCTAGAGTCTGTCATACAGAGTGAAGTAAGTCAGAAAGAAAAAGACAAATACCGTATGCTAACACATATATATGGAATTTAAGAAAAAAAATGTCATGAAGAACCTAGGGGTAAAGCAGGAATAAAGACGCAGACCTCCTAGAGAACAGACTTGAGGTTATGGGGAGGGGGAAGGGTGAGCTGTGACAGGGCGAGAGAGAGTCATGGGCATATACACACTAACAAACGTAGTAAGGTAGATAGCTAGTGGGAAGCAGCCGCATGGCACAGGGATATTGGCTTGGTGCTTTGTGACAGCCTGGAGGGGTGGGATAGGGAGGGTGGGAGGGAGGGAGACGCAACAGGGAAGATATATGAGAACATATGTTTATGTATGACTGATTCACTTTGTTATAAAGCAGAAACTAACACACCATTGTAAAGCAATTATACCCCAATAAAGATGTTAAAAAAAAAACAAACAAAAAAAACACAAAAAAACAAAACAGGTGTCAACAATAAAGATGTTAAAGATAATAATAATTTTTTTTTAAAAAACGTGTCAGGAACTGTGTGTAGAACAATTAAGTGAAGAATAAATAGAAAACAATGACTGAAATCTGCTTCCTGAGGTGCCTTCTTCACATGCTGCCCAGGGGATGGAGCCCATCGCTGCTGAATAGGCTCTAAGCCCGCCCCAGTTGCGGAGGAGGGGAGGGGGCCGCCGTGGTGAAGGCAGTCCGGTGGTTCCTCCCTGAGGCCCCAGGTCGTGTGCCCCTCCCCACAGGTTTCCGAGGCTTGGCCCTTGCCCTCTGGCCAGGGAGGCCCAGCGCTGCTGGGCTGGTGGGTGGTTTCCCTAAATGGGAAACCCTGACATTCATTGGCTCTGCCTCTCCGCAGCCAAGGGAGGTGAGCGCCTGTGTGTTCGCCTGACGAAAAATTCACAAAGGTCAGAGGGTTTAAAAGCAGCGAGTGAGCACTGCTATCTGCTAATGGTCGGTCTCTGCCCAGCACCAAATGGCCCAGGGAAGAAGGCTTGTGTCACCTGCTTGCCCAACGCTGGGTGGCTGGGTCTTTCCTTGCAGCAGGATGGCCTGGGGCTGGTGGACCAAGAGATGGTCCACACTTCACAAGACGTCCTGGAGCCCGAGATGCCGTCTCCTCCATCCACCAGCATCCAGAGAGATGCCCCACTGAGTTCAGGAATTCTGTGGGTGGGAGTAGGGAATGGGTGGGTGTCCCCAAGCCAGAGTCCCCAAGAGGAGCACCCAGGCAGGGTGAGAGGCCCTGGTCAGCACACATGGGTTGGCTGGCCAGTGAAGCTGCTCCCTGTGTGGCCTCTAGGTCTCTTCCCGCAGAGGCACATGGAGCAGCCAGATAATCTGTCCTGGGGGGGAGGGGGGAGGAGGTGGGGTCAGGAGGGGAAACTGAGGCAGGAAGGGGCCCAGCTTTAGTATCCCCAGGCCAGGTGAGGCAGAATCCCGGCTACAGAGCGAGTGGGAAAGAACTGACCCCAGGCAGCAGGTCAGGGCACCTATCGGTTGAGCCCTGAGTCAGCTCCCCCATCACATGCCCACCCTTGGCCCTGTATCTGTTATTACCAGGGAAGTATTTGTTTTACAAAAGGGTTGCTTTTCAAGTCTCCTGGGCTGTTATAGATATTCTATTTACAAGGGGCACTTTCCTACAACTTATTCATTGAGAGAAATCCCACTGCAAGTGATCTTGTAAGGGGAGGAATCCCTTTGTTAAGCTGATGCCAGATTTCCCTGGACGGAGGGTGCTCAAAGGAAGGGCTGCTCGGGACTGCCCAGGCTGGTAGTGAGTAGCGACCACATCACAGCGCCGGGGGGGTAGGTGCACCTGGGAATGAGAGGACCTGGCTCCCACTCTCACCCACTTTCGATTTTAAATGCAATAACGAGGCAGTTTGTACCACTTCGTCCGTGCCGCTCTGGGAAAGCCCACCCGCCGGGCCCCTCCCGGGTGGCCTCGGGGTGCCTCGCAACCGCGCCCCGCACGCAGAGGGGCAGTTCTCATTCTCCGTCCACAGGCGGAAAACCGAGTCCCCAGGAGGGCCAACACCTGCCCCGAGGGTCACACGGCGACCGAGCTTGGTTCTCTGGTGGCCTCAGGAGGTTCGGGCCGGGACAGGGTCTGCGCGATTATCCCCTAAGGCACACACACCCCCTCCAGGCCCTTCCCCGCCAGACCAGGCCGGTCGCCCTCCGCCAGAACGTCCCCGCTGCCCTGAGCAGGAGCGGGGTGGCCCGCCCGCCGCGGACCTCGGAGTCCCCCGGCCCGCCGAGCCTGGGTCGCGCGCTCTGCCGGGTCTCGGCGGCCGGGGCGCGGGAGAACCAGGGGACGGCGCCGCGCGCCCTCTGGTGGCCGCCGCGGGCGGAAGCGGGAGCGCTGGTCCCCCGCGCCGCCGCCGCCGGGCGGGGGCGACAGCGGCCGAGAACCCCCCTCATGAAGCGGCGTCCGGGCCTCGCGCCCGCTTCCCCTTTTCCACAAAAAGGAAGCACGTTTGGGGTAAAACCGAACTTCTGTAAAATCAATGAAATCGACAGGGACACCTGGTCTATAAAACGAGAGGGAGGCGCTCAGGCGCTCGGGACCCATGGGCAGAAGCCAGGGGAAGCCGCGCCGAGCGGAAATGGTGGCTATTGTCGCGGCGGCGCGCGGTTCCGCTCGGGCCACCCGCTGAGGGGCGCGGCTGCGGGGCCCCCGGGCAGGGCGGGGGGCAAGAATGACACTCCCCCACCCCACCCCCATCCCGGTCCGGGCCCAGCCGGCTAGGCTGGCCCGCCGCGTCAGCCGCCCTTTGTCCGCCGCCGAGCCCCGCCCCTCCGCCCCTGCGACTCCGCCCGCCCGGTGCCCGCCGCCTCCCCCGCCTCGGCCCTCGCGGGTGAGAAAAGCAGGGGAATGTGATCGCCCGTCTCGGCCGCCGAGAAAACCTTCTCTAGGAGGGGAGGTGACTGGTTGCTCGTCACACGGCACGGCCAGGACCCGAACCCAGGTCTGCGGGGCCAGCGTGAGCCTCCCGGAGACGTGGGAGCCGCACCCCTCCCGCCCCCGCGCCCTATCCCTGGGGGGTCCAGGCCCGGAGGCGGGGAAGGGCCGTCCCAGTCGCTGTGCGGGAGGCAGTTTGCTGGCTAAATCCCCAGCACCCTCTGGTTTTTAAAAATCGCCTTTATTTGCAGAGCCCAGTCAGAGGCGCCGCTTCCTGGACTGTGAAATCAGAACTGGGAGAAGATGGTTTGCTGCTGCTGCTGCTTCTGGGGATTTGGTCCCAGCTCCTAGGTGCTGCCTTGAGAAGACAAGCACTTACTTGAGGGGCGGCTGCAGCCCAGGCAGGGGAGGGGAGGATTCAGCGAGTGTAGCGGTCGGGCCTTGCCTTCCAGTCCGGGGACAGAAGCTGGATAGACAGGGCTCTCCCGGGGAGCAGCGGAAGGTGGTGCAGAAGCCGGGCGCTGCTGCAAGATTCAGAGCCGGGGGAGATGGGGGACGAGTTAGGCACGCTCCAGAACCTGGCACATGGTAGGGGCTCCATAAATAACTGTCTAAATGTCTGCTGCAGGATGGAGGTGGGACTTGAGCTGCGTGGACTCCGGCTGAGCAGAGAGGACTGGAAAGATCTGAGGGGACTGTTCTGAGCCTGGCAGCCCAGGGGCTTTGCAGGGCAGTCAGGAGCCGCCTGGAGGAGAGGGGCTCCAGGTTGTGTCTGGGTTGGAGAAGCTTGGCCGGGCGGGGGACGAGTCTGAGGAGGGTCTGAGGGTCTCAGAGGGTGAGGAGGGCACCTGGGAAGTGGCCCCTCTGAGTGCTGGAGCTTTACTGCTTGTAAAAGTGACAGTTGACTTGGCAGCACCCACAGAGGACACATCACCAGCAAATGTTTGCCCAATCCGGCTGCTCGTCTCTCCAGCTCCTTCCTGAGGGGTGCTCAGTGGTGGTGGCCGTGGTTGGCCTTTCCAGGTGAGGCCCTGCCAGGCCAGGAAAGGCCCAAGTGGGAGCTCACTAAGCCCTTCATGTCCCCATATATACCTTGAAAACCCAGCAGAGTCATCTCCTGTGGTTGTAGAAACTGCCTTTAGAATGGCACATTTGCTGACTCTAAACATCTGGGTCGTGATGCAACCTCTTGCTGCAGCAGCTGCGTGGACCACAGGTTATCACACTTATCAGGGTCCCTCACACAGTGAGGTAGCTGTGACACTCGAAAGGGACTCCCAAAAGGAGTTACGGGGAGGGAACTAGGAGCTCGAGGAGCTGCCTGGGAGTCAGGGGACCGGGGCTCAGAAAACAAAGAGGGACCAAGGGAGCCTAGTTAGCCGATGCCACCACTGGGCTGCAGCACCGCTGGACTCAGCCCCTGCTGCCATTACTCAGCTGTAGGCTCTGCTCCTGGGGGAGCTCCCACTGTCCAAGCCTGGTCTGTGCTCTGCACCCCAGCTGCCCAGGAGAGGGGGAGGTGAGAGCTGGAGCCCTTCAGCCTCTGAAGTGAGAGGAAAGGCCCTGCACAATGCGGATTGCCCCCAGTGGGAAGGCGGTGTGGACGCTGACAGCCCACCAAGTGTTCACAGCTACTGAGAGCTGTGAAGGGTCTTCAACAGGAGCAGCCGGACCACATAAGCTTCTGAAGTTGCCCCCTGGCTGGGGATGATGTCGTGGGGAGGGGCTGGCAGCCACAGCCAGAGCGTGTTTTCAATTGCCAGGTGTGAGGCTGAGAAAGACATGCTGATGGGAGGCGGGCAGAGCCACTGGGGAGCCGGCTGTTCCTTTTGCGAGAGCAGCAGGGACTCAGATACTGGCAACAGAAGGTTTTTGTTTGTTTATTTACCTCTTAAAAACGGAAAAAGATGTACAGTAAAGGTGTGTAAAAACGAAAGGCCTCCTTCACTCTTCCCCATCCCCCCCTCACCAGGCCCTGTGTCCTGACCAGTCCTCCTATACATTTTCAAACTGATGTGTAAACCGTAGGTCAGGTTTCGGTTGGTCTCTTTTAGTAACTGGAATTGTGTTGTATATGTTGATCTGTGATATGCTTGTTGAAGATGTTTCCAGTCCTGCATACTCCTTTTAGCCACTACATAACATTCCATAGAATCAGTGTTCACCATCTCTTTTTTTCTATTATAACCAGATGATTTTACTGAAAGTTATGGAAAACATAGCCAGTGAATTGAAAGTGCCTTGCTTAAGACGCCACTGAGAGTCACCAGAAGATCCAGACCGATGCCCCAGTCCTCGCACTACGTTGATGCTTTTTATAATTCTACCCCCTTAACAGCCATCCTAGGATGACACGCTCTGAAAAGAGTGACTTTCCCCCTTCCCTGTTTGGGTCATTTATTTCTTGCAGTTCTGTCCCACCTTTGAAAATGTTTTTATGTTTTGTTTTTGGCTGCGCCATGCAGCTTATGGGATTTTAGTTCCCCAGCCAGGGATCGAACCCGGGCCCTCAGAAGTGAGAGTGAAGAGTCCTAGCCACTGGACTGCCAGGGAATTCCCCCACCTTTGCAAATGCTTCGATCCCTCTCAGGTTGAATCCCCATAAAATCCCCGTGAGTTGGGAGGATGAAATATCAGTATTTTTGTTTTAAAATTAAAACAAAGTCTTGATCGGGAGTTCCCTGGTGGTCTAGTGGTTAGGATTCAGAGCTTTCACTGCCATGGCCTGGGTTCCATCCCTGGTCTGGGAACTGAGGTCCCAGAAGCCACGAGGTGGGGTTAAAACTCAAACCAAACACCAAAGCAAAAACAAAGAAGGTCTTGATCAAAGGGGTTCATTGGCTTTTCCAAAAGCATTTGGGAACGCCCTCCAGCACCTGCTGGACCACCTGCCAGCTTGTAGCACACTTCTCCAATCCTGAGTGTACCTGCATGGATGTCTTCGAAAGGTGGTTACCTTTTCTTCTAAACATTAAACACAATTGGATGGGAAGCTAGAAAGGGAGAAGGAGATGAAAGTGGGAAGTTATGATTGAGAGAGTTATGAGCATTCTCATTCGGTTTTTCTATCACTCCCTAAGAAGGAAATTAAAAATCTGTGAACTTGGGGCTTCCCTGGTGGCGCAGTGGTTAAGAATCCGCCTGCCAATGCAGGGGACACAGGTTCGAGCCCTGCTCTGGGAAGATCCCACATGCTGCGGAGCAACTAAGCCCGTGCGCCACAACTACTGAGCCTGCGCTGTAGAGCCCACGAGCCACAACTACTGAGCCCACGTGCCACAATTACTGAAGCCCACGCGCCTAGAGCCCGTGCTCCGCAACAAGAGAAGCCACCGCAATGAGAAGCCCGCGCACCACAACGAAGATTAGCCCCTGCTTGCCACAACTAGAGAAAGCCAGCGCACAGCAACAAAAGACCCAACTCAGCCAAAAAAAAAAAAAAAAAAAAAGATAAATAAATAAAATTAAAAAAGAAATCTTTGAACTTCCCATTACTGCAGCTGCAGCAGTAAATTCCTGATGGCTGCTGGATGAAAGGAGCACCTGATTGGTTTCTCATTTCAGCATTTCCCATTGCAGACATAGTCTCTTACTAGTGCTAATCTCATTCAAAATATTTTCCCTTCCTATCTTACTTGTTTTGTTTTTGGCTTTTTTTCTTTTTTGGCTGTACCACGTGGCTTATGGGATCTTAGTTCCCCCATCAGGGACTGAACCCTGGCCCATGGCAATAAAAGTGCTGAGTCCTAACCACTGCACCGCTGGTGAATTCCCTCCCCTTTCTATTTTGAAAAGAAAGTTAGTTTTCTTCCTATTTTACTTTTCTCTCCCTGAGGCAATTTCTGGAACAGGAGAAGGTGAGCCTTGATTGACAGGATGCCACTTTCTTGCCAGCTGCTAACCTTTCCCTCTGCCCCTCATATTTCTTTTTCCTACAGTGTTCACCGTCTCGATGGACATTTGGGTTGTTTCATTTTGCTCTAGTTATGAGCACTTTTGTGCACACGTTTGAGTGCAGGGCTGGGATTTGAAGGGGAGAGTCTCCGTGTGAATCCCTGCCCATCTCAGGGGAAGAAGTATTGACTTGGCATCCAGCAGGCACCCCACTGCACGCTAAGCCACGTGGGAGAGCGGCTGGCCTGTGGATTTGGGACTCAAAAAGTCCAGAGGCACCCGTGTGGCCAGGTAGGTCGCTGGTTTTGCTTCTGGGCTACAGAAAGGTCTGTGGGCCGGGGGTGGGGGGTGGGGGGGGGTGGGTGGCCAGACCTGTCCACTAGATGGCGCCAAAGCCAGTAAGACGAGGCCTGGGCTTCGGAAGCCCCAGTCGCTGCAGGGGAAGTGGTTCCAGCGTCTGACCCCTTCGCCCCTAGAAGACAGGTGAAGATTCTCCTAAGGCACCAGCTGCCTCGCTTAAACACCTTGCAGGTCGCGCGGTGGGGAGCGGGGCAGCCGTGAATGGTTCCACAGCTTAAGCCGGGCCCGGAGGGCTGCAATTCAGGCTGTGGGACTGGCCGCGACAGCCCAAGGGAGGGGCTGCTTTCTTCTCATTGATACAAGTTTAGACAGCGCTTGCAGTGGCCGGGGGCGGGACGGGGCGGGGCGGGGCGGGAGTTCCAGTAATACAGCCCCGTGTTCCACATTGCTAGTACCTGCAGAGGAACCCAGCTCCTGGAGAAAATATGGGATCGGATGGCACAAGGATTCTCTCTGTTGGCCACTGAAGGTTCGAGGTGGCTGTAGACAGTCCCGCCCCACGAAGGAGCTCACCGCCAGGTAGGAAATAGACACTGGACAAATTGCAATTTGTTATGCCACTGCTCTAATGGTCCATTTGGAATCAAATATGATGTGAGGGAGGGTGCTTTGAAACACCTGAAGGCCTCATCCGCGTGGGATAATTCGCCATTTGCCCAGAAAAGCTTCAAAGCAGCAGCAGCAGCAGCAGCAGCAGCAATAGCAGAATCTCTCTCCCTCCTTCCTTCCCTCCCTCTTCTCTCTCCCACCCCCTCACCGTCCCTAAGTTCAGAGCCCACCCTGCTGCTCAGCCCCCCTAGCAGTCTCCAGGCTGCTCCACTCCCAGCGTCTGAAGCTGCCCCAGGCTCCCAGCACTGGTGCTCAGGCCTGACTCTTTAAATAGTAAATGAATTTGCGGAGAAACAATAGCCTCCAGCCCCAGTTCCTAGCATACCGTAGGTGTGATGAACTTTGTAGAGTCGGAAGAAGGAAGCAGGGAGGAAGAATGGACTCTGGCTGATCAGGGTTCCCTTCCCTTAACTTTCTGTGCTGGGGCAGGAGACAAGGTGTGGCTAAGTGGGTTTCCTGACTGTGGACGAGCATCTCCCGCCACACGGGGTGACGTCACACCCTCCGTGGAGCATGGGGTCTGTTTCCTCCCCTGGAATCTGGGAAGCCTGTGACTGCTTCGGAAGTGATATCTCTGATGACAGACTTCCCATTTGTTTTTTGGGGTTTTAAAAAATTTTTTATTATTTATTTATTGGTTGAGTTGGGTCTCTTGCTGCGCGCGGGCTTTCTCTAGTTGGGGCGAGCGGGGGCTACTCTTCGTTGCGGTGTGCGGGCTTCTCATTGCGGTGGCTTCTCTTGCTGTGGACCACGGGCTTTAGGTGCGCGGGCTTCAGTAGTTGTGGCACGTGGGCTTCAGTAGTTGTGGCGCACGGGCTTAGTTGCTCCGTGGCATGTGGAATCTTCCCAGAGCAGGGCTTGAACCCATGTCCTCTGCATTGGCAGGCGGATTCTTAACTACTGCACCACCAGGGAAGCCCAACAGGCTTCCCGTTTGTATTCTCTCTTTTGGGACATGCCCCCTGGGATCCCTGATTGGCAGGTAAAAGGCCATCTACCCTGAAGCCACCAGGCTGGAGGGACCACGTGTAGCCAGAGATGCCAAGGGCCTCACTATTCCAGTCTCAGCACAGGAGCCAGACCTTTTTACTTTTTTGTTTTTTCTTTTCCTTCTATGGCTGCGCCATGCAGCATGTGGAATCTTAGTTCCCCGACCAGGGATCGAACCTATGCCCCCTTGCAGTGGAAGCATGGAGTCTTAACCACTGGACTGCCAGGGAAGTCCCAGGAGCCAGACCTTCTGATGACGCAGCAAACCCCAGACGTTGAGCGGCCCAGCTAACACAGAGTGGAGCAGAGATGGGCTGGCCCTGCCCAAGTTGCAGATTCATTAACAAAATAATATTGTTTTGGGTCACTCTATTCTGGGGGCGGTGTTATTTCACAGCAACAGAAAATGAAACAAAGGACCTAAAGCTGGGGTGACCAACCATCCCGGTTTGCCGGAAACTGAAAGGTTTCTGGGACTCAAGACATTCAGTGCTGACACTGGCAGAGTCCAAGGCACACGGATAAAGCAGTGGTTCTCAAACCTTCATGTGCATCAGAAACACCTAGGGATTTATTAAAACACAGATGGCGGGCCCTACCCCTAGAATTTAGTGGGTCTAGAGTTGGGTCCAATCATTTGCATTTCTAACAAGTTCCCTGTTGCTGGTTGGAGCCCAAACTTCCAGAAGGACTGGCCTGAATGAAAGGCTGAGTTCGGGACCTGCAAATCCCAGGTTACTGCATGTCCCACTACTTCATCCTCTGTGCGACCCAGCACTGTGGCAGGAAATGGAGGAGGCCAAGGTCCTCTGGGTGTCAACCAGGAGAAACCCACATCTTCCTGGCAGGGTGGCTGGGTGCTATGGAAACAAGGCCAAGCCCGGAAGTGCCCAGGCTCCTTGGCACCTGCTTCCCAGAGGGAGCCTCAGCCCCTGGGGAGGAGCGAAGTGAACAAACAAACAGCAGAGATCAGCCCTCGGCCAGGGAGGGTGCCTGCAGGTCCCCACCCCTCAGGAAGCAACCCTGAGGATAAACCTCTGCAAAGGAAACCACCCATCTCCCAGGGCCTTGAGTTTTGTAGCTAGAGGGGACCTTTGCCATCATTGGGCTAACCTCCTCTTTTAACTGGGCGGGGTGGGGGGGAGCAGGGAAGCAGGCTGTGTGTTGACATGACTTGTCAAGACCACCCGTCGAGAATGAGAAGCTTCTCCCCTCCCAGCCGCCTTCCTGGGTCGTGGTCCCTCCTACCTCAGGCTCTGGCCCCAGCTCAGCCTGGATGCCCACAGCTCCTCGCCCTACGTGGTCCTACGCTGTGAACCCACATCCCCCTCATGGGCCCTCCCCATCTTGAGCGTCTCAGTCCACGTCGGCACCAGCCACCCGGAGCTGCAGGCCCGGGCAGAGGAAAGCTAGAAAGCGGCTGCTGCCTTCCTGCAGGGCCCCAAGCTTCAGTGTGAAGACTGCAGAGTCCTGGACCCACCCCCGAGAGGCTGTGACGGGGCCCAGGCACCGACATTTTCGACAAGAGCCCTACGTGATTTGGATGCAGGTAGCGTTGGCCAGACTCCGAGAAGCAACCCCCTAGCATCATCTTCCACAGAAGGCCACCGACAAAGAGGTGACGAAGTGACAGAAGCCTGACTCAAATACACTTGGGAGGAAGCCGGAATTTATTACTGGTTCTAAAACCCAGACAACGGACAAAGCAGAGCAAAGATGTCATTTGGCCTCATGCACAGTGGGAGCTGAGGCCTGGGATGAATTCCCTTGATTCTCATGGCTAATTTTTCCATCCAGCTGGACATAATAACCCACAGGTCACATCTTCCACCAGGGGATCGACTCACTCTCCCAAATTAAGAAACTCTGGGGGAGGGCTGATTGGGTCAGGTGCTTCTCCCTGGACCAGCGAGTAGGATCCTACGCCAAGCCCCAGTAGCCCAGCCTGGTCGGTACTGCTCAGGGTCTGAGAGAGGGAAATGTGGTAAAGAAGGGAGGACTTGGTTCCAGTCTGTGGAGGCCTCTCGCAACCACTGAGACTCTGGGCAGGAGACCTGGTACGGCAGCCAGCCTCCAAGACGGTACCATGATTCTTGTCTCCTGGCGTTCATGTACCTGTGTACTCCCTCCTGTATTGAACAGGGCTGACCTGGGTGATGAATAGGATACTGCAGAAGTGATGAAGTGTCTTCCAAGGTTATGCTTTAAGAAGTATTGCAGCTTCTTCCTTGCTCACTCTTGGGTCACTGGCTCCAGGGGAGCCAGCTGCCATACTGTGAGGCACTCAATCAGCCCTTTGGGCCAGGGCTGGGATGAGGGTGAGTGAGGCACTTGACTCAGGCTCAGAGTTTAAGGGGTTGCCAATAAAGCCAGTTATCAAGACAGATGTTTTAAAGTAATATTTTAAAAATGAAAATTCATGCCAAAAAATCCATCATGAACAAAATATCAAATTTTTAAATAAAGACAGGCTCAGTACGGTGTGAAGTGTACTGGAGCCTGAAGCAAAAGGGAAAATCAGTAACACGCGTCCTGGTAGCGATACTAGAGCCCACCAGGAGTGTGGGAGGTCTCGGTCCCGGGGCTGAGGATCTGGTGACATCCACTCAGCCTCCCAACAAGTGACTGGATAAGAAGAACACACGTGTGTCATCTTCTGGCTCCAGGAAGAAGGCAAATCTAGCAGGGCGTTTCCCTCTATGTCTGGACTAGGGTGACCAAGCTAAGCTCCCCTTAGCCAAGCAGAACAGTAGCTGGCCACTTCCAGGGCTGCAGCCCGGTAATGACGATGACTCATCATAACCACATCTGTGGATTCCTTATCACGTGCCAGGCCCTTTGCCAAGCACTTTTCAGGTATTAACTTCATTCCTCAGTGGGGACCTGAGGTAGGTTCTAATCACCATTTTACAAATGAGGGAGCAGAAGTACAGAGACTTCAGTAACTTGCCCAAGTTTCCACAGAGCGAGGGGTCGGAGTTGGGGTTTGACCTCAGGCAGCGTCTGACTCTGGAAACCACAGGCTGAATTTGCATCTCATCTCTGCCAAGTATTTGCTGTCTATACTGGGAAAATTACTTCACCTCCTTGGGCTCAGTGCTCACCCCTGTAAAATGGGGATAGTAGATGAGCGCATGCTTAAAGCACTTAGCACCATAGTTGCTATGAAGCAAATGAACACTCAGCACTAGCCATTATTCTTCTTCTGCCAGGTGCACTTGAACTTCAGATGGTAGCTTCCACTCAGGGACCGTCTCCCCCTAATCTTTCCCTCCACTTCCTTTTTTTTTTTTTTGCGGTACGCGGGCCTCTCACTGTTGTGGCCTCTCCCGTTGCGGAGCACAGGCTCTGGACACGCAGGCTCAGCGGCCATGGCTCACGGGCCCAGCCGCTCCGCGGCATGTGGGATCCCCCCAGACCGGGGCATGAACCCGTGTCCCCTGCATCGGCAGGCGGACTCTCAACCACTGCGCCACCAGGGAAGCCCCTCCACTTCCTTTTTTACTGGCTTCTATAACCATCCTCCCTCACTCTGCAGGGACCCCTTGCCTCTCATGGGGTTGTACCTACTCCCCACCCAACCCTCATGCAGTGAAGCTCAGGAAATCCAGGAAGAGCTATGGGATGCTGGGGAGAGCCTGGGGCGGGTGTGGGGAGAGGAACAGGAGGTGAGCCGGGCAGGGAGAGCGTGGCCCTGGGGCAGGAAGCGCGGGCTAGGGGAGGCCTCAGGGCCCCAAGCGAGCAAGCTTGCCGAGCTCGATCCTGTTCGCTTCCCCGGCTGCAGCCCCGACTCACAAGGAGACCTACCAGGGTGGACACACCGACTAACCCGCGGGTCTTCTTCCCTCCCCACCGCCAGGCGCCATCAGGGCGATCCCAGAGGCCTCGTAGGTGGGAATGGGGACCCAGGAGCACAGGGCAGGCTGGGCCGCCGCGTGGAAACCTGGCTTGAGGGGGTGGAGGGACCACCTCTGCCCTTCGTCTGCCAACACCGTCCCCCGCCCAAATTCATGCTCATAAAGAAGCTTGTGGGCACAGGCTGGGGACCAGTGACTGCGTGTGCACTGCAGTGCTGGTGGCAGCGAGCTCTGCCAGGTGGCTCCTGCTGGGCGCTACTCCCCTTCAGCCATGCCACCCAGGGTCACCCAACAAACCCATCACGACGTCCCAAGTCTTCTGAAAAGACTTGCTCTCTTCTCTTATTGCCATCCTGCCTCCTGCCCTCCTGGGAAGGGATGACCTTCATCCCGTGATGGATCCCTGATGCTGTGCTGGAACCATGAGACACACAGATGAAAGGCGCTCTAGGATTCTCGGTTCCAGTTTGCAGAGGAGGGGGGGTAAGAGCCGATTTGGTCCCAGTGCCTGGGCTATGGTAGGAGGCTATGCAAGGACAGGGGCAGCAGAGGGGGTTCCGGAGTCCTGAAGGTCACCAGGAGTTGGCCAGGGGAAGGAGAAGTGTCCCCAGAGGAAAGGCCCTGCAGGGTAACTGGGATGAATTCTGGGGGTGTGTCCTGGAGGCAAGTGGGGAGAAGTGGGGAGGTGGAGCCGATGATGCTGAGCTTTGTAATTAGCCAGCTTTCATAGTTTGCCTTTTATCTAGAATCCTCTGGGGATCCAAAGGGTTTTAAGCTGAGGGACATGATTAGATCTTCCTTTTGGAAAGCTCTCTGGCTGCGCTGCAGAGAGTGGATGGGTGGATGGAGAGGCCGGGAGAAGGGCGGAGGGAGAACAGGTGCTGGCCCTGGGAGGAGAGCGTTGGCGTGGGAACCAACAGGACTTGGGGGCTGATGAGGGGAGACTCTAAAGAGGACACAGTTTGCTGACATTGGGGATTGAGGAGGAGGGCAGATTTGGGGAAGGTTTCCGACACATCCACAGTAGAATCCAGAAGGTACATGGATAGCATCGTGTAACTGTGGCGTCTCCCTTTACCACCTTGAACAGGAGTAGCAGGCCCATTGTTTCTAAGTGTCACTCAACCCTTCTCCCCCGCCTTCTCCCATGTGACTAAGACCCCAAACCTACTCAGTTTAAGTGGGGCTTCCCTGGTGGTGCAGGGGTTAAGAATCCGCCTGCCAATGCAGGGGACACAGGTTTGAGCCCTGGTCCGGGAAGATCCCACATGCCGCGAAGCAACTAGGCCCATGTGCCACAACTACTGAGCCTGAGCTCTAGAGCCCGTGAGCCACAACTACTGAAGCCCACGAGCCACAACTACTGAAGCCCGTGCGCCTAGAGCCCGTGCTCCGCAACAAGAGAAGCCACCGCAGTGAGAAGCCCGCACACCGCAAGGAAGAGTGGCCCCCGCTTGCGGCAGCTAGAGAAAGCCCACGTGCAGCAACACAGCCATAAATAAATTAATTAATTTTAAATTAATTAGTTTTCAAAAGGGGTGGGTACTGTGGTTTGCAGCTGTGAATCCCATAGGACTTGCTAACACTGCTCAGGGCCCCAGCACATCCAGTGGGGTGGCCCTCACTATGAATCGTGGCCCCGCAGTCCTCTGCAAACCGCCACTCAGAACAGGTCCTGTCACCTGCCAGCTCTGACTCCAAAACCTATCCTGAACTCAACCCTCCCATCTCCACCGCACCACCGCAGTTCAAGCCACCAGCGCCTCACCTGGACCACTGCCTCCTAACTGGTCGGCCAGCCTCTGCTCTGGCTTCCGCACTCTCAATATGGCAACCAGAGAAATCTTTTCAAAATATAAACCAGATCATATCACACCTTGGTTTAACACCCCTCTATCTGCATGGGCTAACTTACCACTCAGGCCTCAGACAAAATATCCCCTCAGAGAAGCCTTCTTGACACCCCCCCGCCAAGCTAGATTAGTGGCCCCAGCCTCAGTATCCCATCACCTTCTTCTACTTTCTTTGTCGCCCTTTCATTATCTGACATTATCTTGTTTCCTTGCTTCCTTGGTCTCTCTCTGCCCGACAGGATGTCAGCTGTCTGACAGCAGGGCCCTTGCTGGGCTCGATGGCCCAGTATCACCGGCATCTGGCGCCGGGAGAATAGGTGCTCAAGAAGTATCTGTTCAATGAACTGTTAATGCTATAGGCCCCTGGTGCAAACTGCCTCTGAGCCCTGGCATTCGGGCAGCCTGGTGACCTCCCTTGACCTGAAGACAGCACCTAGTGACAAGGGTCAGGTAGAGGGGGAGTGAGACTCTGACAGCCTGCTCTCCGTGCCAGTCTCCTCCGCACGGCCCTCCCCACCAGGCCCCCAGCACCTCTCTCCTCTCCCAGTGCCCAAGTCTGCTCCACGGCCTGCTCTGTGGAGAGGACACTCCTTTTGGGGAACCCCTACTCCTACGCCACTTTGGCAGTGAAGTCAGGAGCTGGTGGGGGCTAGAGGAAGGGGTAGGCCATCCAGAGCAGAGGGGCAGCGTTAGCTTTGGTCAGTCATTTGAGACAGGGTGAGAGCCGAGAGCACGGCGATGAGTCCACATCTCGCATACAGGTTTCCAGTGTCCCTGTGCCACCACGGCCTCTCCGCGGAGTCCAAAGACAGAATCAGGAGCCTCCCTCCGATTCTCTAAACTGCTAACATTGTTTACTACACACAGGCCCTCATTAACCTAAGAAAGCCCTGCAGGAGGGGCTCCTGTTTCGTTGGGTGCCTCTCCTGGTGTGTGGGGAAGGAGGGCTGTGGCCAGAATCCTGGGAACATTGGCCTTCAGGAGACATACGGGAGGAAGCGGAGGCTAAGGCGAGGATGAAAGTGCCCAGAGGCTCAGAAGGAAGTCGAGAGAGGACGCTGGAGGCCAGTGGAGCAAAGGATTTCAAGAAGGAAGTAGTAAACAGGGTCAATGTTGCCAAGCAGTCCGGGGTGCAGAGGTGTCAGTGGCTAACCACTGAGATTGCTGGTGACTCTGGTGGGGGCAGAAGCTAGCCAGGCGTTGTAGACACGAGGAGCCTGGGACTTCTACCTGAGTAGCTGTGCCTGTGATGGAAGGGAGACTGGGCAAAAGCTCATAGGGCTCAGGGGACATGAGCCTTTTTCCTTTTGAGATGGGATGTGAGCATGCCTACAGGGGAAGAGAAAGGCGGCCAGGCCAGAAGAGAACCTAAATGATGCAGGGAGGCCCCGGGGGACAGGGGGTGGAATGGGATCGGTGGGAAGCAAGGCAGCAACGTGAGGTGATGCAGAGCAGAGATGAAGGGGCTTCTCACTTGTTGGCGGGAAGCGAGCTCACTTGCTGGAGTTGGGGGTCGAGGGGCAGCGGCAGGGCCGTAATCGTTGCTGTAGGGGAGCAAGGGCGGGTCGTGCAAAGAAGTGGAGGGGCCCTGAGGCCACGTGACCTGGACCAACACCCTCGAGAGGGAGGAGACTTTCTCTCCAGAAGCACTTGTCAGCCCAAGTGTAGGAACAGATTCGAGGGTTTTGCTTTCCTCCTCCTCCAAACCCTCATTTTATGGAGGCAAGTCTTGTCATTACTTTGGTTAGCAGTATGGCTCTACGAGAGCTGGCTTTAACAATAAAACCCGCTGGATAGAAGAAAATTCTTCCATAAAAGCCACCCAAAAAACTATCCAGGGCTTCCCTGGTGGCGCAGTGGTTGAGAGTCCACCTGCCGATGCAGGGTACGCGGGTTCGTGCCCCGGTCCAGGAGGATCCCACGTCCCACGGAGCGGCTGGGCCCGTGAGCCGTGGCCGCTGAGCCTGCGCGTCCGGAGCCTGTGCTCCGCAGCGGGAGAGGCTGCAACAGTGAGAGGCCCGAGTACCGCAAAAACAAACAAAGAAACAAACAAAAACAACTATCCGAAAAGAAAAGATGGGGGGGGGAGTGTCATGGGTCTACATTCACAGGTGAGATAAAGTAGTACAGTCCCACTGGAGCATACATACCAAGGCCTCTCGCAAAATGACTGGAGAAACCAAGAATATTAAAAAGCAGTTTCCAAGTAAGATGACTGGGTAGCTCCAAATCTAGTTTTGGTTCTGCTGCAAATGATTATATGCTTTTATGTAGGTGCGCCGTTTCCTTTTTTTTAACTTATTGTTAAAAGGGAGTGGAACTAGAGAGCTGCAGACTCCCTGGATTCTGAGGCTTTGAGCCTGAGAAATTCCCGTGAGTCAGCAACCCTTGGGACAGCCACAGGGACGCAGTCTGGTGGCTCTGACCCCAATCATGCTGCCCTGACCTGGCAGCAGGCCTCCACCAGCAGTGGCCACTCCCTCTCTGGGGACTGTTGTTAAGTCTGGAGCTTGGCTTTAGCCACTCATTCTTCCTTTAAATTTGTCTCCAGAATTTGCGGCTCTTTCTGGCCAGGACGGAGATCTTCGTAGTAGGGATACCAGGAGGAAATATGTCTGCTCTCAGCATGAAAGAATTGCCCAGGAGGGAAGAAATTCTGTCACAAAACATTTTAGAGATCAGTTCATCTGGTCCAAACCTCCCATTTCACAGATAAGAAATACAAGTCAGCCCGGAAAAGCTGCATCTGTTAACCTCACAGTTGGTGGCAGCACGTGTGTGCCCTACACATTGGGGGCAGGGTAGGGGGGTAGGGCTGTCTTGGAAAGACCGGGAAACTGAGAAAAGAGGGAGGCAGCCTGTTCAGATACTGGCAGCTAGTACGTGAAGCCAGAAAGCATTACAGAGATTCTGTGGTACACCTATTTTAGTCCAGAAGAAACAAAAATCTTCACTTTCATTTTCTGTGCTCCCCATGGATTGCCTGTCTGTATGTGTACTCAGTGCTTTGTTGTGTAATATAAAGACTTCCCCAAGATGCTACACAGGTATAAAATCCCTTAGGCAGAAATAGTATTCACAGGATATTAATAAATGGAACATAAAGACAGTGTTGGCCACAAAAGTTTTAATTCTTTAAGGGATTTAATTATATTAAAGAGCTAAATGTTCCAGGAAAGATTCTGTTCCCCTTTCACAGCCAGTTCATGGCAAAAGGTTTCTGGGGACAGGCAGCTGTCCCCAGAGACAATTAATTGAGGCTCCAGGCTGTTGCTGGTTGCCTTATTTGGAAACGGCTGAAGTCGAAGGAGTTCCTGACAATCACTGTGGGGGGACGATACAGGCAGAAACCTCTCAAAACCTCTCAGTCTCCTCACAAATCGCTGAGAAAAGGGCCTTTAAAACAAACAAAAAAAAGGCAGACAGAAGACTCCGGAAGAGTAGCCAAATAAAGGTCTTTGAGACCACAGACGAGAGGCTTACTGCATGCACAGCTCAAAGTATAGTCACCAGCTGGCTGTGACAAATCTGTCCTCATTAGACCTTGGACTCTGAAGCTAGTTCTCAATATAATCCTGAAGCCCAGTGGATGGATGTGGAGAGTGTTATCTGTTCTCTATCCCCACTGCACTTACTGTTTAAAAGGTTCGGGCTTCCCTGGTGGCACAGTGGTTGAGAGTCCTGCCTGCCGATGCAGGGGACACGGGTTCGTGCCCCGGTCTGGGAAGCTCCCACACGCCGCGGAGCGGCTGGGCCCGCGAGCCATGGCCGCTGAGCCTGCGTGTCCGGAGCCTGTGCTCCGCAACGGGAGAGGCCACAACAGTGAGAGGCCCGCGTACCGCAAAAAAAAAAAAAAAAAAAAAAGGTTCAGCAATCTTGCTTATGCCACAGGCAAGAAAGCAAAAGCCTTCACAAAATCAATATGTCCAACCCAAAGAACTGGAGAAAATATTTGCAAACCATTTATCTGTTAAAGGATTGATACCCAGAATATATGAAGAACGTCTACAACTCAACAACAAAAAACCAAACTACCCAGTTTAAAAAATGGGCAAAGGACTTGAATAGACATTTCTCCAAAGAAGACATACAAGTAGCTAACAGGCATGTGAAAAGATGCTCAAAAAAAAAAAAAAAGATGCTCAACATCACTAATCATTAGGGAAATACAAATCAAAACCACAGTGAGATACCACTTCACACCAATTGGGATGGCTGTTTCATAAATATATAAAACAGGCATTGGAGAGAAACTGGAACTCTTGTACATCGCATTCTGGTGGGAGAGTAAAATGGTGGCACTGTAGAAAACAGTACAGATGTTCCTCAAAAAATGAAAAATAGATCCAGCTATTCCACTTCTGGGTATATACCCCAAAGAGTTGCAAAGTAGGGTCTTGAAGAGATATTTGCACACCCATGTTCATAGCATTGTTCACAACAGCCAAGATGTGGAAACAACCCAAATGTCCATCAATGGACGAATAGATAAACAAAATGTGGTATACACAGATATACAATGGAATAAGATTCAGCTTTAAAAAGGAATGAAATTCTGACATATGCTAAACATGGGTAAACCTTGAAGACATTATGCTAACTGAAATAAACCAGAAACAAAGAGAACAAATATTGCATGATTCCAATTATACGAAGTATACAGAGGAGTCAAATTCATAGAGAAAGAAAGGTAGAATAGTGATTACCAGGGGCTGGGGCAGAGGGTAAGGGAGAGTTACTGTTTAATGGGGACAGAGTTTCAATTTGGGATAATGAAAAATTTCTAGAGATATTGGTGATTTTGCACAACACATGAATATACTTAATGCCACTGAAGTGTACACTTAAAAATGGTTAATATGATGTTATATATATTTTACTAAAATAAAAATAAATAAAAAACCAATCTGTCACCAGATTGGTACAACTGTCATGTGTCAATACCAGTATCAAATAATCTTGTTCGAAGGCTGGAGAGAAAAAATGTGAAATCTTTTCAAGGTAGAATAACTTATTCTAAAAGACTCCTGGGGACTTCCCCGGTGGCGCAGTGGTTAAGACTCTGTGCTTCCAATGCACGGGGCCCAGGTTTGACTCCTGGTCAGGGAACTAGATCCCACATGTGTGCCGCAACTAAGAGTTCACATGCCACAACTAAGGAGCCCACCGGCTGCAACAAAGACCTAGTGCAACCAAATAAATACATAAATATTAAAAAAAAAAGACTCCTGGATACAAGATAAATATGCAAAACAATTAGCAACAAATCACGAAAAAAGGTATTTTAAAAATATATTTTGTAGGTTCACCATTCTTAAGATGTAGAAATACATTAACAATGGAAGAAAAACCGAGTAATATTCAAAAATCATAACTTTCCTTGGGCCCATCTCAGAGCTATTACAAAGGAACCAAATAAACTGAATTCTAAAGGGTAATAAACCCATCCAAGCAGAGAAAGGGATGCACTGAGCATGTCATATTATGCTGATCATGGAAGAAAAAGGTGGGCGCCATTGGAGATAAGGAAGAAGAAATGAACTAAAATTTTAACAAGTTTTTAAAGGCCAAGTGTGGGCTAGTGTGTCAATTTTGACAGCAGAGAGGACCAGAAAAGGAGAACTCACACTCACTTGCAAGCTCTTTTCTGGGTTGGGCCTCCAATGGTACAGACCAGGAGGATGGAGAGAGCCACCCTTGGCGGCACATGCATGCAGGAGTGATAAGCTGCTCTGGGGGAACAGATGTGAAAACCCACCTCCTTCCCAGGAATCCTTCTCTCCTCCACAGCCCAGGCCAAAATCTATTCTAAAGCCACTAAGGAGGACATGAAGTATGCTGCTGTAATGTTTTTCTACTGTACATGAAGTGGTATAATATATTTGAAGGTAGACTGTGACACATTAAAGACATGTATTATGAACTCTAGCACAAACACTAAGTAAACCAAAAAAAAGTAAAAACAAAAGAATAAGTCAGTAGGAGAATTCCAAAAGAAGGCAGTAAAAGAGGGGAAAAGTCATCCAAAGAACAGATGCAACAGAGAAAACAGCAAGAGTATAATAGATTTAAATGCATATCTACCAACAATTACATTAAATGTAAATTGTCTAAACACTCCCATTAAGAGCAAATGATTTTTCTTAAAAAATCCGACTATATGCTATCAACAAGAAACCCACTTTAGGTATAAAGACATGGACAGGTTAAAAGTAAAAACATGGAATAAGATATGCCCTGTAAATTTTAACCAAAAGAAAGCTTAAGTGGCAATATTAATACAAGATGAAACAGACTTTAGGACAAGGAAGTGTCCTTAGGAGTGAAGAGACACATTATATAATAAAAAAGAGGTCAATCCATCAAGACATAACAATCATAAATGTAGACACCCAATAATAAAGCTTCAAAAGAAATAATTCAAAAATCGACCAAAAAAAAGGATTCAAAGTAGACAAACTCAGAATTTAGTCGAAGACTTTAACACTCCTTTGTTGGTAATTGATAGGGCATACATAAAATCAGTGAGGATATAGAATACTTTAATACTACTATCAACCAACTTGACATGCTTGACATTTACAAAACATTCTCCCCACCAAGAGCAGATAACACATACTATTTCAGTGAATGTGGAACATCTACTAAGAGAGACTATTCTGGGATCTAAAACAAGTCGCAATAAATTAAAAAGGATTGAAATCATATAAAATATGTTCTTTGGCCACATGGAATTAAATTAGAAATCAACAACAGAAAACATTTGGGAAATTTCCAAATATTTGGAAATGAAACAATGCACTTCTAAATAACATATATCAAAGAAGAAATCACAAAGAAAATTAGAAAATATTTTAAATAAATGCAAAAATACCAAATTTACCAATATACCAAATTTATGGGATGTAGATAAAGCAGCATTTAGGGGGAAACTCATAGCTTCAAATGATTAGACAAAGAAAGATCTCCAATTAATAACCTAGTAAGCTACCTTAAGAAACTGGGGGTGGAGAGGTGGGAGCAAATTAAACCCAAAACAAACAAAAGGAAAGAAGTAATAGTAAGAGGTAAAATCAATTATGTTAAAAAAAAATCAATGAAACCAACAGCTGATTCTCTAAAAAGATAAATAAATCACTAGCCAATCAGATCAAGAGAGAGAAGATACAGACCAACTGGAATGAAAGAGGAGACAACTCTATACAGATCCTCAGACATTAAGTGAACAATAGGAAATATTATGAATAAATTTATACCAGTAAATGATAGTTTGGTAAAATGGACACACTCCTTGAAAGTGACAAACTACCAAAAGCTCACTCAAGAAGAAATAGATAACCTGAATAGCTCTACGTATGTATCAAAAAAGTAAGTTCACAGCTAAAAAGAAAGAAAATTCCAGGCTCAGATAGCTTCTCTGGAGAATTCCACCATCGTTTAAGGAAGAAATAATAACAAGCCTACACATGCTCTTCCAGAAAACAGATGAGAGTATACTTCCCAACTCATTTTATGAGGCCTCCATTACTCTGAAACCAAACCCAGACAACAATATTATCAGAAAACAAAACTACATAGCAACATCCCTCATGAACACAGACATAATATTAAAAATTGAATCCAGTGATAAAAATGATCATTACCAAGTAGGGTTTATCCCAGAAATGCAAAGTTGGCTCAACATTCGAAAAGCAATCAATATAATTCAATATATCAATAGGCCAATAAAGGAAAGTCATGTATATCTCATCTCCATAGACAAAGAAAAAGCATTTGGCAATATTCAACATATAATAAAAACTCTCGGACTTCCCTGGTGGTGCAGTGGTTATGAACCCGCCTGCCAATGCAGGGAACATGGGTTCGAGCCCTGGCCCTGGAAGATCCCACATGCCGTGGAGCAACTAAGCCCATGTGTCACAACTACTGAGCCTGCGCTCTAGAGCCCGCGAGCCACAACTACTGAGCCCGTGTGCCACAACTACAGAAGCCTGGGCGCGTAGAGCCTGGACTCCACAAGAGAAGCCACCGCAATGAGAAGCCTGTGCACCGCAATGAAGAGTAGCCCCTGCTCACAGCAACTAGAGAAAGCCCAGCACAGCAACGAAGACCCAATGCAGCCAAAAATAAAATTTTAAAAAAAAACAACAAAAGAAACCTCTCAGCAAACCAACAGAAGGGGACTTTCTCAACTTGATAAAGAAAAACTGATAGCTATCATCATCCTTAATGGTTAAGACTAAATGTCTTCTCTTTAAGATGGACTAAAGCAAGGATGTCTACTCTTATTACTATTTTTTTTTTTTTGTGGTACGCGGTCCTCTCACTGTTGTGGCCTCTCGCGTTGCAGAGCACAGGCTCCGGACGCGCAGGCTCAGCAGCCATGGCTCATGGGCCTAGCCGCTCTGCGGCATGTGGGATCTTCCTGGACCGGGGCGCGAACCCGTGTCCCCTGCATCGGCAGGCGGACTCTCAACCACTGCGCCACCAGGGAAGCCCATTACTCCTTTTAAAAGGAGTGTTTTGCAGGGAGCTGAGCCGTTATAGAGGCAGTGTGCACCTCGAGCAGTGAGAGTGGCACTGCCTAGCTCCTTCCTTGGAAACTACACTCAGCATCAAGCCACCAGAGCTGTGAACTGTGTCTGTGAACATCTGCACTTTACCTCGATTTATTTTGTACATGTTAGCAAGATATGTCCTAACATAACTGCTTTTTCACTTTATGCCACTTCGGCTTATGAAAGGTTTCACAGGAATGCTCTACTTTCAGTGGGGGAAGCCTGTATATGGTCAACTAATTTTTGACAAAGGTGCCAAGGCAATTCAGAAGAGGAAAGAGTCTTTTTAATAAATGGTGGTAGAATAAGTGGACATTTATGTACAAAGACAAAAAAACTGTTACCTCACATTACAGACAAAAATCAACTTGAAATGGATCATAAAACTAAAATGTAAAACTAAGCTATAAAACTTCTGGAAGAAAATATAGCAGAAAACCTTGAGTTAGGCCAAGATTTCTTAGGACACAGAAACCACAAATCATACAAGAAAAAAGCTGATAACTAAACTTCATTACATTAAAATGTCTGCTCATCAAAAGGTACTGTTAAGAAAATGAAAAGACAAGCCAAAATATGAGAGAAAATATTTGCAAAACACATTCCTGTAAAGGGTTTGTATCCTGAAATACAGGGAACTCTTACAAGTAAATAGTAAGAAAATAGCCCAGTCAAAAAAGAGCAAAAGATCTGATAATTCATCAAATGATAGATATGGATGGCAAATAAGCACATGAACAGATGCTCAACGTCTAGTCCTTAGTGAACTACAAATGAAAATCACAATGAGATACTACCTATTAAACGGCTAAAAATTTTAAAATGACATACAAAGTGCTGGTGAGGATATGAAGCAACTAGACAGAACTGTGTTGGTGGGAATGCAAAATGGCAGAGCTACTCTGAAAAGCAGTTTGGCAGTTTGTTAAGAAAAAAAAAATTAAACATATACTTACTAAACAACTTAGCAAACCCATGCCTAGATATTAACCCATGAATAATGAGAACATATATCCACACAGATACCTATACATGAATGTTTACAGCAGCTTTATTCCTAATGACCAAAAATTAGAAAAACCCAAATGTCACTAACAGATGAATGATAAACAACAGAATACTTCTCAGCAATGAAATAGACTACTTGTATGTCTACAAGGATGAGTCTCAAATGCATTATGTTTAATAAAAACATCCAGACACAAAAAGCTCCACTTGTTTACACTTATATGACATTCTGGCAAAGGCAAATCTACAGGATCAGAAATCAGACCAGTGGTTGCCAGGAGGCAGTGAAAGGGGACTGACTCCAATGGGACAAGGTAAAAAAATCTGGCATCATGACACCTAACAGTGCAACTCAAAAGGGTGCATTTTACTGCCTTTAATTTATACCTCAATAAGCCTCAATATAAACTTGATATTTAAAAAACGACAAAGATAAAAGAAGATAATCTACAATAGCACCAAAAAAGTATCAGAGATTTAAAGATTTACTTAAGAAACAAATGAAATTACCCTGAGATACATATGCAAAATGATATAGGTACATGATCATTTACTGCAAAATTCTAATGGCAAAGATTGGAAACCTAAATCTCCTTTATTACTGAAGTTGTACAATCCATTTATTGAGAAGCCAAAAATAAACTGAAACATCTATGGTTTCAATAAGGATTTTCAACAAGGATTCCAAATGAGTTTCAAGGAGGATTCCAAGACCATTCAATGAAGAACAGTCTCTTCAACAAATGGTGCTAGGACAACTGGATAAAGAATGAAGCTGGAACCCCACCTCACTTCATATACAAAAATTAACTCAAAATGGATCAATAACCCAAATGTAAGACCTAAAACTATCAAACTATTAGAAGCAAACATAGAGGTAAATCTTCATGACCTCAGATTTGGTAGTAGATTCTTAGATTTGACACCAAAAGCACAAGCAACAAAAGAAAAAATAAGATAAACTGGACTTCATAAAAATGAAAGACTTTTGTGTATCCAAGGGACATTATCAACAATGTGAAAAGACAACTTAGAGAATGGAAAAAAATATTTACAAATCTAATAAGAGTTTAATATTCAGAATACATAACAAACTCTTACAACTCAACAACAAAAAGACAAATGACCCAATTTAAAAATGGGCGATGGACTTGAATAGACATCTCTCCAAAGAAGATATAGAAATGGCCAACAAGCACATGAAGAGATAACATCATTGGTTGTTAAGGGAATGCAAATCTAAACCACAATGAGATACCACTTCACATCCACTATGAGGCCATAAAAAAAAATCCCCAAACAGAAAACAACAAGTGTTGGAAGAGGGTGTGGAGAAATAGGAACTCTCATTTGTGGTCAATGGGAATGTAAAATGGTGCAGCCGCTGCAGAGAACAATTTGGCAGTTCCTTGAGAAGTTAAACATAGAATTACCATAGGACACAGCCATTCTACTCCTAGATATACACCCAAAAGAACCAAAAACTAGTATGCAAACAAATACTTGTTCATAAATGTTCATAACAACACTATTCACAACAGCCAAAATGTAGAAACAACCCAAATGTCCATCAACAACAAATGAACATATAAACAAATTGTGGTCTAGCCAAAGGATGGGTTCTCATTCAGCCATAAAAAGCAATGAAGTACTGATACATGCAACAGCTTGGATGAACCTTGAAAACATTATGCTAAGTGAAAGAAGAAAAACACAAACCATCACATATTATATAATTCCTTATATATGAAATATCCAGAATAGGCAAATCCATAGACAGAAGACAGATTAGCGGTTACCAAGGGATGGGAGGAGCAGGAAATGGTGTGATTTTTAATGGGTATAGGTGTTCTGCTGGGCAGATGAAAAAATTTTAGAGGCAGTGGTTGCACACTGTGAATGCATTAAATGTCACTGAATTGTACACTTTATAATGATTAATTGTATGTTACGTGATTTTCATCTAATAAAAAAGAAAAAGATGTACTGGTCTATCCAATGACATATATATTTATAAAAAAGAATGGGGGCTTCCCTGGTGGCACAGTGGTTAAGAATCCATCTGCCAATGCAGGGGACACGGGTTCGATCCCTGGTCCGGGAAGATCCCACACACCGCAGCGCAACTAAGCCCGTGCACCACAACTGCTGAGCCTGTGCTCTAGAGCCCGCAAGCCACAACTGCTGAGCGCACATGCCACAACTACTGAAGCCCATGCACCTAGAGCCCGTGCTCTGCAACAAGAGAAGCCACTGCAATGAGAAGCCCGCGCACCGCAACAAAGAGTAGTCCCTGCCTGCTGCAACTAGAGAAAGTCCGTGCACAGCAACGAAGACCCAACGCAGCCAAAAATAAATAAATAAAATTTAAAAAAATAATAGGCAAAAGATAAATATTCTGAGTCTTTAAAAAAAAATGAATGAAGCTATTATGTATTGATATAAAATTACAAAAGTAAGTCTTTAAGTTGGAAAAAGTTGTAGAGTATGTACAGTAGGGGAGAATTTATAAATATGTACTTATTTACTTGGATATGCATAATACACATGAAACTGGTTATACTGGTTGCCTTCAGGGAGCAAAGTTTGAATCCTTGGATGGCTGGGGACAGGGTGAGAAGCTAATTTTTATATAAGCTGTTGTACATATATAGTATGAATATATATATATATTTTCTGTATATATCAGACTCATAAATAATAAACATAAAAATACACACAGGATAACTAGTTTATGAATGACAGTGGAATAATTTTAGTTATCCCTATAGAAAAATCAATTAATAACTCCTACTTCACATCAAAAATAAATTTAACGTGTACTAGAGACCTAAACGCAAAACACATTTTAAAGTACATTTTAAAGTACAGAGGAGAATCTTTATATCCTCAGGGCTGAGGAAAACTTCTTAAAGTAGTTATGGAAAACACAAACCATGAAAGTTTAATAAATTTAAAGTAAAAACGTCTAAATAGTAAAAGACATTATAAATAAAGTAAAAAGACAACCTGAAGTGTGACACCAGTTACTTGTGATGCACATGACCAAAAATAAATTGTAGGATCCAGAATATTTAAAGTACTCTCAAAATCAAGAAAAAACACAAGAGAATGGATAAAGGATATAAATATGGACTTCACAAAAGGCCAGTAACATGAAGAAATGCTTATCCTCACTGGTTATTAAGGACGTGCAATTAAACCACACATGAGATTCGTTTCATATCCATCCAATTGGTAAGTACAAAATCTGACAACTGTCAGTAAAGATGTGGAACACAGGCACCCTTGTATATTGCTTTTGGGAGTTTACATTGGCACAATCATTTGAAGAGTAATTCTGCGTTATCCAGAATAGTTGAAGATCCATGTAGCTTATGACTTAATTCTATTTCCTGATATGTACACTAGAGAAACTCTTGCACATGAGCATAAGTAGACATGTACAAGAATATTTATAATAGTGGAAACCTGAAAAAACCCTAAACATCCGACAGCAGGAGAATGACTACATGGCGTTATGTAGTATCCACATGATGGATTACTCTAAGCATAGAGCTATATGAAGGTAATCACTAAAAACAATGCAGATTAGAAAAAACAAACTATCAAATGATATCAAAATTTATATAAAATTCAAAAGCATTCTGTAAAACCGTACTATTCTGGCAATCAAACTTTTCTGGCAACATACATTATTATAAAAGGCATACAGGGGATTTCCCTCGTGGCACAGTGGCCTGCCAATGCAGGGGACACAGGTTCAAGCCCTGGTCTGGGAAGATCTCACATGCCGCGGAGCAACTAAGCCCATGCGTGACAACTACTGAGCCTGTGCTCTAGAGCCTGCAAGCCACAACTACTGAGCTCGCGTGCCACGACTACTGAAACCCGCATGCCTAGAGACCGTGCTCCACAACAAAAGAAGCCACCACAATGAGAAGCCTGTGCGCCACAACGAAGAGCAGCCCCTGCTCGCCGCCAACTAGAGAAAGCCCGTGCACAGCAACGAAGACCCAATGCAGCCAAAAATAAATAAATAAATTTATTTTTTTAAAAAAAAGGCATATGGAATGATAAAAATCAGAATAATGATTATCTTTGGGAGGAAGGAAGAGGATTGGTAATCAGGGAAAGGTACACAAGGCTCAAACTCTTTCATTAATGTTTTATTTAATTAGACAAGATCTGAAGCAAATAAGGCAAAATGGCAAATATGACCAAAGGGGGTGCTGGGTACATGAGTAGTCATGTTATGCTCTATACTTTAATGTACACTAGAATTATATCGTAATTGAAAATTAGAAAAAAAGATCAGAAGAAAAATTTCCAAATGATAACTATTATCTCCTAGTGGTAGGTTTATAATTTTATTCTTTTCACCTATGTATACTGTCTAAATCTTCTATAGTAAATGGGTATGGCTTTAATAATGGAAAAAAAATCAATGATTTTTTTTTTTTAATCGATATTTTAAAACTCACTTGGGGACTTCCCTGGTGGCGCACTGGTTAAGAATCCACCTGCCAACGCAGGGGACATGGGTTCGATCCCTGCTCCAGGAAGATCCCACATGCTGCAGAGCAACTAAGCCCGTGCGCCACAACTACTGAGCCCGCACAACACAACTACTGAAGCCCTTGCACCTAGAGTCCGTGCTCCGCAACGAGAGAAGCCACTGCAGTGAGAAGCCCGCGCACTGCAATGAAGAGTAGCCCCTGCTCGCGCAACTAGAGAAAGCCCGCATGCAGCAACAAAGACCCAATGTAGCCAAAAATAAAATTAATTTAAAAAAATAAAATACTGTTAAAAAAAACCTCACTTGATAAATGCAAGTCTGCTCACTGTCCACTAGAATCCATTCCTTTTCATAATAAACACACTCACCCCTCTCCAAGTTCCAAGTTTTGGCTGTGCACAAGACTGCCCAGCTAGAGACGGCCGTGTAACTTAAGTACTTGCTAATGGAAAATGAAAAGAAATAGGGGTTTTCTCTTTAAAACTAGTCATGATCCCCTCCCCCCACCCTAGCTGAATCGGGAGTGTAATCCCAGCAAGCCTGAGTCTAACCATGCACACAGAAACAATGTCCCCCAGGACGGTGGAGCAGTAACATTTTAGGAATCTGGGGCTCTCAACCACTTCATCAAATACTGCAGCCCACCTGCCCTGCAACATTTGCCTCCTTTGGCCTGTATGAGACAGCAACTATCTTATCTGAACTACTTTATTTTTGAGTCTCTGTTGTCCCAGATTAGCCAGTATTCTAATTAGTTATGGCAGGAAAGACCACTTAAGGGTTGTATTTTCCATTTCTTCTACTGAAATTACCATTTAAGAACAAAGAACTATCCACCTTTCTTTAGAAAGGCAATCTAAACTACACTAAAAATCAGTGGCTGAAGCTCTACCAATTAATCTAGAAATTCAACACAGTATTGTAAATCCCAACAAGATTTTTCATGAAATATCAATATGACACCCTAATGATTAAATTCATATGCAAGAAAGGTACAAAAATAGCCAAGAAAAAGTATCAAAAGAACAGAGGAGATTCACCTTGTATCAAAATATATTTTAAACGTACAGGTATTCAAAGTGTAGTATTAGCACATACATGGTCAAACAGATAAATGGAACAAAGTTCACAGACAAACTCATATATATATGGAAATAAGCAAAAGCCATAAAGGAAAAAACTGAATAAAATTGACAACACAGGTTATAACTTCTATGACCAAACAGACATATACACACACCAAAAACACCATAAACAAAATTAACAGACTAGCAATAAACTGGGAGAAAATACTTACATATAATGTATGATAAGTATACGAACTATTTTTTTAAATGCTAATAAATCAATATAAAATTACCCAACTGAAAATAGGTAAAGGACATAAACAGGCAATTTATAGGAGAAGAAATACATATTAACAATAAAAATGGATGCTTAATCTTACTGGTTATCAGGGAAACACATAAAATGAAACTCCATTTTTCACCCATCAGATTAACCAAAACTTAAGTCTGATAATGTCAAGTGTTAAAAGAGAAAAAACCAGTATTCTCAGACGCTACCCACCATAGTGTATTAGAGGGAAAATTAGTTCAGCCACTTTGGAGGACAATTAAAATTAAAAGTGCACAGAACTGGACTTCCCTGGTAGTCCAGTGGTTAAGCCTCCGTGCTTCCAATACAGGGGGTGCAGGTTCAATCGGGGAACTGAGATCCCACATGCCATGTGATGCAGCCAAAAAAAAAAAAAGCACAGAACTTATCCAGCAATTCCACTATTCCACTACTTGGTATTACTCTTGAAAAAGTCATGCACATATGCAGAGACATATAAAAGAGTGTTCACTGGAACACCACTTATAAGAAAAAAACCAGAAGTAACCAAAAATGTTCACTAACAAAAACGGCCCAAGAGCCACTCCACAGAAGAACATAGAGCAGATTGAAAGAACACAGTAGACACATACCTACTAACAGGAAATGTTCTCCAAAACGCAACCTGAAATTTTAAGTGCAAAATGCAGGCCTTTTGAAAAACATGTTTATATTTCTGCATTTTGCCATGCCCCCCCAAAGTTATGTTACCTTCATACTGGATATACTTAAATTAATGATCTTAGAAAAGGGTAAAAATTGTTATAATTGTACAGATATGCCATAAAGAAAGGTTAAAAAAAAATCGGCATTTGTAATCAAATTTGTACTTGCTCTTTTCAGAAACAGACCTGCAAATCACCAGTTCACCATAGGGCTGAACTAAGCAACCACACACAAGCTTTCAACACAGATGAGTTAACTGCTCAGTTTACACGTTTACCCCATGTTTGGACTGCCTGAGTCCAAATGCCAATGTCAGTTCTGAAAAAGTCAGCCACTTAGTTTTCTGTACTAAATTAAGTACCCTAATCAATTTGCAACTTACAAGTGACCTGTGAACTAATAAAAATAGAGCTAGTGCTTACATCTCTAATTACAAAACAAGTCAAGCAATATAATAAGCAACTGAAAAAATGCAATAAACTCAAAATAAGGGTGTTGAAAGGACAATAATCAACTTGGTCTTAAAAAACTTTCAATAAGAAAGTTGAGGAACCCTAGGCAAATGTATGGAGATTAAAGTCCAATATTTATTCATACACATTTTGAAAAGTTAGTGAATGGAAATGAAATTAGGATTTGTGCTACCCCAAGAATACATGCATACATTTTTAGGTTGCTGACAGAAGTGCTGAACTGAGAAGAAGCTGGGGACACAAACAAAGATGGCTTTGGCTATAGACTACTGCACTCTAAGTCCCAAGGAATTATTAGCAATCATTTGCTATTTTGAACTAATTGTTTCTTCTCTTCCATAAAGCAGATGGTCAAGACTCGGTAGCATGGTTTCTAAGATGTGCTCACACATCAACAACTCTCCTTAACTGTTCCACGATCTGCCTTCATGGTAGCAACAAACTACACAGAAAGGAAGAAAAAAAGATGGTAACTTCATCTAGCCTCTCCAAATTTCCAAAGGAGAAAAAAAAATTGATGTCCAAGTGACCGTGCATTTCAGTGTGGACATTTTTAGAATAGTTTGTGGCACTCCACATCACACTGACTGGGGCATGCCTCTCATTGCTGCTTCCCAGGTGCCACACCTCAGGAGATATTTTAAAGGAGCATATTCCGTCTTCAAGGAACATGGTACACAAATGGTTTGGAAGGGGAAATACTTTTATAATGTCACTGTCAATAAGAAAAGTCAGCGCTTTCCCTTCCATCAAGAAGTCTGAAAAACTGTTAACCTATTTGAACAAACTAGGGTAATTCACAGCAGAAACGAAATAATTAGCCAAAAGTTTGTTGTTGTTTAACTTTCTAAAACAGAAAAGATCATTTAAAACATTTCTTGTCCTACCCAAATGATGAAATACAGAACTAATGCTTCAAAGAGTAACTATATTAATGAAACATCAACAAGATACAGATAAACATTTTAATTGATTAAATATATTATTTTCAAGATCTTTTTGAAATCGCACTTGTAATATACTAACCAACAGCCAAAGGCAATAAAAAAGTTTAAAACCAAAAATGTTCTGACATGAACATGTGACAGGAATTGCCGCTATGTCAAGTAACATACACTGCTCCCAAGAACAATATTTTTGGAGGATAATTCATCTTAACATGTGCAAGGAAAAATCTGTAATCAAAGGCTGGAAGAAATATATATTAGTGCCTGCTTTTTAAAAGTTTATTTTACATTTTAAATACAGTGTTTTCTCATTAAAAAAAAAGCCAGGAAGTGCCTAACCCCAAGGTTTCTATACCATGTACACATGAGAGCTGATGGACAGCTTGACAAACCTTCTGGTGTAACAGTACGGACATCCATAAGCTGGGACTACTGAAATCAAAATTAAAAAACACACATTAAGCATCGCTTAGGAGAAAATAATCCAGTTTCTGAACAACCAAAAGAGAACAGAGTTAGATATGTACAAAACCAGGTACTGAAAAACAGAAAGAAATGCAGCACACAAAAAACAAACAGCCCCATATGTAGTGAATTGTATACACTGCAGCTAATCAATGGAAACCCTCCTACGAGAAGTGATTTGTGATTTGAAATTTTAAAAATCTAAGTATTTCAGTAATAACATATAATAACAGCATTATGTGTATATTGCCATCTTTGTGATTTTTCTATCTATACCACCCTCCCTTCTGAAAACAAGAATCTCCAGACGAGTCAATCACTCATACAAATTTGAGGCAATTAATCCATATTTGTTTTCAGTAAGGAAAACAAAGATGTACCTCTTTCCATCAATGAAGACATAATACAGATTAAAGCTATAAAAAAATTTAAGTACCGGCATACGCATTTCCAACTCTTTCTCGTAATTCCCAACTGGAATCATGTAGGGTGTATGCCTAAGTAGTATCAAATCAAAAGAAAACGGACTGTCTCTGGCAGTGATTTCCATATTAGTGCAATGTTATTCCCCATACACTGAGTTATATTTAAATGATTTTATATATTTCAATTCAGTAGGTGTCATTTTAAGTTTACAAAATCCCTAACTAGATGCTTGTGTAGAAAACAGTTTCAATTTGAGATGCTCTATAAAGCCAAATCAAGGCAAAAATGAATTAATTTTGCATTGCTCCTGGTAGTTATGAATACCAGATTAAGAGAAAAGGGCCAAGAGTTTGTGGAGGCTTGCTAAGAGGGATGTTTGAAGTGTTCTATGCATCTTGATACTTCAATTATCAATCAGGTTTGAACATTCTATATTAAGATTATTCAGAAAATAATTATCTGTAACATAACTCCGAACTAAATAGCTGCACCCAAAGCAAAAACAATCTGGGTCATTCGGAACAAGATCAAGTTGAGGCAATTTCTTTTTCTATTATAATCCGTGAGGTCTTAAGTTTTTAAGTTTTAAAAATGGTGACCTTCGATCAAAGTCAGATGTACCTCATGTAGACTATTAACAAAGGATTTCAACTCAGAGGGCACTGCAAAGGAACTAAGTGCTCTCATAAAACACAGAGCAGGCAGCAATGCACTAACCATCAGCCAGGTGGGGTCAATGCTGAGCTATTTTATTTCGGAGACTTTAAAAATTTAACATGTAGCTCATGTAATGTCAGTATCCACTTGTGACTCTGCTGGTCAGCACCAAAGGGCTGGATGAGTCTGAGGAGTCCCTTTAACCCCAAAGTACTAATGCTCAAGAGTTTCAAGGAAATCCTGATTCCCAAGAAGAGTCACAAACCATCAGACCAAAATCAATAGGGTAAACACAAACTGCAATGCTCCACAAAAGTCAAAAGATATTTTCAAATTAAATGCCATCTTCTGCCCAACCCTAGACTCCAGACTCTGTAACATCTTTATCTAGTATAATAGACTCTGTAGTAGACCGATTTTGACCTCCACAAAGAGTACGAGTTGTCAAACTTGAGGAGGTAGACTCCTCTCCCTGGATATTGGTGGCTGCCAGCATACACCTCTTCATGACAGTCCCGTCGGTACACAGGCACAATCTCGTCCAGTAGAGGCTTGTTGGCATTCTTTTTGGCTTTCTCTTCAGAACTGATGTTTTCTGTGAGAAAGAATAGAGACATGTCACTGTGAACAGATCCAGGAAAACCACATTTGCCTCAAGCATCTTAAACTCCATCCTTTCTTTGAGAAACTGCTCATTAGGAATTCTCTCAATCCATGCTACAACTTTCTGCAGGCAAACATGTGTTGATTCCTTCTATACCTGAGCAGCTGCTATGTGTACCAAGCACTGTCTGGGCCCTGGAAGCCCAGTGGCAAACATCTGGTGGTGGCAGCAGTCAGCATCCTCTCTCCCTCTCTGTACTCAGACCATTGCTCCTATTTCTGAGCCCCACTTTTCCCCATCCACTTCCACTCAATTCCTAATTCCTCCCAACAGGTGGAATCTCACTGATCTGAGTGAGACCACGGAAAATGTTACTCTGATCCTCCTCTTCTCAACAATATGAAAGTCCTCTCTTGTTTTAGGAAGGTGGGAAGGGAGCTTATGAGGACTATTATTTTCTATTTATCTGAAATATAAAGAGTAAAATGAGAAAGCCACACTAGAGAGGTAGACATTCACAGACACTCTGAAAATTCAATTATTTTCACTAGGCCTGTGAAACCCAGGGATGATCTCAGTGGCAAAAAATAAGCTCTGATTCTAGGTTTGCCCCAGTTAATAGTTTTCTGAACTGTAACGATATGAGGTTAGGAAGAAAAAAAAATACCTGTAGAAACCTATAGGAATGAGAACTATGAACCAGTTTAAAAGTCTCAGTTTAACATATTAAATATAAACAGCTTCAAGGAAAATAGATCAAGGGAATACTCAGCATAGACTTTAAAAGACTTTCAGGTTTACAACATGACAGAATGAATTACAGAGACATGAGTCAATTATGTGACGCCTGTCAATGGGCCACTATTAGGAATTTAAACCAGGAAGGTGTAAGAAACTCTCACAGTCTAGAGGAGCTTAAGGAGATGTGGTGACTGTAATGTGGCATCCTGAATGGGATCCTGGAACATTAGGAAAAATTAAGGAAATGTGAATAAATATGGACTTTAGTTAATAATGTATCAATATTGGTCCATGAGCTATGATGAACATACCACAGTACAATGCAAGGTGTTAATAACAGGGGAAACTGGGTTGTCGGGTATATAGGAACTCTTTGTATTATCTTTCCAATACTTCTGTAAATCTGAACCTATTCTAAAATGAAAAGTTTATTTTAAAAAAGTAGATGAGGGCTTCCCTGGTGGTGCAGTGGTTGAGAGTGCGCCTGCCGATGCAGGGGACACGGGTTCGTGCCCTGGTCCGGGAAGATCCCACATGCCGCGGAGCGGCTGGGCCTGTGAGCCATGGCCCTGAGCCTGCGCGTCCGGAGCTCGGCAACGGGAGAGGCCACAGCAGTGAGAGGCCCACATACCGCAAAAAAAAAAAAAAAAAAAAAGTAGATGACACTTATAAACGGGCCCAAGTCAGATTTGCTTTATCACAGCAATACTACTTGAAAATTAAATGTCCTCCATTTGCAAATGCGAAATACAAGCCATTCAAATTATACACTATTGCCCATAAGAATATCCATGAAACAGATTATCAGGCCCCACTAATTCAAGATCCAAATTTTGTTCAAAATCTATAAAACTAAAGGTTACTGGGATAGACGAACAATGCATCTTTCATCAATCTAAGCAAAGACTTGAGCCCTGGAAACAATCAAGTGGAGAACTACAGCAGGATGATGGATTACCATTATGTTTTCTTCAGAGAAAAAAACTCCTCCATCTTTCTACCTTTCAAGACCTAATGGAGAAAAACTAAAGCAACAAACAAAAAAACTGGACTCCCCTTCCATCTTAAACCAAGCTAAAAGGACCCCCCATAAAATAAAATACACAGTGTGGATAAGACATGGTGGCACAGTAGCCTCCATAAGGAGGCATATGGCTAAAAGCCATTTGTGAGATAAATCTTCAAAAAGGAGACAGGCTCACTCTTAGGAAACAATCCTGGGGAGCAATAAATCCTCAGTGTTGCACTTTTTTTTGGGTTTTTTTTTGGCCACACCACACAGCTTGCAGGATCTCAGTTCTCTGACCAGGAACTGAAAACCCAGGCCATGGTAGTAAAAGCCCGGAATCCTAACCACTAAGCCACCAGGGAACTCCCCTCACTGTAGTTACTGTTAATGTAGAGGTTTTAATGGGTTAGTTTTAGTTGCAAATCATTTTATGATTAGGAACAGCACAAGGACAGGTAATGCCATTTTCCATTTGAGGGCTATCATACATTAGAGCAAAGGTCAAGGATGTCTTACCTCTAGTCAGGCACTGGACCCCAGGCATTTTTACCAGTGCTCTTCCCAACAGCAATAACCCCAAAATGATAATCAGCTGAGGGCTCAGACTAGGAAGTAATCTCCTTTAAAAGCTACCTGGCTTACAATCCAGGAGAAATATATTACCTCAACCCATTTCTTAACAGAGAATTCTTCTTACTATTCACAAAGTACAGTAATTTGCACATGCAACAAAAACTTCCCTTCCCTTGACAGGTATACACTAATATGTATAAAATAGATAATAAGAGCCTGCTGTATAAAAAATAAATAAAATTAAATTTAAAAAGAAAAAAAAAACCAAACTTCCCTTCCCAAACATTTGCAAACCATCTGATTTTAATGAGTCCCCATGTGCATCAGAAAGGCTAGTAAATGGCTTAGTTACATCCTGATGTTGCTGAGGGGCACTTAAGACAATGGTAGTGGCACCTGCCCTGCAATCTCAGGTCTCTCTCTCACCTTTTCTTTTTTTTTTTCCTCATTCTTACATTTTTTTTCTTTCTGGTTCCGTTAGTAGCATTTATGGGCAATGCTTTACCTTGCTGGTGGTACTTAGAAATAAAGATTTGCTGAAAACAAAATGCCATGTAAGACAAAGTAGCTCCTAAATGACACTGGCCCATGTGTGTGTGTTGCCATACACGACCTTAAAGGGCCTAGACTGTCTTGGTGATGTAACTGAACTTGTATATCAAAAGCTGATTGAACTTTTAGCCCCCCTCCATGCACCTTCCAACAACTACCTCTTTAAAAATATCCCAATGGAGTCTCTGTGATTACCAACACTCTTCAAGAATAAGCAGTTTGTTTACAAGTCACCTGAAAGGTTAGTTAGGGCCAGAATTGAAGGTGCTTTTCCATTCTCCCAGTCAGGGCACTCTTTCCATATTACTCTCAGTCAAGTCAACAAATACTTAAGTGCTTACTAGGTGTGTACAAAAGCCCTGCGTTCTAACTTTTCTGGATAACAAAACTGAAGAGACCATCTTCTCAATTAGTAAGCAATACATTTCACAACCTACTTCCTAGACCAAGATAGTTTAGACGGTCATTGGAAACACTCTATTTTGTCTAGTTAGAGAAAATAAATCTTAGAAAAACAACCTAAAAAGCTGATATCAGAAATATAAATTTAAATAAATTCCAGAGTTGGCAGAATTTCTTGCTTGCTCTTCTAGAATTTTTCAAAATGGCCTTGCACATTTGGCTTTTCAACACACAAGGCTGGAAGTAAAACAGCATTCAGAAAGCGGTAAAATAAACTGTCAAACAGACCTTCCTGGTGTTTAAAAAAAATTCATGTTCAGGCCCCAGTCCCTTAAGAGGCTAGTTTCTCTCACAATCTTTTCAGCCCAATGTCCCACTAACGAAGCGACTGATTCCCATCCAGGAAGTGTTAGTTAGGAAGCATATGGCTGGCTGACATCTGAACTGCTAGCATTTTTGCCAACACACAACCCAGCTACTAAATATGGACCAATGGCTCTACCTTCTTCCTCCTCGTCGTCATCGCTGGACTCACTGACATGCACGCTGACAGCAGTGTTTGGAGAGTCTGTCCATTCAAAATACACCCCAAACCCAATGTCATAATTGTCTGTAGCAAATTCCCAAAACAGATATGATCCTTCTTCATGGGTGGGTACTCGAACAGTGACTACTTCTCCTCGGCCCACTGTAATCACAGAATCCGCATCCTGCCGAATCTTCTCTTTAAAGTCTTTGATCTGGGGTCGTGTCCACATGGATGGAGCTGCTATTACTGGAAGAGATTCTAAAGGCAACAGGAATTACAAAGGCTAAAGAGGATGAGCCTTCACCAGTAGACAGCAACATCTGCACAGGATGACCTGCTCAGACACGTGAGGGCACCAAATGCAATCTGGTCTACCTCAGATTGAGGACTTTAAAAGCCTCCCCATGGAAGTCTCCCCGCAAATTACTACATTTAACAATGCCACAGGTATTTAGAGGTCATCATACCACTTTAAGTAATAAATGCAATCCATAGTCTTAAGGAGGATTTTTCCCAACACTCTAATTGCATAAGGGCATGACCATGAAGAATGACCTTGGAAACTTCCTAGCTGGAGATAGGGAAACATGCTAACAAAGAAGAGAGATCTGGACTTGAAATAAATTCATTTTTGGATGTGAACAAAGAAAGCTGGGCTTTGACTTCAGTCTCTCTGTCAGAAAAAAGTCTTGACCTCAGAGTAAACCAAAGTTCTAGGGGAGGGGCTATTCTAAAAGAACTCAAAGAAAGAGAAAAACTTGGATAGGAATGGAACCGCTAGCGAATGAGTAAAAATGGGTGAAGTCTTGTTACTGAGCAGTATCTACGTGTACTCAACAGGTTTTCCAGAGTTATTCACAGAGCCTTTGACAAAAGATTCATTTGAAAATACTGGTGAACTCTTAATAGGAAAAAAAAGGGGGGGCTGTGTGAACCAAGGTATTTCAAGGTCTTTTCTGAAACTATTTTCTGTTACTTGTTCTAAAAAGAACAAGGAAGAACTCTGAAATCAACTTTCTTATGAACCACATCACCATCTCTGACCACCGTCACTGAAATGTTCTCTTCTTCCTTTTTACTTAGTGAACTCTTACTCTTGCTTCAGATCTCTCAGCTCAAGTGTCCCTTCCCCCAGGCAAACCTCTGGTGACCTCTCTAACTAGGTCATATCCCCCATATTATGTGCTCTCACATCATAATAGACCTTTCTCTCCAGCACAGTACCTACCATAGCCACAATGCTCATTTTATGTGTGTAATTTTGTTTCACCACTGTAGCCCAACACTCAGAAAATCTTCAACCAATTGCTGAATGAATGAATGAGCTGTCCATGAAAAGGTAAGCAGACCTTTGAAAACCTAAATTCTTATTGGTAACATGGTACTTTTGTCTCAAAAATATATTGTAAATATATGGTAGCCAATCTGCAAGATGGCCCCCAGTGATCCTCTCCTGTGGGTATTCATGTACTTGTAAAGTTACCACCCAAAATGCATCAGGACCAACAGAATATGGCAGAAGTGCGGATGTATTACTTCCAAAGCTAGGGCATAAAAGACACTGACGCTTTTGCCTTGTTTTCCTTTGCATCATGTGCTCTGGGGGAAGCCAGCCACTGTGTTGAGATCACTCAAGCAGCCATTTGGAGAGGCTTCATGGGGCAAGGAATTGAGGCCCTCCTGCCAACGGCCAGCACGAACTTGCCAGTCATGGGAGGGAACCACTTTGGAAGCAGAGCCTCTAGTCCCAGTCAAGCCTTCACGTGACTGCAGTCCCAGCCGACATCTTGACTACAACCTCATGAGAGACCAGAGCCACCACCACTCAGCTAAGCAGCTCTCAAATTTCTGACCCGCAGAAACTGTGAGAGATAATAAATGTTTATTATTTTAAGCTGCTAAATTCAGGTACAGTGTGTCACACAGCGACAGATAACCAATATATACAACAAGACAACCCAAAGTGTCCAAAGGACATCTGATTTGCTCTTCTAAACTATTCAAAGAGTCACCAGAAGCACCAGATTCAGACTAAAGAGTGAAAAAGCATTCAATTCTCACAAATATGTAATTGCTCTCAAAAGCAAATTAACCTGACTTCCTGACTTTTGCTTTTCATGAAGTCTGAATTACAGCATGTGGATGGAAGAGCACATATGCCAAACCATACCTTTTGGTCCATTCTCCAGGGCTTCTTCTGCAGCTTCTGGTTCAAGCTCTTTTTCAGAGTTGTCAGTGTGGGTTTTGGCCTGTCCATTCACTGACATCATATCACTTGGCGTAGTTGTATTCACTTTTGATGATGCAGGCAAAGAAGCCCCAGCTACTGCTACTTCCTGTTGTTTCTGTAATGCTGCCTATAAGTCAAGAAAAAGTGAAGATACACTGACCAGGAGGGCTAATAAACCGGACATTTGCCCTGAAATGCATTTTGACCCTATGTTTTTGCCCCATCAAGTAGCTCCAAGAAATTACTAATAAACTTTATCAGTTTTTACCCTATCTATAATGAATATTAGTATCACAATATCAAACTGATAGCTAAAAATGTCAAAATATTAACGTGGACAAAAAAACTGTAACTGAGGATCACATTTTTGTGACCTGAGGATCACTAGAAAAACTAACCAGGAAAAATTAAAGTAGGTAGAAATAGTCAACCCAAAATAAAATTATTATAGGTAAAAACTGAACACAGTAACATCTGTTCTCAAAATTGATAAAAGAAAATCTTGATAAAATTCAGATACATAAAATTTGAATCAGGAAAATTAAACTTGGTAGAAATAAATGGTCACAGAAGAAAATTCATAAAGGCGGAAGCTATAACTGGTGAAACCTGATAAGGGCCCCCAAAGTAACCAACAAATCCAAATATGGACAAAAGTAATCAATAAATTAAATCTTCACTGTAACCCATATACAGAAAAATTCTTATCACGATTAAACTACAAACTGTTAATCATGTAAAAAATATTGACCTAAAAATTAAACAGGCTTATAAAATGGAGTCTGAGGTCAAAAGACTTTCTTAGGGCTTCCCTGGTGGCACAGTGGTTGAGAGTCCGCCTGCCGATGCAGGGGACACGAGTTCGTGCCCCGGTCTGGGAAGATCTCACATGCCGCGGAGCGGCTGGGCCCGTGAGCCATGGCCGCTGAGCCTGCGCATCCGGAGCCTGTGCTCAGCAACGGGAGTGGCCACAACAGTGAGAGGCCCGAGTACCGCAAAAAAAAAAAAAAAAAAAGACTTTCTTAATGAAAATTCATCACTGTTTACATAATTATGATTAAAATATGTATATTCATAAACATGAAATCAAAATGTCCTCTGAGTCAAAATGGAGAATAAAAACATCTTAAATCTCAAGGACAACTACTTTAGGACATTCCTCTCCTATCAAGATGAATAAATATTAATACTACTAGAAATGCCTAAGTATTACTTGAGTAACTTTTGGGGGAACTGTGAATTATAATGTACATATAGAAAAGTATACAAATCATAGATGTACAGCTTGATCAATTTTCATTAGCCAAACATACACATGTAACCAAAGCCCAGATCAAGACATTACCTGTGGGTCTTCCCTGGTGGCGGCGGTGGTTAAGAATCCGCCTGCCAATGCAGGGGACATGGGTTCGATCCCTGGTCCAGGAAGATCCCACATGCCGCGGAGCAACTAAGCCCGCGAACCACAACTACTGAGCCTGCCTGCTGCAACTACTGAAGCCTGCGCACCTAGAGCCCATGCTCTGCAACAAGAGAAGCCACTGCAATGAGAAGCCCGCGCACCACAAAGAAGAGTAGCCCCCGCTCGCTGCAACTAGAGAAAGCCCGCGCACAGCAACGAAGACCAAACTCGGCCAAAAAATAAATAAAATTAAAAAAAAAAAGATATTATCTGCATGTCACAACCCTTCCTGGTACCCCTTTCCAGAAAGTCCCCCAAGGGTAACAACTATTCTAACTTGTAATATTACAGATTTGGCTTTGCCTGTTTTTGAACTTTACATACATGAAATTGTATAATATATGCTCTTTTTTGTGTCTGGCTTCTTTTACTCAACATTTGTTTGTGAGGTTCATCACAAGTAATTATAACTATTTTGTTTGTTTGCATTGCGACAGGATATGCCACTGTGAAAATACAAAATTTATTTATCCAATCTACTGTTGAGTATTGGGGCATTTCAGTAACTTTTTAAACTAAAAAAACTAAGTTATAATAAGTAAGCATACATTTACAACAGTTAAAAAAAAGAAAGAAAACACAGGGAAAAAAAGCCTTTATAATATAATTTCATGGTTTAGGGATAATGATATATTTTGGCATATCTGTATATACATTTCATTTAACATATCATTTACAAACCAGTTATTTAAACAGCAACGCCTCTCTCTGCTGCTAGTGCAGGTTGGCAAAACACTTAAGAGTTTAAAATACCTTCTTCCAAGGCCTAGATTCTCAGTAATTTCCACATCAGTTTTCTAAAAGAGTACCAGCTTCAAGAAAAAGGGCATATAACCAAAACAAGTCAGCACACTCAGAACATTCACTGCATGACAGGAAAGCAAAAAAAGCATTTCTGTTGATGATCAATTGGTCAGCTCAACTGGTCCCTCTCCATTTCAAGCCTTTCTTGAAACTCTCTAGCAGAATGAACAACTCCCTATCCCAGGATCCCACTGCCTATGAATATACATCTATTACATAAAATAGACTGTAATCATGTATTTACATAATCTCTCTTCTATACTCCAGGAAGTTTTTAAAAGAACAGAAAGGCACAGGAACAATGTAACAAACACCCATGTAACCACACCCCCAAATTAACAAGTGTTCCCATTTTGTTATTTTGCTCAGTATTTATATAAAAATTAATACTTTATGGGACTGAAGTTCCCCTTGCTCCTTCCCCAGTCCCTCTCCTTCTCTCTTTCCAGAGACAACCAATCAATTTGATAAACTTGAGTTTGTTCACTGCAATCTAAACTATGGCTTTCCAATTCTGTTTCGAAGATTTTTGGTTTTCCCCTATATGACTGACTTTGCCGTGACTAAGTGATAGCAACCTATAAGCAGGACAGTGTGTAATGAGCTAGCCTATTAAAAAATTATCTCAACGTCCATCAAAGAAGCAGGAAACGGGGAATGACATGCTAAAGTAGAAACAGGCTTTAGAGGACAGAAAAGAAATCCCTCCAAAATACCACTTATCTTGTAACTCTAGTTTGACATCCTTTTCCTCTTCTCATGGATTATACAAAACCTGCAGTGCCTTTTAGCTGCTCACTAAATGCTAAAGACTCAGGGGAAAACGTATTTTAGGTGAGGATATTAATTTTCAAGGAATTTAAAGAGCTTGGCAAAACAACAAAGATTACTTCACCTAACAAGAAATATGGAGCAACTATAATGCAACACTTCTTTTTTTTAAAAAAAAACATTTTATTAAATTTACAGAGCAACATAGTTTGTGTTTTTTGGTTTTGTTTTGTTTTGTTTTGTTTTATTTTGGCCTTGCCGTGTGGCTTGCGGGATCTTTGTTCCCTGACCAGAGATTGAACCTGGGCCCCTGGCAGTGAAAGTGCCGAGTCCTAACCACTGGACCGCCAGGCAATTCCCTGCAACACTTTACTTCACTCAGGTATTTGGACAGGTAGTAACTGCTTTATAAGTGAAAATTAATTAAATACGTAAACTTAGCTACGTTAACTTTAAGGAGGCATTTTATGCCTCTGCAAGATGTAAAACAATGAATGTAAAATCAGTTATCTTCCCTATGTACCAAATACTTTCACAGAGTAACTATTTTCTCATTTTATTCCTCTGATAGTCCTGTAAGGTTAACAAGACAAGTACCAGGATTTTATAGCCCATTCTTACTGACTGGGAGAAAAGGCGGAAAAATCAGAGCAATAGGTAACTTGTCTGAGATCAAACAAGATAATGGCGAAGCCAGGACAGAATCCAAGTGGTGTGTGACCTCCAGTCGCATGTCCTTCCCCTAAACCACATATTCCTATGTGGAAGCAAAGCCTGTGGGGGCACTAATCACCCAAGTCCTCATGGTTCCAGGACCACTATTAGAATCTACGTCAAACTCACTGGAATAACACTAGGTCCATACAAATCCCAAATACATTTATGACAATATAATAGTGGCCACTTCATTTATTGCTTCAATATCATATGCTTCTTTTCATAATTGCCAGTGCAATGTTAAAATCTCCCTTAATAAAGGTCATCTAAAAGTTACGTTATACCTGAGAGGCTAACTAATGCAAAATTCATCAGCAACTGTTAAAAAAGAACTTGCGTTCCAATGAAACTAAAAACCCTGTCTATGGCTGAATTCGGGGGTTATCTATCGTACCTGTTGCTGTGCAAGCTGGACTTGATACAACTGCTGCATATATTGCTGATAGTGTTGCTCCTGCAACTGGCGGATGAGAATTTGCTGCTGTTCGTAGTTCCCTGGATACTGTTGGGCTGCATACTGCTGGAACTGCACGGCAGTCTGCGAGTTTAAAGCTGCCATTATCTGCTGCCTAAAAACATTAAAAAATATACACTAGTCTGACTACAGGAGATTGATTGTTCATGACAAAATAAAATGTCCTTGTTATTGATTTTTATAATGCATAACTCTTAAAAATGACTAAGGTAGTAATGTATACCAATCAACATGTGTCCTAGGTCCAGAGAAAGAATAAGAAAATAAACTTGGCCCCTAATCTTTCACATAGGTTTTTCAAGGAAAATTTGGGATGAAGAGGGAGAATAAGCATATCATCATCACCACCATCATCATCACCATCATAACTGCTAACATTTATTGTGCCCTTACTATGTGCCATGCAGTGTTCAGAGCACTTCCATGTACTAACCCACTTAGTTCTCACAACCACCCTCTGAGGTAGGGTTTCACAAAGCAGGAAATGGAGGAGTTCAGTAACTTGCCCAAGATTACACTGCTAGTAGATGCCAGAGCCAGGATTCAAGTCTAGGAAGTCTGGCTCCAGCCTATACTCTTTAAACATGATGTTGTAAAAGGATGGGTTGTCATCTATGGCAGCGATGAGATATTTAACTGTTGGCCATGGTTTCTCTACCTAAATACATGAAAAGGCAGAATAGCTAAAAGATGTTACAGATGGCTCTGGCAAGTATAAAGAAAGCCAGTGAAAATCTGAGTGCCCTTGGCATTTAATGTAAAGCCTGCCTTAAAGAGGAATACTGAAGATAATAACTGGGCACACTTGGTTTAGAGATACTGATTTCTGTAAACTATTACTCTTCTTTTTTTTTTTTCCAGAGGAACCACATGCTTAACTCAGTCATGTGACCAAACATAAACACCTCAAAGCCATCTCTTAACAGATAATAACAAAGCAGAATCTCACAAACTCCTGAATAGAACATGACACTGGGTCCATCTAGGGCACCCCTCTCCCCTCAAAAAGAGTAGCAGTCATAGTCTCTCTCGAAGGCAGACTGAGGCCCTGGGTCAGTTTGAAGCTTTTCTGAGGAACTACTCAGAAATAATGGGGAGAAAACAATGGACCCGCATGTCCTCTGGTTTAATCTATATTCCATGCCACATCTAGAACCCTAGGCCTTCTTCCCAGTGTTTTATGGGCGTTAATCCCTTTCTCCTTATTCCCACAGCTCCCTCTGGAAGAACCAATCCCTTCTGAGACAGCTGCTTTCACAGCCCTTACTGAATAAGAAATGGCTTCAGCTCCCAAGTTCTGTACTAGGAGGCTAGGAACAGACACCCGACACAGGCTGAACCAACTAGATCCTTTGGCCTGGGAATTTGTAACTGGGTCTTTCATATGCCAGCCAGTCTCTGTCAGATGCATGAAAACAAAGACCACATAAATCTTGGCTAGGACAGCCTTGCACATGACAAAGCAGAGTGACAATTTGCAGAGAACAGGAAGAATGAAACAGAGACATAGCTGAGAGAAGCAAAGACAAGAGACTGTGTGGACCCAAAGACAGAGAGCAAGCAAGCAACCTCAGCTCCTATTCTAGTGCCTGGGTTCTGGGAGCAAATTCCAAATCCTTCTAATACATTCTTCATTCGCAACCAAATGATGCTTAAGATGAGGCCTTCCTTGGTAATACATCATTGGTACAAATGGCAAGCAGCTAATGCTGGTCGACTTCCCAGTCAAACAAATCAGAGAATTATTCCAAGGCACACAATGGTAAACGGTCAAGCACAACAGTGTGGCAATACATTGCTCGTTGTGAAACACAAGCCACACAACACGCGTACTTTTGCTGCTCCAGCCGAAGCCTCTCTTCTTCTATCCGCCTCCTCTCTTCTTCCTCCCGTCTAAGTCTTTCTTCCTCTTCTTGCCTACGTTTCTCCTCCTCCTTTTGCAGACGTTCTCTTTCTTCCTCTTCACGCCGCCTTCGCTCTTCCTCCTCCTTCCTACAAGGTAAAGGACAGAGGGAATGAACCCTAAACAAAGAATCCCGTTTAAAAATAATTTAAGACTCTTTCCCAGTGAAGACTGACACAAGCTTTGTAGAGAATCATGTGATAATTTTATCACAATTTGAAATACATATACTTCATGAGGAGAAATTTATCATATGGAGTCAATCTCAAAATATACAGATCACAGCAAAAACAATGACTGCTTCACAGCAACAGAAAAAGGAGTCCATCAGTAAGGTACCACTTAAAACATTACGATACCCTGAAACCTCCCTTCTAAGATATGCTCACAGCACCACAAGTTTTTCCTTCATACTACCTGCTGTGGTTGAACTTAAATTTGTGTGATAAAGTTAGCAATACATCTGCCTTACTCATTAAGTACATGCTCCATAAGGGCAGAGACTGCCCATCTCACACTGCTATATCCTCAGGGCTTACCACAGTGTGGGAAAGAATAAGCACACAATAAATGTGTAGAGAAATGAATAATCCACCCTGAAATGCCATGTAGCCATAAAAAAAGAATAGGACTACATGGCCCAATATGTAAAGACATTTAATATATATGTTTAATGGAAAAAGCAGGTAAATAAATAGAAGAAGGCCTGGAAAAATATACCTTAAATCTGTCCGCTATTATCTACGGAGAGGAGAGTGAGACTAAAAGTAAGGTGGGAAGGAAGGTTTTCAGTTTGTGCTTCATATACTGCCATAAATGGAAAATCATTTATATTGCTTATATTCATGTATAATTTCTGAAATTTAAAAAAAAATTAAAGCTTTTAATTTAAAAAAAGAAAAGAACAGTTGGGGATCGAGGTGCAGCCCTTACCCAGCTCTTGCTCACCACCACAGCCCCTCTCCCGAGGGAGAGCAAACTCTATTGCGCTAGGAATGGAGGCCATATAGGCTGAGAGTTGTGAGGAGTGCAGGGAGGTTGCAGATGGGATGAAAGAGAAGACTTCTGAGGGGTCTCAGAGGAGACACCATTTCATGGCCCTCCATGAGAAGTGCGTGCGTTACCCCTTTTCTCCCCAAACTTCTATAAGTGATTAACACACCAGAGCCACAACCAAGTCTCAAACTACAGCAATAACATGACCTACTTTTTATATGTCACAGATAGTACACAGGGCAAGATGTTCCATAAACCAGAGCTTAAGCTTCAGGAAAGAGGAAGTCTAGTCTTAAATGCTTTAAAAGAATTCTACATGGACCTCATCTCATGACAAAGGTGTATTTTTAAAAGGAAAAATACAGTTTTACATGTTGAGTAGTAACTTAAGTATTCAATTTATCATTAAAAAAGAACTTAAGGGACTTCACTGGCGGTGCAGTGGTTAAGACTCTGTGCTGCCAATGCAGGGGGCCCAGGTTCAATTCCTGGTCAGGGAACTAGATCCTGCATGCTGCAACTAAAAGAGCCCACATGCTGCAACTAAGACCCAGTGCAGCCAAATAAATAAATAAATATATTTTTTTAAAAAGACCTTAAAAAGCAATATATACTACTTCCAAAGACACAGCTACACCTCAGTGATCCAATATCACTACACAATGGACTGCAGCACATAAATCAATTCCAGTAAAGGAACCTCATTCCATTCTCATAGGAATCAAACTTTTTCTCTGGCTAAAAACTATCTTCCTTTGGATAAGTATCTTCTGGAAATGTATTAAGGTATTTTCTATTCGCTTAAAGAGAAATAAATTATACCCAATACTCTGTCTCTTGGTAACTCAGGAGTTATAACTGCAAGCATAAAAACTGTACACGTCATAATACAGTGATAGAGAGTTTACTTTCACATTAGCCCTGACTGCCACAGTTTTATCATTCTTGCATCTATTTTTCATGGTTTCTGTCTCCTCCCTCACTGTTAGGCTATTTTCTGTTCTAATGTTATTTCCAATCCAGGTTAAGGTGGGAAACCAGAGAACCAACTGTTTCTAAAGTAAGTATAATACAGTCTGAGGGAAAATTGGTGTTACAGCATTATTTTCATTACCTAGAAATTTTGGACTGTCCAAGTTCTTGAAAATATAACCTCTAGATAAATAAAGTGCTGGGGGACTTCCCTGGTGACACAGTGGCTAAGACTCCATGCTCCCAATGCAGGGGGCCCACGTTTGATCCCTGGTCAGGGAACTAGATCCCACATGCATGCCGCAACCAAGAGTTTGCATGCCACACCTAAGGAGCCTGCCTGCTGCAACTAAGACCTGGTGCAGCCAAATAAACAAATAAATACGTATTAAAATAAATAAAGGGCTAACTGTAATTCTGTTGAGTTCACAATCATGACAGAGAATCCCATAAACATACAAACAGCACGTTCAACAGCTCCCCATGCAACCTCTGGAAATAATAAGCCATCTGGAAGCCACAGCCAATATGAAATGCCTATATGAGGCCTACCATGTAGCACAGCTAATAACCATGATATGGAGTATGTATATTCTAGAAACCCAAGGGAGGCAGCAGCAAAGGGTGTATCAGACCAGAGGGTAAGGAGGAAGGGAGTGGCTGAGCTTACTGTGCTTGCCCAGAAACCTAGTGTAGCAACACAAAAGGAATGCTGCCATGATGGATGGGTGGTTACTTTTAAAGGTATAGCCAGACGGAAGCAGCCAACCCTCTCCCCTCAAAACTCATAATAAAAACACCTGCTCACATCAGAAAGTTTGAGCAATTGCCATAAGAAGTGGGGATCCAATGGAACTAAGACACCTGATTTAAAACATTCCATAAAGCAAAAGCATCAGTATACTATGCATAGGCTGCTCAAGGATAAAGTATTCTGTGCCTTCAAACTTCACCTTTTTTTTTCTTGCTCTTCCTTCTCTATTTTGTGGGATGCAACATACGTTGAAAAGAGATGGCAACACCTATTCAGGAGCTTGACAAACTCTACCATGGCGTCCTCTTTAGACATGTTTCCCAGGGCTGCCCATTCTCTCCTGTGAAGAATAACAAGAAAAGTTACTTCCTCTTCTTAATAGAATGAGAATTTGATTTAATTTAAACCTAAATATGAACAAGTCTCAATTATAACTAAAATGAAGAATGATTCTACTATAAACAAAAGGTTCAAAACTTCAACAAGCATATAGTGATTTACTAAATTAGATATGCCACATACAAACCAAACTTACTGTTGTAAACCACAATTTAACTGCACTGCTGACAATTTCCATACCAGTAAAAGGTATCAAAGTTTTACTTTTCTTATATCATAGTTTAGCCTTAACTGAATAAAATGCTTAATATATTCTTTCTTGTCACAACTCTGTATGTCCCAATAAGGGAATCAATTACTACATTGTAAATGGCTTTTTAAATATCATTTAGGAAGAATCAAATGAAGCTGTACTTGTCGTATGTTCATAAACAGATGAGTAAACTTCTTCCACAATATTTAGCCATAAACATCTCCGAGCCAAAAACAGATAAACGTCTGAAGACTCCAAAAGCTGCAAGCAAAAATGTTTGTTTAGTTCTTATTCTAAAGCTAACGAGCCAGTTATATACATCTTAATCAATTTACTTTGTACCCTATTCAACATTACTCTCATTAACTTCATTATACAATAAAACACCGTTACCTCCTGTCATTGCCCAACACATCAAAGAATCCAACCTCAGGACAAGTGTCTGGATTATATGGACCCATAAGAACCTGCTTAGGCAGTGCCACAAGCTTCAGTTTTTCTTCGTAAGTTGGATGAAATGCTTTGCCATCTTTTTCTTTAAGAAAAATAAATACAAAGAAAACAATTAGCACTGGCAAAATACATAATTTTCAGGATTATATGTTGAAATTTTGCTGTAAGGTATATCACAAATTGCCTGTGATATATATAAACCCCACTATAGGGAGATTTTAATTTCAAGTACTAAATTTTAATAGTCAAAGCCAAGATAGAAACACTTTATGCTGAATTAATTTTTTAAAAATAAAGCTTAAGTACTGATATTTATGTTAAAACTACTACAAAAAGTAAATCAACTACATTTAAATTGAAAAAAAAGCCGCTACTAAAGAGAAACCAATCTGTCAAGCTACAGTAGGGACACACATGCTAGTGTACCACTTGACATATTTTACAAATGTTAAAAATGTTCAGCAATCATTTCTTAGTTTAAAAAATAATTTTATATCAAGCACTTTTAACATAAGAGACAATTACATATACTTTGAAAGGCTATATTCAAAAAGTATCCATCCCACTGAGGCACTATGATGTGGTAGAAGCGTCTTTGGAATCAGACAGCCTAGGTTTAGATCTCATCTCAGACACTTCCTAGCTGTAGGACCATTTAACCTCTTAGTCTGTTTACCAATAAAGTGAAAAGTCCCCTGTTACTTCAGAGGTAACAGGATAGTATTAACGGTAATAACTGTTAGATACTTTTACTTCCTTCGTATTATGGCTGGCTCTGGCAGATTTCCAATGGGCTATTATGAGAGAAGCCAATTTGACCCGTAGAGACTTAACTACCACCGACAACATTCCAAAGTAGTATGAAACTGGGTAAATGGGAAGTCCTTATAGAATAGTTCTACTTCTTTGATAAATGGTAGGATTAATTACTGGTTGATTCTAATGATAATAAGAGATTACCAAATTTCAAAACAAACAAAACAGGAGGTAGAAAGTAGTATATTTTGCCTACAAATTTTATCCATGTACACAGAGGTCACCAAAAGAAAATCACTGATGATGAGAGAAGAATATGGTTTAAAAGGATATGAACAGGAAACTCAGAGGAGAAAAAAACCAGAAGTTGCCAATAAGCATGCCAAGATACTCAATTTCACTAGTCAAGGAAATGGAGAGTGAAATCATTAGCTACTAAGATGCTTTCTGCCATCAGATAGGTTAAAAAAATGCCATCAGATAGGTTTAAAAAAGTTAAGTAACATCAAGAGTTGGTAAGAACAGGACAAACAGGTACCCATTCTCATACACTAATGTTGAAAGTATAAACTGTTACAGTTATCTTGGAAGGAAATTTGGCAATATATTCCAAAATTATAAGTAGATGCTCTATGGTCCAATAATTCCAATTCTCATCATCTACCCTTGATAAGCACTCCCAAATACACAAAAGGAGGTGGATATAGGGATATTCTTGCAGCACTCTTTTCTTGTTACTGTAACCAAATTAAAAGTTCATCAGTAAGGGAACAGCTAAATAATGTGTCATATTCAGCCTGTGGTATAAATGAAACACATAAAGGGAACACTGTTAAATGAAAAAAGCAAGCTGCAGAAAACTACATACAATCATAGCACAAAATATATATCCTCAATTCTAAGTACTTCTGCTACCCACACTTTAACATCTCTAAAATCAGACTAGCTTTTACAATCTATTGTAGTTTACAGTTATCATTGGCAGTTTTTCTTTCTTAAATTACTTAAATAAGATTTTCTTTCTTAAATAATAGTAAGTCTTAGAATTGATGAAATACATCATGTCAACATACCACATATATATTCTATAGGTACATTTATATGAATGTAAGTGCAAAGAAAAAGATCTAGAAGGAGTCACACTAAAAAGATAAGAATGAGAAAGTGGGAGGGGGCTAAGATCAGGAGTGGTGATCATAAAATTGAAAACTGGAAACATTTTATAGTTCTTTTTCTTTTCTTTAAGCCACACCGTGCGGCATATGGGATCTCAGCTCCCAGACCAGGGATCGAACCCGTGTCCCCTGCCCTGGGAGTGTGGAGTCTTAACCCCCAGACTGCCAGGGAAGTCTCAAAACTAGAAACATTTTAATCTTTCAAAGGAAAATATGTGGAAGAACAAACTAAACTGTTAAGAGGTACTGCCTCTGGGGAAGTGATTGGCAAAACTGTGGGTGGGAACTGAAGAGAATTATACATACGTACTTCTATCTGCATTTTTTTCAACAAGAACGAATTCATGTAATATTTGGAAAAAAGACAAAACTGTGGCACTGACCTTACTTATGTAATAAAAATCAAAACAACTCAGAAACCTGCGGACCTGCCATCTGTCTTTGCTACTGAGCAAACAGTATCACTAAACAATTAGCACCAAGAGTAGGAATTTCCTCTAAAGCTTTTAGAACAGAATTATCCATAGGTCTATATTTACCAACTAAAACGCAATCCTCATTTTAAAATCTAACTCTTAGAAGTCTATTTCAATCAATGATGGAAATTATAAGCCCTTTTTTATATTCATTCATTCAACTTAATAAATATTTATTGAGCCCTTGTACGCAAATCATTGTGCTAGACACGAGGATTCATAGCCCTCCTGGAGTTTACAAACTACTGAGCTCAATTAAAAATGTATAGCTTGGCAATACAGTATATAATTGTGTTTAGGTGTGTATTTCAGGTATATATATACTGTAAACAAATTATTAAAAATTATATTGAGATAAAGGAACAATTATTTTAGAGTTAAGGAAAAAATAAAATTATGTCAGAGGTAATAAGATGACTTGTTCCAACTCTTTAGGTTGGGCCAGTAGTCACGTTTAATTCGAACATAGTATATAATCAAAATAAAGCAAAACAGATGAGAGCTTACAAAACTGAAATACATCTTTACATTATCTTTCATGTAAAACACAACAAGCCTAGGGACTTCCCTAGTGGCGCAGTGGTTAAGAAGCCGCCTGCCAATGCAGGGGACACGGATTCGAGCCCTGGTCCGGGAAGATCCCACATGCTGCAGAGCAACTAAGCCCGTGTGCCACAACTACTGAGCCTGTGCTCTAGAGCTTGTGAGCCACAACTACTGAGCCCGTGTGCCACAACTACTGAAGCTCATGTGCCTAGAGCCCGTGCTCCACAACGAGAAGCCACAGCAATGAGAAGCCCTCGCACTGCAACAAAAAGTAGCCCCTGCTAGACACAACTAGAGAAAGCCTGTGTGCGGCAACGAAGACCCAACGCAGCCAAAAATAAATAAATTAGTTAATTTTAAAAAAATAAATAAAAAATAAAACCCAACAAGCCTAAAAGAGGTGCTCCTTATTTCATTCACTTCCCAATGAATCTTTTCTAAATACAGCCTTGAACAATTATCTTAGCAAGAAACACGGTGTTATACCTGTTCACTGCTGCATTATTTAAAATTAAAAACCTAATTATTCAACAATAACGCAATGCTTGTAGTAATCCACTGAACAGATTATACAGCTATTAAAATAACAATATAAGGGCTATATAGCATTTTAGAGAATATATTTATGATGTATTAATTTAAATAAGTAGAATAAAAAATTAGATACTAGGTTTATAACTATGTAAAAATGGGTGATTACACATATAGATCTTTCTTTTTAAAAATTACAGTTAAGATTTTTCTTACAAAATTAGCTTATCAGAACTCTGTATTCTAAGATGTTAGGGTGCTAAAAAATGTGAAACAATAGTGGCAACTTTTTACCAAAAAGCCTTTCTCCAATTTTAAAGATGCCCATAAGCTTCCTTTACCATCTACCTTAATTTTGTACATATTAATCACCAAAAGTTTTCTTATGCTAATTATGTCTCAGAGAAACATAGCACAGACAACTTTCTTCTTACTTTCCCCAAAAGTGATGATCTGAAAAACAGCTCCAACCTTGATCTTAGCCTATTAACTGAAAGATTATTATTTAGAAAGTTTTTGTTTTTTAAAACCAAAAAGGCACCAACCTAACTATTCATTTTATTTTGAGCCTTATAAAAGAAAAATATGCTGCTGGTCATTCAAGAAAAAAATAGGTGTAGTGAGCCTGGGAAACAGTGGAGGTAGAGTGCATAGCAGAATATAACTTCCTTGTTTTGTTCAATCAGGATCCCTGAGATCTTGTTTTGTTTTTTCCTTTAAAAAAAAAAAAAAGTCTAAATTCTATGAAAGTGGTTGCTTTGACCCAAATAAACGTCAATAAAGATAAAGTCAGATGGAAACTTTATTCACTGGAAGACCGAACACTTTTCTGAGTAGTCATGTAATACAGCAATTTTCAAACATACACACACAAGAATTCTTATTTGCTTTAGGGAGATGATCTGAAGCTAACAGATAGGACTAGTGGGTATGAAAAAAATATTTTAAAAATATGACTACTATAAAGTTATTCTAATGGAGGGAGGGTCCATTTCTTATGAGGTGATAAATTTGCTCCTTTATTTCAAACTAGAATCGGGGCCCATGGGAGAGGGTGAGTCAACAAGGAAACTGTACCCGTTATTCAGCAAGGTGTTAGGCTAACCTTGACCCTAAAAGGTGACTCATCAACGGGGGGGGGGGGGGGGGGGTGTTCAGGATTGTTGGATGTCATTTTAACGTCTGCCCTTTTTATGCCTGACGGAATTAATTTTTCAAAAGGGGAATATGTTTTTAAGTGTAAGTTTCTGTCAAGCACTCATAAATTTGTTCACCACCATGAATGCCAGCACTAAGCACACGCTTTGTTAACAGGCACTCACCACACCAAAACCACACCCAACAAATCTCTCTAAAGAAGAAACTGACTGTACAGGTCAAGTTCTGTGAAAATGAGCAAAACAGTACATCCAATCTTGCGAATTTTACTGGCCTTTCCATAGAATCTTTTATGCATTTGCTAGTTTTAAGACTTGCTCTATAATCCTTCCTTTAATACGTATTACTGAATCTTCAATTATTCTTCATTATTCTAGCTGGGAACTAAATCTGTCTTAAACACACACACACACATACAAACCAAAGAAATGGAAACACACCAAAATGTTAATACTAATAATTATTTCTGAAAGATTGGATTACAGATTTTTTCTTTATTCATTTTTATTTCCTCAGATTTCCAATGTGCATATGTACTTTTATATCAAATACACATATGCTTTTTTTCTTTTTTAACAAACCTTTTTAAAAAGTCAAGGCAACTTATTTTTCAGCCTTTGGGACGAGATTAACAGATCAATTATTCTCTCCTGAGGAATATACAAAACCCAGAAGGATATACTAAGAATCCCAACCACCTTTAGTACAGGACAGCCCACACCATGTTGACATTCTAAACTTCAACGAAAACAGAAAATGAAAACCCTTCACAATCAATATCATTAGGCAGACTATTATAGTATCACAAAAAAGTTACTTCTCTCCTACTCTTCAGATGGCTCTAGTTCACACACCACGAAGGTTTGTTTTATTTAGTTTTTCTGCGTTAGATGAGAATAATTTTCTCCTAAATTATTTCTTTTTTAAAAAATATATTTTATTTATTATTATTATTGTTTTTTAACTTGGCCTTGTGTCACGACTTGTGGGATCTTAGTTCCCTGACCAGGGATCGAACCCAGGCCCTGGCAATGAAAGCACCAAGTCCCAACCACTGAACAGCCAGGGAATTCCCTCTCCTAAAATTATTTCTGGTTCCAAGGGCATTAAACGTAGTTAGCAGGAAAGAAGTTATAACTACCATAACTGCAATAGACAGAAAAGCCTTGCTGAAACTCAAAGATCTTTAGCCAAGACCATATTCCCAAAGGAAAGCTCTTTCAGTCCTGCCGGTAAGGAAGAGAGGCATCATCCTCGGTCCCTGCACTTACAGAGTTAATTAGTACAAAGTCATTAAATTCAATCAATTTGGAAAAGCGCTTTCTATGGCAACAAAAAAAGACAAATATAAATTATGCTGGCAAGAAGCGGCAGAGCTATTTTTCAGATGCAAGTGTGTGAAAACACATCAATGAAAGGCAGGAAATGACCATCGATACTACCTGGAGAAGCGTGCGTACAGAGCTAGCCACTTTCAATCAAGTGGACTAAAAGGGATCACTTGTTGGCATCTGTCCAGCAACAATTATATTAAAAAGTTTATTTTCTATAAAATTGAAGACCAAAAGTCAGGTTAAAAATCTATTTTACCTAAAGGAGACAGACTAAAGCAGGGATTGGCAAACTAGACCAATTCTGCCCACAGTTGTTTTTTAAGGCCTGTGAGCTAAGAATGTTTTTTATCTTTTTTAAGAATTGTTAAACAACAAGCAGAAATAGACAAACAAAAAACAAAGAATATGAACACAGACCATATACGGTCCTTAATGCCTAAAATATTTACTATCTGCCCCTTTACTGAAAATGTTTACTGACCCTGGACTAAAGGAAGAAATAAATGCAAAAGCCAAATGATTTCTAAATATTTTAAAAATTCGAATATAATTAAAAGGATTGAAAACATAAAATTCAACTTCCAGTTAAACATGGTGAACTGAACACACACAGTTACATCTGATCCTCAATGAAACCCCACTAAAAGGAAAAAGGAAGCCAATTCAGAGAACCCTGGAAAGGCTCAGGAACTGAAGGTACCAGGTTCTTTAAAAGCTGAAGTCTAGATAAAAATAGGGGTTTTGGTTTAAAAACTATCTAGGGACCTCCCTGGCAGTCCAGTGGTTAAGACTCCACGCTTCTAATACAGGGGGCTCGGATTCGTTCTTGGTTGGGGAACTAAGATCCCACATGCCTCGGGGCGTGGCCAGGAAGTAAAACAAACAAATAAATACACACACATATATATATGCATATAAATAAAAACTATCTAAAAAGCAGGTACCCCTACCTCCCATTTTGTTTGGCAATCCCAAGCAGGCAGATGGCTACCTTGCCCCTACTTAGCAGAGGTCTGGATGTGTACACTAGAGAACACGAATCACAGATACTCCAGGTAGGAGAACACCAGCCTGAGAGTGAACTGCAGGACTAAAAAGAGAAATGAAATGAAAGTTACGCTGGTAAATGGTAAACAACTTCCACCCACCCTCCCTTCTCCTGTCTAGTGCCTAAATGCAGGCCAACTAGATTCATACACTCCAGGCAGGAGACAGGAATATTTTCATGAAAAACTGGCACAAAATAAAAGACTTACACATACTAGTTTGAAAGACACTGATGTCGAGGGTTCCCCGATGAAACTTCTGCCTCATTACCTACAATAAAAGCTTGTACTCAAGGTTACAATTGGCTCTCCAGTGCCTCATCCTTTAACAAGAATGAATACCCAAGGATCACCAGACATTTGAGAAAGCTCCCAACATGGGGGGAAAAAAAAGGCTGAAAGAAATTTCCAACAGGAAAAGAGAAAGTCTAAAAGAAAATAAGGAATTCCAGGAGAAGGAATTCCAACACCACAGAGAGTTGAAGGTAATTTTCAGGATGACAGTGGGCAGAGACTCACAAGGTAGAAAGCTAAGACTGAATCAAAAATTTGAGGATATCTAGGAGAGATGTCTCTTAAAAAAAAGAGTTTACCTGAGGACAGAGAAAAAAATGATAATTACCTCTAACTACACAAAAGACAAAGAGTTTGCGTAAGAACCAAAATATAATCAAAGTGCATGATCTGTCTCAGGTATGAATAACACAAATAGAAGCAACTGACACTGATTTAATCACAAATGTGATATTATAAAATTAAGAATTTGGGAAGAAGGAAGAGAGAGGCATACATGTATAAGCTACTTTTTTCTTTTTCTTTCTTTCTTTTTTTTTTTTTTTTTTATTAAAGAAGCAGGGACTTCCCTAGCGGTCCAGACTCCACATTCCCAGTGCAGGGAGCCTGGGTTTGATCCCTGGTCAGGGAACTAGATCCCTCGTGCCACAAGTAAGACCTGATGCTGCCAAATAAATAAATATTTAAATAATAATAATCAATAAATTAAAAGCAGCAGCAGGAAAATGGAGACAAATACCAGAAGAAACAGTTAAAATAATGGAAAGTGGTTGCCTTGGGGGAGAAGGTCTTGGAGATGGGAAAAAAGAGAGACGGAGTTGGTTATTTTTCCTTATAAATTTTATAGCACAACTTGACCTTTTAAATTGCTTTGATAAAAAGGTAAAAGGAGTAAACTCATATGCTCAATTTCAGTAATCAGCTCAGAAGACATTATAACATGTGGTAGGCATAGTAATACCCCCCCCCCAAAGATATCCACATCTAATCCTCAGAATCTATATCCCAGTGAATATGTTAGGTTACAGGAAAAAGGGGAATTAAGATTGCAGCTGACCTTATTCTGGACTACCCACGTGGGCCCAAAGTAATCACAAGAGTCCTTATAAATGGAGGGAGAGCAAGAAGAGTCAGACGGAGATTTGAAGATGTTAAGCTGCTAGCTTTGAAGATGGAGGAAGGGGCCACAAGCCAAAGCATGCAGCTGGCCTCCCGAAGCTGGAAAAGGCAACAGATTCTCCCCTAGAGCCTCCAGAAGGAACAGAGCTCTGCTGACACCTGGATTCTAACCCCGTGAGACCCATTTTGAGCTTCTAACCTCCAGAACTATAAAACAGTATGTGTTGCTTTAAGCCACTAAATTTGTGGTAACACATTTTCCCAATAGAGAAATGGCTTCTAGATTACATTTCTATTAAATTCATAAGTATCTAACTTTACAGTTCTAGTAAGACAGCATAAATAATTTGATAATAGCGTTATAATCACAGTTACCAAGTCCAAAGCTCTGAAAGATTACCCTTCCATCTGAAATTAATCAAACAAAAGGTTATTAGTCTCACATGTCAACTGTCAGAGTAAGTTTACTGAGAAATATTTTTCTCTTCTCTCTGGAGGTGAAGATAGAGGAAGGTAACAAATTATTTCAATGTTCCTTCTAGCCTTTATTTGATGAAATGAAAGCCAATAAAATCTATGGGTTGGAAAGGATATTAAAGATAGACGACTGAACTGCACAACCAAAGTTCAAATCCTCTCTACATAACCACTTGCTCTACAATAATTTGTTACTGGACACACTATATAAAAAGGTGTATATTGTAACATCAATAGTCTAAAATGTGAGGGAGGGAGAAGTGAAAGAATAGAGTTACTGTATGCTATGGAAGTCATCAGTTTAACCTATATTTTTATACTACAGTATAGTATTTTATAGTATAACTATATTATATAAGCCGCACGGTAACAACAAAGAAAAAACCTGAAGTAGATACATAAAAGATTAAGATAAAGAAATCAAAGCATACCCACCTAGTTACTGCTAACGTATGCTTGAACACTTCCTGATGATGGGAATTCATTGTCTCAAACAGCCTATTCCATGTTTGGATAGCTGTGATTTTTATTTTAGGTCTTTATTCTGAGTAGATCTGTCTCAATTTTATCCACAGGGTCTATTTCTAGTCCTTGGCATTAAATAAAACACATCTAACAGATCAGACCTCAAAAAAAGCCACAAAATACTATACATCATATTTGCCCTGAGTTCTCTATTCTTTAGGCTAAATATTCCCAGCTTATTCACTCATACATACCTCCTAAAGACCCAGCTCTGCTATTATACTAAGTATATAACACAGACACAGATAACCTTTCTTAGCCTCAGTTTTGCTATCAATAAAATGGAGATAATAACTTCTCACATTTTTTGTGAGGGTTAGAAATAATGTGTTCCAAAGTCTTGATACAGTGCCTGAGTAGAGCAGACACTCATTAAACAGCAGCTATTACGATAATGATGGCAGGGATTCGAATTCCCACACTATACAAGTTGCTCTCTTCTGAATGAGCTCCATTTTGTCTTTAACCCTAAAGAATGATGCCTCAAACTGAAAGCAGTATCCAGGGACTGTCTGAACTGTGTGGAAGATAGCAGGACCACCTCCCTCTTCCCTCATTGCAGATACAGAATTTCCCCCAAAGCAGCCTAAGCTCAAATCTGTTTTCTTTCATGGCCCTATCACTGTTGCCTGGCAGAGAATACACTTTGAATAAAATCCATCTTCTAGAAATATTAAAATTAAAACCACACCTCGTCCATGTTCAATTGAGAAATAAACTGATACATTCTTATACTTATAATAAAGTATAATAAATGCAGTATTTCTGAGTTAATGAGTATGAAACTCTGGAAACTGTCTAGCATGTACAAAGTGCTTAATAAAAGTTGATCTCCCCCCCATTAATTCAACACACTCTCTAATAAATTCTTGGTAATCTCTCCTCTTCAACAACATAAGCAGTCACAGAATACCAACTGCTAGGTACTCTGCTAAGAGTTTATATATATATATATATATATATATATATATATATATACACATATATACACACACACACACACACACAATTCTTATAATTCTTACAACAATTTGAGTAAAGGAAGGCAGATTTTAAACAACTGAGTGGCAAAACTAGGAAAAAGTACCCCAGGTAGTGTTCACTCCAGAACTCAACTTCCTAAATACTGAGCCAGAGTAGCTCTCGTTTTAGCTAACTGATAAAAGTAAACATTACCTCCTTCTGGTTGTTGGTTACCAAAGTATACTCACTTTGTAAAAATTCATCAAGCACCATTTATGATTTATATACTTTTCTGCACGTGCAGTAAATAAAGGGGAGGCCTCAGGCAAATGTTAAATCATTTACACTAAAATATACACATATACAAAAATATATACAAAAAATACACATATATAAACATATCCTTGAATCCAGTATTCAAAGGAAAGTTTTAGTTCAGCTCAAATCTAATATGAAATAGCAAATTAAAAAAGCAGATGTTTAAAAGGCATTACTATTCTTGGCGGCTATAATTTTCTTTCTTATAAGTGTCTCTTAGGTCTATTACATCCTCCTACGCTACACATGTATACCTAAAGATAAAGACAATAAAGAAAGAATGGAAAAATAAACTCAAAATTTAATAGATATTCAATAGTAACAATTAAACTTGAAATTATCTGAACCTAGTCCACTTAAGTCCAGGAGGCGCACACTAATTATTATGTTACCAAAGAATAAATTACAGTTGTACAGTATTTTAAAACATTAATGGAGCCATTTATAAAAGTTCTTGGAGATGCATATGTTTCAAGAGGACAAAAGGAAATGGAACTATTCAGTATGTACATATGATTGCTTCTCTGCTATCAGCAACATAACACAGTGTAATCTACAGCAATGCTAGTGGAAATTCATTAACAATTCCACAGAGAAACTGAGTCCTAGACTTAAGTTCCTCCAAATTCAACTACAGCTTCCTTTCACACATCACACCCTCAAAAACTTATCACTCCCCTCACACACACACACCCTAGATCTGTCTACTGAAATAACGACCAATCCAGTAGCAATGAGCGTCCACTGCTAACACCTAGATTACGGCTCTTCAAATGCCACTTCCCACTAAAGGAACCATGTCTCTTTGGAGAAATGGCTGATTCCTATGGAGGCAGGAAATGTATACGATGAATCTGGAACATCTCATCATACCAGATACCAAGGAAGCTATAGAAGACTACTAGTCATGTCAAAGGAACTTAGGAGCCAATCGTAAGAGGCCACCACTTGCTAAAGATCATACAATTTGAGCCTCAATAATAAGAGCCTAAGTAAAAAAAAAAAAAAAAAAAAAGGTTTACATGCATGAGTATATAACATTTTGAAAACTGTCACCTTTTGAGGCTGCTAAGGGAGACAACTCATTATTTTGAAACCTAATAATGGGAAAGAAGCATTTTCTTTCTTATTTAAGCTGTACCCCAAACCAAATAGCATGTGAGGAAAAGTATTACAGTGAAGGAAAGACAATTAGAATATTACCATTTTTCAATTGCTAATGAATCACACATCCATTTTCAATTTACCAAGAGTAAAACACAATCATTATGTTGGCTAAATGCAGGCCTCTCAAAAGGTCTAATAATGTATTAGTAGCAATGAGATTTAGCATTTATCAATATTTTTGATGGGCACATTTACTTCAGTCCTTTGGAGGGGATTTTTTCGTAACAACCAAAATTGGAAACTGGGTAACAATGTTATGCAGGAATTTAGAGCAGATGATTCTCCCACACTTTACCTTTCCAGATCTCTGAAGAGATTCTCGATAAAGTGACCATGAGCAGAAAAACAATATCTTTCCATTAGCTCTTAATATTTTCAAGCAAATATATTAAAGAAGTTCTAAAACGTGGTAAGGCAACAAGGTAGGTAGGAACACCATCAAAAAGCAAGGTTCCTATTTGCTTTTCATCTCCTATAGTGGGAAGAACTGCCTTTGGAATCAGACAGACCCAGGACCCACTCTGCCTCTTACTACTGGTAACTAACGGGCCTATAGGGCAAGTTTCTCAACTAAGAAACCAGGATAACACCCCCATTGAAGGGCTTGTAGAGGATTACACAAAACAGTATATATACAGCTCTCAAAATAGTACCTGATATTTAGTGAACATCTGGCTCAATAACTGGTGGCAATTATCACTCTGGAATTTTAAATCAATGCAACCATCTACCAGCTTAATGGAGTGAGGCAACAAAGTATTAGAGAAGGAAAAACTCACCCCCAAGAACTCTAAAAACTGAAACACAACTCCCCAGGTTAACTCTATCCAAGAAGTATAAAGGCTACAATAAAGCCAGCTGATTCATTCCTTAACCTAAAGAGATAAGGAAACCAGCTTAATCTTCCTAAAGTAGAACTGGGCAACTTTGCTCCTCCTTTTAAAAACCTTCAATGGTTCCTCACTGTCTGCTGTCAAAAAGGCTATTTACAATAGCATTCCAGTCCTTCCACGGATCTGACACCAACTTACCTTCCCAGCTCTCTCCATCAAACTACAGTACCTACTTTCTATTTGCCATTTCCCCGACACGCTTCTTGCCCTTTCATGGCTCTTGGCCTTCCCCCTTCTCTGGAATGGCATTTGCTCTCTGGATCCTCCACATTGTATTGCAGTTGCCACTGGGTCTTTAACTCCTCTTTTGGACTCTAAGTTCCATAATAGCAAAAGGGAATATACTATTCATTTACAGTGGTAACCTTATATAAAACTTGATCCATAATAAGGATTCAACAATGTCTGGAGCTTAGATGGTAAAATGCTAACTTACATTTTCCAGTATTTTCATCTATTATTTTACTTTTATCTTCAAAAACTAAGAGGGTTAGCTAATTGACACAATGGGTTCAGTCACTGGCCTATGATCACTGTGACAGGGATAGAATGAGAAACAGGGTTCCTAATTCCCAATCCAAGTTATTTTCAATGGAAAAAGATACCCATGCTTTCAAGATTCATATTTATTCCACAGTAAAAGATAAAGTGTAATGTTATTTCTAATTCATGTGAGATACAAAACCACAAAATAGTGATTTATTAAAGTCCTTGCAAGACTGATAAAAATGACAAGTATTATGCTGGAAAAATTCACACATTAAAACAAAGGCAGCCAACATTCGACTCACCCTACTTTCCATAATTCTTCTGACTGTTTTTAGATCCTTCCCCCCAACCCCAACTCAGGAACCTCATATACTAATAGCTTCTTCATTGCTAACATGTAATGATCCATGCAGAAAGGGAGCTTTTGATTGCTAGACTGTTATTTCCCCTTTTAAGTACCTGGATATTGCTTTGAGAGCTTAACTTAGGAACTTAGTAAATCATAACTATCAATGTAGCTTTCTTCTTTAAGGTGACTGATAACTAGGTCCCAAATTACAGGTTCCCCTAGGAGTCCTACCACTCAACAAACATGTTAAGATAATGTTAGGTTTAGAGCACTAAACCTTAAATCTGAGATGTCAAATTTCATTTAATCCAGCCATATTATATCTCTATATATAAACAAACTGAGTCTGGAAGACAAAAGTTAATTGTCTAGGAGTACATGGTAAATAGAATCCAGAGGGATTCCCTAGAGGTCCAGTGGTTAGGACTTGGCGCTTTCACTGCTGTGACCCGGGTTCAATCCCTGGTCGGGGAACTGGGATCATGCAGGCTGCGCGGCACAGCCCAAAAAAAGGAATCCAGAGCTTCCTGACTCCCAAGCAATGCTAAATTTACTGCACATTAAGAGTGTTTTAGGGACTTCCCTGGTGGTGCAGTGGTTAAGAATCTGCCTGCCAACGCAGGGGACATGGGTTCGAGCCCTGGTCTGGGAAGATCCCACATGCCGCGGAGCAACTAAGCCCGTGCTCCACAACTACTGAGTCTGCGCTCTACGGTCCGCGAGCCACAACTGCTGAAGCCCGTGCACCTAGAGCCTGTGCTCTGCAACAAAGAGAAGCCACCTCAATGAAAAGCCTGCACACCACAAGGAAGAGTAGCCCCCTCTCGCCGCAACTAGAGAAAGCCCGCCTGCAGCAACGAAGACCCAACACAGCCAAAATAAATAAATAAATAATGGGGGGGAGAGTGTTTTAATCTTTCAAAGAAGACATTACTACCATTTTCAAATAAGACAGACTCAGAAGATAAAATTATCCATTTATCTTTTTTTGTTAGTTATATGGTGAAAGTTAGTATTAGAAGTTCATTCTTTTCTATTCTTACATGTTATTCTGCTACAATATACTTTAATCTTATTGTACACCGGAAAAGTAAGTTCCAAGAATAAAAATTTTAAGTAAAATGTAGTTATATGAATTGTACAGAAACCACCAGATTTTTACATAAGTGGTATCATCACCTCAGGAAACTCTAAATTCAAGCCAGTGACCTAAGGGTCAAGTGATCCAAAACCCATTAGCCATTACCAATTCCCCAAGCTGGCACGGAGAGCTGAACTCATCATGCAATGACGATGAATATTTCAAGGGTAAACTTTTTAATAAAAAAATGCAATGAAGGGGAATGACCAAATATTCTGGAAAATTTATAAAAGACTTTCATTAGTTTGCACAATTAGAGTCATTTTCAGAGAAAACAAATAACTTTCGAATGTATCACTACTTTCAACGACTCAACTTCAGCTAGTAAAATATGTACTCCAAAAGGTACTCTCTCTGGGAAAAGTGTCATAAATATGCTGTTCTGGAATGTATACGGAACCTAGCAACCATGTCTAAAGTTTCATTTGCTGATGTTTCTCCTTGCTCATCTACCCCACAAGATCTAAGTATCTCTTCTCATCAGTTTTTCCCACTGACAAGGTCATGTGACTGGTACCACCACCATGTGACTACGTGAATCACCCAATTAAAAAAACCAAAAAAACCCACAAAACCCACACACCACAATCTAGCTCTAAGACAAGATTTATTACAGTTAATTCTGTGAGAAGTACAGAGGGTACTTTTAGGCCTTAATCTGAGAATTCACTCTTGGACATTGCTTATAAGGTAAAATTTTAACGATCTAGAAGTTACTAGTTACATAGTGAGCATCCCTTCTCTTCAGAGTTTGACAAGCCAAGGGGGATTAATACTTTACTTCTTTCTCTCTGCCACATCAGTACTGCCAGGTGATCAAGTCCTAAGCTCTCCAGAATGAATGGAAAGTATATATATGAAACCCATGGAAAGATTTCCACTGTGGAAAAAGGGCAAAAATCGGTGGTTCTGACGTGCCAAGCCATAACAAACAGGAAAAGGAATGCGACAGTTAAAAAAAAAAAAAAAATCCCAGAACGGGAACCTCTGGGAAAGAGAGAGATGGCTCATTCTTCCACCCAGGCTCCTGGAAAACCGAGAAGCTAAGTCAGGTAAGATGCCCCGGTAACCTCGGGGAGGCGGGACCCGGACTAATAAACCAAGGTTCCAGGCCCCTACGGGTGGGACCTAGTGGCCAAGCGGGTAGTGACAAACTTCGGGTAACCCCAAGGACAGAGCCCAGCTCCGGTCACCGCGGTCCCGCACGGGTGGGTGAGGACGAGACGGGTCCAGTCTCCCCGGGGCGGGGCAGAGGCGGCGGGGGTGGGGCCTGCTCGGCTCACCTTTGAAGAAGCGCAGCGCCAGGCCATACAGCTCCTCCAGGCCGAAGCCCCAGCGCTGCTCCAGCCGCCGCGCCTCCTCCGCCGCGCCCCCAGCCGCCGCCTCCCCGGGCTCCGGCTGCTCCCCTGCGGCGCCCGGGCCCTGGCGGGACCCGGGAGGCGAGGGCGGCGGCAGCGGCGGCGGCAGCAGCGGGGCGCCCTCCGCGCCGGGCCGCTCCTCCGGGTCCGGGCTTAGTGTGAGCCCGTCGACGGACACCTCGAGTCGCTCTGCGTTCAGCACCGCCGCCATCTCCGCCTGCTGCGCCTCCTCGGCGAGGACAGGCGGTGGCCACGTATCGACTTCCTGCTGACCTCTGACCTCCGCCTACCGACACCGGAACTTCCGCCGCTGAGTAGAATCTAGGGCTCCCGGGCATGGTGCTCCGCCCCCCCGATCCGTCGGTCGGCCCCGCTGTGCCACCACTCGCTTCGACCCCTAGCCCCGCGGGTCCCGAGCGCCCCGTGCCCACCTTCACCCAGTCCCCCTCCTGCCCTCTTTCCTCCCGGAGGGAGGGTACTACAGCCCAGCGGCCCCCGCCCCGCCGTTCTTTCCGGCGGCTCGCGGTGTCCGGCAGGGGAGGGGCCGAGCGGGGTCAGAAGGACCCCGAGTAAGGTCTGTGATGGGAGGGTGACTGCTGGTGAGCTCCCTACCCCTCCGGTCAGACCCTCCGCATTGGTAGAGAGTTGTGTGGTTGGCGGAACTCTGGCAATTCTAAGGAAATGCCGAGCAAATGCCTTTTTTTTTTTAAGAAGAAGAAACTGAGGCTGCAGAGAAATTCCGTGGCTTTTGAGACTGTCGTGGAAGGGCACATCCTGGTTTTTTCGGGAACTGAAGCTCCTACAATTTGTGGGGCCCTCATTAAGTAAAAAACACAAAAATTACGAGCAGAAACGTAGGAAAGTGAATATATATTTAGAATGAGAAAGAACTCAGAAGTGACATTTTGAAAAGTTAACAAAACTCACAAACATCACACAGATAACCATAAAATTTTTATTAACTGCCTGGCACACTTCTACAGGGCGTCCAAAAATCCAGAACATTTATTATTTTATTTATTTTTTAAAGATTGAAAAAGCTCTTGACAACATTATGTATGTTTATCTGTGTTCCTAGACTTTATGGGCAACAGTTACGATAATTTTCCCCACACTTTTTGGCTGTATACTTTTGATCAGCTTTTCCTATGATAATTATTTTGTAATGTTTTCTATAAGGAAAATAGAAAAATCAGTCTTTAGCATGGTGATCCTTTCTTTTTTTATTATTAATTGCTTATAAATTTTAGCTTCACAACTTATTACTGAATTACTGTGTATTTTTTTAGGGTTATTGTCAAATTTGGGAAAACGTGTCAAGTTTCTCTCACATATGAGCTATAATATTTCAGGACTGTCTGGCTGCTTCAATGGCAATTTTCTGCCTGGTTTTTACTGGATCTCCAGCGATTTTCAGGACAAGATTTATCTGCTATGTTAAGACAGAATCTCCTCCATTAAGATGAATAAAACATGTGACTTCACATAGAGACTCACTACAGTACAACTGCAAGTTTGTGTCCCACAAATACAAGAGTTCGAATATATTCCATTCCATACAAACAAAAATAAGTATGGTGCACTTATAATTGTATATATGACATTACTTAGATTCCTGATGAGTGAGAACCTCTATTTTAGGTTAGGCATTGAGAGATTTGATCCCCTACTAGAGTCAGAAGGATTTTTTACTTCTGACAGTCGGAAGGATTTTCTATGGGCTAGTTTCTCCTTTTCTTTCAAATCTTGTTTCTCCTCTGCTGCCCATGGCATCACATTCCTGTGCCAGGCATCACAGAGTTCTTTTGCCCTCTAGTCCTGCACCTCTGTGACATGGTGCTGGCTGAGCTGGCATAATGGGCAGTAGGTGTATTCCAGAAAGCCATTCCTACACCCACAGTGAGTAATAATTTAACAGTAGCCGGAAATGACTGCAAACCATAAATGCACGCTAGTAAACCCAAGTGAAATGTATCCCTAATTCAATCATTGTTCCCTTAGTCAGGTCTCAGAAAAGCCAGTGGCCATTCCTGCACCACTTAATGCAGAAGAGAAGTGATGGAAGTCTGAATACAATGTGACAGTGGTCTTAAATATCTTACTTTAGAAACTTTTACAGAAACATTTGATCTGGTAAATATATTGCCAGGGCCTCTCCAAGGGCCTTGGAAGTGGCCTGTGCAAGTGAGGGGCCCTGAAGCTTAAGCTTCATTGATCTACGGTAAACCCACATCTTGAAACAAACTCTCGTACTCTAAGCCCAGTGATTTTTTTTCACTTAGCTTGGATCTTTAGATTTAACTTTTTTTTTTTTTTTTTGCGGTACGCAGGCCCCTCACTGTTGTGGCCTCTCCCGTTGCGGAGCACAGGCTCCGGACGTGCAGGGTCAGCGGCCATGGCTCACAGGCCCAGCCGCTCCGCGGCATGTGGGATCTTCCCGGACCGGGGCACAAACCCGTGTGCCCTGCATCGGCAGGCGGACTCTCAACCACTGCGCCACCAGGGAAGCCCTAGATTTAACTTTAATTATTATTTTTTAATGTTTTGTTTTGTATTTTTGGCTGTGTTGGGTCTTCGTTGCTGTGCGCAGGCTTTCTCTAGCTGCAGCGAGCGGGGGCTACTCTTTGCTGCGGTGCACGGGCTTCTCATTGTGGTGGCTTCTCTTGTTGTGGAGCACGGTCTCTAGAGCGCAGGCTCAGTAGTTGTGGTGCACAGGCTTAGCTGCCCTGCGGCATGTGGGATCTTCCCGGACCAGGGCTTGAACCCGTGTCCCCTGCATTGGCAGGCAGATTCTTAACCACTGCGCCACCAGGGAAGCGCTAATTACTTTAAAGATATGCGTATCACTAGGCCTAACCTCCAAGAAGTCATAAGTACACTACATTTTTGTATTCTATCTTTAGTACTCAATAACTTTTGAGGGTGATAATGAGATGGGTAAATATAACTCTACTTCCTGGAATTATAGATTCTGTTTTCCAAGTTTTCTACAATAAGCATTTCTTTTGTAATCAGAAAAAAAAATTTTTTTTTAATTTAGTGTAAATATTAAAACCTACAGAACACACCTAGGAAGATGGACAGGTAAAATATGATACAGTGGTAATTATTGACATTTTATTGTTTTAGAGTTTAACATATTGAACATTCTTGAAAAATCTGCACATCCTCTAGATCAAACACATAAACCTCTTCCTAATATAACCATCAAAGAATGCCCTGTAGGTAGTTGCTCTTAGTGACCTAAAACAGATTAGGAAATATAATTTTCCTTTAACAACTCATGGTAGGAAATGAGTTCCAGACATTCACTACAAGAGGTCAAATTTAATGTGTATGAGAACCACACAAGGGTATCGTTAAACTGCAGATTCTGACTCAGGAGGGAGGCCTGAGAGTCTGCATTTCTAATAAGCTTTCTGGGCTGATACTGCTGTCCACAGACCACATTTTGAACAGCAAGAGTCTAGGAAACTCTTTCCACGGCTTTATGGAGGTATGACTGACGTCAAATAAACTGCAAGTACTCGAAGTTTACAATTTGATGAGTTTTAGCGTACACGTATACCTGTCAGACCATCACCACAATCAAGATGACATGTCCTTCACCCTTTCTGTAATGCCTCCCTCCCTCAAGCCATCTCAGTAGGTGTTTGTTAGAATGTGTTTGTCACAGTAGAATTTGATTTCTATAAACAGTTCAGAGAAGCTACCTCTATTTCCCCACTCCTGTCTTTTATATGTGAGGAGACACAGAACCAGCAAAAACGTATATTTTCTGAAACCTTTCAAATATCTTCCCCAAGTCTGTTCCTATACAAGAGAGCGCTTTTCAATCAACCAACTTTGTTGTGTGAATTTCAGTTAAGCTCCATCCCTTTCAGTCATTTGCCAGATGAAGTATTACCATTGCTGAAATGCTTTTGAAGTTTCTTTCCTAAAATCAACCTTTCCCTTTGTTCCCTCCACATATTTTCATCTTCTCTGAAATACGGTTAGATCACCAGACAAAGACTGGGTTGAATTATACATTCCCTGCTTTATCTCGTGAATTCATAATCGGTCCTTGGTAAAATTTTGCAGTTAGTCTAATTTAGTAATGATAATTACTGCACTTTAGTAATGATAATTATTTTGTGCTCCTTGACTGGAAGCACCTGGAGACCAAAGGCTGTGTCCCTGGACTCCCATAGTCCCTAACACAGGACAGGAAACATGGTAGGCACTCCAAATATCTTACTGAGTAAATGAATAAAGGTATAATTACATCTATTACATGCAATATCAGTTCAGCTCAACGTACATTTAGGGAGTGCCCCCTATACTAGACATTGTAGGAAGTACACAGATGAGAGGCTGTGGACCACAAAGGAATCATGGTCCAGTAGGTGAGATCACGAGAGAAGCATTTATATTACAGGCGGGCTGCCAGTACTGGAACGCGCTCACCAACTCAGCGACCTTGAGCAGGTTACTTAACTTCTGCTTCCTCCTTTGTAAAATGGGGATAATAATAGTAACCACCTCTCAGGCTGTTGGGAAGACTGGATGCATGAATACACGTAAAAGCACTTAGAAAAGGACCTGCTAGGCACATAGTGAGTGTTTAGTACATTTTGGCCACTGTTATGTACAATGTTCCATTAAAATGTAGACGAGAGGGAATTCCCTGGCGGTCCCGTGGTTACAGCTCCACGCTTTCACTACCAAGGGCTCAGGTTCAAACCCTGGTCGAGGAAGTAAGATCCTGCAAGCCACGCAGCCAAAAAGTTGTAGAAGAAAGATTGCACACTGGAGGCCCACTGGATGAACCCTGCCCACTAATGTCTTTTACTTGGCTTGCAAGAGTTGGCCCCTGTAGTGCTTTAAACCTGAATGGGTTGGGCTTCCCTGGTGGTGCAGTGTTTGAGGGTCCGCCTGCCGATGCAGGGGACGCGGGTTTGTGCCCCGGTCTGGGAAGATCCCACATGCCGCGGAGCGGCTGGGCCCATGAGCCATGGCCGCTGAGCCTGCGCATCCGGAGCCTGTGTTCTGCAATGGGAGAGGACACAACAGTGAGAGGCCCGCGTACTGCCAAAAAAGAAAAAAAAAAAAATCTGAATGGGTTGCTAGCATTTCAAAATCTGGAATATTTTTTTAACAGAATCATTACTTTATTTTATTTGTTTATTTTTTGGCCTTGCTGCACAGCTTGTGGGATCTTAGTTCCCTGACCAGGGATGGAACCCAGGCCCATGGCAGTGAAAGCGCCGAGTCCTAACCGCTGGACCGCCAGGGAGTTCCCCCCAAATCTGGAATTTTAATGTAAAAGTCCAGATTTCTGAGTTGCCTTTAAAAATTAAGAAATTTGGTGACACTGAGCCTGGCATTGATGCTAGACATCCATGAGCTGGAATTATGTAGAGGCTGCCTTCTTAAGAAGGGACACATGCTCTCGAGTTTGCGAGAATCCCCCCAGCCCATGGTGATAGACCCTGTCCTTGATGTTTATCATGGGCCTGTAGCTGGTGCTTGTGATCATTTTACACCAACTCTATTTATATTGTTACCTGCCTGGCCACTGTAGGCATTTGGGTTTGGAACTCCCTAATGCAGAAGAAAGAGAATGGCATATTGCCAGGAGGGTTTAGAGGTGGCTTCAGAGAGGAGATAAGTATGATCATTGTGCATGTTTACATTTGAAGAAAGTAGAATTCCAGGCAGAGGGAATACCATTTGCTAACTTCCTGAGGGTTAAGAGAGACCAGCATGTTTGGTTAGCCTTGGAGGAGTGACAGGAGATGAGCCTGAAGAGGTAGGAGGGGTCAGATGTGCAGAGCCTAGAAGGGTAGGCCAGAGATGGTCCTGAAGATGATGGGGAGCCATTGAAGGATTTTATACAAGGGAGTTTCACAAATAACTTGGGCGGCAGTGGAAGGAGAATCTGGAGGGGAGGCTGGCAGTAGGGAGCTCAGAAAGAAGCTGTTGTTAGCCCAGGAGAAGACCATGTGATCCTGAAGAGGAGCTGCATAGGGAGATGACAAGGAAGAGATGGATTCTAAAGAGATGTACAACAGAGCCAGCCAGAGTAGGTAAGGCAAGAGACTGAACCTGTCACTTTTTTTTTTTTCTGGTACGCGGGCCTCTCACTGTTGTGACCTCTCCCGTTGCGGGGCACAGGCTCTGGACGCGCAGCCCCAGTGGCCATGGCTCACGGGCCCAGCCGCTCCGAGGCACGTGGGATCCTCCCGGAGCGGGGCACGAACCTGTGTCCCCTGCATCGGCAGGCGGACTCTCAACCACTGCGCCACCAGGGAATCCCGAACCTGTCACTTTTTAGGTGTTGTGACCTTAAGACCATTTTCTGGACCTCTATGTCTTTATCTATAAAAGGTAGAAATTGTTTCTGCCTTGGTTCCATCACAAGATGTTGAAAGGCCTAAATTAACTTATATCTGTGAAAGTGCTTCAGAAACTGTAAAATTCCTGAACAGATAAGATATGATTGGTATAGCTGCTGTTATCATTCCTCTCAGGCCTTCACATCCAAAACACTCTTAAGGGCCACTTTCCATTATGAAATGATATATATTTCTTCAGGTTCAAAAGTAAACGTGAGTCTAATAGAAGAAGTCAGACAGGGATGACTAGTGTACAGTGTAAATCTATCAACTGTGGCAGTGTGTATACATTTATGCGCCAGACACCTAACATTCATGTAACAGCTGCAAAGGTATTAATGGACATCAGATTAATAAAAGAGCATTTTTCCTTTATTATAGTCAAAAAAAAAAAGAAGTCAAAGACATAGACATTTGTATCTAAAAAAAACGCTTCCGTAATCCCATTAATGAGATCTAATCAACATTAGCAATGAAAGACAATTTTCATTGCAAATAATAATATTCATATAATAATAATGATGATGATGATTATAAAGTAATATCCTCCACTTACAGTAAGAAGAAGTTAAATGTTTAGGAATGGAGGCCCCTGATTCCAAGGATCTGTTCAGAAGATGCTCCGAGACTAAGGCTTCTGCTTCAGGGGCTTTTCAGCCCCACCTGCTGGCTGGAGGCGGTAGCGCTGCCCCAGCCGGGCTCACTCTCCACGCGGGGTGCTCCTGGGACTGCCAGGCTCGCCGCTGCACCCGCGGCCCTGTAGCCATCTCTTGGGTCGGGGGAGAGGGATGCGGGCAGCGAGACGAGCAGCTGCTGGGGCCCCGCCTGGGAGCTGGAGAGCCAGAATGAAGCCTGGGGCTTTGGGCAGGTTTGCCCAGATGAGGAAAGTTTTTGAAATTAATATAAAAACCAAATTTTGATCAGCCATGCTAGAGGAAAGACTGAATTATCTTTCCATTCTCTCAGTAGAAAACTAAGTTATGAAATTGGTATCATATGGCGAACAAGAAGTATGCAGCCAAAAAAATGCAGGAAGAAAAATAAGCATAGAGTTGTATCGGGGAATCAAATAACAGTAATAGCTGTTGTTACGACTGTGTCATTTCAGTTTTGTCACACTAATCAGCTCTTTTAGCATTCGTGCTTCATTGTGGTTTCATTTCTCATTATAATTAAGCATTCGTTTTTGTACCTAATTTTTTTTTTTTTTGTGGTACATGGGCCTCTCACTGTTGTGGCCTCTCCCGTTGCAGAGCACAGGCTCCGGACGCGCAGGCTTAGCAGCCATGGCTCACGGGCCTAGCTGCCCCACAGCATGTGGGATCTTCCTGGACCGGGGCACGAACCCGTGTCCCCTGCATCAGCAGGCGGACTCTCAACCACTGCGCCATCATGGAAGCCCTGTACCTAATTTTTTTATCCTTTTTCTTTAAGAGCTCCCCTTCCCCCCATAACTGAACAAGCTTCAGGCCTGGCTGTGCCCTTGCTTGGGTGTACTGGAGGACTGCTCTCCAAAGAGCATAGAACTAAAGCCAGGAGACCAGACTTCAGGGTTGGCTTGGTCACTTGTGGTCCTGTATCTCGGATCCAGCCTGAGCCTCCTTCCAGCTCCAGCACACACTCGTGCCGCGCAACCTTCCTTTACCTGCACGTGCACTTCAGCTCCCTGGTGGCCAAGCCAAAGACTGACTGAGGTTTCCTGAGGGACACTGGCCGTGGCTCGGGACTGCTGCCTTCCATTTCCTTGCACAGTGCCTGGAAGTCTTGGGTTGCTCTCCAAAAAAGTGGGAACACACCAAAAAACTGGCAAGTGCAAACAAATAGGAAGAATGGAAACTGGGTCCCCAAGGGCTGACAGGATAACTGGGGCAGGGGGACACAGCTGCTTAGTGCGGTTTGGGAAGACTTCCTGGAGAAGGGATAATTTTGAGCCTTGATTAAAATCAACAAGCAACAAGAGCAAGAAGTACAGCTAAACGGATGTGGGAGAGGGAGGCTGAGCCTGGGAAAGAAGTATGTCAAGGAAGCAGTGATTGTTCTCCTTACATATCCCAATGACTCATGTGGACGAGGGGTACTTCTTCCACATACAGGGACTGGTCTTTATTCTCAGTTGTGCTCACAGGCCTGGCCCAGCCCCTGGCACGAGGGAAACAACCAATTCATGTTTGTTGAATGAATGAAAGAGCATGCAAAAATAAGGAACATTATAAAGAAATTTTTAAAAAAAGAGCATGCAGATTTCATAGCAATGCAAGGAAGTTACAGGAACAAATTTTAGCTCAATAAGAGGAAAAACTTTCTAAAAATTAGAACTTATCATTGAAGGACACCAATAATAGCTACTGAACATGTTGTATGTGTCACGGACTAGGATAGACTCTTTATGTACATTTCTCATTTAAGCCTTACAGTAGCTGCTTGAAATAAGCATTATCGTCCACATTTAAAAATGAGGAAACTGAGTTACAGAGGTTAAGCTACGTGCACAGAGTCACAAACCCTCCTTCAGAGCCAGTGGAGGAGCCTTGACTTGCAGACAGGTCTGTCTGACCCCAAAGCCACAGCTGACCGTACCCTGAAGGTTTGCCAGTGCTTCAAGCATCTTGCTGACCTGTGAGGTCCTTGCATTTCATATGCAGAATATGCACAGCCTTTCCCCTGAGGAGGCCCTGCCTGGTAAGATCTGCCAACAGGCACAGGAAAAGGTGCTCAACATCGCTAATTATCAGGGTTTTGCAAATCAAAACCACAAGGAGATACTGCCTCACACCTGTCAGAGTGGCTTTTACCAAAAAGGCAAGAAATAACAAATGTTGGGAGTTCCCTGGCGGTCTAGTGGTTAGGATTCGATGCTTTCACTGCAATGACCCGGGTTCAATCCCTGGTGGGGGAACTGGGATCACATAGGCCGTGCAGCACAGCCCCCCTCCCCCCCAAAAAAAGCAGAAGAAATAACATGTTGGCGAGGATGTGGAGAAAAGAGAACACTTTTGCACTGTTGATGGAAATGTAAATTGGTGCAGCCACTACAGAAAACAGTATGGAGGTTCCTCGAAAAACTAAAAATAGAACTATCGTATGATCCAGCAATTCCACTCCTGGGTGTATATCCGAAGAAAGTGAAAACATTAATTCGGAAAAATACATGCACCCCAATGTTCATAACAGTATTATTTACAATAGCCAAGATATGGATGCAACCTAAATGTCCATCAACAGATGAATGGATAAAGAAGATGCACACACACACACACACACACACACACACACACACACACACACACTCACACACTAGAATACTACTCAGCCAAAGAAAAGAATGAAATTTTACCATTTTGCAACAAAATGGATGGATCTAGAGGATATAATGCTTAGTGAAATAAGTCAGAGAAAAATGCTATATGTTATCACTTATATAGGGAATCTAAAAAAAAAAACAAACGAATGAATATAACAGATCAGAAACAGACTCTCAGATGTAGAGAACAAACTAGTGGCTACCCGTGGGGAGAGGAAAGGGGGAAGGGGCAAGATAAGTGTAGGGGATTAAGGGATACAAACTACTATGTATAAAAGAAATAAGCTGCAAGGATATATTGTACAGCACAGGGAATACAGCTGTATTTTATAATGACTTTAAATGGAGTATAATCTACAAAAATTTTGAATCACTGTGTTGTACACTTGAAACTAAAATAATATTGTAAATCACCTATACCTCTATAAAAATAAATTTAAAAATTTGAAAAAGAAGCAGCAAAGATACTGCTACCTCCCTCCAGGACGTGTCATAAAACTATTTAAGATAAAGTTGAGGTTGCTTTTTTTTTTTTAACTTTAGAAGTACATGTTTGTTATAGAAAATTCTGTCAACATATAATAATATAAAGAAATAATCAGGCAGAATTCTGCCACCCAGAGAACCACTATTACACAAGTTCTATTAACTGTATTAGCATTATGTCCTAATGGCAGGCTCTCCTGACCCAGCCCAGCAGAGGCTGCTATTTGAGAGACAAAATCTCCTTTGCAGTCCCCTTGTTTTGCCTGGGGCAGGGCAGGTGAGACAAGATTTGAACGTGGCCTCCCATCCAGGTACTAATGAAGTCCGGCCCTGCTTAACTTCCAATATCAGAAGAGATGAGGTATGCTCAGGGTGGTATGGCTGTAGGCTGAGCCTGGCCTCTTGATAAGAGACACAGAGCCCCTCAAAAGGGTACTAAGACATAGGCACAGGAATGTTTATTACAACAGCATTTATAATAGAAAAAAAAATTAGCAGCAACCAAAGTGCCCAGCAGTAAGAGGGAAGCAACATACATAATGGTGCACCATTGGATGGAGTTCTAGTAGCTATTTTTAAAAAATGCCCCCAAATGGAAAGATCTCAAAAATATGTTACTATGTTACAGAGCCACATTTATAGTATGGTTCTTTTAGGTTAACATTTTTATATAGCTAAAGAAATCAATATATATGGGATATATGAGGGAGGTTTTAACCTTTCATTTTCTACCTTTCTGTACTGTTTGAATGTTCTAATCTTATATGGGCATTATTTTAAAATATCACAGTGAATTCCCTGGCAGTCCAGTGGTTAGGACTCCACGCTTCCACTGCAGGGGGCACGGGTTCTATTCCTCGTCTGGGTACTAAGATCCCACAAGCCCCGCAGCCAAAAAAAAAAAAAAAAAAAAAATGTCACTGAGGATTATCTGGGAAGGAAGGGTTACGGATAATTTTTAAAATCTTTTCATTGTGTATTCTTATATTAAAAAAAACACATGAATCTTCTACTCCTGTATTACAAATACTCTTTTTTTTTTGGCCACGCTTTCCGGCTTGTGGGATCTTATTTTCCCAACCAGGGATCGAACCTGGGCCCCCAGCAGCGGAGTCCTAACCACTGGACCGCCAGGGAATTCCCTATTTTTGTATTTTTAAAATTAACCTTTTATATATATATATGTATCACTGAATCACTTTGCTGTACAGCAGAAATTAACACAACATTGGAAGTCAACTATGCTCCAATAAAATAAATTTTTAAAAAATTAACTTTTTTTCAAAGCCTAATTTAGGAATTTTTGAGGTGGCACCCGTTATGGCTACCAGGACTGCCAACCATCCTCATGCCTGGCACATACTAGATACTGAATAAATTATTCAGTGGATGAATAAATTTGGTGAATCTGTTGGAGGCAATTCACTGTTCTCACAGAGCTCAGCTCCTGAAGTCCTCCCACAATCTCTGAAGAGCAGGTTATCTTAAATGTAACCTTTGCAGCCTTCCTCTTCTACCCAAAAGCTCAAACATTTTCACACATTCAATCAGGAAATATTTATTGCTCACTTACTATATGCACAAGGCAGAGCAAAGGGCTGGTGTTAACTTCCCCAAATTATTTTCATAGCTAACTAGTTATTAAGTCAACAAATATTTATTGATCACCTATCATGTATTCCAGGTGGAGGGGCAAACAGATGTGATCCCTGCTCTAAGGGACCTAGAGGTCCAAGGGCCATGGATCTCACCCCTATCAGACCCCGAACCGCTTCATAAAACAGATCCCTTTTAGTATCCCTCTTCCTATCTAAAAGAAATCCATAGATAAAACATCATATGTACACAGTCATTTTTTATGTCCTAAATATAATATAAAGGAGAAATGCAGGAAAAGCAATTAATAACAAAACTATGGCTGTTTGAGCATGACTTCTAGGGCAATAATGAAGTGGAACCACCTTGAAAACATCTGCTATAAATGCAGATGGATAATGCTGTTGCTGTTGGTAATGTGCTTTTTGAAATTGTGAACAACGCTTGAGAAAGAAAATTAGCTCATACATAGATACTTCCCTGGAAATCTTAGTGCAAAAACTCACCGTGTTTCTTTGTAAAATTCAGGTTCTGTGCTTGGATAATTACAGACCGGCTTTTTGTCTCCATGACCGTCCAGCGGGACGTGGGAGTTGGGTAACCTGACCCATGAGTGGCAGGACATCGAGTGTCCCCGCCCTGTCCACGGATCGCCAGGTTCATGGCCCCCATGGGTGAGAAAAGCAGAAATGCTGGAGGGGAGATACTAAGAATACCAGGTCCAGAGGCTGCCACGGGAGGCTTCAGAGGCAGAAACTGAAGAGTCAGAAGCAGCCCAATCACACTGCATATCTTCAAACAACAGGAAGTCCTGACACCCAGGAAAAATGTGGTGTGCAAGCCCCAGAGCAGGGACTAGGGTGTCGGCTTTCCAGGTGCCAGACAGCAGGATTCCGGCTGAGGCAGATATAAAGGTGATAATCAAATAAAACCCCCATTATAAAGGGCCTTAAAGTAAGTACCAAGAGTGTGCCAGCTACACCCTCCCCCATGGCACAGGGCTGTGTGCAAGGCTGTATCTATTTATTTTTTAAAAAGCAAACTTTTGGGGGATTCCCTGGAGGTCCAGTGGTTAGGACTCTGTGTGTTCACTGCCATGCCCAGGTTCAATCCCTGGTCGGGATGCTGGGATCCAGCAGGCCACATGGCATGGCCAAAGTTAAAAAAAAAGAAAAGAAAAGAAAAGAAAAAAGCAAACTTTTAAAAAGCTGCCTGGAAAGCAGGGCTATGGCAGCTCTTGTGTCAGGGTGTGTAACAGGGCAAGAGGCCCAGAGAACATTTCAATAGTCAAAAGGTAGTGGGACCAGGCAATATTTTCTTCTTATTATTTCTACTCCTTCTGAATTTTATGTACTAATCCTTACTAACATTAATTATAATTAATAAACTTCAATATATGGTGTATGTTTTAAATATAAAAGATAAATATATCATATTGTTATAATATAATCATTAATATAATTATATAAATACCAATAATAATTCATTCTTAATAAAGGAATATTCTTTATTCCTACTGACTTCTTTCTAATATATTTACTTTTAAATTAATCACAAAGTAACACAGATTTGTGGTGAAAAATATTCACACAGCACTGCAGGGTATAAAGTGAAAAGTTAAATTCCCCTGCCCCACTCCTAAACTCCGCAGTCCCACCTCCTAGAGGTCAGAGTTTCTCAAGTATCCTTCCCTGAAATTTTTTCTATGCATATGCAAATATATACATGTAAATACAGTACAGAGCTTCTTTCAAAACATACACATGGGGCTTCCCTGGTGGCGCAGTGGTTGAGAGTCCGCCTGCTGATGCAGGGGACACGGGTTTGTGCCCCGGTCCGGGAAGATCCCACATGTTGCCATGGCCACTGGGCCTGCGCATTCAGAGCCTGTGCTCCACAACGGGAGAGGCCACAACAGTGAGAGGCCCGTGTGCCGCAAAACAAACAAACAAACAAACAAACAAAACCATACACATGTGCTTATAGTAACAACTTGTTTGGCAATTTGCTTTTTTCATTTCACAATATCTTGGGGACCTCTTTGCAGATAGTACATTTAGAGCTACAAATTCTTTCTGCTTGGGTCTAGATCTCCTTTGAACCAACATACCCCAGTTTATTTAAGCAGGGTAGAGGGCACAGGAAACCAGACAAGAGGCACTCACCCATGCAGTCTCTCAGGTTCACCTGGGGAAGGGCAGCGGGGCCGCATTCCAGAAGGTGGCTGTGCTGTGTCATTATCCCTTCTCCCACTGCAGGAGACCGCGTATCGCTATGCTGGGAGATTATAAATGTGCCAGAGTTGAGAGAAGGGAGGGATGGAGGCTTGTCATGGTGAGGATGTTAGACTGTGGTGTCTGGCAGACCTGGGCTAGGGTCCAGGATGGGCCACTAAGCAGCTTGTGTAAGGAGGTCTTGAGTAAGTTATTTGGTCCTGTGCCCAAAGCCACAGTTTCCTTTTTAAAAATTTATTTATTTTTGGCTGCGTTGGGTCTTCGTTGCTGTGCACAGGCTTTCTCCAGTTGTGGCGAGCAGGGGCTACTCTTTGCTGCAGTGTACTGGCTTCTCTTGCGGTGGCTTCTCTTGTGCAAAGCAGGGTCTCTAAGTGCACGGGCTCAGTAGTTGTGGCACACAGGCTCTAGAGCGCAGGCTCAGTAGTTGTGGTGCACAGGCTTAGTTGTTCCACGTCATGTGGGATCTTCCTGGACCAGGGCTTGAACCCGTGTCCCCTGAATTGGCAGGTGGATTCTTAACCACTGGGCCACCAGGAAAGTCCAAGCCACAGTTTCTTTATCTATAAAATAACTGGTGACAACCATACAATGGGATATTTTCCAGCCGTGAGAAAGGAATGAAGTGCTGATACATGCCACCGCATTAGATGAACTTTAAAATATTACATTAAGTGAAAGAAGCCAGATGTGAAAGATCACACACGGGATGATTCTGTTTTTATAAAATATCCAGAATAAGCAAATGCAGAGAGAAAGGAAGTAGCTTGGTTGTTACCAGAGGCTGGGAGAGGCGAGAAGGAGTAGTAACTCCTTAGTGGACACGGCGTCTTCCCTGAGGGTGATGAAATCCTTTGGAACGAGAAGCGATAGTTGCACAACACTGTATACGTACTAAATGCCACTGTATTGTACACTCGGAAATGGTTAATTTTGTGTTCTGTGAATTTCACTCCTTAAATAAAATAAATGGTCACAGTGATTGTACTTACCACATGGGGCGGCTATGAGAGTGAAGTGAGATAAACTGTGGAAAGCATTAAGACTTCCCTGGCAGTCCAGTGGTTAAGACTCTGCATGCTGGGGACTTCCCTGGTGGTGCGGTGGTTAAGAATCCGCCTGCCAATTCAGGGGACGCGGGTTCGAGCCCTGGTCCGGGAAGATCCCACATGCCACAGAGTCACTAAGCCCATGCGCCACAACTACTGAGGCTGCGCTCTAGAGACTGTGTGCCACAACTACTGAAGCCCGCGCACCTAGAGCCCATGCTCCGCAACAAGAGAAGCCACTGCAATGAGAAGCCCGCGCACCGCAATAAAGAGTAGACTCTGCTCGTCTCAACTAGAGAAAGCCACGCACAGCAATGAAGACCCAACGCAGCCAAAATAAATAAATAAATAAAATTTATTAAAAAAAAAAAAAAGACTGCATGCTGTGGCAGCGTGACCGAAAAAAAAAAAAAGAAAAAAGAAAGAAAGCATTGAATGCAGAACTCAGCACAGAAAAGAACTCACTATCAGCTATGGTTACAAAGTCCTTCCTCTGAGCAAAGCCTTCCAGGGCTTGGGCCCCCAAGAAAAGCCAAAGTCATTACTCTGTGTCTACTAACTACCCTGGGCCCATCACCTACCTGACCTCTTTTCCTACTGCTTCCCCTGCTTCACACACTGGACTTGGGGTTCCTGCAACCCACCAGGCACACTGCCACCCTAGGACCTTTGCATTAGCTTTTCCCTCCACAGCCGTCACCTTCAGCGTTTGTTCCAGGCCTCTCTGACCGTCCTATTTAAGAGTGTCATCTCCACCTTATCCTCCTTCCCTACTTTTTTTTTTTTTTTTTTTTTTTTTTTTTGCGGTACGCGGGCCTCTCACTGTTGTGGCCTCTCCCATTGCGGAGCACAGGCTCCGGACGCACAGGCTCAGCGGCCATGGCTCACGGGCCCAGCCGCTCCGCGGCATGTGGGATCTTCCCGGGCCGGGGCACGAACCCGTGTCCCCTGCATCGGCAGGCGGACTCTCAACCACTGCGCCACCAGGGAAGCCCCGTAAGTTTGTTTTCTAAGTTTGTGTCTTAGAAAAGAATTTTGAGGAAGAGAATAAAACCTGACCAGAAAGAGTACTAGAGAAATCTTATATTTGAGAAGTGGTTGGAATTGGGTTCTGCACACAGAGGGGGTTCCAAAAGACTCAGATATGTGGTTGAATCTCTCAGTCCCTCATAGACTCCTCACTTGGTGGGAAGGCGGGTTATGATTAGCTAACCATAGAGTTCTAGAAATCCTTTATTCTAGTGCTCAAACCTGGCTGCACATTGGAATCACCTGGGAGCTTTAACTCTGACGCCAGTGTCCCACCACACAGCCTCAGATTTATTCCATCTGAGGTGCAGTCTGGAGTCAGGATTTTAAAGATTTCCCCAGGAGACGACAGTGTGCAGCCAGTTCGGGGGGTCACATCTCTCCTCAGTTTCCTCCTTTTACACATCAGGAAACTGAGGCCCAGAGAGGGAAGAGCTTGCTCAAGGCTTTGCCTCTCTGGGCTTTGCCCTTGGGCCCAGTCTCCTCAGCATGTAACCCAAAGCCCCCCTCCTCAGGGAAATGACAGATTTTGCCCCTGATAAGGGCCCTGCTCCCTGCTGCCCTCACGCCCTAGGTGTGGCTGATTGGCATGCTAATTCTCCCCCCACACCACACACCCAGCATCACCCTCTGGGTGGCTTCACAAGTCCCTGTCCGCTGACCACTTCCTCCAGCCCCTCCTCCGAGGCTTCAAAAACTGTGGAGAAACTTAATATGGCCCCAAGGTCCTTTCATCCCATCAGTGCCTTTCATCTGAGCCTTTTAAAATGAAAAGTTTCAACTATCAAAGAACCCCCGGGAAGAAGGTAGGAGGCAGGTACCACTTTCCCCATTTCACTGCTGCCAAAACTGAGGCTCTGGGAGAAGCTGTCCGTTGCCCCCCTGAGCCCTCCAGTTCCTCTTGAGATACATCAGTTGACAGAAACCTGCAGGGGCCGAAAGAAACCCCACTGAGTCTTCCAGAAAGAGACGGCAGACCAGACAGTTGCTTCTGCATGGACGGCCTCCCCTGTCCTCTTGTGTCTCAGCACCTGGGGTGGGTGCTATACTCCTTACCTCTGTGCCCTCAGGAGCTCAAGGTCCTGGACTCATACAACCCCAGACACGTCTGAGCTGGCCCCAGAGCTCGGCAGACACCGGGGACCCTACCCACCGGGAGCTCGCAGGCCAGATGGGAGCCGAGATGAGCACACCTGAGAAAACACTGACTTTGCAAAGCAGTAGTGAGACGTGATAGACCCGGCAGTGAGGGGCCACGGAGGGCGGGAGGGCGTATGCGCAGAGCCAGAGTGAGCGCACGGTGTCCCTCTGCCTCACTTAACCCGCAGCCCTGCCGGGAATGTAGTAAGGATCAGCTCCACCGGCAGTGTTCTGCAGTGCTCATTGCCTCATCAGTCGAGACTTGCACCTGGCCTGGGCTAGCCAGCTTAAGAAGCCCTTTTGGGGGTGAGCACCTCTGCTCTCCACCGGCACATTTTGCAGAGGAGAAAACCAAAGCCTGGAGACGTTAAAGCCCTCGCCCAAGGTCCAACCACTGATCGAGGACTCAAGTGAAGACAAATTCAAGAAGCTGCACCCTTCTGGGGCTGGAGACTTGACCCAGAGCGGGCGGGAACCCCGAACTTGTGCAGTGTGCCAGCCACGGAGAACCCCTGACCCCCGCCCGCTTATCATAATGAAATGTTCACCGAGCCCCTCTTGTGTGCCGGAAACGAGGCTGGTGTTGGGCGAGTGGAGAACAAGTCAGATCCAGCTTCCGCCAGTCTCCCAGGGAAGGCGGACAATCACCCAGGCGTCCCAGGCAGCATGTAGACAGGAGGGCTGGGAGCAGGTGCCCTGGTCCTGGGCTCAGGGCTCCTTTTGGGTGTCCGTACCACACTTCTACGTGGGCCAGAACCCCAGGCCATCTAGCGCAGGTCAGGAACTGTAGTGACTGCGTGGGAAGAAAGGGCGTGGGGTCACCCGGACGGGGCTGTGCGTGGGGACTGTTGCCTGTGTCTGCTCAGGCTGTGAAATACACTCAGGCGCAGCGCAGCAATATACCTGAACAGACTCTTGCTTCGAGGAAAAGCTGGGGCTAAAACAGGGAGAGGCCTTTTAGAGTCTGAGATGGGTGCTCCCCAAACAGCCCAGCCAGCCCCTCATCATCCAGGCCCCTGCAGACGCCACTCCTTCAGCCCTCAGCCCTCAGGGTGCCTCGTGGACCCCCAAGTAAGAGATGCACACTCGGCCACGCTCTCCACTCAACCTCATCCCTCTCTGGACACGCTGGGAGGCACAGGCTGCTCAAGTTGCTGGACCTCTCCTAACCCAAAGGCTTGGAAAAACATCTTTGCTTCAAGATAAAAGCTGTGGCCGAGGCCCCGGCTCAGACCAGATCTCACTCAGGCCCTTCCTGGAGTGAGCCAAATCACCTTCTTCTTCCACAGTCAGCGTCAGATGCTTCCAAAGTAGCGCTGCCTCCAGGAAAGCGGGGTCTTCCCAGAGCTGGAGCAATCCAGGGATTTCCCCCGGGGCATCCTCGACATACCCTGCGTCTTTCCAAATGCAGCGCACACAGAAGATTACGAGAGTTTGAGAATGATCGCTGTGCAACGAATACAGATACTGTTAAAGCCTGTAAGGAAAAGTGTGAAAGTCTCTCTCCCCCATGCAACGCCACTTCCCACACAGATGGGCACACACACAGATTTTAGATTGTGATTTCTCTCCGGCGTCTGACAGATTTTATAGTGTGCTAGGCACACGGGGGCATAGTGATATCAAACAAAGAAATTACAGTCTGGCCAGGGAAACAAGATTCGACTGCAGAAAAACTATACGTGAACTTATATAAATATATGTATAGACACACACACCCATACACGTGTACCTACACAGAAAAGGTTCTACCCAAAAGGGTTGATAAATGGCTGACCTCAGAAAGATTTATTTCTGGGTCTTTTCTTTTTTCTGTGGTTTACATTTGACTCCTGCAGAAACTAGGACTCACATGAATTGACTGGAGAGCCCCACATACAAGCAAGAGCCCCACATACATAAGCAAGGAACAGTGGCAGCCGGGGCAGACCCGGGGGAAGGACGACCTGAACCCGGACTGGCAGGGGGTGGGGTGGGACTTGGAATAAACGTCAGAAGGTGGAACCAAGTTACTCCTGAGAAGGACGGGGGTTTGAGAGACGAGGACGGATGGCCTGAGGGGGAGCAGACGGCACAGGCCCTGGCTTGGGTCAGCCTGGCTCTGATTCCAGCCATCTCAGGCCTCCGGGGCCTGTCCCCTCCCTTTACCCCAGGGAGACTCGGGCAGGAAAGGCTCCGTGAGATCACATCTGCGCAGTCTCCACACGGGGAGCTCCAGGCCGTGCTGGGCCTGGTAAGCCCACCGTTAGGCCCCCAGGGGGCAACGTGGAGAACCGGCAACAGGCTGAGGCGGGTCTTCCCGACTCTGGAAAGTTCCCAGGGTGGGGTCCCGAGCTCAGCCTCTCCGGGACAGGTCCCCTCTCGCCCCTGCCTCTGCTCTTCACCTTGGGCCAGGACCAAGCGCTCAGGAAGGGGGAGCTCCCCCAGCAGCGCACACCCCCAAGGCACTCTCGGCCCCAGTGGCCGAGGTCGGAGAGGGGCCGGCCTGTAGGGGGCTGTTTTCTTAAACCCCACTCAGGGACATTTTTAGGGCTGTGGTTGCAACTGGGGAGTCTCCTCCCAGACGTACAATGGAACGGTCCTGAGCTGACCTCCGACTGGCTCTTTGCCACCAGGGTGGGCACGACTTCCAGCAACTCGTCCTCTGGGGAAGACTTTAACAACAGATGAGTCAAAATTCCCGGCGATGCCTCAGAACTCAACCCAGAGTCCCCAGAAACTTGCCCAGGACCATGGGGGAGAAAAAAGGTGAAGAGCTGTTTGCAGGAGAAGAAAAGGTGCCTCGAGAGCAGTGGAATGAGAGGCTTGATTTCCCCTCTTCTGGCGTATTAGCTCTTCCCCTGGAGTCCCTGGCCATGGGGGGGTCCCTGTCCCCAGGCTGATACCTGGTGCTGGGGATCCAGGCTCCCTGACAGGCCTTGCTTATTCCTGCATTTGTACCTGTCCTCATGCCCTCTTCTCCCAAAGTCCTTCTCACAGCCTCCCTAAAGGCTTTCTGCCCGCCTGCAAGGCTCAGCCCGACCACCCTTCATCCAGGAAGTGTTCCTGCCCCTGCCAAGCCCACCCTTGCCTCTCCCCCGCGTCCTCTCCCTCTCCCCCCAGTACTCCCTTTATCTGATAAAGCAGCATGACCAAGCCTTCTGTGGTTGTGCGATGAACACACTGACTCGGTGGCTGTGCTTTGTGCAGCCTGGCTTGTGGCAGATTCCCCAGAGGGAAGACCCAGCTACAGATCACACTCAGCTCCGGCACCGCCCCCTTCCTCTGCTTCCAGCTCCAAACGGGGTGACTGCGGCTGGTCTCCTCTCCCCTGGGTTCATACAGCGAGTGCCACCTCAGGCCAGCAGACCCTGCCTCTCCAAAGTGGTATTTCTGTCCTCAGCCTCAGTATCTATCTTCTGTTTCTTTCCAAAATACTGCCTATTGCTTTTTAAAACGTTTTATTCCGGAAAAATCTCAAGCATTCACAAAAGTAGAGAGAATAGCATGGTGAAAGATCATGACGTAACTTCAACTGTTATCATTTCATACCCAATCTTGTTTCTTCTATATTTCCCCTGTCTCCCCCCGACCCCCAAAATAGATTATTTTGAGAGCAAAGCCCAAACATCTTATTTCATCTGCCAATATTTCCATGTATCTCTAGAAGACAATGAGTCTTTTAAAAATATAACACGAAATCACCATAACTGAAGAAATATTAACAGCAATTCCCTAATGTCGTCTCCTAATGTTTAAACGTCCCACCTTGTTTTAGAAATGAATGTCTACAGACGGCATGCTGGCATCATTCCCCAAATGTTGCATTGGGTTGATATGTCTCTTTGGTTTCTTTTGGTCTTCAGGTTTTCTCTCTCTCTGCACTTTATCTGCGGAAGCAGCTGCTGGTTTGTCCTGCAGAGGTTTCCACACTCCGGGTTTTGTAGAGTGTGTCCCTGTGGGTGGTGAGGGACCTGCTCCTGTACTTCTTTTGAACTGGTAGGGAGCAGCTCTAACGGCTGAATGAAATTCTGGTTCTAAATTTTGGCAAGAATGATTCATAGGTGGCGATGTGCATTTCTACAAGGACGTAGAGTTAGCAGCCGTGACGATGGCTGCATTGGCAGGCGGATTCTTAACCACTGCGCCACCAGGGAAGTCCACTTTCAGGATTCTTATTGATGCTCAAACTGTCCCAATGTTTGGTCAGTAGGAGCCTATTCAGATGGTTTCTTGGGAGGGCTCCCTCCGTAGTGCTTAACAGTTTTGTCATTTTCAGATATGACTAAATATTTTAGACTCATACATTTGCTGTCTCAGGCCTAGAAGGAGCCATTTCCCAATGAAGCATTTTTCCCCTTTTAATAGGAAATGGTATGTAGAGACCAAAGCCTCAGTGCTAATGAGTTTAAATAATCCCAGAATAAGCAACCCAAATTAAAAGCAGGGCCCCCTTTGGCGCTATGTACAAGTGATAAACCCAAGGCAGGAGCATATTTGGGGCAATACAAGGGGGTGGGCTGAGTCTGGGTCAATGCCTGGGGTCTCGGAGTGGTGGGTCAGCTGCGTGGGGTGGGCTTCATTCATGCAGAATGGCCACTAGCCCAAGAAGCCAGGCTGCAAAGCAGAAGGCCCAGCAGTAAGGAGATTCTCCTCATGCTACTGCAGCTCGGTGCCTGGAGCACATGAGCACTGTCTGAAAGAAGAGGAGGTCAAGGTTACTTACCGTTCCGTCCAAAGGAGTCCGAGGGCCGGGCTGTGAAAAGGTAAATGCCCAATTGCTGGAGAGAGTGGATCTGTTTATTTAAAACAACCCTTCCTGGTGCACACTAAAATGGATGGGAATCCATTTGAAGGTGCCTTATTATATCCTATATCCACCAAGAATCTGTGCTTGATTGGACTAATTTTAGGTGGTATTTTACTTGCACAGATTTTCTCATCTATTATAGGCTTATAATGTATCCAGTAAATGACAATATATTGGAAATACAGACCCAGTACATGCTGGGTGGGACACAGAGTCCGGAATTGATCTTAGGTTACTTTGGGTATCTGCTAACATGTAATAAATTATTTGGGGGCAGAAAAGACAGGTATTGGCAGATTCTGCGTTCTCCTGATACCTCTCTCTTTACTTTTTCCTGGTTCAGTTTAACTTTGTGCAAGACACATGATACGCGCTAATTCAATACCATGCCACACCCCACAGAGAGTCAGGGAATTCTGAAGCTAAGTTTCATTACCCGCTTAGAAGAGAACAGAATGATCAAAATGAAATGGAGTTTAGTCAACTGACCATGTTGAAGATACTCATGGTATCATAAGCAGTGTTCTCATATCATCACTTTGGAGAAACACCATTCATGAATGCTACAGGAGTACCTCACACACTGCTCAGCCAATCTATAGGAGACTGTCCAGTAGGAAAATGAGGTAATCATTTGGATGATCCAGAGTTCTGTTTAAACAATAAAAATGAGATTCTAGAATTCAAATCTAGTGTATGATTTTGTATCAACTGAATATCTCTTTGTATCTACATATAAAAAATTATCATGGGGGAGTTCCTTGGTGGCCTAGTGGTTAGGATTCCAGGCTCTCACTTCCGTGGCCCAGGTTCAATCCCTGGTCGGGGAACTGAGATCCCGCAAGCTGTGCAGTGTGGCCAAAAAAAAAAAAAAAAAAAAAAAAAATTATCATGGATCTAGAGATTATCATACTAAGTGAAGTAAGTCAGACAGAGAAAGACAAATATCATATGATGTTGCTTCTATGTAGAATCTAAAAAAATGATATAAATGAACTTATTTACAAAACAGAAATAGACCCACAGACACAGAAAACAAACTTATGGTTACCAAAGGGGAAAGAGGGAGGAGGGATAAATTAGGAGTTTGAGATGAACATATATGCACTAATATATATAACATAGTTAACCAACAAGGTCCTTGTAACTATACTCGATATTTTGTAATAACCTATCAGGGAAAAGAATCTGAAAAAGAATACTGATATATACATATATTTATATATATAAAACTGAATCACTTTGCTGTACACCTGAAACTACCACAATGTAAATCAACTATACTCCAATAAAAAATATCAAATCAACTATATCTTCAATTAAAAATAAAATCAAAACAAAGAGGAGTATAGGCAAACAGACTGCGGACAATGAAAATACGAACGATTTCAAAACTTAAGCTACAAAATCTAGCACTTACCAAATAAAACATTTTCAGATGAAAAAAGAAATTATCAAAGAAGAGTGATTTGCTGGATGATGATAGAGAGCTTAGCTGTTAAATATGATATAGAGCTTAGCTGTTAAATATGATAGCTACTAGCCATATGTGGCTACTTAAATTTAAATCAATTAAACTGAAATAAAATTTAAAATTCAGTTCCTTGGGGGCACCAGCCCCATTTAAAGTGCCCAGTAGGTACATTGCAGAAAGAAATGTCAGACAAATGCCAGGTGTGAGGACCAAATACTCTGCTAGTGGTTTCAGTTTTTCTTTTCAAGTGTGTAGACATAAACTTGGAACATTTATGGTTTCCTTTCTCTGAGGTTGAAATGTTCTTTTAACTTTATTGCATAGCTATGTGAATCGGGGTCGTGAAAGACATACAGAAGAGTCTTTCCTGCTCAGAGGCTTTTGGGTAAAAATCACTGAAAGAAGAAAAGGAATCATCCTTTTAAAAAACTCAACACGCTGGGTTCAAAATCTGTTTCGTGTTTGTTATTTGAATTTATACGACGCTGACTAAACAACAAAAAAAGCTTCTTAACATTTTATCACTTTCCTGGCACATTAATACCTTTTGGGGGTGTTGTCTCTCAATCTCTTGTAACCACTGGTTCTGAAATAAACTTCAGAAACTGAAGAGGCCTGGGCAGAAGAGGAGATGAAATCAAAGCGAGGCCAGGATCAAAGGGGCAAACAGCTCTCGGATCTCAAGGTGAAAGCAGAGCCGTCGACTCCCCTCGGTTGCCTTTTCCTGGCTCTCCCTTTAATAAACACCCAGGGCTCCAGGGCCAGGCCTTAGGGCAGCCCAGAGGGGAAGAGAGTACTTAGCACTTGGAGAGGAAAGGCAGGCCTCTGTGATGTCTGGGGGAGTCAGTGACAGGAACCGTGGTGGGAAATGTGGAGGAAGCAGAACAGGATGGTGACCCCAGATGGCTCCATCCTCCCCAGCCTGGGCTGTTACAGAGCCAGTCTTGGCTCCAGAGAATAATGTTTTCTTTATGTGTCGTTTTTCTCCTGCGTTTTTACTTGTATTTACCAGCTCTCCCCCCATTATACAGGAAGCATCTCTGAAAACTGTCTTCTATTTCACCTTGCCCTTCCTTTGTGTCTATTTCAATAGGCGTTACTGACAGACCAAATATAAGTAATGGACAAAAGCGCTCAGCAAATCAAGTGGTGAGGAGCAGAGCCCACGTGTTATGAGGGGGAATCAGACCCCTGACCTCAGTGATCCTTGTCTTCCGCTAACCCTGAACTTTGCTTTGCTATTCTGTAGCTGGTAAACTGACTTGCTTTGGTAGAAGAAAGTACTTTACAGAGCTTATGTAAAAGGTACTTAAATTTCACAGATTATCTATTTGGGGAAAGAACTCACAATAATTATTTTTTAAGATATTGACAAGGATCGGGCTCTTTCCATTTTGCATTTGGAGAAACAGGTATAGAAGAATGAAAAAATGTTCGTTGTGCATTCGCAGCAGGGTAGATGAGTAAGGAATCTAGAACTTGGATTTAGTGAAAACCACTTATGATTTTTTAGGTGTTTGTCAAGCAAAAGAGAAGCAGAAAATAACTTTAGCGTGAATGTACTCCCTAGAGACCCTGTAGAGGCTTACAGATTGCTCACCTTAGTCAATGAAAAGCCCAAGAGAACTAGGAACACTGTTCCTACTGTGCAGTAACACCTCTTTTCAGATACATTACATTGCATTCTTTGCTTCAGTTTTAAAAAATTAGTTTTTTTTTTTAAATTCAGATTTTACCAGTTTTTCCACGAATGTTCTTTTTCCTTTTCCAAGGATCCAACTCAGAATACCACATTGCATTCAGTCATCAAGAAACTAGGTTTTAAAAATGAACTTATAACAATAATACAGGCACATAATTAAAAAATAATAAAGCACACTGAAGGGTATAAAACAAAGTCTCCAGCTGTAACACTTCACTCCAAATTCCAACCCTGGGTTTCTACTGTCTCCTCAGCGAGGTTATTTTTTTAGGTATATGCAAGCACACACCATTAAAACTTCATTTTAGAGTGAAAGGAGGAGAGAAAGGGAAAGGATGAAATCTTATTTCAACATAGAGGATTATAATTCCACACAGACTCTCAGGAAAAGTCATCAGGAGATAATGCTCATTTAGTCAGTTTGGAGGATTATCAAGTTGCAAATTGAGCACTGCAATTTCTTACCACCAGTTTAAAAGACAGAGAAAAGACTGTCTTACGTGTTTAGATTCCTTCATCAAATCGTCACCAGGCACTCCATTCGTGTCTGCAGGTCCATTTTCCTGGCAAAACTGCAAAACAGGCCGGTTTGGGGGGCCCCTCACAAGTGAGCAGATAGCAGCAGAGGAAAGAGGCTTGGACAAAGGACTTGGGGGGGGGGGTATTTCCACACAGACCGGAGAATGCTGATGACTCTTGACCCCTGGGCAGAGTTTCTGGGTTGCTGGGCCATCTGGCTCTTAAACCTCAGCCAGCAGCCAGCAGCCGGCAAACCTCTGCTTTCCTTGCGTGGTTGGCCTCCTGATCTCAGAGCGACAGCAGTGGAACTCGGGGTCTGCGTGGATCTGGCTCCATCACCTCTACCTATGACTGGGAACCCAATGGGCCCAATGTGCCTGGAAGAGAACAACCCCGAGACTGGAGAGGGCCAGGGGGCTTCACCCTCCTCTGAGGCTGGCAGGGGAGCTCAGCAGGGCCCCCGGGGGTCATGTCTGGAGACCAGCTCGGCACAGTGCCTTTGGAGTCATTTGGGCCTCGTCTAGATTGTGGAGTGTTTCTTGATCTGTAAAACTGGGATAGGAATACCTACTTCCTAGGTACATAAGTAAAGCACAGCCTAGTACAGTGACACTATAAAAATGTTTTTTGAATTAATGAAGGAGCATAGTAAAATAAGAGGGTCTGACCTCCCATCCCATACATCCTCTGCCTAAAAACCCCAATGACCTGGCTAAGGAATAAGGGAGGAAGGGAGGAGAAGGGAGAAAGAGAAAGACGGGGTAAGGGGTGGGTGCAGATGTGAGAATGGTCAGACTGCCTACAAGAGCCTCGGGGGCTGTGCAAGGGCTCTGGGACACGGTCCCCGACCCTATCCCCTCTCCCCACAGGGAGAGAATCAAGCACAGGGCTCCTCTTTGCAGCTGCCCCAAGAATCCTTTTTGCTTTGACACCTGGAAAGTCCATCCAGGACGAAAGTATCCAAGGTCTTCCTGAGGCTGTCTTGTAGCATTCTAGAATGGATAGAGACAGGTGGGGACTGTAGCCTAAGAGACCCTCTCAACTCAGAGCCCTCTCTGAGTCAGTGACAGTAAATGGTCCTGGTGAAATCAGGGCTCAGGTTCTGGGAGCAAGAAGACCCAGGCCTTTGGGTTCCTCTCCTGAGGACGTGCACTCTGGTGGAGCAGTTCCCATACTGGACCGTGAGTTTCTATAAAGTGAATTCAGTGGCATCCAATTCAACAGATGTTAATTGGTGCCTTATGCATAGCGCCTCATGCATAGTAGATGTACAAAGCAGACACTCGAGACCTGAACGAGAAAAGTGGTTCCTGTTAAGTCTTTACAATCTAGGAGGGGAAGCAGATACATAAACCGTAACCACAGTACCAATCTGGGTAAACGGGAATCTTAAATGAGGACCAAAGGGCAGAGGCAAGAGAGAGTGGAAACCTGGTGGTGCCCCTTTCATCTCCTCCCTTCCAGCTCAGACGCGTCTTGAGCATTGTTGGCTATCTGCAGAAAGGCCAGATCAGGAGTCAATAAATGAGTCTAGAAAGGCACATTCTCAACCCTGCTGTGCCTAGGGTACCCTTATTCCTAGGCCTACAGGGACATTCCAGACAAAAGGTCTCCTCCCCCCCAAGGTGAGTTTACTGCCTCTCTTTAAGGTCTCTTTATCTGCACCCCCTTCTTCTGATTCAGGATTTGTTAGGGAGGCTTGCGGAGGACAGGGGCTGGGCTGTTTGACCAGCCTGGTACAGGGTCTAGCACATAGCAGGGGGGGGTAAATAAATACTTTGCTGACGACAGACGGGGCAGCGGGCAAAGGCTCACTGACCTGGCCATGCGAGAGGGAGGAGGCCCCCGGCCCTCGCCGCCCTGAGCGGGTGACCTGACCCCAGAGGAGGGCGGTTCCGCCCGCACTCCGCCCACGCACTCGAGGGGCCCCTGGCCGCCGCGCTCCCGGGGCAGACCTGCTCTGGGGGATGTGGATTGCGGTGGCGGTGGCGGGGCTGGCGGGGCGGATGAACGGGGGAGGGGTCGGAGGGGGCCCAGGCCCAAGTTCACGCCTTCCTCCCTCCATCCCACGGGCAGCGGAAGCGATTATTCCCCACCGGCGTCTGGCGGGGCGGGGGGCGGGCTCGCACCCCGAAGGGACACGGGCCTCCCCGCGTCCACCCCTTTGATCGCGCCGCGACACTGGGCCCCCTCCCTCAGCCCCGGGGCCGGTATAACTAGAGGCCGTGCCCCTCCCGGCGGCGCACTGGGGTCCGGCAGCGATGGCCGCAGCTGAGCCCAGCCAGCTCCAGTTCGGGGAGATCGCCGCGCCCCCCGCCTACCGGCCCGCCCACCCCGGCGGGGCATTCCTGCCGCCCCCGAACCCCGCGGCTGCTCTGCTCCCCGCGCGTCCCTCGGGCCCCGATCCGGAGCGCGGCGCCCAGGTGGCCTTCGCCGGCTTTCTCGGTAGGGGTCCCGGGCCCGCGGCGCCGCCCTCCGCCGCCCTGGGCCCGCCTGCGCCCCCTAAAGGCGCGGCCGTCCCGTCGGCGTCGCAGCGCCGAAAGCGCACGTCGTTCAGACCCGAGCAGCTGCAGCTGCTGGAGCTCGTCTTCCGCCGGACCATGTACCCCGACATCCACCTGCGTGAGCGCCTGGCCGCGCTCACTTTGCTCCCGGAGTCCAGGATCCAGGTGAGCGGCCGCGGCGGGACGGCACGTTCGCCGGTGCCACTTGCTTGACGTTGGGCAAGACACCGACACAGCCTCGGTGTCCTAGGCTGTAAAACCAGTACTTGCCTACGGTGATTGTGAGGCTTAAATGAAATAATTCAGCTGCACGCTCAATGACTTCTGCCTCTCATTGCTGAGGATAATAAGGGCCCCTCCGAGGAGGCTAGCTGGTCTCTTTGAAATGGTCAGAAAGTAAATCCTCAGCAGGAAGGTAATAGGAAGTATTTTCACACTTTTTCCTTATCCAGGAAGAAGGGACAGATGAGGCACAGTTGGTGTTTCCTCCTGCTGGCTCACCAAGTTGCCCCCTGGGCCCCTAGGCCACTTTCTTGGCAGGTATTCGGTCTGCAATGTGGGTTGCAAAGGATGTAACGTCTTGGGGTAAAGCCTGAAGCATGTGGAGCTTCTCGTCAGAGTTTGAAAAATCTAGCGCCAGGTGCGTTTGTTGCCTAAAGTAATAAAGACAGGTTCCTCGGTATTTGTGGGGAAATAGTGAGCTGAAAAATTTATTCATGTAAGTGAATGAAGTCCACTGAGCAAAATGCCTCCTTAAATAATTTGACAAGGGAGTACACATTCAAAACCTAATATTCTGGGGCTTCCCTGGTGGCGCAGTGGTTGAGAGTCTGCCTGCCGATGCAGAGGACACGGGTTCGTGCCCCGGTCTGGGAAGATCCCACATGCTGCGGAGTGGCTGGGCCCCTGAGCCATGGCCGCTGAGCCTGCGCGTCCGGGCCTGTGCTCCGCAACGGGAGAGGCCACAACAGTGAGAGGCCCGCGTACCGCTAAAGAAAAAAAACAAAAAAACCCCTAATTTTCCAAATTCTTTTAAGGGCTATCATCTTTAAGCATAGTAGCATTTTTTCCCAAAATTCTTAAGTGCTGCTATTTCTGTGGCCTCGTTTTTCATTGCAGATGTCCCTATATAAAGTATAGCTAGAACTAGGTATTATTCCAATTCTGCATCTGGGAATGGTGAGGCCGAGAAAGCTAGGTGCTCTGATTTGTGAAGTGTTCTGTGAAAACCATAAGGTTCGGGAGCAGGGAGCCAGGGCATGTTAAACTGGAATTTATAGTGAACTATGGAGGTGTAATAATAGCATGAGGACTCCAAGCAAAAGCAGTTTCTCTCTCCCCCCTTCCAGGTGTGGTTCCAGAACAGGCGCGCCAAGTCGCGTCGTCAGAGCGGGAAATCCTTTCAGCCTTCAGCCAGGCCAGAGCTCTTCCTCCATCACTCTGCTTGTGAAACTGAAGCAGAATATTTGAAGCCCCAGCTGCCTCTGGAGGTAGATGTGAACTGCCTGCCGGATCCCAACAAGGTTGGAGGAGACATCTCCAACCCTAGCTCCCAAGCTCAGAATTTTGAAACCTATTCTCCTCTCTCTGAAGACATTGGTTCAAAGCTGGACTCATGGGAGGAACACGTCTTTTCTGCCTTTGGTAACTCTTGAGGAGTCTGGGAGAATTCAGGATAAGTTCAGAGGAACCATGACTGACAGCCAGGGAGACACACATCAGAATACCATCCTTTCTGGCTTCCATGTTAAGGACTCATCCATGTTAACCTTGGTAATGGTTTTGGGTCATCTCTCACCTGTGAAGCTTCTTCCCCTTTTGCCCGTGAACTTTTGCCCATGGCCTGTTCTTTCTTTATAGTACACACCCCCTAGGAGTTCTGGCATTTTTTACCAGTGCATCTCCAAATCTGCACTTTCATTTTGGTCTGCATACCTGCTCTGTCCTACCAGTCCTGTTGTATTTTTTTGAACTAGTTTTTCAGAACTATCTTCACAAGAACTCCTTGGTTCGACTCAGTTTCCCCTTGTGCTTAACAGCTGCTGTCTTCATATGGCTCCTCCAAGGCTTATACCCTTAGACTCATGTTAACCCAGCTCCTTCAATCCTCATCCTATCATCAAGATTTACTACTTTTTAAATTTGGCCTGACATCTTTATGCTCATTCGTAGCTCCGGTGATTCTGCAAGAGCCCCCTGCCTCAAGTTTCTCAGCTTTTAAAAAACTACTCTCTAGAAATCTGTAGTAGCCTCCAACTGCTACCAAATTATAAAAACGTTTTGGTTACCCTTCCGGATAACGGACATTGATAGCCTACAGGACCATTATGCGCATGTTCTTAGGGTCACCCATCCACGATATATATATGCCTCTGTCTCAAAGCCACTCCTTTCAGTTTTAGAACCAAATGAATAACCTCTTTCAAAACACTCTAGACCTCCCTCCTTCTGAAGGCTGTAACTTTTTCTAATCCTCATTTTGTACCTGTTACTTCAATCACTGCAGCATTACCCTTAGCACTTGTTATTGTACTTCTGTGCAACTTCAGTTTATTATTATTAAATGTTTTCCACAAATGTTTCATTGTAATTCTATTTAAATGAGTTCTGTCCTTTAGATAGCACTTAGTACAGCGCTTCACTCCATAACTGCTCAGTACATATTTTGTGGTCATGAGAAACATCTCTAAAAGAAAAGTTTCTGCAAATGTAGTTTATAAAGCCAGTAATCATGGTATCAGCAGGCCACCGTGCTGAGGAATTTAACTTGGTTAAAAGTCTATCCAGCTTGTTCAAAGTTTAGTAACATGAGTCTTCTGGTTTCAGGAGATTTCTCTTTCCCAATTTATATGATAAGAATGTATGTAAATTACTAAGTTAGCCCAGGATAAATTATTGCTTCGAGGTTTTGAGGGTTTTCAAACTCCTAAGGACAAAAGGAAACTGTTTGTATATGAGGTAATCATAGGTGAGGTTTCTCTGTAAACTGTGCTTTGGAGGCAGCTCATGAGAAGCCATGGCTGGGGCCAGGACTCAGGTTTGTTTTTTTTTTTTGTAATGGAATTTTTTTTTCTTTTGGCTATGCCACGCGACTTGCAGGATCTTAGTTCCCCGAACAGGGATTGAACCCGGGCCCTTGGCAGTGAAAGTGTGGAGTCCTAACCACCGGACTGCCAGGGAATTCCCCAGGACTCAGGTCTTGATGATTCCTAGAAGAGTCAGAGCTATGCTGAATGTCTCAGCGATCATACATGCCAGTTACCCTGATTTTCATAGAGGTGTTAAATGGCTTGCACTTTTCAGAGTAGCAAATCCACTATTAAAAGCAACCAGGACATGGGCTTCCCTGGTGGCGCAGTGGTTGAGAGTCCGCCTGCCGATGCGGGGGACACGGGTTCGTGCCCTGGTCCGGGAAGATCCCACATGCCACGGAGCGGCTGGGCCCGTGAGCCATGACCGCTGAGCCTGTGTGTCCGGAGCCTGTGCTCCACAACGGGAGAGGCCACAACAGAGGCCCACGTACCGCAAAAAAAAAAAAAAAAAAAAAAAAAAAGCAACCAGGACATAGTTCAGGCTTAGTAGCAGACTTGCCTTCTGAACCCTTAGAAGCTGTCTGAAACCAAAAATGAAATGATAAACATTAGCTCTTACCATTTTCAGTGCTTGTTATGTGCCAAACATCGTGCTCGGGGCCTGCCCCCGGGGTGGCCAGGAAGTCTCACAATCACAGAGCCCTTCCTTTGCATTTAGACTTGTGACAAGGCCAAATGAGACGACATAAATACATTCACAACTGAGAGACATACAATAATTAACTTACAGTCCCCTGCTGGGGAGAGACGCCCGCTGGGGGAAGCGCAGGGCAGGGGCCCCGTCCTCCCCAAAGCTTGGGTCTGCAGCTAAGTGGGTACGCGTCGCCTCCTGTCCATGTCTGTTTCCCCACTTGCACCAGAAAATACTACAGTACTGCACCATCTCTGGATGGCTGAATCTGAAGATGTGGAACCACAGACAAGGAGGAACTACATATAGGAGGGATGACTGTGAAGTTACACAGGGATTTCCCATGGCAGGGAGGGTTGGCCCCTAAACGCCCTCCCCACACCATGTTCAAGGGTCAACTGTGTATCAGACTTTTCCTTTATTGTTAGCACGTTGTGCATCCAGTTGAAGACGTCTTTCCTGCTCCTGGATTATAAAGGTATTTTCCTGGGTTGTCGTCCTACAGTGGCCTTTCCCGTTTAGGCTTTCAGTCCACCTGGACTTGACTTCTGAATATGGTGTGAGGTGGGGGGCAAGTCTCATTTGTCTGTCTGTCAAACCGTCCCAGCACCAGATTAACTTTTCAGTTACATCAGCAACTAATTGCTTTATTTTAAAAAGTAATAGAAAAAAAAAGTAATAGAAACACTCCTACTAAAGTTAGTGAAGTACAAACCACTTCTTTCTTATCTATAGGCAATGTGAAGATTTTTGTTTTTTTTGTTGTTAGGGAAAGAAACCATTATAAAAAAACATTTACACTACTTTATTTCACTTAAACATTCGTGTGTCAGGATATTTTTATTTCATCATAAATGATTACTTAAATCACTGGCATAAACATTCCTGAATTTTGAATCACTTTAATTATAAATACTAAATATAAACTTTAAAAAGCTAGAAAGACAATTTCAACACGTTTTACATGAAAAACTTAAAACATGCGGTCTTTATTTTCTTTCCGTTCTTACTTTTCCTGGATGTTCTCAAATAAAGATAAGCAAATGACTTAAAAAAAAACAAAACTTGCAGTCCACTAAGGATCACATTTAAAGGAAACTTGGTAATTAGCTTATTAACTTTATCATTGCATTTACATTGTGTTATGTTCTGCTTTCCCCAGTGAAGAGTTTAGAAAATCTACAAATATTTAAATATTGCCACAATTTTTAATGTGGGATCCTCTAAGAACAGTGATTTGTACCCCTCTCAAGCTCTTAGGAGACCCTAACTGCTAAATGTATCTATTATAGGCACTATATGTTTATTCCTCACAACTGCCATATAAGGTAGGGACTATTATTGTTTTAAAGACTACGAATTTTAAGTAGTGGTTGACAAATCACACAGCTAATAAATGACGGCCTGGACACAAATCTAGGACTAACTCAGTCCACCATTTTATTCACCACCATATAATGCCTGCTGTATTGGCCTGGCCTTTTTAGTTAGGACTAATGATAACGTGACAGGTTTAAAGGCAACTCCTTAAGCAGAATTTGTACACCCAAGCGAGTAGTGTCTCATCTTTCAAAGCAATCATCATGGAGAATGATACTTTTACTCCAGTGACACTAATGTTGCTTAGAGCTCTTTTGAGACTCTTATTTGTTCATTTGTTCCACAAATATTTGGTGCCTACAAAAGGTACTTTATCAGGGCCTGGAAATAAAATGGTAAGCAAAACCAGCAACAGTCCCTGCGCTCATGGACCAAAGAGGCTAGTATGGAGACAAAAGAAGAAATATAAAATTGCAAATGTGACAAAGTGCTGGAAGGAAGGGTACAAGAAGACCTGTAGATGATGTGTTGTGGTCAAATAAAGCTTCCCTAAGAAAGTGATGCTGAAGGTAAGATCTGTAAGATGATCAGGAGTTACCAAGGTAAAAGAAGAGGGAACACAGAGGTCACTGAGTGTGCAAAGGCCCTGTGGAGTAAGGAGCAGGATGGAGAAATTGTAGGGGAGGCTAGATCATGCCTGGCTGTGTAGGTCTTGTAAGAGAGTTCTGAAATTGTCCCGAGAGCCGTAAGACTTCAGATGGGGATAACGTGACCAGTCCTGTGTTCTAAGAGTATCGCTCTGGCTGCATCTGAGGAGAGCTGAGTGGATACTGGGAGATAAGTCCCGAAATGACTGCTGTGTTCCAGGCTAGTGATGATGGCAGCTGGGCTAAGAGTACTGGTGATAGTGTAGATGGAGAGAAGTGCATGAATTCAAGGGAAAAAAATTTTAATTGGCAAGTTGTTTTGTAGATTCTCAACGGTAGCAAGTGAATCTGGTTTTTGGAACTAACAGTAATTCAGAACCAAATCTGCGCTAACACCTGATGTGCTTGCTTGCTCGCTCAATCTGGCTTTGATAGTTTTCTTTGGAGCTCCAAAAATGTGTTAGGCAGTGGCAGCATCATTTAAATGAATGTACAGCTGACCCCAAATGACTACTTTGAATTATATAGATTTCTTCTTCCTTACACAAAAATAAAATTCAAATATATTCTTAGGCACAGTTCTTGCCATCAACACATGATGGCACTGAAAGACACGGACAATGCTTAATTAAATATGTGCAAAACCATGTATAATTTATTTTATTTTATTATTTTTTTAACGTCTTTATTGGAGTATAATTGCTTTACAATGACGAGGTATAATTTAAGTGTGACCAGTTAGCCTTAAGAAATGTAAAAAATGCTTACCTAAGTCTAGGCAGAATATATTAAAAAATAAACCCTTGGGCTTCCCTGGTGGCGCAGTGGCTGAGAGTCTGCCTGCCGATGCAGGGGACACGGGTTCGTGCCCCGGTCCGGGAAGATCCCACGTGCCGCAGAGCGGCTGGGCCCGTAAGCCATGGCCGCTGAGCCTGTGCGTCCGGAGCCTGTGCTCCGCAACGGGAGAGGCCACAACGGTGAGAGGCCCGTGTACCGCAAAAAAATAAAAATAAACCCTTCTCTAGGTCTATATAGTAAGCCAAGTAACTTACTTGCTTAGTGTTTTCCACAGTGATGGGAAAAACAACCCTAATGATATTTTAATTCAAAATGACTTGGTAATTAATCGGTACCGTTTTTCCTAAAAATATAATTTAGTGGAAATGATAATTTTTAAAAACTTTTTAAATGGAATACTTATCAACTTGTATTAATTAAATGAAAATGTAGATCATATTAATTTTCATAGATCAATTTATTTAGAATTACAAATATTAAGAATAAAAGATTTATGCATTTCTTAATTAACATAACAGTTTAGCTAAATATAAACTCTGCACTAAAGTTCTGCAGTGGCACAATACCAACAAAGAATATGGAAGCATTTTTAAACTATACAAAAATTTCAAATGGAAAATAATCTTGTTTCAGTTTTATTATACATTAACATATAAAAAGTCTCATTTTATGAGACATCTAAAAGAATCAAAGCCACTTCTACAGCTATATCTTAAACTCCAAATCTGAAAACAATTCATTTTATTTTGACTTTATAATATTCTATATTAAAACAGAGAAAATTCCAAATACACACTTTTTACAAGATTAACATCTTAGGCAGGGTTTTCCTTAAAAAACCAAAAACCAAAAAAGCCCACAACCAAATACAAACCTTTTTCTCTTCTTCCTAGCACTGGCTATTACATTTGTTTTCCTTATAAAATCTTTTTACTTTAAAAATTGTGTAACTGTTGGATTTTAACCAGTAATCTGGTTCAAGAGTTGTGCAAATAAACAAAAAATATGAAAATAGTGTGTTATCAGTCTTTTTCTTTTAAAAAATAAATCCCATAACAACAGCACATCTTCCCCTGAATTGACGGGAAGAGACATGCCAAATCCATTTGCTGAAATTAAGCATCTAGCAGTAATGTTTCTTTCCTGCTCCTTCATTTTCTTTCAACAGACAAACAACAAAGGTCTCTTTTATAAATTATGATAAATTAAAATATTTATTATTATAAAATGATCTATAGAACCATGTCACATTGCAAGTATATATCATATATACTTGTAAAGTCCATATTTCCCACCTATATTCCAGTGGCTTCCTAAAAATGAGGACTTCCCATATCTCATGATGTTATCTTTTGAAGACTGAGGTGGTGATCAACTAAATGAACTGGAGTTGTAATTTTCTAGATGGAATTTCCACATTGCCATGCATAATGCACAAAAAGACCATGTTTCTTCACGTTCTCCATTGTAGTAGTTGTCTGCATGGGTTGGGTTGAATTCATGCACGTTAAAAAGATGGTCAACATATTCTTCCATGAAATTATATTATGTTCAGACATTTTCAGTTTAAAAGTACTTGCTAATAAACATATGTAACATAAGCAGTGCTACTGCAGCTGAATAATAAAAGAAAAATAAATATAATGCTGGTCAGCAATGCTGGTTTAAGAAGCAGTACAGTATATTAAAATGCCTTATTTGGAGATTTAAATTTCCCTTGTTTTCCAGCAGTTAGGTTATTTGGTGTTGGAAGCCTATATAAAGGAAGAGAACTTCTCAAAAACAATGTCCTATGCAGTTGGAATAATTAAATCTTCTATTCAGTCTCTGTTGGTGTTATTTGCTGCAAAGGCATGTAAGTTTCCCATCTGGCTCAGGCCACTCTGAATATGTGCAACATGAATTTCTACATTATTCTGAAAGCAACTAAAGAAAGAAGAAACATGGTTAACTACATTATCTCACAAAATGAAGAAAAACAATTTTTAAAAAAGGTAGAGCTGAATTGCTGTTAGGAAATAGCTAAGATAATGACCCCAGGTAAGTAAGAAATCTTCCCTTTACATTAGCCATAATTCTACTTCAGTAGTAATTGAAAAAGTATATTTGAAAGAAGCAAAGAAGCCACAGGAGTACTGGAAAGAGAGGACGAATCTCTCTTTGGGGAAGACTTCTAAGTTGAAATCCATGCTAAACCCAAACCTAAATATTATATGTCTTCTGATTCCTTTGTATAAAAAAATCCATCTGAAAATTCTACTCTGTCAATAGACTGGATATAACCGAAAAGCTCGTTTACAATTTATTTCAAGGATAAAAATCATATGAATACTTCATAAATATGTAAAAGTCTTAAAGCTTATACTGGAAATCACTATGAATTTAATATAAAAATAATTAGAATACATCTAATGAATTACCTGATATTAGAAGCATCTATTGTACTCTTGATATCATTTAATGAATCTGTAAGTGATTTAAATTCAAAGGAATTCAGGTCTCCTCCTTCTGCCAGACACTAAAGGAAAAAATATTTCAAAATTTAATTGAATTATAGTTCAGATACAGACAAACACCCTGCTCTAATATACAGTTTAATTTTTTAGCAACAAATTAGCATAGTTTGTTTAAGTGTCAAAATTAAGAAAATATTCTTAATATTTTCTCCGAAAAGTTCTCCGAAATTTACCTTAATTTGTAATAAAATAGCTGTAAGCCTGGAGATTAAGTCTGTCAGATTTTCATTTTCAACACAGGGCTGCCCTGTAGAGGAATTTGCATGCCGAACAATTTCCTGTGCTTCTTCCTCACACCTTCGTCTCATATCTGTCGGCTGATCTGCAGGCTGGAGCCCTTGGTCTGGAGCAAGCTGAATACAGATGATTAAAACATAAAATGTACATTCATAAGGCCATGATAATTTCTGTGTGTTTGTGCCCTGTTTTCAGGTTAAGATTTTTATAAATCTAGCATTTATAACAAAAATGATGCTCACTCTTTCCTTAGAGGTTTTTTCTCCTCTAACTGTATTTTTTTTCTGATTTGTTTTATATTTTTGGTAACTTTTAATTTTGAGATACTTTAAAACTTCTAAAAAAGAATAGAACAAAAACTCTTGATAACCTTTTACCCAGATTCACTAACTGCTTATGGTTTACTGTTTGACTTAACATTTGATCTTTCTCTGTCTGTATATAATTTTTTTTCTCTTAACTATTTGAGAATAAGTTGCAAACACTGTGCCTCTTTACCCCTAAATACTCCAGTTTGTATTTCCTAAGTCCAAGGATATTCTCTTACATAACCACAGTGCAGTGATCACAATCAGGAATTTAGCACTATTTATAATGCCATTTTCTAACAGTCTATATTCAGATTTCATCAACTGTCCCAACACATAGCTAGTTTTCCCCCTGAAAACGTTTGGTTGTCCTGTTTCTCTAGACTTCTTTACTCTGGAACAGTTCCTCGGTCTTTCATGACCTTGATATTTTTGAACAGCACCAGCCAATTATTTTGCATAATATCCCTCAGTGTGGGTCTGTCTGTTTCCTTTTGATTAGACTAAGGTTATACACCTTTGGCAGGAACACCACGAAAGTGATGTTGAGTTCTTGTCAGTGCATGGTGATCAGGAGGCGCACGATGTTTATCTGTGCCACTACTGCTGCTGGTATCTCTGGTCACCTCGGTTAAGGTAGCCATGTGCCTCCTAATCATCCCAGAGAGCTTCCTTGATCATTCTTAGAGCAGCACACTGCTCCACCATGGGACGTGCCATAAGTTTAGCCAACTCCCTATGTATGGGCATTTAGGTTTTTCTAATATTTTGCGATTATCAGTAACACTGCAGTGAAGAACCTTGTCTTCTAACACTTAAAAGTTTTTTTTAAAATTGAAGTATACATAAACATATAAAAGGATACAAATCCTAAAGTGTATGGGTTAATGAATTTTCACAGATCAAACATGAGAAATCAGCATCGAGATTAAAATGGAACATCACCAGCCCCTCAGGGACCAACTGTCATCTTCCAATATAATACTCCAAGGGTAACCACCATCCTGACTTCTAGTATTGTATGTTGGCTTTTGCTGGCTTTTGACTTTTACATAAATGGAATCATGCATTATATATTCTTTTGTGTCTGACTTTATCTGTTCAATATTTACATATGAATAAATATGTTCACATATGTGTGAGTTCATCCATAGTGTTGTGAGTAGTTGAGTTCATTCATTCATTTTTTTTCTAAGATTTTTTTTTGATGTGGACTATTTTTTTAAAGAAGTCTTTATTGAGTCTGTTACAGTATTGCTTTTGTTTTATGTTGCTTTGGTTTTTTGGCTGCAAGGCACGTGGGATCTTAGCTCCCTGACCAGGGGTCGAACCTGCACCCCCTGCACTGGAAGGCAAAGTCTTAACCACTGGACCGCCAGGGAAGTCCCAGAGTTCATTCATTCTTATTGCTGAGAATTCCATTGTATATTATATGTCAGTTTACTGATTCATTCTAGTATTGATGGGTATTTGGGTAATTACTAATTTCTGGCTATAATGAACAGTGATGCTATGTATATTCTAGTGTATATCTTTTGGTAAATACATGTTCACATATATTTGGTATATATTTAGAAGTAGACTTGCTTGTTCTTATTTTAAAATCAATATTGTACTTCTGTAAGAACTTTGTGAAAATTAAATCATTTTACTCCATTAGGAAATGAGCCTATCACATATGGCCTTGCGTACATAATGAGATACAAAAAGACTGGTGAGCAATCCACTTCTGCATGTTTTGTTATATGTTATCTTGGACTGCTTGGTTTGCACCTCTTGTGGATGGTTGCTAGTCCATGGGGAGAACTCTATTTGCTAGGACACACATATTGCTATGTAGGTAAATGACAATTACCCGGAAAATAAAAATAAATGATAATGGATGGCTAAAGGAATGAGCAAAATATACTCAGAGTTTAGATACAGGTAATCACAGTTCATTTCCCTCAGTTCTATTCAAGTGGATTGATAACATCACCAATGGCAGATCTCTGGGACTTATCTATGAGGCTAGTGTCATAAAAAACTATTTAAGAATCTGATATCACAAATAGAGATGGCTTTAAATAAACCCATGCACTTATGGTCAATTAATTTACAACAAAGAGGCAAGAATATACAATCGAGAAAAGGCAGTCTCTTCAATAAATGGTGCTGGGAAAAATGGACAGCTACATGTAAAATAACGAAATTAGAACATTCTCTAACACCATATACAAAAATAAACTCAAAATGAATTAAAGACCTAAAGGTAAGACCAGATACTATAAAACTCCTAGAGGAAAACATAGGCAGAACACTCTTTGACATAAATTGCAGCAAGATTTTTTTGGATCCTCCTACAGTAATGGAAACAAAAGCAAAATAAACAAATGGGACCTAATTAAACTTAAGAGCTTTTGCACAGCAAAAGAAACTAAATAAAACAAAAAGACAACCTACTGAATGGGAGAAAATATTTGCAAACAATGCAACCAACAAGGGATTAATTTCCGAAATACACAAACAGCTTATACAGCTCAATATCAAAAAGCAAACAACCCAATAAAAACATGGGCAGAAGATCTAAAGAGACATTTCTCCAAAGACGACATTCAGGTGGCCAACAGGAACATGAAAAGATGCTCCATATTTCTAATTATTAGAGAAATGCAAATCAAAACTACAATGAGGTATCACCTCACACTGGTCAGAATGGCCATCATCAAAAATTCTATAAATAATAAGTGCTGGAGCGGGTGTGGAGAAAGGGGTACCCTCAGACACTGTTGGTGAGAATATAAATTGGTACAGCTAGTATGGAGAATGGTATGGAGGTTCCTTAAAAAACTAAAAATAGAGTTACCATTTTGATCCAGCAATCCCACTCCTGGGCATATATCCAGAAAAGATGAAAACTCTAATTCAAAAAGATACATGCACCCCAATGTTCACAGCAGCACTATTTACAACAGCCAAGACATGGAAACAACCTAAATGTCCATCAGCAGATGAATGGATAAAGAAGATGTGGTATAATATAAGAAAAAAACAAAACAGAACAAAACAAGAAGATGTGGTACATACATACAATGGAATATAACTCAGCCATAAAAAAGAATGCAATAATGCCATTTGCAGCAACATGGATGGACCTAGAGATAATCATAAGTGAAGTAAGTCAGACAGATAAAGACAAAGATCATATGATATCACTTAAACATGGAATCTAAAAAAATGATACCAAAAAAAGATTAAAAAATGATATAAATAAACTTATTTACAAAACAGAAATAGACTCACAGACACAGAAAAGGGGACATATAAAGGGTTACCAAAGGGTTTCCCAAGGGGTGGGGGAAGGATAAATTAGGAATTTGGGATTAATAGATATACACTACCATATATAAAACAGATAAACAGTAAGGACCTACTGTATAGCACAGGGAACTACAGTCAATATCTTGTAATAACCTATAATGGAAAAGAATCTGAAAAAGAATATATATAATTATATATATAATATATATATAAAATTCAGATACATATATATATGTATCTGAATTACTTTGCTGTACACCTGAAACATTGTAAATCAACTATACTTGAAAAAAAAAATAAGAGTGGCTTTATTGGAAACATACAGCCTCTAAGAAAGCAAATGCAGGAGCACACTAAACTCATCACAATCATCTAATTCTTACCTTTCAGTAAGAAACTAAATTTTAGGTGAACTTGTTGAACCACCTTCATATATATAATTATATGTGCATGATAATGATAACAATAATGATAATTCACAAATAACCCTATAATCTATGTGACTGAACTTCAAGAATCTATAGTTCAATGTAAAGTTTATTTTTTTAATTTTTATTTATTTTTTAAATTGTTTTGGCCACGCCGCATGGCTTGCGGGATCTTAGTTCCCTGACCAGGGATTGAACCTGGGCCCTCGGCAGTGAAAACACGGAGTTTGAACCAGGGAATTCCCAAATATAAAGTTTAAAAAGGACCAAACAAAATTATATACACAGCATGATCATAACTTTGTGAGAAAAAGCATGTATGGTAAAAAAAAAAAATTAGGAGGAAGTAAACCAAAATATAGTCTTTGGGGTAGTGGAATTAAAAGAAATTATTTTTCTGGATGTTTCTAAATTTCAGGAGAGTTATAATATAATAATTTGTAATTCAAACAAACAGAAAACCAACAGAATTGATAGCTCACTGTGTATAAAGCACTCTTCAATACTGATGCTGTAAGGAATAGAAATATATATAAAATATGGTTCTGCTACAGGATCTTGGCTTAATTTGGATTTTCTAAAATGTGATGTAACAGTATTAAGCTTCAGATAAGAGTGGAAAACAAAAAAAAAAAGACTGGAGGTCACAATCCCCTCAAGGGAAATTCATACAAATTACCTACCTCATAGCAGTACTGTTGAACTTTATGCAAAACTTTGTTTAGGTCCTTGTTCAGTTGTTCAAGCTCTAGAACAATTGTTGCATATCTCCGCTGAAATTCAATGCCAATGGGCATGGAATATGATTTCTGAGAAGAAAAAAAAAAGTCAGATTTTGATAAATTTTTTTTTAACAATGTGATTTCAATTTCTAACAGGACATTGGACTTACTCAAAATAGACTAAAAGTAATTAAAACAGTCTGTACTCAATGTTATACTTCTTAAATGTGATAATGGTATATTGCTATTTAGGAGATGGTTCTTAGGAGTGTCATGATGCCTGTCATTTACTCTTTTTTTTAAAAAATATATTTATTTATTTATTTTTGGCTGCGTTGGGTCCTTGTTGCTGTGCGCAGGCTTTCTCTAATTGCGGCGAGCGGGGGCTACTCTTTGTTGTGGTGCGCGGGCTTCTCACTGCAGTGGCTTCTCTTGTTGCGGAGCATGGGCTCTAGGCGTGCAGGCTTCAGTAGTTGTGGCATGCAGGCTCAGTAGTTGTGGCACAAGGGCTTAGTTGCCCCGCGGCGTGTGGGATCTTCCCAGACCAGGGATCAAATCCGTGTTCCCTGCATTGGCAGGTGGATTCTTAACCACTGTGCCACCAGGGAAGTCCCTGTCATTTACCTTTTAAAAAACAGAGATCGTGTGTGTGTGTGTGTGTGTGTGTGTGTGTGTGTGTGTGTGTGTGTCTATACATATATATATATATATATATAGAGAGAGAGAGAGAGAGAGCGAGCACGAGAGAGATTAAATGAAGCAAAATTGTTGAATCTATATATGTTATATAAATCTTTCAACTTTTTATAACTTTATCATTTTTAAAAATAAAAAGTTGGTAAAAAATTATATATATTCATTTGAAGTGTTCTAGTTACTAAATCTCAATTGATTCTCCACCTGGAATCAATTCAATATAGCACAATGGATAAAAGCATGGGTGCTAGAATCAGATTATATGTTCAAATTCCAACTCCATTATGTACTAGCTGTGTGACCTTAAGCAAGTTCCTTAATTTCTCTGTGCCCCTGTTTCCTCATCTTCAAAACGGGGATACAAGAACATCTACCTAATGAGATTATGGTAAAGATTAAATGAAATAATATATGCCAGTATATTGCCTTCCACATAGAAAATGTTCAGTAAATATTAACTCTTATCATCACTGCTATCATTTCATATTTGCTTCCTACCAGTAAGTGTAAATGGACTTGGATTCCATTTCCTTTCCTCTCTTCATAACACCTCCAATAAACTACACTATCCATTCTGCTCCAGCTACAAATGCTGCAATGAGACGTCTTCAGTCAAGCCAAGTTTAACTACACCTTTTTTCAGAGGATTTCTGAGAAAGCAGATCATCACGTACCAGGGAAACAAGTACAGTTAAGAAGGGAAAAGTATACCTAGACTGATAGGGATAAATTACTTACACTAGCACTAAATCACAGTATTATAATTGTTTAAGCTAACAGAAACCTTAGAGATCATCTTGTTCAGCCTTGTCATTTTACAGATGAGAAAACTGAAGTCCAGGAAAGTTAAATGCTTTGCTTAACAGCACACACTATTAATAATGTACCAGGCACTGTTCTAGTGTTTAACAGAATCTCAATGAATCCTTACAACCATCCCATGAGAAGGGTACTATAATTATTCCCATTTTACATATGGAGGAATCTGACGTCCATGTACCACAGCCAATAAGTGGTAAGCACACTGGATCTGAAGCTAGACTGCATCAGTCAGAATTCCTCCGGCACTTCTCTAAGAGGTGGGTCAAAAAGGATCTTGCTGTGATTTATGTCAGTGTTCTGCCTATGTTTTCCTCTAATAGTTTGATAGTTTCTGGCCTTACATTTAGGGCTTTAATCCATTTTGAGCTTATTTTTGTGTATGGTGCTAGGGAGTGTTCTAATCTCATACTTTTACATGTAGCTGTCCAGTTTTCCCAGCACCACTTATTGAAGAGGCTGTCTTTTCTCCACTGCATATTCTTGCCTCCTTTATCAAAGGTAAGGTGACCATATGTGCGTGGGTTTATCTCTGGGCTTTCTATCCTGTTCCATTGATCTATATTTCTGTTTTTGTGCCAGTACCACTGTCCTGATTACTGTAGCTTTGCAGTATAGAAGTGGAAATAAAAACAAAGATAAACAAATGGGACCTAATGAAACTTAAAAGCTTTTGCACAGCAAAGGAAACCATAAACAAGACCAAAAGACAACCCTCAGAATGGGAGAAAATATTTGAAAATGAGCAACTGACAAAGGATTAATCTTCAAAATTTACAAGCAGCTCATGCAGCTCAATAACAAAAAAACAAACAACCCAATCCAAAAATGGGCAGAAGACCTAAATAGACATTTCTCCAAAGAAGATATACAGACCGCCAACAAACACATGAAAGAATGCTCAACATCACTAATCATTAGAGAAATGCAAATCAAAACTACAATGAGAGGGCTTCCCTGGTGGCGCAGTGGTTGAGAGTCCACCTGCCAACGCAGGGGAAACGGGTTTGTGCCTTATTCTGGGAAGATCCCACATGCCGCGGAGCGGCTAGGCCCGTGAGCCATGGCCGCTGAGCCTGCGCGTCCGGAGCCTGTGCTCTGCAACGGGAGAGGCCACGACAGTGAGAGGCCCGCGTACCGCAAAATAAATAAATAAATAAATAAACTACAATGAGATATCATCGCACACCAGTCAGAATGGCCATCATCAAAAAATCTAGAAACAATAAATGCTGGAGAGGATGTGGAGAAAAGGGAACACTCTTGCACTGCTGGTGGGGATGTGAATTGGTACAGCCACTATGGAGAACAGTATGGAGGTTCCTAAAAAACTACAAATAGAACTACCATACGACCCAGCAACCCCACTACTGGGCATATACCCTGAGAAAACCATAATTCAAAAAGACTAATGTACCACAATGTTCACTGCAGCTCTATTTACAATAGCCAGGAGATGGAAGCAACCTAAGTGTCCATCATTGGATGAATGCATAAAGAAGATGTGGCACATATATACAATGGAATATTACTCAGCCATAAAAAGAAACGAAATTGAGTTATTTGTAGTGAGGTGGATGGATGTAGAGACTTTCATGCAGAGTGAACTAAGTCAGAAAGAGAAAGACAAATACCGTATGCTAACACATATATATGGAATCTAAGAAAAACAAATGTCATGAAGAACCTAGGGGTAAGACAGGAATAAAGACACAGACCTACTAGAGAATGGACTTGAGGATATGGGGAGGGGCAAGGGTAAGCTGTGACAAAGTGAGAGAGTGGCATGGACATATATACACTACCAAACATAAAATAGATAGCTAGTGGGAAGCAGCCGTATAGCACAGGGAGATCAGCTCAGTGCTTTGTGACCACCTAGAGGGGTGGGACAGGGAGGGTGGGAGGGAGGGAGACACAAGAGGGAAGAGATATGGGAACATATGTATATGTATAACTGATTCACTTTGTTATAAAGCAGAAACTAACACACCATTGTAAAGCAATTATACTGCAAAAAAGATGTTAAAAAAAAAAAACAAAAAACAATTCCTCCGCCACTGGGTCTGATGCAGTGGAAGAGAAGGAAGGGAAAGAATGTCAGAAGGAGATTAGGGAAGGGATAAGTCATTTAAAAAATTAATTATTTTGGGGGCTTCCCTGGTGGTGCAGTGGTTGGGAGTCCGCCTGCCGATGCAGGGGACATGGGTTCGTGCCCTGGTCCAGGAAGATCCCACATGCCGCAGAGCGGCTGGGCTCGTGAGCCATGGCCGCTGAGCCTGTGCGTTTGGAGCCTGTGCTCCGCGACAGGAGAGGCCACAACAGTGAGAGGCCCGCGTACCGCAAAAAAAGAAAAAAAATTATTTTTTATTTTGTAATTATTTTTTAAGCTGAGGTACAATTGACATACAACATTCTATTAGTTTCATGTGTACAACATAACGATTCTATATTTGTATATATTGCAAAATGATCACTACAATAAGTCAGTTAGCATCCATCACCAGTTACAGAATTTTTTTCTTGTGATGAGAACTTTTAAGATTTACTCTCTTAGCAACTTTCTAATGTGCAGTACAGTATTATTAATAGTTTGGTCTGCAGCTTTCCAGTCACTTTCTCAAGGCATTTTATACACATATATGTATAGCTTTTTTTTGTTTTTGTTTTTGTTTTACGGTACGCGGGCTTCTCACTGTTGTGGCCTCTCCCGTTGTGGAGCACAGGCTCTGGACGCGCAGGGTCAGCGGCCATGGCTCACGGGCCCAGCCGCTCCGTGGCATGTGGGATCTTCCGAGACCGGGGCAAGAACTCGTGTCCCCTGCATCGGCGGGCAGACTCTCAACTGCTCTACCACCAGGGAAGCCCTGTATAGCTTTTTATAAAAATGAGATCCTACTATAAATATTATTCCACAATTTGTCCAATTACTTAATGTGTCTTAGAGAGTTTTCCATGTTGATATAGACAGATCTAGCTTGTTGCTTTTAAGAACTACATAGTGTGGGACTTCCCTGGTGGTGCAGTGGTTAAGAATCCGTCTGCCAATGCATGGGACACGGGTTCGAGCCCTGGTCCAGGAAGATCCCACATGCCATGGAGCAACTAAGCCCGTGTGCCACAACTACTGAGCCTGTGCTCTAGAGCTCGCGAACCAAAACTACTGAACCCGCATGCCACAACTACTGCAGCCTGCATGCCTAGAGCCTGTGCTCACAACAAAGAGAAGCCACCGCAATGGGAAGCCCGCACACTGCAACAAAGAGTAGCCTCTGTTCGCTGCAACTAGAGAAAGCCTGTGCATGGCAACGAAGACCCAACACAGCCAAAAAATAAATAAATAAATTTATTAAAAAAAAAAAAAAAACTACATAGTGCTCCAGAAGAATGGCTGTCCCATGATTTATTTAACCACTCCTGTTTAGATGGACATATTGTTTCTACCTTTTTTTTTTTTTTTGCTATTACAAGCAATGCTGCAATAAACATTCTTGTATGCACACCTTTGTGCATATGCACATGAATGTTCATTTGCAATAACTAAAAACAGTAAACAATCCAAATGTCCATTGACGGATAAACAAATTGTGCTACAGCCATACAATGAGATACTACTTAGCAATAAAAAGGAACAATATTGTGCGAACTTTGAAACGTGCAACCAAGAGGGTGAATCAAAACTCATTATACTGATTGAAAAGAGCCAGGCAAAAAAAGAGTACATATTGTATGATTCCATTTATATAAAATTCTAGAAAATACAAATGAATTTATAATGATAGAAATTAGATCAGTAGTTGCTGGAGCCTGAAGTAGAGGGAGGGATGGATTACAAAGGGCTTGGGAAATTTGGTGGGGGGAAGGGAGAAGATAGAAATATTTGTTATCTAGCTTGTGGTGATGGTTCCATGGACGCATATGTCTATGTATACACACACAAATATATCCCATCAAATTGTACATTTTAAACAGGTATAGTTTATTGTACATCAGTGATACCTCAACAAAATGATAATGGGAAAAAGCTACCCAGATCCAACAATGGAACATTGCTAGCACCCCAGAAGCCCTCCATGTGTCACCTTACAATCAATTCTCTTTCATCTCTCTCCAAAGTAACCATTATCCTGACATCAAACATTATAGTTGAGTTTTTGAACTTTATATAAAATACAATCATACAATATATGCAGTCTTTTGTTACTGGCTTCTTTCGGTTAACATTAAGTTTGTGACATTCATCCACACTGTTGTGTGTATCTGTAGTTAGTTCATTCATTGCTGTATATTATACCTTTGTAGAAATATGATATATTCACCCATTCTACTGTTCTATTTGTTGTTGGGCATTTGGCCTGCTTCTAGGTTTTGGCCAATGTGAACAGTGCAGCTATGACATTTTGTACTTTGTTCAATTTTAGTAGATAGATCTAAATAGTTTCCCAAAGTGATGGAATAGGAAAGTTCTGGCTGCTTCATATCTTCACCAATCTTTAATACTGTAGTCTTTGAATATTAGCCACTTCAGAGGGTGTGAGTGGTATCTCACTGTGGTATTAATCTGCATTTCTCTGATTACTACTGAGGTTACTACTTTTCAAAAAATTTTTTGCTAATTTGAATATCCTCTTTTTAAAAATATCTGTTCAATTTTCTTTCCTGTCTTCTATTGGGCTGCATATATTTTTCTTATTGACTTAGAGTTCTTTATATATTCTGGATACAAGCTTTTTATCAATTATATGTGCTGTAAATATTTTCTTCCATTTTGTGGCTTGCCTTTTCTTGTAGTTGTATCTTTCGATGAACAAAGGTTTTTAATTTTAATGTAGTTCAATTTATCAATCTTTTCTTTTACGGTTATTGTTTTCTATATATTTCATTAAAAAAATTCTTATCCCAAGGTCTTAAAAATATTCCCCTATAGGGCTTCCCTGGTGGCGCAGTGGTTGAGAGTCCACCTGCCGATGCAGGGGACACAGGTTCGTGCCCCGGTCCGGGAAGATCCCACATGCCTCAGAGAAGCTGGGCCCGTGAGCCATGGCCGCTGGGCCTGCACGTCTGGAGCCTGTGCTCCACAACGGGAGAGGCCACAACAGTGAGAGGCCCGCGTACCGCAAAAATAAATAAATAAATTAAAAAAAAAATATTCCCCTATATTATCTCTAGAAGCTTTATAGTTTTGCCTTTCACATTTAGATCTAAAATGCCAGTTGTCTGGCTATGTTATGAGATTTACCCCCTCCCCATACTGATAACCAACTGATCCAGCACCATATTTCAAAGGCCTTTCTTTCTTCACTGTTCTGCAGAACCACCTTTGTCATAGATCAAGTGTCTGTACACGTGCAAGTCTATAACTGGGCTCTGTATTCTGTTCCATGGTCTTTTTGCCCATGTTGCGCCAGTAGCACACAGTCTTCAATAACTCTAGTTTTGTAATAAGTCTTGATATCCAAGAGTAAGTCATCCTACCTTATTGCAGTTCCACATAAATTTTAGAATCAGCTTGTCAATTTGAACGCACTTATACACACACACACACACACACACACACACACACAGGTGGGATTCTGATTGAGATTACATTCAATCTATGGATAAATTTGGTGGAAAATGACCCCTTTACAAAAGATAGTGTCTGAAATCATGAATATGAATATCTTGCTTTTTATTTAGGTCTTCTTTAATTTCTCTCAACATTTAATAGTTTTCTATATAGAAGTTTAATATATCTTACGCTATATTTATATCAAGGTATGTAGTTTTAAATGGTATTTTTGAAATTTCATTTTATAACTGCTTATTGCTGATATATAGAAACACAACTGCTTAAATAAAAAAACTGACCTTGAATGTAGCAACTTTGCTAAACTCACTTATTAATTCTAATAATTTATCTGCAGATTCTTTTACATTTTCTAGGTACATAACCACATTATCTGTGGATAAAACGGTTTTATTTCTTCCTTTCCAATCTTTATAGCTCTTACTTCATTTTCTTGCTTTGTTACACTGGCTAGACCCTCCTGTGTACTACTGAATAAAAACTGCGATAGTAGGCCTCCTTATCTCATTCCCAATCTTAAAGAGAAGGTTTTAACACTCACTAATAAGTATGATATTGGGAATTCCCTGGTGGTGCAGTGGTTAAGAATCTGCCTGCTAATGCAGGGGACACAGGTTCGAGCCCTGGTCCGGGAAGATCCCACGCGCTGCAGAGCAACTAAGCCCATGCACCACAACTTCTGAGCCTGTGCTCTAGACTTGCGAGCCATAACTACTGAAGCTCGCGTGCCTAGAGCCCGTGCTCCGCAACAAGAGAAGCCACCGCAACGAAAAGCCTGCACACCACAACGAAGAGTAGCCCCTGCTCGCCACAACTAGAGAAAGCCCGCGAGCAGCAACACAGATCGAACAGCCAAACAAACAAACAAACAAACAAAAACCCTGTACCTGAATGTTCATAGTCACCTTATTCATAATAGCCAGTGTGGAAGCAATCCAAATGTCCCTCAATGATGAATAAATAAATAAAATGTGGTATATCCATACAATGTAACATTATTTGGTAATAAAAAGAAGTACTGGGAATTCCCTGGTCATCCAGTGGTTAGGACTTCATGCTTCCACTGTCAGGAGCTGGGTTCGATCCCTGGTTAGAGAACTAAGATCCCACCCACAAGCTGCACAGCCAATAAAAAAAAAAAAGTACTAATACATGTTACAACATGGATGAGCCTTCAAAACATTATGCTATGTAAAAGAATACAGTCACAAATGATCACATTTACATTAAATGTCCAGAATAGGGGGACAGAAATTAGATTAGTGATTGCCTAGGTTTGGGGTGGGGGGTGGTTAGAGGTGAAATGAGGAAAAAATACAGGGTTTCGTTTTTGGGATAATGAAAATGTTTTTAAATTGATTATGATGATGCCTGCACAACCTGTGAACTGAACTGTAAACTAAACACCACGGAACTGTCCACTTACTGTAAATGGGTGAATTGTATGGTATGTGAATAATACCTCAATAAGGCTGTTATTTTAAAAACCTGCCCTTTTAAATAAGTTACTATAATTAAGCGTGGTTTCCTAACAATCCCTCCTATATAATCAGCTAATGTGCTTTAGGTCAGGGGTCCCCAACCCCCAGGCCATGGACTGGTACTGGTCCGTGGCCTGTTAGGAACCAGGCTGCACAGCAGTGGTGAGTGGCAGGCAAGCGAGCCAAGCTTCATCTATATTTACAGCCGCTCCCTATTGCTCACATTACCGCCTGAGCTCCGCCTCCTGTCAGATCAGTGGCAGTGTTAGATTCTCATAGGAGTGCGAACCCTGCTGTGAACTGTGTGTGCAAGGGATCTAGGTTGCACACTGCTTATGAGAATCTAATGCCTGATGATCCGAGGTGGAGCTGAGGTGGTGATGCCAGTGCTGGGGAGCGGCTGCAAATACAGATCATCATTAGCAGAGAGGTTTGACTGCACAGAGACCATAATAAATCAATTGCTTGCAGACTCATATCAAAACCCTATCAGTGAGTGGCAAGTGAAATCAAGCTCAGGGCTCCCATTGATTCTGCATTATGGTGAGCTGTATAATTATTTAATTATCTATTACAATGTAATAATAATAGAAAAAGTGTACAATAAATGTAACGTGCTTGAATCATCCTGGGACCATCCCCCGCCCCCCACCCCTGGTCCAGGGAAAAACTGTCTTCCACAAAACCAGTCCCTGGTGCCAAAAAGGTTGGGGACCGCTGCTTTAGGCTGTCACATACAGGTTGAATGTGGCACACAAAATGGACTTTTTTTTTTTTTCTTGGATGTATTCTACTTTCAGGACTAGTTAACTAGTAAGGAGATTTCTGCAGAGATGCATAATCTCAAAAATAAAAGAGGACTAACAAACATGATATGACAATTCTGACAACACATTCAGGGCAAGAAAACACCAACTTTCACAGTGGTGGATGGAGAGAGGGAAGGAGTACAGAGAACACAGTATTCAGAGTTTTCCAAAGCCACTAATACATGGTTTTAAAAATGGTTAAGACAGAACTCTCAGGGATATCCCCTTTTCCACTCTTGAATTATTATTAATGTCCATGTATGACAAGTCAAATTTCCAAAGTGGAAAAGCAATTATTAGAGACTGAGACTGCTAGTTCAATATCTAATAGTGTTGAGGCAATTCAAATCTATTTTAATAAATTCCACATGCACTATTAATTTCTATGTGGATGCTTTGTATATGTATTTTTAAAATATTTTAATAATCCAAAATAGAAAAGGCATATTGAAGTCAATAAGCTTAGACAAACTTTCACTGACTTTAACATACTACGTAATCTGGACAAGAAAAGGTAGTACAAAGCTTTAACTCTGAATGAACTTGATAAAAACTTCTCAGGTGTATGGCTGAGAAATTTGTCCTTGCTGTATCATAAAAGTGACTAAAGTATTTTAAAATCATTTTCCTCCCTTTGCTTTACAAATTGAAAGTCTGAACATCTAATTTCATATTTTGACAACTGTGGCTGTAGTTTGCTTTTGCTGAGTAAAGTATTAGATAAACAATTAAGTTTTCCAAAATTAAAGGAGACTTTATCAGACCAATGTTCCATTTTTTAAATAAATTCCATCAGAAAATATACTGGACAAAGTAGTATGTCCAGTTCTTTGAGATGAAAAATAGTGAACTACTCAGGTCATTTTGGTAAAAACAGAACAGAAATTAGCTATCAGCTTCAAAATTAAGTTAAATTAATTGAATAAAATTAAATATTTGTTAGGGCAGAGGCTGGGTAGGGATAGGGTAGATAAAATTACTCCTAGTCAGTGCTAAAATCACTTGGGATTAATGTAGATATTAAATTAGTTCAATGTCACTAACCTGATGTGTCACAGAAAATTAGGAAAAAATGTATACCAAGAAAATCTGTAATCCATAAATATGACAGAATTGCTATACTTCTGAAGGTTTTTTAAAATAATAGTTCTGGATATATTAAAAACAAAATCTCCTTACAATACCTGGAGTCTTTCTTCTGCAAAGAAGGAATTAAACTAATTGAATAATCTGTATTTGTCCCTGAAATACTCTGCAAAATTCCAACTCACAAATAATATACAAAACAGAATAAATAATAGGTCTGTTAAGATTAAAGGATATAACTTGATTTTTACTACCTCTACAAGGCTGTACATATATTACATCAACATAATAGAAATGGCATAGTCTCTGAAGATACTTTCCACACTTTATTTACTTTTTAAAACTAATCTCAAATCACATACCATACACCTATTTCCTTTTTGATGATTCCACTTAAACTTAAGGGTACGGTTTGTTAAAGCTTATGAACAAAATAATTATCATGTTTATTGCATGTTATACAAAGGAGCTACTCTGAATAGAAATCCATCCTTCTCCACCATTTGTTTTGTTTTGTTTTGTTTTTTTGCGTTACGCGGGCCTCTCACTGTTGTGGCCTCTCCCGTTGCGGAGCACAGGCTCCGGACGCGCAGGCTCAGCAGCCATGGCTCACGGGCCCAGCCGCTCCGCGGCATGTGGGATCTTCCCGGACCGGGGCACGAACCCGTGTCCCCTGCATTGGCAGGCGGACTCTCAACCACTGCGCCACCAGGGAAGCCCCACCATTTGTTTTTAATGAATACAGGTATCAAACAATCCTGAACATACTTCTGATACTACTAGCAGTTAGCAACTCTTCAAAAATCAACACAATTAGCAACAGCATTCATTTTACCTGCTACCTTAAACAATTTAAATTTCAACTCTTTTGCCAAGGAAGCATGTGATTTAGGCTTTTTCTTCTTTTGGAAACAGTTTTATTCTAAAGCATTCTGATACGTCTTCCCTTGATCTTATCCTGTAAACCTGAATTCCAGGTTTATGTTTAAATGACAGTGCCTGGATATGAGAAAAAAAATAGAGTGGTACATTTTCCTCCTGTTGTCTGAAAACATAATGAGTGTACATGTTTTAAATATTTTATTAGCAATGAATGACCATATCATGTTTACCAGTTGGAATAGTTTTATTAAATGTTTGAGTGCTTTGCACTGTAATAATGAAGACAGTAAGCTGGAGATCCTCTAAAATCAATTGTTGTCTGTTTGTTCTATGGATGTCTGTGGAAGTTTCATATTTTCTTTGGACATCATTAGACTTCCTAGTTCTTGAAGTAATGTTTTAATGCTATATGAATTATGACATTTTGCTTAACACTGGTATGTTCTGTGAATCTACCATCCCAATGGAAATATTCTATCCATATTAAATTTTCTTGTAAATCTAACTAATGGAGAGTTTCTGGATATCTAGGTCATTCTAGCTTCCAGGCTTTATATTCTGTTTTCATAATTTGTCTGTGGAGACCATCATCATCTTCGGTGGCTCTAGACTTCAGTTATTTATTTCTGAATGTTAAACTCGCCTTGCATTCCTGGAATAAATCTATTGGCTGTGATGATGTACCTTTTTGTTTTTGTTTTTGTTTTGTTATTGCAGTATGCGGGCCTCTCACTGTTGTGGCCTCTCCCGTTGCGGAGCACAGGCTCCAAGACGCGCAGGCTCAGTGGCCATGGCTCACGGGCCCAGCCGCTCCGCGGCATGTGGGATCTTCCCGGACCGGGGCACAAACCCGTGTCCCCTGCATCGGCAGGCGGACTCTCAACCACTGCGCCACCAGGGAAGCCCTGATGTACCTTTTTAAACATACTAACAAATTCCCATTTTTAAATATTTTGTTTAGGATTCTGTCACCTACATTCATGAATGAGATTGGCTAGTAGTTATTCTTTTGTCGTATCTTTGTTAAGTTCTGATATCAAATTATTCAAGCATTACAAAATGGATTGGAAAAGGCTTCTTGTTTTTTCCTATTCTCTAGAAAAAGTTTTTGAAAGTTGATGGTAATGGTAAACACCTGGTTGAATTCACTGGTATGGAAGAATTCATTTGGGGTTGTAGGATCTTTGTGGTCAAGTTTTAAATTACAGATTCATTTATAAGGTAGTGATAGGCTTATTCAGACTTTCTAGTTTTTATTATATCAATGTTAGCAAGTTGTATTTTTCTAGGAATTTGTCTCCATCTCAATTTTCAAACATATTTACAGGTACCTGTTTATAATATGTATTAGTCTGCTCAGGCTGCTATAACAGAACACCATGGACTGGGTAGCTTAAGTAACAGAAATAAATTTTTTTGTAGTTCTGAAGGCTGTAAGTTCAAGGTCAAGGTGCTGGCAGGGATGGTGTCTGATGAGAACTTTCTTCCTGGCTTGTAGATGGCTGTTTTCTCATTGTGCCCTCAGATGGCCTTCCTTCTGTGCACACATGAGAAATCTCTGGTGTCTCTTCCCTTCTTCTTATAAGGACACCAGTCCTATTAATCTGAGCCCCAACCTATGGCCTCATTTAACCCAAATTACCTCCTTAAAGGCCCTATCTCTAAATACAGTCATATTGGGCTTAAGGCATCAACTTCTGAATTTGGAGGGGACAAAATTCAATCACACAAAATTCAATAACACAGTATCCTCTCAAGATCTTATTCATGTCTGTAGGTGATATTGTGATGTCCCCTCTTTCTTTCTTCCGTTTTTTTTTAAAAAATAATTTATTTATTTTTGGCTGCGCTGGGTCTTCGTTTGCTGTGTGCGGGCTTTTCTCTAGTTGTGGCGAGCGCGGGCTACTCTTCGTTGCGGTGTGCAGGCTTCTCATTGTGGTAGCTTCTCTTGCTGCGGAGCATGGGCTCTAAGTGCATGGGCTTCAATAGTTGTGGCTCGCGGGCTCTAGAGCGCAGGCTCAGTAGTTGTGGCGCACGGGCTTAGTTGCTCTGCTGCATGTGGGATCTTCCTGGACCAGGGCTCAAACCCATGTCCCCTGCATTGGCAGGTGGATTCTTAACCACTGCAACACCAGGGAAGTCCAGTCCTATTTTAGATTTGTTTTCCTTTTTCTTAAAAAAAATTTATTTATTTATTTTTGGCTGTGTTGCGTCTTTGTTGCTGCATGTGGGCTTTCTCTAGTTGCAGCAAGCGGGCTTTCTCTAGTTGGAGTGAGCGGGGGCTACTCTTCGTTGCGGTGAGCAGGCTTCTCATTGCGGTGGCTTCTCTTGTTGTGGAGCATGGGCTCTAGGCACGTGGGCTTCAGTAGTTGTGGCATGCGGGCTCAGTACTTGTGACTTGCAGGCTCTAGAGCACAGGCTCAGTAGTTGTGGCACACGGGCTTAGCTGCTCTGCGGCATCTTCCCAGACCAGGGATTGAACCCGTGTCCCCTGCATTGGCAGGAGAAATAACCACTGTACCACCAGGGAAGTCCCTAGGTTTGTTTTCTATTTCATTATTTTTCTCTTTGGATTTAATTTGTTGTTCTTATTCTAACGTCTTGAGATAGGTGCTTAACTTACTGATTTTCCAGTCTTTCTTCAATTTAAACATGTTTTTTATTCTAAAATAGTCATGGCTGCATACGAAGATTTTGATATATAATTTTCAATACCACTAAATTAAAAACATTTTCTATTTCCTGATAATTCATTCTCTGATCTATGGTTTATTTAGCACTGCATTCTGTAATTTTCAAGCATGAGTTTTTTCTTGGTATCCTTTTGTTATTAACTTCTAAGCTTATTTGCACTGTGATCAGAGAACTTATTCGGGCGAATTCTAATCATTTTGCAATTTGTTGAAATTTGATTTAGGACCAGAATACAATTAATTTTCTTTTTTTTTTTTTTTTTTTTTTTGCTGTACGCGGGCCTCTCACTGTCATGGCCTCTCCCGTTGTGGAGCACAGGCTCCGGACGTGCAGGCTCAGCGGCCATGGCTCATGCACCCAGCCACTCCACGGCATGTGGGATCTTCCTGGACCGGGGCACGAACCCACGTCCCCTGCATCGGCAGGCGGACTCTCAACCACTGCGCCACAAGGGAAGCCCTACAATTAATTTTTGTAAATATTCCATGTGGGCTTGAAAATAATAGGTATCCTGAAGTTGGCAGGTATAATTGTCTATATATGCTAATGAGATCAAGTTTGTTAACTGTGTTTTTCAAGTCTATGTTCTTTTTAAAAAATTTTTATTTATTTTATTTTTGGCTATGTTGGGTCTTCGTTGCTGTGTGCGGGCTTTCTCTAGTTGTGGTGAATGGGGGTTACTCTTTGTTGTGGTGCGCAGGCTTCTCACTGCGGTGGCTTCTGTTGTTGCAGAGCACAGGCTCTAGGCACACGGGCCTCAGTAGTTGTGGCACGCAGGCTCAGTCGCTGCGGCACATGGGCTTAGTTGCTCCGCAGCATGTGACATGTAATATTCCAAGTAATATTCCACTGTGCGTGTGTGTGCGCCAAGTAATATTCCATTGTGCGTGTGTGTGTGCACGCGCACGTATATGTGTACACACATACATACAGACTACATCTTCTTTATCCATTCATCTGTTGATGGACACTTAGGTTGCTTCTGTATCTTGGTTATTGCAAATAATGCTGCTATGAACATTGGAATGCATGTATCTTTTTGAATTATTGTTTTTGTTTTCTTCGAATATATAACCAGGAGTGGAATTGCTGGATCATATGGTAGGAGTTGGGTTTTATTTTTCCTCCAGTCTGGCAATCTTTGCCTTTTATTCAGGAAATTTAGTCTACTTATACTCAATACTATTTATCAATATATTTAGACTTAAATCTATTTTCCTTCTATATGTCCCACCTGTTAGGTGTCATTTTTTTCTTTCTTTCCTTGCCTTCTCTTAGACTGAATGAACATTTTATTGTTCCATTCCCTCACCCACCTTCTCCTGATTAGTTTGGTAGTTATTCAACTTTTACTATTATTTTAATAGGTACCTTAGAGATTAAAATGTACATCCTTGATTTATCAAAGTCTATGTGTATACACACCCCTTACTCTGACCAAAAGACAACTGTTGTACTTTTAAACCTTTATATTTTAAATGCCACAAGATACTATTTTATCATTTTATATGGTGTCACTTAGACTAATCTACATATTTATCCTTTTTGTTGTTTCTCATTCCTTTTTGAAACTTCAAGTATCTTAAAAAAATAAGTTTTTCTTTCCTGCTTGAAGAAAACCTTTATTATTTTCTTAAGTATAGGTATTCTGGTAACAAATTCTATAATTTGTCTGCAAATGTCCTTATATTAACTTTACCCTTAAAGGAATTTTCACTGGATATAGAACTAGGTTGGCAGTAATTTTGTTTCTGCCCTATAAAGATGTCATTCCATTCTCTTCCATCCTCTGTGGTTTCTATGGAGAAGTCACCTGTCAAACAAATTGTTACTCTTTTGAAGGTACTTCCTCTCTTCCATTCTACTCTGGGTACTTTAAATACTTTTCACTTTGTGTTTAGTTTTCAGCAGTTTTACTATGATGTGTCTAGGAGTCATTACCTTTTTATTTATCCCATTAGGATTCATGGGGGGTTCTTGAATTTGTGGCCTGTTGTCTTTCAACAGTTTTGGAATGTTCTCAGCTCTTAAAATATTCCTTCTGTCCCATTCTCTTTCTCTTCTCCTTCTGTTACTCTAGTAGACATATTAGACTCCCCACTATATCCCTTATTTATCTTATCCTCTCTTCTGAATTTCCTATCCATCTTTCTCTCCTTGCTTAAGTCTGGATATTTTCTTCTGATCTGTTTTCAATTACTAGTTCTCTCTTCAGCTGTTCCTAATCTGCTGTGGTTATATCTACTGAGTTTTTTTTTTTTTTTTAAGATGCTGGGGGTAGGAGTTTAGTACTTTATGTATTTATTTTTGCTGTGTTGGGTCTTCGTTTCTGCGCGAGGGCTTTCTCTAGTTGTGGCAAGCGGGGGCCACTATTCATCACGGCGCGCAGGCCTCTATCACCACCTCTCTTGTTGCGGAGCACAGGCTCCAGATGCGCAGGCTCAGTAGTTGTGGCTCACGGGCCTAGTTGCTCCGCGGCATGTGGGATCCTCCCAGACCAGGGCTCGAACCCATGTCCACTGCATTAGCAGGCAGATTCTCAACCACTGCGCCACCAGGGAAGCCCCAACTGAGTTCTTAATTTTGATTATTGTAGTTTATATCTAGAGTTTCATTTGGTCCTTTTTGTTGTTGTTGTTTCCAGTTCTCTTCTAAAATTCTCCATTTTGTCTCATCTCTTTAAACAGAACAAGCATTTAATCTATGTCTAAAAATACCAATCTCTGTAATTTGCCCACTGTTCATATTTTCTTTTGATTTTTGTTAGAGTTATCTTGTCTCCTATTGTGTCTGGGATTTAAAATTGAGTATTAGACACTGTATGTTAAAAACTGTAGAAATAATTTCAGGTCTAGTATGATATTATATTCCTCTAAGAGGATTTATATTTACTTCTAGTGGGCTGCTTGGGGTCCTAGTGTTCCATAATCATCTTAATTCAATTTCAAAGGTAAGATTATTTGAAGCTGGGCCAGTGTACACTTTTGGGGTTCCAACCCAGAACATGGAAGGTTCACCAGCTTCCCTCAACGCTTGCTAGTTCTCTGGACTCTAATTTTTGTCCTTCCCACCCTTGTAAGACTTTTGAGAACACCACTCAGTTTCTCAGCCACCTTTTCTGCAACTTGCAGAAGCCCCTAAGGAAAAAGGAATCCTAAATGACAGGTCCCCCCTTCTGAGTTTACTTCTTTTCCTAGATTCTATCCCTATAATTCTTTAATACCTTACTAATGCTCCAGTTTCTTCAAACAGCTTATTTTCATATTTTATTACAGAGGAAATAGCTATTCTCAACTATCTGGATTAGGAAGACTAATCCAAATTATCTAGTCTACCATTATCAAAAGCAGAAGCAGCATTAACTTTTCCCAAGCAGTATGCTGAAATTCTTTAGAGAAGTGTCTGTTACTTTCTCTCCCTTTAACTTGGGTAAATACCACATTTACATTCTGTCATTGGGATGAAGAGGGGAATGTGGAAACAGAAATGGAATGAATTCATTTTAAAGTACTGCATCTCACTTTTGAATTCCTCTATCATATTTGCAACTATTGGCCTGGAGTCTCTTCAGGGTTCCAACATGCAGACTCTTTTAGCCAAGGTTTTTATTTCATCCAACAACATATAAGAAAAATTTTAAAAATCTTTCAGACATTGTTAAGCAGTCTGTTTCCATGTATTCTATCTACTTTTTTTTGTACTTCTTATTTTACATGGAATTGTAAGGGATGGGAAGAAAACACATGTTCACTCTACCATCCTAAATCAGAAGTACAATTAAATCTTTAAAATGCTCATACATTTTGACCCTGCCATTGTACTTTCTAAGAATTTATCTATTTTTTTAATTTTTAAGTTTTATTTTTTTATACAGCAGGTTCTTATTAGTCATCAGTTTTATACATATCAGTGTATATATGTCAATCCCAATCACCCAATTCATCACATCACCACCACCACCACCCTGCTGCTTTCCCCCCTTGGTGTCCATACGTTTGTTCTCTACATCTGTGTCTCAATTTCTGCCCTGCAAACTGTTTCATCTGTACCATTTTTCTAGGTTCCACATATATGCATTAATATACGATATTTGTTTTTCTCTTTCTGACTTACTTCACTCTGTATGACAGTCTCTACATCCACCCACATCTGAACAATGACCCAATTTCATTCCTTTTTATGGCTGAGTAATATTCCATTGTAAATACATACCACACCTTCTTTATCCATTCATCTGTCAATGGGCATTTAGGTTGCTTCCATGACCTGGCTATAGTAAATAGTGCTGCAATGAACATTGAGATGCATGTGTCTTTTTGAATTATGGTTTTCTCTGGGTATATGTCCAGTAGTGGGATTGCTGGATCATATGATAATTCTATTTTTAGTTCTTTAAGGAACCTCCATACTGTTCTCCATAGTGGCTGTATCAATTTACATTCCCATCAACAGTGCAAGAGGGTTCCCTTTTCTCCACACCCTCTCCAGCATTTGTTGTTTGTAGATTTTCTGATGATGCCCATTCTAACTGGTGTGAGGTGATACCTCATTGTAGTTTTGATTTGCATTTCTCTAATAATTAGTGATGTTGAGCAGCTTTTCATGGGCTTCGTGGCCATCTGTATGTCTTCTTTGGAGAAATGTCTATTTAGGTCTTCTGCCCATTTTTGGATTGGGTTGTTTTTTTAATATTGAGATGCATGAGCTGTTTATATATTTTGGGGATTAATCTTTTGTCCGTTGATTCGTTTGCAAATATTTTCTCCCATTCTGAGGGTTGTCTTTTCGTCTTGTTTATGGTTTCCTTTGCTGTGACAAAACCGTTTAAGTTTCATTAGGTCCCATTTGTTTATTTTTGTTTTTATTTCCATTACTCTAGGAGGTGGACCAAAAAAGATCTTGCTGTGATTTATGTCAAAGAGTGCTCTTCCTATGTTTTCCTCTAAGAGTTTTATAGTGTCTGGTCTTACATTTAGGTCTCTAATCCATTTTGAGTTTATATTTGTGTATGGTGTTAGGGAGCATTCTAATTTCATTCTTTTACATGTAGCCGTCCACTTTTCCCAGCACCACTTATTGAAGAGACTGTCTCTTCTCCACTGTAGTTCCTTGACTCCTTTCTTATAGATTAGTTGACCATAGGGGTGTGGGTTTATCTCTGGGCTTTCTATCTTGTTCCATTGATCTATATTTCTGTTTTTGTGCCAGTACCATATTGTCTCGATTACTGTAGCTTTGTAATATAGTCTGAAGCCAGGGAGTCTGATTCCTCCAGCTCCGTTTTTTCCCCTGAAGACTGCTTTGGCTATTTGGGGTATTCTGTGTCTCCATACAAATTTTAAGATTTTTTGTTGTAGTTCCGTAAAAAATGCCATTGGTAATTTGATAGGGATTGCATCGAATCTGTAGATTGCTTTGGGTAGTAGAGTCATTTTCACAATATTGATTCTTCGAATCCAAGAATATGGTATATCTCTCCATCTGTTGGTATCATTTTTAATTTCTTTCATCAGTGTCTTATAGCTTTCTGCATATAGGTCTTTTGTCTCCCTAGGTAGGTTTTTTCCTAGGTATTTTATACTTTTTGTTGCAGTGGTAAATGGGAGTGTTGCCTTAATTTCTCTTTCAGATTTTTCATCATTAGTGTATAGGAATGCAAGAGATTTCTGTGCATTAATTTTGTATCCTGCAGCTTTACCAAATTCATTGATTAGCTCTAGTAGCTTTCTGGTGGCATTTTTAGGATTCTCTATGTATAGTATCATGTCATCTGCAAACAGTGATAGTTTTACTTCTTCTTTTCCAATTTGTATTCCTTTTATTTCTTTTTCTTCTCTGATTGCCGTGGCTGGGACTTCCAAAACTATGTTGAATAATAGTGGTGAGAGTGGACATCCTTGCCTTGTTCCTGATCTTAGAGGAAATGCTTTCAGTTTTTCACTACTGAGAATGATGTTTGCTGTGGGTTTGTCGTATATGGCCTTTATTATGTTGAAGTAGGTGCCCTCTATGCCCACTTTCTGGAGAGTTTTTAGCATAAATGGGTGTTGAATTTTGTCAAAAGCCTTTTCTGCATCTATTGAGATGATCATATGGTTTTTATTCTTCAATTTGTTAATATGGTGCACATTGATTGATTTGCATATATTGAAGAATGCTTGCATCCCTGGGATAAATCCCACTTGATCGTGGTGTATCAACCTTTTAATGTGTTGTTTGATTCTGTTTGCTAGTATTTTGTTGAGGATTTTTGCATCTATATTCATCAGTGATATTGGTCTGTAATTTTCTTTTTTTGTAGTATCTTGGTCTGGTTTTGGTATCAGGGTGATGGTGGCCTCACAGAATGAGTTTGGGAGTGTTCCTTCCTCTGCAATTTTTTGGAAGAGTTTGAGAAGGATGGGTGTTAGCTCTTCGCTAAATGTTTGATAGAATTCACCTGTGAAGCCATCTGGTCCTGGACTTTTGTTTGTTGGAAGATTTTTAATCACAGTTTCAATTTCATTACTTGTAATTGGTCTGTTCTATTTCTTCCTGGTTCTATTTCTTTTTCCATTTCTTCCTGGTTCAGTCTTGGAAGGTTATACCTTTCTAAAAATTTGTCCATTTCTTCCAGATTGCCCATTTTATTGTCATAGAGTTGCTTGCAGTAGTATCTTAGGATGCTTTGTATTTCTGCAGTGTCTGTTGTAACTTCTCCTTTTTCATTTCTAATTTTATTGATTTGAGTCCTCTCCCTCTTTTTCTTGATGAGTCTGGCTAATGGTTTATCAATTTTGTTCATCTTCTCAAAGAACCAGCTTTTAGTTTTACTGATCTTTACTATTGTTTTCTTTGTTTCTGTTTCATTTATTTCTGCTCTGATCTTTATGATTTCTTTCCTTCTGCTAACTTTGGGTTTTGTTTGGTCTTCTTTCTCTAGTTCCTTTAGGTGTAAGGTTAGATTGTTTATTTGAGATTTTTCTTGTTTCTTGAGGTAGGCTTGTATAGCTATAAACTTCCCTCTTAGAACTGCTTTTGCTGCATCCCATAGGCTTTGGATCATTGTGTTTTCATTGTCATTTGTCTCTAGGTATTCTTTGATTTCCTCTTTAATTTCTTCAGTGATCTCTTGGTTATTTAGTAACATATTGTTTATCCTCCATGTGTTTGTGTTTTTTACGTTTTTTCCCCTGTAATTGACTTCTAATCTCATAGCATTGTGGTCAGAAAAGATGCTTGATATGATTTCAATTTTCTTAAATTTACTGAGGCTTGATTTGTGACCCAAGATGTGATCTATCCTGGAGAATGCTCTGTGTGCACTTGAGAAGAAAGTGTAATCTGCTGTCTTTGGATGGAATGTCCTATAAATATCAATTAAATCTATCTGGTCTATTGTGTCACGTAAAGCTTCTGTTTCCTTATTTATTTTCATTTTGGATGATCTGTCCATTGGTGTTAAGTGAGGTGTTAAAGTCTCCCACTATTATTGTGTTACTGTCAATTTCCTCTTTTATAGCTGTTAGCAGTTGCCTTATGTATTGAGGTCTCCTATGTTGGGTGCAAATATATTTATAATTGTTATATCTTCTTCTTGGATTGATCCCTTGATCATTATGTAGTGTCCTTCCTTGTCTCTTGTAACATTCTTTATTTTAAAGTCTATTTTATCTGATATGAGTATAGCTACTCCAGCCTTCTTTTGATTTCCATTTGCATGGAATATCTTTTTCCATCCCCTCACTTTCAGTTTGTATGTGTGCCTAGGTCTCTTGTACACAGCATATATATGGGTCTTGTTTTTGTATCCATTCAGCAAGCCTGTGTCTTTTGGTTGGAGCATTTAATTCATTCACATTTGAGATAATTATACATATGTATGTTCCTATGACCATTTTCTTAATTGTTTTGGGTTTGTTTTTGTAGGTCCTTTTCTTCTCTTGTGTTTCCCACTTAGAGAAGTTCCTTTAGCATTTGTTGTAGACCTGGTTTGGTGGTGCTGAATCCTCTTAGCTTTTGCTTGTCTGTAAAGCTTTAGATTTCTCCATCGAATCTGAATGAGATCCTTGCATGGTAGAGTAATCTTGGTTGTAGGTTCTTCCTTTTCATTACTTTAAGTATATCATGCCACTCGCTTCTGGCTTGTAGAGTTTCTGCTGAGAAAGCAGCTGTTAACCTTATGGGTGTTCCCCTGTATGTTATTTGTCATTTTTCCCTTGCTGCTTTCCATAATTTTTCTTTGTCTTTAACTTTTGCCAATTTGATTACTATGTGTATCGGTGTGTTTCTCCTTGGGTTTATCCTGTATGGGACTCTCTGTGCTTCCCGGACTTCGGTGGCTATTTCCTTTCCCTTGTTAGGGAAGTTTTCGACTATAATCTCTTCAAGTGTTTTCTCTGGCCCTTTCTCTCTCTCTTTTCCTTCTGGGACCCCTATAATGCAAATGTTGGTGCATTTAATGTTGTCCCAGAGGTCTCTTAGGCTGTCTTCATTTCTCTTCATTCTTTGTTCTTTATTCTGTTCTGCAGCAGTGAATTCCACCATTCTGTCTTCCAGGTCACTTATCCGTTCTTCTGCCTCAGTTATTCTGCTATTGATTCTTTCTAGTGTAGTTTTCATTTCAGTTATTGTATTGTTCATCTCTGTTTGTTTGTTCTTTAATTCTTCCAGGTCTTCGTTAAACATTTCTTGCATCTTCTCTATCTTTGCCTCCATTCTTTTTCTGAGGTCCTGGATCCTCTTCACTGTCATTATTCTGAATTCTTTTTCTGGAAGGTTGCCTATCTCCACTTCATTGAGTTGTTTTTCTGGGGTTTTAACTTGTTCCTTCATCTGGTACATAGCCCTCTGCCTTTTCATCTTGTCTATCTTTCTGTGAATGTGGTTTTTGTTCCACAGGCTGCAGGACTGTAGTTCTTCTTGCTTCTGCTCTCTGCCCTCTGGTGGATGAGGCTATCTAAGAGGCTTGTGCAAGTTTCCTGATGGGAGGGACTGGTGGTGGGTAGATCTGACTCCATGAATTTATCTTACAAATAGACACAAACAAATGCACAAAACTATACAAACAAGGACATTTACTGTAGCAGTATTTTAGTATAATCATGGAAATAACTTAAATATCAATTAATAGATTATTTAAATTATGGTATAATACAGAAAATTTAAGAGACTGAGATAAGTTAATATATAATGATATAATTTCATTTTTGTTAGAAAATAATTTTCAAAGCAACTCGGAAACAGACTCTGACCTGTCAGGGTGGCAATGGCCACTGAGCAGGGAGGAAGTTCTGCCTCGCACTCTGCGTGCAGGCTTTAGCTCCTCCAACAGCAGTCACACTTCCTATCAAGGTGACAGTGGCCAGTACACCCTCAGGAAAGATGTGGCTGTCATCCACATAAAATTTAGCCTTGAAACCAAAGACACTGGGCACATGCAGTCTACAAAGGGACACTCCCACATAAAAACACCCCTTCAAGACCACAATAGATAACCATTTCACCCAAATTCACAGAGACAGAGAAAGTAAAATGAAAAGGCAAAGGAACTACTCTCAATTGAAAAAGCAAGAGAAAACCCCTGAAAAAAAAATAATGAAACAGAGATAATCAGTCTATCAGACAATGAACTAAACAATTTGGTAATATGGGAATTCCCTGGCGGTCCAGTGGTTAGGACTTGGCGTTCTCACTGCCAGGGGCCCAGGTTCCATCCCTGGTAAGGGAACTAAGATCCTGCAAGAATGGGATCTTAGTTTGCGTGGTGTGGCCAAAAAAAAAAAAAAATTTGGTAATAAAAATGCTAACTGAATTAAGAGAAATGATCTATAAGCACAGATCATTTTAACAAGGAACTAGAAACTATAAATAAGACCCAATCAAAAATAGGTCATTCAATTCCTGAGATAAAAGCACTCTAGAAGCAATGAATAGCAGACTAAATGACAGAACACATAAGTGATATGGAAGACAGAATAATGGAAATCACCCAATCAGAACAGCAGACAGAAAGACAAATGAAAATAAACAAACCAAAAAACAAACAAACAAACAAAAAAAAACAAAAGCAACATGTGAGATCTTTGGGATAATATAAAACGCGCCAACATTCACATTATGGGGTTTTCAGAGGGAGAAGATAGAGAGAAACTGTATTTAAAGAAATTACGGCTGGAAATTTCCCAAATCTAAAGAAGTAAACAGATATCCAGGTACAGGAAGCACATAGGGCCCCAAACGAGGTGAATCCAAACAGACCCACACCAAAACATATCATAATTAAAATGGCAAAAGTTAAAGATAAATAGAAAATTCTAAAGGCAGCAAGAGAAAAACAGAATCATATATAAGGGAATGTCTAAAAGCCTATCAACTGATTTCTCTGCAGAAATTCTGAAGGCCAGAAGGGAGTGGCATGATATATTCAAAGTCCTAACAGGGAAAAACCTGCAACCTAGGATACTCTACCCAGCAAGATTATCATTTAGAATAGAAGGAGAGATAAAGAACTTCTCAGACAAGCAAAAACTAAAAGAATTCACCATTACTAAACCTAGCCTAAAAGAAATGTTGGAGGGTCTTCTCTAAATGGAAAAGAAGTTAACAGTCTATAGGAAAGGGGAAATCCCAACAGAAAAGGCAAATAGTTAGGATTGAAGATCACTTAAATAAGACAGTATCTAGATTAAAAAAAAATTATAAAAGCAACTATAACTACAATAAACAGTAAAGGGATAAGCATGAATGTAAAATATGACATCAAAAAACAATATATGAAGGGGAGTTCCCTGGTGGTCCAGTGGTTAGGACTCAGTGCTCTCACTGCCAGGGCCCCAGGTTTGATCCCTGGTCAGGGTACTAAGATCCCACAACCCGTGCAGTGTGTGTGTGTGGGAAAAAAAAAAATATATATATATATGTATTTATATATGACATATATTTTTTTATATATATATATATATATATATGTGAAGGAGGGGAGTGAAAACTGTAGGACTTTTCAGAATGTGTTTGAACTTAAATGTTTATCAGTTTAAAGCAAGTAGACATAATTATAGGTCAACATATATGAACCCCATTGTAACTACAAATCAAAAACCTACAGTAGATACACAAAAACCAAAAAGAAAGGAACTCAAGCATACTAAAAAAGAAAATCATCAAACCAGTACAGGAGAAACAAAAAGAAGAAATGAATGAAGAAGAACTACAAAAACAACTGGAAAACAAGGATTAAAATGGCAATGAGTACATACTTATCAATAATTACTTTAAATGCCAATGGACTAAACCCTCCAAAAGACAGCGTGGCTGACTGGATTAAAAAAACAAAACCCTTCAATAAACTGCCTAATAAACTCACTTCAGGGTAAAAGACACATACAGACTGAAAGTGAGTGGATAAAAAAATATTTCATGCAAACAAAAATGACAAGAAAGCAGGGGCAGCAATACTTATATCAGACAAAATAGACTTTCAAAGTTTATAACAAAAGGTAGCAAAGGGCATTATATAATGATAAAGGGATCAAAACAAGACAGGATATAACATTTGTGAACATACATGCACCTAATATAGGCGCACCTAAATATATAAAGCAAATATTAACAGACATAAAGGGAGAAATTGACAAAAATATAATAACAGTAGGGGACTTTAACATCCCATTTACATCGATGGACAGATAATCCAGACAGAAAATCAACAGGCAAACAGTAGTCTTAATTGACACATTAGACCAGTTGGACTTAATTGATAGCTACAGGAAATAACATCCAAAAATAGCAGAATACATATACATTCTTTTCAAGGGTACATGGAACGTTCTCCAGGATAGATCACATACTAGGTCATAAAACAAGTCTCAAGAAATGTAAGAGGATAGAAATTATATCAAGCATTTCTCCCAAGCACAACAGTATGAAACTATAAATGAACTACAGAAAGAAAACTAGGAAAGAACAAACACACTGAGACTAAACAATATGCTACTAAAAAAAAAAAGGGTCAATGATGAAATCAAAAAGGAAATTAGAAAATACCTCAGGACAAATGAAGATGAAAACACAGTTTTCCAAAATCTATGGGATACAGCAAAAATAGTTCTAAGAGAGAAGTTCATAGTGATAGAGGCCTTCCTCAAGAATAAGAAAAATCTCAAACAACCTAACGTACCATCTAAAAGAATTAGAAAAAGAAAAACAAAGTCCAAAGTCAGCAGAAGGAAGGAAATAAAAAAGATCAGAGAGAATAAATAAAATAGAGACCAAAAAATCAACAGAGAAGATCAATGAAACCAAGACCTGGTTATTTATAAAGACAAATAAAATTGATAAACTTTAGCCAGGCTCTCACTAAGAAGAAAAGAGAGAGGACCCAAATAAACACAGTACTATAGAGAAACAAACAAACAAAATGACAGAGAATACTATGAATAGTTATATGCCAACAAACTGGATAACCTAGATGACATAGACAAATTTCTAGAAAGATAGAGCTTGCCAAGACTGAGTCAAGAAGAAACAGATAATTTGAAGACTAATCACTAGGAGTGAAATTGAATCTACAATTAAAATACTCCCAGCAAACAAAAGTCCAGGACCAGACAACCAAACATGTAAAGAAGAACTTATACCTATCCTTCTCAAACTATTCCAAAAATCTGAAGAGGGGGGAACGCTCCCAAATTCATTTTATGAGGCCCCACCATTACCCTGATACCAAAATCACACAAAGACTCTACAAAAAAGAAAAATTACAGGCCAATATCTTTGTTTAATAGAGATGCAAAAATCCTCAACAAAATATAAGCAAACCTAATCCAATGATGCATAAAATGGATCATACACCATGATCAAGTTGGATTTATCCCAGGGTCACAGGATGGTTCAACATACGCAAATTAGCCAATGTGACATACCACTTAAACAAACAAAAAATGAAAATCACATGATTATCTCAACAGACGCAGAAAATGCATTTGAGAAATTCAACATCCATTCATGATAAAAATGTTCATCAAAGTGGGTATAGAGGGAACAAATCTCAACATATATGACAAACCCACAGCCAACATAATACTCAAAAGTGAAATGCTGAAAGCCTTCCCGCTAAATTCAGGAAATAGTACTGGAAGTCCTAGACACAGCAATCAAAAACAAAAGGAAATAAGGTACACAAATTGCAAGTGAAGAGCTAAAACTGTCATTATCTGCAGATGACATGATACTCTATAGAGAACCCTAAAGTCTAGGCCCAAAAACTATTAGAACTAATAGATGAATTCAGAAAGGCTGCAGGATACAAGACTAATATACAGAAATATGCTGCGGTTCTATATACTAATAATGAAATATCAGAAAGTAAAAAACAATCCTGTTTAAAATTGCACCAAAAACAAACAAATAAACTCTAGGAATAAACTTCACCAAGGAGGTGAAAGACCTATACTCTGAAAACTATAAAACATTGAGGAAGATGATTCGAAGAAATGGAAAAATATTCCATGCTACTGGGTTGGAAGAATTAACATTATTAAAATGGACATATTAGCCAAATCAATCTACAGATTTAATGCAATCCCTATCAAAATACCCAGGACATTTTTCACAGAACTAGAACAAATTATCCTAAAATTTATATGAAGCCACAAAAGACCCTTAATTGCCAGAGCAATCCTGAGAAAAAGGAACAAAGCTGGATGTATAACCCTCCCAGATGTCACACTATACTAAACTATAGTAAGCAGAACTGCATGGTATTGGCACAAAAATAGACACATAGATCAATGGAACAGAATACAGTCCAGAAATAAACCCAAGCACCTGCGATAAATTAATCTACGACAAAAGAGGTAAGCCTATACAATGGAGAAAAGACAGTGTCTTCAACAAGTAGTGCTAGGAAAATGGACAGCCACATGTAAAACAGTAAGAGTAGAACATTCCCTTTCACACCATATACACAAAAACAAAACAAAACAAAACAAAACAAACCCTTAAAACAGTTTAAATGTAAGCCCCAAAACCATAACACTCCTAGAAGAGAACAGAGGCAGAGCACTCTTTGACAGAAATTGTAGCAATATTTTCTTAGATCAGCCTCCTAAGGTGAAAGAAATAAGAGCAAAAATAAACAAATGGGGCCTAATTAAACTTAAAGATTTGCATAGCAAAAGAAACCACTGACAAAAGAAAAAGACGAACTATGGAATGGAAGAAAATATTGGCAAATGATGCGGCTGACAAGGGGTTCATATCCAAAATATATGAACAGCTCATACAACTGAGTATCAAAAAAAAACAAGCAAACAATTCAATCCAAAAGTGGGCATAGGATCTGAATAGACATTTTCCCAAAGAAGACATGCAGTTGGCTAACAGGCACGTGAAAAGATGCTCAACATCACTAATTATTAGAGAAATGCAAATCAAAAGCACAATGAGGTATCACATCACACCGGTCAGAATAGTTATCATCAAAAAGTCTACAAAAGACAAATGTTAGAGAGGATGTGGAGAAAAGGGAACCCTCATACACTGTTGGTGGGCATGTAAATTGGTGGGCATGTAAATACTCCACAAATGGAGTATTAGTTGGTCATAAAAAACAATGAAAAAAAGCCATTTGCAGAAACATGGATGGACCTAGAGAATGTTATGCTTAGTGAAATAAGTCAGACAGAGGAAGACAAATACTGTATAATATCACTTATACGTGGAATCTAAAATGCAATACAAATGAATGTGTATGCAAAACAGAAATAGACTCACAGATATAGAAAACAAAATAGGGGTTACCGAAGGGGAGAGGAAAGCAGGAAGGGATAAATTAGGGACATGGGATTAACAGATACAAATTATCATATAAAAAGTAGATAAGCAACAAGAATACACTGTATAGCACTGGGAATTATGCCCAGTATCTTGTAATAACCTATAACGGAATACAATCTGACAAAAATACTAAATCAATATGCTGTATACCTGAAACTAAGACAAAACTGTAAATCAACTGTACTTCAAAAAACAAAACATATGAAAGTATATGCATAGAAGAAGAAATCCATATGCTAAGCATAAAAACGTATTTATATCATATACTAAACTAAATAGTTTTACAGTATTTCAATTTTTATAATGGTAATTATTTCTAATCATAAATAAATTATACAGCCTATCAAGCCAGTTAGATTTCTACAGAGATCCCACATACCAAGAAGTCAAACCAACATCAAAACAGGCCTTTTTTAAAAAGTACGTAACGCTAACTAGGCTAAGGCAAGTCCAGTACTTTAAGGTGTGAAACCTAGATACAGGGAAAGGTCCTAGCTAGTGATATGAAAGTTAAATAATTTGATTATGCACCAAGGTGGAAGAGATGATAAAATGATCAGAGGAAATGTAGTGGGGGAGCATTGAAAAGGCATAGAATAAAGGGCAGAAGTAGAACTGATGGAAACCAAGATAAGAATTAGAGTCCAGTAGGAAAGAAGCAAACACATAATATTTTTACATTTAGGATATATAATGGCAATATGTTACGGCTATTTTTTTTCAATCTTTGATAGGCTGTGTATTTGACAATACTAATTTTATATCATGCCTAAATGAGTTAAACTGGAACTAAGAAGCCTGTTCTGGTACCTGTACTACTAAATAGCAGCATAATCTTAGTCCAAAATCCCTTGATATCTTTGGTCTTCAGTTTTCAATTCCATAAAAATGATGGGTTCAAATTAGATAATTCAAAGTCATGTTCAGATTAAAAAATTCCATAATCCTAAAAGGATTGTTCCTCATTCAGTTAGGTAACTACTTGTCCAGCTATTTACCCACACCTACCCCTCACACCATTCCATACAAGAGATGACTAATGTTACGACAACTCCTTATTCCTGCATTCATGACAGACATTGGTAATTAGCTACAGCCCTTGGCTCCCAAGCCCAATCACGGAGCTCTCTCTTACTTTCATACATCCTTGCAACCATTTTCAATCAATTGGAGATGGTACTTGAGATAAAATCTATTCACCATCCTATAAATCCACAAGCAAGTTATGACTTTCAATACAATTAAAAAACTTCCTTAGTATTTTCTACATTTTAAGAAACTCTGATAATTCTCTCCTATGAATAAAATTGACTCATATTTTTGTACTCATTAGATTAATAAAATAGGATATAAGCTCCATCAAGATAACCTGAAGATACCAGCCTATGTATTTCCTGATTTATTTATTCTGAATCACTTTTAATGACCGCTGCTAATATGACTTCCTTAGTCAGAGGCACCAGTGCTAGGAATTCTACACTCACGCAAACTGTCAAAGAACCTAATATATATCCATTAATCCTATTCAATGGCATAAGGAGGTCTGGGGTAATGAACTGTATTGCATTGCTAATTTACTTAGCGTATGTTCAGTATAACAAGAGATAGCGAGAGCAAATCAGGATTTAAAAGTAACATTTATCTCAAGGTTTTCTTCCACAAAATATTTTAAAATCTTTAGATATAGAAGCTGCCCACCATTTTAAAATGAGACAAACAAACAAAGAAAAAAAATATCCTTACCAGTTTTTCTGCTTCTGTGTTCATTTCCCTTAATTTCTTGATATGTTCCTTTTTAATCATGAGAATTTTTGATAATCTGGTCTATAGACAATGAAGAAGAGATGTTTTGGAATAAACACAGGCACTTAAGTATATCATGTAGATGTCAAATTTCTAAGTTTTCACCAAGATATTTTAGCAGATTTTAGTGTTTCAATATAAATATAGCACAGACACTATTTTATAAGTCAGACTGGCTGAGAAGAAGATATTTTAAAATCCACTGTAACCAGGATATGTCAAAACGATTAAGGAGTCAACCTGAATAAGCTTTCACTGGTCCAATATGGAACAATGTGTGGACCAATCATAATAATAACTACAGTTAACTGAAGCACAAATACATTAAAATCCATGAGTTCAGACTGATACTTAAACAAAATTAACCATTGTTGGAGAATACTAGTGACCATACTCATAAACTGGAAAACAAAGACAAAGAGTCAAGCATTTATCCTGCCTATACTGTACAAACTATATGCCATTAGGTAACCAAATAATAGATTAGGGGAAGTTTTTCCTTACAGAACTATTTCAGCTACTAAACAAAGAACAAGAATAGCACCATTTTGCAATCCTAATGAATGAATTGACCTACGCAGTGATAATTAGTACCAGCCAACATTATATAAAAAAAGGGATAAAATAATATGGGTATCCTATTAGAACACAAAACCACACATAAAAGTAGTCACATAAAAGCAAGTACACCAATCAAATAAAAAACCCAAATCAAATCAAACCTTTATATTCAATGAGCAATTTACATGAAATATAAAAGACAAAAGAATATGTTGGATGTTATCACAAGGATTCAGTCAGCAAAATCCAGACTGTGGGAGACTCTATGGACAAATAATCTAGTTTCTTCAACAAATAAGTTAATGGGGAAAAAGTACAGTCAACATTTAAGAGACAACTGGAGAACTGGAATGCTGACTGGATATGTGACGATATTAAGACTTTTTTGTTAACTTTTTAGATGTAATAATGATAATATAGTTATGTCTCTTAAAAAAAAAAGGGCCCTTACCACTTAAAGGTATATAACGAAATATTTACAGATAAATGATATGACGTCTGATTTCTCAAAACAGAGAATGTGAGTGGGAGTATAGCTGAAACTGAACTGGCCAGGAGTTGTTGATAACTGTTATAGCTAGATAATGGGTACCTAGAGGTGCATTATACAACTGTCTGCTTTTTTCTTTTCTAATTAATTAATTAATTAATTTTATTTATTTCTGTGTTGGGTCTTTGTTGTTACACACGGGCTTTCTCTAGCTGTGGCGAGTGGGGGTTGCTCTTCGTTGCAGTGCATAGGCTTCTCATTGCGGTGGCTTCTCTAGTTGTGGAGCACGGGCTCTAGGTGCACGGGCTTCAGTAGTTGTGGCACGTGGGCTCAGTAGATGTGGCTCACGGGCTCTAGAGCACAGGCTCAGTAGTTGTGGTGCACGGGCTTAGCTGCTCTGTGGCATGTGGGATCTTCCTGGACCAGGGCTCGAGCCCGTGAACCCTGCATTGACAGGTGGATTCTTAACCACTGTGCCACCAGGGAAGGCCCCTGTCTGATTTTATATGCATTAAACTTTTGATAATTAAAAAAAATCTAAAAACTTGACCTAAGTTGATAGAGGCAGAGGGAGAGCCTGGTGAGATATGTTACATACTTATTCACACAGACCCTCATTAGTATCTCCAGAGCTCTGGACTGGTGCCCTGTCTCTAGTTGTTGGGGTTTTATGGAAATTTGTGTGATTCTTCAGAGTTAGAAGCAATAAAAGATGGGATGAAGGCAACAGTCTCTCTCCCATTTTCAGTTCTGTGTTTCTTCTTTTTTTAAAAATTAATTAATTAATTAATTTTTGGCTGCCTTGGGTCTTCGTTGCTGTGCGCGGGCTTTCTCTAGTTGTGGTGAGCGGGGCTACTCATTGTTGCAGTGCGTGGGCTTCTCATTGTGGTAGCTTCTCTTTGTTGTGGAGCACAGGCTCTAGGTGCTCAGGCTTCAGTAATTGTGGCTCACGGGCTCAGCAGTTGTGGCTCATGGGCTCTAGACCACAGGCTCAGTAGTTGTGGCACACGGGCTTAGCTGTTCCGCGGCATGTGGGATCTTCCCGGATCACGGCTCGAACCCGTGTCCCCTGCATTGGCAGGCGGACTCTTAACCACTGCGCCACCAGGGAAGTCCCTTCTTGCTTGTTTTTGATAGAAAATCACGCTGTTTCCTTTTCATTCTTTTCAAAACTGAGTCCTCTCTAAAAAGTGGATCAGTCTTTTAGATTCCTCAAAATCCCTAACCCCAGGAAAGAAAAAGTTTCCTCACTAAGAAAATTCATTGTAAACTATGAATTATAAAACTTGCAAAAAAATGTTTATTTTGTTATAAGAAAGAAAACAGTAATAGAAAAAGACAAAAACATATCTCACAGCTTAACAAGAGCAAATCTGAGTTTCATAAAACTTTACATATTACAAAAGACAAGTACATAAAAGGACTTTTATTTTTATCAGCTAGATAGCTTAAAAAATGAAAGCAGTGTTTTAACTAGGCTTTTACACATAGATTTTGAAGTTAAAATTAAGCACTGCAATCAAACATCTAAGCATCAATAAAAACATCAATACTTTAGAAGTAGCGTACTAGTATTTAGCCCCTGACTCCCTCTGCTGGTGTATCGATGGATCTCTCTCTCCCTCTCTCTCTCTCTCTCTCCCCAGCCCCTCTCTCCCACTCCCTGACCCCCTGGTTCTTCCCCCCATCTCCCCCTACACACACTTGCCCATATATGACATATTAGCTCTGTTTTTACTTCCACTATTTAAAAGAAAGAATTTCTTTAAAACAGAAGTGTCCTATGTGTGAAAATGATAAGCCTTGGCTCTTTTCATATTTTTAACTTTTCATATAAAAGTATCTTATCTACCTTTGGAAGTTAAAAGGTGTAATTCTGTATTCCAAGGATAATTAACAACATACAAGTAAGGAATAAAAAATGCTATACACATACACACAAATGACAAGACTTTTCCTCAAAATAACATTGATTGTAAAAGGTAACACTGTGAATATTTTAATGGATTACGCTATAAACGTTTTTATTTATAAAGACTCCATCCCAAGCCAAGTAGTTTTTCTTTTCAAACAAAAAGAAAAGAAACAAATCAAACATTATTAGACTATGATTCAAACTAAATAAAAGAAAATAAAAAGGAAATAAAACACTAAATTACTGATAAAAAAACAAACTAAATATTTAATCTAATTTTCAAAACAACAGCACATTATATTCTTAAGAGTCAGGCTATTCAAGAAAATTGTTCTATATAATAATTCTATACTTGTTTCGATTTAGCCTTAGATTTCTTTGTGCCTAATCAATAAGTACTTAGCAAATGAAAAGCTATTCCTAGTCTCAGAAAAGAAAGAAAGTTCCTCCTAACCAGAGAGCTGGCCAACACATCACAATTGCTGAGGTGACTGATAATGGCAGGATGCACTGAGATTACTAAATAAAAACCTTTATACTTATACAATTTATGAACAGTTAACCATTCAGTTTCACAGAGCATATACTAGAAGGTTAGAGTCCTTAACACAGAAAAATAATAAGAACCAAACCCGAGAAAAGCCCAACAAAAATAGATCTGTAAGTCTTTTTTTGCTATTATAACTTATTTTCAAGCTTGTTGGAAAATAACAGAGTTCTTAAAACTAACACAATGATTTTTAAAAGTATAAAAATATTTGGTCCTAGAAAAATTTTCAACTTTAATAACACAAAAGTCATTGAGTTTTTTTTAACAAATAAACAAAATATTCAGAGCAATTCTTACCACTTGGATAAGGAACTCTACTGGAAAACCACCTAACGTTTCTGTGTCAGAGCCAGAAATTTTACTTCTCCAAGGTGACTGTCCTAATAAGGGGTCATTATCCTGTGGGAATAAAAGGGAATTATTTAACCATTGACTTTTCAAAAGGAAGTATCTATTTTTTTAACTAATTAATTAATTAATTTATTTTTGGCTGTGTTGGGTCTTCGTTGCTGCGTGCAGGCCTTCTCTAGTTGCGGCGAGCGGGGGTTGCTTTTCGTTGTGGTGTGCAGGCTTCTCATTGTGGTGGCTTCTCTTGCTGCGGAGCACAGGCCCTAGGTGCGCGGGCTTCAGTAGTTGTGGCACGCGCGCTCAGTAGTTGTGGCTTGCCAGCTCTAGAGCGCAGGCTCAGTAGTTGTGGTGCACAGGCTTAGGTGCTCCGTGGCATGTGGGATCTTCCCGGACCAGGGAACGAACCTGTGTCCCCTGCATTGGCAGGTGGATTCTTAACCACTGTGCCACCAGGGAGGTCCCAGAAGTATCCTTTTTTTAAAAAAATTTATTTTATTGAAGTATATTTGATTTACAATGTTGTGCTAATTTCTGCTGTACAGCAAAGTGATTCAGTTATGCATATATATACTTTTTTTTCATATTCTTTTCCATTACGGTTTATCACAGGATATTGAATATAGTTCTCTGTGCTATACAGTAGGAAGGAAGTATCTTATTCTTAAATAAAGAACAAATTCTATTATAATTACTACTCTATTAAAAATCCTACAAAAAGGAAAATATTTCCAGAGTTGAAGCAACTATTTTATTTACTTTATTACTTTTTATTTAATATCTGATAACTCAAAATAATGTGGGCACCTCCTGAAGTTATTGTAATAGATGTGTATTTCATAAGAACATAGTTTACATTCATAATAATCATTTAAACTACTGGTGACATCTAAAAAATATTACTTACTGTAATTGGTGACTGGAGAGGAGGAGTATAATGTAACCGTGGTGGAGTCATAAAAAATCGAGAAGGTCGCTGTTTTTGTCCAAAGGCAGCAATAGGCATCGTCTCATGAGGCTCATTACTCTTTGGGAAAAGAAAATAGTCCCCAAAACTTGAAGAACTTTACCAATCATTTTAGCTTTATAACAGTTCTATTTTATCATAAAATATATTAACCTACAAAGATCAAAGGGCTAGAACTTCAGTCAGAGTATGGATACTACTCTGTTACTAAGAGGTTGAGTTCATAAAACAGAAGAAAGTGATCTCTTGAAAGAAAGGAAAGTGATCTATGGCCACCCTTGGTTGTCTCTGTGTTAAAGACTATCTGAATATTACCCACTGTAATTAAAGGCAATTCTTATCTGGCCAGGGAGAAATGTTTGGGTGATCTCATAAAGGAAATTACATTAATGAAACAGAAAAGTAATTTTTCTTTTTTGAAATGGGAGGTTTAAAGATTTCCTCCTTTAATGAAAAAAACTAAGACTGGTATACCTTGCTCTACACTTAGTCCAAATTTCCTTTCTCTCCTACTCCTCTCTAAAAGTACATTTGATAAGGAAACCCTTACAATAAGCAGAGAGTCACAGTTTTTTAAAAAGTATAGATCAGAAAAAAAAGATTCTTCTATTTTTGCACTAAGGAGATAAAGTAATTTTGATTTTTAATTGTAAGTTCACAACCCTTAAAAATCAAGTTTATAACAAAGAAATGGAAAAAGGGGAGGCTAAATGTGAACAATTTAATTTCCATAATGCTTAGAGGCAAACAGTTTTGTTATAAAAAGTTCATTACTCATTAAAAAAAACTATTAGAGTTATATTTATCCTTTATATTTTAACTTATTAGAAAGGTATATAATTTCCATGACATTGCTAAATCAAGCATGATCATGAAATAATGGTCCAGTAGTTTAATGGACTGTATCAGAAGTTCAAACGATGTGGATTCCAGTCTCAATAGGGCAAGAATCCAGCTTGAAAGCCTTGAATAAATTACCTAACATACTTATGTCTCAATTTCATCATGCAAAAAGTGGGGGTAATTAACAACCACCCTGCATACTCTGAGGATAAAATAGGAACATATAAAAATATATATTTTAGGGGCTTCCCTGGTGGCGCAGTGGTTGAGAGTCTGCCTGCCGATGCAGGGGACACGGGTTTGTGCCCCGGTCCGGGAGGATCCCACATGCTGCGGAGCGGCTGGGCCCGTGAGCCATGGCCGCTGAGCCTGCGCGTCTGGAGCCTGTGCTCCGCGGCGGGAGAGGCCACAACAGTGAGAGGCCCGTGTACCGCAAAAAAAAAAATATATATATATATATATATATATATATATATTTTTTTTTTGAAGTGCAAGATGTTAACATACTTTTAAAGTCATTTTGCAAGAGGACTATACCAACAGCTGAAATGAAAGTGTTGTGTAGCTTATTCCCTAAGATTAGTTAGTCAAGAGTGATCAGTTGTGTCACACTAAATTAGGTAGACAGATGCTAGCTTCTGGAAAATGTGGAAGACTTTAGTTCTGCTCCAGGAGTCTAGTAAGCAGGGCTGGAAACCCCTCAAGATCTCTTCCTCTGTGACGTGAAATTCTGATTCTATCATAAATACAACCCCTAAGAAAACTCTACAACACATATTTAATAGGCATAAAACACGTGTATTATGAAACAATACTTACAAGAACTTCATAGTCAGGGATAGTATGAGTTCCAAGCCCTGCCCTATCAAAAGTTACTCTATAAGTAGCATTAAGAGTATCCACAGCATCTATCTGTCCAGTGAACAGACCATCATGAACACCACGTAATCGTGCTGAAAAAAGAAACAAAAAGGCATTATGATATTTAGGAGATACAAAAAACTGTTACATACAAAACTGCTCCAAGCATGTAATTCAAAGTGGAGAAAGTATAGTACTGTTGTCTATTAAAGTTTCAAAAAAAGCATGTACTTTATTTTAGGCTTAAAGGAACAACAAAAAAATTTTTTGAAACAGAGAACAAAACTATAAATGGTGATCCCTAATTTGATATATGAATGAAATCATATATCTACTAAACTAAGGGGAAAATACTTTAACATCATATCATTGCTTTAAACCTCGAATTGCAAAAAAAAAAAAAAGTCAACAAATTTGGTCATTATACTCATGAATGAAACACTAGTAGTTCAACTGAAAAACAAAAAGAAAAAAGAAAAGAAAGACAAAGGTGCTATGCAGAAAAGATTTACTAGGTTTCAGACTGCTAACCTTAGAAAGGGTTGCCTATAATGTTGACTTCCGGGTACTTGAATTTTGGGAGTGTTCCCATTGTTCGCATACTAAGAAAGAGTGGTTTACTGTGCCTAGACTGTGCAAACAATGTGGTTACCTGCTTTCCAATTCTTGTATGTGTTGGGCAGAAGGTGCCTACGTAACCGGCCCCCTGTAAAAACCTTGGGCATTGAGTTTCTAATGAGTTTCCCTGGTACACAACATTTCACAAGTGCTGCTACAACTTGCTGCTGAAGGAATTATGCAAGTCTTGTGTGACACTACAGGGAGGGGACTCTTGGAAGCTTGCACCTGTTTTCCTCTGGACTTTGGCTCCATGTACTTTTCCCTTTGCTTATTTTGCTTTATATCCTTTTCTGAGATAAGCCATGGCCATGAGTACAACTATGTGCCAAGTACTCTGAGTCTTTCTAGTGAATCACCAAACCAAACCTGGGGGTGGTCTTGGGGATCCCTCACACAGATGAATTCTTGTGTCACTATTTAAATCCAGTCTGAAGTAACATAAGGAAAATCCAAGCAAACATCCAGCATGAGTGAAAAATATAAGAGCAGTAGCATTTAAGGCATTAAACTAGGCAAAGTGACACATTTTATACACACAAAAACGTATAAAGATAGTATTTATCTTTTAATTTTTTTTGGCCATAGTGTGTGCCATGTGGGATCTTAGTTCCCCAACCAGGGATCGAACCTGTGCCCCTGCATTGGAAATGTGGAGTCTTAACCACTGGACCGCCAGGAAAGTCCCAATGATATCATTTAAATAAAATACAAATATTCAATGCAAAACTGTTTAAAAGGATCAACTGATAAAAACTCAATTGTAGAAGACTGAAATATCATTCTCTTATGGTTACCAGGGGGGAAGGGTGGAGGGAAGGGATAGTTAGGGAGTTTGGGATTGACATGTACACATGGCTATATTTAAAATGGATAAGCAACAAGGACCCACTGTATAGCACAGGGAACTCTGCTCAATGTTATGTGGCAGCCTGGATAGGAGGGGAGTCTGAGGGAGAATGGATACATGTATATGTATGGCTGAGTTGCTTTGCTGTGCACCTGAAACTGTCACAACATCGTTAATCAGCTATACTCCAATAAAAAATAAAAAGTTAAAAAAAATATCATTCTCAGTCTTTGACAGACCAATTAAAGGAAAAGTAAACAGGTATACAGAAGATACGAGTAATAAAGTTGAATAAACAAACGTAAATATAGAAAAGGACCTCCAGTTATGGCAGCGTGAAGAGGTTGGTGATTCTTCTCTGCAAAAGACTTGTATAAACCTGTACAAGATTGTCAAAGACAACCATTTCAGGGTACTAGAAATGGGCCAAATGCAGAAAACAATTAAGAAATGATTACTGTTGAAAAGCTGCTAGAGCTTCAGTTAAGGACAAGTGAACTCAGTGGCCTTTCTGCAAGAGGCTATTCACACTCTACCACCACCAATAGCTTGGCTGGTAAAAAGAGTTTTTCTAGTGTATGGTTGGTCATGGAAACAGTGTTGTTTGTTGCCAGAGGGGCAGACAGGATGTGGACCAGTGGGTAAAAACCCGTGACTGTGCTAGTTAAGAGTGGAAAACTCGATCAGGAAGAATAAGAAAACCCCACAACTCTGCAAGCCTAAGAGGTAGTCCTGTCTGAGGTGACTGGCAGAATAGCTAGGAATTTAACAGGGAGATCCTGGAAACTAGAAAGCCATAAAAAGACTGAAATAAACTCTCCATAAATTCTTGCCTAAGTGGAAAACTATGTGATTGGGTGGGAAAGACCTAAGAAAGTCTGGTAAAAAGTAAAAGCTAAGGATGACCTGAAAACGGACAGCAACTTTGTATGTGTTTCCCAAGTCCACACAGAGATCAGTCTGAGGCCTTTCTGGATTAAGATGTTTGAGTACAATCTCTGCCTAAGTCACTGGTTGGCCACTAAGTTATGCAGACACAGGAACATTCCCTAGGAAGCAAGCTTAAAAATAAATAAAAGAGTAAAAAAAACTGAGCAGAGACATCAGTGGTTGCATAGGAAGTTACTAAAGTAAAAACAATTCTCAAAAAAATTACAGAGTTGCTACAATATATTATCTAAAATATCTAGTTTTCAACCAAAAATTACTAGATATGTAATGAAATAAAAAAGCATGATTCTTACTCAGGATAAAAGTACAGTAAGTAGAAACTGACACAGATGATACATTAGCAAAGTCTTCAAAAGTAGATTTTATAAATATGTTCAGAGAATTAAAGACAATGACTCAACAGGGAATTTCAAGAAACTATACAAAAGAACCAAATAGAAACTTTAGAGTTAAAGAGAAGATTTGAAGAAAAGAATCAGGGAATATTTTAGATAATATATTGTAGCAAGTCTGGATTCTGATCTATTAAAGAGAGATCAGGGCTTCCCTGGTGGCGCAGTGGTTGAGAGTCCGCCTGCCAATGCAGGGGACGCGGGTTCGTGACCCGGTCCGGGAAGATCCCACATGCCGCGGAGCGGCTGGGTGGGCCTGTGAGCCATGGCCGCTGAGCCTGTGCTCCACAACGGGAGAGGCCACAACAGTGAGAGACCCGCATACCGCAAAAAAAAAAAAAAAAGAGAGAGAGAGAGATCAACAGAAATTATCCAATCCAAAGAACACAGAGAACAAAAGATTGAAGAAAAATGAAGGGAGCCTCAGAGAGCTGTAGGAAGATGTCAAGTGCACCAACATATTTGTAACGAGAGACCCAAAGGAAGGAGAGAGAGAAGGTGAAAAGGAAATTGGAAGAAATTATGGCTAAAAATCTCTCATATTTGATTTAAAAAATTAAGCTACTAACCCATGAAACTCAATAAACCCCAAATAGGATAAATATAAAGAGTATCAAACCTAGACACATCATAGTGAAATTTCCAAAATCCAAGGATAAAGAGAGAATATTCAAGAGAAAAGCTTCCAGAGAAAAATGACTCATCACATGTAGGAGAAGAGCAACACAATTAACAGGTACATCTCATCAGAAACAATGAAGGTCAGAAGGCAACAGAGTGACATATTCAATGTGCTAACACGAAAAAAACATCAAGCAAGAATTCTATATCCTGTGAAATTATTTTTCACAAATGCAGGAGAAATGGAAACATTCTCAGATAAAAACAGAGAGGATCTGTTGCTACTAGACACGTTAGGAAGAAATACTAAAACACATTCTTTGTGATAAAAGGAAATAATACCAGACAGTAACTAAAATCCACAGCAAGAAAAGAAAAACACCAGAAATGGTAAATATGTGGGTGCATATAAAAAACGGTGTGTACAAAATACACACACACACACACACTTTTTTTTCTATTCTCTTCATTTCATTTTTAAAAAGTAAGATTACTTAAAGCAATAATTATAATACTATATTCTCAGGTTTATCATAGATATTAATGTAACACGTTTGATGACAGTAAAAAGGAAGTAGGAGAAAATGGAGCTATATTGGAGTAATTCTGCTATATTTTATCAGAATTAATTCAGTATTAATCTTAATTAGATTATGATATGTTAAAACTGCATATTGTACTTCCCAGAGCAACTAACACACACATACACACAAAACCCTCAAAAATACGTAAAAATAACAGAGAAATTAAAATTGTATACTACATTTGTATACTAATATACAAATACTAACTATATAACTATAATAAGTAAAATTTGTATACTAATTGTATCCTAAACAGTATTTGTTTAACACAAAAGAATGCAGGAAAGGAGGTAAAGGAAAATAACGGATATGAGACATATTGTAAACAAATAGCACAACGACAGGCATAAATGCAAGCATATCAATTATTACATAAAATGTGAATAGACTAACCACTAATCAAAAAGCAGAGGGTGAAAGGGGTCAAAAGGTACAAACTTCTAGTTATAAAATAAGTAAGTCTATATAAAATACATAACCAATAAGGACCTACTGTACAGCATAGAGAACTACACTCAATATCTTGTAATAACCTGTAATGGAGAAGTATATGTATATACACACACACATGCACACACACACACATATACACATATAACTGAATCACTCTGCTGTACACCTGAAACTAACACATTGTAAATCAACTATATTTCAATAAAAAATTTTTTTTAAAATTGTAAATGTACAATAAACAAACAAAAAAAGTCATGGGGAGGTAATGTACAACATGGTGACTATAGTTAATAATATTGAATCCTGTATCTGAAAGTTGCTAAAAAAGTAGATCTTAAAAGTTGTAACATTTTTGGTAACTATGTGTGGTAATGGATATTAACGAGACTTACTGTGGTGATCATTTCACAATATATACAAATATTGAATCATTATGTTGTACTGCTGAAACTAATACGATGTTAATGTCAATTATACCTCAATAAAAAAATACAATTAGATAAAAATTCCTTAAATTTTTAAAAAGGCAGAGGTTTGCAGACTGACTTCAATAGAACAAGACTCATCTATAAGCTGTTTATATATTTCTACATGTGTCTGAGACACACTTTAGATTCATAGATTCAAATAGGTTGAAAGTAAAGGATGGAAAAAGATTTACCACAGTAACAACAGAGTACTGGAATGGCTATATTAATGAAAATTTAAAATAAGGGATACTACTGGAAACAAAGAGGGACATTTCACAATGATAACAGGGTCAATGTATCAGGAAAATATGACAAATATAAATATATATGCACCTTAACAGAGCACCAAAATACCTGAAGCAAAATCTGATGAAATGGTAAAGAGTTCAACAATTATAGTTAGAGATTTTAATATTAATCTTTCAGTAATTGATACAACAATAAAACAGAAAATCAATAAGAATATGGAAGACATGTACAACACTATCAACCAATTTGACCTAACTAACATATACACAATGCTCAACCCAACAGCAAAATACAGTCTTTTGAAACATACATGGGGCATTCTCTAAGACAGACCAAATGTTAGGTCATAAAACAAGTCTCAACAACTTTAAAAGAAGTAAAATCATACAAAGTGCTTTCTCCAACCGCAACAAAATGAAATCAGAAATCAGTGAGTCTTCACCAAGCAGGCCTGGTTATGCAAAATAAACTGAGAGAATACTTATAATACGAAAAGTATAAGAACTCAAATATAATTTGGAGGGAGGAACATCTTATGTTCTGGCATATACTGTATACTTACATACATCAAACTTTAGAGGGAGATTTATAAAACTTTAGGGGAAACTCACTTTCTACACTTCTGTGTTTTTTTCTTCTTCTTTTTTTGAGAATGCATTGCCTTTATAAATCAAGAAAAGAAGATATTTCCATATTTTTATATGGATGTCATTTATGTCCCTCTACCACAGATCAATATTTGAAGTCAGGCTCCCCTATTATTACAGGAGTATCTATCTGTTCAAGTGATGGCTACATTCTATCCAGTTTTACTTAACTGGCTCAAAGACTTTTAAAAATACTTAAACTTTTGTCTCTAAGGCAGCCCTCTCCTTAACAGCCATTTCCAGATTACTGGTGCTGACAATGCAAAGCTAAAAAAACAAAAGCAGCAACCTAAGTTAGTATACATGGTCACTAAGGGATGAAAAGCAGATTCTCGGTCAGAATGCCAAGTTCAGGAAAGTAAGAAAAAAAATGCTGTTGCGGTTATCAGCATTATCCTAAGGCTCTGAGAATATTTTACAATAAGAAAAAAATTCAGAAACATCCTTTAGGTAGGGTAAATCCTATCAATCCATAAATCCTATTAGCTGATTATCTCAGGACAATGTCCATTTACACCTGTTATCCTACTTCAGTTATTAACAGCACCTCCTATTCTACTTTCAGAAGATGCTTACTTGGGTGATAAATTATATGGTCACTCTACTTCTTTGACCGTTTATAAGGTCAAATACGCAATGCAAAAAAAGACAATTTTTCAAGCACAACAGAAGGTTTGCTGGGAATCTGGTGAACATACCTAATGGCATCCAAAAATCCAAGTTTAGAAAGTAATTTCATTATAAACAAACATCAAGGGACAACTTTAAATATTATTGGTCAGAGCCTCAGCTTTGGGCCAGGATTCAGAATTTGGGTTAACCAGCAGCTGTCAAATCTTAACTCTACATTTACTTCTATAAATCACATCTTCCATATCTTCCAAATCACATCTTCCATATTGTCCTTGATGACTTCCTTTCCCATAACCCTTTGACTTAGATAAACTACTTAGATAAACTACATTACTTTTAGGACAGTTCTGAATTTTACAATTTCTTAACAAACCAATGATTTTAAAATCTCTTTTTATACCCTGACTTCTCTGACTACACAGAGTTCTAGAACTATTCACAGCAATGGACACCTGATGAACAACTTCCTGTACAATGTGGTTTAAGTATCATGTCCAGACGTTTCCCCAAGACTTTTCCACTATTCAAATTTTCCATCATTTTGGTGTTTGTCAAAACACTTGCGTTCTTAACTCTGTAACTAAGAATCACTTGTCGTCACTTTACCTGTCTTCTTTGAGCCTACTGCAAAATCTTAAATATAGTTACTTAAAAAATTCCTTTGTTGTTGTTATTGAGGAAAAGTCTACTACTCCTTCTTTACTAAAAAATTTCTTCCCAGAAAGGAATGTGGAATTTTGTTTGTTTATATACTTTTCTTTTCTAGGTAAAATTTACATACAGTAAAGTGAAAATGTAAGTGTATAATCCTGTAAGTTTTGACAAATGAAATCATCCATCTTTAAAGTCACGGAATATTCTTACTATCCCAGAAAGTTCCCCCTTCCTAGGCAATCCTTTCTTCAGGAGCAACCTCTTTTCTGATGATATTTTTCTACCATAAATTAATTTTGCCTATTCTACAACTTCATATAAACGGAACCATACAATATGCATTCATTAGTTTTCAGCTTCTTTTGCTCGTCATACTATCTGAAGTTAATCTATATGTCAGTAGTTAGCTCCTTTTTATTGTCAATTTATATCCCAATGTAAGAAAATATCATGTTATGTTTATCCATTCGCCTGTTGTTGGGTTGATTCCAGGTTCTGACTATAAAATTAAAACAAAGATGCCATAAACATTCTTGTATATATCCTTCTGTGAACAGCAATTTTCATTTCTCTTACTTAAATATCTTGGAGCAGAACTGCTGGATCACAGGACAGACATAAGTTTAATTTTATTAAAAACTGTCAAAGTGGTATACCATCCTATCAACAATGTATATGAATTATGGTAGCTCCACATCCTTGTCAACATTTGATGTTATCAGTAGTTTCAATTTTAGCCATTCTGGTGTGTGTAGTGGTATTTCATTATGATTTTAATTTGCACTTCTTTGATGACTACTGATGTTGAGTGCTTTTTCATGTGCTTATTGGTCATTCATACATCTTCCTCTGGGAAGTCTCTACTCAAGTGTTTTGTCTATTTTTTGAATTGGATTACTTATGTTTTTATGACTAAATAATAGAGTTCTTTATGTTTTCTAGATATAGTCCCTTTTCAGATATATGATTTGGAAATATTTTTTTCCCAGTATATGGCTTGCCTATTTATTTTCTTAATGTTGGCTTTTAGTGGGCAGAAGTTTTAAATTTAAGTTAAACCTAAAAATCACCTTTATTTTTCTTTTTTGATAATTAATTTTTTTGTCAGATCCAAGAAATCTCTGCCTACTTACAGATCACAAGATATTTTCCTGTGTTTACTTATAGAAGCTTTATAGTTTTGGCTTTTATGTTTAGCCCTTTGGTCCATCTTAGATTAAGTTTTTTGTATAGCATGAGGAAAGGTCAAGGTTCATTTTATTTCCAAATATATACCTAGTTGATCAATCATTATTTATTGAAATGCCCTTCCTTTCCATTGAAATGCTTTGGTACCTTCAGAAAGTCAACTGGACATATGTGTGGATCTATTTCTGGATTAAACTATCCTTCCCATTTTCACAGACATTAGAATAAGCACAACAATTTCAAAAAGAAAAAAGGAAAAGAATAGAAAAAGAGAAAGAAAAAGAAAAGGGCTGCTGTGATTTAGACTGTTTACCTCTAAGATCAGTCTTGGCAGAGCTGACATTTTTAACAATACTGAGTTTTCCAATCCATGACATGTTTTATCTCTCTAATTATTTAGGTTTTTTATGCTATTGTCAATAGTGTCATTTTTTAAAATGTCATTTTCCAGTTGTTGCCTTATTATACAGAAATACAACTAATTTTCATATTGATTTTATATCCAAAGACCTTGCAAAAAAATTCATCTCATTAATTCTAGTCCTTGATTTGTGGATTCCTTAGGATTTTCATATGGGTAATCATGTCATCTGTGAAAAGAGACAGTTTTATTTCTTCCAAACTTTATGATTTCTATTTTTTTTCTTGTATTATTTCACTGTATCTAGCAGAATACTGTATACAGATCCTAAGTGTATCCTTGCATTGTTCCCCGTCTTAGTGGCAAAGCATTCAAAATTTCACCATTAAGTATGTAGTTGCACATAGATTTTTTTCATATATTAACTTTGTCAGGTTGAGGAAGTTCCCTAGTTTTTGAGAGTTTTATCATGAGTGGGCATTAATACTGTCAAATGACTTTTTGTTATCTATTGATAGGACCATGTGGTTTTTCCACTTTATGCTACTAAATATGGGGAATTACATTAGTTGATTTTTAAAAACAGACTTTCTTTTTAGGAGCAGTTTTAAACACAAAGCAAAATTTAGAGGAAACTACAGAGTTCCCATACATGCCCTACCTTTACTCTCCCTAAGAGCTTCCCCTACTATCAACCCATATAGCTCCTGCCTGACACACCCAACAGGCTCTCCCACTATCAACATCCCACACCAGAGTGGTACATTTTGTTAGCTGATGAACCTACACTGAAACATTATTATCACCCAAAGTTTATAGTTTACATTAGGGTTCACTCTTGGCGTTGCACGTTCTATAAGTTTTGACAAACGTATAAGGGCATGTACCTGCCCATCATTACAGTATCACTCAGAGCAGTCCCACTGCCCTAGAAAACCTCTGTGCTCCACTTATTAATCCCTCTTCCCACTAGCCCCTGGTAATAACTCATCTTTCAACTGTCTCCATAGTTTTACCTTTTCTAAAATATCATACAGTTGGAATCATTCAGTATGTAACCTTTTCAGATTGGCTTCATTCGCCTAGTAATACGCACTTCAGGTTCCTCCGTCTCTTTTCATGGAATTTTGTTATTATTATTATTTTTAGGCCATGCCACACAGCCTGTGGGATCTTAGTTACCCAACCAGGGATCGAACCCAGGCCCCCAGCAGTGGAAGCGCAGAGTACTAACTACTTGACCACCAGGGAATTCCCTCTCATTTCATTTTAGCTTCAAATAATATTCCATGTCTGGATGTATCAGTTTATTCATCTAATGAAGGACATAGTGGTTCCTTCCAACTTTTGGCAATTATGAATAAAGCTGCTATAAACATCCATGTGCAGGTTTTTGTGAAGAAGTAAGTTTTGAACTCATTTGGGTAAACACCAAGGAGTGTGACTGATGGACTGTGTGGTAAGAATATGTTTAATTTTGTAAAAAATTGCCAAACTGTTTTCCAAAGTGGCCATACCATCTTGCATTCCCACCAGTAATATATAAGTTCCTGTGCTCCACATTCTCGTTTGGTGTTGTCAAGTTCTTGATTTTGGCTATTCTAATAGGTGTATAATGGTATTTCATTGTTTTAATTTGCATTTCCCTGATGACATATGATGTGGCATATCTTTTCATGTGCCTATTTGCCATTTGTATATCTTTTCTTTTTTTAAAAACTGAAGTGACATTAATTTATAAGATCATATAAGTTTCAGGTGTACATTATATTTTGACTTCTATATATATTACAGCATGCTCATCACCAAAAGTTTAGTTTCCATCCGTCACCATGCAACAGACGCCCTTTACTCATTTTGCCCTTCTCCCAACTTCTTCTACTCTGGTAACCATACTACTCTGTTCTCTGTATTTATGTTTGTTTTCATTTTGTTTATTAATATTCTACATACGAGTGAAATCATATGATATTTGTCTTTCTTTTTTTGTCTTTTCTTTTTCTATTTGTCTTTCTATTTCACTTTGCATAATACCCTCAAGATCCATCCATATTCTCACAAATGGCAAGATTTCATTTTTTCATGGCTGAGTAGTATTCCACTGTATATTTTATACACACACACACACCCCCCACATCTTTATCCATTTATCCAACAATGGGCACTTAGGTTGTTTCCATATCTTGGCTATTATAAATAATGCTGTGATGAACATAGGGGTGTATGTAACTTTTTGATTTGGTGTTTTTGTATTCTTTGAACAAATACTCAAAAGTTAAATAGCTGGATCATATGATAGTTCTTTTTTGTGTGTGTGTTATAGTTCTATTCTTAATTTTTTCAGGAATCTCTGTACTTTTTGCCATAGTGGCTGCACCAGTTTATATTCCCACCAACAGTATGAGAGTATATCTTCTTTGGTGAGGTACCTGGTCAGATCATTTCTCCATTTTTTAATCAGGTTGTTAGCTTTCCTATTTATTAAGTTTTAAGAGTCCTTTGCATATTCTGGATAACAGTCCTTTATCAGATATGTCCTTTGCATATATTTTGCCCCAGTCTGTGGCTTCTCTTCTCAGTCTCTTGACATTGATTATTTTTTCAATTATTTTGTTGTAGTAAAATACACTAAAAAGTTATCATCTTAACCATTCTTAAGTGTAGAGTTCAGTGGTATTAAATATTAATAACATTGTTCAATCATCACTCATATCTATAACCCTTTTCATCTTGTAAAACTGAAACTCTACACCCATTACAGTAACTCCCCATTCATCCCTCCCCCCCAGCCCCTGGCAACCACCATTCTACTTTCTGTCTCTACGACTATTTCTATTGTAAGCAGCTCATATAAGTGGAATCACAGGGTACTTGTTTTTTTCTGACATTTCACTTATCAATGCCCTCAAGATTCATCCATGTTGTTGCAAATGGTAGGATTTTCTCCTTTTTTATGGCCAAATAATATTCCATTGTATATACAGTTGACCCTTAAACAGCACAAGTTTGAACTTCAGGGGTCCACTTACACACAGATTTTTTTCAGTTGTAAATACTACTGTACTGCATGATCCATGGTTGGTTGAACCTGCAGATATGTAACTGCAGATATGGAGGGCTGAATGTTTGTGAATTTTAGACTGCACGGGAGATCAGCACCCCTACTCCCCGCATTGTTCAAGGGTCAACTGTATACACCATATTTTCTTTCTCCATTCATCTGTCAGTGGACACTTAGGCTGTTTCCATGCCTTAGTTATTGTAAATAATGCTGCAACGAACACGGGGCTGCATGTATCTTATGGAGATAGTGAGTTTGTTTCCTTTGGATAAACACCCAGAAGTGGAATTGCTGGATCAGGTGGTATTTCTATTTTTAATTTTTTGAGGACCTTCCTTACTGTTTTACATAGTGGCTGCACTGATTTACATTTCCACTACCAATCCACAGGGTTCTCTTTTCTCCACATGCTTTCCAACACTTGTTATTTCTTGCCTTTTTGATAATAGCCATTCTAACAGGTGTGAGGTGCCATCTCACTGTGGCATTTCCCTGATGATTAGTGATGTTGAGCATCTTTTCATGTACCTGTTCGCCTTCTATGTGTCATGTTTGGAAAAATGTCTATTCAGCTCCTCTGCCCATTTTCTAATCAGGTCGTCTTTTTGTTGTTGAGTTATATGAGTTCCTTACATATTTTGAATATTAACTTCTTATCAGATATATGATTTGCAAATCTTTTCTCCCATTCCGTAGGTTGCCTTTTTATTTTGTTGATTGTTTCTTTGGCTGTGTAGAAGCTTTTTATAGCTTCTTGCTATACTCGCTTGCCTACTTGCTATACTTCTTGCCTACTTGCTGATTGTTGCTTCTATTCCTTTGCTTTTGGTGTCATCTCCAAAAAAAAAAAAAAAAAAATCATTGCTAAGACCAATGTCAAGGAGCTTTTCCTTTGTGTTTTCTTCTAGTAATTTAATAGTTTCAGGTCTTACATTTAAGACTTTATTCCACTTTGAGTTAATTTTTGTGAGAGGTGTAAGACAGGAGGCCAGTTTTATTCTTCTGCATGTGAATATCTAGTTTTCCTGAGACCATTTATCGAAGAGTCTGTCTTTTCCCCATTGAGTATTCTTGGTTGCCTTGTCAAATATCAGTTGACCATATACTCATGGGGTTTTTTGGGGGGGGTTCAATTCTGTTCCATTTGTTTATGTGCCTATTTTATGCCAGTCTCATACTATTTTGATTACTATAGTTTTGTAATATAGCTTGAAATCAAGACATTTGAGTGTTCTAACTTTGTTCCTCTTTCTCAAGATTGCCTTGGTTAGTCAGGTCTTTTGTGGTACCACATAAATTTTAGGACTGATTGTTCTATATCTGTAAACAATGCCACTGTAATTTTCATAGGGATTGCACTGAATCTATAAATGGCTTTAGGAAGTATGAACTGTTTAAAACAATATTAAGTTTTCCAATCCATGAACATGGGATATCTTTCCTTTTATTTTTGCCTTCTTCAATTTCTTTCATCAATGTCTTGTAATTTTCAGTGTACAGATGTTTTACATCCTTGGTTAAAATTATTCCTAAGTATTCCATTGCTTTTGGAGCCATCATGAATAAGACTGTTTCCTTATTTTCTTTTTCAGGTATTTTGTCTTTAGTGTATAGAAACACAACCGACTATTGTATGTTGGTTTCATATCCTGGCTTTACTGAATCCATTTACCAGTTCTTATAGTTTTTTGTAGAGTCTTTAGGGTCTTCTCTATATAAGATCATGTCATCTGCAAACAGAGATAATTTTACTTCTTCCTTTTGGATTTGACACCTTCTTTTTCCTTGCCTGACTGCTCTGGTTTGGACTTCCAGCACTATATTGTCACACTTGTCTTGTTCTTGATCTTTAGAGAAAAAGCTTTCACTCTTTCCCTGTTGAGTATGATGTTAGCTGTGGGCTTGTTCTTTAGCTTCTTAAGGTAAAAATAGAAATTTATACCTTTTTAAAATGTATATAAGCATTTTCTTCTGATGTAAGTATTTAAAAATGTAAAAGTTTCCTCTATATACTTCTTTAGCTGTACCCCACAAATATTTATATTTGGTATATTTATTATCTTTCAATTTAAAATATTTGCGATTTTCCCTTGAGATTTTCTCCTTTTACTTATGAATTATTTAAAGTATGATGTTTCATTCCCAAATACTTGGATATTTTCAGACATCTTACTGTTTCAATTTCTGATTAAATTCTGTTGTGCTCAGAGAAATTCTGTACACTGTATATGATTTCAATCTTTCAAAATTTACTGACATGTGTTAATAGGCCAGCATATGATTTATGTTGACAAAGCCTAAGCACGTGCAAAGGTTATATATTCTGCAGTTTTGGGGTACACTGTTCTAAAAATATCAATTAGATATCATGATTGGTAGTGCTGTTCTTTTTTTTTTAAATTAATTTACTTTATTTTTGGCTGCATTGGGTCTTCATTGCTGCGTGTGGGCTTTCTCTAGTTGCAGTGAGCAGGGGCTACTCTTCATTGCGGTGCGCGGGCTTCTCATTGCGGTGGCTTCTCTTGTTGCAGAGCACGGGGTCTAAGCATGCGGGCTTCAGTAGTTGTGGCCTGCGGGTTCTAGAGCACAAGCTCAGTAGTTGTGGCACACGGGCTTAGTTGCTCTGCGCCACGTAGGATCTTCGCAGACCAGGGCTCAACCCCGTGTCCCCTGCATTGGCAGGCAGATTCGTAACCACTGTGCTACCAGGGAAGCCAAGTAGTGCTATTCTAATTCTCTATAGTTGTACTGATTTTTTTTCCTGTTCTCAATTACCGGTAGAGAGTTGTTAAAATCTACAACTATAATTGTCGACCTGTATATTTCTTCCTTTAGTTGTCTTACTTTTTGCTTCAAGTATTTTGAACTTCTGTTATTAGGGGCCTACTAATAAATATATATTAGGATTTGTTGTGTTCTTCTAATGAAGTGCTCTTTCAATCATTATCAAGTATCTCCTCTCTCTGGTAATACTCTTTGTCTTGAATTCTATTTTGTCTGATGTTAACATAGCCACTTCAACTTCCTATTGTTAATATTTGATTGGCATATCTTTTTCATTCTTTTGCTTTCAACCTGTCTGTGATTTTTAAAATTCAAGTACAACTCTTGAAGACAGCACATACAGTTGACCCTTTAACAACATGGGGATTAGGAGTGGTGATATCACCTGAGCAGTTGAAAATCTGTGTATAACTTTTAACTCAAGAGTATAACCCAAAACTTAACTACTAATAGCCTACTGTTGACTGCAAGCCTTACAGATAACATAAACGGCAATTAACATGTATTTTGTAAGTTATATGTACTATACACTGTATTCTTACAAAAAAGTAAGCTAGGGATAAAAAAAGTTATTAAGAAAATCATAAAGAAGAGAAATACATTTATAGTACTGTATATTTTTATCAATACCATAAGTTTACATCGCCTGTTTACAAGATGAATCATGTCTCAGTACCTACATCAATATTGTCTTATATGATATTACAAAATGCTTTACATGTTGCGCATATTACTAAAACTAGATATCAAAAAAAAAGAAAAGATAATGTGAAAAAGAAATTCATCTTTATTTACAGGTACAATGATTCATGTATTGATAATGAAGAAAAAGCAATACAAATTGCTTTATAGTAGTCTAGTGTAATCAATATGATGGCTTCATGGTAGCCTGGCATATACATTAATGAATGAATCATTATAAAAATTTTATGGCATACAGTTTTACTGTCATATTCATAATACAGTATTAAAACACTTTCATTTTTAAAAAATTGAGGTATAGTTGAATTACAATATTAGTTTCAGGTATACAACACAGTGATTCAAAATTTTATAGCTTATACTTCATTTAAATTTATCACAGAATATTGGCTATATTCACTGTGCTGTACAATACATCCATGTAGCTTATTTATTTTATACTTAGTAGTTTGTACCTCTTAATCACTTACCCCTATCTTTCCCCTCCCCTACCCCGCGCCTCACTGGTAACCACTAGTTTGTTCTCTACATCTGTGAGTCTGTTTCTGTTTTATTAGTAACATAGGTTACTTCCATATCTTGGCTATTGTAAATAATGCTGCTGTGAACATTGGGTTGCATGTATCTTTTCAAATTAGAGTTTTCATCTTTCCTGGATGTACACCCAGGAATGGAATTGATGGATCATACGGTAGTTCTATTTTTACTTTTTTGAGGCACCTCCATACTGCTTTCCACAGTGGATATACCAACTTACATTCCTGCCAGCAATGTACAAGCACTCCCTTTTCTCCACATCCTTACCAACATTTGTTAATGGTGGTCTTTCTGATGACATTCATTCTGACAGGTGTGAGGTGATATCTCATTGTGGTTTTGATTTGCATTTCTCTGATGATTAGTGATGTTGGTTATCTTTTCATGTGCCTGTTGGCCATCTGTATGTCTTCTTTGGAAAAATATCTATTCAGGTCTTCTGCCCATTTTTTAAAATCAGGTAGTTTTTTCAATATTGAGTTGTATGAACTATTTATATATTTTGGATATTAACCCCTTATCAGTCATATCATTTGAAAATATTTTCTCCCATTCAGTAGGTTGTCTTTTCATTTTGCCAATGGTTTCCTTTGTTGTGCAAAAGCTTTTAAGTTTAATGAGGTCCCATTTGTTTATTTTTGCTTGTTTCCCTTGCCTTAGGAGACAGATCCAAAGAAATATGGCTACGATTTATAACAAACTGTGTCCTGCCTCTGTTTTCTTTTCTTTTTTTTTGCAATATAAAATAAACAGTTTTATTTTTGATGTGTCTCCAGCCATCGATCAATGGCCATTTTCAGAGTCCTATTTGGATAAGTACCACTGAAGGAAGAACAAGATTTGTCATGGGATTTGTACGTTTCTTTTTGCTGATCCAATTTTCCATTGCTTCCTTTTCGTATGAATAGCCATCTGATGCAATGACAGGATCTTTCATAAGCTCCCTAGTTATTGGACATATAAATTCATCAGGAATTCCAGAAGAAAGGGTTTTCATCTTTGTCCTGAGCTCTTCAATTTTCTGCAGAACTTTACTACACAGCCCTAGAGATTCAATTTTCAAATCATCAGCTAGACTTTCTTTTGTAAGATTCAACAGTTCTCGCCCATCAATGTTATTCATTTTGAAAATACCAACAAGGTCTTTTAAATCTTGTGCACAAAGCCAGTTTGAGACATCATCGTCCTCTGACCAATCTTCAGTAAATTGCTTTGGTTGATCTTCTGCAATCCTTGCTTGGCAAGGTGTTTCCAGGTCAAACTGCCAGATATTCACTGTTTTGTCCATTGAACCAGTAGCAAGTAAAAGGATATTGGGTACAAAGGCACAAGTTGTGACATACCTGGTGTGCTGAGTCAAGGTGTGAAGTATATTCTCAGTATTAGTATCATACACTATGACAGACTTATCCACTGATCTAAGGTATGGGTAAAAGAAATAACCCAAATTTTGATCTGGCAATCCTGACCACATGATGCCAGTCGAAAGAACTGAAGACCTTGTTCCCCACCAGAAACTGGCTGTGAAGAAAAATCACAGCAGGTAATTCCAAGATCATGTGCTTTTTCACTATGCAGACACCTCATTTTATCATCCCACACTGTTAAATCTCCACACGAGGAGCCAGTGACAAAGAGGTTTCCATTAGGAGAAAATGCACAGGCCACCAAGGAGCCATCCTTAACACTAGCACATCTATATAACTTGTATGACTGTGCATTCCACAAAACAACAGTTCCATCAGCTTCCCCGGATATCAAACAAGTGGAGTCTGGGGAAGACCAGCAAACCCTCACGGGGCTACCACTGGGCTGTTCCATCACTGCCAAAGTCTGTCCGTTTTGAGTATCCCATAAGACAGTGGTACCATCTGTTGAAAATGAAGCCAAAATATGCCCTGAAGCAGAGAAACAGCAGCAGTGGACAGCAGAGGTGTGAAACTTCAATGGAGAGTGTGGCAATTCACTGAAGTCACTCAGGGAGTACAGGCGAATTGGTTTGTCCAAGGAGCAAGTGGCCAATAGGGAAGAGGAGAAGGCACAGCAGTTGACATCATCATCATGATCTGCTAACGTGTGAATTAGTTTCACCATGTTCTTTATTTGAAGTGAAATATCCTGGTGTGGGCATCCACTTAAACCTCAGCCGTCAAGCCAAACACTCAATTTCCGGTCATATCCCGGATCAACTCGCCAGTGCGAACACATGCATACCCATCTAATGCAAGGCAAACCGGAGATGTGCCAAGAATCCTCCAACATAAAGCTCGAGACCTACTCCCACCGTGCCCACGCGGGGACCAAGGATTTGCCCAACTCTTGAGAGCCAACCAGGCCTCAGTGAACCGAGCGACCCACGGCAGGAGCACGGCCGGTGGGGAGCAGGGCCTTCCGAGTGCGGGGACCGGCGCTCGGGTTGTGGGGGAGGGGTGGAAGCCAGCTGGGGCTTTCATGCCCCGCCGTGAGGCGTCGCCCGGCTCCCAGACCAAGACCGCAAAACCATGCATTGCTCTGGTCAAGGTCTCAGCAGGTCCCTGTCGTGCGCTTAGAACCTGACGCCGAGAAACGGAGGGTTTCGACACCTTGAGCAGGGAAGCTCGGCGGGCTGACCCCAGTCAAGGTCCTCCGCCTGCCTCCGCCACTGTTAAACTGGCCCATGGGCACTGCCCCTTTCACCTCAAAGACCCACGACACCTGGGATCAGCGCTCAGATGCCGGCAAGTGGCGCAGGGCACGTGACACGCAGGTGAGGTGGGCCTGTTTTCTTTTTTTTTTAAGTAGTTTAATTTAATTTATTTAAAACTTCATTTTAAAAAATATTTATTTATTTATTTTTGGATAGTTACAGAAGTCAAGGGATCTCGACTTTTTTTTGGCTGCGCAGCATGTGGGATCCTAGTTCTGTGACCTGGGATCAAACCCGCACCGCCTGCACTGGAAGCATGGAGTCCTAACCACTAGACCACCAGGGAAGGCCCTGCCTATGTTTTCTTCTAGCAGTTTTTTGGTTTCTGGTCTTACATTTAAGTCTTTAAACCATTTTGAGTTTATTTCCGTATGTGGTGCGAGAAAATGTTCTAATTTCATTCTTTTACATGTAGCTGTCCAGTTTTCCCAGCACCACTTATTGAAGAAACTCACTTATTGAAGAAACTGTCTTTTCTCCACTGTATATTCTTGCCTCCTTTGTTGTAGATTAATCGACCATAAGTGTGTCAGTTTACTTCTGGGCTCTCTAGTCTGTTCCATTAATCTATGTGTCTGTTTTTTTGCCAGTACCATACTGCTGTGATTACTGTAGCTTTGTAGTATACTCTGAAATCAGGGAGTGTGATACCTCTGTTCTGTTCTTTCTCAAGATTGTTTTGGCTATTCAGGGTCTTTTGTGTTTCCATACAAATTTTAAAATGATTTGTTCTAGTTCTGTGAAAAATGCCATTCGTATTTTGATAGGGATGGATTGAATCTCTAGATTATCTTGGGTAGTATCGTCATTTTAACAATATTAATTCTTCCAATCCAAGAACATGGTATATCTTTCCATCTGTTTGTCTCATCTTTGATTTCTTTCATCAGCGTCTTATAGTTTTTGGAGTACATGTCTTTACCTCCTAGGTTAGATTTATTCCTAGGTATTTTATCCTTTTTGATACAATTGCAAATGGGATTGTTTCATTAATTTCTCTTTCTAATAGTTCAGTGTCAATGTATAGAAATGCAAGAGATTTCTGTATGTTAATTTTGTATCCTGTAACTTTACTGAATTCACTGATGAGCTCTAGTAGTTTTTTGGTGGTGTCTTCAGGATTTTCTATATATTGTATCATGTCATCTGTAGACAGTGACACAGCGACAGTTTTACATCTTCCTTTCCAATTTGGGTTATATTATTTCTTTTTCTTGTGTGATTGCTGTGGCCAGGACTTCCAATATTATGTTGAATAGAAGTGGCAAGAGTGGGCACCTTTGTCTTGTCCCTGATCTTAGAGAAAATGCTTTCAGCTTTCTATTGTTGAATATGATGTTAGCTGTGGGCTTATCATATACGGCATTTATTATGAAGTATGTTCCCTCTATACCCACTTTGTGAAGAGTTTTTATCATAAATGAATGAATTTTGTCAAAAGCTTTTTCTGCGTCTATGTAGATGACTGTATGATTTTTTATTCTTTAATTTATTAATGTGGTGTATCACATTGATTAATTTGTGGTTATTGAACCGTCCTTGCATCAACTGGGATAAATCCCACTTGATTATGATGTATTATCCTTTTAATGTATTGTTAGATTTGATTGTTAATATTTTGTTGAGGATTTTTACATCTATGTTCATTAGTGATATTGGCCTGTAATTTTCTATTTTTGTGGTATCTTTCTCTGGTTTTGGTATCTGGGTGATGGTGGCCTTGTAGAATGAGTCTTGAAATCTTCTTTTCTCTGCAATTTTTTGGAATAGTTTGAGAAGGATAGGTGTTAACTCTTCTCTAAATGTTTGGCAGAATTCACATATAAAGTCATCTAGTCCTGAACTTTTGTCTGTTGGGAGTTTTGGGGTGTTTTTTTGTTTTGTTTTGCTTTAAATTACTGACTCAATTTCATCACTGGTAACTGGTCTGTTCATATTTCCTATTTCTTCCTGGTTTGGTCTTGGGAGATTGTACAGTTCTAGGAATTTGTCCATTTTTTTCTAGGTTGTCCATTTTAGGGGCATATAGTTGTTTGTAGTATTCTTTTATGATCCTCCAGTGTCAGTTCTGACTTCTCCTTCTTTCTGGCCCTCTTTTTTTCTGGGCGAGTTTGACTAAAGGTTTATCAATTTTGTTTATCTTTTCAAAGAACCAGCTCTTAGTTTCATTAATATTTTCTTTTTTAAGTCTCTATTCCATTTATTTCTGCTCTGGCCTTTATGATTTCTTTCCTTCTAATAACTTTGGATTTTGTTTGTTCTTTTTAAGTTCCTTTAGGTGTAAGGTTAGGTTGTTTATTTGAGATTTTTCTTGTTTCCTGAGGTTGGTTAGCATCGCTATAAACTTCTCTCTTAGAACTGCTTTTGCTACGACCCATAGATTTTGGATTGTTATATTTTTGTTTTCACTTGTCTCCAGGTATCTTTTGATTTCTTCTTTGGTTTCTTCAGTGATCCACTGGTTGTCCTTGCTCCATGGGGTGAACCCCTACAATCGTAATTATTCTCATTTGTGGGTTGCCCACCCTGGGGGTATGTATAATGATTATAAAGCAACTCCACCCCTCTTACCCATCTCACTGTGATTCTTTCTGGTAGTTTCCAGTCTTTCTCATCAACAGTTGTTCTGTAAATAGTTGTAATTCTGGTGTGCCCATGAGAAGAGGTGAGCTCAGGGTCTTCCTTCAATACAAGTCTTTTTTTTTTTTTAATTGACGTATAGTTGATTTACAATGTTGTGTTAGTTTCTACTGTACAGGAAAGTGATTCAGTTATACATATATATATATATATATATATATTCTTTTTTATATTCTTTGCCATTAATCGTTTACAGCAGATATTGAATATAGTTCCTAGTGCTATACAGTAGGACCTTGTTGTTTATCCACTCTATATGTAATAGTTTGCATCTGCTAATCCCAAACTCCCAATCCATCCTTCCCCCAACCCCATCCCCTTGGCAACCACAAGTCTGATCTCTATGTCTGTGAGTCTGTTACTGTTTTGTAGATAGGTTCATTTGTGTCATACTTTAGATTCCACATATAAGTGATATCATATGGTATTTGTCTTTCTCTTTCTGACTTCCCTCACTTAGTATGGTAATCTCTAAGTCCATCCATGTTGCTGCAAATGGCATTATTTCATTCTTTTTTATTGCTGTGTAGTAGTCCATTGTATATATGTACCACATCTTCTTTATCCATTCATCTGCTGACGGACATTTAGGTTGTTTCCTTGGCTATTGTGAATAGTGCTGCTATGAACATAGGGGTGAATGTATCTTTTTGAATTATAGTTTTGTCCAGATATATGCCCTGGAGTGGGATTGTTGGATCATATGGCAACTCTACTTTTAGTTTTCTGAGGAACCTCCATATTGTTTTCCATAGTGGCTGCACCAACTTACACTCCCACCAACAGTGTAGGAAGGTTCCCCTTTCTCCACACCCTCTACAGCATTTGTTATTTGTAGATTTTTTAATGATGGCCATTCTGACTGGGATGAGGTGGTACCTCATTGTACTTTTGATTTGCATTTCTCTAATAATTAGCAATGTTGAGCATCTTTTGATGTGCCTGTTGGTCATCTGGATGTATTCTTTGGAGAAATGTCTATTTAGGTCTCCTACCCATTTTTCTATTGGGTTGTTTGTTTTTTTGTTGTTGAGTTGTATGGGCTGTTTGAATATTTTGGAAATTAAGCCCCTGTAGGTCACATCATTTGCAAATATTTTCTCCCATTCTGTAGGTTGTCTTTTTGTTTTGTTTATGGTTTCCTTTGCTGTATAAAAGCTTGTAAGTTTGATGAGGTCCCATTTGCTTATTTTTGCTTTTGTTTCTATTGCCTTGGCAGACTGATTCAATACAAGTCCTGCACACAATATTCCACATGATGAATAATACTTAGGTCATGATGATGATGACACAAATACATCTCATACAGTTCTTGCCATGCAGTGATTAGATTTTCAGAGGAAGACACTCACACACCTACACAATAGATAAGTTTATTAACTGTATGGAATGATGATTATTTACTATTCACTAAGTGGAAATGAATCATCATAAAGGTCTTCATCCTCACCATTTTCATGTTGAGTAGGCTGAGGAGAAGAAGGAAGAGAAGTTGCTCCTGCTGTCTCAGGGGTGGCAGAGGTGGCAGAGGTGGAAGAGGTGGAGGAGGTGGAAGGGGAGGGAAGACAGTCAGGCACACTTACTGTGAATTTATGGAAATACATCATAATTTCTACTTGACTTTTTGCTTTTTCATTTCTCTAAAAATGTTTCTATATGGTACCAATCCTTCTTCCACTATTTGCTTTAGTTTAAGTGACCCTATCATAGAAGGGTCTATGCTATAAAAAAAAGCAAAAGCAGTCTTGAAAATTGAAAGTCTTCTCCCCAACTGTCTAATGTCAATTTGTTTTCTGACACTGCATCTTCTATGTCTTCTTCTTTATTGGCTGGCACTGATTCAGAAGCACTCATCTCCGTGTCTTGAAGCCCTTTACCTCCAACCTCTTTTTTTTTCCTCCACCTCTACAATCTCTTTCCTTTACTGGCTCTTTCAGGCTTTTTCTATAACAACAGTGACATCTTCAGTGATATAATCCTTCCAGATTTTCATGATGTTTTCTCTATTAGAGTTCTCTTCCATAGCATTGACAATCTTTTCCATAGAGTACCATGTGTAATGAGCCTTAAAGGTACTTAAGGCTACAGGCTGAATTATAGATGTTGTGTCTGGGGGTAAGTAGACCACTTCAATGCCTTTGGAGTCAAACTCATGGGGTTCTGGGTAGCCAGGGGCACTGTCCAATATCAAAAGAACTTTAAAAGGCAGTTCCTTACTGCCAAGGTACTTCCGGACTTCAGGGACAAACCATCAATGGAACTGATCCAGAAAAAGAATTTTTGTTGCCCAGGTCTTATTGCTGTACAACCAAAAGACGGGCAGCTGGTGTTTATTTTTTCCCTTCAAGGGTCCAAGATTAGCAGCTTTTTTAAATTTAGTTAAATTTTTTATTGAAGTATAGTTGATTTACAATGTTGTGCCAATCTCTGCTGTACAGCAAAGTGACATAGACATTCTTTTTTTTTTAATATATATTCTTTTCCATTATGGTTTATCACAGGATATTGAATATAGTTCCCTGTGCTATACAGTAGGACCTTGTTGTTTATGGCTGGCAGCTTTATACATAAGGGCAGTCTTGATCATAAACCCGACTGCATTTGCAAAACAGTAGTTAGCCTATCTCTTTCTGCTTTATTTTTTTATTTTTTAAATTTTTGGCTGCGTTGGGTCTTTGTTGCTGCACGAGGGCTTTCTCTAGTTGCAGCAAGTGGGGGCTATTCTTCATTGCGGTTCGTGGGCTTCTTACTGCGGTGGCTTCTCTCGTTGTGGAGCACGGGCTCTAGGTGCACGGGCTTCACGAGTTGCAGCATGCGGGCTCTGTGGTTGTGGCTCGTGGGCTCTAGAGTGCAGGCTCAGTAGTTGTAGCACACGGGCTTGAAAGATCCCTGGACCAGGGATCAAACCTGTGTGCCCTGCATTGGCAGGCAAGTTCTTAACCACTGCTCCATCAGGGAAGTCCACCCTTTCTGCTTTAAATCCTAGTGCTTGCTTTATTTCCTTACTAACAAGGCTTTTTTGTTTTGTTTTGTTTTGTTTTACCAGAATAGGGCACTTACGTCTGCATTAAAAACCTGTTCAGGTAGATATCCTTTCTCCTCCATGACTTTCTGAATGGCATCTGGGAAGCTGTTTGCTGCCTCTCGGTTGGCAGAAGCTGCTTCTCCTGTGATCCTGACATTTTTTAAGCCAAACTTCTTTTTAAAATTATCAAACCATCCTTTGCTGGCATTAAATTCTCCAGCTTTAGATCTTTCACTCCCTTTTGCTCTGTCGTCATATAAATGACTTTGCTTTTTCTCAAATCATATTGGAGTCCACAGGTATGCCTTTCTTATATCAATCCTGTACCCACATAAAAGCTGTATTTTCATTATGAGGTAAAAAGATATTTCAAAAAAATGCTAGGTATTCATGCCTGCTGGCATAGCTGCAGCTATAGCTTCACCAATTTTCCTTTTCTTTTTTTTTACAATGGTCCTTACACTGTATTCATTTATTTATCTTGAAATAGTGGGCAATCACAGATGAAGACCTCAATCTACAGTACATATCAAGCAATTCAACTTTTTCTTGTAATGTCATGACTTTTCTCTGCTTCTTAGGAGCAATTCTAGCATCACTATGGCACTTCATATGGGCTCCATGGTTTATGGTCTTCCACTAAACACAATGAAAAATACTTGAGAACTGCAAGAGATCACTTTTTACAACGATATGCAATTTACTGGAGATGAACTGATCACATGGAAATGATTACTGTCACACAGCATTTTTAGCAGATACTCACAACACTTGAGCTCACTGCAACAGCATTGGGAGGTTGCTACAAAATTTTTACAGTAGTACAGTGTATACTACAGTTAGTTTTATGAAGCTATGATTTAATATGGCATCTTTATGTTTGCTTACATTTCTCTCAATGGCAAATGTATGGACTGTGTTTGAGGAAGTAAGTTTTGATAAATTTTACTACCATAAAATATGGTAGTAAATGATAAAATAGACTATGTCTACATATATCTTGTGCATTCATGACATATCTAACTTTTAAATTTTTTTCAATATTTCACGGCTAAGCAATTCATCTGCAAGTTCTTTCAAGTTGTCACAAATTTCCAAAAAAATTTCCAGGGTGTTATTGAAAAAAAAATCCACATATAAATGGACTCACACAATTCAAACCCGTCAAACCCATGTTGTTCAATGGTCAACTGTAGTTGAGTTTGACTTCCTTTTTAAAAAAAAAAAAAAAAAAAAAATCCAGTCTGATAAGCTCTACAGTGTAGTGTTTAGTTCATTGACATTTAATGTAATTTTAAAAGGGCTAGATATAAGTCTACCATCTTGCTATTTATTTTCTACTCCTCTGTTGTTTCTTTCCTGTCATCTTTTCACTTAACTGAGTATTTGTTAGTTTGTCAAATTTAATTCCTCTACTGGCTTTTTAGGTATACCTCTTAACACTTTTTAAAAAGTAATTCCTTCAACTGGACAGCCAAATGCAAAAGAAACTAGACCACTACCTCACATCATATACAAAAATCAACTCAAAATGGACTAAAGACCTGAAAGCAAGACCTCAAACAATAAAACTCCTAGAAATAAACATATGCAGTATGCTCTGTAACATTGATCTTAGCAATATCTTTCTGGATATGTCTCCTCAGGCAAGGGAAACAAAAGCAAAATTGAACAAATGGGATTATATAAAACTAAAAAGTTTCTGCACAGCAAAGGAAACCATCAGCAAAATGAAGAAACAAATGGAAGATATTTGCAAATCATATATCCATTAATTGGCTAATATCCCAAATATATAAAGAACTCATACAACTCAACAACAAAAAGACACACAACCCAATTAAAAAATGGGCAGTACAGCTGAACAGGTGATTTTCTAAAGAAGACATATAGATGGCCAACAGGCACATGAAAAGATATTCATCACTAATTGTTAGGAAAATGCAAATCAAAACCACAATGACTCACTATCAAAACAAAACAAAACAAACCCCAAAACAACCCAACCAAAAAACAGGCAGGGGACTTCCCTGGCGCAGTGGTTAAGAGTCCACCTGCCAATGCAGGGGACACGGGTTCGAGCCCTGGTCCAGGAGGATCCCACATGCCATGGAGCAGCTGGGCCTGTGGGCCACAACTACTAAGCCTGCACTCTAGAGCCCTTGAGCCACAACTACTGAGCCTGTATGCCACAACTACTGAAGGCCGCACGCCTAGAACCCATGCTCCGCAACAAGAGAAGGCACCACAATGAGAAGCCCGCACACTGCAACGAAGAGAAACCCCCACTCGCCGCAACTAGAGAAAGTCCACGTGCAGCAGCAAAGACCCAATTCAGCCAAAAATAAATAAATAAATGAATGAATAAATAAATAAATTTAAAAAAATAGGCAAGTGATCTAAATAGACATTTCTCCAAGGAAGACATCCAGATGGCCAACAGGCACATGAAAAGATGCTCAACACTGCTAATTATTAGAGAAATGCAAATCAAAACTATAATGAGGTATCATCTCACACGGGTCAGAATTGCCATCATCAAAAGTCTACAATAAAAAATGCTGGAGAGGGTGTGGAGAAAAGGGAACCCTCATACACTATTGGTGGGAATGTAAATTGGTGTAGCCACTATGGAAAACAGTCTGGAGGTTCCTTTAAAAACAAAAAATAGAGTTATCATATGTTCCAGCAACCCCTCTCCTGGGTATATATCCAGAAAAGATGAAAACTAATTCGAAAAGATAATGCACCCCAATGTTCATAACAGCATTATTTACAATAGCCAGGACATGGAAACAACCCAAGTGCCCAGCAACAGATGATTACTTTAAGAAGATGTGAGATTTTATATATATGTATAAAACACACAGGAATATTACTCAAGCATAAAGAAGAGTAGAGTATTTACAACAACATGGATGGACCTAGAGAATATCACAGTAAGTGAAGTAAGTCAGAGAAAGATAAATATTATATGATATTACTTATATGTGGAATCTAAAAAGTAATACAAATGAATCTATATACCATACAGAAACAGACTCATAGACATAGAAAACAAACTTATAGTTACCAAAAGGGAAAGGGAGGTGGGGGGGGGTATAAATTAGGAGTATGGGATTAACAAAACTACACATAAAATAGATAAGCAACAAGGATTTACTGTACAGCACAGGGAATTATATTCAATATCTTATAATAACCTATAATGGAAAATAATCTGAAAAAAATATGTATAATTAAATTACTTTCCTATACAGCTGAAACTAACACAATATTGTAAATCAACTGTACTTCAATTAAAAAAAAACCACAGTGAGATATCACCTCACATCTGTTAGACTGGCTATTATCAAAAAGGCAAGAAATAACAAGGGTTGGCAAGGACAGGAGAAAAGGAAACCCTCATACACTGTTGGTGGGAATGTAAGTTGGTGCAGCTACTATGAGAAACAGTGTGGCGATTCCCCCCCAAATTAAGACTAGAACTACCACATGATCTACCTATCCCACTTCTGTGTATTCAACCAAAGAACACAAAAACACTAATTCAAAAAGATATATGCACCCCTATGTTCATAGCAACATTATTTAGAATAGCCAAGATATGAAAACAACCTAAGTGCCTATCAATGAATGAATGGATAAAGATATGCTACACACGGGCTTCCCTGGTGGCGCAGTGGTTGAGAGTCCGCCTGCCGATGCAGGGGACACAGGTTCGTGCCCCAGTCCGGGAAGATCCCACATGCCACGGAGCGGCTGGGCCTGTGAGCCATGGTTGCTGAGCCTGCGTGTCCAGAGCCTGTGCTCCGCAACGGGAGAGGCCACAACAGTGAGCGGCCCGCATACCACAAAAAAAAAAAAAAAAAGATATGCTACACACACAGACGCATACACGCACTGGAATACTACTCCACGGTAAAAAAAAGAGTAGTGATTACCAGAGGGAAAGGGGTGGGACAGGGGAGGGTGAAATGCGTAAAGGGGATCAACTGTATGGTGAGAGACAGAAACTAAACTTTTGATGGTAAGCATGCTGTAATGTAAAGAGAAGATGAAATATAACGTATACATGAAACTTATAAACCAACGTTACCTCAATAAAAGATTTTTTAAAAGTAATTCCTTTACTAGTTCTCAAAGTACGGCCCCACACCAGCAGCATCAACACCACTTGGAAACTTCTTGAAATGCAAATTCTCAGGCCCTACCCCTGACCTTCTGAATCAGAAACTCTGGAGTGGAGGCCAGTAACCTGTCTTTTTAAAGCCCTCCAGGTGATCTGACGCACACTAAGGTTTCTGAACCTCAATATTCTAGGGATTATAATATTCACTCCTTACTTATTACACTCTACTTCAGTTAATACTGTATACTCTCACTACAAATTTAAGAAACAAACACAACAGTTCCATTTTACACATATATTTACTATTTCTGGTGCTGTTACTCTGTAGTCAAGGTTCCATCTGGTATCATATCCCTTCAATCTGAAAAGTTCATTTGACATAGCATCTAGTGTTCTTTTCCCATAAGAAGTCAGCTGCTGTTTGTATCACTGTTCCTCATATAATGTTGTTTTTCCAATGAATGCTTTCAAGATTTGCTCTGTATTTTTTCTGTATTGTGTCTAATTATGGGTTATGTATACACGTGGGTTATATGCCTTGGGGTTTAGAGTACTGTGGATCTGTACTTTTATTTTTTTTAAATCGAGTTGGAGGAAGGTGGCCAAAATGGCGGAGTAGGAAGTCCTTGAGCTCACCTCTTCCCATCGGCACACCAAAATTACAATATTTACAGAGCAACTATTGATGAGAAAGACCAGAAGACAAGCAAAAATGATCTTCTACAACTAAAGATGCAAAGGAACCACGACCAGACAGGTAGGAGGGGCAGAGACACAGTATAGTCAAGAACAATACCTCCACAAAGGGGAGGATAATAACAATTGTAGAGGTTCTCCCCAAGGAGCAAGGTATCTGAACCCCACGTGGGGCTCTCCAAACTGGAAGTCCTGCACTAGGACGACAAACACCAGAACACCTTCCTTTGAAGGCCAGCAGGGCTTACATTCGGGAGAGCCAGAGGGCTATGGGAAATAGACTCCATTCTTAAAGGGTGCACACAAAATCTTACAAGTTCTAGGACGCAGAACAGAAGGAGTAATTCAAAAGGCGCCTCGGTTAGACCCACCTGCTGATCTTGGAGAGCCTCCCTGAGAGGCAGGAGCCAAGTGGAGCTTACCGGGGGGAAAGAGACACTTGTGGCAGCCATTTCTGGGAGCTTGTTCAACCACGAGGACACTGGTGCTGGCAAGCGCCATTTTTTAATCCTCCCTCTAGCTTATTAGGGCTGGGACTCGGCCCCGCCCAGCAGCCTGTCTGCACCAGTAATGGGACACCTCAGGCCAAGCAGCTGGCTGGGCGGGGACAGAGCCCCACCCACCAGCTGGCCTGGCTGGGAGCCCCTGAGCCCATAGCCACTTCAGGACCTGGACTTATCCACCAGAGGGCCCAGGACCAGCCACTGACACCAACGAGCCTCACTAGCCCCAGGTCCCCAGGACCCTGCACCAGAGACCCTGGGACCTGGCTTTGCTCACAAGTGAGCCCGCATTAGCCCCAGGATCAGCCTCACCCACCACTGGGCAGGCACCAGCCACTGGGTCCTGGCCCAGCACAACAGAGACCAACGCACTAACTCAGGGAGTTCCAGGGCCCTGCAGCCAGAGACTTTGGGACTGGCTCCACCCACCAGTGAGCCGGCACTAGCCCCAGGACCCGGGCTCACCCACCAGTGGGTGGGTACCAGCCTGGGGACCCCCTGGGCCTCAGCCCTGCCCACCAGTGGGCAGACACCAGGCCCTGCGGCTAGAGAACCCAGGCCCCAGCTCTGCCTACAAGGGGGCCGGCACCAGCGCAGGGATCTGATCCCCTGCGCCCTGTCCCACCCACCACTGGGTAGACAGCAGCCCCAGGACCACCACAGACCTACAGCCTGCTGTGTCTGGATGCAGCCCACAGACCAGCAGGCCAGCACTAGCTCCAAGACCCACTGAGCCCTAGTCCCACACACCAGCAGGCTAATGCCAGCTCTGGGACACCTTGGGCCCCTCAGCTAGCCGCCCCAGGAACTGCTCCTGTCCACCAGTGATGGGACACTAGCCCAGGGAATAGCGGGGGCTCTGGCCTGCCAACCAGCAGGCTGACAGCAGGCCACCAGACATATTGGGCCCCTCAGCCAGCAGCCTCAGGACCCAGCTCCACTAACCAGCGGGCTGATAACCAGCTTTGGGATATCCCAGGCCCCTACAGACAGCCGTGCCAGGAACTAGCGCACCCACCAGCACTAGATCTGGGACACACCCCGAGCCCAGCTCCACCCACCAGTGGGCCAGTACTAGTCCGAGGAACCCCCCACCCACTCCTGCAGCCAGCCACCTTGTGCCCCAGCCCACAGACGGAAGCCTTCCACAAGGCAGGGCCTAGCAACCAACCTGAAGGAGGGCCAGCCACACCTATCAGACTGCCCACAGTAGTCAGGCCGCCACAACAGAAGGACCCAGGCAGCCCACACGGGGCGCACCCCTAGAGCACATAGCTCTGGTGACCAGAGGGGAGTGCGCTGCTGGGAAGCACAGGAGGTCTCCCACAAGAGGCCACTTCTCCAAGGTCGGCAAATGCAATGGATGCAAGTCAAATCATTATGACCTACACTTTACGGTGTGTATGTCAACTATATCTCGAAAAAACTGAAAGAAAAAATCAAGTCTTTTTTTTCCCACATGCCATTGTGCCTTTCTTCTCCTTTTAAGAACACTAATTACATGTATGTTATTTGCATAATATTGTCCCACAGGTCTCTGAGGCTCTATTAATGTTTTTTCCATTTTTTCCTCCATGTTTTCACAATGGATCATTTATACTGATTTATTCTGAAGTTCACTTACCCTTGGTTTTGCTATTTCCAATATGCTTTTAAGCCCATTCAGAATTTTTCTTTTCAGACACTATACTTTTCAATTTTAAATGTGTTTTATCTAAGTAATTTCCATCTATCTACTGTGATATCCCCATTAATTATGACCATATTTACATTTAAGTTCTTGAACATGTTTTATAACAGATATTTTGAAACTAATTCCAGCATCCCAGCATCTGTTTTCTATTGATTGCTTTTGGTCTTTACTACAGAACCTGTTTTTATGTTTCTTCATAGGTTTAATAATTTTTTATTGTATGCTGACACCTCCTCTAAACCAAACAGAAACCTTCAAAAGCTCTAGTAGTTGATTCCTACAAACTTTTCTCATATCTTGACATATCCAGTCCCACCTATTCTGCATTGTGACATGAGTACCTACTTACTGACACTGTAAAATTTTCAGTCTTATCAAATAATACTGCCAATCCTTAAATGCTGTAGCACTTAACTTTTAAGGATTTCCTAATTGGGTCTACGTGTCACTCTATTCACGCCAGCATTTCTCTGATTAGTAGTTATATTGTGGACTTTGTACTTATTTATATGGGGTTTTTAGAACTAATATATTTTTTCAGGAATGCTATCTCTCCCTCACTCTATCTCCACCCCCACTCCCAGACTAATTTTGTAAAGAGAGAGACCATATATATCATCTGTAACTTCTATACATGGTAGGTTATGACTAAATGCATTCTTCTCTTTTCCAAATGCATTTTATATGCATGATACAGTCTCTTCCTTATTATCTACCTTTCCTTTCATTACCCTTTTTTTTTTTTTTTTTTTTTTTTTTATTTATTTTTGCAGTACGCGGGCCTCTCACTGTTGTGGCCTCTCCCGTTGCGGAGCACAGGCTTCGGACGCGCAGCCTCAGGGGCCATGGCTCACGGGCCCAGCCGCTCCACAGCATGTGGGATCTTCCCGGACCAGGGCACGAACCCGTGTCCCCTGCATTGTCAGGCGGACTCTCAACCACTGCGCCACCAGGGAAGCCCTCATTACCCATTTTTACAATATAATGGAAACATGTACCACTTTTATATCCAGAAAATAATAATATAAATATGTAATTCAATGTTCCCTTTCCTCCAGAAAATATTCTCTGATTAATCCAACCATTTTTCAAACTCTTCCAGTACTATTACTACCCTACCTACCCACTTAACACCTTGTTATTTCTTGTATTATATAAATTGTAATTTTAGATCACCAAATTATTAAGGATTAACTTAAACTTGAGGTTTTGGTGGTAATTTCCCTCAGTGTTGTAACTGAAGTGAACACACAGAATCACCACCTACAAATTGACAGAATTTACATCTTTACAAAACTACCTACTGAATAATTTAGTTTTATTCAGTCATTAGAAATGGAGTACTTCTAAACTCAAAGATCACAAGAACAATGGTGTTTGTGAACTAACCAGGTAAAAATGGTTAGAAAAGAAAATCAATGAGTGGAAGCAAAAACAGAATTCAAAATGTTTAAAATTTAAACATTATACTTATTTTCAATTTCATCTTTGTAGCAGTTTGCTTTAGTTTATGTTGTGGCAGACATTGCTTTGAAAAGGTACACTTTTATCCAATTTCTTTAAAAAACAGACTTCACAGATTAAGAAACAGTAACCTCTACAGAATATTGCTATAGAATTATAGTTTAAGCTTTCTAATATAAAAGCCATTTGTCTAATAAACGTTATCTTGGTGAAAAACTGCAAGTCAAAATAGTAATAAGCTTATCTTCACCTACCTGTAACTTTGGTTCCAATAACCAGGGGCAAAGGAATTTCATCTGGGAGATCCTTGAACTGTGAAACATCCGCAACTTTCCTTTGCTGTAAGAGCCTTATTTTCTGCCGTTTCTGTTTTAATGCTGATCTCTCTTCCTCAAAAAATGCAGAAGAACATCTAGAATAAATTATAAAAATCATATAAACTGATAACTGTCCTATATAAAAACTTCAAGTCAGACCATTCATCTCACTACTCCCTTTATTATTCTCATTCTTTTAAGTACTATATTTAAAAATGGGTTCTTAGCAATAATAATTTTCTCTTCAAAGTAAATTACCTTTATATCTTTTTAAGAACAGGACCTTGCAAGACTGAAAGATACATAAGCAAGTCTAGATTATTCCTTCCTCAAAGCAGGAGGATTTGTTCACCATCCTTTGACAAAACTGCACCTGGATCCCAGGTCTCCTCTTAAGAACAATGTTCAGTTTCAATACTCTATTCAAAAGAACATGATATTTTCCCTGTGACCCAGTGAACCTATCTGTACAGGAATTAAAGATGAGACTTGCCACCGTGTAAACTTTTAATCATATTTCCTGTCTTGAAGTATGAATACTGAATATACTCTTACCTTTAGGGCCTGTCATATTTCTATTTTTAAATTCTAGGATGAACCAAAGGTATTTAAACAAAGCTTTCAGGCCACGAAATATACATCCATGTCACTACAGTCAAGATAATGAACATACAAAGACATTAATCAGCCCCCTAAAGTTTCCTTGTGCCACTTTACTATCCTTCCTTTGCTTCCTCTCATTTCTATACTCCTACTTCTCAAGCAATCACTAAGTTGCTTTCTGTATTAAGTTTATATCTTCTAAAGTTTTATATAAATGGAATCATCTAGTATATACTCTTTCTTCAGGCTTCTTTCATTCAGCATAATTATTCTAAGATTTGTCCATATTGGTGTATGTATCAGTGGTTCATTTCTTTTTATTGTGACACATCCTATTCTATGGATATAGCACCATTTGTTTATCCATTCACCTGTTAGTGGACTTATGGGTTATTTCCAGGTTTTGGCTATTACGACAAAGTTGATATGATCATCTGTGTGTGGGCTTCTGTACAAACATATGCTTTCATTTCTCTTGATTAAAGTAGTGGAAGGGCTGGGTCATACGGTCAATGTGTGTTTAACACTTTAAGAAATCAAAGAATCCAAATATCACCAAAGAAGATATACAATTAGCAAATAAGCATATGAAAAGATGCTCCACACTATATGCCACCAGGGAAATGCAAATTAAATGAGATATTACTACACACTTATTAAATTGCTAAAATCTGGAACACGGACAACTTCAAATGCTGGTGAGGATGAGGAACAACAGGAATTCATTCATTTCTAGTGGAATGCAAAATGGAAGACAGTTTGGTAGTTTCTTACAAAACTAAATATACTCTTACCATAAAATCCAACAATCATGCTCCTTGGTTTTTACTCAAATGAGTTGAAAACTTATATCCACACAAAAATCTGCATAGATGTTTACAGAATCTTTATTCATAATTGCTAAAACTTGGAATCAACTAATCTTCAGTAGGTAAATGAATAAACAAACTGGTACATCCAGAGAATGGAGTATTATTCAGTACCAAAAAGAATGAGCTATCAAATCATGAAAAGACATGGAGGAACCTGAATGCATATTACCAAGTGAAAGAAGCCAATCTGAAAAGGTTACATTCTGTGTGATCCCAATACATGACATCCTGGAAAATGCAAAGCTATGAAGACAATAAAAATATCAGTGGTTGCTGGCAGTTGTGGGGATGCGGAGAGGGGTGAATTGGTAGAACACAGAGGATTTTTAGGGCAATGAAAATACTCTGTAAAATATAATAATGATAGATATATGTCACTAAACATTTGTCAAAACCCACAGAAGGTATAATACCAAGAGTGAAGTCTAATGGAAACTATGGACTTTGGGTGGTTATGATGTGTTGGTGCAGGCTCTTCAGCTGTCACAAATGTACCACTCTGATGGAGGACACTGATAGTGGAGGAGGCTATGTATGTGGGCGGGGGGGGGGCAGTAAACCAGAAATCTCTGTATCTTCCTCTCAATTTTGTTGTAAACCTAAAACGACTCTTAAAAAATTAAGTCTTTTAAAAAAGAAAGAAAGGAACTGCCAAACAGTTTTTTCAAAGTGGTTATACAATTTTATATTCCCATCAGCGGTGTACAGGAGTTCAAGTTTCCCCATAGCCTCACCAACACGTGGTAGGCTTGGTCTAGTAAATTTTCAACACTGGTTTTAATTTGCGTTTTTCTAATGACTAATTATGTTGAATATCCTCTCATTGGTTTATTTGATATTCTTATATCATTGGTGAATCATCTGTTCAAATCTTTTGCCAATTTGTTAAATGGGCTGTTTGATTTTTTTTTTTCAGCTGTGCCGTGCAGCATGAGGATTCTAGTTCCCCAACCAGGGATCAAACCCGTGCCCCCTGCAGTGGAAGCATGGAGCCCTAATCACTGGACCACCAGGGAATTCCCGTTTGATTCTTTTTTTTTTTTTTTTTTTTTTTTTTTTTTTGCAGTATGCGGGCCTCTCACTGTTGTGGCCTCTCCCGTTGCAGAGCACAGGCTCCGGACGCGCAGGCTCAGCGGCCATGGCTCACGGGCCCAGCCACTCCGCGGCATGTGGGATCTTCCTGGACCGGGGCACGAACCCGTGTCACCTGCATCAGCAGGCGGACTCTCAACCACTGCACCACCAGGGAAGCCCCCATTTGATTCTTAATACTGAATTTTCAGAGTTCTTCATACATTCTGGATATAATATACACTTTCAGCAATCAAATTTTATTTAGATAGTATTTTTGCATAGTTAATACATTCATAGGCTTCTAATTTAAAAGATTCAAAAGGCACTGAAAACTCTAATACCTCTGTCCCTCGGTTTCCTGTCTTCCAGAGGATCATGACTGTAAGTTTTCTACATGTCCTTCATTGATACTTTAGGAATACACAAGCAAAAACTGCTTATGTTCCCTTCTTATTTTCCCCAAATAGCTACAATATGCTCTGTTGTGTATTTTGCTTTCTTAAAGTATCTTAGCAATCACTTCTATATCAGTACATTAGAAAACTTCTCTGTTTTTTGGTGGGTTCTTTTGGCCACACCACACAGCATGCGGGATGCTGGTTCCCCGACTAGGGACTGAAACTGCGACCGCTGCAATGGAAGCGCAGGGTCTTAACCCCTGGACCTCCAGGGAAGTCCAACTTCCTCTGATTTTAAGTTAAATGAGTTCAGAGTTTTCTACTATTTTGAGGTACCATACTTTAATTAATCATTCCTCTATTTATGGACACTTAGGTTTTTGCCAATCTTTTGCTTCTACAAATACTACTGTACGTGTCATTTTACCCATGTACAAGTATTTCTGTGATCTAAATTCGCAAAAGTACTAGGTTACAGGGTATGGAAATTTGAAAATTTGACAGATATTACCAAATTGCCCTCCACAGAGGTTATATAAATTTAATCTCTCACCACCAATAGTGACTTTTTCACCACACCATTGCCAAACCCAACATATTAAAACTTTATGAACTCCATTGATCTGATAGTTAAAAACAGTATTCTGATTTTATATTTGATTTTATATTTCTCACTATGAGTAAGATTGAACTGTTTTCATCTGTTCAGAAGAGCCATTTCTTTTTCCTTTCTTATGTACTGTCATATAAACAGATACTTTTATTATAGGTTATTTGACTTTTTTTAATTGATTCATACATAGTTCTTCATATATTTGGAAATTAGTCCTTTGTTGTAAGAATTATAAATATTTCTGTTATTGTCTTTTGACTTTGTTTATGGATTTTCTGTAGGGGGGCAATGCAAAATGTTTTCATTTTTATGAAGTCAAATTTATCGATATTTTCTTTTATGGTTCCTAGCTTTGGGGCCTGTTAGAAAGATCTTCTCCAATTCAAGATTAAGCAAAACTCTCCTACAGGTTCCCCTAGTGGTTTTACTGTTTCATTTTAAAAATGTGAATCTCTGATCCTTTTCAAATGTTTCCTGGTATAAAGTATGAGATATGAAACCAACTTGTGTTTTCTTAGATTGCTTCAGAGTGGTCTCAGTATCCATTAAATAAGTAATTTAACCCCTCTCTCCCTATGTGCTTGAGATGCAACCACTGTTATCATGTATTAAATTCCTATAGACATCTTTGATTCTATCTGGACTTTCTCTTTTTTTTTTTTTAGTTTTAATTTTATTGGAGTATAGTTGATTTACAATGTTGTGTTAGTTTCATGGGCTTTCTCTCCTTTTTTTTTTTCCTCTCCTTTTTAATTCATCTTTCTATGCATGTACCACTACAACACCATTTTGATTATGATCACATTATATCTATTTTAATAGGTGATAATACATACTACATATGTATGTATGATACTACATAGTCTCCCTTTATTACCTTGCTTCTTCAGAATTTTCCTGGATCTTCCTGCTTGATTTCTCTTCTTCTATGTGAATTTTAGAATTAATTGATCTAGTTTAAAGTAAAAAAAAGGGGGGGGGGCCTACTGATATTTTTATTGGGACTGATTTTAGAATGCTGAGTATCCTAATCCAAGATCATCTATGTCTTCCCATTTCCTCATTTGTATCCTGCACATTTCTTGTTAAGCTCCTTCTTGGTATTTTACTTTACTTTTTTTTTAGGATATTTGGAAAAGTACATTGTATCAATAATTTGTAGTGTACCTCAACTTCCTCAGAGAAAAGAAAAACTATAAACTTTTGTTGAAAATAAAGACTTCATTTCAACTATTAATTTACCTTGATGAAGTAAAGAACTATAAAATTCAACAATGTTATGGTAACATAAGAAAGGATAAATTAATAAGAGAAATATTATGATTTTATGAAATATTATATTAGAATTATGACAAACTGCAGAATTATAACTAAACAATAAAATAAGGTGTGACTAATATCTCATTCTGACAATAATTAGAAACAGTGTGGCTTAATTTACTCAAACATGTAAAGTCACAGCAAAAGGCCCCCAAATGGCCTAAAGTAATTAACAAAGACCATAAATTACCTGTATGAAACACACTAACATATCACATTTTGATTTGTTCTTATAAATGAGGGAGATATTTAAAACATCAGCAGCAATGTCATCTTTCCATACAATGGGATAAAATAAAATATTACCAGTTCAATGAAAAGTTCTCCTTGAATTTCATTACTATCTACAGAAATCAGGAAAACTAAATTCCATACCTACTTGTCCAAGTCACTTTATAATTCCAAGTCTTCTCTGAATTTCCCCACCATTTAAACTGAAAAAGTCTTACACATGCTTTTACTAGGCAGACAGACATGAGACTAATGATGTAGTATATTGCAAAATTTCTCTCCAAAGTAATATAAGGTTTTCTGATGTGTTAAGAAAGCAAGATAACACTAGAAAAGGAAAAGCAGTTTAACACGAAAAGTAATTCTCAGGAAGTAACATATTGGATACATTCACTTGATTTGTTCCTACATAAAATAAAACATGCATTTGTGGAAAGGCTCTTGAGGTGATAAGAGTTTTACAAAAGGTAATAACAATGTATGCGGGGAGAGAGGGGGAAGATGGCAGAAGGGTAAGACGCAGAGATCACCTTCCTCCCCAAAGATACATCAGAAATACATCTACATGTGGAATAACTCCTACAGAACACCTACTGAACGCTGGCAGAAGACCTCAGACCTCCCAAAAGGCAAGAAACTCCCCCACGAACCTGGGTAGGACAAAAGAAAAAAGAATAAACAGAGACAAAAGAATAGGGACGGGACCTGCACCAGTGGGAGGGAGCCGTGAAGGAGGAAAGGTTTCCACACACTAGAAGCCCCTTTGCGGGTGGAGACTGCGGGTGGCGGAGGAAGGGAGCTCCGGGGCCGCAGAGGAGAGCGCAGCCACAGGGGTGCAGAGGTCAAAGCGGAGAGATTCCCGCACAGAGGATCGGTGCCGACCAGCACTCACCAGCCCGCGAGGCTTGTCTGCTCACCCGCGGGGGCAGGCGGGGCTGGGAGCTGAGGCTCGGGCTTCGGTAGGAGCCCAGGTAGAGGACTGGCTGCGTGAACACAGCCTGAAGGGGCTAGTGAGCCGGGAGGGAGTCCGGGAATGGAGCTGCCGAAGAGGCAAGAGACTTTTTCTTCCCTCTTTGTTTCCTGGTGCGCGAGGAGAGGGGATTAAGAGCGCTGCTTAAAGGAGTTCCAGACACGGGCGCGAGCCGCGGCTAACAGCGCGGACCCCAGAGACGGGCATGAGATGCTAATGCTGCTGCTGCCGCCACCAAGAAGCCTGTGTACAAGCACAGGTCACCATCCACACCTCCCGTCCGGGGAGCCTGTGCAGCCCGCCACTGCCAGGGTCCCGTGATCCAGGGACAAGTTCCCCGGGAGAACGCACGGTGCGCCTCAGGCTGGTGCAACGTCACGCTGGCCTCTGCCGCCGCAGGCTCGTCCCGCACCCTGTACCCCTCCCTCCCTGCAGCCTGAGTGAGCCAGAGCCCCCGAATCAGCGGCTCCTTTAACCCCGTCCTGTCTGAGCAAAGAACAGACGCCCTCCAGCGACCTACATGCAGAGGCGGGGCCAAATCCAAAGCTGAGCCCCGGGAGCTGTGCGAACAAAGAAGAGAAAGGGAAATCCCTCCCAGCAGCCTCAGGAGGAACAGATTAAATCTCCACAGTCAACTTGATGTACCCTGCGTCTGTGGAATACCTGAATAGACAACCAATCATAACAAATTGAGGAGGTGGACTTTGAGAGCAAGATTTATTATTTTTTCCCCTTTTCCTCTTTTTGTGAGTGTGTATGCTTCTGTGTGAGATTCTGTCTGTATAGCTTTGCTTTCACCATTTGTCCTAGGGTTCTATCCGCCTGTTTTGTTTTTTTTTTTTTTTACTTAGAAAATTTTTTTTTCTTAATAATTTTTTATTTTAATAACTTTATTTTATTTTACCTTACTTTATTTTCTTTTATCCTCTTTCTTTCTTTCTACTTTTTCTCCCTTTTATTCTGCGCCGTGTGGATGAAAGGCTCTTGGTGCTGCAGCCAGGAGTCAGTGCTGTGCCTATGAGGTGGGAGAGCCAACTTCAGGACGCTGGTCCACAAGAGACCTCCCAGCTCCATGTAATATCAAACGGCAAAAATCTCCCAGAGATCTCCATCTCAACACCAACACCTAGCTACACTCAACGACCAGCAAGCTACAGTTCTGGATACCCTATGCCAGACAACTAGCAAGACAGGAACACAACCCCACCCATTAGCAGAGAGGCTGCCTAAAATCATACTAAGTCCACAGACACCCCAAAACACACCACCAGACGTGGACATGCCCACCAGAAAGACAAGATCCAGCCTCATCCACCAGAACACAGGCACTAGTCCCCTCCACCAGGAAGCCTACACAACCCACTGAACCAACTTTAGCCACTGGGGACAGACACCAAAAACAACGGGAACTACGAATCTGCAGCCTGCAAAAAGGAGACCCCAAACACAGTAAGATAAGCAAAATGAGAAGACAGAAAAACACACAGCAGATGAAGATAAAAACCCACCAGACCTAACAAATGAAGAGGAAATAGAAAGTCTACCTGAAAAAGAATTCAGAATAATGATAGTAAAGATGATCTAAAATCTTGGAAATAGAATAGAGAAAATGCAAGAAACATTTAACAAGGCCCTAGAAGAACTAAAGATGAAACAAGCAACGATGAACAACACAATAAATGAAGTTAAAAATACTCTAGAAGGGATCAATAGCAGAATAACTGAGGCAGAGGAACGGATAAGTGACCTGGAAGATAAAATAGTGGAAATAACTACTGCAGACCAGAATAAAGAAAAAAGAATGAAAAGAACTGAGGACAGTCTCAGACACCTCTGGGACAACATTAAATGCACCAACATTCGAATTATAGGAGTTCCAGAAGAAGAAAAGAAAAAGAAAGGGACTGAGAAAATATTTGAAGAGATTATAGTTGAAAACTTCCCTAATATGGGAAAGGAAATAGTTAATCAAGTCCAGGAAGCACAGAGAGTCCCATACAGGATAAATCCAAGGAGAAACATGCCAAGACACATATTAATCAAACTGTCAAAAATTAAATACAAAGAAAACATTAAAAGCAGCAAGGGAAAAACAACAAATAACACACAAGGGAATCCCCATAAGGTTAACAGCTGATCTTTCAGCAGAAACTCTGCAAGCCAGAAGGGACTGGCAGGACATATTTAAAGTGATGAAGGAGAAAAACCTACAACCAAGATTACTCTACCCAGCAAGGATCTCATTCAGATTTGATGGAGAAATTAAAACCTTTACAGACAAGCAAAAGCTGAGAGAGTTCAGCACCACCAAACCAGCTTTACAACAAATGCTAAAGGATCTTCTCTAGGCAAGAAACACAAGTTAAGGAAAAGACCTATAATAACAAACCCAAAACAATTAAGAAAATGGGAATAGGAACATACATATTGATAATTACCTTAAATGTAAATGGATTAAATGCTCACACCAAAAGACACAGACTGGCTGAATGGATACAAAAACAAGACCCATATATATGCTGTCTACAAGAGACCCACTTCAGACCTAGAGACACAGACTGAAAGTGAGGGGATGGAAAAAGATATTCCATGCAAATAGAAACCAAAAGAAAGCTGGAGTAGCAATTCTCATATCAGACAAAACAGACTTTAAAATAAAGACTAGGGCTTCCCTGGTAGTGCAGTGGTTGGGAGTCTGCCTGCCGATGCAGGGGACACGTGTTCATGCCCCGGTCTGGGAGGATCCCACATGCCACGGAGCGGCTGGGCCTGTGAGCCATGGCCACTGGGCCTGCGCGTCTGGAGCCTGTGCTCCACAACGGGAGAGGCCACAATGGTGAGAGGCCCGCGTACCGAAAAAAAAAATAATAATAAATAAAATAAAGACTATTAGAAGAGACAAAGAAGGACACTACATAATGATCAAGGGATCGATCCAAGAAAAAGATTTAACAATTGTAAATATTTATGCAACTAACATAGGAGCACCTCAATACATAAGGCAAATACTAACAGCCATAAAAGGGGAAATCAGTAACACATTCATAGTAGGGGACTTTAATACCCCACTTTCACCAATGGACAGATCAACCAAAATGAAAATAAATACGGAAACACAAGCTTTAAATGATACATTAAACAAGATGGACTTAATTGATATTTATAGGACACTCCATCCAAAAACAACAGAATACACATTTTTGTCAAGTGCTCATGGAACATTCTCCAGGATAGATCATATCTTGGGTCACAAATCAAGCCTTGGTAAATTTAAGAAAGTTGAAATTGTATCAAGTATCTTTTCTGACCACAACGCTATCAGACTAGATATCAATTACGGAAAAGATCTGTAAAAAATACAAACACATGGAGGCTAAACAATACCCTACTTAATAACGAAGTGATCACTGAAGAAATCAAAGAGGAAATCAAAAAATACCTAGAAACAAATGACAATGGAGACATGACAACCCAAAACCTATGGGATGCAGCAAAAGCAGTTCTAAGAGGCAAGTTTATAGCAATACAATACTACCTTAAGAAACAGGAAACATCTCAAATAAACAACCTAACCTAACAACCTAACCTTGCACCTAAAGAAACGAAATTGAGCTATTTGTAATGAGGTGGATGGACCTAGAGTCTGTCATACAGAGTGAAGTAAGTCAGAAAGAGAAAAACAAATACCGTATGCTGACACATATATATGGAACTTAAGAAAAAAAAATGTCATGAAGAACCTAGGGATAAGACAGGAATAAAGACACAGACCTACTAGAGAATGGACTTGAGGATATGGGGAGGGGCAAGGGTAAGCTGTGACAAAGTGAGAGAGTGGCATGGACATATACACGCTATCAAACGTAAAATAGGTAGCTAGTGGGAAGCAGCCGCATAGCACAGGGAGATCAGCTCGGTGCTTTGTGACCACCTAGAGGGTTGGGATGGGGAGGGTGGAAGGGAGGGAGATGCAAGAGGGAAGAGATATGGGAACATATGTATATGTATAACTGATTCACTTTGTTATAAAGCAGAAACTAACACACCATTGTAAAGCAATTATACTCCAATAAAGATGTTAAAAAAAAAAAGATTGTACTATGAAATAGCATGTTTCTAGAAATTATAAAACGTATTTATGTTTGTCACACCACAAAATGTTAATAAAGTTCACAATTGTTTAATTCTTTGTTTTCACTAAAAAATTAAAATTTCAAAGGATAAAAAAAACAATGTATGCATAACCTTATAGCTTCATTAAATGATTTTTAGTGCATTCTTAAATATTTTTTGGAACATAGTGGAGCATAGATAATATAACAAAATTATGTTCAAAGCCTGTGACCTAAACAAAAAGGAAATTGTGCATTTAATTATAAGATACGTTAAGTATAAAAAGCGCCTACATTAATGATGGTCAGTAGGATATATTTAACATATAACTATTCTGGAAAGTTGTGTTTTGGTACTAGTCCTTCTGAAGATGAAAAAGTCAATATGGTAATGATACTACCAACTAATTTATTAATTTTATTTTAAATAAAAACATTATTTTTACCTCCGTGGTTTCCCCATAAGCCGCCTGATTTTTCCCCATTCTACTCTTGTTAACTTTCTTGTTTTCAAATTAGGAAAAGATTCCTTTAGACAAACACAGAAGTCATTGTCGCCTTCAAAAAGTGGTCTGTAAAACAGAAATGGTATTTTAATAGTTAATATACAATGTGTTACTTAAGAGCCATAAAATTCAAAATATGCATTCCAATTTTCAACATATTAATCACAAGATGCCAAACTTTCACCTCTACCCAAAACAGGCACAAATTCCAAATGTTAAATTTAAACTAGATCCTTTGCATTTATGAAACAAATAATGTGTAAAAGTTACTCAAGAAATACTGTCTGTGCTTGAGACTCCAAGAGACACTGATTTTTGTTAAAAATCTCCTATAGGAGTCTATCCTTCCAGAGGTTATCTTGGCAGTATCATTATATCTGGTGAGGATAAACAATGTTAGCTACAAAGTATCTTTGTCCCAAAAGTAATATCATCACCAGGGAGTTCTCTTTGAGAGTAAATTCATTTTAGAAAACTGGGGGACTCCAGAGGGTTAGATTAGTTCTTGGGAAATCAAGGACTCGGATCATACTAGGACACCCTGAGAGCTGTCTTAAGCCTATGAAAAAATCTGTGGACAAAAATAAAACAATTTTATTCATGAGTTTGGAAAACCAGGAACCAGTCTCAGCAATGACACATGAAATGTCTTGGGCTTAAATATGAATGTTCATGAGATTCACAAGGTTCAGAGTATGCAACTGGTGAAAGCAGAGAAAGGAAATAAAGATAAGCAGTCAGCAAAGCAAGCACCACTGACTGGCATGGATTAGATATGATTAGATTGTGGTGGATGAGAAATCAGAATTTTTCCTCAATAAATTCTGTTGTTGAATAATTGGATTTCACCCAAACCTCTTACTATGTTCTACTTAAACATTTACATATAACTAAAATGCATGAATATCATCCCCCAAATAGAAAGACTCATTAAAATCTTCCTGAATCACTTTTACCATTAATAACTGTTTCTCTACTATTATACTAGCATTTAAAATCTCAAGATTTATAAAACAAGTTCCATTCACTGCAAATAATGGTGCTTTGTTTTTAGGGTATCTCCACTCCACAGTCTTTGTAAATTATAATATGGAGATTATACTTTCACTTGATTTTTCAGAAAAACATATAACAACTTCTTCCCCAAAAGGGGGAGGAGGGAAGAAAACTATGAAAAATGGAAATGGATCAAACTAGAATGAGGAATAGAAAAAGAAATTCAGGAAAAAAATAGAATCAAAATAGACCTCTAGAAAAGGTTGAGGCTTTGAAAGATTTTTTTTTTTTTGTGGTACGCAGGCCTCTAACTGCTGCGGCCTCTCCCATTGCGGAGCACAGGCTCTGGACACACAGGCTCAGCGGCCATGGCTCACGGGCCCAGCCGCTCCGCGGCGTGTGGGATCCTCCCAGACCAGGGCACGAACCCGTGTCCCCTGCAACGGCAGGCGGACTCTCAACCACTGCGCCACCAGGGAAGCCCAGGTTGAGGCTTTTAACATTTGAAAATCTTAAACTTCCGGTTCAAATGATACTTGTGATATGAGCCATGATACATACTTATCTATATTTGAGTAGAACCATTCATATATGCACCACTTATGTGCTTTGGGAAGCTTGAGTAAGTTACGTAATCGAAAACCAATCTTCTGTGAGGCCTTCTTATCTGGTGTTGACATTGTTGCTGTAAATTTCTGTACAATAAAAAAAAGAAATTAATTACAGTTCCATTAAGTAAAAATGAACATCTGTAACAGTGAATACATTTGTAAAAAGCCAGATTATGGTAGGTACTCAAAAAGATTCAACAATATACAAAATGAAAATTTTTGTTATTATTTAACAAATATACATTCTGATTATTTCCTACAAAGTTAAAGCCTCCAATTTCATAACATATTTTGACAAGGAGGGTGAAATATTTGCCCCCGCCATGTTTGCACTACAGTGTAATTTCAATTTAGGTATGTAGGAAGAAGATACTTTTGAAAAATATTTCTAGAGTTCTAGGTCCAGAAAAGACAAGTAAGGACTCTGACACTATTATGAGAGACAGAGTGAGAGCGAGAGAAAGAACCTGAAGAAAATATCACTCATTTGTATGAACTTTAAAAATGTCTAGAAAGATGTTCTGTACTCATGGATTGGAAGAATATTGTTAAAGTGTCCATAATACCCAAAGCAATCTACAGATTCAATGCAATCCCTATTAAAATTTCAATGGCATTTTTCACAGAAATAGAACAAGCAATACTAAAACTGTTATGAAACTACAAAAAAACCTGAATAGCCAAAGTAATCTTGAGAAAAAAGAACAAAGCTGGAGGCATCATGCACCCTGATTATAAACTATATTACAAAGCTACAGTAATCAAAACATGATGGAACTAGCATAAAAACAGACACATTAGGGTTTCCCTGGTGGTGCAGTGGTTGAGAGTCCGCCTGCCGATGCAGGGGACGCGGGTTCGTGCCCCGGTCCAGGAAGATCCCACATGCCATGGAGCGGCTGGGCCCGTGAGCCATGGCCGCTGAGCCTGCACATCCGGAGCCTGTGCTCTGCAACGGTAGAGGCCACAACAGTGAGAGGCCCGCGTATCACAAACAAACAAAAAAAACAGACACACTAGAGCAATGGAACAGAATTGAGCCCAGAAATAAATGCACGCATATATGGTTAACTGATATTTGACAAGGTAACCAAGAATACTCAATGAGGAAAAGACAGTCTCTTCGATAAACGGTGTTGGGAAATGGTTTTCATGTGCAAAAGAATAAAACTGGCTTCCAGTTTTACACCACTCATAAAACTTAACTCAAAATGGATTAAAGCTGTAAATGTAAGACCTGAAACCATAAAATTCCTAGAAGAAAACATAGGGAAAAGTCTCCTTGACACTGTTCTTGGCAATGATTTTTTGGGGATGATACCAAAAGCAAAGGTAACAGAAGCAACAATCAACAAGTGGGACTACATCAAACTAAAAAGCTTCTGCATCGCAAAAGAAACAAAATGAAAAGGCAGCCTACAGAATGAGACAAAATGTTTGCAAATCATATATCTGATAAGAAATTAATACCCAAAGTATGTAAGAAACTCATAGAACTCAACAACAAAAAGACAACCTGATTAAAAAATGGGCAGAGACGCTGAAAGACATTTTTCCAAAGAAGACACAAATGGCTAACAGGTACATGAAAAGGTGCTCAACATCACTAATCATCAGACAAATGCCACAGTGATATATAACCTCACACCTGTTAGAATGGCTATTATCATAAAGGCAAGAAATAACAAGTGTTGGAGAGCATGTGGAGAAAAGAGAACCCTGTGAACTGTTGCTGGAAATGTAAATTGGTGCAGCCAGTATGCAAAACAGTATGGAGGTTCCTCAAAAAATTAAAAACAGAAGTACCACATAATCCAGCAATTCTAACTCTGGATGTTTATCCAAAGGAAATGAACTATCTCCAAAAGATACATGCAGCCCCATGTTTGTTGCAGTATTATTTACAATAGCCAAGACATGGAAACAACCCATGCATCCACTGACGAATGAAGAAAATGTGGTGTATAAATAAATAAATAAATAAATAAATATATATAATATTATTCAGCCATAAAAAAGAAGGAAATCTTGCCATTTGTGACAACATGGATAGGCCTTGAGGACATTATGCTAAGTGAAATAAGTCAGACAGAGAAAGACAAACACCATATAATTTTACTTATATGTGTGACCTAAAAAAAAATTACCTCCCTCCCCACAAAAAACCCAACTCAGTAGATACAGAGAACAGACTGGTGGTTGCCAAAGACAGGGGTAGGGGGGCAAATGAAATGGATAAAGAAAGGTCAAAAGATACAAACCTCCAGTTGTAAAATAAATAAGTCATGAGGATGTAATGTACAGAATGGTGACTATACCATACTGTATACCTGAAAGTTGCTAAGAGAATAAATTTTTAAAGTTCTCATTACAAGAAAAATATTTTTGTAACTATGGTAATGGACGTTAACTATAGTAGACTTACTGTGATGATCATTTCACAATATATACAAATACTGAAATCATCATGTATACCTTAATATAATGTTGTCAATTACATTTCATTTTTTAAAAAGCTTAAAAAACACCATCAGAACATCAAAAGAATACAACACAACCAAGTGGAATTCATTCATGTCAAGAATACAAGGATGGGTCAGTATTAGAAAACTATTAATGTAATCTGTCATTATTAATAAATCAAACAATAAAAGTCATATGATCACCTCCACTGATGCTAAAAACACGTGATAAAATTCAATATCCATTTAAAAAAAACACTTAATGGAATATAAAAGTAGACAAAATGACTAAAAAAACATGATATACCAGAAGTTAAATGATACAACTAAAGTAGTACTTGAAGGGAAATTTAATTCATTGGGTAAATGCTTATATTAGAAAAAAGGAAAAATTTCAAATAAATAACTTATCCTTCCACCTTAAGAAACTAGAGAAAGAAGAAAACTCAAAGCAAGCAGAGGAAGAAAATAATAAAAGTTAGAGCATAAATAATAGAAAGAAAAAATAGAAAACCAATAGAGAAAAATCAATAAAACCAAAAGTTCTTTGAAAAAAATCAACAAAATTGACAAACCTTTAGCAATACTGACCAAGAAAATAAAAACAGATGAACACTTTCTTAACCTTCAAAACACATTTCTCCCCATTCCAATCGAAAGGTCAGTATCGGACTTCCCTGGTGGCACAGTGGTTAAGAATCCGCCTGCCAATGCAGGGGACAAGGGTTTGAGCCCTGGTCCGGGAAGATCCCACATGCTGTGAAGCAACGAAGCCCATGCGCCACAACAACTGAGCCTGCACTCTAGAGCCCGTGAGCCATAACTACTTAGCCCTCATGCCACAACTTCTGAAGCCTGTGCGCCTAGAGCCCGTGCTCCGCAACAAGAGAAGCCACCGCAATGAGAAGCCCGCACACTGCAAAGAAGAGTAGCCCCCGCTCGCCACCAACTAGAGAAAGCCCGCGTGCAGCAATGAAGACCCAACACAGCCAAAAATAAAATTAATTAATTATTTTAAAAAAGGTCAGTATCATATTCAATGTTAAAATTCTAAAAACATTCTCATTAAAGTGAGGAATATGACAAAGATGTTGATTATACCCCTATTTATTTATTTATTTATTTTTGCGGTACGCAGGCCTCTCACCGCTGTGGCCTCTCCTGCCGCAGAGCACAGGCCCCGGACGCGCAGGCCCAGCGGTCATGGCTCACGGGCCCAGCCACTCCGCGGCATGCAGAATCCTCCCAGACCGGGGCACGAACCCATGTCCCCTGCATCGGCAGGTGGACTCCCAACCACTGCACCACCAGGGAAGCCCTATACCCCTATTTTTGACACTGTTTTGATGGAATTAGCCAATTAAACAAAAGGAATAAAATTGTAAAGGAGAAGACAAAATTACCATTATTTTCAGGTGATATGACTCCCCCAGAAAACTCAAGAAAATCAACTATAACCATTAAAAGGAATAAATTAATAAAGTGGGAGAAAACAAAGTTGTTATACAAAAATCTCTATTTAAAAAAAATCATTATCGACTCAACTGCCCCAGAGCCTGAGGGGAGGGCGGACTCACTGAAGCTGCTGGCTCTGGAGGGGCCCCACCAGCCAAACCCGCGACAGTCTTTGGGACCCCAGGGGCAGTTGTTTCAACAAGTAACTTAAAGACAAAATGGAAAAACAAGGAGGTTTGTGCCTGAGATCATGTTGATGTGAAACCAGGGATGGCTACGTTGTGCCAGCTCATTCATCCTGGGGTAAGCTAGCTGCCATGTCATGAGGATACTCAAGCAGCCCTCAGGAGAGATCCATGTGGCAAGGAACTGAGGCCTCCTACCTACAGCCACGAAATCAAATTATCAATGCCTGAAGGAGACTGACCAGAGTCCCAAGGACACAGGAAATATCAAGGTCATTACACAAACATCAGCCCCACAGAACCCCTAAAGCCCAGATCCTGAAGAAGCAAAAGAGGAGATAAACTGCCTCAAAAGGGATATTGGTTATGTATACTCCCTGCAAGAGTACATAACAGGGCTTGTTTCCACTGATGATGACAAGAGATGCTACAACGGTACTTTAAGTTTTCAATATAATGGAAAATAAACCAAAAAAAAAAAAAAAAAAACCCATTATCGGGACTTCCTTGGTGGTGCAGTGTTTAAGAATCCACCTGCCAATGTAGGTGACACAGGTTTGAACCCTGCTCCAGGAAGAGCCCACATGCAGCAGAGCAACTATGCCAGTGCACCACAACTACTGAGCCTGTGCTCTAGAGCCTGTGAGCCACTACTATTGAGCCTGAGTGCCACAACTACTGAAACCCATGCACCTAGAGCCCATGCCCAACAACAAGAGAAGCCACTACAATGAGAAGCCCGCACACCGCAACGAGAAGCCCACACACCACAACGAAGAGTAGCCCCTGCTCGCCGCCACTAGAGAAAGCCCATGCACAACAACAAAGACCCAACACAGCCAAAAATAAATAACTAAATAGATAAATAAATAGATAGATAAATAAATCATTATCTTTTCTATATATCAATGAGAACAAATCAAACAGAAGAAATATCCTGTTTATGACAGCAAAAATAACAAGAACAAAAAGTATTAAACACCTAGGAATATACTTAAGAAATGTGCAAGATTGACATGGAAAAAAATGTTAAAGTCTACTAAGGGGTACTAAGGCTTGAATAAGTAGAACTACAACCAGTTCTTGGATGGGTAGTACCAATGTTACACGTCATAACCCCAAAATTAATTTATAATATTAGTTCAACATCAATGAAAATCCCAACAGAATTTTTTTCCTAGTCAAGTTGATTCTGAAGTTCATATGGAAAAATAAATGTTCAAGTACACTTAGGAAAATCTTAAAAAAGGATAAGTAATAATGTTATATCAGAAATTAAAACACAATATAAAGTCACATTAAAACAATTTGAAGGACTTCCCTGGTGGCGCAGTGGTTAAGAGTCCTCCTGCCAATGCAGGGGACATGGGTTCAATCCCTGGTCCGGGAAGATCCCACATGCCATGGGAACAACTAAGCCCGTGCGCCACAACTACTGAGCCTGTGCTCTAGAGCCCACAAGCCAAAACTACTGAGCCCATGTGCCACAACTACTGAAGCCCGTGTGCCCTAGAGCCCATGCTCCGCAACGAGAAGCTACCACAATGAGAAGTCCACATGTCGCAATGAAGAATAGCCCCCGCTCACCACAACCAGTGGAAAGCCCATGCGCAGCAACGAAGACCCAATGTGGCCAAAAAATAAATTAAAAAAAAAAACTTGACACAAGCACATACAGAGACATGCTAGACATAAAGAGATAGAAAGTCTAGAAATAGGGGTTTCCCTGGTGGGTCAGTGGTTAAGAATCCGCCTGCCAATGCAGGGAACATGGGTTCGATCCCTGGTCCAGGAAGATCCCACATGCCACAGAGCAACTAAGCCCATGCCACAACCTCTGAGCCCACGTGCCACAACTACTGAAGCCCTCGTGCTCTAGGGCCCATGTACCACAACTACCAAAGCCTGCGCTCTGCAACAAGCCACCGCAAGGAGAAGCTCACACACCAAAATGAAGAGTAGCCCCCACTAGTAGCCGCAACTAGAAAAAGCCTGCGTGCAGCAACGAAGACCCAACGCAACCATAAAATAACAAACAAACAAACAAAAACTTAAAGAAAAGAAAGAAAGTAACTTGGTCTTCCGCATTTGAATTCTTAAAAAAAAAAAAGTCTAGAAATAATCCCAAATATATAGAGGAATACAGCTTGTCATGCAGCAGCATTATAAACCAATGTATAATGGATTGGGGCTTCCCTGGTGGCGCAGTGGTTGAGAGTCCGCCTGCCGATGCAGGGGACATGGGTTCGTGCCCCGGTCGGGGAAGATCCCACATGCCGCGGAGCGGCTGGGCCCGTGAGCCATGGCCGCTGAGCCTGCACGTCCGGAGCCTGTGCTCCGCAACAGGAGAGGCCACAACAGTGAAAGGCCCGCGTACCGCAACAAAAAAGAAAGAAAGAAAAAAAAAGATGGATTGTTCAGTAAATGTTACACAGGACAAACAAGTAGTCCTCTAGGAAAAAAACTCGGTTGCCGGCTTACCTCATTCTTCACTCCAAAATAAATTCCAGATGGATTGAAGATTTAAACATATTTTTTTAAAAATGAAATAAGAAATATAGAGGGAATTCTAAAACTATAAATGTTAGACTAGGGAAGGTCTTTCTAATCATAAAATCAAAAAGTCATTAAAAGGAAACACAGCTATATTTGACCCTTAGAATTTTTTTCAGTCCTCTATGGTGAAAAATATAGAAACAAAGCAGAAGACAAACTACAAACTGTGAAAAAAATTATAACCAGTATGAACAGCCAAAGGGCTAATATTCTTAATATATATAAAATTCTTACAGACTAACAAGAAAATGACCAACAATCTAATAAAAAACAGGAGAAAGACAAACAGTTTTGAGCTAAGGAAAGAAAGTTTGTAAACATATATGAAAAGTATCTCACTGTCACTCATAGATGACATGCCAACTAAAACAAGTGAGATGCTATTATGAGATTAGCAAAAATCTAGATGTTTAGTTATATACTGAGTTAGCAAGCATTAGGTAAAATAGGCACTGTGATATATTACTGGTTGAAAGTATAAGCCAGTACAATTTCTTTGGAGAATAATTTGGCACTACTTTAAAAACTTTAAATGTGCATATCCTGTGATCCAGCAATTCCACATTTTAGCCATCTGCCCTAGAAAAACACTTGCAAATTTATACAAATATGTTTGGGATGTTCACTACAGCATTGTTTGTAATAATGAAAACTTAGAAACCACTTGAATGCCAATAAAATAAATAAATTATGGTATAAGATTGACTACTACAAAACAGTAAAAAGAAATGAAATATTGAAGCGTGTCTAACTAAATCAGTCAGCGTGGCCAGATCTCAAAAATAGACTTTTGATTTCACTGCAGGGGGCCTGGGTTTGATCCCTGGTCAGGAAACTAAGACCCCTGCAAGCCGCGAGGCAAAAAACCCCCAAAGAACAAACAAACCAAAACAAAACAAAACAAAAAAAACACTTTTGAGTGAAAAAATAAAGAATGATGCCTGATACAATATCATGAAAATAATACTACTAATGTAATTTTAAAACTACATACACCAAACAATACCATATATTTTCTATGAATACATATATAAAGGTTTAGAAGTATTAAAAAGATCTAAAAGGATAATCAAACTACAGTGGTTGGTTACCAGTGGAAGAGGGAAGCAGATCTGGAGGGTGGGTGAAGGTCAAAATTAACTTTTTATTTTTTAGTATAAAACTTTACTTAGGAAAAATTGTAGATTTATAGAACAGTTGCAAAGATAATACAGAGGTTCCACATGCCCTTCATCCAGCTTTCCCTAATGTTAACGTCTTGTATAACCATGGTTTGTCAAAACCAAGAAATTAACATTCGTATAATACTATTAACTAAACCACAGACTTTATTTGGATTTCTCCAGTTTTTCCATTAATGTCCTTTTTTTGTCCCAGAATCCAATTCAGGATACCACATTGTACTTAGAAAAGTAACTTTTTAATGTAAAAAAAATTGTATGTCATGAGTCATTTAGCATAAATAATAACCAAATTATTATAAAGTATTATTATCAGAAAGAGTGCTATTTTTATTTCTACTGAGTTATTGACCCAAATTCTAAAATAGCATATTGGTGGCTCATTGCATATAAAACTGTATTAAAGATTCCTCTGTTGAGTATGAGGAAATATATTCAATCTGTTAGTGGAAATATAAATTATTACAACTTTTATAAATAGATTATTAAGTAGTATCTTTCAAAGCTTAAGTGTAAATACCCTTGTAGCAATTACACTTCTAAGGGTTTATTCAACAAATGGAAAATGGACAGTGACTGCTACTGATTTATTTTGAGATGATGAAAATGTCCTAAAATTGGTTGTGGTGATAGTTGCACACCTCTGTGCATATATTAAAACGACTGAATTGTATGCTTTAAATAGGTAAATTGTATGCTATGTTAACTGTATCTCAATAAAGCTACAACAAAAAAGTAGACCTCTGAAGACAGGCTGCCTGCCATTTAGTATCGGCTTTCACTTATTAGCTTTGTGATCTTGAACAAGAAACTTCTCTGTGGACTTCCCTGGTGGCGCAGTGGTTAAGAATCCACCTGCCAATGCAGGAGACATGGGTTCAAGCCCTGGCCCGGGAATATCCCACATGCCATGGAGCAACTAAGCCCGTGCGCCACAACTACTGAGCCTGCACTCTAGAGTCCGAGAGCCACAACTACTGAGCCCACGTGCTACAACTACTGAGCCCACGTGCTACAACTACTGAAGCCCACGGGCCTACAGCCCATGCTCTGCCACAACAGAAGCCACCACAGTGAGAAGCCTGCGCACCACAATATAGAGTAGCCCCCGCTCACTGCAACTAGAGAAAGAAAGCCCACACGCGGCAGCGAAGACCCAGTGCAGCCAAAAATAAATACATTAAAAAAAAAAACAAAAAAAACCTTCTCTGTGTCTGTTTTCTCACCTGAAAAATGGGAAATAAGAAAATAGTAACCTAACTCATGGGGGGTTTGAAGATTAAATCAAAGTAATACATATGAAGTGCTTAGAACAGGATCTGGCACATACTAAGTACTGAATAAACGTTGTTTTTTAATAGTTTTCCAGCTCTGAATAGTGCTCTTTAAACAAACACACAGATAGAATACACCAGATTTGAGGCTGTGACTAGGAGAGTAAGAGAACAACGCATATCATGTAACTGAAGATTGAAACAACTAGGCATGTTAAGACTAGAAAAGAGAAAACTTAGAGGATATAAAAATTTTTCACATAGTTAAAGAAGTCTCGTATCATGTCTGTCCTACGTTATATTTGTTCTGTATTGCTCACAAGTAGAAAGGCCTTTGTGAAATAGTCCCAGAAGGAATGATATGCGCCTGGGGAGGAGGGCTTTGGATAGACTTAGGGAAGGATGGTTTCATAGTCACAAAGATCAGAGTTTTCTGTATGTTTGAAAATTTTCCTAGTAAATAGTTGGAGGGAAAAAAAAAGAACTTAAAAAAAAATCCACGGGCTTCCCTGGTGGCGCAGTGGTTGAGAGTCCGCCTGCCGATGCAGGGGACACGGGTTCAGGCCCCGGTCTGGGAAGATCCCACATGCCACGGAGCGGCTGGGCCCGTGAGCCGTGGCCGCTGAGCCTGCCCATCCGGAGCCTGTGCTCCACAACGGGAGAGGCCACAACAGTGAGAGGCCCGCATACCGCCAAAAAAAAAAAAAAAAAAAGTCCACACCTCTGGAAATTTAAAAAATCTAAACAGCGTTAAAGCATCCAAATTATCCTAATAACACAGCTCTTCTAAAATCAATACAAGAAATAGTTGTTGACTATTCTTGTATTCATTCAACCTTGTATCCGACATCTACTGAGCCAAGCAACGCACACTGTGTGTTAGTTTTAACTGGGTCAAATTTTTAAATTGAATTTTAGATGCTTATGCACACTTGTCCTTGATGTTAAAAAATTCATATATTTTTGTTCATTTTACAGAGAACGAACATATTTTACTATTTTTTTCGTATTTTACTATTTGAAATGATTATAAAGGTATGTAAAAGTTCTTTGGGGTTTTTTTTGTTTTTGTTTTTGGTAAGGGCATATTGCTGGTAATACCTTTAATTAATTTGATGCCAAATCCTTGGTTGAGAAAATTACCTGTACTGTGATACATCCTACTGGAAAATGTTATAAAACTTCTGAAAAAAAAATGAATGGGAAGTAGGGAATAACTATATCAAAAATTATACATTTCATAGGAGAAAATTATTGTATTCTTAAGGTTAATATTTCCTTATCTAATTTTCATTCATTGCTTTGATTCTTACATGTCCACTATAATTTTTCTTTAAAAGATGTCAAAAATGAAAAAGGAGATATGATTTCATGCTCTATATTTTCCTCTTTTGGATAAAGGAAGTCTTCAACATACTTCACTCAATGACAAAGTAAAATGAGTTTTCCCCTCTGATTTCCATGCAAACGCCAAGCTGATTCCAATTTGCCAAATCCATTTGCTGAATGTCCACTATCTCCATGCTTAAAAAAAGAGTGTGCATGGGAATTCCCTGGCGATCCAGTGGTTAGGACTCCATGCTTCCACTGCAGGGGGCACAAAATCCTGGTTCAATCCCTGGTCAGGGAACTAAAATCCCACATGCCTTGTGGTGCGGCCAAAAACAAAAAAAAGAAGAAGAATGTGCATCTGTAAGACTGAGGACTGGCTTTCTACACTGGCTTAAAGTCCATCAATAAAATAATGCCCTGTTTTAGGTAATTAAAATAGGAGCTGAGCTGAAGTACTGATTTAAAGAACTTGTTACTCAAAATGTCATAGAACAATAAATATAAACTTTATTATACTGAGCGATTGCTCACTTCCTTTCAATGAAACAAAATTTTAGCACACACATACCTGTGGAACCATTGCCACCCTCTGATTTCTTTTAGGTGACCTTGTATTTATTTGTCTGTCATCTTCATCAGAAAAGAGCCGACTTCGTTTTGAATTTCTGAAAGGCTATGATAGAAATTTTTTTATTTAATGAAAAGGCCAAACACCTGCCATTTTTGTTCCAAAACACAATTCTATACTTCGAAAATACAGCTAACTCCGAATTATCAGCAATATTGAAGGATGAAGAACGGGTAATAAAAAGCACACAAATAATTTCAGATTTTAGAAAGTAGAAAGATACATATGTATGTAATTTGTTTAGAAATGAAACATCTAGCTGTTAATTAAAACTAGAACCCAAGTCTTCTTCGTATAGTACACTGGCAGTCTTGAATGTTGAAGATAGGAAAATTAAGCTCTGGAAATTCTAGTTCTCATTATGTTGGTGCTTGGATTAATACCAACCAGTTGGGTGTTTCACCTGATAGGTCTATTGGATAGGGCTGGGTTGGGACAAAGTTACTGGATCACTTTAGAGAGTAAATCTAAATGTATATAATATTATACTAGATCCGCTGTCAAAAACTGTTGACAAATCTCCATTTGCAAATAAAAATACAAGATACCTATAACAGATACTTAATAAGTGCATGCAGAACTAAAAAATTTTAAGCATCCAAAGTACATCACACACTTAAGGATTTATAATATGAAAAATTTTACAGTCCATCCTAGGTTCAGAGGCTTAATAGGGAAGAACAACAGAAATAATATCCCAATAGCACCCACATCATTTTTCAAATCCTTCTCCCACCCTTCAAGACAGTCCCATGCTTACTTAGAACTGAAGCCGGTGCAGCGGGCTAGCAACATATGGGAAGCATCCAACTGGGTCAAGGCTAGAGGTATGGACCGGTGAAATTAAACCCACTGAGAGTCTCAACACTGCAGAGCCCTGACAGGAAGTCCCTTCTACCCTGCTCCCCTCCTCTGACCATGGGCATAGAGGAGGAAGAGAATGATGCTGACAGAAATGCTAACAGCGCGGAGAGTCCTGTACACTCACTGTGGCCAGCTGCCCAGGCTACTGACAGCTACTGTCTAACCTAGCTCCAGGCTTGTTTCATGATTGACCCCTAAAATTTCCTGGCTACCTGGCTGGACAGGGGAGGAAGAGAGGCCCCGGAAATTGTTAGTCACGCCAATTATATGCTCATCTCTACTTCCCAGCCCTAAATGCATTTATCCTTGACTTACACAAGATTTCAGTATCCTACCACTTATTTATATATCTTTTTGTAGGGACCAGAGCCAGGTACAATCTTTTTATTTAAAAAAAATCTATTAAATTATTAAAAATCTATATTAAAAGTAAGATTTCAGGTTGTTGGAGTTTTTTGGGTTTGCCTATTTAAAGAAACTACAATTACTTAACAAATGCTTAATGATGAACAGATTATCACAGGCTATAGATTATTTATCTAGGTATGATCAAATACTGTTCAATGACACTTAATGACACAAATGCTTGGAGTTGGGGAAAACCCTTGGAAAATTTTTATAGTGCTGTAAGAATGTGCACGTGACAGTAATACAGACAATTTAGCTATCATATTCTAAAGAGTAAGAAAAACTAATTCCTTACCATTTCCACAGCAGAGCCTGTATTCCTGCCTTTCCAAACAGGTGTTTTTTGTAAAGAGCTGTACTTTTCATTCCATGTGTTAGATAAGCTTCCCTCTGTAATAAATAATTATTAATGATATTTAAGTTTAGTTCAACGGATTTCATACTATAAACATGGCCTTTTTAATAACAGCAATATATCTGAAATATTTACGAATACGGAAAAAATACACTGACCATAATAATTTTAGTTTACTACAAATAAAAAAAATCTTTTCTGTATTTTTTTGTCAAACTCGCTAAATAATCTGACAAGGCAGTGCTACTTGAAAGTATTACATTTTCATATTAAAACATGTGTGGCTTATTTCATTTTGTTTTTCAATAATTCCTCTATTCTTATTTGCCAAGAACTACCTCAGTACAATTTGACTGAAAGCAGGCAAGGAAAAATGCGAAAAGCTCCTTTAACCTTGAATTTAGAACATATTTCTGCTTCAACGTGTAAAACACTTGATATCCAAAAATGAAATATGTGGGGGTTTTTCCCTTAATTCAAATAAACGTCTTCAGAGTTGTATGCAACCAGAAAAAATCCGATCAAGTTACCGATTAAGCGTGTTATGAAAATAAAGAAGGCGAGTTTAATGTTTACAAAAAGGATATGTTTACTTAGAGAGAGATATAGAAAACTGGAATGAATATACACAAGATAGTTTTATTTCCTTCTAATTACCTGAAAGCATTTTCTAATTTTTGTATAAAAAATTTATATCACTTCTTTAAAAAGAGAAATGGCTTTAATATTGGGAGAAAAAAATTAGTGGAATATTTTTTCAGACATACATTTTAATAAGTACAAAAGGAAAGAGATGGGATGGGGTTGATCCTGCTAGGCAAATAAATTAGGGTAATCCTGGAAGATAAGTGTTCTCAAGCCAGAAGGACTCAATTTGGTAGATCACCAATCCAAAGTATAATACGGTAGCTTTAAAAACTGAAAGTACTAATGAACCTTTGAGAAGATCTACATTGGTTCCAAATTTACTTATCCAGTAGAATCTTGCTCAAGAGGTAAAATCTCAAAATAAATTATATTAAAAGGATAGGTCTAACGTACTTACACAAAGAAACAGCAAGACCAAGGAACATGTCTAACTTTTTCTCAGAAAAAAATACTATCATTCTTTTATTTCAAGAGACTTGCATTACTACTTATAAGACAAGAGTCTTAAAAAACAAACAATTATGTAAAAATACAGCTTAGCCCAGTTGTTTAATAAATGATTTAACTCTAGTAAGAAATGTCTGGAACATTTAGTTAGAAAGTTCTTTAATCAATAATTCTAGGGGGAGAAAACCAAGGGCAGATTCCCCATATGAACTTATTATCACCAGTGAAAACCAATATTTAAAAGCTATAATGAATCATAACTTAGAAAGAAAAGAGAAATACTATATCCAAATAAATTTAGTGAAATAAATTCCTAGTTTGTGTCATACCTAAAAGAATCATGCTATGATTCTTACCTTTTAAACTGACAAGGGCTTTCGCTGAAGAGCCTACAATGAAAACAAATCAGTATTACTTCATAATCAAAGTGAGAGAAAAAGAACTTGGTTTAGGGTTAAAAGTGATCCATTTAGTTTTAGTAATGTTGAAGTGACAGTGGAATGTACAATTAGAAATAACTAGTAGGGCTTCCCTGGTGGCACAGTGGTTGAGAATCCATCTGGCAATGCAGGGGACATGGGTTCGAGCCCTGGTCTGGGAAGATCCCACATGCCACGGAGCAACTAAGCCCGTGCGTCACAACTACTGAGCCTGTGCTCTAGAGCCCGCGAGCCACAACTACTGAGCCCACGTGCTGCAACTACTGAAGCCCACGTGCCTAGAGCCCGTGCTCCGCAACAAGAGAAGCCACCACAATGAGAAGCCTGCACACTGCAACGAAGAGTAGCCCCCGCTCGCCGCAATTAGAGAAAGCCCGTGCACAGCAACAAAGACCCAACACAGCCAAAAATAAATAAATTAAAATAAATAAATTTATTTAAAAAAAAAAAGAAATAACTAGTAGACAATTCAAGCTATTGACCAAAACTCAGACAATGTAAGGAAGAACTGGAGATATTTGGGAGTCTTGTTTGAAGCTGTGAGAACTGGAAACCTTCCCAAGACAGAAAAATGTAGAAAGAGAGGTAAGAGGAAGAGTAGGGACAGAAGTGATTTGGGATCCTTATCCAGAAGTGTGCTGGAGAAGGAGAAGAGAAAGGGAATTGACATTTATTGAGGCAAAGATCAGAAGTGGTAATAGAGTGGAGAAAACAGAAAATGGAAATGATCCAGGGACTGTCATAGCAGACAATAAGTCCCTTGGAAGTCTAGAATGCAGGTATGTGCAACACTTAAAGATCCAAGCTGGATTAGGGAGCTGGAGGGGTTCACTGACTAAAACATCAGTGCATATTAGAATAACCAGGAAGCTCCCCATACATGCAGAAACTGTGCGATTAATAAAGGCCCTCAGGGGATTCTGTTGCAGGTACCCCTCAGGCCCATTTCGAGAAACACTGGGCTACAGGTTCTGGTGTAAATAAAGGATAGGATCTATAGGTGAGGGGAAGTAGGAGAACTGATAGGGAAAGAAGTTTTTATGAGAGAGGGGGAGCACTAAATTGAAAATCTCAGAATTGCATAGGTATACTGCAAAGAAGTTCAAGTCATTTGAAAAATAATAAAGTATGATCTCTCTCACTTACATGTGACACCTTAAAAAAAGCAATAAAAGGGAATTCCCTGGCAGTCCAGTGGTTAGAACTCCACACTTTCACTGCCAAGGGCCTGGGTTCAATCCCTGGTCGGGAACTAAGATCCCACAAGCTGCGTGGCATCGCCAAAAAAAAAAAATAATAATAAATTTTTTTTAATTAAAAAAACAAAAAACCCCCACCAAACTCACAGAGAACAAATTGGTGGTTGTCAGAGGCAGGGGGTGGGGGACAGGCAAAATAGGTGAAGGGGGTCAAAAGGTACAAACTTCCAGTTATAAGATAAATAAATTCTGGGGATGTAATGTAAAGCATGATAACTATAGTTAACAATACTGTATTATATATTTGAAAGTTGCTGAAAGAATAGATCTTAAAAGTTTTCATCACAAGAAAACAAAATTGTAACTGTGTGGTGATTAGTAGTTAGTAAGTAACTAAACTTACTGTGGCAATTGTTTTGCAACATATACAAATATGAAATCATTGTGCTGTACACCTAAAACTAATACAATGTTATATGTTAATTATATCTCAATAAAAGAAAATAAACTAACGGGAAAAAACCTTTCTATGCTTCAAAATAGAAATTATTCACATAATTATTAATGAGTAAAATCTCCCTCTTTAAATTTAAAAAACTGTTTAGAACACCTTTTCTTTCTTTTACTATAGTCAAATTATTATTTATCATTCCTCATTTTTAAATTTGTTTTATTTTAGAACCAGCTATTTCTCATCTCAGTTACTCTGACATCCGTTTATGTTTAAAAAAATGTAATCTAAGACCAGGCAGTAGTGATGTTATTTGAAAGGTTAGCCTTTTACTTACATTGAGAAAAAACAGATTTGTAAGTGGCTTGTTAAAAATGTCTGTCAACATCTGTAAGGAGCCAGTCCAGTATGACATTACACAAAACACAAAAATAAATAAATAAAAGATGATCTCAGGGAATAAAGTAAGATAGAAGAACATGAACTAAGTACAAAAATCAGAGACGACAGATTAATTCTCCTTGGTTTTTAACAAAAGCAGCAATGATTTACAACTCACATAAATGGACAACAGGCGTTAAACGAGAAGAAACAGATAAAGTATCATGGTTCTGGCTATGAAACATTTTTATGTATCTCAGATCTCTAAACCTCAACTGACTTCTCTGCAAGGCAGTATGAGAGGCTTGTCGGACAACCCACCAACATCAAAGCCACTCTTGCTTTCCCCCTACTCTCCTGCCTAGATGTGGAGAATGGTTAACAGGACACGTTAACAGCTTCTGTATGGCAAAGTGAAGTTTAATGACCAAAGGCAGTAAAGTTGTAGGGGGAAAAGTGGGGGAGAGAGCCCATAAAGCCTTGCTAAGAAGCCTCAAAAAATACAACACAACTGGGAAAGCAGCAGTAGTAGACAGGGCACGACGTGTCAGTGTAGCTACCAAGAAAAACATGGTTCATTTGAGAAAAAGTGGTAACCATTCATTCATTCATTCAGTGAATATGTGTAGAGTGCTGCCTGCATCCTGGCACCTGCTCTAGTCACTGCGGGTATGGACAGCACGCAAAACAGACAAAGTCCATGCTCCTGATGCTCTTTACATTCTAGCGAGGGGGAAACAGACAGACAGACAGACAGACAGACAGACACACACACACACACACATACCACGGGACGATAAGCACTACCGGAAAAAAAATAAAGCAGGATAATAAGGATAGGGAATGTGGGGTGGGAGTTGGTGGAGGGAAGACTATGTCTCTATAAGGTGCTCATGATTAGCTTCTCTGAAACGTGATATTTGAGCAGAGATCTGAAGGAAGAGGAGTGAGTTGTAAGGATATTCATTCCAGCTCCAAGAAGGCAGGGACTGTATCTTGCAGACTCTGACCTACCACCTTTAACCTTCTTCCCTTCTTGAGAGAGAGTATAGCATAGTGGTTAATAACAAAGATGGAGACTAGCTGTGTTTGAATCTTGGCTCTGCCACTGTCTTACTGTGTTATCTTAAGCAAGTTACTTAACCTCTCTGTGCTACTTATTCTTCTTTTGTAAAATGGGGATTAAATGAGTTAGTATATGTAAAAGTGCTTAGAGAAAAATGCACATAGTACAGGACTAATTTTTAGACCATGCTTATTGTTTGTATTGCTTTGATCAATCAAAAAAAAGAGATTCGGTTAAGAACATGTATTTTACAGGCAGGTGAATTCAATTAAGTTAGACTCCTGCTTTAACTGGGTATGTTCATTCATTCTACATACATTCACTGAATACCTACCACAGCACCATTCCAGGGACTGGGGTTAACTGAAGGAAAAGCTAGACAAGGCCTCTGTTCTCAGGGAAGTTTACACTGTAGTGGGAGGAGACATGCAATAAACAAGTATATAAAATGACAGCTACACTGGTGGCAGCTGCTGTAAAGGAAGTAACCAAGGGATCGCAGCGTGGGGAGTAAGTAACTTTACACAGGGTGGGTAGGGAAGGCTTCTCTGAGGAGGTAACATGTGAAAAGGTCTAGCCATGAGAGGACAGGGGGGCAAAGCAATGAGTCAGGCTGGTAGAAACAGCAGGTAAAAAAGCCCCGAGGTAGAACATTTAGAATATTCTAGGAAGGGTGGGGGCATTATGTTTGGGAAGTCACTGGCAAGAGAAGGGTGGTTATGAAAGGAAGAACAGAGAAGTAAGCCAGCTGTCATGCATGGAACTGGAACGCAAGCATGAAGAAAAACAGAAATGGCACCTTCTCTGGTGGGGCTTCTAACCAAAGCTGACCAAACAATCACAGTAACAAACATAAAGCTGCAACTGTGACAGCTGCCACTAAGAAATTACACAGTGGTGTGAAAAGATTTAATAAGAAGATGTATTATTTGTCAGGGAGGACAGAAGCTTAAAATGGGATCTAAAGGATAAGCAGCACTTAACTGGAAGTGAGAGGAAGGAAGAGCATTCCAGGTAGAGAGAACAGCATGTGCAAAAAAGAAAGCCTAGTGAGTATAGGGAATGAAAAAGGTCCAATTTAGTTCAAAGGGATAGAATGAGAGGAAGAGTGGTACAAAATGTAGCTGGAGAGGTGGGGAATGGCCAGACCACAAAGGGTCTTGTAGTTAGTAAAGTGTTTTCAGCAATAGGATGACATAACATACATTCTGAAAGGATCACTCTGGCTGTGTGTAGGTTGGGGGGGGAGGGTTTGGGTGGTGGATTGATGGGAGGCTGAAGCGATTAATGCAGAAGAGATGGTGACAGCTTGGACCAGGATGAAGGTGAGAAGTAGGTAAAACCGAGAGACATTTAGAAGGTAAAAGTTACAAGATTCAGTAAAGGCTTAATTATGGGAAGTGTGGAAGACAACCTCAATCTAGGTTTTAGATGACTGCACAGCGGAGCCATTCATTACGACCGGAACCACTGGAAGTATCTCTGTACTGCAGTAGGATTATGAGGTAGATCTTGAACCCATAAAGTCTGAGGGGCCTCTGAGGCATCTGAGAGAAGATGTGAAATGGGCAAGAGATATTAAGCACAGAAGCCCAGAGGAAAGATCTGGGCTGAAGATAGCCTCAGCTACCTCATTAGTAAGAGTACTTACCTCAACTGGAATGAGGATTAAATGAGCAAATGTATACAGTACGCTTTGCACAGCACCTGGTTCATAGTACTAACTAGATAGTAGCTTTTATTATTGTTAATGTTATACTGACTACTGGATAACTTACAAACTAGTCCCCTTGACTAAAACTGGCAAAGAGACATATCGCTACTTCTAGTATCAAAATGAAATCACTTCTGCTGCAGTTTCATTAACCATGCCTCTTACCCTACATTCAATTCCATATAAATTAAGCATTCATATATACCTGATTTATACCACTGTGTGACAAACCAGGTAAAGCAATCCCTGCTTTCAACCAGCTGTGGTCAAGCTAAACAAGACATATATCGCACAAGCTAAGGTGCACGCCCACACACACCCTAGTGTACCAGAGATGTCACAAAGCAATATAAGTGATTATCTTATATAGCTTGAGAGTGTAGTTGTAATTTGAACCCTAGTATGAGTCCCAAGTGTCTGCAAAGAACCAGAGTAAATCCTCAATAAAAGTTTAATGATAATGAGCAAATATTCTAAATGACAGTTATCTAGTGGGTGGGACTTCCAAGCGGTGATAAAACATCTTTACGACAAAGAGATCAAGGACTTCCAGATGACGAGCACACTGTGTTTAGCAGGCCCACCTTTATTTAGAAGCATCCTAAATCACAATCGACTGTATTCTCCAAATAAGAAACAATAAAATTCATTGGTGGTCTACGGCTATGCCTCATCCAATACAGTAGCCGCTAGACACACATGACTATTTAAACTTAAATTAACAAAAATCAAACGAAATTTAAAAGTCATTCTGGCCACATCTTAAGAGTTCCATAGCCACATATGGCTAAGTGGCTACCCTACTGGACATCGCAAAACACAACATTTCCATCACTGAGAAAGTTCTACTGGAATTCCGCGCTGGTCTAGAGCAAATTTAAAACACAAACTCTCTTAATACAACTTTTCACCAGTCTGGCAACTTGAACTTTCAACCTTACAGCACATTAAGAATATACGACCCCACAAGGAAAACAGAATTCGCTGTGTTCAGTTCTCACTTTAAAAGTGTCTTGCACAGATAAATTTAACAGTTGTTTCTATTACACTAAAAACTCTCACAAATGATATATATACATAAACCGAATAGTGAGTGTGCATCAGGACCCATTTGTAATTAACTGAAAGATGTGCCTTTATCTTTTATACTTTATATCAATACAATATTGTAAATTACAAAATTAAGTTCTATTGTGCTTAAACTACAGAATTAGTGCTTTTACTTACTAGACACAAGTGAGCATCCACGTCTGAGGTGGCAGAATGAGTAAACGTGGTTAAAGGAGGCAATGCACAGGGTGGGTGTCAGGAAGAGTACTGAATATGCCTGTGGTGATGGTCACATCCATGCGTAAAGGTACCCCCGTGATTCCTAAGACACATACGCAGAGAAGAAAGTCTGCGGGATGGGGGCTGCCTGAACACTTGTGTACCCAGTCTGGATTATCTCTGGAAAGGTCCACAGCCACCTGTGGTCCCAGGGGAAGGGGTCAGCCCTTTGACACGGAAATGCTTCCAGGGGTGGACACACCGGAGGAGGGAGGGGAGGGCAGTGATGATCATAAGTGCCCTACAGCGGCAGGAACTGTCACAGGACAGGATCAGAGGCCGGGACAAGAAGGAGAGCTGTGACCACCCCCTCCCCAGCCCGAGCCCTTCCCGGCCCCCAAAAGCGAGTTACATAACCCCGCCAGGCGTCTCTCCGCGCCGGGCGAGCGGTGCAGGCGGGGAGGACAGCCCCCGCGGCCGGCGGTCGCTCTTCCCCCACCGCGGCCGGGGGCCCGAGCCGGGCCAGGAGAGCAGCCACCGCCTCCGCCCCGCCCGGGTTGGGCCCCCGGGCTTTCGGTTTCCGGCCCTGGCTCTCACACAACCCCACAAACCAATACACAGACACCATAACAAAGGCGGCGACGCGGCGGCAACACCGGGGTGGAAGGACTAGGGGACCACAGCGGGGCTGGCAGTCAGCCCACTTGCCCGGCAGAGGGCACGGCCGCCCGTCCCGGCCGGATGCAACCCGGGGACAGGCGGACGGCGGGAAGAGTGGGGGTGCTTTGAGGTGCTACTCACTCTCGTCAGGCAACTGGTCGAGCTCCGCCATCTTGAACGAGCCGCGCCGCTTTTTCAAAGGCTGCCCGCCGCGGTGCATTGTGGGGCGGAGACTGTCTTTGCGAGGGAGGTTCGAATGCGGAGCTCGCTGCCCGCGGTGCGGCGCACCGCGGCGCTACTCCCGCCGCTGCTGGCTGAGGCGGGCCCGGCTCCGCCCGCGCCTGCCCTGGGAGGGGGTGCAGCCGAGTGGGGCCGCGCCTCGCCCCTCCGCTCCCGCCCCCGGCCGGGCCGGAGGGAGGGGGAGGGAGGCCGCGCCGCCAGGCCCGTCTCGCGCCGCCCCTACCTGGGCCCGGCGCCGGAGCGCGGGGAGAGCGGGGAGAGCGGCGCGAGCTGCAGTGTCCCGCCCGGCCCGGCTCCCGGTCCGCGCCGCCCGCCCCCTCCGGGGCTCGCTCCCGGCGCGCGTTTCGAGTCTCGCGCTGCAGCTGCGGGAACTGTAGGCTGTTTATTCCGAGTGGGGAAAAGGAGGGAAGGTGGGAAGGAGGCCCCGGCCGGCTGAGGAGAGGGCAGGGGGGCAGGGAGGCGGCACCCGTAGGCCCGGCGCGGGGAGAAGCCCCAGGTTCTCGGCCTCATTTCCCTAGGGGGTTCTACCCGAAGTAAAATTTTCGCGGCTCTCCAAGCCCACGTTTCTCCGGCGTCTCCATCCCCTCCTTTCTCCGGAGAGCTGGGGGAGGGCCGGGGAGGAGGGCTCAGGCCGCGGCAACCCCACAGCTTGCCCGCCCAGGACTCGCGGTGCCCGCAGCCCCTCGGGAGCCTGGGCCACCCCTCCCGAATGCCGGAACCGGAGTTGCGTGGAGCTCGGAGGAGAGACCTTGAGAGGTCATGAAGTTAGTCATTTAGGTCGGCTCTTTCACCCATTCACACTAGACCATGTAGTGAGCTGGGAGAGAATTACAGAAACAAAAACCGAGAGTGACACTTAAAAGATGATGAAGTACCCTGATCGAAATGTTATGAGAACACAATGAGAATTCATCCAGTTTTGAAAGAAGCCCAGGGAAAGATTTCACAATTCCTGTCTATAACAGCGTCCAGTAATAAACCACTCTTGCTTTTCAGCAATTCATCTGACAAATGTTATTGAGCTCCAGTCCTTTTTTTCCAGGGATGTAAGGGGGCGGGCGGGGCGGGGCGGGGGGGTGATAGTTAAGCAATGAGAGTACAACACGGGTGAACTCCAGGAACTAAAAAGTTAAAAGGTGGTAGACAGATGAGGACAGCAGAACACACAGGCCGGCCCAGGCTAAGGAGCTGAACTTGCTAAGAGCACTGGAGCAATGGATGGTGGGGTTTTAAAGTATAGGGCTGGCATGTTTCCGTTTGTGTTGTAGAACACAAATGTGGGAAACGAATTGGAGTGTGACAAAATGAGAGTTCTGGAAACCAGTCAGGAGGAAGCTTGTTGGGGCAGGCAGGCAAAGGAGAGGAGAGATCTGTACCAGCCACCCTAGAGTTTCAGAGGATGGACTCTGGAGCCCCAAGTCTTGGCTGGAATTCTGGCTGCTAGTTATATAATCTCAGGCAAGTTTGTTTATTAATTCTCTGTGCCTCAGTTTCTCACGTGTAAAAGGCAGATAATAACAGGGTTGTTTTGAGCATAAATGCCTTGGTAAACATAAAGACCCTGTAATAGTTCCTAGAACACATTTTGGCTCAAATATTAGCTATTGCCACCACCACTTTGGAATGGGAAGTATCACTGGATGCTAACTTCGTGCCTTGGGTAACTGGGTACCGCCACTCACTGAGGTTGGAGGTGAAGCAGGGTGTGAAGGAGAGGGGGATGAAAAATTAAATTTTACAAAGTAATCCTTCATAGGTAACTTAACCCCTCCTGTGCCTTCTAATCACATTCTGATCTATCTTATGTGACGATGAAAAACAACTGATGGCAAACCAGGTTTTATCTTAAGGCAGTTTTCGTACACACACAACAGCAGGTCTGCTGTTTAAACAGATATTTTTACGCTATTTCTCTGATCATCTGCATTTTAAAGAAGGACCCTAAATGAGTCTTCTCACACTCTGAAGCCTGAAGCTGTATCCCAGCCTCAGATCTACCACTTATTAGCTGTGTGACTGCAAACAAAGCACTTTATTATTTTCAGTGAGGGTCTTTATTGGATATTTATGAGGGAGATTTTTATAATCTTTGGCTTACTTGATCCTCCCAACAATCTGGTAACTTGTTCAAGGGCAACATTGACCGGGTGATAGAATCAGGAATCCGGCCCCTCTCAGAGCCTCAGTTTCTCCCTCTGTGATGTTAGGATAACACATCCATCACAGGGTTGTTAAATTTCCTCGAATTGTGTATTCCAATTTAAAATGACATGATTGTATGTGTCATTGTTTGCTTAAAGAAAAAAAAAAACAAATTTTGACAAGGTCACTAAAGTCATGAAAATAAATCATAAGGGAAATAAACATAACCACATTTTAGGGACTTATTTGGTCATTTTCAGTCCCATGGCCCATTTATCAAATATTGAGTTATTTCTGTGTTAACTTGTGTGCTTCAAAGGACACTATCAAGAAAGCAAAAGACAGCCTTCAGAATGGGAGAAAATATTTGCACATCGTATACCTAATAAGGGACTTGTAGCCACAATATATAAAGAAATCTTACAATTTGCTAATAAAAAGACAACCCAATTCAAAAATGGGCAAAGAATCCAAAGAAGATAAAAAAGCCAATAAGCACATGAAAAGATGCTCAACATCTTTAGTCATTAGGGAAACACAAATCAAAACCACAATGAGATATCATTTCACACCCACTGGGGTGGCTATAATCAACAAGACAGATAATAACAAGTGTTGACAAGGTAGTGGAGAAATTGGAATCTGTGTATAGCTTGTAGGAATGTAAAATGGTGCAGCTACTATGGAAATAGTATGGCAGTTCTTCAAAAAAATTAAACAGCATAACCATATGATCTAGCAATTCCACTTCTGAGTGAGTATATAGCCAAAAGAATTGAAAGCAGGGTCTTGAAGAAATACTTGTACAACCATATTCATAGACGCATTATTCACAATAGTCAAGAGGTGGAAGCAACCCAGGTGTCCATCAATGGTGAATGGATAAACAAAATGTGATATATACATACAATGGGATATTATTCCTCAGCCTTAAATAGGAAGGAAATTCTAACATATGCACAATATGGATTAACTTTGAAGACATCATGCTAAGTAAAATAAGCCAGTCACAAAAAGACAGATATTGTATGATTCCACTTACATAAGGTACCTAGAATAGTCACATTCATAGAGACAGAAAGGAGAACGGTGGTTGCCAGGGATTGGGAGAGGGGGAAATGGGCAGTTACCGTTTAGTGGGTATGGAGTTTATTTTGGAAAGATAAAGTTCTGAGATGGATGTGGTAATGTTTGCATAGCAGTGTGAATGTACATAATGCTACTGAACTGTACATTTAAAAATAGTTTAAATGGCTAATTTTACATTATGTATACTTTACCACTATAAAAAAAATACAGTCCTGGCAGTCCAGTGGTTAGGACTCTGCGCTTTCACTGCCGAGGGCCCGGGTTCGATCCCTGGTGGGGGAACTAAGGTCACACAAGCCTCGCCTGCAGTGCAGCCAAAAAAAAAAAGTACACATTGCACAAACAGGACGCACAATGGGATCTCATTTACAAGTATATATGCATAGACTAAAATCCAGAACGAAAGATATACAGTGGTGGCTGTCTCTGGGTGGTAGGATTATGGGTGATTTTTTTTTCTTTATATCTATAGTTATTCTTTTTCTACAGTAAGATTTTTGTTACTTTCATAATAAAAGTGGTTGTTGAAAAAATTGGTATATAATATAATAATAATAATAATAATGGAATATTATTCAGCCGTAAAAAGAAATGAAGTACTAATACATGCTACGACTAGATGAACCTTGAAAACATTATGCTAAGTGAAAGAAGCCAGACACAAAAGACAACATATTGTATGATTCCATTTATATAAAATGTCCTGAACAGGCAAATCCATAGAGACAGAAAGTACAATAGGTTAATTGCTGCCTAGGGCTGGAGTTGGGAGGTGGGGGAGGTGGGGGGAGAATTGGGAGTAACTGTTAAATGATACAGTGTTTCTTTTTGGAGTGAGGAAAGTGTTCTAAAATTGACTGCAGTGACGGCTGCACACCTCTGTGCATGTACTACAACCCACTGAATTTTAAAACGGATGAATTTTATGCTATGTGAATTATATCTCAATAAAGCTCTTACGTGAAAAATCTTACTTTTAGACTTTTTGGGTTTTGTCTCAATCTAAAATCTTTGGTAGTCACTTTTTGTAGAATCCGTTTCTTAGTCACTTAATGAAGATGCAAAATCAACCGCACTCTGCTGGGCAATTTTATTTTTATTTATTTATTTATATATTTTTAATGAATTTATCTTTTTTTTTTTTTGCGGTACGCGGGCCTCTCACTGTTGTGGCCTCTCCCGTTGCGGAGCACGGGCTCCGGACGCGCAGGCTCAGCGGCCATGGCTCACGGGCCCAGCCGCTCCGCGGCTTGTGGGACCTTCCCGGACCGGGGCACAAACCCATGTCCCCTGCATCGGCAAGCGGACTCTCAACCACTGCGCCACCAGGGAAGCCCTGAATTTATCTTTTTTTTTAAACATCTTTATTGGAGTATAATTGCTTTACAATGGTGTGTTAGTTTCTGCTTTATAACAAAGTGAATCCGCTATACATATACATATATCCCCATATCTCTTCCCTCTTGCATCTCCCTCCCTCCCTCCCTATCCCACCCCTCTAGGTGGTCACAAAGCACCGAGTTGACCTCCCTGTGCTATGCAGCTGCTTCCCACTAGCTATCTATTTTACATTTGGTAGTATATATATGTCCATACCACTCTCTCACTTTGTCCCAGCTTACCCTTCCCCCTGCCCGTGTCCTCAAGTTCATTCTCTAGTATGTCTGCATCTTTATTACCATCTTGTGCTGGGCAATTTTAAATGATAGCTGCAAACAAAAGACTGATATCAAACTGCTTTCCTTCCCACTTTGTCTTTTCTGCCAAACAGTCTACTTACTATTCTGCAAACTATGCTGGAAAGAAACTGCTTTTCCTGTTGGACCCAAGTGGCTACAGGAAGGTGCAGACTGAATTCCTGACAGATCCTGTTTTTTAGAATGAACCTTAGGGGGGGTCATCAAACACCAGTTTCTCCTCAGACCCAGATGAAAGTGTCATTTGGTTAAAAAACAACAACAGCAACAACAGAGGAGGGGATTATTAAGCCTGTTTCCAGGACTGTAGTGCGAATTAAATGAGATCACTTATGTAAAACACCTGGCCCACATCCCAGCACATAAACACCAGCTCCCTGCCACTCTTTCCTACATCTTATTTCCCTAAATTGTACCAAGAAGGAACTAAGTGTTGTTAGTTGTATTTCTGAGAAACTACTTCTAAAGACATTATGCTCAGCAAAGTTTAGTGGTGTATCCCAGGTTATTTAAGGAGGCCTCTGTTTTTCAGTCTGCAAAATGGAGCCAAGCCTAAGGAAAACCATCACTTCCTTGAAGGAATAAGAGCAACCTCTTTCACCAGGTATCTTTAGTAACAAACTATGAAAACGTTGTAATAGATCAAACCATGGGAGGGAAAGTAGAAAGACATATTTCCCACACAAATGAACACACTCCATCATTGTCCAGAATTTTCTAAATGAATTGGGGGACATCAGCTAAGGAGCACATGAGACCAGACTACCCAAGAAGGAGTGCCTTGTCATCAAAGCTCCCCAGCCAGAAAGATGGCTTCATGCAGTGGATTTATGGATTCCAACCCGGAAAGACTGCCCCTTCAGGACATGTATGTGTCCATGGCATGTAAGAAAACATTGAATTGGATAATCACTGATTTTGCTTTCTCTTCTTAACCCCCAGATTCTAAGCAATTCAACAGGGTGAAATTATCCATCAGTTGATCAGCACATATTTATTAAGCACCTACTGTGTGGCATAAATTAGGCAACATTCAATGTGACATAGTGCCTACCCTTACAGATTGTACAGTCTAATGGAAAACACAGATTCTTTAGGAGATTACAGTAGCATGATGAGTGCTACCTTGAGGTTGAGGACAGGATGCTATAAGAGAATAGAGTAGGGAGGGGCGGGGAGCAGGAAAGTTTTCTCAAGGAAATGGTCTCTAAACTGAGACCTGAAGAATGAGTAGAAGTTAGGGAAAGGAAGTGGAAGAAGAAAGTAGTATTATTATTCGCAGAGGGTCATGTACAAAGGCCCAGAGGTGAGAATGTAAATGACTTTTATTCCAGGAACTTTAAGTAGCACAGGATGGCTGGAGAGTAAGATATGGCAAGAGGAAAAACCTGAGAAATAAACTGGGTCACACAAGAGTCAGGGGGAGCTTTGAGAAACTTTTCCTGAAGTGGGTTTTGCTAGCTATGGAGGTAGGTGCCTTACAGATGTCCAGGCTGTCGGTTGACGGCCCCAGCTGCTGCACCCTAAGATGTGCTCAGCATTTGTGCTGATGCCATGCTCTCCCCAGCCTGCTGCTCCTAGCCAGTGACTGAGCATGGCAGAGCTGCTAGCGCCAGGCCATTTGTCCTCAACATGGGCCTCCCATAATGTACAATCTTGGCTCTGGGGCTCCTGCATGGCATGGTCTGGATTGGCTGCGTGCTTACGTACAGAGCTGCCTGCAGCATGTGACCCTCGGCAACACTGTTGAACACAATAAAGGATGTTCTGTGACCATTGGTCTGTGTTTGGGGTGCAGGATATACCAGCTTGTCAGCATTAATAGTTGTTTCTTTGGTGGAGCCTCAGGGATTTCAATGATTGGGGCTGGTAGTGGAGCTAGAATATGCCTACACCGTCAGCTCACTCCAACAGATTCCCACAATGAGTCAATTTTGGACTCCTTGGTACACAAGCCAATGGTGGTTTGAGACCTGGAGACAAAGCGCATCCTGTGCGATCCAGCAGTGGGAGGACAAAGAAGCCTGTGCCTGAGATCTCCAGCCCCCTTCCTTGCATAACTTCTACTGTATCCGTTGCCTGTAAAACAAACAAACAGAAACACTGTTCTGTGCTAAGAGTGGAGCCTAATGTAAACTGTGGACTTCAGGTGATAACAATGTGTCCATGTGGGTTCATCAGCTGTAACAAATGTACCACTCTGGTGGGGGACGCTGAAAACGGGAAGCCGTGCTGTGGGACGCGTGTATATAAGAAACCTCCTTCCCTTCCATTCAATTTTGCTACTAAAATTGTTCTTTAAAAAAAGTCTAAAAACACACAAACAAAAAATGCAGGTAGGGCTTCCCTGGTGGCGCAGTGGTTCAGAGTCCGCCTGCCGATGAAAGGGACGCGGGTTCGTGCCCCGGTCCGGGAAGTTCCCACATGCCGCGGAGCGGCTGGGCCCGTGAGCCATGGCCGCTGAGCCTGCGCGTCAGAAGCCTGTGCTCCGCAGCGGGAGAGGCCACAACAGTGAGAGGCCCGCGTACTGCAAAAAACAAAAAACAGAAAAAAACGCAGGTATATAAGAAACCTTCTTCCCTTCCATTCAATTTTGCTACTAAAATTGTTCTAAAAACACACAAACAAAAAACCATGAGTATAAACCGTTGGAGTCCTGTGAGTCCTTTCAGCAATCAAACGTGTAAGGTGTTTAAAGCATAATTAGCACAGCCTCCCCACTGGCCTGGCCAAGATATCCTCAGAGCTGCACTGCAATTGGAAGCTCCTCCTATGAGATGCTCCTTCCCTTCCCTTCCCTTCCCTTCCCTTCCCTTCCCTTCCCTTCCCTTCCCTTCCCTTCCCTTCCCTTCTCTTCCCTTCCCTTCTTTTCCCTTCCTTTCCCTTCTCTTTTATAAGTGTCAGACCTGCAATCTGGTCTGAGGCTCTCCCCACAACCTCATGATCCCTCTCTGCTATATCTTTCAAAAGTGTTTCCCCAAATAAATCTTCTGCACATCTGATTCTATCCTGACATCTGCTTCTCAGAGAACCTGAACTGGAACAGTAGGTATGAGGAAATGGTCTGGAAAAGCAGGTGGTACAATGGATTTTGAACTGGATAGCTCGTCACCTGGCTGGCAGGGACTATCCCAACCCAAGTGGAATGTGGAGCGTAATGCCTGCCACATGGTGACTGAAGATTCCATCTGTGGTGTCCTGGGAAATATCCCAGGGCAGGGGAACACACCTTTGCTTGTGCCATGACTCAGGCATTGAAAGAAAAGGGGGAAATAGTGCTTATGAGGACAGTGGAGTTGGCTGGTTATTACTAAATTGCACTGACGTCCTATATAGGGATAATGAAAAAAAAAAGTTATCAAACACCTAAACACTCAGTGGAGAGCCAGAGGGCCTCTTTGGTAGCTTATAAGGAGGCCTTTGTCACCTCCTTGAAGCGTGAACACAGCTAAGGGGCAAGAGCAGGACTTAATAGCTTGAGCTCCAGAGACATTTAATCTCTCTGCCAAGGCAAGTTTGTTATGCTAAGGTTAGAGTCCTAGTTGAGAAAACCTGAGGTCCTTTGACAGTGACACATGGAAAGGAGACTTTTAGGGGGATGCCCCTGAGGATCTGGCTCTGCAGACTCTCCGGAACCTTCAGAGTTGCAGAGGTGTCCAGCCCTCCTTTAAGAGCTAGCACTCCTCCCATGCAGGAAGACACTGCAGAATCTTCTCTCTGACAAAACAATAAGTTTCTGACTCAGGAGTGATGGGAATGATGCATGGCCTATTGAAAATAACAGAGGCCAGATGGCAGTACTTAATCATGGGAAAGCAGGGGGCTGCATTTACCATAAAAATTGGCAAGGTTGGGGCTTCCCTGGTGGCGCAGTGGTTGGGAGTCTGCCTGCCAATGCAGGGGACGCGGGTTTGTGCCCCGGTCCGGGAAGATCCCACATGCCGCGGAGCGGCTGGGCCCGTGAGCCATGGCCGCTGAGCCTGCACATCCGGAGCCTGTGCTCCGCAACGGGAGAGGCCACAACAGTGAGAGGCCTACGTACCGCCAAAAAAAAAAAAAAAAATTGTCAAGGTTGAAGGGACAGCCAAGGGGAGTTGACCCACAGGGACATGTGGAAATGGAAATAGTTAATAGGACATGGTGTCTCTAGGGGCAAAATAGATGGGTAGCCAGCAAAGCAGGTACTTAATATCTACAATCAAGACAAGACTGGAGGAGTAGGAATAGGAGGGCAGTCACCCTAATGAAAGGCCTTGATGCCTTGCTCACTTCCCAGACCTGAGTCAAATTTCGGATCTGGAACTCATTGATTGAAGAGCTGGCCAGGACCCTAGGAGGGAGCGCCCTGGAGCAGTGTGGCAAGTGTACACTGGAATGATTCCTAGTTGTTCCTCAAAGGGACCTATATATTCAGGTGACTGTACACTGAGGAAAGGGGGATACCCAGATGTTTCAAGGACTATCGAACACATATCTGAGTTTGATAGTCATAGGCCTGAAGTCATCATCAACCTCCTTTAAAGTTGGGGTATATGGGGTAGAGACAGGAAGTCATAAACGGAGTCCTGGCTTCCAGTAAGTCCAGTGGGTCTGTGGACTCACTTGGTGATCATTTCCTCAGTCCCTGAGAGTAGAAGTTGGCAGTTAGAGGATCCCCCTCATTGGGTCCTTGGCCTGTGGGATAAGAAGAGCTACTGTAGTGGGGAAGGTTAAAAGGGTAAGTGGAGCCTCTGAAACTACCCTCTGTTTCTCCCCACAGGATATGAAATCAAAACCAGAATCAAATCCTGGGGGAGAGGATGGTGAAGATTGTGTCACCATCAAAGATCTGAAAGATCTAAAGGATGTCAAGTCTCAGATTTTATTCTTTTTAATCTAAGTTTAATAGAGACCAGTTTTTCAGTACTTGTAAAACCATTCAGCCACACTTTCATGTCCATGTCAGTTCAACGAACTGATTCAAAAAAATTACCTCAACATGTAAGGAGAAAAGTCTGTGCGATCATTTTAAACCACGAAGTTATCTTGATTACACCATTGGCTCCTTTTCTCAAGAGTCCTCTAGTTCTTCCTTGGACACGTAACAATAGCTCTTAATCCCACAGGGATAGGAATCCAAAGCTACATTCTTCCTCCCAAACAAAATGTACCCAGTTTCACCCCAAATATCATCAGATTGAGCCTTGTAGTGAATTTGCGTTAAAAAATTAACGTCTTCTGGGGAAACCTGTGCCATGGGAATTGCTAATTCAGCTTTTAAAGACCTCTGTGCTGCCCTTAGTCCAACTGCATCATTTTCTTCAAGTTCTCCTTTATGACTTAATGGATAACTACAAGTGTTGGTAAAACAACCTGGAAAGGCAATTTTAGCATCTGACCTCTGCTGTAGCAGTAGCTTATTTTCTGTGTTGAATACGATGACACTTAAGGCTCAGTGCAATAGTCTTTTCTCAATGTTTTCTTTCAAGTGAGAATTCATTTTGGTTCTAGGTCCAATTTTGTTGTAATTTTCATGGATAAGAATATACATCGCTGCCAGAAATGAAAACTGTTGCTCATCAAAATTGTCAATATTTATTTCAGGCCTTGTTAGCACATGTCTGTTCTGTCCTGAATATCCTTGCTCATCCAGGACCTGCAGGTCACGGCTGATTGGCTCAAAGGTAACTCCTACCCAAGATTTTCTTTCTCACACTTTGCCACAGGTGATTGGTTCAAGGATGGGAAACTGAATCAGTGATTCTCTCCTGTAGGGATTGCTGAATGGGATCCATAAGAGTGGACTTAGTCACTTTCCAAATGGTTACAGAGTAGAGCACAAATTTGTCCTTTTCTCTGTCTATGTTTTCTGTCTTGTGGCTAGAAAAAGCCCGTCCACAGAGAAAAGAAAGTGGTGGACTCACAGGAGGCTCAGAGAGAAGAGAGGGATTGAACACCAGCCGTGTTCCCAGGCCTCTTTCCATTTCTTTGCTTCTGAGGCCTGGCTGCACCCCCGCCCTGGGGTTTCTCTCAACCCAATGCCTCACTATCCTGTATTTCTATACTGTAGTTAAACTAAACTGCATATGAGCGAAGGATGAGAGGCAAAGAAGGAAAATGAGAACAGCTTAATTTATTTGATGAGTGAATGTTGGCCTCTATTTTTATGTCTGTGAATAATTTGCATCACAACCAATTTTTAGATTTTTTTTAAAAAATTGAAGCATAACATACATTTACTAAAATGCACATCTTAAATTTATAACATCTTGACAATTTTTTTCTTTTTAAATCAACTTTATTGAAGTAAAGTTTATATATAATAAAATGTACCCATTTTAAGTGTATAGTTTGAATTTTGACACCTGTGTATACATCATCAAAGTTAAGATACACAACATTTTCTTTTTTTTTTTTTTCAGTTGTGCTACTCACATGCAGGATCTTAATTCCCTGACCAGGGATTGAACCCATGCCCCCTGCAGTAGAAGCGTGGAGCCCTAACCACTGGACCGCCAGGGAATTCCCAAGATACACAACATTTTCATCATTAAAAAGTTCCCTCTGGGCTCTCCTAGTGGCGCAGTGGTTGAGAGTCCGCCTGCCGATGCAGGGGACACGGGTTCGTGCTCCAGTGTGGGAGGATCCCACATGTCGCGGAGCGGCTGGGCCCGTGAGCCATGGCCGCTGCGCCTGCGCATCCGGAGCCTGTGCTCTGCAGCGGGAGAGGCCACAACAGTGAGAGGCCTCCCCCAGGAGTTCCCTCATACTCCTTTGCAGTCAATCCCACCCCCTTCCAATGCGAGGCAACCACTGATCTGCTTTCTGTCACTATATAGTTGTTTTACCTGTTCTAGAATTTTATAGAAAAGATATGTATATATATAATAGATATATAAATATAAATATATGAATACTTTTGGGAGCCCAGATTATTTAGCTCAGCAATAATGTTTCTGAAATTCATCCATGTTGTTGCATGCACTGGTAATTTGCTCCTTTTTATTGCTGGGTAGTATTCCATTGTATGGATATACCACAGTTAGCTTATCTATTTGCACATAGATGCACATTTGGATTGTTTCCAGTTTTGGAGTATTATGAATAAAGCTGCCATAAACATGTGTTTTCAAGTCTTTTTTGTGGTCACGTGTTTTCATTTCTCTTGGGTGAATACCTAGGAGTAGAGTGTCTGATAGGTGTGCATTTAACTTTATAAGAACATGCCAAATAATTTTCCAAAGTGATTATGCCATTTGATGTTCCTACCAGCAATGTATGAGGGTTCCAATTGCTCTGTATCCTTGTCAGCACTTGGTATTGTCATTTTTTTCTAGCTAATTTTGTTGTTTTTTTTTTTTAACAAAGGTATAGTTGATTTACAGTATTGTGTTAGTTTTAGCAGTACAGCACAGTGACTCAGTATTTTTGCAGATTATATTCCATTATAGTTTACTGTATTTTATTTTTTTAATTTATTGATTTTTATTTATTCTATTTTTGGCTGCGTGCCGGCTTTCTCTAGTTGCGGCGAGCAGGGGATACTCTTCATTGCAGTGCATGGCTTTCTCATTGCAGTGGCTTCTCCTGTTGTGGAGCATGGGCTCTAGGCATGTGGGCTTCAGTAGTTGTGGCTCGTGGGCTAAGTAGTTGTGGCTCATGGGCTGTAGGGTGCAGCCTCAGTAGTTGCAGCGCATGGGCTTAGCTGCTCTGTGACCAGAGCAACTCTCGGATCCGGGCTCAAACCCGTGTCCCCTGCATTGGTAGACCGATTCTTAACCATTGCACCACCAGGGAAGCTCTACGGTATTTTCTTAATTTCATTTTAGAGTCAGTGCTTTATCAAAAATAAAAGGATTAGATGAGGTTGACTATGGAATGAGGATTCCGTATGTGTTTCTGTACATAAAATATCAACATTATATTTATTGCATGGTACATATTCATATTTATATACAAACATTCACACCAAATACAGTGCAGGCAAAAGAGATAGAATGGTTAGTTCTACCTGGTGATCTAAACTACGGAAATGCTTCACACTAGTGAGGTTGCCTGAACTGAGTTGAGATAGAAAAGGCCACATGAGCATCTACTTGGATGAGATTTACCCTGGAAGGTGAGGGTATTGTCATTTTTCTGATCTGTTGTTGTTGCCGTTCTGCTTCTTTTGGGGTCAAAGAACATACTCTATATTGTTTCACGTGAGACTTGTTTTATGCCCAGGATACGGACTATCTTGTTGATGTTACATTTGCGCTTGAGCAGAATGTATATTTTGCAATTGTTAGGTGGAGTGTTCTATAAATAACAGTTAGGTCAAGTTGACTGATAATGTTCACATCTGCGCCTGTTGATTTTCCCTCTACTTAATCTATCAGTTTCTGAGAGAATTGTTGAAATATGCAACTGTAACTGTGGACTTGTTTATTTCTCGTTTCAGTTGTGTAATATTTGGTTTCCTGCATTTTGAACCTCATTTACTAAGTATACACATACTTAGGATTCTTACCTTCTTGATGAATCGTCCTTTTTGCCATTATGAAAATTAAAAAAAAATCTCTGGTAGTACTCCTTATTCTGGAGTTTACTTTATCTGATATTAATTTAGATTGCTTATGATTAGTGTTTGTATTTTTTCATTCATTTATTCTTAATCTGTGTCAAAGTACATTTCTTTAGACAGTGTACAGTTTGGTCTTGCTCTTTCATTTTATTATTTTTAAAATTAATTAATTAATTGTAAAATTTATTTTTGGCTGCTTTGGGTCTTCGCTGCTGCATGCGGGCTTTCTCTAGTTGCGTCAAGCGGGGGCTACTCCTTGTTGCAGTGGGTGGGTTTCTCACTGTGGTGGCTTCTCTTGCTGTGGAGCATGGGCTCTAGGCACGCGGGCTTCAGTAGCTGTGGCTCGCAGGCTCTAGAGTGCGGGCTCAGTAGTTGTGGTGCATGAGCTTAGTTGCTCCGTGGCATGTGGGATATTCCCAGACCAGGGATCGAACCCATGTCCCATGCATTGGCAGGTGGATTCTTAGCCACTGTGCCACCAGGGAAGTCCTTGGTCTTGCTCTTTTTTTTTTTTTTGCGGTACGCGGGCCTCTCCCGTTGCGGAGCACAGGCTCCGGACGCGCAGGCTCAGCGGCCATGGCTCACGGGCCTAGCCGCTCCGCGGTATGTGGGATCCTCCCGGACCGGGGCACGAACCCGTGTCCCCTGCATCGGCAGGCGGACTCTCAACTACTGCGCCACCAGGGAAGCCCTCTTTTGATTATTTTTAGGGTTCCATTTTTTTCTTCTCTATTGACTTATTAGCTATACCTCTTTTTTATTTCTTTTTCTTCTTTTTTAAAAAACTTCACACTAGGATTTATAATATGAAACTTTAATTTACCTCATATCTTTAAATACTGTTAGCCCACTTTACATATAGTAACTTTTAATAGTATACCTCCACTTTCCCCTACAACCTTTAGCCTACTGTTGTAATACATTTTATTTCTGTATATCTTTTAAAACCCAAAATATATGTTTATTTTTCTTTAAATAATCAATTCTCTTTTAAAGATTTTAAAAAGTATTTTGTATTTATCCATGTATTTACCATTTCAGCCACTCTTTTTTAAAAAAAATTTATTTATTTTATTTTTGACTGCGTTGGGTCTTCGTTGACACGCAGGCTTTTCTCTGGTTGCAGTGAGTGGGGAGCTACTCTTCCCTGTGATGCATGGGCTTCTCATTGTGGTGGCTTCTCTTGTTGCGGAGCATGGGCTCTAGGCACATGGGCTTCAGTAGTTGTGACACACAGGCTCAGTAGTTGTAGCTCACGGGCTCTAGAGCGCAGGCTCAGTAGTTGCGGCGCATGGGCTTAGTTGCTTCACGGCATGTGGGAGCTTCCCGGACCAGGGATTGAACCTGTGTCCCCTGCATTGGCAGACGGATTCTTAACCATTGCACCACCAGGGAAGCCCAGCCGCTCTTAATTTCTTTGTGCAGCTCTGATTTTTCTATTTAGTATCATTTTCCTTCACCCTGAGGCACTCTTTTAAAAACATTTCTTAATAATGAAATTCTGCTGGAAATGACCCTCTCAGCTTTTGCTTATCTGAAAATATCTTTATTTCATTAGACTGGGAAGTTTTTTTCTTTCAGCACTTTCAAGATGGCATTCTTTTTTTTCTTGCTTGCTTTGTTTCTGATAAAAACTGTTTGTTCCTCTATATGTAACATGTCTTTTTTCTTCTTGTCTGCTTTTAAGATCTTTATCACTAGTTTTCAGCAATTTGATTATAATGTCCTTTGGCATGTTGTTTATTTGTGTTTTTCCTGCTTCAGGTTCATTGAGCCTTTTGGATCTCTGGGTTTATGGTTTAGTAAATTTGGAAAAGTTTTGGCTACTATTTTAAAAAATACTTTGTTTCCTGCCCTCCACCTCAGACTCCAATTATACATATATTAGACTGTGTGATATTGGGACAGAGGCCACTAAGTTTCTGTTCATGTTTTCAGTTATTTCTCTCTCTGTGTTTTAATTTGGATAGTTTTGTTGGATAGTGTCTTCAAGTTAACTGATATTTTCTTCAGCAGACATTTCATTTTTGAGCTCTAGAAATTCAGTTTGGTTGCTTTTTATGTTTCCCATTTTCCTCTGCATTATGTCTCTGTTTTTCTCTAAATCTTTTTTTTTTTTTTGGCGGAACGCAGGCCTCTCACTAATGTGGCCTCTCCTGTTGTGGAGCACAGGCTCCGGATGCGCAGGCCCAGTGGACATGGCTCACAGCCCTAGCCTCTCCATGGCATGTGGGATCTTCCCGGACTGGGGCATGAACCCACATCCTCTGCATCAGCAGGCAGACTCAACCACTGCGCCACCAGGGAAGCCCCTCTTTAAATCTTTACACATATTTGTAATAGCTTTTTAAATGTCCTTGTTTAATTCACTTGTCTCTGTCATTTGTGGGTCTCTTTCTACTGACTGATTTTTCTCCAGGGATTATAAGTCACATATTCTTGTCTCTTTGCATGCCCAGTAATTTTTATTGGATGCTGGTCATTGTAAATACTATATTGTTGAATGTATGGGTTTTTGTTTTCCTTTAAAAAATGCTGAATTTTGTTTCAATAAACAGTTATATAACCTGTGGGTTCGTCTGATCCTTTCAAATCTTATTTTTAAGCTCCATTAGGATGGCTCTAGAGAAATCTTTACTTTAGGGCAGGGTTTTTCAACTTTGGTAATTTTGACATTTTGGATTAAATAATTCTTTATTATGGGACTGCCCTGTGTATTGTAGGATGTTTAGCAGCATCCCTGGCCTCTACCTTCCAGATACCAGTAGAAACTTCCTAGTCATGACAACAAAAATTTTCTCCAGATATTATGAAACGTCCACTGGGGAGCAAAATTACTCCTGGGTGAGAACCACTGCTCTAGGACTATTTTAGCTCTACTCTTTTTTATTTTTTTTAATTTTATTTATTTAATTTTGGCTGCATTGGGTCTTCATTGCTGCGTGTGGGCTTTCTCTAGTAGCGGTGAGCGGGGACTACTCTTTGTTGCAGTACATGGGCTTCTCATTTCGGTGGCTTCTCTTGTTGTGGAGCACAGGCTCTAGGTGTGCGGGCTTCAGTAGTTGCAGCACACCGGCCCTAGTGTGCGCCAGCTTCAGTAGCTGTGGCGCATGGGCTCAGTAGTTGCAGCATGCAGGCTCTAGCGTGTGTGGGCTTCAGTAGTTATGGCGTTTGGGCTCAGTAGTTGTGGCTTGCAGGCTCTAGAGCTCAGGCTCAGTAATTGTGGTACATGGGCTTAGTTGCTCTGCAGCATGTGGGATCATCCTAGACCAGGGATCGAACCCATGTCCCCTGCTTTGGCAGGCAGATTCTTAACCACTGCACCACCAGCGAAGTCCTAGCTCTACTCTTAAGGTGTGACCTTTTGGGGATCTCTATTAAATATCTTAGGTGTTTAATCAATACTTTTCACTCTGATTGGTTGGAAGTTGCCATAAACTGAATGTTTCTTCTCCCCCAAATGCAAATGTTGAAACTGAATCCCCAGTGTGATAGTATTTGGAGGTGGGGCCTTTGGGGGGTGATATGCTCATGAGGGTGGAGCTCTCATGAATGGGATTGGTGCCCTTGTCAAAGAGACCCTAGAGAGCTCTCCTGCCTCTTCTACCATGTGAGGATACAGAGAGAATTCAGCCATGTGTGAACCAGGAAGCAGGCTCTCACCAGATACTGAATCTGCTGGCATATTGACCTTGGACTTCCCATCTTCTAGCACTGTGAAAAACAAATTTCTGTTGTTTATAAGCCACCAAATCTATGACATTTTGTTATAGCAGCATGAACAGACTAAGACAGAACTCAAGCGTCTCTCAGCTCAGCGTGAGCTCTGGTAATTGTCCAACTTACATTTCCTCATGGTTATTTTTTGCCTGACTTTGTAGAATCTCATGTTAGATATACACAGCTTAGTCTCCCACACGAGACTCAAAGGGATCCTGTGCACATGTATTGCACAGGCTCTTTCTCTGGGTTCCTTTCTCTCTGTTACCCTGCCTTGCAAATTCCAGCCATGATAGCCTCCTGAAACCAATCCGTCCTTCAGCTCAATGAAACTCTCTTCTTCCATGACAGCAGTCTGGGAAATATCCCCAGGCAGAAAGCCTACATGATCCTTGTGCTCATTTCATTCCTTTCCCTTCTCAAGGATCACAGTTTTGTGTTGCGCAATGTCTAAGAACATTTGTTTAGTTTGTTTTTCCTAGCTTCCTTACAGCAGGAGAGCATGTATGGTATCTGTTACTCTGTCATGGCTGGAAACAGAAATCTTCCTCAATAATTACAATTTTAAACATTTTGTCTACTTAACGTGCCTTGCAGATGTTAACCTTTCTTCTTTTGGCTCTTTAGTACTTATGTTTTCTAAACACTCAATTAGTGAATCATACAAAGTGGACAACTCAAGGAAACATACTTTGTTTTCTTTGAGAACACCTTTTACAAAACGTGTTAGATCTCTATTTTGCTTTTGGGTAATCATAGTCATCCTTGACTAAATACTGACCATATCCATTATTCACTGTGCCCAAGGTAGATACACCTGCTTTCAAATCAGCAGGTAAGCTGGACAGTCTCAGTTTATTAATAGAGTAAAACAATGATCTTCCATCTGGGTTCCTTTGTAATTCAGAACTGAAGCTTTTAAGTGGACATTGGTAGTAGAATTAAGTAAATTATGTATTATTTTGTAATACATTTGATTATCAAATTATGAGAACCCTTCTCTCATTCTCCATGCAGGCTTAGGGCCTCTCCTCCTTCAGGTAGCCTTCTCAGCCAGCCTCTCCAGCAGACTAGCCAGGTTTCTTACATGGTGCCTCAGGGCTTCCAAGAACACAGAATCAGAAGCTCCCGATCTCTTCAGGCTCAGATCCAGAACTGGTCCAGCATCACTTTTGCAGTATTCTATTTGTTAAAGCAAGCCATGGGTCAAGTCAGTTGCAAGATAAAGGGCGTATATACTGGGAGGCATGTTCCACTGGAAGCCATCAATATAACAGCCTACTACTACCACCTCGGACAAGTGACTTTACCTCCATGCACCTCATTTCCTCATGGTAAATGATGGTTACATTTTAACCCACCTTACTGGATTTTTTTTTTTTTTTTTTTTTTTTTGCAGTACACAGGTCTCTCACTGCTGTGGTCTCTCCCGTTGCAGAGCACAGGCTCCAGACGCGCAAGCCCAGCGGCCATGGCTCACGGGCCCAGCCGCTCCGCGGCCTGTGGGATCTTCCCGGACCAGGGCACGAACCCACATCCCCTGCATCGGCAGGCGGACTCTCAACCACTGCGCCACCAGGGAAGTCCCACCTTACTGGATTCTAATGAAAGGGGAAAAGTAAGAAACTTAAGGCATCTCACACAGCACTGGGCTTAAACCTGCTATAAATGGTGGCTGATTGTGTTATTCAGTGTATAGGACTCCACTATGGTCTCATGTTTTAGATAATCACCTGACACTCGTCCCCTGAATAAATACTACTGAGGGAGAGATAGTAATTTTGGATCCGGACGATGCTGGTACAATGTCACAGAAGCTCTTGATCTTTCTATTTTACATTAAGCCAATTTACATTTTACATTAAATACACTTACATCCATCATCTTATTATTATCACCACTTTATAGAGAAAAGTGAAAGGTTGGACTTCCCTGGTGGCGCAGTGGTTGAGAGTCCGCCTGCCGATGCAGGGGACACGGGTTCGTGCCCCGGTCCGGGAAGATCCCACATGCCGCGGAGCGGCTGGGCCCGTGAGCCATGGCCGCTGAGCCTGCACGTCCGGAGCCTGTGCTCCGCAACGGGAGAGGCCACAGCAGTGAGAGGCCTGCGTACCACAAAACAAACAAACAAACAAAAAAAGTGAAAGGTTTAGTAACTTGCCCAAAATCACATCCATTTTCATTCACGGAGCATTTACTGAGCATCTGCTAATTACAAGGCACTGAGAATAGCTCATTCCCTGCCTGCTAGAGGTTTTCAATCTAGTGAGGGAGTTAGGCAGAATGTGATAAACGTAGGAGACAATGGGTGTAGTGCAGGGTTGGGGGTGTATTTGGGGTCAGGAAAGGCTCCCAGAGAGGATGATGCTTGGGCTGAGTTTTAAAGGATAATTTATCTAGTCAATGCAGGTGGGAAGTTCACTCCAGGCTAAGGAAAGAGGTATGAAACGGCCTGGCTCATAAGTGCTGGCCTAGGATGTCAGGTCAGGCCTTCTGATCTCTAGCGTGTATCTGTGTGCCACACCAAATGTCAATTTTTGGGAAAAGAGCCAAGGTCGTGTAAAAATGAGTGTCATAATCTAGAAATGATTCTGTTTTGCCACATGTGCATAAGCATCTGGAGAGAGAGAGAGAGAGAGAGAGAGAGAGAGAGAGAGAGAGGGAGGGAGCACGAGAGAAAGAGGGAGAGAGAATATCCAATTCAGAATAAAGCTGGCTGAACTTAAAATGGTCTCCTTAGTCTTAAATAAGCTTCAAGCAACCTATATCCTTGTTAATTCATTTACTCATTCATTCATTCAGCCAGAGTGCCCTCAGTCCTGCCTTGATTTCGGGCACTTATTTGCCTAGAGCTGAGAGCGCAAAGTTGAATCAGACAGTGCCCACTACTCTCAAGAATCATAGAACAGGGTGAAGAGCATCATTGCCTGAGGCAGATTGACACTTCAGAGTCCCCAACAATGTGGGCATTTCTACCAATCCAAAAGTGTTACTAAAAAAAAAAAGAGCTCAGAAGACTGTATGTGAACAGACTTCAAAATATATTGTAGGTTGATTTGAAGGTGGTGGATTTTAAGAAGTTCCTCCCAGAAAAGTAGGATGCCAAATTGTATATACAGTAGGGTTACAACACAAACATTGTATATGGGGACTTCCCTGGTGGTCCCAGTGATTAAGACTCTGTGCTTCCTCTGCAGCGGGCATGGGTTCGATCCCTGGTTGGGGAAACAAGATCCCACATGCTGCTTGGCACGGCCAAAAATAAATAAATAAAATAAATAAGTAAATAAATAAAGTAAAGCTAACTTTGTATGGCTGATGTCTCAAATGTATTAAATAATATTATTAAAAATTTTTATATAGAAAAAAGACAGGAAAGAAATATACAAAAATGTCAATAGTAGGTAACTTTGGTTATTTGGTTACTATCTGATAATTATTGGTTATTACTTTTTTCTTTTTTCTGGCCTACCTGATTTTAGGCCTTAAACTATTTGGCATGCTTGTGATAATTGTTATTTTGCATTTATATAATAACTAGTAGTTACCATTTAAGAATACCCACTACATACCAGTTACTGGTTAACACTACCTGCGTTTTTCTCAGTTAATTCTCACAACCTATTGAGAGAAGCACCATTATTATCATCACTTTACTGATGTACCAAGAGTTTAAAAAACTTTCCAGGACCACATTGCTAGCAAGTGGCAGTTAGGCAGCCCATGGTCCTCAACACTGAGTGACTATGACAGCTTCAATTTCTCAGCGACATGAGCACCTAGCTTCAAAAAGGCCCTCTTTCGGGGCTTCCCTGGTGGCGCAGTGGTTGAGAATCCACCTGCCAGTGCAGGCGACACAGGTTCAAGCCCTGCTCTGGGAGGATCCCACATGCCGCAGAGCAACTGGGCCCATGAGCCACAACTACTGAGCCTGCGCGTCTGGAGCCTGTGCTCCGCAACAAGAGAGGCCGCGATAGTGAGAGGCCCGCGCACCGTGATGAAGAGTGGCTCCCACATGCCACAACTAGAGAAAGCCCTCGCACAGAAACGAAGACCCAACACAGCAAAAATAAATATATAAATTAATAAACTCCTACCCCCAACATCTTCTTTAAAAAAAAATAAAAAGGCTCTCTTTCAGTTAAGCTTCTGCATGGTGCCTGTTACTAATTAAAAAATATAAAAACTGCTAACTTTGAAAAGAGTGGCACAAAGATTATATTAGTCACTCTCAAGCTTTTTCATACATTTTTTTTTCTGTTTGAATGAAATACTTCTTATTTTTCAAATGAAAAACAATTAGTCACACATCAAATGCTACTGCGTCGATAACGTGCTTGCCTCTGGATCATAATAAAAGGAATTATGTAGCCTGCAGCAACTTCCAGGCATCTATGACTGAGAATTTAATGACCCGCCACAATGTCATTAAGTCCCTCTGCATTTTCTATACCCAAATAAATTCTCTGTAAATTTCAAGATCCAGCTCCTATATTTCTACGGTCCCTTCCAGAATCGTTCCAGCCACTCTGCTAATTTTCCTTTCTCTGTGCTTCAAAGACACAATAGCCCTTACCCAACAATTTGTTTCTTGATCATATATAGTCCCTAATTTATTCAGCCAGTCGTCATTGTGTGCATCTTATGAGCACACAATAGAGTGCTCTCAATTGTTTTGTTTGAGAGCAAATCTTGTACTTTGGTGGCAAGTGTTCTTGGATTTATTGTGTCACCTCCATGAGCAAACACGGAATGGGTATTTAATAACTCTTTTCGCATTCACTGCCTCCAGCCCCGGTCCTAGAACAGGTTCTTTCTCCTTCTACCTTAGCTCTTTAATTTTAGTCCTTCCCCTGGGCCTCTGTGTTCAGCAAACCATATTACCTCTCCGTTAATCATCAGCATTTTTAAGTTCTCAAAGTTATTCAGCACCTCCTCTTAATTTCTTCCTGTATCATTCTAATTCCTCTTCCGAAGCATAATCTCCTCCCGAATGATGTATATGGGTTTTGTCTACATTTAGCTCTTGGCTTTTATTCCCTTCTTCCTCTGCCTTCCTGTTCTGTTTCGTTGTTTCCTTAGATGTTGCTGTTCCTTTAGGGGACACACACACACACACACACACACACACACACACACTGAGCTTTCCCTCCAATGAGGAAAATCTTTTTAAAGTCCTTTATGTATTGAGTCCTTTGTATATTGAGAATTCTTAACTGTATCAGTTATGATCATTGTAACAGCCTCGCTCGAATGGCTTTAAACAATAATGAAATGGTATTGTCTCAGGCTGTGAGACTCCTGGAGGAGGGGCAGCCTCAGGCTGGTGGGTGTCCAGTTTGGGGAGGTTAGCAGGGCCTGGGACCCTTCTCTGTCCTTGCTCTGTCTTCCTCAGCATATCACCTTGTACTCGAGAGGGCTCTTCTCGTGGGCACTGATGATTACATCACGTCTAGGCATCCAGACATCAGAGTGCCCAGGGGGAGGACCCCCCTCTTCTACTTCTTAACCTCTTTTCCAAAAGCTCTTGGCAGACTTCTTCTTATGCATCATTGGCCCGAATTGGCTCACATGCTCCTTCCTTGATGTGTCAGCAAGGGGAATGGGACACCCATAGTTGACTTAGACCAGTGGTGTCAGTTATCAGCCAGGTGCCATGTGTATGTGGAATACCGTGGGGAGCTTTAAAAATCACTGATCCCTGATGCCCAGCCCCTCACCGTCCACTTTAATTGGTCTGGGCTCTATCCTTGGCATAGGGATTTTTAAACATCTTCCGAGGTGGTACTAATGTGTAGCCAAGATTGAGGACCACTGTCTTAGACTCCTCAGGATTTACCCTGAGCTAAGTGGGGAGAGTTGGGGAGAAGTAGATATCAGAAAAAAAATATGGGCCAGGAAGGAGGGGAATGATTGTTGGGCTGGCAAAGAAATAGTGTCTGCCTTGCCCATTCACCTCCTTTGAAAGCAAAGTATGTCCATTCATTCTTTCATTGATTTATTTCTTCTTTCAACAAACATTTATTGGGCTCCCACAGTGATCAGAAGATGAGAAATCAAAGGGCACTGTTGAGGAATGAGAAAAATTTGTATATCAAATAAAATAGGAAAAGTATACCTCCTCTGGGTAGATACAACCCCACAAGGCATGGAGCTTGACTCAGGAAGAGCAGGCTGGATTTCAGCCCCCCATTAACTGCACAAGGAGGACTGAAGAAGACAAAGATAAACCAGACTTGGGTCCTACGTGCCAGGACCTCAGACTAGAAGAGCAAAACACACAAGTAAATGTACCAACTGCTTTTGATAGTTTGTCAAGTTTATAAGGGGTCGCCAAAGAAGGTAGAAGGCTTCTAAAAGTTCTATCATTAGATTACATTTTTATGGCTTTTCGGGAGACACATGCTTTTAATGTAGTCTATTTTCTAAGTAGGAGAGTGACTATAGGTGCACACCCTAATATAAGGCCATCTTGCACGGCAGTAATTCATTATGAGGTTATTTGTCTTTAGAAATACTTTTCTTAAAAAAGAAAAAAGCCAGCACAATTCTTCACGTAACTTTCCTCTGTTCTGAGAGTACCGTGCAGGCATTTGTAGCCAATGAGAGCAGGCTGTGCTGTGCACCCTGAGCCTATGAGCACGAGCCTCCTATAGCGCAAGCTCTCAGCAGTGAGTATCTCTGCATTCTCTTTGGTTGGGTGAGTTCTGCAAAGGGTGATGTCATTCCTCTGTGGCCTTTCTTTTTGCATCAATTTTGTTTCTGGCAAGTAATCCTGACCCACAATGGCTGGCTTTAGAAGTAATAGGGCTGGACCCGTTTCAAAGTAGCAAAGGAAAAGTGTCATATTGGGTTTCAATAAGGACTAAATGGGCCTTCAAGGCAGCAGTCCAGGAAAGGAGGATCAACAGGTAAGGATTGGTGGGAGTCCTCTGACTTGATGAAGGAAACCATAAACATCGCTGCAGACCAAGGCTATCGGCCGACAGGAGGAAACTATGGTTGGAGAAAGTCCATGATGTCAGGGAATCTGGAGAGAAAGGACCAGCAATTCACAGTTGCTAATGCCCTAAACACAAGTGGGTCCTTCCACCAGCAGGGACCACTCATAGAACTGATTTGCCTGGCATTCTTATTTCCAGAAGTGCTACACGTGACATACACTGGAGCTGATACTTTCAGCGCAGCAAGGAATAGTTCACTAGTTAACAGGGGTCTTAAAAAAAAAAAAAGGAAAAGAGGCAGGGCATAGACAAGCCAAGTTTTGATAGGGGCTGAAGAGCTGGGAAGGAAATCTGAAAAAACGCAGGCCACCAGCCACACAGGCGGAAGCTCAGGTAGCAGATTTCGGCTCAGTACAAGTCAATGTTTAAAAAAATGAACTGAGTGAGCTTATAAGGTAGGAATACTGGAAGTATTCAAGTAGTGTTGGTTTGACCAACACTCAAGGATGCTGTGGAAAGGATTTCTACATAGGTTAGGAGGCTGGGCTAGATCCGGGGTTCTTAAACCTTCTATGGTCAGGTGCCCCCGAGAACCTGAAGAAAGGTAAAGACCTTTGTTTTCCTCTGAAAATTCGCATGTCCATTGAACTGATCATGTACAGCTGCATTATAAATCACTCCCAAGAACTAGTGGCTTATTATCTCACAGTTTCTGTGGGTCAGGGATTCAGAAGCAGCTTAGCGGGGTCATTCTGGCTCATGAGGTTAAAGTCGAGAGGGCGACCAGAGCTGCAATCATCTAACACAGTAGCTCTCAACTGGGGGTGACTTTGCCCCCCGGGGACATTTGGCAACGCCTCGAGACATCTTTGATTATCACCAAGAGTATGTTGTGTGTGCTGTTGGCATCTAGTGAGTGGAGGTCAGAGATGTTGTTAAACCTCCCATAGCACACAAGAGAGCTCGCCACACAGAAATGATCCCCAAATGTCAATAGTGTTGAAGCTGGGAAGCCCTGGTCCACAGGCCTGACTGGGTTTCGAGGAGCCCCTTCTGAGGTTGCTCGCTCTTGTGTCTGGTGAGGGCTGCAGTGTCCTCACAACATGGCAGCTGGCTTCCCCCAGGCCAACAGAGAGATGTCAAGGAGGGCCGGTATGAAGCACCTTTACGACTGTTTTTCTGGAAGTCTCTGAATACAGCCCACAGGGAAGGGGAGAGTAGTTAACTTTCACTGTTTGAGGGGAGAACTATCAAAGAATTTGTGGGCATATCTTAAAACCAACACACCCACATACAACAAAATTTTACATGTCAAAGTGGACGTTTCGCAGATTCTGCAGCCCCTCCACGGAATCCCTAAGTTAAAAACCCCTCAGATTCCTTCCAACTCCAACAGATATAATCTAACGACCCATGATCAGGAAATCTGCAAGGACAGGTGAAACTGGCAAAATAACAAAACAAAACAAAACAAAACAAAACAAAACAACCCTCAGTATTCTACACCCAGCTACAGTTCAAGCTCCTGTTTTCACATTATGCCTTTTCTTACCTCCTCTGGGTTTTCAGTCCAAAGTCCTTACAATTTACTGTGTTACATTGCATTTCATTCTAAATATACTGTCACTCGATTTCATTCTAAAGCAGAGCAGAGGTGCTGGGCCACTGACATTTACAGATAGGAGAGTTGAGACTCCATTTCAAGAGAAAGCTTGGCTGGGATTTCAAGACCTTCCTCCCATGAGACATGAAACAAGTGGGACTATTACTGTTGCAAGTAAAGGTAGCTCTCATTGTCTATCAGAGAAAATGAAGGACTGCGGGTTAAGTGATACACTCAGGTCCATTCACGGATTTCCTGACACCTTAATTCCAGTCCATTAATTTATTTGCTTTCCCTTAAATACGAGCAACTTCCAAGAGAGTGGTTCCAAGAGAATAAGAAAGATTCCTTCGAATAAGAACAGAATATATACATATATATATTTACTAGATGTTTAAAAGATTTTCTGCAAAATCATTTCTGGGTAACAATTTTCTGTTTTCAGAACAGAGAGGCTTACAGGCTTCTGGATATACAATGGCATTTTCAACCCAGTGCTTTGATAGATCAAAGGGGGGAAAACTCTAATGTACTTGGTTGCCTACCCTTGAAATACCTCAGCTGAGCCCCTTGGGGCAAAATATCAGTGGAGCAAAGGGGTTTTAACAACAGGGTCCAGGTGTTTTTCCTGGCCTGGAAATGCTGCCGATTTTGCTTCTTGCTGCCCCTTTGATCACCTTCGGAACAAGCAGGGGCTGTGACCAGAACAGTCAGGCTCAGGCACTGCGGTTTCCTCGGAGATCTGAGTTTTAATGGGAGGTGCTGGCAAAACCAGGTCTGTGGGAGGGGGCCTCCCTTTGTTGCAGGAAGGGGACCCCTTCCAGGGCCCGACAGTGGGCTCTTGTCTAACGCTTGGAAATGAATTGTCCGAGGAGACACTCGTGCTGACAAAGCGAGAGCCTTTATTGGGAAGGGGCGCCCGGGGAAGAGAGCAGCAGGGTGAGGGACCGCAGGAGAAGTGCTCTGCCACGTGGCTCGCAGCCTTGGGTTTCATGGTGATGGGATTAGTTTCGGGTTGTCTCTGGCCAATCTCTCTGACTCAGGGTCCTTTCTGGTGGTGCGCACAACGGCTCAGCCAAGATGGATTCCGGCGAGGAGGATTCTGGGAGGCTGGTAAGACATGTGGACAGGTGTCTCCTCTCTCCTTTTGACCTTTCCCGTAGTTTTCTGGTTGGCGGTGGCTTGTTAGTTCCTTGTTCCTAACCAGGACCTCGTGTTGTAAAATAACTCATGCAAATTGTTGCTGTCTTTGCCTGGCCCGGGCGGGCGGTTTCAGTCAGTGTTTCCCCTAACACCTTCACGGGCCCTCTTGGGATGGAAGTGGACAGCGTTTGTGGCATGAAGGCACCATGGAAAATGGACAAGGAGCCCACTCCTCGGGCACCAGATACCACCTGTTGATCTCTTGTACACGGGAAGTTAAGCCTCTGTGTGTCCTCACCACGGGGGCACCCGCTGCTCCCCAACTGAATTGCGGGCACAATTCATCACCAAGCCCTGCAGGGCCCGGCAGGTTAACCGGACACACAGCATGGTAAAGGGGGCGGTCCCCATTGTTTCGTATACTTCCTGAAATCTGTAGGATGATTGATAGATAAGTTGGCAGTGTTCCATGCACGCCGTAAAGAAATGACAACTACAAAGAGCCACTCTCAACCCAGTTGAAAGTACCTATGGTCTTGAATTTTGTATAAAAGCCAATCAGAAAGAAATATTTAGTTTTTTCTCTTAAAAATTACAAAAAAAATATGGAGTGAGATTTTTAAAAATTAATTCTTTTCCTCTATTTTTAAATGAAATATTGTTGTTTCAACGTGTTGATTTTTTCTTTGAAGCACTTAGAATAGAACCAGGCAAATAAAACATACTATATCGTGTTAGTTAAATAAATGAGTAAACAATGAAGGCAACATAGACAAACTTAAAAGATGACGTACTAGGAAGAAGTATCTTTGACCTCTAAAAATTCAACAAGTTACTATCTGGGTTTTAAACCAGCCTTCCTGAGCTTCAGTTAGGATGTGGGATTTATAATGTGAAGGGGAGTTTTTCTGGGGACTCCACTCTGGACTTGCCGCTGCGCAGGCCCAGAGTCCTCTGGGTCAGGACCATCTGCCCCCCACCTGGAAGTCTTCCCCCCACTGCAGGAGGCCTTGACCCGGCTGCCCCCTTCTACCCCTTAGAGGGCTGAGGAGGGCCATCCAGACCTCCCTGCTTCCCTCTTTCTTGCTGCTATCAAAGGCAAGCATGCAGACCCGTTTCCATTTCAAGAGTTTTCCTGCTAATCATTATGGGAGCAGGCAACTGCTAACAGTCAGGGCCGATGTGGGGAAGTTCCCGAGGTTCCAGAACCTTACCAAGGGCTTACCTCCGCTCCACAGTTCCTCTCTCCCTTATCCTTTTTTTTTTAAAAAAATTTATTTATTTTATTTATTTATTTTTGGCTGTGTTGGGTCTTCGTTGCTGTGCGCGGGTTTTCTCTAGTTGCGGCGAGCAGGGGCTACTCTTCATTGCGGTGCGCGGGCTTCTCATTGCGGTGGCTTCTCTTGTTGCGGAGCATGGGCTCTAGATGCACGGGCTTCAGTAGTTGTGGCACACGGGCTCAGTAGCTGTGGCTCACGGGCTCTAGAGCGCAGGCTCAATAGTTGTGGCACACGGGCTTAGTTGCTCCGCGGCACATGGGATCTTCCCGGACCAGGGCTCGAACCCGTGTCCCCTGCATTGGCAGGCGGATTCTTAACCACTGCGCCACCAGGAGAGTCCTCTCCCTTATCCTTAATCAGCCAGCAGACCTCACCAATCCCCTCCCCTTGGAGTCCACCTTTGACCACGTGGACCTTTTCCTCTGTAAAACGCAACTTCCCAGTCAGAAAAGTGCAGAAAAAGGAGTGCCCCTTTGTCTCTCCCCAGTAGGCAGTTATAGCCCACCCGGGGGGTGAGGCCTGGAAAACGTTTTCTTGCCAAACAAGGCCTGCCGCAGTCCTGTAGGCCTGTGCTCTGGGAGTGAAGGCCCGAGCATCTTGGAGGTGAACAGCCCTGGCTAAGGTGCCTGAGGAGCTGGCCTTGGAGGGGAGGCACCAGAAGGCCACCCACAGGTGCCCACACACCTTAGCCACAGTGCAGCCACAGTGCCTGCTGTCTCGGGCTGAGGGCACCCAGGGTCTGTCAAGGGGAAAACGTAGAAAAGACTTAGGGGACCCAGGACCAGTGTTTATCTGTGGTAAAGAGCAGGGATAATGAGAGTGTGACAGGAAGGTTGACTTCCCAACTATGTTAAAAAGATTTATTGTTTTTATTACCTGATTATAAAGGCTTATTGTGGGAAACTGTGAAAAACCCCAAAGATAAAAACTACCTGTAAGTCTACCACGAAGAGACTGCTACTTCTGCATTTTGGGGTTTTCTTCTCAATCCTTTTTTTTCTAGGCATGTATATTTTCATTTTTTCTTATAGAATTGCACCATGTTGTAGAATATAGCTTTTAAAAATTTAATTTGTGAATTAAATTTTAAATCTAATTTCAATTTTAATGAGATGAATATATGTAGATAGTGTGATAAGCAAGTGAAATGTTTAAAGGCAAGTTTGTTTGAAAGTGAAATGTCTTTAAGCAAGTTGAAATGTTTAAAATTGACAGAGGTGGCTGAGAGGAGGGAGTGTTGGGGGCTGGGGGGATGGGAAGTGCTCAGTGTTGACTCTCAGGGAACTTTCCGAAGCCTTGTGGTTCCCTGCTGCTGTGGCTACACAAGTCACAACTATATCAGGCACTGATGTAAGTACGCCACACCTCTAACCCATGGAAACTAAAGAGATAAAAATTACCCCAAGCCCTGAGAACAAGTCCATGAGTAGGTACTGTGATCCCAACCTACAGAGGAGGAATAGGAGGCCCAGAGAGGTTTAGTAACCTGTCTGAGGTCACTTCAAGCCCAGGCAGTGTGGCTGGAGAGCGTGCTCTCCTCCCCTGGGCTTGGGCTGTGGGCTCACCTCGCCAGTCCCCCTGCCCTTCAAGCTACGAGGGTTCAGAACAGTCACAGTAACCTCCTACGTTTGGGCAAATCCAGGGCTTGCTTCATCTCAGGCATCAGTGGCTCCATCCCTCTTGTCCCCTCATGCAGAGAGCAGGCTCAGATGCCCCCTTTGACCAACCTGCTTCGTTAGTCTGTATGGCTTCTCTCTGTCTCATTTCTCCAAGCAGGAGCCACACCAGCAGGGAGCAGACTGTGTCTGGCCTCAAACAGTCATCATACATTTCACTGTTCGTTGGCCCTCTTCCCAGAGAGGCCCTGGTGGCACTCTGTAGGGTTGTGAGGGTGAGCTTGTCAGATAACAGGGTACCTGGATGAGTACGCAAGCCCCAGAAGGGGAGGGCCAGCCCAGCAGAAACATGACAGTTGGGAACACAGGCGGGGAATTCGGGCCCAAGAGCCTGCACCTGGGTCCTCTTGCTGCACATGTTGGGGTGGGGAACAGTCATCCACCTGTCTGGCTCAAGAAAAGAGGAAGGCTTACGATAAAGTTACAGAGGCCTTGGAAGTCCAAAGGAAGGAAACAGAGGGGATCTGGATCTGTGGGAAACAGGAAGTGGGAAGTAGAAAGTCAGGAGCTGAGGTCTTCTCTTCCCTTTTAGGTGTGGGCCCTGTGACTCCTCTGGAACTCTGCTGGGCACCTCCCTTCCCTTTCATGACTTACTAGCTCTTCATGCAGAGTCCAAGTTCGTTCCCAGATCCATGTCTGCATAATGACATCTCAGCTCTAGTTTTCACCACCGAGGGGCCAGAGGTTATTATTATTATTTAATCGACTACTATTTCAAAGTCAACTTCACTGAGGTGTAACTTAATAACAATAAGATACATCTGTTTAAAGTGTGCAACTCAGTGACTTTGACACCGCAGTCAAGATACATAACATTTCCATCACCTGAAAAGGATTCCGTGGAGGAGCAATCATTTTGTCCTTTGTACAAATTACTCAACACATTGGTCATCAGTTGCTGGCCTTGGGTTAGGTGAAGGGGGTTGTCACTTGGTCCACCCATTCAGCAGGATTTGTGTAGGGGTCAGGCAATGAAAGGCATGTGTAGAATAGTCATCTACTAGCTGTATGACCTTGGACAAGTCACTTAGCCTCACTCTGCCTGTTTCCCATCTGTAGACCATGGATAATATCTACCTCACAGGGTTGGTATGAGGATAAAATTAAACAGTGTGCAAGAGGATGTTAGGATTAAAGTTCAGGTGGAGATTCCAAAATACAATGTGCAAAGGAAACAGTCTGAGAAGACTTTTATGACTCTTAGAACCTTCAGGCAGGTCGGAGATATAAAGGAAATCAGCGTGTGGAAGGGGAAGTCCATCTTAGAAGAAAGCTGTGCTGAGAGCCCATCCACCTCCCCCAGGAAGGGGAAGTGGGGGGCTTGTCTCCTCGGAAGGTTTATCTGGAATCCCTCTGCTGCGGGCTTGGTGGACTGGGGTCCGTCTCCCACTAGGTAAAGATAGGACAGATTGAGGGCTTTGCAGGAGAGGTTGGGGAGTGCCACTGCAGTGGGATTGGCCAAGCTCCTAGAGATGGTCAGGGCAGGGGATGGTGGGGGACCAGGGGGAGTGCAGCGGGGGGTCCTCTCCGGGGGCCTGTCCAGTGGGGCTGCCTGTGTGCGGGGAGGAGCCTGGCAGCAGGAAGCTGGAGGTGAGCGTCTGATTGCTAAGCCCGCCCAGGCGACCACAATAGACACGCACCCGGGGACCCCCTGCAAAGACAAAGAACGCACCCTAAGAAAGAGCCAGTGTCACATACCTGCCAGAGCCAGGTTAAGCAGGTACCAGCGTAGGGGAGACCTTTCCCAGCCCTCAGCCTTTGCTCCCCGTCACCTCCCCGGGGCGCTGAAACTGGCCAGAAACTCAGACAGGAAGAGGAGAGGCCGACAAATAAGAGAACAACTGTGTCCCTTTCCCGCCACAGGCCTCCAGCCTGAAGTAGGCCCAACGGAGCCAAGGAAGGGAGAAATGGTAACGCTAAGCCAAGTCCGGAGATTTGATAGTTATCTTGGACTCGGCATTCCAATTGCTGAGTTGAAACGGTTTGAATCTTGGAGTCACCATGGGGTGTCAAAGACCATCTGTCTTTATAGAGGGAAGCGTCAGAGGGCCTGCCTGCAGGATTTTCTTCTGGTGGCAGCAGAAAGCTTCCTTCACTGAACAATTTTAAAAGGGCAGTGGGAGAAAAAGAAATGGTTCTGATCACAAGCTGTGCTTGTTCAGCGTAACGTAGGTAAGGTGTGTTTTGTTTGACAGGGGCGTTAGGTGTGTTTTTGCAGTAGTTGCCACAAGCCAGGGCCTGCCAGGAGAAGGTCCCTGCACTGGGGATAATTTGGGGGTTAACCAAGGAGACCAGGCTGCAGTTCACCAGGTTCAATGCAGCTCTTGGTGCCTGTGACCCACAGGCCCTTGTCCCTAGGGAGTCACTAACCCTGCCCTGGGAGATCTCCTCAGATTGTCACAGCCAGTTGGAGCTGTTTCCAGTGGCTGCCCCACCCCAAGAAGGAATGGAATCACCACTAGTACAATTGAAATCCAGTACCCGCTCAGATGAAGGATTTCAGCTCCAGACAAGCAGGGCAGGACCATCCTCTGGGCAAGGGCACTGGGGTTCACAGCAAAAAAAAAAATAAAGCTAAGGAGGAAAAGAAAAACTTGGTGGTCCCCAGGGGTTTCTAACCATGACCTCCGCAGTGTCATCGAAGCCTGACTTTGTCTGTGAGATGGACACTAAGTACTGCCATTTAAACTATTCTGGGCAACTGTTTCTATCGTGATGGTCTGCATCTTTCTTCACGAAAATCACAGAATGTTAGAGCAGCTGAGTGAGCCTTAGTGACTCTCCACAGCTGCAGTTCTGGAAAAGCCTTGCATTCACAGACTGCTGAGAATCTGGTGGGTTCTATGGAAGCACCGCCCAGAAAAAAGTGTGCCTGGGCCTCAACTCCCTTCCCATATACTTCCCAGGGACTGACATGCACTCGGCCACCATTCTTGACCCCCTTGGTCCTTGCCGGTAGAGCCCACTTCCCTCTAAACAGGCTGAAAATACCAGATATTCCGTGTCTAACCTCCCTCAGAGCTGTGTCCCAACCCTTGCCAATGAGACTGGTCTACTAGGAGCAATGGAGAAAAGTCTGTCTTTCTGGCAAAAAGAGAAGGATAAGGGGGCAACCCTCTCCTTTGGATGTTGATGTTAGGAGTCCAGCTGCCATCCTGCAACCATGAAGGGAAAGCCAAGAGCAATACAGAGCTGAATTACCCAGTCCTGTCACCGACCACTTCTTGACAGAGATTACATATGTCCTTATAGTTGGAGCAGCTGTTACTTGGGCTTTCCTTTTCTTGTCGCTGAAAGCAGCCGTTGACACAGTGGATTCCCTGATGACCATCCAGCAACTTCTAAGAATTCACAGACCCGGCTTAGGAAGCCATGAACTAGAGTCTGGTCTCATCATTCTAGCGATGTCTTCTCAGGTCCTCAACTTCCTTCGGTGACGAAGCATCAGCCCACAGAGAGGCGAAGGCAGGCCGGATCACAGATCTCCAAGCCACACTGGGCTGTCTCTTAATTTTCTGAGGGAATTTGTATGCAAGGCAGTCTTCGTACATGGGGGATGCTGCATAAGAAACATCCTGCCGGAAAATACAGGTTCTCAACCTGCTCGATTCCAACCTTTGTTGGGAACTTGGGACAGTCTCACCTCTCTGACACTGTTTCCACGTCTGCTACTTCATGCTACCTTGTCTTAAGGGACTGTATGTGAAATGACCAAAGTCGGTTCTTGTTTGCATCTGTGGTTAATTTCTTCCTGATCACAGTCCTTCCACGGCATCAAAATGCAGCCCATCAACCAGAAGTGGTTCCAGAGATGAACCAGGAAGCTAAGGCTTTCTCCTTTCATTTTGACCAAGAGAGCAACCAGGGGTTAAGTGTGCCCAGGGCAGGAGCTGGTGTCATCACCTGCTTCTCACCGTCCTCCTGGCTTGTCCCCAGCACCTCGCAGGCCTGACTGCCTGCTGGCTCTACAGTTTGGGGTCTTGTGGGTTCAGAGAAACAAAATCCTTTAGAAATTACATTTCTGGAATGCCTGTAAAGCGCTAGGCAGACACACAGATCACAACAACTCAAAGCTCTGTTATTGGCTCCAAACCAGAGTTGCACACTAGCTTATTCAAATCTAAAAAGCCTAGCCTGGTCTCTGGGTGAGCACCACATGCCTAAAATTAGCCTGGCCATCTGCTGAGACAGCAGCTGGGCTATTCTGAGCCCCAGCAGGCCTGGCTGGAAGTGGGGCTGGGCCTGGGGGGAACACTGTTGGAGAGTCTGTCCCTTTACAGTTAAGGTGGGTGACGGGGAGGGACGGGAAGATGAAGTCACACTGAGGGGAGGCCAGTGTCACTGCGAGGTTTCACAGGAGACTGAAAATGTGGGCATAAGGTCACATTTATAGTCTTGGGCTCTTCCTCCTGACTGTCCAACGGCTCCCAATGAGCACAGGATTTGTTTTCTTTGTCCTAGTCCCTAGTTTCTCATTTTTTACCTGGAGCTTCCTGGTTTTTGTTTTGTTTTGTTTTGTTTATTTGTGGTACGCGGGCCTCTCACTGTTGTGGCCTCTCCCGTTGCGGAGCACAGGCTCCGGACGCGCAGGCTCAGTGTCCATGGCTCACAGGCCCAGCCTCTCTGCGGCATGTGGGATCTTCCCGGACCGGGGCACGAACCCGCGTCCCCTGCATCGGCAGGCGGACTCTCAACCACTGCGCCACCAGGGAGCTTCCTGTTTTGACTCCTACCCCAGCAACGACATTCTCTAGAATTTCAGCAATAATGGCCAAGATTTACTGAGGGCATATCAAGGGCAGGAACCACGCTAAGTACTTTACAGGAATTAGCACACATTCTCAGAGCAACTCAGAGGTAGGTACCAAAAGATTTCAGGGATTCAGAATGGCTTGATTCATCTTTCTGCGGTGAAGAGAAAGAGCCCTGGCTGAGATGACCCTGGGAATACAGGGGCTCTCTCCTTTGGGCTCTTTCCCCAAGCTGAGCCCATCATCGGTTCTCTAGAGGGGGCAACAGTAACCCTCAGAGTTCAGGATCCACTGAACTACGTACGGGGTGGGAGCTTGGGGGTACAAATGTAACCTATACTGACATTTATAGATACTTCATAAACAAGAGTTCAGTTTTACATTTATAGCCTGGCCTAGCCCAGGCCACTCGAATCCTAGACCCAGGCCACTTAGGCCAGTTGTCTCCAGCCCCCTATCTGGTTGCTTCAACCATTTCTATACTTGGCCATAAAGCCACAGTTGTTACCTGTAGCTTCCTTCTTCAACTGTCCATTGCCTATTTCTTCTGCCCTCAGCCAGAACTGTAGCTGATCAGTTTTTGATCTGGTGAAGTGCCCAAACCTTCGTTCCTGCGGGTCTGAGTCCTCAAAAGTCCCGCCACTGTCATGAGCTGCTGACTTCCACTGACCGCCCCCTGTGGACACGGTGATGCTGAGAAGCGACTGGGCTGCAGACACCGTCCTCCCGACTCTGCGGTCCAGCATCCCAATTTCCCACTTGGTAATCAGTCACTCCAGTCAGTAGAGGAACCCCTTTCTCTGCTTGTGGGGACGGTGGCCTTTCAGGAGCCCCAAGCAGCCAGGTAGCAGCCTTATCTTCCAATTCATTGGAACCACTGTTGTGGCCCCTAGGGAAGCACGTCTCCCTCAGGACCTTGGACTTCCAAACCAGCAGAGCTCCAGGGGAAGTCTTATGTGCCAAGAACCAGGAGCTACTCCCACTCCACCCCTTGCTTCCCAGACCATAGACTGGTCTCTGATCTTAAGCATATACTGGGGTTGGGATTGACACATACACACTACTATATAGAAAATACGTAACTAGGACCTACTGTATAGCGCAGGGAACTCTACTCAATATTCTGTAATGGCCTATATGGGAAAAGAATCTAAAAAGAGTGGATATATGTATAACAGAGTCACTGAGCTGTACACGTGAAACTAATAGAGCGTTGTAGATCAACTCTACCCCAATAAAAGTTATAAAGAAGAAAAAAAGCCTATTCTGGGGCCTAGAAGCTCGAGCCCCATCCCCTCAGGGTGCTGCCTCACAGCCGAAGCGTCAGAAGCCATTCCGCCTTCAGTCAGGCCACTTCTGAGAGATGGCGACTGTGGCAAAACCTGTGGACTCACAGGCACGAGCCCGCGGCTGCACGCGCCACCTGTGCTGAGATGAGCCCCTCGCCCAGAAGCAAGGCTGCGCAGACAGCACGGGGGTGGAGCGGGGCTAACGTCCGGGTGTCCCCATCATCAGCACCGTCCACCAGTCGGCAACCTCTTACCTGAGGAAAAAGTTTGCAGGCCCTATTTTCTTCTTACTTTTCAAAACAAGTCTCCCCAAATCTACCTGCTTATAACCTAGATCCTGGCTTGGCTCTGCTCTCTTAAGCCAGAGAAATGGGCAAACTGAGGCTGCTGTCCCATCTTCCAGGCAGAGGTTCAAAACTGGCTATTAACCCCCAGTAAGTCACAATATAAAAGGCCTTGTTTGAAGTGGTAGAAACACTATTCCTTAAAAAAACAACTCCCGGGCTCCCCTGGTGGCGCAGTGGTTGAGAGTCCGCCTGCCGATGCAGGGGACGCGGGTTCGTGCCCCGGTCCGGGAAGATCCCACATGCCGCGGAGCAGCTGGGCCCGTGAGCCATGGCCGCTGAGCCTGCACGTCCGGAGCCTGTGCTCCGCAACGGGAGAGGCCACAACAGTGAGAGGCCCGCATACCACAAAAAACAAAAAAACTCCCGATCTTTGGGGAGTTGAAACACAGAATTGAAGGGGAAGGAAGTGAGGTCCCTTTGGAAATGTGAACTCCTTAAAGTAGCCGGGTGACAAGGAGCCGCACAGGTTGGAGATAACCGCTCCTGATATTCAGATCTCCGTGGAGAGAAGACACGGTGTCTGCAGCACCTTACACGAGGTGGAAGAGCTTTCAGCGTGAACATAAACACACGGAGCACACACTCTGCACACGCCACGGGCTTCACTCAGGGGACTCCCTAAAAGCACAGTGCTTCGGGGTCCACCCCAGCGCGAAGTTCCAGTCATGTCAGTACAGCAGCTTCACGGGAGTCCTCTGGGCTGTCGGAGGAGCTGTTCTCAGCCTCCAAGAGACAGCGGCAAGAGAGAAGAGCCAACGCCAAACCCATTGGTTAACACATCAGATCAATGGGGGGGTGCTTCTGCTCAGAAAGTTTCAACCTCGGGCGTGGACTACACTGCGTGGAACGGTGTGGACTGAAACGGGAGCCAAGTGCTGCCTCGGGCAGACGCGGCTGTCACGCAAGGGCATTTCCAGGCAAAGGCAGGAGGGCTGGCAGCTCCCAGGAGAGGCCGAGGGCAGTACCACGTCTCCCCGAGCACCCTGTGCTTCTGTAGGATTTAAATTTTAAACTAACTGCGCACATTTTCGCTGCTACCTGGAATTTTTATAAAGTGAAGAAAGAAAACCAAAATATGAATACTGAATCCTAACATGGCAGGTTCCCTCTTTTACAAGAAAAATGCGGAATCAGAGATGTGAATCTCTCTTTAAGAAAGAGATCAGTTTTGATTACAGAGAACCTATTAAGCAATCACTCCAATCTAAAAATACTGTCTAATCAGGTGGGGGTGATTGCCTTTCTCTGTGCTGATAAAAAAGGCAAAGAATACAGAATATTCAGGATCTGTGGAGCCCGAGAGAATTACTGAATGGCTGGCTGATCAGGGGCCCTCAGGTCAATGGTGCTAAGGATTTTCATCAAAATTTAAGGACACTGAAAAAACACAAAGACTCTGTTATCAAGTTGATTTGCCTGTATCTGAAATCCGACACCCTAACTTGGGTTTGTGTGGCCCTCAAAGTTTGCTGACTGCAGAAAGTCACGAACACGCCTATGACGGGACACAGCCACAGCTCATAAACTGCACCTACCATTGTAATCACTAAAATGTAGCTCAGCTCAGAGAAAACGTTTTTCTTCTTTTCTGTCTGGAATGATGTCTGTCCTTTGTTTCTCTGACCAAAGATTCCGGTGCAACTTTGGGTTTGAGACAACAGCTCACTCTGCTGCCTTCTCTTGCCTGTGACTCTACCTTCTAGCCCACACTTCCTGTTCTCCTCTGTAAAAGGTCAAAAGTGTCATCAGATATCATCCTGGCTCTCAGGGAACTTAAATGTAAATATTTGATAAGCACCGCACTCAAATATACAGTGGTAGTATGAGGCGATATAGTATATGTAAAATGGTACTCCATAGACTAGAACGACATGCTGACACGTGTCTTACCACCACTAAGTATCTGATAAACTGAAGAAAAAGAAGAATGCCCTCCTGTGTTTGGTTTTCTGTCACTCAGACACGGCACTCCTACTGGGCACTGCCGCCGTTTGTTGCCTGGCACATTCTGTGGTTTCATAGATACGGGTACAAACAATCCCCCTACAGTCTTTGTGGACCTTGCACTGTGAAGATGAAAAGATCTGCACTCAGAATGAGACCAGACACACAACACACAAGTACAGAAGCCATTTCAATTTTAATTCAGAATTACTATTAGCCCTTTGGTATTCTGGTGATATAGTTCTAAGGTAGAAGACAAAATTGTTGAGAGGAAAGTTGAGAATTTCAAATGCAACTTAAAATTACTACACTACATATTCTGCGAGCTGCCACGTTCCAGTGTCTCTAGAAAAGGAAAGCACTTTTCGTTTCCAAGTATGAGAAATTGTTCATGTTCCTCCCTTTGGTCTCCCCACACTCCTCACCAAACACCACCAACAAAAAGCTAAAAGGATGACAACAAATGCAAAATAAAAAAGGAAATTTAAATAGTATGAAATTAGTTTTTATTTTAACCTCAAAATAAATGCTTAACATTTTTCCAAAACTAAAGATGAACACTTAGAAATAAGGGCGGAAGATTATTTTTTCCTTCCCTGGGGAAACCAGTGAGGCAGACGTTCTAACGTGGCTTGCAAGGTTCTTTCATTGGACTAGTCTAGACACACAGAAAAACCCTCCCCAACTTTTCCTCTATTGTTAGGTGTACCTACCAGGGTTATGGCTGGAAGGAGAAAAACCCAAAGCAACCCCCGGCCCCACCCCCGCCCCGCCCCAGCAACACAAACAAGGGATTTGAAAAGTTGGGAGAATCATTTAACATGTGACCTAGCGTTCATATAAAATCCCTTCTAAGGAGGTTTAGTGAAGGTGCTATCCCTCGGCAACTCAGCTGAAGTTTCTGCCTGGTCAGTCGGTACAAAGCACGTCAGGCGGGCGAATTCACACCGCAGTCACTGGGCTGCCACGCCTCACAGCTCACCACAGGGAGGTCTTGAAGTTGAACTTCAGCTTCAGCAGATACTTCAGACTGACCTGAGCAATATCATAGACAATGTACCTGGAGGGGAAGCATGTCAAGGTACAAACGGTTCCACGCGGAGTGCACTTGCTGCGGCTAAGCCAGCCTGCTGGCCACACCCTGCAAACCCTCACTGCGGGGGGGTGTTCAGGTCTCTCACCCCGACCAGGGAGACCACTGCGGGGAAGGACACACAACAGGAGAGTCTCTAGCCAGCCTACCCCAGGTTAACTGGCTGCGTATCAGTGACTCCACAGCCCCAGAACATTCCTTTGGGCTCACACAGCACACTCGTAAAAGGATACTCGTTATACAGTAGACAGGTGTCGTTAACACCAGATGAAATCCCGGTCCCAAGAGGAACCTCTACACCATCCATAGTAATACTAGCTGAAGGGTCAGGGGTAGTTTTGCCTAAACCTGCAAAACAGAAGGCAGAAGTGATATGATTTGTGGCAACAGATGTTGAAAATGCTCCAGAGAGATGAGATTCTATGTGTTCATTTAAAAGACACACAAATCCCATCCCATACTGCATCCTTCTTCCAGACATAAAGCTGTAGGTATATTATCAAGTTCCAGGGTATCAGCCTTAAATGATTTTCATAAGCATAGTAGTGGCCCTGGCCCTCTTTCTGTTGAGCAGAATTCCAAAGCCCTCGCTTCAACCAGTCAGTAGGAGGTCCTAATCATCACGGGCTACAAACTGCATCAATTCAAGAAGCTCCAGGTGCCACCAGAGGTCCCTCAATGCTGAAGCTAAGAGTCAGGTTAAAACCCAGAGCCAGTGCACCTGGTTACTGGAGCTCCAATCAGGACTCTCCTATGGCATTTGCGATACTAGTGGCAGGCATAGAGAGTCTTTTTTTTTTTTTTAAATGAACCTGTAATAGCTAGCCACAGGAACTGTGGCTTTGGGGGAAAGAAAGCCCCCTCCCTGTGCCATCCAGGGTGCCTGGGGCTGCAGCAGCAAGTTTCTGAAACACATTACCTTTGACACTGTGCTTGCCCTTGGGTAACTTGCTGATATGCGAAGCATGCTTCAGTTCATACCTATTTAAGAGAAGACAGGTTCAGAAGGGCCTCCAAGGTCACTGGGCTCTCAAACCAACAGTATAACTAGCAGAGCAAGGCCACGGGAGCTGCTGAGATAAACACTCAGAGAACCCAGTCCACCTTCCATGCTAGGAACTCCCTCCTTCTCTGGTTCTAGAAACGGACGGCGCAGCCCCTTTTGAACAGTTTATGCCCATGATCACTGCCACGGGGCCGCTTTCAGGAAAGGGCCCGTTTAGAGCTGTGGGGTGGCTGGGCGTTCTGGAGGTTTCTGTCCAGCTCACGAACCTGGGACCCCTCCTGGTCTGTTACATAACCCTGCTCTCTTTGGGTTATGGTTGATAGGACCAAGGTGGACAATCAATCCAAGCTGGGCCAATCAGACTTCCTCTGCAGGGAATCTGGAACTGGGATTGAGATTCCAGTTCAATCTGAGTTGGTCTCAGACAGAAAATGTACACATCAGCAGGGGGACAGGGGCCATGAGGTGACCATCCTTTGTGCAAGTCAACCTCTCTGTTTCGCAGCCCACAGAAAGAATGCACGCTGCCAGTTCCCGAGGCCTGGCTGTATTCCTGTCCTTGGTCTCGTGAGGCGTTCCTGTATCTTGTTTGCTTAACATGCACTGGCGTCTGATACCCACTGCCTAACTGGGGGGTCCTCTTAATCACGGTGGGGAATTCTCAGGATCAACCCCCAGCCAAGGGAAGCTCTCCTTCCTACAGCTCACCCCACCCACCCCCATCAACTGCCACCAGCCCCAAAGCCAGGGTTACTCACATGTTTCCAAGGGCAACTTCTCCCAACAGGATTAAGCCTATTGGGTCTCCCTGGGATGTGTGGCAGTAGTTGGCACTCTTAGAGACCATGTCGGCGAAATAGATCCCCTTACCAAACATGTAGCCCGTCTGGAGGGATGGAAAAGGGACAGCTGAAGACCTTCTCACGGCAAGTTAGCAGCACCACCTACTACTGACTGCGTGTCCCCACTTCCCACAGCGCCCCCGGCAGGCGGTAGAGGCCCATGCTCCGGAGCAGGCTGTGCAGATCCCAGCTCTGCCGGGTACCCAGGGGCTGGGAGAAGTTACCTAATCTCTCTGGACCCCACTTCCTTCTCCGAACTGGGGGAAAGCACCCCAGGGGGCTGCTGTGAAAATTAAATGAGTTAATAACAGCTTCTTAGACCAGGGCCTGGCACGTGTGAACACCCAGTAAACATGGCTATTATATTTATTCCTTTTGGTAAGTGAAAACGAGGTTCAGAGAGATTAGGGCGTTTGCTACCACGCAGCACTCATGAGTCTGGTCATTAAGCCTCTTTGCTCCCCTCTTTTTACAAGTACAAAACGAGGGGCTTGGAAGACTATTCCTAAGTCCCTGCCTGGTGGGTCACGTCTATAACCCAGCAGGTGACACAGCAATCGCTCAGGTCTGGGTCAGGCTCTACTCATTTATCGGCACATTCCACCGAGGCATGTGCTGAAGCTCAAGGAGGTCCCCCGCTGGGAGGTGGGAGAGGCAGGTCTGAACTCAGCCTGGCCTGCGGCCAAAGTCTGCTCTCTGTCAGTCAACACACCCAATTAGCATTCAAAGCAGGGCCTGGACACTTACTTCCTTTGTTCCAGAAACTCTGCTTGATACGTGTGCAGCTACGCTCTCAATAGTGAGGGTCAGGAGAGGGACATCTGGCAACATTCACCTTATCAACCATGGCTACACCTACATCTTTAAACAAGGCCCCTTATTCACCGGGGCATGTGCACTTCTCACGCAAGTACCCACAAAGCTCTGGTGGAGACAGCAGCAGAAACAGGCACTGCCCCCACCCCCCACTCTCCCCACAGCTCCCGGGCCAGGCACGTACCACAGGTGCTTCAGGTGGGGCTATCCGGAGGCCCTGGGACAGGATCCCGGCGAAGTTGGTGGTCCTGGACCCGTGCCACAGCAACCTTCGGTTATGCAGCTGCTTGAACGGCTTGTAACGCTGGCTCTCTCCTTCACGCTCTATCTTAAAGATCTGGTCGGAGCATTGAATAAAGGAGAGAGGCAGGAGGAACCACTTGTCGCTCTGGTTAACTGGAGATCTGACTAGACACAGGAGAACCGACCAGCTGTCTGTCCCCAGAGCTGGAACACTTTAAGGCCTTCTGCAGTATGCAAGGTGTTTCAATCAGGCTGGGACGGAGCAACGCTGCTACTCAAGGTCCCATTTAGCAGAGACTAGCTATTAAAATTAATGCTACGTGTAGGTGCACACTTGAGGCACTTTATTTTGGATCTCTGATAACAGTTCTGATTGCAAAACTAGGTTTCGGGGTAGGAAATGTCTTTTAAAAAAACAGAATAAAAAGCCAACCCCAAACCATAGGACTATGAACTTCTGTGTTCCACAAACAACCGAGTCACTTCCTCTGGTGATTTAAAGCAAAGTTAACTGCTCCTTTCTACCCAGGCCCAGGTCGGAGGAATGAGCAGGGAAGAGCTGGCAGGACACAAAGGGGGCAGAGGGAGGAGAGAGCCTTACATCCACGACTTCCAAGTCATATGCGTTGTGTGTGGTCGCGTGAGTGTTCTTAACATACTTCCTAATGATCTCAGCCTCTTCAGAATCTTTGTCCACCACCTAGAAGGAAGGCGCCTGGAAATTAGAGCAAGGGAGACCCCAAGAGAGCCGCACAGAGGCAGGAAGAACAATCACAGGCTCAGCTGATGCACAGGTAATAAACGGCCCACGTGGAGCCCGGGCGGGACAGAGCCAGCCTGTGTTCCGAGCCCTACCACGCTCGCTCCGGGGCAGGTGCCAGGCCAGTGCCCCCACCTCCCCAGGCATCGGCTTCTTCATCACCTATCTGGTTGAGCCCAGTGTTCCTTCTGCCCTAAAACCCTGTGCTTTGGGATATCAGGAAAGCTAGAAACACGGGGCTCACTGTCTGGGAAGAGGGAGCCTCTAGAACAAGGAGCTGGCTCTCAGGTAACACTCCAGCTCACCAAGAGTTAAAACACCGGGGCCAGGAGACACCCTGCAGCCAAGACTTGCAATGAAAAGCAGCAGGGAGCCCACGGACTACAGGGGTTGTGACAATGGGGATGAATGCTCCATCTCTTCTGGATCCTCAGGGCCGTGCACACCACGGCTCAGAGCAGACACCCACCAAATAACCATCAAGTAACGGAATCTCTGCCTAAATAAATGGGTGTGTTATGGGAAATACGACGTGCGTTCTCTTACATTTTCATACTCTTATCCAAAGTTAAGAGAAGTCAGGAATTCTGGTCTTCCTCATTGCCTCTTAATTAAAGGGCTTCAGAATCATAGATGGAGAGAATAACAACCCCTTCACGAAGAACCAGGCCGTTTGGTGTCCTACCCTGCATACACCCACAGACCTGTACTTTGTCCTAAGCACGGAGCAAAGACTCTTTCAGTGATGTAAACACAGACACCTGGCTCAACAGATCCTGGTGCACTTGAACCTCCTAACACTGCAGGGAAGGACACAAGGGCTGAGGAAGAGAGATGTGAGACTGGGCTCAAGGCCAGCGCAAGCTCGGAGCTGAGGCAAAAATTTCTCCTCCGGGTGGCCTAGGCAGGGTGATTGCTGCCCAAGCCTCCAGCACACCCAAGTTCAACGACCATGTGCACCAGTCGAAGAGCCACTTCGACTCCAGAGGACATGAACCCAGGCACCATAGTTTTATTACAGCTGCCGTCAGGCACCTCTACGTCTCAAGTAGGATACCAGTAACAGATCCTGCAGAGTTCACACCTCAACAACCTCCAAAAACAGAGACCCTCTCTAGATGAAGGGGAAAAACAAAACTTTAAGGCCCCACAAAAACAGGTCTTTACACTCAGTTGAGGCCGCGAACTGGAAGCCTGCCTCACAAACAAGGTGCTTCTTTACCGGTGAAATGCTCTGAGGTTCTCAGAGTATCACAAGCAGCAACACTTGGGAACCTGTTAGGACGGTCAGTCCTCGGACCCCAGCAATCTGTTCTAACAAGCTCTCCAGGAGATGCTGACGCACATTCAGGTTTGGGGACCACTGCTCTTGGGATGAAGGGTTTGGATGCTTCAGAAAGGGCAGGCCCTGTTACCATAATGTCAGTTCTGAGCTTCTCATAGTTGACATCGATGGGGTCCTTGCTGCTGTCATCAGAACCACCCCTGAGCAGACTGTAGGCCACCTCGATGTCCAGCAGGTTGTCGAGCATTTCCACCTTGGCCTGGAGGAACACAAGAAAAACCCTGAGCTAAGGACCAAGGTGAGGGAGAAAGACTCACCCAGGTAACGTCCAACACAGAGAGTGACGAGGTGCCTCCTAGCTGCTCAGGGACAGCCCGCCATCCGTTCACAGATGAACACTCCTAAGGATTTCTGGAATGCTAAGGAGGCTGGGAGAAGAGGCAGAAGCCACACGGTGATGGTGAGAACAGTCTTTCCTCTTGCACGCACTGGTTGACAGGTGGGGACTGATCGCTGGCTCCCTTATGAAGCAGGGAGGGAAAGCAGGGAGGAAGACGCTCCCTCTCTCCTAAGGCTCCTTTTCCCCAGACTGACGTGGTCCAGGAAGGGCAGGAAAAACCAACCGTTCTACCCTTGGGCAGGCTCCTAATACGGGTAGAAACCCCAGTTCAAAACGAGGGCCCAGTGGTGGGCCTCCAGCACTGGCCGCTGCCCCCAGGGATCGTGACATGGAGGGGCAGTGGCACGGGAGCGACACCCAGCCCTGCAAAGCCCGGGACCCGGGGCTCCCTGCTGGACCTCGGTGCTACCTGCACGCTGTCTGAGTTGCTCAGGAGCGGAGGCTTCTTCATCCCGAAGTCGTGGGGGATCAGGGTGTAGAAGCGATTTGAGAGATCCAGGATCTGGGAGTCGCTGCTGCCCTGGGACAGTACCTTTAGGAGAGGGGACAGAGGGAACAGACTGAAGCAGCACTGAGTCCCCAGCACCGGCTGGGCTTTCTCCTCTGGACGCTGGGTGCCGCAGCCGAGTCCCGAGGCAGCCTGCGGTGCACACGGGCCAGGAAACCTCCTTCCTGGGGTGCCGCTCAGCTGGGCGGTGGCAGGATCTCATCCTCAAACTGTGCGGCTTGGCACACACGGGGCTTCTCGTACACAACTTCACTTGTACAGAGAGCTGTGTAGTCACAGACGCATAAACCTCCACCACTCCGCAAAACGTCACCTGCGGCATCTAGGTGGTGGGCTCATAGCTTTCAACTTTTTGTATGTTTGTAAACATTTCATGATAAAATGTTGAAAGGGAGAAAAACCCCCAATGCTACCAAATTCAGTCAGGCCCCTTTGGCCACTGACCTTCATCTTTAAGGCGGGGAGTTTGTCCTTGGTGCCCCCAGAGGGCCAGGGCCAGGCACAGAAAGGCGAGCCCCTCCCTATGCTTCAATGCCAATTAGCGCTCTATGCAGAAGGTACTCAGTAAACGCACAAAGAAATGGAGGAGCTGGACTAGTCACCGCGCACTTGGCAGACACCCTCGGGGCCTGCAGGATGGCAGGGGGGCAATGACTCGGCACCATGCGGGCACGAAGCTCCAAGTCTGCTTCTCACCGTGACACGGTCTTGTCCACACCCTAAACCTCTGCCTGTGCTGCAGTTTGCTCTGTGCTATGGGCAAAGGACACCACCCCAGCCCCTCCGCATGAACATTCTGGAACAGGAAAGAGCCTGGGCTGAGGAAAGCCTTCCAGGTCTCAGGCAGTGGGTAACAAGGAAAGGGGTCACTGCTTGGGACTGGCTGTAACCAGATTTAATTGCGACATTTCAGGGCCTCCTCTCCAGCACCAGCCGGAGCCCACCTCCCTGGTCCCACGTGAGTTTCCTGTTTGCTTTTCTTCTTTCACACGCCACTCCCAAATACAAGTGGAGCCCTCCAGTCCCTTCAGGGCAGAGGCTTAAATCAGGCTCCGGGGACTGGGGGACGTTGGAGATGCTCAGCAAATTGATGTTGAATGAACATAAATGAGAGAAAGACAATATTTAACTTCCTATTTGATGATTTCCTAGTAACTGCAGAATAAACTCAGCTTCTCTTACGGACACACAAAATAAAAATCAGAACATTTCTATGAGGCAGGAGAACGAAATTCCTCATTAGGCGTATAGGGAGTTTACTGCATAGCTGATAACTGAAAACACCGCTAAATCATCAGTACTGTGACCATCTTTTCGCAAGTGGCAGACACTTGTCATACTTGTTGAACTGAAAACATCTAAATCATCATGAATCAGTATGCCTGTTTCATGTAACCTTGAGTAAATGTACTGCTGCGTGCTCTCCACCGCCCCCCTGCCGTGACAGGGCAGCCAGGAGACCCCCTGGGCAGCTGGAGGAGAGGCCGGTCCCTCGCTTACCTGCTGGACCTCACTAAGGATGGAGTACGCAGCCTGGATCTGCCTTTTGCTCAGCTTCCCCAAGGGCATCTTCTGAAGGTCAATCTGAGGAGACAGGGGTATTTTTCCCTTTGAAAGCACCGTGCAGGGAGATGATGGGAGAGCCGGACCAAGCGGCACCCCAGGCCTCCTGGGCCCTTACAGAAGCAGTCACAAGTCTTTCTGGTCCTCCCGGGGACACCCGGTGACCCAGCTCCACGGGCTTTGCAGCCTCGCCCCCACTGCAGGGCACAGGAGTCTGGGAGGGAAGATTCTGGCTCACTGCCATTTGCGGCAGGGAAAAGCCAAGCAGGGCCCGCCCACCCCTGCACTCAGTCTGAAACAGCCCCACGCTTCTGGAAGAAGGTGACACAGCAGGACTCCCATCTAATTCCAAAGTGAGGACGAAGGTGCACCCTCCCTGGGGTCTCAGAGCCAAGGCCATTCCCACTCGGAAAATAAGAACCATAAAGCGGTGAAAATTATTTTTCAGAGGACACACCCCTGAACATACATGCTTACACCAAATCAACAGTATGCCCTTCAAATCAGTCACCCCAAAGGTTAAACATCCGTCCCTACGACAGTGCTGCTCACAATACCTTGGAAACCAGCATCCAGGGAGGTGGCAAGCTGGCTGCAGCGGCAGAAGCGTGAACTCTGGGGGCCGAGGCCTGCTCGCCAGCTAGCGGGCGAGGCACCCGCTCCCCGTGGGAGCGACCTGCCCGAAAGCTGCCTCGGCCCCTCTCCCGCCTCAGTGCCGCACGGGGCCCCTCACCCTGAAACCGGAGCCACTGTCTCCAGGGCTGTTCCCGGTGGACCCTCTGAGCTCCCGGCCCCAGCACTGCACCTTGCCCATCTTGACATCTCCAGCACCTGCAGGGCCTGGAACAAAGACTGGGCTGGATAAGCACTTGAGAGATGAGATCACCACGCCGATTAAATGAAACAGGATGTGAAAGTGCTCACAGCCCATGAGGAACCGATCAGGGGCCAGTGGTGACAGCGTCTAATGATGACAAGCTATGGCACATCAGCGTCTCTGTACCCTCAGTACTGTCCATCCCCAGGGGAGAGCCGGTTTCTGGGAAGAGTTAAATAGTTGGCGCTCAGTCCGGGGAAGGAGGTGGGTAATATATTCTGAGCCAAGACCACAGTAAAATAAAAGAACAGAGTGACCTTAGCATGGACTGAGTTGGCTCTAAAGCAATTCTAAAGAAGGAACTCCGGAAGATGCTCTGACCAAGGGCGGTGTGACCAGAGTGAGAGCACATGCTCTGAGGGGAGCGGCTTCCCTGAGCTGTCTCATTTCGGTGTTTATTTAAAAAAAGACCTGGTGTCTCTAACCGACACCCTCAACACACACACACACACAAAGGCCACAAGAACAGGAACAGGGCTCAACCAACACAAGCTGCCTCCCCTCCCGACTGTGGGCTGGGGGCAGGGGCTCCACAGCAGCTGCGTTTAGGGAGAAAGTGAAAAGTGGGGGAGATGCCTTGGGGTCAGGGCACTGAGAGCCACAGCTGCAGCCAGAGGGAGGCTTCGAGAGCTGTAGCCAGGACTCTGGATACAGCACACACCCTCCCGACCTCAGCTGGGACTCTGCTCTGGGCTCAGGACGCACCCGCCTTACAGGGAGCGCTCAGTTCCCCTGGGCACCATGTTTACTCATCTACCTGGCCACCCAATCGCACGTGGAGCCCATCAGGCTGGGAGCGGGCGCCCCCCTCGCCACATTCTCAACACAGGCTGCCTTCCAGCAGCAGGCCCCTGGCCCTCTGCCTCCTCTTATCAACTAGTTCCCTGTCTTGAGTGTAAAACAAGCTAAAAAAAAGTCATTTTCACAGAAAGAGACTGGGTCTGATCACAGTTGAGAAATTCTATGAATCACAGATAAGCCAGAGCACAGGAAGCCGGAAATGATACGTGGGACATTTCTTTTGAAACGTTAATGAAATGAAGTTGCCTCCTGCCCTCCTCCCCGCCTCCGCACATCTCGCTGCCAGCATTCCTGGGGAGCCCACCCACAAGCTGTTCAAACTAGTCAGACCTCCCAGACAGAAGTCGGGTTGTTTATCTGTTTGAACAAGACATCCGCACAAGCCCTGGCTATCTTCAAACCCATTAGGGGTTTCCTAGGAGGTGACCCAACACTCAGTTTTCTAACAACAGTGGAGCCTGAGCAGTCCTGCCAGGCTGAGCTCCAGACACGGAGGTGCGGGGCTGAGGAAGAGAGGCTGCCAGTGGTTTATACCACTCAGATTCGTCCCGCCCCCCTCCAAGGCTGCCGGGAGCCTCTAGGAAGGCCCTGGGAAGAGGCAGGGAGGGAGCCAGCCGGCGAAGGGGCGCAATGGCCAAGGCCGATCTGCAATTCTTGCTCTCTCGGCTGGTCCTTGCTTGTTTTTCAGAGCAGCCTGAAGCTTCTGGGCTCGGTGGCTGGAGAAGAGGGGAGAGTCTGTTTGCCAGCCAGATACCAGCAGCGCCTGGACGACCTCTGTGGGAATGCCCCTTGGGTGAGCACTCAAGACCTCTGATGCCAGAGGCAGCAAGAAGGGGCCCTTCTGCACTCATTTCCCAGGGAAACAAACTGAAAACGCCTGGCCTTGGCCAGCACCCCGCCACTTTCCCTGGACAAAAACAAATACCATCACCCCCATCCCACCCAGCCCAATCTCTCCTTAAAAACAGCTGGTATGAATTTTATCTGATGAAGCAAGTGTCAGAAGCGCTCTGCATTTCTGTCAATGCTGGTTACAGGAGTTCTTTTACCGTAAGTGGGCTATGTCTTGGACTTCCCATGACAGCCCCAGGTGGCCCGTTTGGTTGGGCCACGAAAGACCATGCCCACACTCCATCATGGCAACGAGGGGAAAAGCGCAAGTGGCAAGTGGGTCTAGGGACCCAGGAGACAACACACCATCTATTTCACCGCAGGTCAACGATCCTCTGCAAAAGAGCAGGCACCCCAGGCCTCAGAGCTCCTGCATGTCTCAGGCTGAAGACCAGCCACCAAACTCGTTGCCAACTCGGCACTCAAATCATCAACCCCAGCAAACGCTCACAAATAAAACAGAAAGTGCAGTAACCTCATACTCCACCATGGCTTTCTTCATACTTTCCACATCAAAGATCATCTTAATGAGGTCCTGCACTGGCTTGGGGAGCTTGGACTTGGTGCCAGGGTTTACCGTCAGCTTCTTTACTGCCTCTTCATCCTTTAGGGAAAAAGAAAATCAGGAAGGGACACAATTAAACAACCTAAGCAAAGTGGTGGTGGTGTTTGGCAGAGAAAGGACACAGGATGGAGCGTCACCAGCCAAAAAAAAAAAGCTGAGTGTTAATCAAAAAGGCTTGGCGTTAGTTGCCAGGAGAAGCATGTATGCGTGTGTACAGGACCAGATACTTGCTGTGCACCCCTCCAGGTCCTCCTGGCTGCTCCAGATTCTTACTCCAGACGCCACTGAAGCATCCAGCTCTGTACAGGCAGACCCGCAGGCACCCACACTCCCCTCACGCCCTCACCTCCTCCCTCACTGCCTCCCATGCCGGGGGTGCTGGTGCCCTGTGCCTGGGAACCTGCCCGGGGCCCATTCCTGCCCAACCTGGAAGTGCTGGGCAGCCATGAGGGTGATCCTTGGACCCAGGGGACACTGGACTGATGGACAAATCTTGTCTCCTTTCTTCTCTTGCCCTGCCTCCCCAAAGACTAAATCCACACAGCATTCTCTATAGTGCCAGAGGACCACGCTAACAGCCCGAATTCCCGCCAGGCAGCTAAAGCGCATCCCAGCATCAACCCTCCCAAGTCTGCACCCCTCACCCCAGTTCCCTGGGACTGCTCTTCCCAATATTCTACTAGCACAGGACTTCACCCCTGCCATCCGGGGAATCCAGGCTGAGCCAAGACCCGGCTATGCTGAAAACGCCTTAACCCTTCTCACGTTTGAACCCACAAGGGCAGGGACTATGACCATCACGGTGTCCCCTAACAACTAACGGTGTTTGGTATTTGTTTTGAATGAAGGTAACTGGCATTGGGCCTTGAGCCTGGACTCTGCCTGGCTTAACAAAGCTGCAGAGGAACCTGTGTGCTAGTGTTCAGGGCTGCTGCTGTCAGGGGCACAATACATCTACTCTTGATGCGGAAACACAAGTCTTAGATGCATTCTTATCCTCTAGCTCAGCGGTCCCCAATCTTTTTGGCACCAGGGACCGGTTTTGTGGAAGACAATTTTTCCACGGACTGGGGGTGGGGGAATGGTTTCGGGATGATTCAGGTGCATTACGTTTATTGTGCACTTTATTTCTATTATTAGTACACTGTAATATATAATGAAATAATTATACAACTCACCATAATGCAGAATCAGTGGGAGCCCCGAGCTTGATTTCACTTGCCACTCACTGATAGGGTTTTGATATGAGTCTGCAAGCAACTGATTTATTATGGTCTCTGTGCAGTCAAACCTGTCTGCTAATGATGATCTGTATTTGCAGCCACTCCCCAGAGCTGGCATCACCGCCTCAGCTCCACCTCGGATCATCGGGCATTAGATTCTCATAAGGAGCACGCAACCTGGATCCCTTGCGCACGCAGTTCACAGTAGGGTTCGCACTCCTATGAGAATCTAACGCCGCTGCTGATCTGACAGGGGCGGAGCTCAGGCGGTAACGGGAGCGATGGGGAGTGCCTGTAAATACAGATGAAGCTTGGCTCACTCCCCTGCCCCTCACATCCTGCTGTGCGGCCCGGTTCCTAGTAGGTACTGGTCCATGGCCCAGGGATTGGGGACCCCTGCTGTAGCTGTAACTTCACTGAAGGCAAACTATTAGTATGTTAAAAAGCCTTATCTAAACACGTATACTCTGTGACCCCCGTAACTCGATCTCTAATGATAACAAGCACAGAGGTAAGTATGTCAGCATCATTATAGCAAATACCTGGAAATAATCTAAGTATCTAATTGGGGCATGGCAGGGCGTTGTTTGGTAAATCACAAATAATGGCCACCCACAGGATGGAATTCTATACAGACTTAAGAAATGATACTCTAGTTCAGTGCAGTTTAATACAGTAGTCACTGGTTTTGACATGTGGCCACTCTGAATTGAGCCGTGTTGTAAGAGCTAAAAATACACCAGCTCTCAAATATTCAGTTAAAAAAAAAGGTAAAAATATCTCAATGATATTAATATATCAAAATGATAATATTTTGGATATTCTGGGTTAAACACATAACTAGTATTAATTTCACTGTTTCATTTTGCTTTTTAAAATGCAGCTACTAGAATATTTAAAATTGCCTAAGTGGCTGCCTATCTCTCTCTGTTGGACAGCATTGCTCTAGAAGACATGGGGAAATGCTCCTAGAACAGTAAGGCCAAAAGCTGGTGGTGAAAATACAGTATGTAGGGAAAGACTCCAGTGTTACATTGGGGAAAAGTAGCTGTGAAGTGAAAGAAGTATATAAAGACATACACCATGATTTTAATTCTTTGTGCCTCTGTCGTTCTCAAAATTTTCTAAAACAAATACAGTTGACCCTTGAGCAACTCAGGGACTAAGGGCATTAACCTTCTGTGCAGTCGAAAATCCGAGAATAAGAGTTGGTCCTCCATATTCCTGGTTTCTCCCTATCCTCAGTGCTGCATCCGTGGATTCAACCAACCACGGATTGTGTGGAACTGTAGTATTTACTAATGAAAAAAATTCCACATGTAAGTGGACCCATGCAGTTCAAACCTGTGTTGCTCAACTGTATATATTTTTGAAATGGGAAAAATAAACTCACTAGGGGGCACTGCTGAGTTAGACCAAGTCTGTGCAACTCTAAACTCCCAAGTTCTCCACCTCAACATTATACAAGAGCTAATTTCTATTTTTAATGGTAGAGCTCATGACACTCTCTATAAACTAGAGAATTCTCCCTTTAAGACATGTTAGGCCTCAAAAATTTGGAATTAAATCTGTACCATCTACAAATCTCTTTCTTTCTACAATATAAGCGTGCACCACTCCCCATTATAAAAGCAGTTAAGTTTTCATATAAAAACAAGGTGGGACTTCCCTGGTGGCGCAGTGGTTAAGAATCTGCCTGCCAATGCAGGGGACACGGGTTTGATCCCTGGTCCGGGACGATGCCACGGGCTGCGGACCAACTAAGCCCGTGGGCCACAACCACGAAGCCTGCGCTCTAGAGCCCGCGAGCTACAACTACCGAAGCCCACGTGCTGCAACTACTGAAGCCCGCCCACCGCAACGAAGAGTAGCCCCTGCTCGCCGCAGCTAGAGAAAGCCCACATGCAGCAACGTAGACCCAACACAGCCAAAAATAAAAATAAAATAAAATAAAAACAAGGTAAGCATTTTGTGAAAACCAATGGCTACCAAAGTAGCAACAAATATAAATAATGTGAAATTATTAGGAAATAATTTGGGGCTAAAAACTGGGACCTACTGGAGCACGTCAAGTCACTATAATTCTATCTTGATGGTAAAGCAAGTCGCGTGATCTATGATTCAACATAGCTTCAGATAAGAAATCTCACCTGCAATCTGTGAATTACTCCCTGTTGTGTTTAGGGAGCAACTTCAAAGACTGTTCCTCCTTGACAGTCTTAAAAATGCTCACACTGCTTGTTCTCATCTAAGCGCCATCTCCTATTTCACGGGGTAGATTCTATTCGTGAAAGGGTGCTGGACTTCATGAAATGCTTTTTCTATGTTTATCAGGATGACTATGTGGCTTCTGTCCTTTATTCTATTCACGTTACATTACATGGACTTGACTTCCATGTTGAACCAACCTTGCATTCCTGGGATAAATCCCACTCAGTCATGGTGCATAAATCCTCAAGTGCTGCTAGACTCAGTTTGTTAGTATTTTGTTGAGGATTTTGCATCTACATTTATAAGGATATTGGACTGGAGTTTTCTCGGGATGTCTTTGTTCGTCTTTGGTATCAGGATAATACTGGTCTCACATAATGAGTTGAAGAGTGTTTCCTCCTCTTCTCTCTCTTGGAAAAGTTTATGAAGGACCAGTATTAATTCTTTAACCATTTGATAGGATTCACCAATGATGCCATCTGTTCCATGGCATGTTTTTAAAAGAAGAGTGTCCCTTCCTTTTATCAGAACTCGAAGGTGTAAGAGCATTAAGTGATTACCTGGCCATAGTCAATCTCCAGAGGGTAGAACTTTTTGGGATGTTTTGTGAAGTTTTTGGAGTGCCAGGCATTCCCGGTTTTCTCTTCATATAATTTCGTAAAATGCTCAATGGCCTCCTCCTTGGATGGCATCTGCTCCAGTTTGTTACTACCAATTACCGTGCCCACGCGGCCCCAGGACCTGAATATCCAATACCTGTGGGAGGAGAGGAGGAACATCAGATACAAATTCAAGGGTCAGCCTGTTGTATTTCAGGATGAGTTTCCCTTCCCTGCCGTTCCCCTGGAGGGAGAAACAACTGCAAACACCCCAAAATGATGGTGACTGACAAAGAGGAACAAAAGCAACTGGTATTACAATGAAGGACCTTAATTTTACTTTGATTAAACTGAGTGTTGTAAGTTTAGAGTAATTTAAAAACGCCCTTCCAAATCATATTGGCAAATGGGCTATAAAAAGTACCAAAGAACAGGTTAACCTTGTATCTGGCAGCCAAACTTGAGGAGTAAATCCTGAGGCCTACAAAACTTTACATAAGAGTATCCAATTCTTCTCCCCAAAGAAACACAGCAAGCAACACTTGGAAGTCATGCGTTCAAGGTGATGCAACCATCAACGACGTGTGTTAAAAATAATGAAGAACCGGGCTTCCCTGGTGGTGCAGTGGTTGAGAGTCTGCCTGCCGATGCAGGGGACACGGGTTCGTGCCCCGGTCCGGGAGGATCCCATATGCCGCGGAGCAGCTGGGCCCGTGAGCCATGGCCGCTGAGCCTGCACGTCCGGAGCCTGTGCTCCGCAATGGGAGAGGCCACAACAGTGAGAGGCCCGCGTACGGCAAAAAAAAAAAAAAAAATGAAGAACCTTTGGCTCAGATCAGAGGCTGAGATGTGATGAAATGGGAGGGGGCGGGCCACTGGCCTGCAGGGTCAGCCACCTACAGACCCAGGCTAGCGTCTTCAGTTTCTATCTCAATCTAGGGCCAAGTCTTGGGTACCCTGTGGGCTGTGCTGCCTAGCTTTGGGCGAGTTCATTTTTTTTAGTGGAAATCATGCATAAGTTAAATTTTACATCACAATAAACACAGATATATTGGAAATCCAGAAAGATGTGGATGCATTTTAAAAATAAAACCAGAGATTTCAAAGATTTGGGGCTTCCTGCTGGCTTTCTGGGCTACTGCCCAGAGAAATACAAATTCATTCTCTGCTGGGTTATTTCCCTCTGGAAATGTTTGGAAGACACCACGCTGACCTATCCTGAAAAAAACCTTCTGACTCTAACAGCCCACACTGTCCTTTCCCTCTAAAAACCAATAAATCTAGGCCACCAGAATAACGCCCATGTCCAAAATCACCATCAGAATTTGCTTGCTGGAGGTGGACAATTCTGTTCTCATTTGCCTGTTGTTTAACACACTCTTGCACTCAGCACATTTCCACAAAAACCCTATCCCTTCTCCTGCACTCCAATACACATCTAGCTTTTGGAAGGTATGTTTTACAAGCAAGATACCCTACTTCGACCTTCTAATCTCCAGCAAGAGTAGGTAGTAAAGTAAATGACGCAGGCTTTTATTTCTTCAGAAATTTTAAGTAGCCACACAGATATTGTGTGCTCTTTTAAGGGTCACTTCTGACATCCACATTTTCAATGAAAGGTTTGGTGAGATGTGAAGAGCCTGAGCCTGCCAGTGCCTACAACCTGCGGCTGGCCAAGATGCACCGGGCGCTGACTGTATCTCCCGGGGGCTGCCACTCTCACAGGGGTTTTGCCTTTCAACAAGGAAAGCTTTTTGGATCTCCTGGAGTTCCAATGTGTAAACTGTTTTCATTTGCTAAAAAGGAAAGGTCAGTTTCATATACGAAAGTGCTCCCCCCACCTTCCCCACTCACATGCAGCTCCTGTTCTGTGCTGGCTGCAATGAGGGCCCATCGACTTGGCAGAGAACTGCCCGTACTAGTAAAGTGTGCGTGGCCAAGCCAGCCCAGTCCCTCAGCACCCCAGAACTGGCTCTTACCTGCCTCCACTATGTTCAAGATAAAACAGATGCAAACCCAAACGCCTTTAGTAACGGGGGAGCCCGAGGTAACACTGATGAGTGAGGACAGAAAGGCTGTCTGGGGGCGAGGGCCTCTTCCCTCCCTCACTGCAGGCCTCACGACACACCCATGCTCTTCATGAGGCGGCTGGCTTCCCAGGAGCACTGAGAGCCTCTCAGGAGCACAGCTCTGCTGGACACTCCCGCCCTCGGCGCACCTGCTCTCTTTGTCATCCTCCAGGAGCTGCAGCTTGTAATAGGAGTTGGTTCCCTTAACGATGTCCACCAGGCCGAGGGTGGCGCTGAAGACCTTCCCGCCTTTCTCCAGGACGTGTGCGCTGTGTTCCAGACCTGTCACGGACAGAGCTCCTGTGATGAGTCTCACAGGGAGAAGGGGGTCTGCAGGCTCCCCACAAGACGTGTGCGTTCTCAGGACCGGGGAGCCTTGAGGCCAGAGGGCGAGGCGCAGCCCTGTCCCACATGGTTTCCCTCATCAACGGGGTGCCCACAGCTCACTCTGCTCACTCCCGTTCCCTTACCAGAATCAGGGTCGACAGCTGCTCCTCCTTTAAGAGTTAATTTCATTCTCTTTTCAGATTTGTTGGTACCTTGGAAGGGGATAGAGAAGTGCAAACATTAAATTAAAAATAAATAAAAAGTAAGGGGAAGGTAGCAGGCAGGGCGAGTGGGTCACCTTCACCTGTGTCAGATGTCAACATGGCATCTGTGTGCTGCCTCGCACCATCCTGCGCCCAGGGAAAACGAATGAGAAAACTGGTGTGGGCAGCGTTCAAAAGACCATTCGGGCGCAAAGGGAGAGGCTGTGCACAGGCGGACCTGGCCAGCCTGGCAGAGGCCACGGCCCCCCGCAGGATGGGGCCACGGCAGGGCGGGGCAGCTCGGGGCCTCACCTTCCTCCTTGACGGGGCCCTTGCTCTTCTTGGAGAGCACAGCCCCCGACTTCCCCTTTGGGGCCACGGCTTCAACAGGCTCTGCCTTCACCTCGGCCCCCCAGGGGGACAAGAGGTGGGTTGAGAGCAACTCCTGAAGGCTCTTGGTCGAGGTGGAGATGTCCTGGAGGAAATCCTCAGACACGACGCGGACGTTAGCTTCTTTTACTTCCTCCATCTTTTTATTCATCTTGTCGACCTCCTCTGTTCAAATCGGAGGGAAAGAACTTTGAAATCTCAAATCACTACACAGTTATTACTTGCTGGGTACTTCCCAACCCTCGTCACCCACAGCTCTCCTCTCCTTCAAAATCTAGTGCTTGGGGCTTCCCTGGTGGCGCAGTGGTTGAGAGTCCGCCTGCCGATGCAGGGGACACGGGTTCGTGCCCCGGTCCAGGAAGATCCCACATGCCGCGGAGCGGCTGGGCCCGTGAGCCATGGCCGCTGAGCCTGCGCGTCCGCAACGCGAGAGGCCACAGCAGTGAGAGGCCCGCGTACCTCAAAAAAAAAAAAAAAAAAAAAAAAAAAAAAATCTAGTGCTTGGGGCCTTGGTTCATTTCAACAATCGTCTCTCACCAGCAACATCCCCCTTTTTCTAAGGTGCGATGAGTGAGAGCTGCTTTCTCCAAACCCTTCTACAGAACGAGATGTTAATAGGTATTACATAGAGAAAGGAGGTCAGATTCCTATGGGAAGAGCGATGTACTGTTTTCTGGTCTTGGAAACTCACAATGGTCGTCGGCATATTAAGCCTGCAAAGAAGCCTGTTCACCTTCGTTTAACTCTGCATTTTCCAAACTTGCTTAAGCTGTGAACTTTTTGCCTGGAGGCAAACCTACCAACATCTTGTGAACAAGGTGAGAAGAGTGGGCTGTTACAGTCTTTACTTGGGAGTTTTCGGTGCGTGAATATAGACCACAGCATGGAGCAGCAGTGCCAAGTACAAGTGCCCACACCCCTTTCCAGAGGACCTGAACAATGCCAGCGATGATAAGAGACACATTTTTGGGGTCCCTCTGTGTGTCGGACCCTGCGCTCGGCACTTCACCTCGTTTAATTCTCAACACCACCATGAGAGACAGGGATCCCTCTGGTTCACAGGCAGACTGAACTCACTTTTGCTACTGATGCACAGGGAGGCCTTGTTGACGGTCCCTGTCAACTTCCCCCCGAGTTTCTCGATTGTGGCCTTCACTTCATCCTTGTTCCGGGAGAGTTTCCCAAGAGTCAGGATCTTCATGTTGGATAACGGCTTGTCTGGGATGGGAGAAAAGGATCACTAGGCAGGGCTGCTGCCCGGGGTGGAGGGGGGGAGCAGGAGACCAGGCAGCAGCTCCCAGGGGAAAGCCAGACCGGCTGCAAGGCCCCCGAACGGCCTCAGCACCCTCTCTGATCAGGGAGAAACGGATCTCCTTGAGGAGAAGTCTACATAAACAGAAGAAAAGAGTTAAGAGTAGCAGGAAAGCAGAGGACAGGATAGCAACCTGTACGCAGTCCTCAGCACAGAAAGGACCAGCCAGGGAGAAGCCGTGCACTGACACTGCTCCACAGCAGGCCTCGAGCAGAGGTGGCCGGGGGCGCCCTGGGTCTGCTCCACAGACAGACGAGGAAGACCAGGAGGCCGGCCAGAGGGTGGGACGCCGGGGTCACGTGAACTCCCGATTTCCTTCTGTTATTCTGTTCCCACCCCATGCCTAAAAGCAAACTACAGTTCTCACAGGATGCTTATTAATCAACCCCATTAAAAAAAACTAGCCTTGGGGAATTCCCTGGCAGTCCAGTGGTTAGGGCTCCACGCTTCCACTGCAGGGAGCATGGGTTCGATCCCTGGTTGGAGAGCTAAGACCCTGCATGCCGTGCGGCGTGGCCAAAAAAAAATTTAAAAAGTAGCCTTGTCCACGGCAGTCACTGAGAGCTTTGGTCAGCATGGCCACACTGAGCTGAGAGAACTGATTCAGGCGCCAAGAACGCTGGCATTTTAGGTATTTAGCACTGATCCCAGCCAGAAAGACCTGGGTCAGCGGTGTGCCTTCTGTTTGTTGCGAACAGGAACATACAGAGCTGGTTACACATTTCCACAAGAGATGCTGTGGGGAGGAGTCCTTTAAGCTGTCCCTGTGAGGGAGAACAACTAGGGATACCCGTAGGGTTTAACTGAAACTTGGCCGAGGTCTCCGCAGGGAACGGAATCACTTAGCTGTGAACTGCAAGTAAGGGGAAAGCAGAAGGGACCCTCAGGGCAGGGCCCGGACGTCGACCCCGCCTGGCCCACCACACCTGCTCTTGGACCCAGGCTGCAAGCAGCAAGTTGAACTCGGGATGACCACCCACACGCCCCCTCCCCAGAGGATGGAGGGAGGTCACTGCTGGGCTCGCGTTCACAGAAGAATCCTCATCCTCCACCCAGCGCACGGTGGCCATAACCATTAGACTACGCCACACGTGTCCCTGAGTAAACAAAGACAGCAGTACCTTCTGCCACAAAAACACAAACTCATCTCACTGCCTTTGTTGGTGTGGAGCACTTCTCGCTGACACTGATCACAACAAGTACGGCAGGTCTCTGCAGGCGACAGAGACCTAGCAGCACATCAGGCTCAGGATGAATGGTGGGGGCAGGGCTGCCCAGAAGCACAAGGCTGAGCCCTGGAATGCTGCTCTGTAGCGTAGCGCAGTCAGGCAGGGGGAGTCTGAATGCCCCTTGCAGGTAACTGTCTCCCTGGTCTTTCTCAGAAGCCCCCCTCCCCAACCTACCTCCTCCTGCTGGGGGTGGGATGGGGAGAACAAGGGCAGAGCTTCTCCCCAGGATCAGCCAGCGAAGAACCCAGACGGACGCCCTCTCCACCCTAAGCTCAGGGCCCCAGTCCCCCCACCCTCCCCCGAGGCTGGCCCGGAGCTGCACCTGGGGGAGCGGAGTTCACAGTGGCGGGCGCTGAGGCTGCAGAGGGCAGGGGTGCTGCCGCCAGTGGGGTGCTGGTCTCTGGGGGGAATATACGGTCCTGCTTTCGGATCTTCAATTTCTTGAGGTAAGAGATTTCTCGGAATTCCTAAAGAGTGTAAGTTTTAGTGAAGAAACCAGTTCTCCCTTGAAATAACCACCTGATAAAGAACTTAAGAATCTTTTTCTTCTTATGATAAAGAATAACACAAAATAGGAAAATTTGAGGCTTTTAGTATGAAATACAGTATTACTGCTGCTATGGTGCTTATCTGCAGTACTTCTACATTTATAATACAGCTGGTACCGTGACGCTTGAAGAGAAAAACTATTTTCCTTAAAAAAACAAAAACAAAACCAACAAAAAAACCCAGTTGATAATCTGGTCAGGGAACCACTGCTGGAACCTGATTACAACCCCCAGGCCTCATTCTGGAGTTGTTCCCCTCAAGAATGAAGAGGCCTCTTCCTGGGGTCGTATGTCCATTCCATGACCAAAAGCCCCCCCAGACTCCCCAGAGCATGGGAGAGAGATTATTACCCGAAAGGAAATCAGGGCAATTCCCTTCCCTTCCCAGAAGAAGGGACCGTGAATACAGGGAACCCATCAACAGTCAGTGTTCAGTATTAACTCTGCCACCAGCACGGTCCACTGGCATTCCGGGCGATTCACAATGGGCTGTGCTCTAAGTGGTCACTCAATAAACATCACATACACCAGGCTCAGGGATCAGGTTCCTACCCTCATAAGCCTTCTTCCCATCAAGAAACAGTCCTTCCCTGCTAGATCCATGGTCAACGACTGCCTGGTGGATAAAACGTATGCTGGGCATCTAACACAGTGCCACACATCACAGTGAGTTTAGAATGAGTTTCTGCCTTTGAGAAAGAAGCTCAGCCTTGACGGACAGTCAGATATACAAAGGCAACTTCTACATAGGAGCTAGCTTCTAAACCAGAGGCGTGCTGAAGTGATGCAATACTGGGAATGCTGGGAGGGCTCCTTGGAGGCAGTGACCTGCCCAGTCAGGGGCGGAGAGAGGGAGAGAGGGAGGGAGGGAGAGGGGGAGGGGGGAGAGGGGAGAGGGGGGAGGGGGAGAGGGGGGAGAAGGGGAGGGGGAGGGGGAGGGGGAGGGGGGGAGGGGGAGGGGAGGGGGAGGGGGAGGGGGAGGGGGAGGGGGAGGGGAGGGGGAGGGGAGGGAGGGGGAGGGGGAGGGGGGAGGGGGAGGGGAGGGAGGGGAGGGGGAGGGGAGGGAGGGGAGGGGAGGGGAGGGAGGGGGGAGGGGAGGGAGGGGGGAGGGGGAGGGGAGGGGGGAGGGGGAGGGGAGGGAGGGGGAGGGGGAGGGAGGGGGAGGGGGAGAGGGGAGGGGGAGAGAGGGGGAGAGGGGAGAGGGGGAGAGGGGGAGAGGGGGGAGAAGGGGAGGGGGAGGGGGAGGGGGGAGGGGAGGGAGGGGGAGAGTGTGTGTGCGTGTAGGGGTGGTGTGAGTGTAATGTGAGGAGAACAAAGGTGGCAGAAAGAGGGGCTGCAGAAGGTAGCTGGAGCCAGATCATGGAGGGCTTTGGGGGAGGGGAGTTCAAGCTAAGGAGATGACTGTGATTCTGTGATCCAAGCCCCTGGGGGCAGCACACTCCCTACCCACGGTCTGTAAATCCATGAATTTGCATGAGCAGCAAGCACGGTCCACCAGACAAAATGTCTTGCACCTGTAGGTACCGTTTTAAAATAACCCTTTAAAAATATACACAGATGCAGTGCAACTGACATATAAAATCCTGAATAGTTCACATCACGATCTTTTTTCCTATCCTAAGATATTAAAAGGGATACAAATACCACAAACGGGCCTGTAACAGTGGCATTCTCAGAAACACTGGGAAAATATTTCTAGAAGAAATGGGGAATCACTGTGAGGTTTTAAGGGAGGGGAAAGGACAAGGTCAGACTTGTTGTAGAGCAACCGAGCAAGCGCAAGTACAGAGACACGGACACAGTAACGATGGCAGTGGACAGGGAGGGTGAGAAAGGAACGAGCGGAAGAGGCGAGCGGGGAAGGGGAGCTCAGCTCTGGACGCCGAGGTGCTAGAGCCCCCAGGGCCCCCAGGCAACGCTTCCGGAGCGCTTACTATGTGCCACCGGTCCAAATGCTCAACCACCGGGGAGAAGGCACGGGCGGCGAGGGAACTTGACGGACATCAAATCCCAAGCCCAGGGAGCCCACGACAGCCCCAGGTGGTGGGGCGCCAGCTCGCACCGAGTCTGAGGACACGGGGGAGTCCACCCAGCAGCCAGCCCCCCAAGACACTGCTGGCTCCCCCAACAGCGCGGCTCCAAACAAGGTCCCCCAACTGAGGATTTTTACATTCTGAGAATTCAAGGGAGAGAGAGAGAGATCAACAGGAGACTTGAACTCTGGACACAACTCCCCGTCTAGCACCAAGGCAAGGAAATGTCTTGCTCTGAGAAACACTCTCCCATCACAAAGGCAGGAATTACCATTTGTTCACCACCATGTCCCTTGTGCCCAGGACAGTGCCTGGCAGAGGGTAGGCACTTGATAAACAGAAATAAAACTCACAGTCTTTGCAAGCAGGAAGATTTTACACCAGTGGGACAAACCTGTGCTCCAGCTGGAAGTGCTTTGGTACTACATCTGTGTAGTGTGCAAATGTACAGAGCCAAGGGCATAGTTCTATAATCTGATTATGAGGATGGCCCCGATGCAAAGAGGTCTGAGAAACTGCTCTGCAGTTGTGGTGACCTGGATGGAGTGTGGACAAGCCCAGAAGATGGGACCAGGTTTTTCTGCAAATATATCCCAGGATCCACACCCCCACTTACCTTTGGGGTCACCCACTCCTTCCGGTTGGGCGTCTGTGTCTTGACCATACACTTGGTCCAGGCAGTGACATCCCCGGTACAGTAATAGGCATCGCTCTTGAAGACCAACTGGCCTGAGCATTCCTCGCAGGGAAGGAGGGCACCGAACACCATGCCATCGGCCACTCGGTCCAAGATCTGAAGCCAGTGAAGAAGAGAAGCAAGTCAAGGAGGAAAGAAGCAGCTACAGGAGAGGACATTTACCAAGAATCTGCACGGACTCCACTCGCTAAAAAAGAAGGGAGGGACTGCCCTGAGGTTCCTAGCATTCCCCGGAGAAGGTGGTTTACAGTTGGAGCTTGCATTTTGGTGCTTTATGAGACCTTACTTCCACGCATGAGGGGTTCCTGCAGCTCCCCTTTCCCTCAGTGACTTAGAAATAAAGGCAGAACCCAGAACATCCACTGTTTCTGCACCAGAGGGACAGCAGGGCAGGGCCTGCAGGGGAGACAGCCCTCGCAGCCCTCGGGGAGTCTGTGAGAAGAAGGCAGCAGAGAGGGCTCCTCGGGCCAAAGTTTGTGGTGTGAACACACGAGGCAGATGTGCAGCCCACCTCGATCCTTGAGCGCCTGCCCCTTCCTGCCCCCGCAAGCGGCGACCTCGATGGCGAAGACCATGCAACACAACTATGGAATTTCACTCCCAGTTAATACCAGCAGGTGTTCACCCGGAGGGCCTCCCACATTCTACCAGGGCAGTCACCGTGCACCGCGCATGGCCTGGCCATTCGGCTCGCGGCGCCCGTAACACAAAGGCAGCTCACCGCAGACTCCCCGGAGGGCACTTGTTGCTTGTTGAATATGAGCAGCTCTTTCAGGTCATTCGTCGAACATGCTTTCTTTAGCTCGTCCTTGATGTTCCAGATCAGGTTGTTCTGGGCCTGTGCACGAGAGCCAGCAGCTGAGAGACCAGCTCCTCTCAAAGAAAGAAACCCAACTGGAGGAAGACTCCACCCTGGTTTGCTTCTGCCTCTAGTCACAGCCCCGCGCTCAGCTGAGCTGCCCCGGGGCTGCCGCATCCCCAGGACTGTACTCCCAGCTCGCGGCCGCGGTGTCCGCCTGGGGCGTGGGCGCTCAGGGAGGGCCAAGGCAGGTGGGGAGGCTGCGGCCCAGGCGCCGTGGTCCCCGGAACCAGTCCCTCAGGGACAAGTCCCAGGACACGCAGGAACACACCCAAAGCACCAGGTTCATCTGCCCCAACACCCGGCCCCTAGGGAGGAAGGGGCGGCTCCTCAACAACCTGAAAGCAAGCAGCAGGGGCGATCCCCAAACACCTCCCACCTCCTGAATACTCAGTGGCACGGAGGAACAGACTTAAGCTCTTCTGAAGATAGAACTTTAAACCTCGGTGGTAATATTCATGCAGCGCCTGCTCTGCGTGGGACACTTTTCACGCCATCGCACGCACTCTCACGACCACCTTGGCCAGCAAGGCAGTAGTCTCCCGACGTCAGAGGCGGGGCAGGGAAGAGCGGCCTCCCGTTTGAGGGTGGTGGGCAAGTTACTCACATCTCAGCCTCAGACCCCACCACCTCTGCAAAACAGGAAAATGCCGGCCCTCTCTGCACCGAGCGAGGAGTTAACTCGCTTGTCACGCGCGCGCACACACACGCACGCACGCACGTGGCGCTGGGCCACTGGTGACGGAGATGAGGGAGCACGAGGCAAAAGTCTAAGGGTATAAGGTTAGATCAGAGAAGCAGAACTTTGTCATCTGCGTGACCAAGGATGGGAGGCCAGCATAAATGGGTGTGCCAGGGTGGGGACCATGCGCAGTGTTCCCAGCTTCTGATTTTCGTTTTACCTCTGACAACACTGGAGACAGGGAAGATGGGCATGAAGGGCAAATGCAGAAGAGCACCCCAGCTCCACTGCAGCTAGGGTTGGCACCAAACTGACACAGTTTTCATTGAAGGACAACCACACCGAATCTGTGATTCTTATCAAGCAGCTGGAACCACACCAGACCTTGCTTCTAATTTTTTACACCACCGGCAAAAACCGGAATACTCACGGAAGAGCGCAGCAGAAGGCTCATGGAAATCACGTCCCCAAGAAGCGACTGACTGCTCTCCCCTAGTTTCCCCAACACTCACCTTTTTCTGGTTAACAATTTTTACTTCGTTTCGACACACACGTAACCAACACAGCGATGAATTTCTCTGGTCAGTGACCGCTGACCTAACGGGCAGTTTGCTCCTCTTAATACATGCCTTTTATTATTATTTTTTTTAACAAGAGATTTTCATTAAAAAACATGGAACTTCATCTCTTCCAGCCATTGCCTGTGCCAAGAACCTGTGGCATCCTTGAATTTGATACGCAGTTTCCAACGTGCTACAGGTCCGGGAGGCACAGTGATGCACAGTGTGGCTGAAGCACGACGTGCCCGTCCCAGCGTGAGGCTGCCGAGCGGGAAGCAACAGCTCCGCTCCTGCCGAGCCCAGCTCCTGCTGCTCTGGCGCCTAGAGCCCACTGTGGGTGCTCTATTAGAACTAACAGAACTTCTAAAAGAACTACTGCTTTGGGAGGAGGGAAGAAAACCTGGGGGAAAAGCCAGGCTATTTAACAACAGCTATCAAGTTGGGAATTTTTAAAGCTCTCATTAAGCAGGACACACGCACCTCCTTGAACTTTCTTCCCAGAATGAGGAAGAGAGTTGAGACTGAATGGCGAGAGGAGACGTCCAGCTCGGGACTCACCTTGAGGGCCTTTTCAAGCTTACTCTCCTTGTCTTTTTCTTTTCTAGATTTCTTCTTGGCCACTTCCTCCATTCCATCCACCTCATCGCCTTTTCGCTTTCTGAAAGAGACAAAGGATGTAAGGGAAAGAACCAGAGCCATTAAAGCCCTGAAAGCCAACAGCTCTGGCGACACACCATCCTAAGGCCATTCTCGTGCGGCTCAGCCAGGCCCTGCCCGCTGAGAAGCTCGCCCTCTGCTCAGGCAGTGTCTGTGGCTGACGTCATCCACTGCAGGAAGCACAGCGGCCAGGAGGGGCCAGCGGTCCCTCCAGGGCCTCGGAACCACCCGGCGCAGCACAGATGAGAGAGGTGGCCTGGGAGGTTCTGGCAGGGACTACGCCAGAGGTAAGACCGTAGCCGAGGGCGGGGACTGCATCAGCGCCAGGCGCTGAGCCTTTCAATCTAAGACACAGGGCTGCTCCTGAGGCCAAGAGGCTGTTCTCAGACCGGGGAGGCTGTGCTGCCACTTCCAGCCCAACAAGAAGCGGTGGTCTAGGCGCTGCCCACCAGTCTGCCTCAGCAAACGCTGCCGACCAAGTCCAGCGGCATCACTCCTGACCTAAGAGGGGGCACTGAGGGTCATCAGTAGGCCCTAGAATCAGGGCAGGTCAGCCACGGAGATTAATACTCACTTTCAGCCACCACACAGGCCTGAGATCAAACCCTTGCATTTTCCCTCATCCGTAAAAACAAGGCAAAGAATACCGTCTACTCTGCAGGATAGTGGTGATGGTTAAATGAAATATCCTCTGTAAAAGGCTTAGCATAGAGCCCGGCACGCCACAAGTGCTCAACCAATGCTGGTTGTTACAGCATCAATGTGAGCTTGTTGACTCCTACACCTACACCCCACATCAAAGCACCCTGAGGCTTTTTAAATCTGTGGGTCCGACTTTCCAGTTTTCTTTCCCATTCCAGAGCCACGTGTGCGGTGCAATAAACTTGTGCGTTTTGAACTGAAATACTGCGTGAAGGCCGCTTGAAGATGGGGAGGTGGGGTCACCCCGACCCTACACTGTCCAAGGAGCACAGTGTACACCACCGCCCTGCCACGCCCCCCTTGGTGGGCTCGTCACCAAGAACTAGACTGGGGCCGAGGGACTGGCAGAGGGAACACAGGAAAGAAGTACCACAGGATCAACACAGACCTAAATGTTAGCACCATATGAAAGCCATTCTGAACTCAACCAGATAACTTATCGACCACCCACCCCCGCTACTTAAAAAGAGTCAAGATTCTCCCAGCGCCGTTCTCAAGAGAGACCCAGACACACAGGGACACATCCACACACGAGGACATCAGGGGGACGTGAAAGTTGGTCACGCAGGGGTCAGAGGAAAGGTGGCGGTGGTGGACTCCAGCCAGGGGAGCGCTCAGACGGAGCAGGGGGAAATGGGATTTGCTCTCTGCCTGTCCACGGAGGTCAGATGCGGGACAGGGAACAGACCACCAGCAGCGGCAGGAACACGCACTGCAGCTTCCCCAGGCCTTCCCTGCTCTGTCCCCCACTGCCTCAGCTGGGGAAGGGGCGGAGCTCTGCTGCCCCCCAGCGCCTGCACCCCCAGCTTTCTGACGGGCAGCAAGGGGAACACAGGAGTGATATGGACTCTGGGCCTGTGTGAAGCCTCCACCCTGCCGGCCCCGGCACCCACCCTTCACTCTTGATGGCCGGGAGCTGCCTCTTCAGGGCTTCCTTGTCCTCCGCGGCGAGGAGGCTGAAGCCCTTGAGCTGGCTCGCGCTGTACTCAGGCCGGAAGCCCAGCTCCTCTCTGTTCTCCACAAAGCAGTTCGGGTGGTACCAGCGGTCGATCATGCCTAGCTGGGGCTTCTCGGGGTCCAGCATCTTCTTGGACAGGCGCACCTGGCCCTGTAGGAGAATCCACATGTGTTACCAAAGACAGACAAGGAAGGATGGTCAACCATCGGGGGCCCAGGGGTGACCAGGTCCACACCGAAGGCAATGGGAGGGCTGCTGGGCGGTTTTGGCTCTTTTATGCCACCAAGGATTATGTTTCCCTCAAGCCTCAGCACCCCATTTAAGAAGGCGTTAAGTCCAACCAGCTACCAACCAGCTACCCACCTACCTAGCTGCCTGGGCAAGTGAGGAAGTAACAGCATTACCCTGAGGATGTTCTGCTGACCTGGTGCAGACATAAGAACAACACCTGGGCTGCTATATCGCAGGCTCAGAAGGAGCCAGTGCAGGCCCCAATTCTAGCAGGGACTTTCTGCAATCTCCCCACCCAGACTCTTCAGTCTCTTTACACATATGAAGACCCCCTAAGATGCAGTAATAAACTATCTTATGCTAGAATCTAGCCCTGCCATCCTCCCCAGGTTTGCAATTCCCAGGCCTGACATTCCTGAGCCCAGACTGGAAACCTTGCAACAAGGAGCACCGGACACTACTCCACTTCAGGCCAAGCAACACTCAGCAGCACACAGCCTCGGGCATTCCCTTGGGAACCTTAACTTTTGCCTCAAATTCTTGTGGTTGAAGGTAGCTGGAAAAGATCTAGCAATTTCATGTTTTTCCTTTCTAAACACCCACTGACTCACCTCAATTTCCTGTATAATACCAAGGAGGCAGAAACCTTTAATCGATGCCTTGAATTAACCAACCAGCATGTTTACCTAAGACCAGAGCATCTTGGGTAATGAGGCGGAAGGGCACAGGCCGACCCCTCCACCTGTGTCCCTGCTATGCAGAGAGCCGTCATTCTGCCAGACCAGCTGTCATTCTTCAGAGACCAGAGCTGGTAGGGAAGGGTGGTTAATGAAGTTCCTGATTAAGAGGAAGAAACCTGGAGGCTCATACCAGGGAAGAAACACACTCCGTAAACTTAATCCTACCATAAAATACAGCTTTCCCCCAGCCACTGCACAGCCCAGGAGAGAGCCCTTGTGTAAATGTTTTTCAAACTCTGCCAGGTCTCCTAAAAGCAGGTGCAGCGACGTACATGGGCTGGACCATGAATAATCAGGGCCAGACCTGCCTGGAAGAAAAGTCACTGTCATCTCCTGTCTCTACTAAGATCTTCACTTTATTTTTAACCACTGGTGTTGACCCAGCACCTAAAGCCCCTATTTTTTCTTTTCTTTTGAGATATCCGATGACATCCATCGCAAGAAATCCAGAAAGTCAGCCAGGTGAAGTCCAAAGCTCTCACTCACCTTTTCTATCTTCTCCATGCAGCCCTTGCATGTGCTTCTGTTGGACTTGGCGTACTCTGCTGCAAAGTCGCCCAGTGTCTTCTCCGTCTTGCTGCCAACTCCATCTTGGCCTTTGCCTGAAGCATGAAACACAGCCACGCTCATTTTAGCAGCCTCCGCGCAGCTCCAAGGAGCCCGTCTTCCTCCTCTACCTCTTGGGATTCCTCTACCAGGACACCTTGTGTTCTGGGTGACCACAGCTGGTCCATCTCATCTACACTTGTTTCTTACCATTGTGGTTGGTTAACAGAGCTTTTCTGGCAATAAAATAAAAAAAATTCTCAGACAGCCTCCTGGAAACAGCAGTGTTAGCTGGTGGTGGTCTCGCTGTCCCCCTCTATTTCCTCTGTAGCCCCCTTCTTCACTTTGGAAAGAACGTAAGTGCTTACTATGAAAACCCTGTAACATACTAAATTCCAACACTGCCTTCTAATTTCCATTACACCTTCACTTATCAGAGTTGAGTGTTGAGTTAAAAGGAGTATCTTGATATAGGAACAGATAAAAGTATATGTAATAATTAAACATGTGGAGCTACAAGGATATATTGTACAACACGGGGAATATAATCAATATTTTATAAATATAAATGTAATATATTACACGAGTCACTCTATTGTACACCTGTAATTTATATACTATTGTACCTCAACTATACTTCAATAAAAAAACAAAAACAAGAGAGCTGACAAACAACAACAAAAAAACAAAAAAAACTCCATAATCAAGAGAAAAAGAAAATTAAATATGTGGTAAGGTGGCATTCCTAATTAGCGGGGAAAGATTGAATCACTCAATAAAGAATCTTGGGGAAAAATGGCCAACCATTTGGGACAAAAACTAGATTCTTTTCTTATATAAAAATAAACTCCAAGACTGAATGTTTCTCTCCTAAGATCAGGAATAAAGCAAGGCTGTCTTCTCTTACCACAGACAACACTGTACTGGAGGCTCTAATACGTGCAGTAGGCAAGAAAAAGAAACAAAATGTGTAGGTGTAGAAAAGAACAAGTAAAGCCATCTCTATTTGTAGATGACATGACTGTAACTGGGATTAGTCTTAAGAATCTACAAAAAAGCTACTAGTACTATTAAGTGAATTTAGCAAAGTTGCAGAGCACAAGGTCAATATAAAACATTTCTATATATTAGCAATAAACATCCTGGAAAAAGAAATTAAAGCACACTACTATTTAAACAGCATTAAAATACACAGAATACTTAGAGATAAATTTAATAAGACATACAAGATCTCTCTCTACACTGAATCTACAAGATTTTGCTGAAATTAAAGAAGAAATGAATATCATGTTTATGGACCGAAAGACTCAATTTACTATGATGTCAATAATCCCCAGTTTGATCTACAGATCTGATGCAAGGCCAATCAGAATCCTAGCAAGCTTTTCGAGGGAGAAATTGACAAGTTTACCACAAAATTTGTAAGGAGATGACGACCTAGAAAGGTCAAAATACTATTGAAAAAGAACAAATTTAGAGGAATTACACTACAAGACTTCATGACTTACTCTAAGGTTACAATCATTAAGACAGTGGAGTAGCATAAATCAGTGGAACCAAATATCGAGACCATATACAGACCTATCATCAACTGATTTTGATAAGGAAGCCAAAGTCTTTTCAACAAATGGTGCTGGAACAAAATAATAGCCACATGGGGAAAAAAAAAACAAAAAACGTGTGCCTCACACCTAACACAAAAGTTAATTTAAGATAAATAAAATTAAATAATTTAAGATAAGCTAAAGCTACAAAACTCCCAGAAGTTCTGGAGCATATCCTTCAATGACCTTAAACAGTAAGCAAAGATTTCTTAGGAGACAGAAATTACTACCCCAAAAAGGAGAAAAAAAACCCACAGAAAAACAACAAATTGGACTTCATCAAAACGAAAAACTACTGCTCTTCAAAAAATGTCAGTAGGGCTTTCCTGGTGGCGTAGTGGTTAAGAATCTGCCTGCCAATGCAGGGGACACGGGTTCGAGCCCTGGTCTGCGAAGATTCCACATGCCGCAGAGCAACTAAGCCCGTGCGCCACAACTACTGAGCCTGCGCTCTAGAGCCCAAGAGCCTCAACTACTGAAGCCCGCGCGCCCAGAGCCTGGGCTACGCAACAAGAGAAGCCACTGCAATGAGAAGCCTGCGCACCGCAATGAAGAGTAGCCCCCGCTGGCCGCAACTACAGAAAGCCCATGCAGCAACAAAGACCCAATGCAGCCAAAAATAAATAAATAAATTTTTTAAAAAGTCAGTAAATAAACGAAAAGACAAACCTCGGAATGGGAGAAGGTATTTGCATTATTTATATCTAATAGAGGACACGCACCTAGAATATTGTAAGAACTCTTACAACTCAATAATAAAGACATGCAAATTAAAACCGTGATATCACTACACACTTATTGTAATGGCTAATATCAAAAAGAGTGACCATACCAAGTGCTGACAAGGGTGTGGAGGAACTCTCAAACAGTGCTGGTGGCAATGTAAAATGGTCCAACCGCTTTGGAAACCAGTTTGGCACCTTCTTTAAAAAGCTGAACGTACATCTAATGTATGATCTACCACTCCATTCCCAGCTACATACCCAAGAGAAACGAGAGCACATGTACGTACAGAGCTTGTACACAAGTGTTCGTAGCAGCTGTATTTGTAATGGTCCCAATCTGTCAACAACTTAAAAGTTACCAACTGGAGAATGGATAAACCAAGTGTGATATACTCAAGAGACTACTCCTCAGTAATAAAGAAAAGAACTGACGACACATGAGACAACCTGGATAAGTCTCACAGACATTATGCTGAGCGAAAGCAGCTTACGAGAGAAAAAGATACTATTCCTTTCTCCCTGAAACTCTACATCACACAAAATTAATCCAAAGGGATAGAAATCAGAACAGTGGTTACCTTGCTGAGGCGGAAGATGACTCGGAAAGGGCATAAGGGACCTTTCTGGGGGTGGCGGGTACAGAAATTTGATGGGGTGAATATTAGATGTGTGTATGCATTTGTCAAAACTCACTGAACTGTACACGTAAAGTTTGTGCATATAACTGTATGTACATTATTTTTAAAATTCCGGATGAAAGATTTCAAAATGCCAAAAACAGATACTTTATTCAAAATACCCAAAACAGGTACTTCTGGGCTTCCCTGGTGGCGCAGTGGTTGAGAGTCCGCCTGCCAATGCAGGGGACGCGGGTTCGTGCCCCGGTCCAGGAAGATCCCACGTGCCGCGGAGCGGCTGGGCCCATGAGCCATGGCCGCTGAGCCTGTGCGTCCGGAGCCTGTGCTCCGCAACGGGAGAGGCCACAACGGTGAGAGGCCCGCGTACCGCAAAAAAAACCAAAAAAAACCAGGTACTTCAAGTGAGAAAACAGATATGACAAGAACATTTAGTCAAAGATGAAGCTTCAATATGATGAAACAGAAAATAACCTATCTAGAAGAAAAATGTCAAACCAGGAAAAATATTTGCAAAACATGAGACCAAGAATTAGTATCTTTTGTACTTCACTAAGGAAAAGAAAAATACCCCAAGAGAAAAATGAGGAAAAGACACACACAACTATTAAAGTAACACAAATGACTGATCAACACATGACAAAATGTTCCATGTCACTAGAAGCAAAATGAAAAGGAATGAAAATACTTAGGGATGGTGTGGAAGTGGAGAAATGGGTACATCTCATACTGTTGGTACAAGTGGAACTGATACAACCTTTCTGAAAGGCAAGCTGGCACACACACAGAAGGCCTTCAAATCCTTTCTCTTTCAGCAGTATTTCCCCCCCTCTTGGAATTAAAGAAAAAACTGGACAGGTGCCCAGGATATACCAGAAATCTGCGGCAGCTCTATGTGTAATAGAGCCAAATGGTTTAAAGTCTAGTTTCAAAGCAAGAGAGTCTAGACTTGAATCTCAGCTCGAACATTTACCACCAGCATAACCTTGGGCCACTTACCTAACCTCTAGGTGTCTCAGCTCCTCAACTGGAAAAACTGGTAAAGGGCTGGGGCAAGGATTCAGTGACATTAATGTACGTCAAATACGTGAATGATGCGCAAAACGGAGCAAGACCTCAAGAAGTGAGTACCACGTACCTTTAACGATAACGACGGAAATCTGTAACTTAACGTGAAGAGTAAATATTAAGCTGTATAATGCAATAGGTAGGTATGGGGAAGTACAAATCAAGATCACCATGAAATACCACTTCAAATCATTAGGAAGAGTATTACTAAAAAGAAAAAATCCTGAAAAACCAACCTCCCCTCCCCTCCCGCCAAAATCCAGAAGATAAAAGTGTTGATACGGATGTGGAGAAATCAGAACCCCATGTACTGCTGGTGGGGATGTATAATCCCGCAGCTGCTGTGGCAAACAGTACTGCAGTTTACACAAAAAATTGCATACAGAATAACTATATGATCCAGCAATTCCACTTCTGGGTATAACCATAAGAGGACGGAAAGCAGGGTCTGGAACAGATATCTGTATACCAATGTTCACCAATCGGCAGAAACAACGCACGTGTCCATCAACGAATGAATGGATAAACAAAATCTAGTATAGCCATGTAACAGAATATTATTCAGCCTTAAAAAGGAAGGAAATTCTGACACACGCCACATGAATGAACCCTGAAGACATTAGGCGGAGTGAAATAAGTCAGGCACAAATGGACAAATATAGTATAAGCCAAACACAAAAGGACAAATACTGTATGATTCCACCCATATGAGGTACTTAGAAGTAGTCAAATTCATAGAGACAGAAATAAGAGTGGTTGTCAGAGACTGGGGGGAGGTAAATGAGGAATTAGTGCTTAATGGGTATGGAGTATTAGTTTGGGAAGATGGCAAAGTTTTGGAGATGAATGGTGGTGATGACTGCATAACAATGTGAATGCACTTAACACCACTGAAACGTACACTTAAAGATGGTTAAGATGGTAAATACTGTGTTATGTATGCTTTATCACAAGAAAAGGTGACTGAACGTTAAAAAAAGTTAATACCTAAGGTAGAATCCCACTTCTGCAGGAATGAAAACACACACGCATCAATATTTGAATAGAGGGCTTCCCTGGTGGCGCAGTGGTTGAGAGTCCGCCTGCCGATGCAGGGGACATGGGTTTGTGCCCCGGTCCGGGAAGATCCCACATGCCGCGGAGCGGCTGGGCCTGTGAGCCATGGCCGCTGAGCCTGTGCTCCGCAACGGGAGAGGCCACAACAGTGAGAGGCTCGCGTACCGCCAAAAAAAAAAAAAAAAAAAGAAAAAAAAATTTGAATAGAAAATAATTTTCTAATAAGACACCCGCAACATTAATGATAGTTCTTTCTGAATTACAGGATCTGGGACGATTTAACTTTTTGTTCTCATCAACAGCCTGGAGTCACAACAACAGGTTAAACTGGGTCAGTTCACAGCAAGGCAGAGAAATGAGAATTCAGTCTCAGGAGATCTTCAAAAGGGGACAAAAAAAAAAACTGTTTAAAATTTAAAGGCATCTCAGCAAGTCTGCGGATGCTGACAAACTGACCAAGGCTTATATGGAGAGGCAGAGGACCCAGAAGAGCCAATACAATATTGAAGAGGAATGAAGTCAGGGGACTGACACTGCCTGACTTCCAGACTTGCTATCAAGCTATATAATCAAGACAGTGTGGTACTGGTGAAATACACAAATTGATAAATATGCCAGAATGCAGCCCAGGAGTACACCCACACGGATACAATCAACTGATGTTTGAGGAGCAAAGGCAACACAGTGGAGAACAGCCTTTTCAACAAGTGGTGTGGGGACAACTGGGCATCCGCATGCAAAAAAATTTAATCTAGACAACAGATTAAACCTGTCGCAAATATTAACTCCAAATGGATCACAGGGGCTTCCCTGGTGGCGCAGTGGTTGAGAGTCTGCCTGCCAATGCAGGGGATACGGGTTCGAGCCCTGGTCTGGGAAGATCCCAAATGCTGCGGAGCAACTTAGGCCCGTGAGCCACAACTACTCAGCCTGCGCGTCTGGAGCTTGTGCTCCGCAACGAGAGGCCACGACAGTGAGAGGCCCGCGCACCGCGATCAAGAGTGGCCCCTGCTCGCTGCAACTAGAGAAAGCCCTCGCACAGAAAGGAAGACCCAACACAAATAAAGAAGCTTTCACTTAAAAACAAACATTGTTTTCAGAATAATACTGTGTATCACTGATTTGTCTAAATAGCACTCCCACACCCAGTATTTGGGGGAAAAAAAAAATGGATCACAGACTTAAATGTATTGATAGAACACAAAACTATAAAACTCCTAGAAGATAACACAGGAGAAAATCTAGATGACCCTGGGTATGGTGATGACTTTTTAGATACAATACCAGACCTAGTACCTGAAAGAAATAATTGAGAAGCTGGCCTTTATTAAATCAAAAATGTCTACTTTGTGGGGCTTCCCTGGTGGCGCAGTGGTTGAGAGTCCGCCTGCCGATGCAGGGGACACGGGTTCGTGCCCCGGTCCGGGAAGATCCCACATGCCGCGGAGCGGCTGGGCCCGTGAGCCATGGCCGCTGAGCCTGCCCATCCGGAGCCTGTGCTCCACAATGGGAGAGGCCACAACAGTGAGAGGCCCGCGTACCGCAAAAAAAAAAAAAAAAAAAATGTCTACTTTGTGAAAGACAGTGCCAAGAGAATAAAAAAGACAAGCCACAGACCGGGAGAAAATACTTGCAAAAGACACATCTGATCAAGGACTGTGGTCCAAACTATATGAGGAACTCAATAAAACGAACCTGATTAAAACTGGGAGAATATCTGATCAGACCCTTCACCAAAGAACATATACAGATGGCAGACAGACATGTGAGAAGATGCTCAACATCATATGGTACGAAGGAACCGCAAATTAAAATGAGATACCACTACGAACATTTTAGATTGCCAAAATCCAAAACATTGGTAAAAAATGCTGGTAAGAACGTGGAGTAACAGGAACTCTCATTCATTGCTGGTGGTAATGTAAATGGTTTGGCCACTTTAGAAGACAGCCTGCAGTCTAAACATACTCTTACCATACAATCCAGCAATTGTATTGGTATTTACCCACGTGGTATTTACCCACGTGGGTTGAAAACTTAGGTCCACCCAAAACCCTGCACATGGATGTTTATAGTAGTTTTATTCATAAATGCCAAAACTTGGAAGCACCCACGGTGTCCTTAAATAGGTGAATGGATAAACTGTGGTACCTCCCAACAATGGAATATTATTCAGTGCCCAAAAGAAGTAAGTTATTGAGCCGTGAAAAGATACGCAGGAACCTTAAATGCATTATTACTAAATGAAATAAGCCAATCTGAAAAGGTTGCATACTGTTTGATTCTAACTATGTGACATTCTAGAAAAGATGAAACTATGGAGATAGGAAAAATGTCAGTGGTTGGCAGAGGGAGGGATTAACAGGTGGAACACAGAGGAATTTTATAAGGGAGTGGAAATACTCTGTACGACGTTATAATGATTGATATATGTCATTATACATTTGCCCAAACCCATGTAAGATGTACACCACCATGAGTGATGACTAATATAAACTATGGACTTTGGGTGATGATGTATCAGTGTAGGTTCAGTGACTGTAACAAATGGACCATCTGCTGGGGGATGTTGACAGTGGCGGAGGTCATGCCTCTGTGGGTACATGGGAACTCTCTGTACTTTCTGCTTAATTTTGCTGTGAACCTAAAACTACTCTAAAAACAAGGTCTATTGAAGATAACAACCGCAACAAATGTAAAGGCTACATTTCAAGCACCTGGAGAAATATCCTGCGCCAAACAGAACACTGGGTCCCTGAGGCGCTGCTGAAATAACAGAGGGGTAAGTGAAGGACCTTTTCTTTGCTGCCACAGAAAAGCTCCCCCTCCCCCCAACAACCCAGGAAACTTTAGGGGTTGGGGCGACCCCCGCACCTCCCCGGTGTGCACGCACCCGTCACTCCTCCAGCCTCAGCCGTCTTCTTGACCTTCTGCTGGTCATCCCAGCGGAGCTCGGAGAACCCATCCACCTCGACGTCAGGGTGCCGTATGGAGTGGCCGACCTTCCAGAAGCAGGAGAAGTGGTACCAGTGCGGGACTTTTCCGTCGAACATGGGCGACTAGAAGGGCACAACCAGAAGAGGAGAAAGCGCAGTGAGCCTCAGGCCCGGCCCTCAGCACCTGGCATCCTAGCCCCCCCGTTTGCTTACCTGTAAACCAAGGGCAGCCTCCTCTCCACTCCCCGACGTCGCAGGGGAAGAGCTGCCAACATGGGCAATCAGCACCCACCCCTCAGCTATGAAAGCTGCCTGCCGAGCCCGCCCTGGGGACAGGGACCAGGACATCCCTCGGGACTGACCGCCGTCCTGGCTAAGAGTTCAGCGTACTGTTACCAAAGTCTCCGCCGTGCTTCAGTCACAGGCTCAGCCCAGAGCTCAGTGAGGGCACAGGAGACGCAAGTCCTGCGCCCCGCACGCCCACACGTGGAGAGGCGCCACCGCCAGGCCCAAAGGGCTCTGTGCACTTAGAACAATGCGGAACAAGTCCAAGCTCAGGCGCCAGGCCAAGCAAACGTGTCAGAGAAGCGTCACGCCGGCAGCGAGCCACGCAGATGTGCGTGGGATGAAGGACTTCTACGAGGGAGAGGGAGAGGGACCGGGGGGGGGGGTGTCACCTCACCCCCAGCAGCTGGGAGGTCCCTCCTGCCCCTCACCAGCCACCAGGGGACACCCTGCAGTTGTCTCTGGGGAACCAGCACCGTTATTTCACAGTTGCATGGGGGTGGGGGTCAGACAGGCAGCAAGTGACTCGGCCTCAACTTGAAACAGTGACCACGGTTCTTTCCACTACGCTGCTCGGCAGGAAGAGGTACTTAAAAATATACAAACGGTCTGACTGGAGCAAGAGAGGCCCCAAACATCTGCTTTGATAGAACATAAGTCTAAATGTCAAGCAGATGGCATAAAACAGCATTAAAAATAAATACCATGCAGAACTTTCAGGATGGAGTTGTGCGGACAGGGGAAGTACTCTGAAAAAGCAGTGACAAGATCTCCAACTGGCCCTCTCCTACCAGCTGAGCGGCCTCTCTCTGGATTTAATATACGGTATTAAATAAAGTGTAGGGTGAATAAGGCTGGGGCACAAGGACTCTTCAGCATCAAGCAGCTTGGGTTTACAGCAGCATCGGCTGTTCCCTGGGCCCAGAATGTGCCCCAGCCCTACCTGGGGCGAACAGCACTTCCTCAGGTCCCACGACACCCCTTCCCATGCCCCCCCAGAGTCAAGACCCATTTGCGTTATTATTTGATCAACGTCTGTGTCCTGCGTCGGGTGAGAAGCTCCCAGAGAGGCACGATGCCTGCCTTGCCAGCAACTGGCAACGCCAGCTCACGGCGGGCACACAGTGTCTGCGGAATGCCCCAAGTCTGGAAGGAAGGGGGAAGAAAGGTGGGATGGAGGAACTCCTGCCGTGGAAAAGACGCTCCCTCCAAACCTGAGACAGCCCTCCCCACCCCCAACCAGAGGACAAACGGCATTTCAGAGAGTAGACTTGTGCCCTGGCTCTCAAACTTTCCCCAAGGCAGCCGACACCTCGTTAAGCATCTGGACGTCTTGTTACAACGTCTGTGGTGGCCTCGACCTGGGTCTTCCTGCCCTGGGACCCCCGTCTAAGCCTGCTCTAAGAGCAAAGGGGGGCATGTGGCTCAGCGCCTTTGCCCCCGACTGGAGCTCATGGCCGTGGCATTTCTTCCTGGCTCTGCTGGGGCCCGACACTTACCCCTTAAACTTCGGTCTGGGTGCCATGCCCCCAACCACTGGCGCACTGCCAGACACCAGAGAGGAGGCCTGCACAAGGGTGTACTCACGGCACAGGCTTGGGGGACTGTTAGGTCTCCCGTCCTCCCCCAAAAGACGAAAGACCCCTTAACCAAGGCAAGGCTTTACTTTAGAACTTAGGACTGAGAATGATACAGCCGGAAGGGAATTGGACCAAGGGCACAAGACTACTGGCTCCGCTCGGCAAGCAGCCGAATCCTTCGCTGTATACTCAGCAAACATGAGCGCCTACCACGTACCAGGGTCCTTACCCAGCCACTCAGTCTGTTTCCAGAGAAACGGGCCATGAGAGGAGGCCATGCCACGGCCCACTACCCTGCAGAGAGCAGAAGGACCACTAGCACGTCACCACGCAGCACTGCGGGTCCTTCCAAGAACACCAACAAGTCAAAAGGCTGGAAGGCCCAGTTCATCCCCTCGAGGCTGCCCCAGAGCATGCCAGCTAAAGTATCAGGTATTTGATACTCAGAGAACAATCCTCCCATACAAAATGTAAAAGAAGGTATTTAAATCCAAGGGAAGTGGGGCGGGGGCGGGCGGGCAAGAATGGCTTCTTTCTTTCTGGCCTTCACCAGCTCAGCCTACAAGACCAATGTTACATTCTGAGTTAAAACCCCACCCCCAGTTACAGTTAGAGAAAACCACACTTAATTTTAATAATAATTTCCTTCACTACCAAGAAGGATCCAGAATGTTAGACTTTCTTACCGCCTGGACTCCGATAGAGAGAGCCAACCCACCTCTTCATTCCTCACCAGTGTCCTTGTCTCCACACACTGGCTGGACTGAGGTTTTCTGTCTTTCCCAATAGAACAGGGTCATCTTTGGCTGTCCGGTGAAGGCTATGGATGTCCCTTTCTCAGACTAACATTTTAAAATGCACAATAAAATACATACGCTCACAAACGAAATCAATTATATTGAAATAATTATCAAAACATTTAAAATGTTTACTGGGATACAGTAATCTACAAGCTTTAAAGTATTAAATAACGAGACATAGTACCCACTTTAATAACTACTGTGGTCTTGTAGCGATGAGTGTAAATGGTTATTTTAAGAAATCCCCAACAACTGTAAAGCGATGTGAAAATAACAGTAACTACTACTGATGACAAAAATCACAGGTACTGCTAATGCGCCTTTGCTTTGCAGGTTACATTCATAATTGTAGGAAGTAACGAATTGTAACTTAAGTCTAGTGAAAATAGAGATGCATATTTTTTCTCACGGAAACTCATGGACCTCTTGAGTTCTATCTGCCATCCCACAGACTCCAGGTTAAGAGCCCCTGCACTAACAGCAACTTCATAGGATCCGCGGCCCAAACATTAGGGTGAAAAGATGCTCTGCAGGAGATATAGCGCCTCAAATGGTAGGCCTTGCCCACTTCTGCATCCTCAACTTCCTGTCACTTCTGTGGTGAGCTCCCATCTTGGGCACATCATGCCTAGGGAACAGCTCCATCAGGTGGCACCCACCCCCGTAGAGCAATGTTTACCAGTCATCACCCCTTTAACCAAACTGGAAGCTCCCAGGCGTGGAGTCTCTCCTTGTGCCCCTAGTACCTAACACAGTGCCCCGAACCTAGCAGCTGCTCAGCGAGTGTTGACTGAACGAGTAAGTACTGTGTGCCAGGTACTGAGCTAGGTGGCCCTGAGGCTGATTCCAAGATGACAACCTCAGTCCCTGCCGTAGTATGAAATGAGACAGCCTAAGTACACTATGGTACCCACTCCCCTCCAGCCAGTAACTACTGCAAATCCAGCAGTACCATCCGGTCATTCATAAAACACATACTGCCTCACCGCCCGGAAGGATAATCAAGGTACCCTGACCGTGAGCACTAAGCTTGCATAAAGGCTTTCTGTTGGGAGTGGGGAAGACAGGGCAGGTGGGAACCCTGATTAGGCAGGCAGACAGGCGCTGCAGGAGGCAGGAACCTCCAGACACACTACCTCACTCCAACACCCCTCCCGCCATCGGGCAAGCCTCAGGGACCACCGGAGGGAAATCCCAAATCTGTCAAGAAGCCCAGGTGAGAAACCCCAGGAGCCACTCTTACTCAAACCAGAGAGCTGCAAAGGCATCAGGAGGACATGTCTGTGAACTTGGAAAGTTTGAGGAAAATGTTAAACCATAAATTAAGCCAAAAGTGAATGCATTGTACTGAAATGACACCAACTTGCATAGTTCTGCATAATTAAAAGAAATGAGAGTGGGTGTTGAAATGATAGCCAAAAATAGATTAAAAAAAAAAACAACCCTCACTTGCCAGTCGCCACCATCAATGTAGGACAAAAATCTTCCAGAATAAGGTTAGGTCAAAACCAGACTAGCTTCAAAAGGCCACGCGTACGTTTTCTTCCCAAGGCAAATGGCTATAAAACAAACCCAAAAATAAGGACAGAAGCGGCTGCTTATTTTTACAAAGTAAAAGGCACCACCAGCTCCTGACCGTATTTCCCGGGCTTTTGCTGCAAGATCAGCAAAACCTTCCAGAAGGGTCCACCCGGCGGGCCATACACGGGACGAGAGGAAGCAGCTGCGCCCGCAGGCCCCGCGCGGGCTCGAAAGGGCCGGCCCGGCCTGCAGCTCCCGACCAGCCCTCCCCCCACCCTCCCCGGACGCGCGGAAGCCCCAGCCTCGCACAAAGCGGCCTCTCCGCCCGTACCTGCACCATGATGGCCATCCGGAGCGAGTCCTTGGGGATGCTCTCGCTGCATTTCTTGCAAGAGGCGCGCCCGCTCTTGGCGTACTCGACCCGGTAGAGCTTGTCCGATGACTCCGCCATCCTCCTCTTCGAGCTGCTGCAGCTCCGGGAGCCCGACGCCGCTACCTGGAGACCCGCTGCTGCTACCAACGCCTCGCTCGCCGGTCCGCTCCCCGCTGGCGCACGAGCGTCTAGAGACGCAGCCGCCGCCGCCTCTGAGCAAGCCGCGTAGGCCACCCGCCGCTCTGGATAGATTACTGATGCCTGGCGGCGGGCACGCTCCGGCGTTCACGCTCACGTGGCGGGGCCGCCGGCGCGCGCGCCCCCTGCCGGCAGTGGGGTGGTGTTTCCCCGGCGCCTGAGGCTGCGGGAGCTCGACCCTGGCTGCGGGCCTAGGCCGGGCTTACCCCGCGCCTGTAGCTCTTTGAAGGACGAAGCGCCGCCACACCTTTAACCATTTGTCCCCAGGAAGGCTTACGTGCTCTCACAACTAATTCCAGCCTCTTCCCTTTTTAATACGTGTATCCTCTCTACCCTGAGGGCGGACAGGTCTGGAAGGCGCTGGGCTGGCTCGGGAATGTGGTTGATCTGCCAAAGAGAGGTCAACCTGGGCTGGCCCTCGGCGGACGTTCTAACTGCAGTCCGCAGACCGTTGGGACCCAATACTAACTGAAATCTAGCATCGCCTTCCTTATGAATTGTAATGCATGGATACAGATTCTGGGAGTCTTAGCAATACCTGTGACTTTGTCAGCAATAGCTAGCACAGGTGCTTTCCTATCACTTTACGATTGTTGGCGAGAACTCAGTATTAAGCTCATCACTACTTAAATTGCGGTAGTTAAGAGACCTGCTACTAGGTCTTGTTTTTTAATGTAGAACTGTGTTTTTATATAACTGGTTTCTTTTAAAATTCTATGCATTTAATTTTATTCGTTTAAAACCCTGTAACAGAGTGCGCTGTCTTTGAGACTCTTCAGTTCTATAGAGGACAAGAAAAATAAACAGGATGAATGAAACAAAACTTGTTAGAGAGGAGAAGAAAGCTAGTAGCTTTTGAGACATGGATGCTGAGTAAGCAAGAAGGTTGTGGGACATAGGCAAGAAGCTTAAGTAGTGACCTGTTAGATATGTTGAAGATAAATAGAGTTAAGTGGAATATATGATGGAACAAATAAAAGAATTTTGCTTGGAGAGAAACCAAAAGGCATCATCATTCGACGTCTGGGTTGACAACTATGTCCTCCCTAATGGTCACTCACTGGTGATAACGCTATGGTGCCATTCTGGCTCCCCTACGCTCTGCCCAAGAATTGCAGATAAAACCCACATCTGTTCAGCAGGCTGATTGGCAAGCTACGGTTGTGGCCAGGCATAGTTGCCCCTGTGTCTTTCTGATACGTGACTGTGAGTTGGCTCCAGATACTCTCTGTTGAGTAGCCTCAAGCATCCTCAGCTCTGGTCTTCATAACCCCACTGTCAGTGGGGTTGGATGATGAAGCAGAGAGAAAGAGAGACAGAAAATGAACATTGCATGACCCCAGGTTTAGATGGTGTGGTCCACCTCACCTCTAGCCTGTCCTGGGTATGTTATGCACCCCGTGTTGTTCCCTGCTGCAGGAAGTTTCAATCAGGTGTTTCAGATGGATTTAATAAGCCCCACAATTCAAGCATCTTAATTTGGTCTGTGGGGCTTTCTGTTTTGTGACTTAGATAACTTGCCTGATAGTGTATCTAGAAGCTACCATTGCATTTGAGGTCCACAGACTTCATTGGATCGACAAATGGGTCCTGGGTGCACACACAAAGGTTAAGAATTCCTGCCCTACGTATATCCAGACAAAACTATAATTCAAAAAGATACATACATCCCTATGTTCGTAGCAGCACTATTTACAATAGTCAAGATATGGAAACAACCTAAATGTCCATCAACAGATGAATGGATAAAGAAAATGTGTTTATATATATATATATATATATATATACACACACACACACACACACAATGGACTATTACTCAGCCATAAAAATGAATGAAACAATGCCATTTGCAGCCACATAGATGGACCTAGAGATTATCATACTAAGTGAAGTAAGTCAGAAAGAGAAATACCATATGATATCACTTATATGTGGAATCTAAATTATGACACAAATGACCTTGTCTACGAAACAGAAACAGACTCACAGACATAGAGAACAGACTTGTGGTTGCCAAAGAGGAGGGTTGGATTGGGAGTTTGGGACGAGCAGATGCAAACTATTATATATAGAATGGATAACCAACAAGGTCCTATTATATGCCACAGGGAACTATATTCAATTTCCTGTAATAGACCGTAATGGAAAAGAATATGAAGAAGAATATATATATATATATATATATATAATATGTATAACTGAATCACTTTGCTGTACAGCAGAAATAACGCAACATTGTAAATCAACTATACTTCAATTAAGAAAGAAAAGAATTCCTGCCGTAGAACACTGAGGAGAGCCAGATATATTCTACTGCCTACTCGATATTTCTGTTTGGATGTCATATATATATCCAGTGATGTCCAAAAGCTCCCCTAGTACTTTCCACCTCAGGAAATGGTCCATGGTTCTCCACGTTGCTTAAGCCAAACGCCTTGGAGTCAACTTGACTCCTTTTCTCTTTTGTTCCACATCCAATCCGTCACTGAATCCTGACTTCCATGACCTCAGTAGTTTCTCACCACCTTCCCATCAACACAGCACCACTGTCTGGACCGCCATCATCTTTTGTGGTTCCGAGACAGTCCCCTTCCCTGCTGGCCTTCCCGCAGTCTTTTCTCCCCATGAAAGCGTGTGAGGTCACTTTAGATCTCAACCTGTGTTACTTCAACATTCAAAACCTTCCAAAGCCTTCTCATCACACCTGGAATAAAAGCCAGAATTCTTCCTGTGGCTGAATCTGAGCCCTGTCTGCTACCCTGACTTCATGGCCTCCATCTCCTGGGGGCTCCAGCTGCCCCAGCCACACTGGCTTCCTGCCTGTTCCTCAAACGCCACAAATTCACTCCCACCTTGGAGATTTGGAGATTTGCATTTACGTTTCCCGGAACAGTCTTTACCGGTGAGTGCAGGGCTCACTCCCTCTCTTCGTTCAGCTTCTGCTCACACATCACTGTGATGACCCCAGCTAAGATGCTTCGTCTGCACGCCATCTTCAACTTCTTGCCCTGCTGTGTTCTTCTTTGCACTTATTACTCCTAAGCATATTTCATACACATGTATATGTTTATTGTCTGTCTCTTTCACCAAAATGTAAGCTCCACCAGGGCAGGGGTTTTTATCAATTTTGCCTGTAGTAATAGTCTCAGTGCCTGGAACAGTGCCAAGCACTCAGAATATTTTGTTGAATGAATGAATGAATCCACATTTGGCACTTCCTCTGCACAGCCCACCTGTTTAATAATAAGGTTCCTTCACACTTATATAGATTTTTGTGTTTTACAATGGGCCTTCCCAAACATTATTTTGTTTGCTTCTCATTATAATGCCATAAAATAATTTTCTTTTTTCAAAAAACTAATAAACTATTATATTTACTTAGAAGCATTCAAGCTGTCACAAAACTGTTACAACTCCCCCGACCCCTAATTACAGAGTAGAGTTCAGTAACAGAACAATTATTTCGTATAAGCTGAATGAGAGACAACTGAAAAAACGACAGTGCCCCTATATAATTAATTTGTCTTTTGCACCTACAAGAACCTGCTTTGAATTCCCATGCTGGGTCACAACCCGTATACAACACCAGGTAAGGTTAGTGGCCTTGGAAAATATCACCAGGACAGGGTTGTATAAAAAATTATTTGGGAATTCTTGTTAACAATAACCCCCCATTCCAAAAAGGGGCAGTTTAAAAGAAAATCTTACCCAGCTTTACATTTCAATTTTTTTTTTAATTTAAAAGGAATGAAAAAAAAGTGAATTGTGTCCAGGGAGGTTAAATGCTTAATAGACAAGAAAAAAAATGCTGCCCTAGAACCACTTCATTCATCATCATCATCTTCAACTTTGTTGTCTTTATCTTCCTCTTCCTCATCTTTCTCTCCTTCTTTCTCTTTCTCCTCTACCTTTTTTTTTTTTTTTTTTGCGGTACATGGGCCTCTCACTGTTGTGGCCTCTCCCGCTGCAGAGCACAGGCTCCGGACGTGCAGGCTCAGCGGCCATGGCTCATGGGCCCAGCCTCTCCGTGGCATGTGGGATCTTCCCGGACTGGGGCACGAACCCGTGTCCCCTGCATCGGCAGGCAGACTCTCAATCACTGCGCCACCAGGGAAGCCCCTCCTCTACCTTTTTCTTCTTGTCTGGATCAGCCTTGACAGCCTCCTTTTTTTTTTTTTTGCCAGATCAGCTTTCCTTTGCCTCAGGATGCAGCAAGATCCTTTCGGTACTTTTCCTTCCTCTGAACAGACTTCTTTTCAGGCTGCCTGCCATCCACAGCACTGTCACTCACATCTCTCCCAGTTTCTTTGCTTCATTGCCAATAGACAGACCAGGATCTCCTGTGGTTTGGGGGTGGTACTCAGAAAACGAGAAAGAGGCCATAGGAGGCTTTTTGGGTGGTTGAAATCCCTGAACTTCTTTTTGTTTCCATTTTGGGAGGAATAAAAGTTTCCATTTCTGTTTTATAAGGGGCCTTGTCCACTCTTGACATTTCTCCAATTTCCTTTCTCTTTGGCAGACAAGGCTTTCCACCTTTCCGAGCATTTAAAGAACATCTTGAGAAGGTGACCGAAGCATCTGGATGGTTTTCCTGAGCTCCTTCCAGCAAGTTTACCCAGAGTGCCTATGATGCCATTTGGCCTCAGGCTTTGTAGGACCTCCTCTGCCCGTGTTTAGTTATCTTTCCTCAGGGAGGCACAGAGCTGCTCAGTGCCCCCTTGCTCTCACTTGCCTCGGCAGTGTCTGTAGGTATTTTTAATACCAGTTTTCATGTAAGAACATGAACCCGACAGGTCTGGAGGCTTGCTCATCCCTTGGTCATTTAAGCCTTGTCTACTGCCTCTCCTGTTCTTTTCTCTCCCTCCCTCTGCTATTGTCTTCACCACCTCGCCCCGCAGCATTATCCTTCTCACCCTCTTTCAACATGTCCATTGCTTTTTTAAAAACAAGTTTGGTCATGACGTCTATCCTGCTCAAACCTCTCTGTTGAATCCCTGTATTAAAACTTTCTGATTATACGTGACAGAAACCCGGCTTGAAAAAAGATAGGCCAGAAGGGGAATTGGGGGAGGGGGCACTGGGGTATCTACAGAACAGAAGGAAGAATTAACCAGACCATGGGAAGGACTAAATGCAGATGGACCGCAGAGATGGTGGGATCTAGGGACTGAGATGCCTCTGGGACTCTGTCTGCTTCTTGTCTCTGCTTCTCCAGAGCATCTTTCTTATAGGAGACCGGCTTCTGCCACATACGGCAGAGATGAAGGCCACTGATGTCTCTTGACCTCTCTTTTTTATGGCTCCTACCACCAGGAGGAGGGTCAGTTTTTCTCTGTTTTGCATAAGATATTCCGGTTGAGAATTCTGATGAAACCATTGTGGGTCAGATGCCCGCCCCTGGACCAATCAACAGGGACCCAGAGGTACAGTCATGTAAGAACATGGGGGCTTCCCTACAGCCATGTGGATGGGGTGAGGGATGTCCCCAGAGAAAGAAGGGGCTAGGCAGACAATAGTCACTCCACTTTGCCGAACCAGACCCAGACAGCTGGTGGCCCGAAGGCCACATTTGGCCTACGACATTGTCTTGAATAGGCTTAACATTGTTTTGAACTATCTGTCAACATTTCAAAACCTGGATATTTCTCATAAAAGCCTGGATATCAACATAGTCCTTGAAAATGTTGAAATGTGAGATCACTGGGCCCTTACATTCTCACGTGGCTACAATTGGCTGGAGCTGAATGGAGGTTGCTCATGTAAATGGGGGTATTCAGGGCTTCCCTGGTGGCGCAGTGGTTGAGAGTCCGCCTGCCGATGCAGGGGACACGGGTTCGTGCCCCGGTCCGGGAAGATCCCACATGCCGCGGAGCGGCTGGGCCCGTGAGCCATGGCCGCTGAGCCTGCGCGTCCGGAGTCTGTGCTCTGCAACGGGAGGGGCCACAGCAGTGAGAGGCCCGCGTAGGGCAAAAAAAAATAAAATAAATTTAAATGGGGTATTCAATTGTTGCTGTCCTGTGACCTCTTGCTACTTCCCTGTTGTAGTTATCTATTGCTGCATAATCAACCACTCAAAACTAAGAGGTGAAAAACAATAAAAGTCATTTATGATCATTACCTGTCATGTTTCTGGGGGTTTGCTGGGTTCAGCCTGGTGGGTCTCACCCAGGGTCTCAGGTGGTCGCAGTCAGAGGGGGATGAGGCGGAAGTCTGCTCAGAGGCTTCCTCTGGTGGCTGCAGCTGGCTCCTGGCTGAGCTGTCAGCTGGGGCTCTCAGCTGAAACACCTCCACGTGGCCTGGGCTCCCGCGCAGCATGGCAGCTGCCCTCCCCCCTCAGGGCAGACTCAATCCTGTGCTCAGTGCTCTGGGTTCGCTTTTTAAGTTACATGCTTTCATTTTCAGGTAAGAAAACGAGGACACAGAGAGATGAATGGGTGTGCTTAAGGTCACCTCGTATTCAAGCCAGGAAGATAACTGAACCTCTGCCTTTTCCCTCTCAGCTTACAGGGTAAGCTGCTGTCTCCTCCATCCTCGTCTCTGTGCTGAAAGCTCTGTTGTCTTAGGCCCTTCCTCCTACTGCAGCCAGCTGTGGCCAGAGCTGACCCCTTGCTAGGTTTCAGCTCTTCCTTAGCAGAGACTGTTTTGCCCAACTTTTTTTCTCTATGCCAGCTTGATGTTGTCTTTGTCTTTATCTATCATTTAGTAGCCCTCAGAAGATGTTTATTTAATCAGATCCCTGTTTTTCAAGCACCCTCAATTTTCTCTTAGTTGTCTAGCCAGCTGCAAAGGAACCCCAGTTCCTGGTATGTGGGGGGATGGGCAGCTGAGTCGGAGCAAGATGTGTCCCCCCCTGCTCACCACCTCTCAGGACCTCCAGAGATGCCTGGGGAGCCCCTGAGGCCACATATTGTTGTCTTGTGGGGGAAGGGTGTGTGTGTGAGAGACTGAGCTTAAGGGATTTACTGTGGCTTTCCTTTGATAAAACTAAACAAAAACAAACAACAAATGAACTAATACAGGCATAAATAGAATAAAGAGTAAAAGCTTTTAATCAATCCCTCCCTGTTCCTGTTCCCACACTTTGGAGGTCATCACTGTTCACAGTTCCTCCTATATCCTGCCATATTCTTTCTGTATACATACACACGCACACACACGCACACGCACACACATGAGATCGTATTATGTACGTATTATAATCTACATTTTTTTAATATCCCAGAGATATCATTTCTTTCAATGGCTGCAGGCAAATTTATAATATAGATGAACCATACTTTTGTTGGTCTGTTTGGAGAGATGACAATGTTATTTACATTTATTTTATCTATACGGAATTTTCATATTTCACACATGGTATACAAACACATCCTTTTTGTAAAATATTTAGACCTGTGTTCAGTACAGCAGCCACTGGCCGCACGTGACTACCGAGCACCTGAAATGCAGTGCGTTGGACTTGAGATGTGTTGTACGTGTAAAGGCACATTGGATTTTGGAGACTTAGTATGAAAAAAATAAAGTAAAATATCTCATTAGTAATTGTTTATATTGATTACGTGTTGAAATGATACTATTTTGGAATATTGGGTTAAATAAAATATATTATTAAAATTAATTTTATGTTTCTTTTTCTAAAGTGTGGCTAGTAGTCACAGGGAACTATAGTCAGTGTTCTGTGATAAACCATAGTGGAAAAGAAATTTTAAAAAATGAACACAGTATATGTATAGCTGAATCACTTTGCTGTACAGCAGAAATTAACACAACATTTTAAATCAACTATATTTCAATAAAACAATAAAATGTGGCTAGTAGAAAAGTAAAAATTACATACGTGTCTTGCATTATATTTCTTTTGGGCAGAGTTGATCTAGAGAATACAAACATGTACAGAACAAAAGATGAAGGTTCTGCTTCATCATCAAACCTCCTTCCCTCCCTGAGTTGTCACTTATTTTTATTTTTATCTTTTTTTTATCTTTTTTTATCTTTTTTTATCTTTTTTTATCTTTTTTATCTTATTTTTATCTTTTTTCCAATGTGTATTTAAGGCTATATACTTTATCCTGAGTTATGTTTTTGCTATATTTTTCAGATTTTGTATGTATATTGTGCTTTTGTTTGTTTTTGAAAAAGTTTATTCTCTTATTTTCCATAAATACTTTAATTGCAAATAGAGTTGCTTTAAATTAAACAAGTAATACATGACTCTTAAAATAAAGACAGTGAACTCTTCCTGTTTTTCCACAACCCTGATCCTTCTCCAGAATGCATTGTTTTGGGTATTGGCATTGCCACCTACCAAATTAAAGACAGAAATAGAAATGCTAATATCTGAATAATAGGAATCCCAGAAAGAGAAGAATGGAAATGGAGAGAAGGAAATATTTCAAGAAATAATGCAACAAGGTCCTACTGTATAGCACAGGGAACTATATTCAATATCCTGTGATAAACCATAATGAAAAAGAATATTTAAAAAAAAAGAATGTCCATATGTGTATAATTGAGTCACTTTGCTGTACAACAGAGATTGGCACAGCGTTGTAAATCAACTCTACTTCAATAAAAAAATAAAATTATAAAAAGGAAAAAAGACATAATGAAGGTAATTCCTCAAAATTAAAAAAAAAAAAAGGAAACAAACATGAAAGACATTAAGATGCACGGAATTCCAGAGAGAAAAGAAAAGGAAAAACCCACCCATAGACTCATACAGAAGGGTAAGAATACCAAAAAAAAGAGAAAATTGTAAAAACCTTTGTAAAGAAAGAGAAGATCCCACAAAGAAACAAGAATCAATTTGCCATCAGATTTTCCAACAGCAAAATGGTGTAATATTGATCAGAGAGAGACTTCAGAGGGAAGGATATCTTTCATAGGAGAAGATACGGACATCAAGATTAACTAGCAAATTAACACATTCACCATAAACTGTAGATGTTAGTCAGACCTTATGAGGAAAAAGAGACAAAATAGGGAGAAAACAGGCAAGGCCTCAGAGGGCTTTCCACATTTTGATCACACAAAAAAAGAAGGCAAGAACACAGAGAGAGTTGAGGTGTCAGTGGAAGTGGAAATTGCACATCCTGATGGGCCTGGCAGAGGAACCCTCTTGTGATAATACTATTATACTCAAAAACCCACATGCTAGTGAAAAAAACACGAATTTGAAGGAGCCACCCATGATTTAGAGTGCTTCAACTTGGAGAAACATCTGAGGTAGAGCTTGGGGAGGGTCTGAACACAAAGATATGAGGACATAGAGAAAGAACTTGAGTTATGTTTTAAAAGTATCAGTCTATATGATCAAGAGAGCTTCCGTAAAAGAAAACACTGATAAGTTGTACTTCATCAAAATTTAAAACTTGTGCTTTTCAAATGATACTATTAAGATGCCAAAGAAACAAGTTATAGAATATATTTGCAACAGGTGTATCTGACAAAGGATTTGAATCCAGACTATATATCAATAAAAAGCTTCTATATGTTAATATTAAACAAGCAAGCAACCTAATACAGATGAGCAAAAGACTTGAATAGACATCTCAGGAAAGCAAATGTATGGATGGGACTTCCCTGGTGGCGCAGTGGTTAAGAATCTGACTGCCAATGCAGGGGACACAGGTTCGAGCCCTTGTCCGGGAAAACTCCACATGCTGCGGAGCAAATAAGCCCGTGCGCCACAACTACTGAGCCTGCGCTCTAGAGCCGGTGAGCCACAACTATAGAAGGCCACGCGCCTAGAGCCCGTGCTGCGCAACAAGAGAAGCCACTGAAATGAGAAGCTCACGCACCGCAACAAAGAGTAGCCCCCGCTCGCTGCAACTAGAGGAAGCCTGCATGCAGCAACGAAGACCCAATGCAGCCTAAATAAATAAATAAACTTAATTAATTAATTTAAAAAAAGAGAAAATGTGTGGATGTATTATAAGCACATGTGAGGAGCTCAGGAGCATGAGTCAGCAGGAAGTGCAAATTAAAATCATAATGAGATACTATTTCATACCAACGGAACAGCTACTATTAAAAAGGCTGACAATTCCAAGTGTTGGTGAGGATGGAGAGGAAGTGGAGCTCCTCTACGTTGCTGGTGGGATTATAAAGGGAACAACTACTTTGGAGAACTCTTTGATGGTTTCTTATAAATTATATACGTACATCTGTGCCATGATCCAGGAATTCCATTCCTATATTCTCAAGAATAATGAAAACATGCTCCTTAAAAAGACTGAAAGAATCATATCAACTTTATTTACAGTAGCCAAACACTAGAAACTACCCAACACCCTTTAATAGGTTAATAGGTAACAAATTATACTATATTCTTACAAAGGACTATGCCTCAGCAGTAAAAAGGAATAAACTACTGATAACAATAAAGACAAATATTAAAAACATCATATTGAGTAAAAGAAGCCAACTACAAAGTATTAATACTATATGATTCTGGTGATAGAAATCAGAACAGTAATTGCAGCAGGAGTGGGTGGGCAGGTATTGACTGGAAGGGGCATGTGACATCTTTCTGGGGTGATGGAAATGTTTTGCATCTTGTTTGGGGTTTGAATAACTTGGGGGTTTACAGCTGCTGAAACTCACCAAACTGAACACTTAAGATCTGTGTAGTTTATTGTGTGTAAGTTATACCTTGATTTTCAAATTTAATTAATTAATTAATTTGGTCTTATTGGGACTTAGTTGTGGCAGATGGCTTCTTAGTTGTGGCATGGGAACTCTTAGCTGTGGCATGCATGTGGGATCTAGTTCCCGGACCAGGGATTGAACCTGGGCCCCCTGCATTGGGAGCCCAGAGTCTTAACCACTGCACCACCAGGGAAGTTCCTACCTTGATTTTTTTTAAAATGGTTATTCTTTAAAAAAAAAAAAAGACTAAATAAAAAATTAAAATGCTCAGAACTGAATGATAGTGAAAACATTTTGTTTCAAAGTTGTGGAATCCAGCAAGATTGACCTTCTAAGGGCAATTTATAGTCTTAAATACTTATATTAGAAAAGAAGAAAGCCTCAAAACGAGTGAGCTAATGTCCATATTTAAGAAGTGATAATAAATACCCATCAACAGATGAATGGATAAAGAAGATGGGGTATATATAACAGTGGAATATTACTCAGCCATAAAAAGAATGAAAAATGCCATTTGCAGCAACATGGATGGACCTAGAGATTACCACACCAAGTAAAGTAAGTCAGACAGAGAAAGACAAATATATGATATCGCTTATATGTGGAATCTAAAAATGATACAAATGAACTTATTTACAAAACAGAAATAGAGTCACAGAAGTAGAAAACAAACTTATGTTACCAGGGAGGAAAGGGAGGGAGGGATAAATTGGGAGATTGGGATTGACATATGCACTCTACTATATATAAAATAGGGAACTAATAAGGACCTACTGTATAGCACAGGGAACTCTACTCAATACTCTAATGACCTATATGGGAAAAGAATCTAAAAGAGTGGCTATATGTATGTGTATAACTGATTCATCTTGCTGTACAGCAGAAACTAACACAGCATTGCAAATCAACTATACTCCAATAAAAATTTTTAAAAAGTGATAATAAACAGCAAGGATTTACTGTATAGTACAGGGTGCTAGATTCAATATCTTATAATATCCTATAATGGAAAAGAATTGAAAAAAATATATGTATATCTGAATTGCTTTGCTATATACCTGAAACTAACATAATATTGTAAATCAACTGTACTTCAATTAAAAAATAGGTTAAAAAGAGGGAAGTGATAAAAAACAATAGAATAAACTCAAGGTAAGTATAAAGACAGAGTAAAATAAATAAGAGCAGCAATCAGTGATCAGTGAAATAAAAAATGAAGGTAAAATAGAAAATATCAGCTAGCCAAAAGCTGTGTTTTTAATTTATTTTAACTTGATGAAATACACATAACATTTACCATCTTAATCATTTTTAAGGGTATGAACCATTTTTAAGAGAATGTTTTAGATGTGGATGGACCTAGAGAGTATCATACAGCGTGAAGAAAGAAAGAGAAAAGCAAATATCATATAATAATGCATATACGTGGAATCTAGAAGAATGGAATAGATGATCTTATTTGCAAAGCACAAATAGAGACACAGATGTAGAGAATAAATGTATGGATACTAAAGGGAAAGAGGTGGCGGGAGAGGAATTGGGAGACTGGCATTGACACATATATATTATTGATACTATGTATAAAATAGACAACTGATGGGAACATACTGTACGGCACAGGGAACTCTACCTAATGCACTGTGGTAAGCTAAATGGGAAGGAAGTCCAAAAGGGAGGGGATATCTGTATGTGTATGGCTGATTCATTTTGTTGTGCAGTGGAGGCTAACACAACATTGTAAAGCAACCATACTCCAATAAAAATTAATAAAAAAAGAGAAAGTATTCAGCTGTAGTGTTAAATTCATGTTGTTCTGCAATCAATCTCCAGATCTCTTGCCATCTTTTAAAACTGAAAGTCTATACCCATTAAACAACAACTTCGCATTTGTTCCTCCCTCTAGCCCCTGGCGACTACCATGCTACTTTCTATCTCTGTGAATTGGAGGTATGTTCTAGGTACCTCATATAAGTGTGGAATCATATAGTATTTGTCCTTTTTTGTCTGGCTTATTTCACTCAGCATAGTGTCCTCAAGTTTCAACCTTGTTGTAATGTAGTACGTGTCAGAATTTCCTTCATTTTTAAGACTGAGTAATATACCGTTGTATGTATATGCCACATTTTGTTTATTTGTCCATGGACACTTGGGTTGCTTCTTCCTTTTGGCTATTGTGAATAATGCTGCTATGAACATGGGTGTACAAATATCTGTTCGAGGTCCTATGTTCAATTATTTTGGGTATATACCCAGAATATATATTGATATTTTGGGTATGTATGGTAATTCTATTTAAAAAAATTTGAGGAACCACCATACTGTTTTTCACAGCAGCTGTACCATTTTACATTCTCATCAACAATGCTTAAGGATTTCAATTTCTCCACATCCTCATCAACACTTGTTATTTTCTGTGGGTTTTTTTTTTTATAGTAGTCATCCTAAAGGGTGTGAGATGGTAGCTCAATGTGGTTTTGATTTGTATTTCCCTAAATGATCAGTAATGTTGCATCCTTTAATATGCTTGTCAGCATTTGTATGTCTGGAGAAATGTCTATTCAAGTCCTTTGCCCATTTTGTAATTGAGTAGTTTTCTTACTGTTGAGTTGTAAGACTTCTATATTTTGAATATTATTTCCCTTATTAGATATATGATTTGCAAATATTTTCTCCCTTTCTATAGGTTTCCAACTCTGTTGGATGTGTCCTCAATGCACAGAAGTTTTACATTTTGATGTAGTCTAATTTATCCCTTTTTACTTTTGTTGCCTGTGCTTTTGGTCATAACCAAAAAATCATTCTTAAATCCAGTTTCATGAAGCTTTTCCCCTATGTTTTCTCTGAAGAGTTTTATAGTTTTTGCTCTTATGGTTAGGCCTGTGATCCATTTTGAGTTAATTTTTGTATGTGGTATAAGGTAAGGGTTCAACTTCCTTCTTTTGCATGTGGATACCCAGCATCATGTGTTGAAGATACTGTTCTTTTCCCACTGAATGGTCTTGGCATCCTTGTTGAAAATCATTTGGGCCATACATGCAAGGATTTATTTATGGGCTCTATATTCTATTCTTTGCTCTGTATGTCTGCTTTCAAGCTGGTACCACACAGTTTTGATTACTGTAGCTTTGTAATATGTATTGAAATCAAGAAGTGTGAGACCTTCAACTTTAGTCTTCTTTTTCAAAAGTTGTTTTTTAAAAAATCAAACACTCTGTCAGAATTGATCAAGAGATGAAGGAAGACACAAAAAAACGCAATTAAAATTTTTTTAATTTAAATTTTTAATTTTTCTGTTGAAGTATGGTTGATTTATAATGTTTCAGGTGTACAGAAAAGTGATTCAATTATATACATACATATATATATCTATTCTTTTTCAGATTCTTTTCCATTGTAGGTTATTATAAGGTACTGAATATAGTTCCCTGTGCTATAGTAGGTCCTTGTTGTTTAGATATTTTGTATATAGTGGTGTGGAAGTTTGATCGCAAAGGGGGCCCAAAGCCCACCCAGGGATTTCCTATCAAGCAAGCGAGGCAGAGGTTGCACATATGCACTTGGTTCCCATTCCACTAGTCACATGCCATGTTAGGTACAAGGGAGGTGGTGATGCAGTCTAGCCTGGGTCCCAAAAGAAGGCCGGAACAGTGTCTGCCTTCTGTGGACAACCGGCAGTGTCTGCTACAGTTTCGTTTTGAATCATTCTTCTTAGTACGAAGTGGCCATTGCATCTAAAAAGCTGGGTCTTCAGTTCTGGGAAAATATTTTCCCTACCATCGCTTTGACTATTTACCTTTTTCCATTTTGGAAATATCCTCTCAATTTCAAAACTTTCTGTTTATTTCCTTAACCTGTTGCAGGTTGGTGAGAGATTTTCTCAGCTCAGTTTCCCAGCTCGCTAATGAGTGCTTCAGCTGTGTCCTCTGTGCTCTCCACTCCACCTTTTATTGGCTTTTTTATTTTGCCATTACATGTCTTACTTTCTAGTATCTCTACTTGGTGTTTTTATGGATATACTCTTGCATTTATTGCTTTTTAAATAGTGTTTTTTTGGTGTTAGTTCTTCTGATGAGTTTGGTACTTATAGACCCTACAGTAGTCCAGGAAGGGTTCCCCCCAAAAAAACACAAATGGTAAAATGTTGAGGTTGTATAATCGTGAGGTTAATAAAAGGACTGCTCTGAGCCTTTCAGCTATAGCCAGCTGGCGGCAGTGGTCCTCTCTGTCTTACATATTGATAAGGCAGTTTCGGGTCCTGCAACTGCCTGGGACTTCTGGACAGCATTTCCAGGAATCTCGTCTTTTGTCAGTCTGATCCAGAAATCTGGATTTGAAGAATACTTGGGGCAGAAGGATCCAACCTCTGCCTTCCACTTCTGAAGAGGGTCACTTGCCGTTTCCTTACCTGGCTGTTCTTTCCTCCATGCCCCCGACCTCCATCTCCTCCAAAGATAAGATTTATCTTGCCCCTATTAGAGAATCAAGGCATGGGGAAGAAGGGCGCCGTGACCAATCACCCGAACTCTGAGCCAGAGCTGTCCCTGGGTTTTCCTGTGTGCGGCTTTCATCGTGTTGGCAGTCGTCAAACGTTTAGTGGCTCTTGGTCATCTGCTGATTTGTGTATTGAGGTTATATATATGTTCATCTCCGGTTTTGTCTTCCATGGCCCATGATTGGTGATTTTGTGTGTAGGAAGCAGGGTGGGGGGAGGTGAGGGTGGGTGCATGCTCCTGCGATGGGGGTGCTCGTGGGTTGTCTTCTGCCTGCAGGAGTTCCCACACCCCTCCTGGGGTCAGCAGAAACCTGGAGCCATGAGAGCCTCTTCAGTCCCCACATCTACCCTAGATGTGCCCTCGTAGCCTTGACTGATGCCCCTGAACCCCTCTTCCTCCACTCAGCTGTGTCTGGGTGTGCAGCCTTCCTTACCCACTGTATGGCTGTTAGCATAACTGACGCCATCTTGGGCACTTACAGTTTCTCCTGTCCTTCTGCTGATCCTGCTCAGGACTGTACTGTGCAGTGAATCACTTCTCTGTTGTCAAGGGCTTCGCAGTTAATAGACATTGTTTTATAATCATTAGGACCAGGTAGCCTGTATGCTCTGTTATTCCCCAGACAGTGATGAAAACCTTCACTGATATATTCCTGGCGCCCACGAGACTAGTTACCCATTCATAAATCTTGACTTAGGTATGCATGTCCTGTTTCCAAGCACCTACCTCCATTCTCTAGGTTCACTATAAAATTGACCCAGGTGCAGAGTGCAGCTACAGATGCTTCCTGATTGCTGTCTACCCGGTCCTGATCCCACCCTGTGAGTAAGTGACCCTGTAATACGGAGCTGCCTGCCTCATGTTTTTAGTCTCAAGATGCCTTCTCAGCTTGGTGGGCATTTGTCATTCTCTCCATCCTCCAACACCCAGTCCTGCCCCTGCGGCAACTTCTCCTGTGGTGTCATCTGCGGGTCTCCCCACACATCCTACCCTACCTGCTCTCTACCATTCGGGATTTCCTGAGGTATTGGTCCACTGTATATTGTAAGGCCTGAGATGCCACATGCTGCTTTGCCATCTTTGGGCCTCACAGGGCCCAACCCTGAGTTCCCCGGCTCTCACCAGTGTGTCCCCCCCCAGACAGGAAAGGCTCCCCACTAGCTAGTTCCTCTAACAGTTGGACCAGCAGTACCCCACCCACCTGAACCTCGTTGACTGGAAAAAATGCACAATCTACAAGTTGAGAATTATGTTTTATTTGCTGCATTACTGAGGACTTAAGCCCAGGAGGCAGCCAGCCTCCCTCAGGTAGCTCTGAGGGCCTGTCCGAAAGAGACAAGGGAGGAGCCAGGATATACAGGGGTTTTTGAAAAAACAAAACAAAACAAAACCCCAAAACACAGGTAGTTGAACATCAAAAGATTACTGCTGGGACTTCCCTGGTGGCGCAGTGATTAGAATCTACCTGCCAATGCAGGGGACACGGGTTCGAACCCTGGTCTGGGAAGATCCCACATGCCACCAAGCAACTAAGCCCGCGTGCCACAACTACTGAGCCCGCGAGCCACAACTACTGAAGCCCTCATGCCTAGAGCCCATGCTCCGCAACAAGAGAAGCCACCGCAATGAGAAGCCCGTGCACCGCAGCGAAGAGTAGCCCCCGCTCACCGCAATTAGAGAAAGCCTGCGCACAGCAATGAAGACCCAACGCAGCCAAAAACAAACAAACAAATAAATAAAAAGATTATTGTTAATTAAAGAAAAATCAGACATCTCAAATTAATGAATTTAGTACTTTTCTATGTTTGGGAAGATGCAAGAGTCTGGGCTTATGTCTTTGATATGCGCCTTAACTCTCTAGGGCAAGTATCCTGTTTTTCTCCATCTTGAATCCCCTCAGGGCGCACCATCATGGGTGGCTGCAGTGGCTGAGGGCTTGAAGGCTACAACATCCTTGTTTACCGAAAAGGCAGGCGATATTCTTTGTCCACAGCCTCACCCTAAGGGGTTTCACCTTCCTGCCAGTCTGAAAATTTGCTCAAATAAGCCAATCACATTCTCCCATGGGAACCAAAGGTCACCTCACCTTCTCGTCACTACAAAGCCTGCCTCTGACAGTCACTGCTTGTTCACTCTGCTCCCAAGTGCAGCCCTGGTGTGGCCCTTCCTGGTGTGGGGTATCCTCCACCCCGGGCTGTGATGTAGGTGATTAATAAACTGCTGTCGTCCTCATCTGCCCAGTGTCAGCTGTCACGTGTTTAGCCATCTCATACTGTTTAGGGCAGGAGATGCCTCCTTCACCAATCGGGTGATGGGGAGGTGATCAGAACACACCGATGGCAAGCTTTCTTGTTTTCCTGTGCTATTATGGGCTTATTCATTACTTTAAAATATTTCTTCGCCACGGGCTTCCCTGGTGACGCAGTGGTTGAGAGTCCGCCTGCCGATGCAGGGGACATGGGTTCGTGCCCCGGTCCGGGAAGATCCCACATGCCGCGGAGCAGCTGGGCCCGTGAGCCATGGCCGCTGAGCCTGCGCGTCCGGAGCCTGTGCTCCGCAACGGGAGAGGCCGCAACAGTGAGAGGCCACGTACCGCAAAACACAAAACAAAACAAACAAACAAACAAACAAACAAACAAAAAATATATATATATATATATTTCTTCTCCAACTTCATGGATTTGGGGTGGGACGGATATTAGATGACATGCACTCAGTCTGTCTCCCCTTAATTCAGTTGGCTTTTATAAAAACCTAGGTTGTTGCCTACTGTTTTTTTTTTTTTTAAAAAATAATGCTGCCATTTTCACCTTTACACGTGTGTCTTTGTACACCCCCTGCTATGATTTCTGAGATGAAATCCTAGAAGTGGGATGATGAGATAAACGTTCTTAGAGACTCTGGCAAATTGCTGTTCGAGGAGGCTGTACTGCTTTATACTTCCTCTAGCAGTGCTCGAGACTAACAATATCCACTGGAAATTGGGAAAGTGTGAGGAAACGCACAATCCCTTAAATTCTGAGAACCTAATGACTTCCTGATTTTGCTTGTAACGATGTTACTGAAGAGCAACATACAGTGACGTGCACACATCTTGAGCGAACAGTTTGATGAATTTTACTGAGTGAATCTACCTGCATGATCACCACCCAATTCAGGATACAGAACATTCGCAGCTCTTTACAGGCGTCATGCCCTTTCCCCGCTATCACCTCCCACCAACCACTGCTCAGCTCCTGTCTTTATAGTTTTGCTTGCTTTTAAGCTTCATGCAAATGCGCACATACACTCTGTGTTCTTTTGTGCTTGCCTTCTTTTGCTCACCATTACGTCTGTTAAGATTCACCCCATGGTTGTGTGTGTTTGCACTTTGTTCATCAGATTGCCATGTACTATTCCACCGGGTGACCACACCTCCATGTACTTCTGTTCTTATTTTTATTTTATTTTTTTTTTGCGGTACGCGGGCCTCTCACTGTTGTGTCCTCTCCCGTTGGCGGAGCACAGACTCCGGACGCACAGGCTTAGCGGCCATGGCTCACGGGCCCAGCCGCCCCGCGGCATGTGGGATCTTCCCGGACCGGGGCACGAACCCGTGTCCCCTGCATCGGCAGGCGGACTCTCAACCACTGCGCCACCAGGGAAGCCCCCATAGTTCTTTTTAAATGATATAAACATATCTTACTTTATTTCCCTGTTTGTTCTTAACTTCCAAATGCTCTTTACCATACATTATGTTGCCTGGTTTATTAACAGAGTGAGACTAGACAAAAATAATGCTCTTGCACGATGAGGGAAGACAGAAATGATGGTGGGAGACTGGGGTGTGCGGTTGAAGCCAGGGGTCTGTGCGGAGTGAGAGGCGGAGAAGGGCTGTTTCCATGGCTGCCTCCACCACACGTGGCCTCACCATCCTTTTCTTGTCTTCCTTTTTAAAAAGCCACAATATAAACAGCCTTGTTGTTTTTCCTGATTATGTAAGTAATACTTGCAGCCTGTAGAAGCAAAGCAAAGGCACATGACTTCGAGGATGAGAAATCTAGCAAGACTCCTGCTCTGTTAACGTTTTGATGGCTACCCCAGGAGGAGGCGCCCTGGGGCAGGCCCTCTGTGCATCTAGTTCTTGTTCACTGCTGGGTCCCTGGTGCCTGGAGCAGTGCCTGGCATAAATGTGGCGACGTGGATGACGTCAGAGCTCCCTCTCATTTTGAAGACTTCCTCCTAAGCCTCGTGCAAGAGGAAGGCGTGTAGTTTGAGCTGAAGGAGCACCTTGAGCCCGGAGCCCTCCTGGGGCCCCTGGTGGGGGATAGGGAATCTCCACGACAGTCTAGTTGTTTAGTTTAATATACAGTCCACAGTCGTGCTGTAACCAGTACCCCTCCCCATGAGTCTGAGCCCGGGCATCTTCGGGGCCCTCAAGGCCATTGTTGCTGTGGACCTCGGATGGAACCATTTCAATCAGTCAGAGAATTTTTGGCGTGTGGGTGGAGAGGATGGGGGCTGCCTTTTTCTCCCAAGAGTCTCCCTGGGCCTCTGCAGTTTTGTTTTCTCCCACCCCCCAGTACCAAATCTGCACACCATGGAGTCCTAGGCAGGGAACTCTTGGAGGCCTCACCTCAAAAAGGGGTAATGGGGGGCTCTGGACTTTTTGAGTGCTTGGCGATACTTAACATAGATCATTCCAAAGGGACACCTGGGTCAGGCAATTTAGAAAAAACAACTTCTCTAGAAGTGAACGAATGAATGAATGGAAGGCAGCCCCCTTCAGTGACCCTCAGCGTGCCAATCGCATTTCCTACTAAACTGTAAATCCTCCTCGAGAGTCTTACTCATATTATACCTGCGGTGCCCTGTGAATGAATGAATGAGTGAGTGAATAACACAGCTCTCCTACTTGGCCACAGAGGTAAGTTTTAACACATGAATTCTTTTGTATTCTTTACCCTTAGCCTTGCATCCGCGCATGGTAGGCACCTAGTGAACATTTGCTGAATGAATGAATCAGTGATTGAATACATATACAAATATGTAAAAAAACGTTTTTTTGACTTGCCTTTAAAGACGTGAGGGCAAGTCCAACAGGGCCTGGTGAAAAGCAGAGCCCCTCAGAGGAGGACGCAGTTCAGCCGGCGGGTTTGAGCCCTGGCCTGTGCCTGTCTGTGCCTCCTGACCGCATTTCTCACAAAGCAAATAAGCCTTGTTATTTTGAACCACGAGGCTGACATAAAGAAACTCACAATTGCCTCCGAAAATTATGTTCCCTGCTAAGCCCACACAATGGTCCTGCAGGATGATTTTCTGTCAAGAACAGGGCTTTGCTGGGATGGACTGAAATATTCTAGAAAGATGAAGATCAAAGCTTGGTCTGTAGGTCTGGGGCCGCTGCAGGACCTGAAGTGCTGGCAGTAAGCTCATTTCTCGAGTGAGAGCAAAGCCACGGATAATGTACATTTTCATTCCCTTGTTTCTAGTTTGAAGATCTCTGTCCCTGTTCTCTTAGTGACTAAGCCGATCTTACTTTACTCCTTTGTTCTTTTACAAAACATATAAAGGAGGAAAGGGAAGAAATGAAAGCTACGGGTAGCTTCCCAATTCAAGAGGGTCATAGCTTCCCCGAGCCACAGTTACATTACGATGCAGTTGGGAATCTTTGTGTTTATGAAACAGAGCTCGTTTGGAAATCATTGCATAATTCCCATCAGAGTGAAGATTTCCTAACCGCATTCACACAGAGGCGCCTTTCAACTGTTATGATTTATTGTTCAATAGCTATTCTTTTTTAAAAAAAAAATCAAAATCAGTGATTCTCCTTTCTGTACAATTTCAGAGGGCAGAAAATTTAGTTAGAACTAAATACACACAAATAATTTAATGTTTTAAGATTTGATTGTTTGAATTACAGTAGAACACTATTGTAGTGTGATTTGTTATTTGACTTACTGAGAAATAAATGAGTCGAATTTAATTCCCTGGAATACGATAATAGCAGCCCAACAGCCCCACTCTCCACCCCCAGACTTTTTAAACAGGGAGGGATCTTGGAGTTGTGTCTGGTCTCCTGGATTTACAGCTGAGGCCAGAGGTAATGTGATTTCCCAAAGGTCACCCAGCTAGTGAGGGCAGAGTGGAGAGAGCACCGCTGTTCCAGCCAGGCTTTCCCCGCTCCGCCCCAGTAAGGAACAAGATTAATTTATGTGAGTCGAGGGCTAGTGTTCTGGAAAGAAGCATTCTCTTATTGCGAGACAAAGGTGGGGGCAAGGGTATAAAGAAGCAGCAGTGAGCCAACCAGTCATGATGGAGACTCAGGAAGCCAGGTCAACCCCAAGACCGGCTTGGTCACCTGGATTATACCACAGATGCGGCATGGAGGGCAAGGCCCCTCTCCAGACCCAGGGACAGTGCCCTGGAGACACAAACAAAGAGGGTTTCTCTCAAAGCTGCCCAGAGTCTAGACTAAACTCATGGACTCTCCTTAACCATGTGCTGAATCCTGTTTTATAATAATCTGCTCCCATAGCTGGCTTTCCCTCTAACCTGTGAATCCTTGAGGACAAAGGCAATATCTGGCTCATTTTTGAAATTCTACCGAGCACAGTGACCGGCACAAAGAGAACTCAACAAATATTTGCAAAATAAATGACCAACGGTGACTGCCCCATTTAGAGCCAATCCCAGTGCAGAATAAAATCACAACCAGCTATTGCCTAATAAAGTTGAACTTGTTCATCCTTCTGACCCATAATTCCATTGCTAGAAAAATACTTGCCCATGAGCATCAGAAAGACTAGAACATTACGAAAATGTTGTAGTAGGATTGTTCATAACAGCCCCAAATGGAAACCACCCATCTTTCAATGGAATACTATACAGCAATGTAACTGAATGAATTACAGCCTACATATCAATATATATGAATCTCAAAAACACAATGCTGAGTGAAAAACGTCAGAGAATAATTCATTTAGACTGCATCCATTTATATAAAATTCAAAACAGTGGAAAACTAAACAATATATTGCACACATATGTTATGATACATTAAAGAAAAGCAAGGAAATGATTAACACATATTCAATAGTGGTTATTTCTGGGAAGACAGAGGGAAATACAACTCAGAGAGCTTCAAAGTTATTGGTGTAATTCTATTTATCAAGCTGGATGATGAGTACATGACTATGATTATTCTTTAAAAGGGTTACCCATAGTATACACATTCACATAGTTCATAATAAAAAATTTCAAACAACACACCACCACCAAACAAACCTAGATGGAAGCTCTCCATAACACTTTTGACCTGGTCTGTCCACAGAGGTGGGAAGGAACCTGTTGGGGAGCCCACGGCCCTTGAACAGTCTGACTCTACCTGTAGCGGGTTTGTCTGCTGGGGTTTGAAACCCTGTCCATTTCAGTGCCTGTCTGCTGAGTGCTGTCCCTCTGGGGCCTGTCTGTAGCGTAAACAGGGACATGGAGGGGCAAGTGTCCTTGGCCCGGGGGAACTGGATATCACCCCATAGGACCACTTCCAGCATCCTTAAGGAGGAAAGAAAGGCCAAGAATGTGCTTAGAAAATCTTTCCCATCAGGAGTGAGGAAGAATCCTTCCCTCTTAACAGTGATGGTGGTGGGTTTGGGGATGCTCGTGGGTTCATTGTACATTTATGAGCCGCAGCTTTTTTTTTTTTTTTTTTTTTTTTGCGGTACGCGGGCCTCTGACTGTTGCGGCCTCTCCCGTTGCGCAGCACAGGCTCCAGACGCGCAGGCTCAGCGGCCATGGCTCACGGGCCCAGCCGCTCCGCGGCATGTGGGATCTTCCCGGACCGGGGCACGAACCCGTGTCCCCTGCATCGGCAGGCAGACTCTCAACCACTGCGCCACCAGGGAAGCCCAAGACGCAGCTTTTTATTAAATAAGTATGAGGCAAAGCTCTCTCTTATTCCTTCCTTCTTTTCTCTTGAAAACATTGCCTATATGATACCATGAAAACGTCCCCAAAGCCCAGGGTAGTAGACTCTGTGGGTGCTCCCAGCATGTTCCCTCATCTCCTCTATTCAGCATGCTCCCACCTTCATTCCAGCAGCTGGGATCTGCTCTGGTTGACGACTAGAAATACCGCAGCTCCCTTGCCCTGGGGGTGGGATGATTCTAAAGCTCCCAGGGTTTCCCATCTGGATTAAGCTTCCATTGCCCTCAGAGGGAACCTAAAGCAGCCTATTTTGGTGATGTTCCCTCTTCTGTTTCACTTCTTACGCACCTCCCTCCCACTCTGAAATAAACCACCACCCAAATCCTTGTGTCAGGTTTGCTTCTGAGGGAGCCCAAACCAAGGCACTCTGGAAAGAGGGACTCTCTCCCTCTTCACTCTATCCTTGGGGCAAGCATGGGAAGCATTGAGGTTATGAGTGTATGCCCTCATCCTATGACTGACGGTTCCAAAGAGTTGCCTCTTTATAGGTGGACAGCCATTCGTCCTGGTTTGCATAGGACAGTCCAACTTATACCTGCAGTGCTGGTGTCCATCTGGTTTAGCATTTCTCTTGGAAGACACTGTCCTGGCTTGGATGATAAATGGTACGGTCACCCCATTTCCAGGAGACCTGTGCTTGGCAGGAGGAATGTGATCTAATCGGACCATAGGCTGTTAGAGCTGGAAGGGATTTTGAGTTCATCTGGTATAAGCTGCTTGCTTACAGATGAGGCAATGGAGGCCCTGGGCACTAGGAAAACTGCTCATGGTCAGGCATTAGGCGTCAGAGCCAGCCCTGAGGCTAGGTCACCCTCTGTGTGGAACAACCCTAACCTTCCCTTCCCTGGAACTACTGCCAGGGCCTTCCGAGAAGGCTGTAAGTCACCTTTGCTACATTGACCGTATTGTGGAGTCAAAGCAATCTTTGCTCTGAAAATCTGGCTATGTACTAAATCTTTGATATTAGAAGTCTGACTAGGGCTTGGGGAGTTCATTCCATAGCCTGGAAAAAGTTGTCCTACTGTCCACTAGATGGTGTCCAATACACACCCCCTACACATGCATCACTGGAACTGCACAACTAAGCCTGATGTTGATGAAAGAAAGATCTAATCCATCCGAGTTTGGTCGTCTTGTTTTGTTTCCTGGCGACATGCTCTAGAAGACATTTGGGGACTGGCACGAGAGGAGGAAGGCGTGCCCTTAGACAATCTCTCTGGTTGAATGGTTGCAGGACGTGAGGCAGAGAAAAACAGGGGCTGTCGGGGCCGTGCTGGTGAGAGGGGATGCTGGCCTGGACCATGGCTGTGCGTGATGCGGATGGAGAGCAGTGGATGGGTCTGGAGGCAGGAAAGACAGGCCTCGATGGAAGGTTGCATCTAGCACTCCCTGAATTCCCTAGTTTCAATCTCTCCTTCTGTAAGATGGCAGAGAGGTTGGCTTATCAGTGTTGGCATTTCCAGTGCAGTGCAGATACTGAAAATTTGGAGGCTTTTTGGAAACTAATGAATAAAACAGCTAAGATTTATTGAGTGCTTATGGGAGCCCTTCTAAGCACTTTACATGTATTAATTTCCTTTATTCCCCCTCAAATACACATCTTGGGCCCCTGCCCGGATCAAAACCTCTGGGACTGATGGGCCTGAGCTAGTGTATTTTGAAAAATCTCCCCATGTGATCCTTACACACTTCTGGCTCTGGTGGGGGAAGGAGCTGAGGCCCAGGCAGGCTTGTCCTGTGAGGGGATCTGGGGCTCCCACCTGGCAGGGCTGCAGGGCTACCAGTCAAGGTCTCCCAGGGGCCTCAGGCCTTGCGTCTCTCTTCCACTTTGACCTTTTCTTCACGTTAATCTGCCACACACCTCATGTGCTTTCTTTCCTCCTTTCTCCCGTTCTTCTTCACAGAACACCTCCAGGCCCTGCTCAGTCTCTCTCTCTGTCCCTTATCCCTCCTGTGAACCGTGCACAGTCCTGCAGCACATCTGTGGTGTTGGCCCTGGTCCCCCCAGGTGAGAAGCCCTGTCCACTCAGTGCCCTCCAGAGGGGCCGTCCTTGCAGCATCCATCCTGTCCTCCTTGCAGGGGCAGCGTCTGGCCTCCACCTCAGGCCCACAGCCCTCCCCACCCCTTATTCCTGCCGGCTGTCATCAGGGTCCGCAGCGGCCCCAGCACCAGTAACCTCCACTGAACACGCCCTCCCCGCCTGCCTGTGCTGTGCTCGGAGCACAGAGAGGCGGAGGGCCTGGCGTCACAGAGGCCTGAGGATGTGGCTGCGGGAGAAGCCTTTCTGTGCTGCTCCCTTTCCAACAAAAGTGAGCGGGGGGCTTCCCTGGGTGTGTAGTGGTTAGGAATCTGCCTGCCAATGCAGGGGACACGGGTTTGAGCCCTGCTCCGGGAAGATCCCACATGCCGCAGAGCAACAAAGCCCATGCGCCATGGCTACTGAGCCCGCGTGCCACAACTGCTGAGCCCGCGTGCCACAGCTACTGAGCCCGCGCGCCACAACTACTGAAGCCCACGTGCCTAGAGCCCGTGCTCCGCAACAAGAGCAGCCACCGCAATGAGAAGCCCGCTCACCGCAATGAAGAGTAGCCCCCGCTCGCCGCAACTAGAGAAAGCCCGCGCGCAGCAACAAAGACCCAACGCAGCCAAAAATAAATAAGTAAAATAATTTAAAAAAGAAAGTGAGCCGGGGCTGTATTTAGTTCAACACCCATTCATCGGGTACCTACTAGGCCTTGGGGTTACCCAAGGTGAGTAAGACACCCTCCTCCCACCCAAGCACCTCACTTCTGTTCACAGATGCAGCCACAAAACATCTGTTACGGGACACCTGGTAGAGAGAAGGTGCCCATGCATTGGTCACAGGGAAAAGGGGGATGTTAATCGACGCTGTGAGAATCTGAGAAAGCCTCCAGGGAAGCCTGTTGCCCCTTAAAACTTTGCTCAAGTGTCACATCCCCCCCCAAAACCTCAAGCCCCGTTGGGAAGACCCCTAGGTTGGTTTAAGAGCCCTGCTCCTGGGCTCCCAGCACCGCCATGGCGGTTACTGCACCACATGAAGAGCTGTGATTCCCAGGGTCCCTCTGCCGTGAGCAGCTTCAACCTGGAACCATGCCTCCACCTCCCACCCCAGAAACCAGGGCCTGGCACACAGCAGGCGCTACGTATTTGCCTGTTGAATGAACAGGACGTACCACCTGAGCGGGGCCTTCGCGCACGGGGAGGATTTAGAGGATGCGAGTGGGGGTGAGGGCTCGGGGAGCAGGACGTGAGGTCAGGAAGCACGGCAAGAGGCCCAGCTACTTCGGTGCCCCCTCCTCCGGTTACTCTCTGGGGCATCTGAGCATCAGGGACTCCCCCCGCCGCTCCGCCTCCAGCCAAGCTTTGCAAGGCCAACCTTCTCCCTTAGAGCCCGGGGCACTCGCCCAGGGTCTACACCCCTGTCCCCTTGTTCTCTGGCCTTAAAGGGGGAGGTGGGTGGTGGGATTGACACCCCTTCAACCGGGGATGGCCCATCCTCTCTCTCCCTCCCCAGTAGCTGTAGCCGACCGAGCCTGTCGATCTCATCTCTGGGTGAACTTTAGAATCACCAGAGAAGCTTTTTAAAAACACCCATGCTTTATTTGATTGGGCTGCGGTGGGACTGGGGGAGCATCGTTTTTAAAGTCCTTCAGGCGATTCTAACGCACAAACGCACTAAGCCAGCCCCCAGCTGGGGCAGGAACCCCATCCCCACCTCCCGCAGGGCCTCTCCCCCCTCTGCTGCTCCAGCCTCCTTCCCAGCAGTCTTATCTCAAGCAGCACATCCCAGAGCCCTCTCAGCACTGAATTATACCCATCCAAGCAGACTGCTGCCATGTGAATTACAGAGGCCGGAGCTGTAAAGGCATCTCCTGGTAAAGAAATTAAAGGGCTCAATCATTCGGCCGAGAGCCAAGGCCAGAGAGATTCTCAGCCCCTAGAGAGAAAGACAGGGGGGTGCGTGAGCGCAGGGAAGGGGAGAGCCTCCTTTGAGGCGGAGGAGACAGATGGCAGTGTGCTGCGGGCATGTGCCACAGTCAGCAAGGAGGGCCCCCCTCCCTGACTTTCCTCTTTGGAAGACTGGCACCCAAGACCCCTGTCTGGGGTGTGGAGGCCACAGGCAGGCAGGGGCTACCGCTCGAGGGTCGGGTGAGCTGGGCGTGGAGACCTCTCAGGGCGGGCAGTGTGAGGTTAGCCAGATAAAAGTGGGGTGTTTCAAACGCCACCTCCCATAGCAGCCCTTCAGGGACTGAGCCAGACATTTCCTTCCTAAGAAACAAGGATACGGCCTCCCAGCCCCCAGGACACAGACAGTTGGGACTTCCACAGGCTGGAAGCCCTCAGTCACTCCTTATTTACACCCCGCTGAGCGATACCCCAACTGCAGCTATGGCTTTGGGCAGAGGACAGGGACGTGGTGAGAAGGGCTCCTCAGCCTGGGGCCCAAGCTGTGGCCCCGACTAGGGGCTCAATGTTGCTGTCTTGACATTTTTGGAGTCACAAGCTCATGACAGAGGTGTGGGAGTCCCTGTGAGGCAAAGGGGGAGCAAGGAGGGTGGCGCTGGCGTTTCTGCGCTTACTGGGACACATCTTCAAAGATGGCTCTCCTTCTCCTGAAGGATCAGCAAGTGTCTGGGCCTTTGTCCAGGAACTCTCAGTGGGGACATCAGCTACGGACCACAGATTCCTCCCACGTGGCCATCCTGCCTGTGGGATCTCACAGGCGTGTGATGAGAGAGCTGGTCAGGCATGGTGGTGGGGAGCCAGGTCCGTGCTTGGTCTGCTCCTCGATCACAGTTGGTTCCCCGGGCAGCAGTTCCTCATCTGAGCCCTGGGCGGGGGATCTTTCCCACTCACCAGACAGTCAGATGCCCAAACACAGGGCCTCAAGCCAGGAGCATCATCTTAATGCCCCAAGGGTAGCCCCTTTTGGGGTCCCCAGCTCTGATTCTGGATAGCCCAGAGAAGGCAGTGGTAATCCCAACACAAACCGGCGTCGTATCTTGGTGGAGGGATTTCCATAGCACCTGTAACAGAACCACTGCTTGGTTAGATAGCCCTTGCGTGGCACTCTTAAAATTTCACAGCACACATGCTGCGGTCTGGATTGACTAATTGTTAAATTGAGTCCCTACTCTGACTGGACATAGTTAAGAGGTTTTATACACGTGAGTGAAAGTGAAAAATATGTATCCACCTATAAATGAGGAGGTGTGCTGTCCACATCCTCTGGTTAAGAATTGGACTCTGCCCTGCACATCCTGGAATTGCACAGAGGGCAGTGGGGGCCTGGAGGGTATGGTTGGGTCTTTCCCTGTTCAGGCACCTGACACCTGAGGAAGGATTACCACTGTGTCCATCAGAAGGGAGGCTGGAATGATGAACATGGTGTCGACCGCGGGAGGGCTGCCGGCAGAGCCTAGTTATCCCTCGCTCAGAGGCTGTCATCAATTTGCAATTAGCTGGAGGCTTGGCAGGCGGCTGCAGGCTCCAGACTCCACCATGTTAATGAAAGCACCGGCCCTGCTGGAGACAGCGCTGAACAAGGATGGAAGTCTAATTAGGTTATCCCAGTGGAGGGACATCCAAGCTTTGGTTTGGGGCTGCCAGCTTACCTCTGGCAGGGCTGGGAATTTCCTCGGGCTCTGAGGGTGGACTCTGCCCAACATCTTCCTCTGGGCTGGGGTGCCGGTGGTGGGAGATTTTTACCCCTGGAGCCGAGCCTCAGGGCTCTGCGTCTTCCTTCCAGAGGGGCAAGCAGGAGCCTAGGACAGAGCTGTGGGGTTTTCTGTCATCTTGGGCTTGTAGCAGGGAGGAACACTGGGGTCCCAGGGCCCTCCCTGGGTGGGGGGCTGCATTGACTGTCCATGTATAGACAAGGCAGGGGGACCCAAGGAGTGGCTGGCCCCTCAGAGTGATGGGGACGGCTCAGAATCCATGATGGTGAGTCTGACCAGCCTCAGATCCCGGCTCTTAGACAGAACCCAGCCTATCTGCAGTAACAGGAAAGGAGGGAACGCTGACTGGTGGTAACAAGCTTTAGAGCAGTTGCTGGGGAGTCTGTGGGAAGCAACCCACTCCCTTCTGCAGAGGCAGAGCCCCCGGGGAGTATCAGCTTCCCTTGTTGATTTGCTCCAGTCTATCAGATGCAAACAGGTTTTCATAAAACTCAAGGAGACATTGTTAGACCTGCGCGGTCTCCTAGGAGTTTCGACTCGCCCAGGAAACAACAAGAGTCGGAAGCCGATGCAAAACGCAAGAGGTTTATTGAAGGCCGGTGCACCGGGGTTCCTTGGTCCTCACGTGGGAGGTCGAAGAAGGAACCCTTCCGGGCGCGAATATGTCAGTTTTATAGGTTCCCACTTCCCCGTATGTAAATTATAGATTTGGTTGTGTTCTCCTGCTGATTGGTCCCGGCTTAGGCTCGGACCAGAGAGGGAACTTGTCCCCAGCTGCCTGATTGGTCTTTGACAGACACCTTTTTTACATTTTGTTATCTCCCTCCTTCTCAGAAGGGGGCCGGACATCCTGGAAATTCACCCATTGTCTAAGAAGCCCCTATTGTCTGGAGAGTTCTTAATCATTAGCTGGAACAATGTCCCTCGAGTCCCACAACATCTGCTGAGAAAATTAATTCAGTGGGCGATGAAGTGTTTCTCTGGGGGCCTCCATGCTTGTTCTTTCCTCCTCCCTCCCCCTTGGCTGCTCAGAGGGGTCTGAGGTGTTGATGGAGCCCAGTCTGGGAGCCCTTGTAGCCCAAGGCTCAGATAGCCCGGGCTCAGGACCAGCCCCTTGTCTTTTTGCCTGGATCCTCGGGAAGGTGGAACCAACTAGATGCCTTGACAGGGAACCTAGCAGAGGTGGTGGGCATGCGGCTTGCCCTGACTCACACTTGACACCCAGGTCACTACCTTCAGGACCACCATAAACCCTCCCATCGCTGAGTGTCCAGCACTAGAGGAGGAGAAAAGGAGATGTGGAGGAAGGAGGAGAGTGGGTGGCAGAACTGAATGAACACTTCTTCAGTGAAGTCTCGAGGCTGACGAGCCCAGGACTTGGGTTACGTTCACAAGATGAATCCTGTGAAGCAGGTTCCTTGGCTCCAGCATGTAAGGTTCTGAGAAGAGCTGGAGAGAGCGGAGCCCTGTTTGGTGAGCTGGCGAGACGCCATATCCACCTCTAGATGCAAGACAAAGTAGAAAGGTCCCAGGCAGGTGAAGCCCATAGCAGAATAGGGACACAGAGGAAGGGGTCCATCATCAGACCCCATGATTTCTCTCGTTGCCTGATTACAATGATTCTCAATCTTTACATCCTAGAAAAACCTTGAAGAGGAGGTCTAGAAATGAAGATTTCCAGGCCCCACTCCCAGAATTCTGATTAAGGAGGTCTGGGGTGGGACCCAGGAATCTGCATTTTAACCTAGGGGGCCGATGGGACCACACGTGGAGAAAAGCACTACCTCAGTCCAGCAAAATGAACAAACTTCATCCAAGGTTTCCAGTTGCTTTAAACCCTCAGAGAGGCTCAAATTAATTAACAAGCGTTTTCTGAAAACCTATAACTAGAGCCTCAAATCAGGGCTGGCCTCGTGAGTGACAGCACATGGGTGGTACAGGGGCCCACGGGCAGAAGGGCTCCCACGCTTTCGGTTTAATGCTCTGCAGTGGCTGCCCTGGAAATGCTTAGTAATTTTGTGACTTTGTGCTTTTGTAAGTGAAGTCTAATGGGATCATGGCAGGGCCTTGGAGCCCAGGTTCACAGCCGCTGCCTCTGAAGGATGGGTTCTCACCGTCGTAGGCCCCACCCTACTCCACGACTACTGCCACCAGCTTTCCCAGCATGGGTCTGGGTGGAGATGGGGACCGTCAGGGTCTGGCTCCCTGGCCCCAAGGTGTCGGGGTGCAGCATGGTCCTCCGCCTCCACCCTGCCGGCTCGCAGCGGCCCCTGGTGTCTGGAGGCCGCAGGACAGCGAGGTCCAGCTTCTCTCCCACCCCACCCCCGGGTCCTGGTGCCGGGCAGGGGGAGTGAGGGTCTACACATTCTGGGGGTCGCCCCTCTGCTGTGGGTTGGGCCCGTGGGAACAGGAGACACCTCCCTCAACTTTCCCAGCCCTGGTTTCCTGACCTCCAAGAGATTACAGCTCCCTGACTTCAGTGAAAAAGAAGGTTATTGAACAGCTTTCACCCCAAGTGTCATTTAATTTTCCTGGTTGTATCCTGGTGCCTAGGATGCTGGCACGTGGGCAGTACTCAAAAAAGATCCAGGGACTGAATGAATGGATGGATAAACTCTTTGAGGTAGTTATTATATTCTCTCCATTTTAAAGGTAAGACCCTGAGGTTTAAGGAGGGCAAACAATTTGCTGGAGGTGGAGAACAAGCACGTGACAGAAATGAGATTTGAGTGCAGGTCAAAATTCCAAAGGCTTTGCTCCTTCACCATCTCACAGGTGTGAAGTCATGGTCCCATGCCCACCCAGTGCCATTTGCCTGTGAGCTGGAGCTGCTCCTGGCATGGTCTTCTGGTTGTCCAAGGGGGAGTGAGCCCAGTGTGAGATCTGTCATTGGATTTTCACCAGTTCTGCTCCCCATGGACCAAGGAGGGAGCGAGGGTGAAGAGCTAGACTCACTAAAATTCTCTGATTCAATGGAATCAATTAGGATTCTTCCAATTGCTTAAAACCGAAACCTCGACTCAGAATGACCTAGACAATATTATTATTTCACGTAACAGAAAAGTTTACAGCTAATCAGACTCTCAGGCTTGCTGATTCCAGGGCTCTGTCTGTCTCTTAGCAGGCCAGCCTCAATGTCGGCAGCTCCAGATGGGACATGTGGATGCAATCCCTGGGACTGGATTAGACCATTCATTTGGGTGGAATGGGTGTCGGGGCATCAACTATGACGTTCCCACGTCATCAGGGCACAGGCAGTGCTGCTTCAGGACCTCTCTGGAAAACATTCCAGAAAGAGACTTGTTCCTGCACTGCCACAGACCACTGCCCAGCCTGGGCAGCCCGAGGAGTCCAGCATATCAGCCACACCAGCAGTGGCAGCATGGGAAGTAGCAGCAGAGTTAATGGGGGCACATAGTCCCAGAAGTAGCAGCAGCACACCTTCACGATGCTTGGTAGTCAGCCAAGGCGCCAACAGTAGCCGTTGCTGGAGGGACGTGCACCAGGAGAGCAGGAGAGGAAGGGAGAGTGGCAGTTGGCACATGACAGCCAGGACTTGTTCCGTAGTACACCTGAGGTGCCCCTGGAGAACAGCAGAAATAACGGGTTTCTGAAGATGGCTGGCATCTGAGCATGACAGATGGGACAGAGCGAGCTAGCAGAGCTCAGCTTTTCTTGCTGAAGTGACCCTATGGCCTCCAGACACTGGTTATGTGTACAATGCCTGAGAGGGCTCCCACCATGCAGGCTCTCTCCCAGCTATGCCTGGGGAGGGGTTATCACAGCCGGGACGCACAGCCGGGAGAGACCTTGACCAAACCCTTCTCTTTGTGTGTGCCAGTGGTCACCTAATGTTACTGCGGTCTGTGGTGCCCTTAGACTGGGAGATTTTTCTCTCCTCACCTTTCCCCTCTCCTTTCCCCGCCTTCCCTTTTTCTTTGTATTTTTCTGTACTGCTAAAGTTCAAAACTGTTTCATAGAATTTTCTGAATATGTATTATATCTCATTGTCCCAAACTAAAAAATACACTTAACAAGGTAATCAGTAATTAGTCTTCATTATAGATCCATCTTCCCTGTTCCCCTTCAGAGCCCCCTCTTTTCCATGATAATATCTTTTGGTGTATCCTATATTATAACAACTTATGTATACTTCTAGAGTTTCTTTATGCATATACAAGTAAATGAAAAAAATGTTTTTATTTTCTCCCTTTTTTATACGTACATGCTGCTCTGTAGCTTACCTTTTCACCTAACAATATATCTCAGAGGTCTTTATCCGTACAAAGAGCATCCTCAGTGTTTGTATAGTTGCCCTTTGTGATAGAACATGATAGTGTCATGATTTTTAAAAACAGTGTCCTATTGATACGCCTTTACGTTGTTTCCAGACTTTTGCTATTCCAAATGATGTTTCAGTAAAAAGCCTCGTACATACATTATGTTGTATATGCACAAGTATTCCTGTAGGATACAGCCCTAGAAGTGTAATTGCTAGGTCAAAGGGTATATGAAGTTGTAATTTTTATTAATTTGGCCAATCACCCTCTGTAAGCATTGTACTAATGTATACTGTCAAGAGTGAATTTTCCCCACAGTTTTGCCAACAGAATTTGCTATCAGATTTTTGGAATTTTGTCAATCTGATAGGTGATGTGTATCTCAGTATGGTTTTTAAATCTTCTTTATTGAACTAAATTTTCATACAATAAAATGGACTCATTTTAATTGTATACTTCAAAGAGTTTTGAAAAATGTATATACCTGAGGAACCAACACCCCCAATTAAGATATAGAACATTTTCATTGCTCCAAAAGATTCATTCATGCCTCTTTTTTAAAAAATTTATTTTATTGAAGTATAGTTAATTTACAATGTTGTGTTAATTTCTACTGTACAGCAAAGTGATTCAGTTATACATATATATATACATTCTTTTTCATATTCTTTTCCATTATGGTTTATCATAGGATACTGAATATAGTTCCTTGTGCTATACAGTAGGACCTTGCTGTTTATCCATTCTATATATAAAAGTTTGCATCTGCTAGTCCCAAACTCCCAATCCATCCCTCCCCCACCCCCCTCTCCCAGACAGCCATGAGTCTGTTCTCTGCGTCTGTGAGTCTGTTTCATACATAAGTTCACTTGTGTCATATTTTAGATTCCACACATAAGTGATATCATGTGGTATTTGTCTCTCTGACTTACTTCACTTAATATGATAATCTCTAGGCCCATCTATGTTGCTGCAGATGGCATTATTTCATTCTTTTTTATGGCTGAGTAGTATTCCATTGTACATATGTATCACATCTTCTTTATTCATCTGTTGATGGACACTGAGGTTGTTTTCATGTCTTGGCTACTATAAATAGTGCTGCAATGAACACTGGGGTGCATTCATGCCTCTTTTTAATCAACACCTTCTCCATGCCTTCCCAGGAAACCACTGCTCTGAAAGCTATAACTATAAATTAGTGATAATAAATAAATGCGTTAATTAGTTTTTAATTAATTAATTAATCAATTAGTTTTTCCTGTTCTAGAATTTCATAGAAATGGAATCATACAATGTGTATTGTCTTATAACTGGCTTCTTTTGCTCAGCACAGTTCTAAGATTCATCCACAATGTTTCATGTATCAACACTTCAGTCTATTTTCTTGCGGAGTATTAGTCCATTGAATAAATATGCCACGTTTTTTCGGTTGTGGTTTTTTTTTTTAATAAATGTATTTATTTTTGGCTGCATTGGGTCTTCGTTGCTGTACACGGGCTTTCTCTAGTTGCAGCGAGCTCTTTATTGCGGAGCATGGGCTCTAGGTGCCTGGGCTCAGTAGTTGTGGCTCACGGGCTTAGTTGCTCCGCAGCATGTGGGATTTTCCCAGACCAGATATCGAACCAGTGTTGCCTGCATTGGCAGGCGGATTCTTTTTTTTTTTTTTTTTTTTTGCGGTACGCGGGCCTCTCACTGTTGTGGCCTCTCCCGTTGCGGAGCACAGGCTCTGGACGCGCAGGCTCAGCGGCCATGGCTCACAGGCCCAGCCGCTCCGTGGCACGTGGGATCTTCCCGGACTGGGGCACGAATCCGCGTCCCCTGCATCGGCAGGCGGACTCTCAACCGCTGCGCCACCAGGGAAGCCCAGCAGGCGGATTCTTAACCACTGCGCCACCAGGGATGTCCCAGTTGTGTTGTTTTTCATTGAGATGTTGGTGAACATTTGAGTTGTTTACAGTTTGGGACAATTATGGGTAAAGCAGCTATGAACATTCATGTACAAATAAATCTCTTTGTGTTTATATGTTTTCATTTCTTTTCAGTAAAGAAAAGGAAGTGGAATTTCTGAGTAATATAAAACAGCCGTACCCTAACCTGTACCCTATACCGTACACTAACCCTAACCTTAACCCTAATGCTAAGCCTAAACCTAACCCGTAACCTAATCCTAACACGTACCCTAACACTAACCCGTACCCTAACCCATACCCTAACCCTAACCCGTAGCCATACCCTAAACTGTACCCTAACCCTACGTGTATGTGTAACTTGTTACGAAACTAGCCAACTGCTTTCCAAAGTAGTTGTACCACTTTATATTCCCATCAGTAAAGTATAAGAGCGCTTATAGCTTCACGTTTTCATCAACACTTTGTAGTCTTTTAACTTTTAGCCTTTCTAGTGGGTATACGGTGGTATCTAATCATAGATTTAATTTTCATTTCCCTGATGGTTAGCGGTGAGCCTCTTTTCATGTGCTTATTGGCCATTTGTATCTTTCGTGAAGTATCTTTTCAAATCTCTTTCTCATTTTTTACTGAGTTGTCTTCTTGAGTTATGAGTTCTTTATATATTTCTCAGTGAGGGTTTAATTTGCATTCTTTTATTTTGTATGAAATTGAGCATCCTTTCGCATGCTGAGGACCCATTAGTATTTCTTTTTCTGTGAACTGTGTATTAATATCCTTTGTCCAATTTTCTGTTGAGGTGTGAGTCTTTGTTTTACTGACTTCTAGGAGGCCTGTATGCACTAGGTGGATTAACCCTTTGTCTGAGATAGGAATTGCAATTACTTCCCCTAGTTTGTGGTTTGCCTTTGGTTTAGCTTATGGTGTTCTCTGCCATGCAGAAGATTTTTATGTATTTAAATTTGCCAATCGTTTTCTCTATGGCTCTTGGATTTTGAGTCATAGTTAGAAGGGCCTTTCTCATTCCAAGTTTACAATGGAAGTCTACCATGCTTTCTTCTCTCATGTCTTAGCCCAGGTGATCTAGAGAACAGAGTATGAGGCAAAGATATACAAATGTTTTATTAGGAGATGCAATCCCAGAGCAGCAAGAGAGAGGGCAAAAGGGGTTTGAGGAGGGTAGGCAGGAAGGCATGAACAAGGTAGTATGTCATCAAGCTGGCCATGCCTTCACAAGAAATATAGTAGTTTGCTTCCAAGCAGGTCTTCTGCTGCCATGCTTCAGAAAAGCCCCTTGGAGGTGGAAGGGAGAGAAATGATCCGCTGGCTCCTTCCTGACTCTTGTCTCTCATTGGTGTGTCCCTCGACAGATGAATGGATAAAGAAGATGTGGCACATATACACAGTGGAATATTACTCCACCATAAAAAGAAACGAAATTGCATTATTTGTAGTGAGGTGGATGGACCTAGAAATCTGTCATACAGAGTGAAGTAAGTCAGAAAGAGAAAAACAAATACCATATGCTAACACATATATATGGAACCTAAAAAAAAAAAAGGAATGGTTCTGAAGAACCTAGGGGCAGGACAGGAATAAAGACGCAGACGTAGAGAATGGACTTGAGTATGTGGGGAGGGGGAAGGGTAAGCTGGGATGAAGTGAGAGAGTGGCATGGACTTGTATACACTACCAAACGTAAAATAGATGGCTAGTGGGAAGCAGCCACATAGCACAGGGAGATCAGCTCAGTGCTTTGTGACCACCTAGAGGGGTGGGATAGGGACGGTGGGAGGGAGACGCAAGAGGGAGGAGCTATGGGGATATATGTATATGTATAGCTGATTCACTTTGTTATACAGCAGAAACTAACACAACAATGTAAAGCAATTATACTCCAATAAAGATGTTAAAAAAAAAGTGGTGGTATTGATTGCTCTGGACTTCCGGGCTGTGGCCTTTCTGGGCAGTCAAGTCTCACACCTTACAGCCCCAAGCTCCATCTAAATCTGGAAGTGGTGGGAGGAGTCAGAGGCTCTGTGTGTTTGACTGAGTTGGCCGTGTTCTCAGTGCTGTGTTGTCACTGTGGAGGCTATCCCAGAGCCAGACCCCTACGGAAAACTAGTGGGTCCCCAGAGAAAGAGAACCAGGCATGGCTTTCTTGACATAAGAGAAGCCATTTTTTGGCCTAAGTCATTTTGTGATCTAAGCCTGGCCACATGCTTGCCCTTGAACAGGTCTCCGTAATGAATGGTCTTAAGGGAAGTGAGGGAATACATAAACAAAGGAAAAGCAGTCAAGAAACAATAGTTCAGGGAAAAAAAACAGAGTTCTACTTCCTCCTCAAGTGATTTACATAACAATCGGATACCTATCTTTGAGTTCTGCAGGAACTAAGACCCCCCACCCAGGTGGAGAATGGAATGACCTTTTCTGATCCTCGTGACCTCAATCAACTAAAGCTTAGACTTTGGCAACCTGTGCCCCAATTCTATGCTGCATTCTCCTCTGCTCAAGCCCCTTTGTGAATTTGCATGTTCCCTTAGCTTAAAGCTTCCCCAGTTTTGCCGTTGGGGAGACACTGATTTGGGAAGGGTCCCTGGTGCTCCCCTTACTTGCTGAGAGTAGTAAGTCCTTCCATCTTCCCATCTTTGGCTTGGTTGTGTCTTTTGGCTTAACAGCCACCAAGAGGTGAACTCAATCTTCTGGGTAACATCCTGGAGACTGCGATAGTGATGGTGCCAGGGAACAAGGCTAGGGCATCAGTGGCCAGTGTTCTCCACAGAGCCAGTGGCCCAAACCTGGGAGGTGAATGAACTGGGCTCAGTGTAATTTTATGGTTCCTTCTCTTCTTTTATTTAAACATTTAATCTGGTTGGAATTTGTCCTGGTCTTTTGCTGTTGTGTGGCATGACTCCTATTTAATTATTTTTTCCACATGACTACCTAGTTTTCCCTACTCCGTTTATTGAATAGTTCATCTTCTCTCCCATCGACGGAAGGCCTTTTTGTGATATACAAAATTCCTATATTTGGGGGCCCGTTAAAAATGTTCACTTCTGTTCCATTGGTCTGTCTGAGTTGTTTTAATTATTGAAGTTTTACAATATGTTTTAATATCTGGGAGGCCTCATCACCCGTCACTGCTTTTTTTCCTCAGCATTTTCCTAGATATTCCTGTTCCTTTTTTCATATAAACATTATAATTAGCTTGTCTGGTTAAAAAAAAATAGTATTTTTTGGTATTTTTAATGGATGGCCTCAAATTTGTAAATTAAATTTTGGAGAATTGATATTTTTATTATGAGTCTTCTTATCCAAAAACTGGCATAATATTCCATTGGTAATGAAACAGGAGGGAAAGGGGCAGGGCACAACCTTGAAAAGAATGACAGAGCTGTTGAAGATACAACATAAACTGATTAGAACCAACTAGGTCCAAGATGGCGGAAGAATAGACTTCCACTAGACCTTGAGCCTTATTACATGCTCATTGTAATATCAGTTTATCAGCATGCTAAGTGACACACCCATAGGCACCATGACAGTTCCGAGGCTGACCATGAAATGCAAAAACGTGGGCGGTGGCCCAATTCCTGGAAATCTCCACCCTTTCCCCAAAATAGTTGGAATAATCCTCCCACTCGTTAGTCTATGAAATTGCCCAGCCCGTAAAAACATAACCATCCCACATTTCAGAGCCTGTTGCCTTCTGAGATGGCCCAAACCCTGTGGAGTGTGTTTCTCCCAGGGCCATTCTCACCTTTTGAGATGGACCGCATTCTGTCTACGGAATGTGTATCTCTCTAAATAAATCCACTTCTTACCTATCACTTTGTTTCTCACTGAATTCTTTCTGTGATGAGCTTCATTAAGTCCTGAGACCAGGTGTGTGATCTCAATTAAAAGACAGTGGGTTCAAGTCCCAATCTGAGTTGTGCAGTTTCAGTTTCAGCCTTCCTTTGTGTCCTTCCATTTGTTTTAAGGTCTTGCCCAACTCCATTCATTTCTAGTTGTTAGCAGGTAGTAGGATTTTTTCCTACATGTTTTTGCCTGAATTTGAAAAAAAAAAGTTGAACATGCACAGTTTTAATTAAAAGAAGAAATCATTAATCTGTAAAAAGAAAAGGAAAGGAGGGAAAAAAAAGAATACATTTTTAAAACCAAAAACCAAAGCTGGAGTCTCAGGCAGGCTAAGCTCTGGTGACTAAAAAGGCTGATGAGGTCCCCCCTCGCTCCCCTCACAGTGGGCTTGGCCCCAGAGCTATGGGGCCCTGGTGAGTGCTCAGCCTGGAAGGGAAGGGTGGCCAGAGGGTTGCAGCTTCCTCCCACTCAGCTACTTTGGAGTCTATACTTGCCTGAGGCTATTCCCAGGGCAGAGAATCCACTTCAGCCAAACTCTTAATCTAAACAGCCTCTCCTCGCGGTTGAATAAACACACTTGCTTTCTCTCTCACTTGTTGAGAACCTCCTTGCTCAGCCAGACTCCTCTCCCTTGATGGTGGGAAGGCTCAGGCAGGGGCTCACAGAAGATTTTGCCCTGGAATCCATTTTTACTATCTGTGCATCAGAGTGTGAACCAATAACTTTGCCTGCTCTGTACCAATCACAAAGAAGCTGTTTTTGCCAGCCAGCGTGTTAGGGTTGGTGATCTGCGGGAAGATGGCAGGAAGCAGGGAGAAGAAAGCTTGGGAGGTAGCCTGTCCTGGGGTTAGTCCTGCCCTCTGAGACCACACAGCAAGTCAGCGCTCACTCTACAAGACCACTGTTGCCGTGTCTTCTCTCAGTGTCTTCTCTTCTCATGGTAGAATCAGGGGAAGCTCTCTGACTGCATGTCATGTAAAGTCTCTCACTTAATGGTTTTATGAAATGGAAGTTTCTTCCCATAACTGGCTTACATACATTGTCGAGTCAGCTTTGTTTTACCTTGTACATTTTTTTTTTTTTTTTGGCTGTGCCGCGAGGCTTGTGGGAATCTTAGTTCCCCGGCCATCGAATCCATGCCCCCTGCAGTGGAAGCACAGAATCTTAACCCCCGGACCTCCAGGGAAGTCCTACCTTGTCTGTCCTTCATTACAATATTTTGATTTATGTTTATTTATAAAAATATTTATATATTAAATTTTATTTAAAGGTAGTTTGGTGATTATTCATAGCCAATGATTTTGTTGCAGGAAGGAAGACCTCTTCCAGGGCCCGAGAGTGGGCTCTTGTGTAATATTCAGAAATGAATTGTCCGAGGAGACACATGGCTGACAAAGCAAAAGACTTTACTGGGAAGGGGCGCCGGGGCGGACGGAGATCAGCAGGGTAAGGGACCGCAGGGGAACTGCTCTGCCACGTGGCTCTCAGTCTCGGGTTTTATGGTGACGAGGTTAGTTTCCGGGTTGTCTCTGGCCAATCATCTTGCTTGGTCCATATTTGGTCTGACTCAGGGTCCTTCCTGGTGGCACACGCATCTCTCAGCCAAAATGGATTCCAGCAAGAAGGATCCTGAGGGACTTCTCTGGTGGCACAGTGGTTAAGAATCAGCCTGCCAATGCAGGGGACATGGGTTCGAGCCCTGGTCTGGGAAGATCCCACGTGCTGCGGAGCAACTAAGCCCGTCCGCCACAACTACTGAGCCTGTGCTCTAGAGCCCGTGAGCCACAACTACTGAGCCCACGTGCCACAACTACTGAAGCCCGCGCACCTAGAGCCCGTGCTTGGCAACAAGAGAAGCCACCAGCCCCTGCTCACCGCAACTAGAGAAAGCCTGTGTGCAACGAAGATCCAACGCAGCCAAAAATAAAAAGATAAATAAATAAATACATTAAAAAAAAAAGGATTCTGATTCTGAGAGGTTGGTAGGACATATTATGCGCTGGTGTCTTCTGCCTCCTTTTGGACCCTCCCGAATTCTCCCGATTCCTTCACCATGTTACTTAGAGGGACCTCCCGTTGTGAGGCAAGTCAGGCAAGCGGTTATCATCATTCCTGGCCAAGATGGTGGTTTTGGTCAAAGGTTCCCTAACAACTTTGTGCTTTAAAGAAAGGTTGAAGCAGTCTTATCTGGGAAGGGTGAGGCAGGAATCGGGAGATGGAAAGGTGAGGCTCTGGGGGCCTTGGGGCTGTTTTTGGACAGCTTTTTAGAATGATGTTACTCTTACTTCCTCCCTCCCCTGTGCTCATCCCATCTCCCAGTGGGCAGCAGAATCCCAGCCCAGGCCTGGAGGACCTACCCAAGCCACAGGCTCCCTGAACCTTTCATTTGATAAACTGTTCTATGTAAAACTCTCAGACCCTCTTCTGCCCCAGTCATATTACCTCACCTTTTCCTCCTTTCTCTTTCTCTTGGGTTTGGACAAGCTTTAAGAGTAGGACTAAATAAAGCATGTGAGTTAACTAATTAGGGATCTGGTGGGGGTGGGGGGGGCGGGGTCATTGATCCACCTACACTGGTTCAGAGTCTAATCAAATAACTGTTAAAGGAAATGAGTTTACTGTGCTCTGCCCCAGGATACCAAACAAACATGCCTGTCTTTCCAGATAATCCTCAAATGAGAGAATGTTTCAGCTAGGTTGCCTATGGCCACAGGTAATAAAAGACAAAGCTCAACTCACTTCAACAATAAGGACAGCTATTGTCTTGCATACTCAAGCCCTAGTGCGGGGGCCAATGTCAGGGTGGACACCTTCCAGAGCCTCTGGCTCTGTTTCTCTGTGAGCTTCTCACTCAGCCCTCCTCTGGGTGCTAGATTCTTCTTCAGGCTGGTGCAAGATGGCAGCCCAAATTCAGCCTCGTGGTCAAATAGGAGAATTTTCACAGGAGGAACGTGAGGCTAACTTCCCAGAAGCCGTCACCTCATTGGCTTAAATTAGGTCACATGCCCTTGCTGGACCCACTCACTTCAAGGGAGATGTGAGTACCTGGAGACTCATCAGACCAGCTCCTAAAGCTAGTGATAGTTTAACTTCCCCTGAAGCTCGTGGGCTGCATGGGATGAGCATGATACTGGAATTCAGAACTCCGAACTTGGAGTTCTTTTAGGAGGGAGGGGTGGGCAACCAGAGATGGTTCTAGATCCTTCCCATTCTTGGTTACCTTCTTCTGAGTCTTTTGTTGAAATTGACCTTGAATGATGAGAACAACTTGAATACACAGAGAGGAAGGGGGAGAAGGGAACTGTTATGTGAACATAGAAGGATTTCTTAGGAAGTCAGTGGCTCTGTCCGTTGGAGGGGGTGGGCTGATCTGTGGAAATGACCCTCTGACAACTGGACAAGAATGAGTCATCTGGTTATTCCACTCTGAGAAACATAAACAACGTGACTATCCAAGACCATTAGTCTCATTTCATATTTACCCAATGGCCTCCTTAATTCAGTTTCTCAAGTAGATTTTCTTACCAAGAAGACAGTGTTCACAGCGGACAGCGTAGTTTCTCCAATCTTGTCAATTAAATGTTAAATGTCATGTTCCTCATTCTAAATTAGTAAATAGTCATTCTGGTTCCTCAAGTCATTTCTTTGGAACTTCAGTTAAATCAATTTGCTAAGGCCTGATCACCCCTGGTGAATTGAGGACATTTGAGCCTCCTGAACTGAATAACCAGACCATATGTTAAAATACCTAGAAAAGTGTAGGTGTGTTGGGCTTCCCTGATGGCATAGTGGTTGGGAGTCTGCCTGCCGATGCAGGGGACACGGGTTCGTGCCCCAGTCCGGGAGGATCCCACATGCCGTGGAGCCGCTGGGCCCGTGAGTCATGGCCGCTGAGCCCGCGCGTCCGGAGCCTGTGCTCCGCAACGGGAGAGGCCATGACAGTGGGGGGCCCATGTACCGCAAAAAAAAAAAAAAGAAAAGAAAAGTGTAGGTGTGGAATATTATCATGATCGTGATTGTGTCTGCTGGTATTAGGTTCTGGGTGATCATAAAAGAGGGACAACGAGATGAGCGGACCCATCCTAATAATAATTTCCTGTTTTTAATCTGACTACACAGACCTGGTTGGCCAAGATGGCAAACGATAAGTTTATAGGTAATAAGACTGTCCAGGAGACATTTGGACATTTTCTGTACACGTTTCAAAAGATCAGGATGGGCGCTTCGGTAACCTACAGTCCATGGAACTCTGTCCTGTGTCTTGGCCCCATAGGGATTAGCTTAGCTGCCTTGGAGGGCAACCATGGTTGTAGAAAAACTTTAGCTATTGTATACACCCTTAATTAGTAAGTCAGTGAACACTTATAAATGTTATGTGGACACCATGAGGAGGTATGAAAATAATAGCATGAATATACAACCATTCCATTGTCAGAAATACTGGGTTTGACAGAAAAAACAAACTTTCTTGAAAATAGAAATTCTATTTGCTGATATAACAGGGTTGCTGTCACTTTAGGCACAAGTAGATCCAGTTGCTCTAAGAAAGTTCTCGGGGACACTCTCTGTTTCCATCTGGCCTAGCTTACCCCTGCTTGTGCTACTTTATAGCAGGCACCATGACTGGTGGTTCCCCCGGACTCATGTCCTCCTGGCTTGGCGACTCCAGATGAAGGAGAGTCTCTCCCAGTGCTCCTAAATTCATCTCAGGGAAGCCTATGTTTGGCTCTAATTAGGTCAGATGTCCCTTTCCAAACCAACTGCTATGGCAGGAGGATAAGGTACAATGATTGGCCCATTCTGGGTCGGCTCTACCAGTCCATATGGGCTTCTGGTAGGGGACGTGTTTTGCCATTACCATTCGAGATCCTTTTGCAGCCCTGTGCGGTTGTTTGCAGGGGATATCATGCTAGGGATGTAGGAAGCCTGACAGTGTAGGAGACTGCATTCCAGATATTTACAAGCTCTGTCCTTGGCTGGGGGGAGGGGAGAACTGATTAGCATCCGGTTTCATTTCCCACTCATTGAGGAACTTGCTGGGAAGGGGCAGCTTGAGAAGAACTAATGGGACTGACCTTAGCATTTTGGTTCTGTGCTAAGGGAGATTAAAGCCCATTTGTGTAGAGTGTATGAATTATGACTCAGTACCAGCTCATGAGGTCTGCCAGCATCCTAATATGCAGGCCATCTTATCCTATTTACATTAATATATTTGGTTGCCTAATTTGCAGGTACATAAAACCTACAACCAGCTTGGCGTAGGGGATGACCCGCCATCCTGGACACCCACCTAGAAGTTAAGGTACGTGTGGCCTTTTACCCCAGCTCCAAAGAAAGGTGTCTGTTTTACATAAAAAGAGTTTAAATAATTTTATACTGGGTAATCTTTGTTGAGTTGAATAATCCTGTAACAAATATAAGTAATTTGAAAAGCTGCTTCTGGTTGGTTTCCACTAATTACATCAAAGCTGGTGACTGTAACGGGGTTCCTGTAGGTTGGCCTACGCCAGGCTCACCCCGTTTTGCCTCAGGTTGGGGCCCACATTACAACCACTTGGCCCCTTGAGGGAGTGCAGAGGAGGAGAAACGTCCCCTCAGCAGGGCTGGAGTTCATCCCCAGCACTGCTGGTGCCCACGCTCCCCTCCCAGGAGGCCCAGCTGCACAAAGGCCAGGATTGTCTCTCTGGTTTTCCTGGAGGCTGAGGGCAAAGCTCCTCCCACACCTGCTTCCAAACAACTGGCTGAGGACAGTCTGTAATTCCAACAGTTTTTTATTTCTCTGCAGTTGTTGCTCAGAAGAGTGGGAGGCATTTAGAACGCCTGCCCCGTTTGGCTTCAAGGCAGTCCTTAAAGGAGGGTGGAAGGGCTGTCATTTCAGATCTGAGACACTGAGGGCGGGGACAGAGCCACCGTCCCACAGGCAGGTCCGGGCTGCGGCTGCACTGGCTTCCTGAGCCATCCCAGGCTCGTTACCGCCCAACCACCAGGGCGGAGAAGTCCCACCTGCAGCAGACAGCCTTTGCAGAAGGATCTTAGCTGAGAGAAGTTTTTGAAAAGTAGAAAGTAGCCTCCGGGCCTTGGCTTTGGCTGCGCGCACCGCTCAGCATAGGGGCCCAGGCAGGGAGTCTCCTTGAGATTACTAGGATCACTTCTGGCGCTGGACCCCATTAGCTCGTCCTAAAGAGTGCGAATAGCAGCTGGTGAATTGCAGAGGGCCAGAGACGTTTCGGCTCCGAGGATCCCTTTTTCTGTTTTCAGTACTGTTAGGACTTCCAGAAGAGGGCAGCACACTTTAGGGCTTATTGCATCAGCTATTTTTGCTTCTCCCTTGCTAGCTTTTAGGCCTGCAGAGCATTTACCTTAATAATAGTCATAATAATCCTAATACCAGCAGTTTGCCTGTGCGAGGGGCCTGGCTCACATCCATCATCTTGTTTGAACAATCCTGGTGATCCTCTCTGAAGGGTCTCCAGGGCATCTGGAGCCAGCACTTCTGAGGCCCTTTGAGGCCCAGGAACCTGGGGGTGAGGTGGGGAGCGGGTGTGTAATTTGACGAGGGTAGAATCTTCCCTGGAACTCTCAACCCCAGCCCCCAGTGCAGGGCCTTCTGGCTGACTGATGGCAGCGTAACAGGCCAAGATGTATCTTTCTTCTTAGGCCCTGCAATCCTTCAGAGCAAGGGTTGTGCGGTTTCTGCTCCACATTTTGTTAGATGATGTATCTGCTCTGGGGGCTGGGTGCTATCAGCATGGAAGGCTGGCTGTGCAGCGCCTACTGGGACAGTGTCGGCAAGGACTCCGGGCTGGTGGGGAAGAGAAGGCGAGGGGTCAGGGCTGCCCACCCACCTGCCTACTGTCACTCTGCATTGCAGACTGGGCAACACTGGAGATGGGTGGAATACTCTTTTTTGGGGGCTGTGCCACGTGGCTTGTAGGATCTCAGTTCCCCAACCAGAGATGGAACCCAAGGCCAGGGCAGTGAAAGCCCGGAATCCTAACCACTAGGCCGCCAGGGAGCTCCCAAATTGGAATACTGTTGAGCCAGGCCTGGGCCAGGCCCTGACTCTGGGGCCACCAGGCTCTTGAAGAGAAGTCAAATAAACAAGTTCAATTAGAAGGAGTAGAGGAAATTGGTGGAGAAATTCTTTAAGTGCATTTTTAAAAAGCAGGTGAGTGTAGGTGGTTAGGCAGGCGAGTGAGCAGGAAACAGTGACATGTTCAAATAAGGTGGCACTCCCCCCAGTGACAGTTGGAATTCATGCTTAGGAATCACAAAAAGAGGCTGTCAGGCAGTGGGGACAAAGGCAAGCTTTTCCTGGGAGGGGAAGGGCAAGATTCCACGGTGGGTGGGGATGAAATACAAGTGATTCTCAAAGCCTGTGCAGAGATACCCCCGTTGTATGCATCCGGTGCAAATGAACTTGAGACCTTGTTTCCCACCTGTCCTGGACCCTGGGGAAAGTCCTAGAGGTAATCAGGAGCTTCTTTGGAGCAGAGCCTGGCTGGGAGGGGGAGTAACTTTTAAGGAGTGGGGGGGTGGGTAACCCTGTGTCTGTCCAGGGGCCAGTAGCAGCTCACGCAACCTGTTAGTGTAAACTGAGCAGTCAGCTGGGCTGAGAAGTTTGCCCACAGAATTTCTCTGCTGGGTCAGCCAGGGCCCCATCCAGGTTCTGTTCTGGTTTCCCATTTGACAGAACAGCCCCCGCAGGTGGAGAGGCAGATGACCATAGGCCTGGTTTACTAACAGTTACACCCCTGTATCTACAGCTCTGGTGCCCCCGTCATCAGCTCATCAGTTGCAGCTGAATGGCGCCAGGAGCGCTCACTTAGGAGTCCAACCACGTGGGCTGAAGCCTCAACCCCACCACTCCCGAGGCTGGTCCCTCCTCTCTGGGCCTTGGCGGTTCAGGTAGAGCTAGAGAACAGTGAGTCATCCCTCCCTCTCTCTGCAGCACCTTTAAGGGAGATGGACTAAAAATGTCTCCCTGCCCAACTCCCCTTCCCGGCATTAGAGCTTTGGGAAAGGCATAAAATACCTGAAGTTTCTTGGACAAGCTGTTATTACCTTTCCTTCATCAAGTTCAGGCCTGTAAAGCATGTGAAATTAAAGACAGCAGTGACAACGTGCACTGAGAGAGGTTTTTTGCTTTCAGGGCACCCCAACTGTCACTGGGGGGAGTGCCAGCTTATTTGAACATGTCACTGTTTCATGTGAAACAGTCACGTGATTCCACAGGTATTTATGGGGGAGGGAGTAGGCGGCTCTGGAGCTTTACTTGGTCCCAGGCAATTGTGCTGGTGCCTCACCTGTGTTCTCGTTGCATCTGGTCACCTGGACCCTTGGCATCAGGAGCCCAATTTGTTAGATGAAGAAAATGAGATTCAGGGAGATTAAATGAACTTGCTTGCTTCACCTCTGGTCCTCTTTTCTGCTGCTTTTGTTGCAAAGAGGCAGATAGAAATGAATCAATGCTAAATTAAGGCCATCTGCCCATGGCAACCCTGTAGACTCCTTGACCCCTGCAATTCTGACCTGAAGCTGCGGCACGTGCGAAGAATCACAACAACAGGCTGTAAATAATGTAAGAGGATTGCACCCTGTACTCAAGTCTCCTGAAGGGCGTTGAGGAGAGGCCAATTTGTAATTCCCAGCTGTACCTCTAGTGACTCCTTTCTTGGTTCCCTAATTCCATCCCAGGTTCTCCTGGGCTCCACCTTGAACACCCGCTCCCGGCCCTCGACTCTCACCCAGCCCAGCTGGCTTTTTCTCCCCTCTTCTCTTCTCTGTTTTGTACTCTTCTTATCACTTAGACTTTTAAATTTTATACTCGCTGAAAGAGGTCTTTCAGATTTAGATTTATGGCCTGTGTAACCGTGCATATATAAAAAGGAAAATATAAATGAAAAAAATGTATTAAGGTACGTTCCAGGCATTGGGACTCCCCTGGCGGTCTAGTGGTTAAGACTCTGTGCTTCCACTGCAAGGGGCACGGGTTCGATCCCTGGTTGGAGAACTGAGATCCCCATGCTTCACGGCACAGCTGAAAAATTAAAATTTGAAAAAGAAAAAAGATATGTTCCAGACAATGACAACTATGTCATCATTGCCATCTGCTGACAGCAATTGTAAGACATTCACATGTCAGAGTTACACCCCTGTGACCCACCACCTTGCTGAAGAAACACAATCATTCCCAACACTATTGGAGGCCTCTGGGCCCACCTCCGTGACCACGCCTCTGTCCTTTCCACCCCAGAGGCAGCCATTCTCCTGGATTTTGTGTTTATCATCCCCTTGTTTTCCCTCCCTACAGTTTTACCAAATATGTAACCTACACAATACATTGTTTGGTCTTGTTTTTGATGTGCTTCATAAATGGAATCATATCATATATATTCTTCTGTGACTTGCTTTTTCATTTTATTTTATTTTTAAAATATTTGTTTGTTTTGGCTGCGCCGGGTCTTAGTTGCGTCACGCGGGATCTTCCTTGTGGCATCTTTAGTTGTGGCATGCGGAGGTCTTTTAGTTGCGGCATGTTGACTTCTTAGTTGCGGCATGCAGACTCTTAGTTGCAGCATGCATGTGGGATCTAGTTCCCTGACCAGGGATTGAACCCAGGCCCCCTGCATCGGGAGCGTGGAGTCTTACCCACTGGACCACCAGGGAAGTCCCTTCATTTTATTTTAAGACAGCCATATTGAGATATAATTCACATACCATATACACAATTCACCCATTTAAAGTATACATTTTAATGGTTTTAGTATATTCACAGATATATGCATCCATCACCACAGTCAATTTTAGAGCATTTTCATCACCCCAAAAATAAACTCTAGTTATCACTCTCCTTTCTCCCCAGCCCCAGCCCCAGTCTCAGTTCTAAGCAACCACTAATCTACTTCCTGTCTCTAGGACAGAAAAAATAGGACTTGCCTATTCTGGCCTTTCATAATATGTGGTCTTTTGTGACTGGCTTCTTTCGCTTAGTGTGATGATTTCAAGATTCAGCCATATCACAGCATGTATCAGTACTTCATTCCTTTTTATCACGAAATAATATTTCATGGTATGGATATGCCACATTTTGTTTATCTATTTGTCCGTTGATGGAGACTTGCTTTTTTTTTTTAATAAATTTATTTTTTTTTACTTCTGGCTGTGTTGGGTCTTCATTGCTGCACACAGGCTTTCTCTAGTTGCGGTGAGCGGAGGCTTCTCTTCATTGCAGTGTGCGGGCTTCTCATTGTGGTGGCTTCTCTTGTTACGGAGCACGGGCTATAGGTGCGTGGGCTCAGTAGTTGTGGCGCACGGGCTTAGTTGCTCCGTGGCATGTGGGATCATCCTGGACCAAGACTCGAACCCGTGTCCCCTGCATTGGCAGGTGGATTCTTAACCACTGCGCCACCAGGGAAGGCTGACTTGCTCTTTTATTTTATTATTTATTTATTTTATAAGTTTATTTATTTTTGGCTGCGTCGTTGGGTCTTTGTTCCCGCGCACGGGCTTTCTCTAGTTGCGGCGAGCGGGGGCTACTCTTCGTTGCGGTGCGCGGGCTTCTCAACGCGGTGGCTTTTCTTTTTTGCGGAGCACAGGCTCTAGGCACGCAGGCTTCAGGAGTTGTGGCTCACGGGCTCTAGAGCGCAGGCTCAGTAGTTGTGGCACATGGGCTTAGTCGTTCCATGGCATGTGGAATCTTCCCGGACCAGGAATCGAACCCGCGTCCCCTGCGTTGGCAGGTGGACTCTTAACCACTGCGCCACCAGGGAAATCCCTGACTTGCTTTTTTAAATTGAACATTATGTGAGATTTATCCACACAGATGTGTAAAGATGTTATTAATTTCCATTGTAGTCCATATAGTCTGTGCATAAGATGAACACCGAAGCTGTTTCTAGTGTTTTGCTGTTATAGATTATTTTGCTAGAAAGATTCCTGTGGTTTCTCCTGGAACACATATGTGAAGGTTTCTCTAGGGTATAACCCTAGGAGTGGAATTGCTGGCTGATAGAACCTTCTATGATGATGGAAATGTTCAATTCTGTGTTCTGCACTGTCCAGCTCAGTGACTAGTAGCCACATGTGGCTCCTTGAACACTTGAAATGTGGCTCATGTAGCTGAGGGGTTGAATTTTAAACTTTTTAAACTCATTTAAATTTAAGTAGCCATTTATGGCTCGTGACTGCTGTATTGGAGGAGCAGCTGTCTAGATAGACTTTCTTATTCTATTGCCAGCAAAGGCTGCTGGTCTTTCCTTCCTACCCTGAATATACTGAGGGAATGAACATGAGTTTTGTTCTTGCTAATCTGTGGACTGGACTGAATATCTAGGTTCAGGGACATTCAAGGGGAAGGAAAGGAGGAGGAGGGAGAGGAGGGGTCATGGTGGCAGTCCCTAACCTTCAGACTGTGACTTCAGCCCTAGCCCTGGGGAGCCAAAGCCAGAAAGCAGTTGAGGCCGGGGACACTCACGTGGTTCTGCCGAGCGGGGGTGTGAGGTGGGCTCCGCTTCACTGGACATTGGGGTCTCAGACGTGGCTGACATCACAGAATCCACTCCAAGGTCATACTAGGCTGGAGCATGGGATTTCAAACAGAAGACAGCATCCCACTCTGAGACTGCAGGCTTCTCTTGTTATTTAGTTAAGCTGGGATGACAGAGCTGGAAAGTGTTCTTTAGGGACAAATGCTTGAGACCTGATCCCCTTTGCAGCTTCCTGTTCTGGCATCAGAGGTCACTGTATCCTTGGTCTCAGATGTCACAGTACCGAGATCTCCAGCCCTCGTCACTGTGTCTCCCTGACTGTATCTGGGTTGCTCTTTCCACCACCTTAGACATGATGTCACCTCTGTATCACGTGCTGGGGACACTGTTTGGCTTTGAAGTTCCTAAGAAAGAGCCAACCCTGATGGCTCTCTCTTTTTAAAAAAATTTTTATTGGAGTATAGTTGATTTACAATGTTGTGTTAGTTTCTTCTGTACAGCAAAGTGAATCAATTATACATATACATATATCCACTCTTCTTTAGATTCTTTTCCCATACAGGTCATTACAGAGTATTGAGTAGACTTCCCTGTTGGTGGGAGTGTAAATTGGTGCAGCCACTATGGAGAACAGTAAGGAAATTCCTTAAAAAACTAAAAATAGAACTACCATATGGTCCAGCAATCCCACTACTGGGCATATATCCTGAGAAAACCATAATTCGAAAGGGTACATGCACCCCAATGTTCACTGCAGCACTATTTACAATAGCCAGGACATGGAAGCAACCTGATGGATCTCCTTCTTGCAGAACTGGAGCAAACTGTAGACAGTCTCCTTGTGATTGTGTAACGTCCCAGATGCCTCTGTGGAGGGACCACGGTGGCTGCTTTTTTGAGGGGGTGGCTGTGTTCTCTGTCTCCTGGGCTGCTCCAGCCTTTTTTCTTTTTGTTACCTTGAGTGGGTCCACCCCACTGGCTAAGGACTGGAGGGAAGATGATTTGGGGGTTGACTTGTCCCTCTCCTACTCCCTCTTTTATCTATCCATCTATTTATTTATATTGAAGTATAGTTGATTTACAATGTTGTATTAGTTTCAGGTGTACAGAAAAGTGACTCAGTTACATATATATATATATATTTTTTTTTTCCTTTTTCGTATTCTTTTCTATTATGGTTTATTACAGGATACCGAATATAGTTCCCTGTGCTGAACTCCCCTTCTCCCTTTCCCATCACCTGCCCTGTCCTGGGGATGGCAGGTGCGCCTCCTCCTGGGGGTTCTGTCCTTTCCGCTTCTTTCCCTTCTTTCCTTCCAAGCCTGTGCCTGTGAGGAGTGGCCTGTGGTCGTCATACAGACACGGTTATCCACATGTCACATCAACTTAGAGTGGCCCTCAAACACAGGTGTCCTTGATAATCGCCCTCTGACATTGTGGTCGCTGCGTCTTCCTGGACATACTGGTCACGCCCACTGCACGACCACGTTCATCCTCTGTGGCCCTCGGAGACCTGCTGTGATACACATTCCTTATCCCTCAGCCCCCAACAGCTGCTGTCCAGGGCAGGGCACGGATCCCCCCCCACAAGGCCTCCACTGCAGGGAACAGGCCAACCCTTGGAGGGCAAATGGGTATTTTTCCTTCTTTTTCTGCAGGTTGACTTGATCTCTCTCTTCCCATCTGCCCCATCTCCCAGGGCCTCTCTGGGCTGTCTTTCTGGCCCCTTTTCAGATTTCGTCTACAGCACAGAAAGCCTAGGAGTCAGTCTTGAGTCAGACCCTTCAGAGAGGATGATGATTGCAATTAGCAACCCCAAGGCTCTCTCTGGAGCTTGGGGAGGGTCTCTGTGAAGACTCCCATCAATTTCAGTGGAAATTTATTCACACCCAGGTGACTCTGACCTAAAACTGAAGGTCTCCTCATTGCCCTCACTGTCCCTGTACTTATAGAGCCCTGCAGTATGCTCAGGGCCAGGCTGAGAGGGAAGAAAGGGAGAGGGTGCTTGAGGGAAAAAAAGATCGTTTCTGATCTTGAGAACTTTCCATCCAGCTGGGGACCCTAGACTAACACACAGTAAAAGAATATGAATAAGAATAACCTCCTCTGTTTGCTAGCGCTTAGTGGATTGCTGAGTGTATTCACATGATTCAGCTCGTCTCCGCCATTCCCCAGGACGTGCCCCTAACGGCCCAAGCGCAGGATGGCAGAGGGTGGGGGTTTGTTCTCAGGGGTCCGTGGTGTAGCCCCGTGTGGCTTGTGTGCAGCTTTAAAATCTGAAGTCTGGTGTTCTCTTAAATCATCATGAGGATTTCTCATTCTGCTCCATACTAAGTGCGTGTTGACACAAATGTAAAAACAACACGCTAAATGATTGTTCTCGGAGTAAAACAGAGGCACCTGTTGATGCTGCAGTCAGAGAGGCAGGGACGCCTCCAACTAACCTCAGCCCAGCCCGGGGGGGATGCTTACTACTGTTGAGATGCCAGGGAGATAGTGCAAGTGATCCCTAGGGGCTCCCTGGGTGGAGTACAATCCCTCTCCTGTGAACAGTGAGGAGGGACCAGCCTAGTTCCCTGGCTCCGGAGTGGTAGGGCTGCCGCTTCATTCCAGCTCTTTGGACTCTCCTGATCCAAGGCTTGTGCAACCGGCCTGACCAGCAGGGAGCCAGGGGGACAAAACAGGAACACTCTTCCTCTTTCTGCCCAGCCTTGGGAGTACAGCAGGGAGGTTTTTTTGCTGAGACATGGGCAGTAAGTGGCTTTTTCTTCCATGGTTAGAGCACGTTGCAAAGACAAAGAACAAACCCTCAGTAATTTAGTTTTGATCATCTTGGGAGTTGCCAGTGGACTTCTGGAGCCTGAGTGACAGCTGCCCCACTTCGCTCCCACCAGCGCTGGTCTCCTGATTTTCTCCATTTTAGTTAACCCCCAGCCTCCGAAACACCTTGGGAGAGCCTTCTGTGGGGCCTGCAGGTCCTGATGCCCCAGCTACACCGGCTTGGATCCAGGACTTCTTTGGGTATGCTCTCATGCCAAGGATCTGTAGAGGCCCTCTTACCATCCTCTGCTTAGCCCACTCACCTAACTCACCTTCACTCCCCATGCCCTCCATAAAACATTTTCGACCAGGGATCGAACCTGCACCCCCTGCAGTGGTCTTAACCACTGGCCCACCAGGGAACTCTCATGCCCTCTGTAAAGTGTAACCACCCAGAACCCACCAGGACCCTGCACACTTTTGCCTCCATACTTGACATGTTTTTTTGTGTTTTAAAAAAATATTTATTTATTTATTTGGCTGCATCAGGTCTTAGCTGTGCACGCAGGATCTTCGTTGCGGCATGCGGGATCTTTCGTTGTGCGTGGGCTTCTCTCCAGCTGTGGCATGAGGGATCAGTAGTTGTGACACGTGGGCTCTAGAGCGCGCGGGCTTAGCTGCCCCGCGGCATGTGGGATCTTAGTTCCCCGATCAGGGATCAAACCCTTGTCCCCTGCATTGGAAGGAGGATTCTTAACCACTGGACCACCAGGGAAGTCCCGACCTGTATTTTTTACCCAGAATCAGTTGTTCCCAACCCTGATTGTGATTTGTTATTGCACTTAACGTAATTTAATTAATATCATGTAAACTGGTAAAATCTGAGTGCAAAAGGTTTTTTTGGAAAATTAACCTAAATGCTTTGGAAAGATTTAATAAAGGCAAATCATACAAAAATATTTTTAGATGTAGATGAGAGGAAAAGATAGGGGGAAAGATACTGAAGAGCCAGGATTCTGAACTCAGATTGCCTCACAAGCGTCTTTACCACTTCCCCTCACTTTAAAGAAACGGAGACTGGAAATCCTCAGGGATAAATTATGGACACGCTTCCTGTGAGAAGAGGACTCGTAACTCCCAATGGCAGATCTACAAGCACAGCCTTGACTCCACAGTAAAGGAATGGAGGAATATTTATGTGATTTACATAAAAAGAAAATGTTTAAGGGACACTTCATTTTAAGTGATTTCACTCTGTTTTGATTAACACAATGGCTTCCAGGTTTGAAAGTGTTGGATAAGAGGGCTCTGACACACTGCATTATGGGAGGATGGCGGGGTGCCGCCTTGCCAGACTGCTGGAATTCAGACAATGAGGTCCATGGGAGCCTGTGGAATCAGTGGTACTTGGACTAAGTCTTAAAGGAAGGTCAGCTCTGGGGGCCACCATTTTCATAGAGCCACGTTCCTTTTCTTACTGGTCCTCATTGTGCAGGGTCTACTCCTCCCATTCAGGCATGAACAACATCAAAGCAGGGACTAGATGTGGTTTTGCCCCCCATTGTGTCTCCATAGCGCCTGGTACACAGGCTCTCAGCTAACATCGACCCATGAATGAATCAATGAAAGGGTCTCATGAACACCAGAGAGGTTCAGTGCCCGGCACACAAGCTCTCAGCTAACATCGGCCCATGAATGAATAAATGAAAGGGTCTCATGGACACCAGAGAGGTTCCTAGGTCACCTGTGTGTGTTTTAAGAGGGACTTAATTTTTTTTTTAGAGCAGTCAGGTTCACAGCAAAATTGAGAGGAAGGTACGGAGAGTTTCCACATATACCTGCCACCACACAGGCTTAGCTTCCCCATTACCTACATCCCCAGCAGAGTGATACATGTGTCACAACTGATGAACCTCTATCGACACATCATCATCACCCAAAGTTCATAGTTTGCATCAGGGTTCATTCCTGATGTTGTATATTCTATGGGTTTGGACAAATGTATAATGACGTGTATCCACCTGTATAGTATCATACAGAGTGTTTTCACTGCCTTAAACATTCTCTGTGCTCTGCCTATTTATCCCTCCTTCCCCCAACTCCTGACCACCAGTGATCTTTTTACTGTCTCCATAGTTTTGCCTTTCCCAGAATGTCATAGAGTTCGAATCACACAGTATGCAGCCTCTTCAGATTGTCTTTAACTTAGTCATATACAGTTAAGATTCCTCCATGTCCTTTCATAGCTTGATAGCTCCTTTGTTTTTTTTAAGCATTGAATAATATTCCATTGTCTAGATGTACTACAGTTTAGTTATCCATTCACCTACTGAAGTTTTGTTGCTTCCAAGTTTTGACAATTATAAATAAACATCTTTACAGTGCTATTAACAGTGTACAGGTTTTTGTGTGGACGTAAGTTTTCAACTCATTTGTGTAAACACCAAAGAGTGCGATTGCTGGATCATATGGTAAGAGTATGTTTAGTTTTGTAAGAAACTACCAAGCTGTCTTCCAAAGTGGCTGTACCACTTTGCGTTCCCACCAGCAGTGAATGAGAGAGTTCCTGTTATTTTTACATTCTCGCCAGCATTTGACGTTGTCAGTGTTCCAGGTATTGGCCATTCTAATAGGTATGTAGTACTGTCTCATTATTGCTTTAATTTACACTTCCCTGATGGCATGTGATGTAGAGCATCTTTTCACATGCCCGTTTGCCATCTGTATATCTTCTTTGGTGAGGTGTGGTTGCCTGTGTTTTAATGAGTCCAAATCTTAATCTTCTGAAGGTAGAACAAGAAGGAATGTTCTGAGAACTCTCCCTTGGAGCTACCTGGAAACTGCCTGATGAAGTGGCATCGTCACTGATGTTTACTTTACGTGTCCTGTTTCACTTGTCACATCGGGCACCCACACTGCCCCGACTTAGCATGCAGAGCATAGGAGCTAATATAGACCAGCATGCAGAGCATAGGAGCTAATATAGACCAGCATGCAGAGCATAGGAGCTAATATAGACCAGCATGCAGAGCATAGGAGCTAATATAGACCAGCATGCAGAGCATAAGAGCTAATATAGACCAAAGTCCCTTGGTCAATATGAAGTGTTAAACAAAAAGGTAGAACAGATATTAGGTATTAGTATATTATAGCACCAGTGGAGTCCCTGACTTTAAAAAAACCTCATTAAAATGTCAGCGTCGGGCTTCCCTGGTGGCGCAGTGGTTGAGAGTCCACCTGCCGATGCAGGGGACACGGGTTCGTGCCCCGGTCCGGGAGGATCCCACATGCCGCGGAGCGGCTGGGCCCGTGAGCCATGGCCGCTGAGCCTGCGCGTCCGGAGCCTGTGCTCCGCTACGGGAGAGGCCACAACAGTGAGAGGCCCGCGTACCGCAAAAAAAAAAAAAAAAGTCAGCGTTAAGGTACAGCTAGACTAGGGAGCAGTTATTTGCATTATAAGAACGTCTTCACTTTGCAAATAAAGCCTACAGAGGTGGGTTAAAAAGTAGTCTTCTCTAGCAACTTTAAAAACGCAGTGTAATTTACAGTTAGAAAAATATTTTCTGAATTTAGAAGTAATTATTGTAAGGCCAAATCTGTCGGATCAATCTACGTTTGTGTGTGCTTGTATGTGTGTGGTGAGTGTGGGGTTGTTCCTGAACGGGCTTTTGGTTCCTCTGATAGGGGTCATAGACTTGGCCATACACATCCAGAGCTCAGATCATGTCCCTCAGAGCCGGGTATATCTGTAAAATAGGCCTAATAAAACTGTGAGCAGCGGTGGGAAGATATATGTGAAGTGGGCTGAATAATGGCCTCCAAAGATATTAGACCATAATCCCTGGAACCTGTAAATTTTAAATTATTTGGAAAAAGGATCTTTGCAGTTACGATTAAGTGAAAGATCTTGGGCTGGGGAGACTATTTTGAATTACCTGAGCGAGCTCTAACTATGATCACATGTGTCCTTATTAGAGGGAGACAGAGGGAGATTTGACCACACAACAAAGGAGAAGGTGATGTGAAGATGGAGGAAAGAGATTCGAAGATGCTGGCCTTGAAGATTGGAATGATGTGGCCACAAGCCTAGGAATGCTGACTTGTGGATTCTCTCCTAGAGCCTCTGGAAGGAGTGTGGCCCTGCTGACACCTTGATTTTGGCCCAGGGACACTGATTTCAGATGTCTGGTCTCCAGAACCCTGAGAGAATACAGTTCTGTTGTTTTAAGCCACCAGGTTTGTGTAGTTTTTGATAGTAGCCATAGGAAACTTTATACAATATATAAATCAAATAGCACAGTGCCTGGATGCAGAAAGTGTTTAGGAATCCAACAGATCTTGGTTTGAATTATCTCCTCATCCACTTGCTATGTAACTTTGGAGAAATTATTTAATCTCAGTCTAAACCTTAGTTTTTTCACCTGTAAAATGGGAATAACAGCAACTGTTTCACAGGATTATTATGATGATTAAAGCAAAAAATGTACAGCGTTTAGGATAGAGCAGAATTTCCCAGCCTTGGCACTATTTTGGGCTGGATAATTCTGTGTTGTGCTGGGCATTGTAGGAAGTTTAGCAGCATCCCTGTCCTTTACACACTCAGTGCCACGGTACACCTCACCACAGTGGTGATACTCCAAAATGTTCCCAGACATCGAATAATAACATATTCCCTGGGGGGCAAAATTGCCCTAGTTGAGAGCCACTGGTGTGGAGCCTGACTCCTAGAAAGTGCTCAACAGACAGTAAGTATTATTATTTGCTGAACGAGTGGGTCTTTTAGGAGGGAAGTGGAGCATGGTGCTTAAGAGCATGGGCTCTGGTCTCAGACTGTCCGGGTTCTGATCCCAGCTGTACCGCTTACCAGCTCTGTGACCTCGGGCACGTTATTTAACATCTCTATGCCTCTGTTTCTCATCTGTAAAAAGGGAAAAGAATATCTACTTCATAGGGCTACTGTAAGGATTCGATGAGATGATCCAGATACAGCATTTAGAATGGAGTCTGTCATATTGTAAACGTCAATAATAATAACAATTGCTACCGTTATTTGCTATCTCTGAACAAGCAGTTGGGAATCAGAGTGTGAGCACAGCTTGGGCTGGTCTTGCCCAAGAATGAGGCAGCCCTTCCCAACTTTACCCTCAATCCCAGCTCTGCAGTAAGTCTGTGCAGGTTGCCTCCTGTCCCAGCAGCTTCTTGGGGGCCTGGTCATAGCAATTAATTGATCACTGCATTTAGAAGGAGTCCGTGTCATGGGCAGAATTTGCCCATACTACTGTTTTCATACTGGCCTGGTCAGACCTCTGCAGAGGTAGTGCATGGGCAGAGGGCAGTCCTGTCCTCCAGGCTTCTCATACAGAGGTGGCTCTGAGGATGCTTGAGGCCAGACATATGACCAAGGGGGCCAGGATTCCATGTTTAATAGTAAAGATAGGGACACTAACGTACCTTGTGGGGTACTGACCCAGGCACTATATGTGTGCTGGGAACTTAAATTCCTGCTGTCTGGTACCTCAGAGCCAAATAGGAATACAGACAAAAAAACATGGACAAGTGCTCGCAGGACCGTGATCTAAATATGCTGATGGCGGAGGCACAGGTGCCTGGCATGCATCTAGGGCAGTAGGTAACCCCATTCTGGGGTGCTGGATTAATCAGGGTCTGGTTCAGCTGCATAAAACAATAATATACAAAATAACAGAGGCTAAGAAAATTTATTTCTCTCTTACTGCAAAAGCAGTCTTGAGTTAGGCAGCCCAGGGTGATAGGATGCCCCATCAGCTGTTAAGCCCTAGTCCACACCTTAATGTTCCTTAACCCCAGGCATTGTTTAAAAACTAAACATTTTTTTCATTGGTAACTATATTCTTTTTTTTGGAATTTTATTTATTTATTTATTTTATACAGCAGGTTCTTATTAGTTATCAATTTTATACATATTGGTGTATATATGTCCATCCCAATCTCCCAATTCATCCTAAAAACTAAACTTAATTTTAACTGACTTGATTCCTATCCTAAACTTAACCCTAACTCTAACCCTAACTTCAACCCAACCCTAATCCTAACCCTACTCTAACCTGATTCCTAACCTTACCCTTCATGCTAACCCTACCCCTACCTCAAACTCAACCTGAATGCCAACTCTAGCCCCAATCTCCCTCGAATCTTAACCCTAACTGTAACACTGCCCTAATGTTAACCTTAACTTTAACCCTAAATCCAGTCACAACTCCAACCTTGTATTAGTCAGGTTCTCCAGAGAAACAGAACCAATTAGATGTGTATATATAAAGAAAGATGTATTTTCAGGAATTGGCTTACATGATTATGGAGGATGGCAAGTCCAACATCTGCAGGAAGAGCTGGTGTTGCAGGTCAACTCCAAAGGTTGTCTGCTGGCAGAATTCCCTCTTGCTCAGGAAAGGTCAGTCTTATTCTATTCAGACTCTCAACTGATTGGATGAGGCCCACCCACAGTATGGAGGGCAATCTGTTTCACTCAAAGTCACTGATTTAAACATTAATCTCATGCAAAAACACCCTCACTGGGACTTCCCTCGTGGCACAGTGGTTAAGAATCTGCCTGCCAATGCAGGGGGCACAGGTTGCATTCCTGGTCCAGGAAGATCCCACATGCCACGGAGCAACTAAGCCTGTGCGCCACAACTACTGAGTCTGTGCTCTAGAGCCCACGAGCCACAACAACTGAGCCCACATGCTGCAACTACTGAAGCCCACATGCTCTAAGGCCCATGTGCTGCAACTATTGAAGCCTGCACTCCTAGAGCCTGTGCTCCACAACAAGAGAAACCACCACAATGAGAAGCCCATGCACCACAATGAAGAGTAGCCCCTGCTCGACGCAACTAGAGAAAGCCTGCACACAGCAACGAAGACCCAATGCAGTCAAAAATAAATAAATAAAATAAAAAATTATATAAAAAAACAAAAACACCCTTACAGACACAGACACATTCAGAGTAATGTTTAATCACATATCTGGCCCACCATGGCCCAGCCAAGTTGACACATAAAATTAACCTTCACAAACCTCAACCCAAATCCCAGCCCTAATCCTAATCTTCTCCACAAAGAGTTCATTCTCCCTACCAAGCTGATACCTCTGCAGATAGGCTGGTTGATATGATGAAAGAGGTCCACTTGGTGGGTGAAGTGGGTGTGGACACAATGGGTCTCATGAAGCCAGCCTACCTTGGCACAGGGGGTTAACAGCCGGCGGGGAGGGGAGTGCAGAACCACAGCAGGAACGTTATGTTCTCAGACCCAGGCCCACCAGGCAGCATGAACACTGGTGGTATTGCTGTATAAAGTGGTGTAACTTCAGAATGCTATGTTACCATTTGGCCTTCATGTTGAGTTTAAGTACAATTGTAGCAAACTCTGCTGATTTTTATTTCACAGGCTTAGATTTAATGGCTTTTGAATTCATCTTCTCAACCTATGTAAATTATCTACTGTGGTCTCAAATCCAGCAATTTTTATAAGAGGACTGTGGTGTTTTTTTTTTTTTTTTTTCTTTTGAGGACTGTAATTTTTGTAGGAGGATTTTATACCAGTTTCTGTTAGCACTGGCTCACTGGGCATGGACCCAATAGAAGATTCAAATGAAGAATGAAAGAGCATTAGTGAAATTCATAGGAACAAGGAACACTTTTTAGAGAGCAGAAGAAAAGCAATAGATGGCCCTGTTTTGGTACAATTCAACAAATGTTTTTTTGGATACATGCAAAGAACTGAGATTGGCACTGCTAGAAATCAAATACAAGAGAAATGGTTACCAGGCATGGGGATGGGGAAACTGGAGAGGAGGTGGCAGGATCAACACACAAATCACTTCCCACACCCTCATTCTGTGCTTCAGTGTTACAGTATCAGAAAGGCCTTCCTGTGCACTCTACGGAAAAAGACAACCCTCCTGTATGAGTCCGGGTCCCACGGGAAACAGAAGGTACATTCCACAAGGATTTTGAAGAACATTAATGAAGAGCTGGGAGTAGGGAAAGGAAACTAGGGATAGTGAGGCACCCAGGGACCAGCTTCACTGAGAGGCTGTTCCCAATCCCAGACCTGAAGAGGTAGGAGGAGGGAATGGGAGTCTCAGCAACTCATTAGAGCTGGAGTGGCCTAAGAGGCACTGTTGTCTAGAGCTGCAGTCCTGAAGGGATGCAGCCCCTGCCAGGACCGAGGACAAGAGGAAGCTGAGAAGACATTCCCTCTCCTCCCACCAATGGTGTGTTGAAACTGGCTTATACTGGTTCATCAGGGCCCACGGTAAGCATCTCTTTCCAACTCCGACATCAAGATGGCTGTTTGAAATCTCTCAAGGTGGAGTATTTACACCACAGAAATGGGCAAATGCTACAAATCAGGTTGCTTTTCCTTGGAGAGCTGGTTGATAAACACTTACTGCCACACCACTGCCCCCCATTCTCTCATCTCCTCTTTCTGCCTAAGCCAATAGGAAGGCAGAGGGTGAGGGAGCTTGGGTGAAAGAAGCCTTGTAGGCCAGTCCCTGGGGCATGGAACAGGGCTGAGAGGGAGGACGATGGGTGAATTGTATGGGAGGGAGGGACAGTAAGCAGAGAATAACCAGCACAGCCCACTGTCACTTTTGATCCCTTTACCCTGTTCTAATTGTTTTAAGGAACTCATCACCACCAGCCATATTGCAGGTTCATGGTTGACCACTGGCTCTCTCCCTAGAGGGGAAGCTCTTGGAGAAAAGCGACTTTGTTTTCTTTTCTAACATGTCTTTAGTACTTCCAACAGCAACAGATTCTCAGTAACTTTTTTTTTTTTTAAGTTTCAGATTATTTATTAATCAGTGTAAACCCCAACACAATACACCAACATGATCACGCATTGAGAGGGGAACTATTTCCCGGTCAAGTGCAAAATTGTGCAGATGGCTTCTGGAAGACCTTCATTCTAAGCAGTTTTATAGTGAAACGTTTCATTTAGAAGTCTGGACCTTCTTTCTTCACTTTGCTGTAATCTACATTCACTGGGTAGAACTTGTATTAATCATTGGGGCCCACTTTGTTCCAGGGTTCTGGGTTATTCTTTCTGTCCCAACTGACATCTGGGTTGAACAATGCCAGGCTCCAGACATACAGTGCTCCTCCAGTACCTCCTGATCCAATAAATACGAAGAGGGGGATCAAGCTAGGATGATTCTTGGCCTGACCAATGATCTGGTGGAGCACGGTTGTGACACAGGCCTCGAGTAAATAATTTTGTTGAAAGAAAGCGTATAAGGCAGAATTTAAGTGGCTTAAGAGGAGTGCTGGGTTATGCAGAGGAGAGATTCCATCTAGCATGGAGTGTGAGGCACCCGTGCAACACCCAGGGAGAAAGGTCTAGCAGGCAGGTGGAGAAACAGAGGTTAGGGTTGAAGATACAACCTGACTGAGGGTTGTGTCAGATTGAGGGCCTGATCATGGAGGATACCAGTATGCTGGATATCACTGGAAGAACGTCAAAGGAGGGGACAAAGGCCAAAGACAAGCCAAAGGAGAGGGGAAGGGAGAACCAAGGAAGCAGACAGAGAAGGTCCAGACAGAGAAACAGTCAAATGAGCATGAGGTGTGGAATTTAAGGAAGGAGCATGTCAGAGAGAAGGAAGTGAGTGATGCCAGTAAAAATTGGCATTTAGTGAACACTCAACCCATATTTGTGCTGAATGAGGTTGAAATGAAGACTGAGATATGGGAGTAGGGAAAGGAAAGCCTTACAGCCTTACAGTCTTACATTATACAGTCCACTAGACTGTATAATGAGGAAATTACTTGTGACCTACATGAGTCATTTTAATAAAGAGGTGGATTCAGAAGCCAGATTCCAGTGAGTAGAGAAGTGAATGGATCACTTTAAATATTAAGTATAATGCTACAACACAGATGAAACTTGAAAACACGCTAAGTAAGAAAAGCCAGTCACAAAAGACCATGTATTGTGTGATTGCACAACTCTGTGAATATACTAAAAACCATTGAATTGTATACTTTAAATGGGTGAATGTATTGTATGTGAATTATATGTCAATAGAACTGTTATTTAAAAATTTGTTATGCTTATACAACTCAATATCAAAAACCAAACAACCCAATCAAAAAATGGGCAGAAGACCTAAATAGACATTTCTCCAAAGAAGACATACAGTTGGTCAGTAGGCATGTGAAAAGATGCTCAACATCACTATTAGAGAAATGCAAATCAAGACTACAATGAGGTATCACTTCACACTGGTCAGAATGGCCATCATCAAAATGCCTACAAATAATAAATGCTGGAGAGGGTGTGGAGAAAAGGGAACCCTCCTACACTCTTGGTGGGAATGTAAATTGGTGCAGCCAGTATGGAAAACAGTATGGAGGTTCCTTAAAAAACTTAAAATAGAGTTACCATATGATCCAGCATTTTCACTTCTGGGCATACACCTGGAGAAAACTCTTAATTCGAAAAGATCCATGCATCCCAATGTTCATAGCAGCACTATTTACAATAGCCAAGACGTGGAAGCAACCCAAGTGTCCATCAATAGATGAACGGATAAAGAAGATGTGATATATCTATACACATCTACCTATCTATCTAAATCAGCCATAAAAAAGAATGAAATGGACTTCCCAGGTGGTCCAGTGGTTAAGAATCTGCTTGCCAACGCAGAGGACATGGGTTCAATCCCTGGTACAGGAAGACCCCACATGCCATGGGGCAACTAAGCCAATGTGCCACAACTACTGAGCTCGCGTGCTGCAGCTACTGAAGCCCGCGTGCCTAGAGCCTGTGCTCTGCAACAAGAGAAGCCACCGCAATGAGAAGCCCACGCGCCGCAATGAAGAGTAGCCTCTGCTCGCCACAACTAGAGAAAGCCCGCACACAGCAACGAAGACCCAGTGCAGCCAAAAAAAAAAAAAAAGAAGCAATGCCAAATGCAGCAACATGGATGGACCTAGAGATTATGATACTAAGTGAAGTCAGACAGAAAAACACAAATATCATCTGATATCACTTACATGTAGAATTTAAAATATGATATAAATGATGAATCTATTTACAAAACAGAAGCATACTCTCAGAGATTGACTTATGGTTACCAAATGGGAAAGGGGGCAGGGAGTGATAAATTAGGAGTTTGGGATTAGCAGATAAAAACTACTATATATAAAATAAACAACAAGGTCCTACTGTATAGTATACGGAACTATATTCAATATCTTGTAATAAACTATAATGGAAAAGAATATGAAAAAGAATCACTGAATCACTTTGTTGTACACCTGAAAGTAACACAACATTGTAAATCAACTATACTTCAATAAAAATAAATAAAAATTTATTCTGAAATATTTTTACTTACAAATACATACCCTGTATTTCATCTGCTCTTAGACACCATCAATTGTCAGAAGCATCTTTTTTTTTTTTTTTGGCCATGCTGCTTGGCATGCAGGATCTTAGTTCCCTGACCAGGGATCGAACCCACGCCCCCTGCAGTGGAAGCATGGAGTCTTAACCACTGGACACTTCCCTTAACTACAGGGAAGTCCCAGAAGCAGCATTGTTTTATGTACCACAGAGAAAGATAATAGCCTACCACCTAAACTATGGCACAAGGCCATTCTTACCACATTGGTTGTGAGATGCATCCCAATTTCAGAGAGATTACATTTTTAACATGTGAGCTTTTGAATCCATGAAATAAGGTGCATAGCATACATGTGTGGTTGCAGAGGGGGCAGGTGTGGCTGGATATAGGCAATGTACTAAACAAGTATAAGAGTCTGAGTACCCGAGGACTCACCCTCGGTACAGTTGTAGCCCTTTCTTTTTCCCCCTCCCTCCCGCTGCAGTGACCACCATCTTGGTTTTTTGGTTTTGTTTTTTTTTAATGTGGTGCAATATATATAACATAACACTTGCCATTCTAATAATTTTTAAGTGTACAGTTCAGTGGCATTAAGAACATTCACATTGTTGTGCAACTATTACCAGTATCCACCTCCAGAACTTTTTCATCATCCCAAACTAAAGTTAAATAAACTGAGTTAAACAATACCTCCTCATTCCTCCCTTCCCCAGACCTCGTAACCACTGTTTTTACCTTCTTCCTCTATGAATTTGGCTACTCTAGGTACTTCATGTAAGTAGATAAGGGCAATATTCGTCCTTTGGTGATTGGCTTATTTTACTCACCATAATGTTTTCCAGGTCCATTCATGTTGTAGCCTGTGTCCGAATTTTCTTCCTTTTAAAGGCTGAATAATATTCTACTGTATGTATGTATATACCACATCTTACTTATCCATTCATCTGTTGATGGACATTTGGGTTGTTTCCACCTTTCGGCTATTGTGAATAGTGCTACTACGAACACTGGTGCACAAATAGCTGAGTCCCAGTTTTCTTTTGTGTATATACCCAGAAGTGGGAATTGCTGGGTCAAATGTAATTCTATGTTGAATATTTTGAGGAATTGCCAGATTGTTTTCCACAGTGGCTGCACCATTTTACATTTTCACCAGCAATGTACAAGGGTCTCAATTTCTCCACAGCCAGCATTTGTTTTTCTGTGTGTGTGTGTGTTTAAATAGCTATCCTAATGGGTATGACTTCATCCTTATCTTGAGCGTGTAATTCTTTTGCTTTTCTTTATAGTTTTACTAAATATATATACCTCTAAACACTACATTGTTCACTCTTGCAAGTATTAAAACCTTATTTCAAGAAATCACGTATTCACTGAGCATTTGTTGGATGCAGGCACTGTGCTGGGTGCTGCAGAAACCACAGTGATGGACTGGGGAGGCCCTGCCACGTGGTGCTGGCAGCCTAATGGGCATGATGCTTTTCCAACAGGGAATCACAGGTAGGATGCACGCCCCGAAAGGCACTCATTGGAGAGGATTGTTAGGGAGGTCAACCTAGTTCCTTTGGAAGGCTGAATAATATTCTACTGTTTGTATATACATACAGTTCCAGGGGGTGGGGAGGTCTTCGGAGGAGATAACTTAGGAAGTTTGGTAACGTGAAGGGGAAGCAGAAGCAAGAGATGGATTTTGATTTGGGTAGAGGAAGTCTGCCCCAAAGAAGGTGCAAGGTGAGAGGGGCAGATTGAAGATGCCAGGCCTGGGCCATGCGAAGTCCCAGAAGAGGCAGGTGGGGTGGGATGTGAATCATTGAACACAGGCCCCAGCGACAGTGATTCCCGCCCTTCTGCAGGGCACTTGGAGACGTGGTGTCCGGAAACACGAGGGAGGAGCTTGCTCTCGGGATTCGCAGGTGCGGCCCTGAGGCCCTGGTGCTCATCCGCCCGGCGGCCTCGCTCCCAGAGGCCTTTGCAGGATCTCCGGGAACCCGGAAAAGGTGGATTGTGACGGAAGAAGCTCAGCTGCAGTGGGCTGAAGGGATGGAGGAGAAGGGAAGTGCCGGTGCCCGCAGTCGGGAATCTCTCACCACCACCGAACACGACAGAGGAGCCGCTCCACCCACCCGTGCCATCTGCCGCGTGGTCACCCTTCTGCCTCGTTCTATTGATAGGCTCGGGGAGCGTGTTCCACCTCAGCTCAAAACAAGTTGACTCCAGTAAAAATCTTCTTCTGCAAACAGGTGGGGGGGTGCTGTGGGCAGAAGGGGTTCAAGCCTCCAGGTGCTCGGGCCCCTTTCTTTTGACCTCCTCCCCTCCACGGGCAATGTGCCCAGAGTGTCATGGTCGCGGGAGGAGGTGGGACCAAGGCGGCCAGGCCGGTCCGCTGTGCTCCCGGGCCCGTGGGGTGGAGCTAGGAGGGAAGGTCAAAGGCATCCCGCTGCTGAGCAGCCCGGGACACCCGGGATGGCCAGGTGCTCAGAGGGAACACTGCACACACAGTATATCTCAGTGCAGGGAGACAAGTTCATCTCCTGAATGTTACACCTCCCTGCTGTGTGACCTGTGGGAAGTTTTCTTAACGTTTCTGAGCCTTGCTTGTCTCAACTGTAAAGTGAAGATTACTGTTCTTATTTGCGGATCAGTTTGAGGACTGAAAAAGATAATGTATGTGAACTCACTAGTAGAGTTCCTGGCATATAGGAAGTACTTAATACAAAGTAATTTTATATATATATATATATATATATATATATAAAGTAATTATGTTCATATAATGGAATGCCACTCAGTAACAAAAAGGAATGAACTACTGATACGAGCAGCAACGCAGCAACATGGATGGATCTCAGAACAGTTATGCTGAGTGAAAGAAGCCAGACAGAAAAAGAATACATACTGTAAGATTCCATTTATATAAAACTCCAGAAAACGCAAACTAATCTCTGGTCACAGAAAGATCAGTGGTTGCCTGTGGATGAAGGGAGGGGAGGGGAGGGATGACAAAGGACACCAAGGAAACTTTGGGGTATGTTCACTATCTTGATTGTGTTGAACGTTTCATGGGTGTGTACATGTGTCAAAACTTACCAAATTGAATACTTTAACTATGTATTGTATGTCAGTAATACCTCAATAAAGCTGTTAAAAGCAACAAAAATGTAACTATGATGATGATGGTATTGAGTTGTTTCCCATCCCCACCCTTCCCATTCCTAGATGATCGCCTTTCTCAAAAACAGGAGAAATTCTGCAAAGAGGGGCTGATGGGATATCCCCTTACATGAAAGCATCAATAGAACTCTTCCAGGGTCTTGCAGAGAAGAGCTTTGGAGGGAAAGGACCCCAGAGAAGGTTCTAGAGGCTGCTCTGATGCACCCCCTCTCGCTGAGAACTATGGACAAAGGGAGCTGAGGGAAAGGACAACCACAGCTCCTGGGCGACGGTCCCCCACAGACCGCCCACAGTTCAGGGACAGGCTACCCGGCACCACGGGGCATCACTCCACCCTTTTGGTTTGGCGGTTACGGGCAGACCACAGCTTTGGGAGTTGTCTGGTCTTCTTTACAGCCGTGCTTCGCTTTCTTTGTTTATGCTCTGACATATCTGTTGTGACAGCGGCCACCCCACATTCATAGTGGCAGCCACTGCAGTCACAACTCTAAGGCAGGAGGGCATCAGAGAAGGTGGGCAGCAGAAGGGACCTAATCCAACTCAAGCCCATTTTTGCTCAGGGGAGATGTTCTCAGCGCCCAGGAAGCGGGGAACCTCTCATGGTCCGTGGCTGGTTCCTTCTGCTCCCTCAGCCAAGCAGAGGCTGAGCTGCCCAGTGCTGTGGGCCATGCGGGGACCCTGGGCTTCTTCCTTGAAGAGGGCTGCGTGAGCCCTTCTCTTCCCGGCTGGCCACCGTTCTCCCTTCGCCGCTCTCCTTGCCAGGCTGGAAGTGCAGCTGGCTCCTTGCCAGGCTCAAGGGCTCAGCTGGGGATGCAACGTCCCTGGAGTGCTTCTGGTGTGTGTGTGTGTGTGTGTGTGTGTGTGTGTGTGTGTGTGTGTGTGTGTGTGTGTGTGTGTAGGGGTGTGGGACACAAGGAGGCTTGGAAGACTGTCACAGCCACGTCCCTAATCCCCAGAGACTGTGGGATCCTGGGCACAGAGCTTCTGCCGCAGGCTCCAGGACTGAGCATACAGGCCTGAGGGTGGCCCACAGGCTGATTTCGTCTGGTCCACACAGGCACTGGCTTTTGTTCTAATTGCATTAGTTGCCAAATGGAAAAATGGAGAGATTTTAAACAAAAATCCAGATTCCCAGCTTCTTTGACATATTGGGGAATCTGGCATCACTACATCCACCTTGCTGAAGGACGATAGTTGTGTCTGGGGTTGAGCCACAGCTGCTTCTCTAATAATAGTGATAATAATGATGATGATGATGATGATGATAATAGCAACTGATAATAACAATGAACACTTAGGGAGTTCTGACATGTGCCAGGCATACTTTACATGCAATTCATTTATCACTTCCCCCAGGACCAACTTCCCCTATTTAGGGTCTTGGCCTGGTGGCTGCAGGCTTCAGTTTGCAAGCCCTGCTCCAGAAAAGGAGGAAGAGCCTGTAGGGAGGACCTTGGGCCCCAGCGCATCTTTCAGGCTGCTGCCCCACACTGATGGAAGGCCACATCCCCTCACCGCTGCGCCAGCCACTTTTCGAATCCATTTTAATCTCACTTCTGCCACCTGGCAGCCGCTGTCACACTTCACCCTCTACCTCCTCCCACTGCCCGCTATCACTTCCAAACACCACCAGTCTTTTTGATCTTGCTTTCAGGAGGCCAGAGGAGCGCCTTGATCAGGGCCAGGCCAGATATAACAGCACGGAAAGACTTGGGGAGGGTTGGGGGAGCTTGTTGGGTGTTGGTTTATTACTTCAGGGAGCCTTGGGAGGTAAAGTCTTGATGAAATTTCATGTTGGAATGTAGACTTGACTTCAGCAAAACGTTTGATGAAATGCCTCAAGTCCTTGCAGCCAAGCTGAAGAAATGTGGGCCTGTTGATGGTGGATTAAGTGGATTTTTAAAAAAATTTTATTGGAGTATAGTTGATTTACACATTGTGTTAGTTTCAGGTGTACAGCAAAGTGAATCAGTTATACATACACGTATATCCACTCTTTTTAGATTCTTTTCCCATACAGGTCATTACAGAGTATTGAGTTCCCTGTGCTATATGGTAGGTCCTTATTAGTTATCTATTGTATATATAGTGGTGTGTATATGTCAGTCCCAATCTCCCAATTTATCCCTTTCCCCCTGGTAACCATAAGTTTGTTTTCTGGATTAAGTGGATTTTTAACTGATGGAAAACTGCACCCACACAGTCATGATTATTGGGTTGATGTCAGTGTGGGTCATTGATGAAGCCAATGCTCACTAGAAAGGAAACAGAAAATATGTTTGCCACATGTGTAGAGGATGAAGCCCACAACATTGAGATTAAGAGCCTTGGTTCTGGAAACAAGCAGATACAGGTTTAGATACTGGCTCTGCCACTTTTAGCAGTGTGACCGCAGGCAGATTAGTTACATCTCCCAGAGATGTAACTAATTTTGTTCCCTCATTTATAAAGCAGGGATCATAGCAATACCGTCTTGTGCAGTTGCTGCACAAGGATGAAATGGTCTGATGCCCAGGAGACTGCTCAGTAACTGTCTCTCTGATGGAGATCAAGTTCATCACAGTGCATTGCTATGGGAAATGAGGCACAAAGGCCTAATTTTCTCCCCAGTTAAAACAGTGTGTACCCACCTCACTGGGCAAATGCTAGACTCTGTTGTCCACTGGGTCAAAGGGAGATGGCAGGGGTAGGGTCACAGGGTCTCAGCCCCCCTTGGACACTGAGGGACACAGCTGAAGCCAAGGATAATCAGTAGAGGAGGAGAAGAAAAGGAGAAGCAATTGTAAGGAAGGAGAACAAATTGGAGTTACAGGAGGAAGGGGGCAGAGAAAGATGAGGCGGAGGGAAGGAGGGAGACACAGAGGGTCTCTCTAGTCCTGCCCTTTTATGGGGGAGAGTCTTACAATGTGACAAATGGGGACCTCGAGGGGGCTGGCAGTGTTCCAGAAGCTACTGCTGGGGCTGCAGAGGAAGGAGTGGATGACTGCAATAAGGGAAGCTGCCCCTCAGATCCACTGGAGAGCAGAACGTTGACACCAAACAATTCCCAAACTCCCCACCTTGGAGGTAGCCACTGCTTGTGCACTTCCTGCACCCTGGAGGGGGCTGTGGCTCCAGCTGAGGCCGCTGGAAGCCCATTTCTCTCCCGAGAGCCCAGGAGAGCTGTGTGCATGTTTGCTCTCATATATTACAAGGGATATTACAAAGTAGAATCTTTGGCCTGAAGTGAGAAGTATAATTTTTCTCTGAAGCTCCAGTCTCCAAGTTCCTGACACACAGCAGATGCCCAATAAATGCTGAGAAAGGAAAAGAATAAAGCCTGAGTGGGAGTGGGCGGCTAGCAGCTCAGAGGAGCTTGGAAGTCTGTTCTGATGGTGGCGAGGATGAGAGAGGTTCCCCATGTAGCCAGCCTCACCCCCTGAACAGATCACACAGCCCTCTTACAATTATCAAAGTAATATGTGTGCATGGTTAAAAAAAACAATCAAGTGGTGCACAAGGCTTATAATGAAAGCAGTAGATCCTTGCCCTTTCCTGTCCCACTCCCCAGAGGCAACACTATTAGTAAAATGATCTCCCCTCAGAGATACTGATTGAAGCGTTAGAAGTATCTAACTTCACAATAGAAAAGGGTTGGAAATGACCTAACTGTCCATCAAATGGTCAGTGAATGCTAGACCACGGCAGAAAAACAGTGAAGAATCTCTTTATGTACCAATTTCAAATCATCTCAGGATATATGAAGTGCAAATAGTGAGATGCACATGTGTTTACATAACATGGTACCAGTTATGCAAAAAAGGGGAAAATATGTATGTATCATCATGTTTATAGAGGGCTCCGTTAAGGCCCGGCACATTTGAGCAGAGAGCTGAGGGAGTGAGGAGTCACATGTGCATGTCCACATGTATTATATAGACAGAATCATTTGTTAAGTTACGAGAGAAACTGGTTATATTTGTTGCCTCCCAGGGAAGAGAACGTGTTGGCTAGGAAATGGGTGGGAGGGATCCATTAATACTCTTTTATGTATTTTGCATGACTTCTTTATGAAAAAACATTTAAGAACCTCTTTGTGGTGGATAGAATTTAGGGTGATCTCAGTGGTCCCAGCCTCTTGGCGTTCACATCTCCCATCTCCCCTCCCATGGCAAGGTGATGGGATATTACTGCTATGATTATGCTGTGTTATATAAGACTTTCTTCATAGCAAAATGGAGCCAGAGGCTCTCCCTGTGGGCTTGATAAAGTCAGTGGCCATGTTGGAGAAGCTCCCATGGCAAGGAACCGTGAGTGGCTTCTAGGGACTTCGGGAGGCCTATAGTCCTGAGGGTGGCCGCCAGCTAACAGCCAGTAAAAAGCTGGGGCTTTCAGTCATACAACCACAAGGAAATTAATCCTGCCAGTGACCTGAATGAGTTTGGAAGAAGATTTTTCTCAGTTAAGCTTTCAGATGAGAACACAGTCCCAGCTGATGCCTTGATTTCAACCCTCTGTAGATCCATGCCCAGACCCCCGACCCAGGGAAACCATGAGAAAATAAATGTGTTGCTTTAAACTGTTAAGTTTATGGTGATGCGGCAATAGAAAACAAGCACACTCTTCGAGCTGTTTCTTCTAGCATTTATCTCTATATTTCTAAGTAATGTGCTTATATTTCTTTCCTTGATTTACCAAATTTAGAATTCATCTGTTGAGGTCCTGATATGGCAGACAAGGATTTGTCCTCTTCCCATTCCCTTCCCTTCTCTTATCCTCCCAGGATAATGGCTCTGATACTTTTAGTTAATATAAGCAGTTGGTGTATAATTATTACAACTGTGTGAATATTATTTATGGTAGAGCAAGTAATATGCAGTGATTATATTTCCTACCTTCCTTTGTTTATCCTGGGATTAATAATTATCTCATTTAAAAATTCACCTAGTGCTTTTTTTTGTTTTTTGTTTTTTTGCGGTACGTGGACCTCTCACGGTTGTGGCCTCTCCCGTTGCGGAGCACAGGCTCCGGACGCGCAGGCTCAGCGGCCATGGCTCACGGGCCCAGCCGCTCCGCGGCACGTGGGATCCTCCCGGACCGGGGCACGAACCCGTGTCCCCTGCATCGGCAGGCGGACTCTCAACCACTGCACCACCAGGGAAGCCCACACCTAGCGCTTTTTTGATGGTGTGCCGCCTGCTCTGAGCACTACAGCCAGAAGTGTCTAGGCTCGGCTGCCTTAGGGGCCCAGGGCTGTGGCCCTGACTGCTCTGTGGGCTGCTTGGAGGCAAGAAACTACTTTTAATCAATGCTCATTCATCATGGCTTAGAAAGATGGGATGTTTTCAGGCCATTCTTATTGGAAAATGGCAGTGAACCTTTAGAGTCAAGAGAATAAGACAACAGTTTCAGGAGGTACTGCAGCTCTCTTTTTTTTCCCAAATGTGATTTGACAAAGCAAGGTTGTTAAAGACATTTAAAAGTATGTTTTTAAACAGAAGAACAGCAAAAATGTGTAACCCTAACTCCGGAAAACCCTGTCTCCTGTCACTGGCCTGCCCTGCTGCACTTGGCTATAGTTAGCCCCCGAATATAGCTGCATCCTGCCAGCCCAACTCCTGCCATTGGGATCAATTGAGATTTATCCCTGGGATGCTAGGAGCATTTAACATACATAAATTAACCAATGTGACACACCATGTTAACAAACTGAAGAATAAAAATCTTATGAACATATCAAGAGATGTATCATAAGCTTTTGATAAAATCAACATCTATTTATGATAAAAATTCTCAACAAAATGCATTAGATGGAACATACTTCAACATAATAAAGCCCATATAAGACAAGCCCACATCAACCATCATACTCAATGGTGAACAGCTGAAAGCATTTTCTCTAAGATCAGGAACAAGAAAGGCACAGATGCCTGGGCTCACCACTTTTATTTAACATAGTATTGGAAGTCCTAGCCATAGCAATCAGACAAGAAAAAGAAATAAAAGGAATCCAAAGTGGAAGGGAAGGAGTAGAACTGTCACTGTTTGTAGGTGGCATGATACTATATAAAGAAAATCCTAAAGACACCACCAAAAAACTACTAGGACTCCTCAATGAATTTGGTAAAGTTGCAGGATACAAAATTAATATACAGAAATGTGTCATAGTTTTATACACTAACAATGAACTATCAGAAAGAGAAATTAAGAAAACAATCCCATTTATAATCATAAAGTACCACACTTTTAAAATTACTTTATTTTTATAATATATTTTGAAATCAAGGAGTGTGATGCCTCCTGCTATCTTCTTCTTTCTGAATATCACATTGTCTATTCCGGGTCTTTTGTGGTCTCAAATGAATTTTAGCATTCATTTTTAAATTTCTGTAAAAAATGCCAGTGGGATTTTGATGGAGATAGCGTTGAATCACTTTGAGGAGTATGGACATTTTAACAACATGGAGTTTTTCAATCCATGAACACAGAATGTCTTTCCATTTATTTCTGTCTCTTTACATTGCAGGGGAGGTTGAAGCTGTAATTCTAAGGAAAAAAATCTGGACATTGAGGTGACATAAGTCTTACTTCAATCCCCACTCCACCAACTAACATTTGTCAGAGTTTGGGCAATTACTTCTCCTCTTAGCCTCAACTCTCTATTTGCAAAATGAGGATAATGATAATAAGGATTTTGAGGAATAAATTGAGATAATGCATGCAAAACAGTGTAGTGCTTGGCATACAGTAGGCACTAGATAAATGGCAATTATTATTATCATAGCTCAACAGATGTTTTCATTGCCATTTATCTCTGTATAAATACTTGCTACTCAAAGTATGACGCACAGACCAGCAGCATCCACCTGGGGACTTGTTTGTAATGCAGTATCTCAGGTCCCACTCCAGAACTACTGAATCAGAGGCTACATCTTATGCTGTGTTTCATAGGCTTATTAAACTTTGATAAGTGCTAGTCTAAACGATCTTAGATTACAAACGGGGTTCATGTTTGTACGTTTATCTTTTACTTTAAAAAAAAATGTCCATTTACATGACTTCTTCCTCCCATTCTGGAAATGTAAATGGTTAGGACAATATTATTGGGTAAAAATGTTCATTTTGGTGAAGAAGCATTTGCCATGGCTATGAAGAAACTTGAACCAGTGGAATGAAATTGGATGGAAAATGTATAAATTGAGTGCAAATTAGCTGCCTGCCCCTATTAAAATATACCTGCTTTATTGCCAAAAAGAAAAAAAGAAAAAAAAAAGAATTCACCTAGTTTTCTATGTAACTTGCTCCTTCGGTTCTGGCAAAGGCCTAACAGTATAATTTCTGAATGGTGAGACCTATCATTTAATGTATCTATCCCATTTTCCCCGGTGGTCTCCCTCCTGGAGCAGCTCTCCCTCCTTCTCCAAATCATAAGCTTGCTCTCTAGGCCTGCTGCACATCTGTCATACAGGGACTTGCATTCACTGCTCTGTCCAATCCCAGCTCTGCTGTTTCCTCAGGCCCATATCTTCTTTCTTGATTTACAGCCTAGTTTTGGTGGAGCACATCCTTCAGCAGTTTTTTAAGACAGGGTACATGGTTGGTCAATTTGGTTGAGTCTGTTTACATGGAAAAACTGTCTTTTTTCTACCCTCACGCTCACTGAGAGTGGCTGAATATAGAATCCAGTTTGAACATAACATTTTCCCCCTGAGGATGCTGAAGGTATTGTTTCCTCATCTCCTGGCTTCCAGTGTTGCTGCTGAGAAATTGGTACCAGTTTGATTCCTGCTTCTCTTATTGTGCCCTGTTTCAGCTTTCAGACCCAAGCTTTTTGGATCTTCTCTTTATCTTTGGTGTTCTGACATTTCAAAATTGGTGTAGGTATTTTTTTTTCATCTGTAATGATAGACTCTCAATTGGCCCTTTCAATATGGAAATTCACACCCTTCTATTCCAGGAATATTTATCTAAATATTTAAAAATTATTTCCTCCCTCCTGTTTTCTCTTTGATTCTTGAAATTTTTAAAAAATTTCATCTGTCCTATTTTCCCTCTTTGTGTTTTAATTTTCTTTTCTGGCAGGTTTCCCTTTATTGAATTTTAATTTCAACTGTTATGTATATTTTTTATCTCCAAGAGTTCTTTCTTGTTTTCTGATTATTTCGTTTCCCATAAAGGGCAATGTCTGCTCTTGATTCTCAGAATTTTCACTAGAATTCGTTTTGAAACTGTCCTCTGCTCCTTGCCCTGTCTCTGAGATGCTAGGTGCTCTGACACCTACTCCAGAGCTGCCTTTTTTTGGGTCTCTTTTTCACGTTGGAGTCTTTCCTCAAATATCTATTAATCCTTGACTATCTGATCACATTTCCAAGAGGCTCTATAAAGCGGATTGAAAGTTCTGAATGCTTGGGTGGAGCGTGAAGACAGGTGGGGCTTTTTACATTGGAAATTGTCAAATGCCAGTATTTAGAGATCTTTTTCTCTGGGGTAGTTCAGCTACTCAAGAGGAGAATCCTCTAATCTCTTGCTTGGGGGCAGGATACCTGTAGCAGGACCAGAAAATGGGACTCAGAAACCCACTGTGCAGTTTTTTGTTTTATTTATTTATTTATTTTTAATTTTTTTTTTTTTTTTGCGGTAAGCGGGCCTCTCACTGTTGTGGCCTCTCCCGTTGCGGAGCACAGGCTCCGGACGCGCAGGCTCAGCGGCCATGGCTCACGGGCCCAGCCGCTCCGTGGCACGTGGGATCCTCCCGGACCGGGGCACGAACCCGCGTCCCCTGCATCGGCAGGCGGACTCTCAACCGCTGCGTCACCAGGGAAGCCCCACTGTGCAGTTTTTAGAATGCAGTCCTGAGCCTTACCCCTCACTTTGCCTGGTATCCCCAAATTTGGAGCTTTCTCTCTGCTTCACCAGAGAACAAGCCTTGGGCATCTTGCCCAGGTGGCGGTGGAGGAAGCATGTGAGCGGCCCAGTTGTGCAGGGCAAAGGGGGAATCTGGGGGGTGGGGTGTCACTCAGTGTAGGTGCCCACACAAACCTCCTTTTTCCAGCCCCACTCCTGCCCACAACTTTCTGTACCTGTTGCTTCTACGTCCTGAGCATCCCAGGTCTTCTGCCGGGCAAATGGGTTCGCTTCTCATCTGGAACCTCCTTTGCAGGCATTTCAGCTTATATCTTCCTCTGCTAATTTTCCTCTTCCATCTGCTTTTCATCTTTGTCAAAATCTCTTATCTATAATTGTCTCCTCTCCTAGAGGAGAAATTCTCCTAGTCTTTGGGCTTATACTTTCAAAAATGCCTCTGCTTTCATTTCAGTGGGGTTTTTGGAGAAAGACAGGATAAAAACCTGTAGTAATGTTTGGGAGGGGAAGCGCATTTCTTGTCCTTCAGCCTGGGTACCAGGGTCTCTTCCCCATTTCCTGATGGCTCTGAGCAGCTGTCACAGGGAGGCGGAGGTCCCAGATAGCAGGCATTTGGCACTCAGAGTCAGGTACGTATGGTGGCAGGCGGAGCCAGTAGGCTGGGCTGACAGCCAGTTGTCCCCGGGGAGGTCCAGCCTCTGGGAGCTCGGTTTAGCTGGAGTACTGAGGTTAGATTTGGGGGAAGGTGGGATGCCTGCTCCCAGGGGATGGCTCAAGGCATGGATATTGAGGCAGACAGTGGTAATACAGGGGACAGTTCTTGAGGCTGAAGTATAGGAGGGGGAGGGACAAGGGGACAAGGCAAGTGTCCTGGAAGCTGAGCCGAAATAACAGCAAATAAGTCCGGCCTCCCGTGACAGCCTTGGGACAGATCATTCCCAAGCACGGGTCAGCCATGACCCGGGGCGGGGGTGGGGGTGGGGGGATGACGTCAGGTGGGTACAAGGCGTGGAAGCCGGTAATTACAGAGGAGTCTTATACACCAGCAGGACCTGGGCGCAAGCGAATTTGCTCCTTGCAGAGGACCTTTCCCCAGGTGGGATCTGACTTCGACCTCTCACTAGCTCCGCAGCAGAGTGAACAGGAGGGAGATGCACCGTCCTCTGCTGGGATCTGATATATTTGCTGGCAGCTCTCCCAGTCTTGATCTGGAATAAGGGGAGAGAATGAGCTTCTGTTGAATAGGCACTTTACAGGCCTATTTAATCTTCTTATCAGCCCTTGGACATGGTCTTGTCACCCCATTATGCAGACGAGGAACCAAGGGTCAGAGAGGTCGAGCTGGCTGACTAGGATCACACAGCTAGTGAGTGGCAGACCCAGGACTCAACTCGGGTCTGCATGAAGCCAAACACAACGTCCCGCGACTCCCTTTGCTGCCGCCAGAGAGGTGATTCCTATTCCTTCAAGGCATGTGTGGAGTCGCAAGGTTTGATTTTAGGACGTCCTGTGGAAAGCCCCAAAGCTGCTGTTGAAATTGATCGAGGCCTGGAATCAGCTGATGGGGTTACTTCTCTGGTGATGCAGCAACCCTGAAACCCTGGTGTGCCCGAGCAGCTAAGCAGGAGCCCTGAGTCTGCCTCTCCCCGGCACACAGAGGGGTGTGTATGTGAAGGGAGCAGCTCCCTTTGGAGCCAATAACAGGATTTAATTTGCAAGCCTGTTCTGGTCTCTCCTAAGTTGGCCAAGTTAATTAGGTTGGGGGCATCTGTGGGCTGTGATGAAGCATCTATGTAATCTAGGAAGGGCTGGTCCTGCCGGTCTCGTTAGTATTTGTCCAAATAGTCACAAACCCAAACCTCCTCCAGCTGCTGCTGGAGTGTCAGAGCTCAGAGCTCAGGCTCTGAGGGAGATTTAGAGAGAGGGAAACAATATGGAGGTAGAGACATTGGGATCTAGAGGTAGAAATAGAAATGGATGTAGTTATATAGTTGTAGGTAAGATAGATGGATGGATACATATAGATACATAGATATCACCAAAGACAGTCCAGGCAAAGGCACACATTTGGAAGAAAAAAGCTACCACTTCCTGAGTTCATTTAATCCTCATAGCAACCTGTGAGGCAGGAATTTTTATCCCCATTTTACGAATGAGAAACAAGGGCTCCTGGAGGTTGAGCGACTGCCTGGGTCTCAGTGATGGAGAACCGGACCACGTCTTGTTCCTGGGGCCTGAGTCCCATCACGGTGAGCGGCCCAGGCTGGGGGTCCCTGGATTTGGTCCCTCCTTGCTCCTGGCAGACTCCACACCCCTGGGACTGGAGTCCTGCTGGCCCCTGGAAGCCCTCCCTGCCCTGGCCTCCATCCCCTTACCTGCTCTGCCTTGTCTTGGAACCTTCCTAACACCTACAGGTAAGGTCTGACTCAAGTCCTTTATTTTTTAATGTTGTTGAGCCATTTCTATAGGCCAGACACTTCAACGGGCACTGGGGAGAAAGTGGAGAATAAAACGAGATGGCCCAGGCCCAGGGGGAGCTCATAGGCGGCAAGGCAGAAAGATACTGAACATAACATGGTAATGGTGGTCAGCGCCATGGAGACCCTAAGGGCTGTGGAGTGTTTCATAGAGGAGGCTGAGCCGGTCTGAAGGGGTCAGGGAGGGCTTCCCTGAGGAAGTGACGTGTGAAGGTTCTGAGGCAGGAAGATGCCTGGGGGAACCTCTGAGTGTTGAGCACAGCGGATGAGAGGGAGAAGGGGCACAGAGAGGCTGGCAATGCGGGTAGGGGCTTTCTAAACCGGCGGTTGCCTGTCAGTCCCCTGAGCAGGCTCGATCAGGCCTCCCCTGGGGTGGGCCTGAGCCCTGCCCCTTCCCATTGCACCTTCCAGGGAGGTCCCATCCAGGTCCTGCCACCTGCCAGCTGCCCCAGTTACAGGGCCACGCCCAGCTGGGTTCCAAGATCTCACACTTTGTCTTCCCCTCCTCATATAACCTTTCTTGTTGCCGCATGAGTCCTGGAAACAGCCAAGATTACAGGACCCCAAGCCAGAATTTATGATCCCTTTCAGCAGGGTTTGCTGCCCGTAAACCTCAGAGCAAGAGAAAAGTGAAAGGATAATCCCCTTCAGCAATACTTTGATGCTGTGATGGAGGCCCTGGGTTTGATCTTTCCAGAGCTCGTGGTGGCCCTGAGAGCCTGGCCCTGGTCCCACCCACTGAGTCTCCTACCTGTAGGGGGTGGGTGACCTCTGAAGCCCCCTCATGGGCACAAGCTGGGGGAGGAAGCCTCAAAGGGAAAGTCTGAGAGAGGAACATCGTCACCAGGCCCTGCTGGGTGCTTCAGGACATCCTGCATTTCTAGAACCAGGCCGACTCTGTTATTTCCTTTGATTAAACTTCTGTTTTCCCTAAGCCCACTGGATCCATCTTTCAATTATTTAACTCCAGCTGTAATAAAAAAAATCTATTGAACTGCACACAAACACAATATGAGGCTGTGAAGCAAACAGCAGGCCTGGGAGGGGGGAATTGAGCAGAGATGAATCCACAGGGCTTTGTTGTTTTTATGTGCTCTGGTACATAGAGTCTGATCGCATTTGGACTCAGAACGTGGGGATGGGAGACGCACTAAGTACAAGCTGGGGGCTTGGGGCAGGGGCAGGAGGAGGGACCTGTGCTGTCCTTGCTGATAGCAAAATGTTGTCCTTTTCCTCAGTCACAGCTCCCCTTCTTACAGCTTTTCATGCGTTCAGGTCCTGGGCCTCCACCCAGCCAGTCTTAAGAGACTGCAGGCCACGTACCAGCACCACGTGAAACAGGCCTCAAGCCGCCTTATGGTATTCGCATCTTTAGGCTGAAATCACATGCTCTGACCCACCTCCAAAGCCTCTAACCAAATTGTCCTTGCTCTTCCAGCTTCTGTCTTTGAGGCTCATTTCTTTCTCTGGCTTTGCCCCACCCCACAGATCCACTCTAACAGTTGATTATCCAGCTTTGACTTCCTGAACATTTAGTCCCTTCTGGGCCACCGCAGACCCCTCCCTGGACCATTCTTCCAGCCCTCCTGGCTCACCAGGGTTCCGCAATTGGTTCAGGCGTGCTTGGGAGTTGCCCATTCTGGTTATGGGGGGCTCTGAAGGAGAGATGGCTGCCCTGGCCAATTCCCTGCCTTGGGGACCACCCCTCTGTGCTGGCGGAGCCTGACCCCCCAGATGCAGCTTCCCTAGGGGGTCGGGTAAGGAGGACTATTTCATCCCTGGGGCCCAGGAGCTGCTGGAGATGCCCTTTCAGACCAGCAGTTCCCATGAGAGGGTGGGACCCGAAGGAGAATTTCAAAATTATGAAAAAGTGGTCTGCACAGGAACGGACCCAGCGTTGACTAAGCCCCAGCCCTCCCCTGGAGCAGGGGCCTGGAGGTTCCATGCAGGGCCAGGCATTAACCCTTGAGGTATGGGATCAGGGGAAGCTCCAGGGTTCCTATGGGGGCTCCTGAGCCATCAGGGTGATGGGGTCCAGGAGGAAGACATTAGGACAGCAGCTGTTTGTCAATGTGCATGAATGTATTTCAAAGTTTTACCAACAGGTACAACTGTACCGGTGCACACCAACTGGTTAGCAGTCCTGGTGGCTCTGCTGAATGACAGTCGGGTGGAAAAACAAGCCTCAATTATAGGGTTCCTCTGTGGAGGCAGCTGCTTTGTCTGAAGGCTCCATTGAAGCCACATTCCCTCAAGGCTTCCCCAGGGGGTGGTCAGGTTACTGACCTCAGATTCCTGGTCCTGCCCTCATTTGCTTTTTCTGAGAGGAGGGGAGGGGAGGGAAGGGGAGAAGTACATAGTGGTCAAAAACACAGGCTCTGGGGTCAGACTATCCCGGGTTTGACAGCTATGTCATAAGCTGTGTGACCTTGGGAAAGTTGCTTAACCTCTCTGAGCCTCAGTTTTCTCATCTGAAACATGAGGCTCATAACATCTTGCTCCCTGGGAGGCCATAAATGTTCATTATGTTAAAAGTCAGTAGGGCTTCCCTGGTGGCACAGTGGTTGAGAGTCCGCCTGCCGATGCAGGGGATGCGGGTTCGTGCCCCGGTCCGGGAAGATCCCACGTGCCGCAGAGCGGCTGGGCCTATGAGCCATGGCCGCTGAGCCTGCGCGTCCGGAGCCTGTGCTCCGCAACGGGAGAAGCCACAACAGTGAGAGGCCTGCGTACCGCAAAAAAAAAAAAAAAGTCAGTAAAGTACCTGGCATAGAGTAAGCTTAATAAATGGTAACTAATATTGTTGTAATTGATTTGACTCTGATGGATCAAGCTGACCATCTTCCCTTTGCCAACCTGACTATGCCTATATTCGGCCCCAGCAACTCCTGGGAGCTTGCCACGTGCCACACACTCTGCTAGACCTTGGGCTTCAGAGAAGAACACCACAAACTACATACTAAGTGCTATGTAGAGCTTAAGTAAATGAACGAGGTACTGGCCGTTCACCACCTCCCTCGCCTTACACCAACCCCTCCGCTATCTTGCGTGGAGACACCCCTACCTATAATGGTCTATGGTCCTGAGTTCCCACAGAGAGGTCAAGAGGGAGGAGGACCCATGTCACACAGGGCCAGTGCCTACACAAAGGCAAGGGGCTGTTGACACAGAGGGGCCTTTGACCCTCCTTGAAACTGATCAGTCCTCGGGGAAGAGAGCTCTTCATGGCTGATGCAGCGGGTGGTACAGCAGGGTCCTGAGCACAGGCCAAGGACAGGCCTCTAGTGTTCAGGGCAGGGTGGGGACCAGCCTGGGGAGGGGGGCGGGACAGGTTCTCTCCACCCTGAGGACAAGATGCTTGTGGTTCTTTCCGGGGGAGAGCCAGACATTCACTGCCTGGAACGAGGTCTGTTTCAAATGGGCACTTAACATTAGAGTTGATGTGTTTCTTTTAAGAGTTTTTCAAATGTGTGTACTTAAATAGGCTATCTAATCTGTCTTCTCATCTACCTACCTATCTAGGGTTCAATTAGGGATCACAGCTCAGATCTGATCTCCCTGCTAAAACTGAAAGGGTACAATCTGCCATGCCTGGAAGAATAGAAACCATGTTCCTGGCAGATTGCAGATCTATTGGCAATATTTATTGCACTTATAAACTCGATGCTGCTGGTAATAATAGCTATGAGAAGAGTTCTCATACCTTTGAAATGGAGATAATTGCTTGATTTTCTAATATGGATAATTTGAAAACAATATTTGTACCCATTGCCTGAGGCAGATGCTACCAGTCGACCGCATCCTTTTAAAGATACCCTCATCATGGCCTGCACATCCACCTGTGTCCTTGGCATGACGTACCTACAGGAAGGCAAGCAAGATGGCCCAGATGTACACGGAGCCCATGTGCTTCTCACACGAGGAACGTAGAGGTGAGGCTGCATTTCCTACTTGTCAAGCACTAAAGCTTAATTGGGCCAGAAATACTCCCTGGTTCCTGCTTCTGGAAGACAGATCTCAGCTGTCACTAAGCATCTGTGGTACCCAGAAGGGACGAGTGGAGTTCTGTGGGTTGGAGACTTTGAGAAGATTTTTTTCCCTCAGTGCCAATTACGTGCATGGTATTTGGTTTTCTTTGTCTAAGCCATCACGTCGGAACCTCTGGCCCGGGGGCTGACATTCTGAGCACAGCTTAGTCCCCAGCACTGCTTACTGCCGTGACCCTCAGGGAAGCCTGGTACTGTAGGCATTAGAGCGAAGGGGGCCTCAGACTGGAGAGGCTTCCAGGGGCAGGTGAGGGGAGACATGAGGTGGTGACGATCTTGGATCTTGGAGGGAGGTGGCGGGGAACAGCGGAGCTGTGGGCGCAAAGGCACGGAGTTATTTGTTGAGGACTCACCGTGTGTTGCAGCGATCATGGCGGACCCTGTTCCTGCCATCGAGGAGGGGAGAAAGGTGACGAGCAAACTCATAGATTTGATGGTATCTGGTGGTGAAGTGGGCTTTGAAGAAAAATGAAACAAGGTAAAGGGAGAGAGAAGGAGTAGGGGGCTGGTTGGGAGGGGGCGGAAGGAGCAGAAGGTATGAAGGGCGCTGCCAGACCAGCAAGGTGTTTGGAGGACTGGGGAGGGGCGTGGCTAGGGTGGGTGGCACGCCACTGGGCATGTGATGTAGCCTGGAGAGTTTTGTTGGGCCTGACGGACAGTGTGGGGTCCTTAGTGACGTTACCCACAGGGCCAGGCAGGGGTACTGCCAGGTGTTTGGGCTGAGCCCTCTACTCTGTGAAGGAAGTGTCACCTTATTCCACCCGAGCCCTCCAAGCCAGCCCAGAGGTGTCCGTATGTGAGAGTATCCAATGAGCCCACCACCATCAATGCAGGAGAGAACTGAGCCCAGAGAAGGGAAGTGACTCACCCAAGGCCACTGGCCCACACAGCTGCCTCGGAAAGGCTGTGCTGGCCCGGCTCATCTTCTGAGGAAGGTGGAGAGTGAGGGGAACAGCTATCCCGGGGCCTCGGGGCACTTTTGGGGAAGTATGGCTAGGCATTGCTGCGGTGAGCTTCCCCCATTTGACCAGAGGACCTTCCCTGGTTCCCTACCCCCTGCCCTTTGCCTTCCTCAATTCTTGCCCTTTCCTCTTCTCTCTAAAGCTCCTTCCTGCATTTCCCACCCAGGGGCTGTGGTGTGGTGTGTCCAAGACCCGACTGGATTCCTTTAGCACCTCTGTGCAGAAACCCCCAGATGCTGTGACTTCCGAGGGAGAATCTGCCTGCAAATGCCAGCCTCACCCTGGGCCAAGGAGGAGCCTGTGCCTGGCCAGTCTGCAGACCCTGTGCACGTGGTGCAGAGTTCCAGGGCTGTGTATATTCCAGGCGGGTGCGGGATCTGACCTTTTCCGTTTATTAACTCCCATGGGGGCCACTGAGCAAAGGACCGGCTCTGGTAGAAATTGCCCGTGTCTTCAAGGGCCTATTAACGCTGTCACGGGCCAACGGCAGGCCGTCACTGGCATTTTAGCTGCCACTGGAGTGATCCTTCAATCCACATGAAGGTCTCAAAGCCTCTCCTTCGAGACATTCATTAGCCCCCAGTTAATGTAAGACAGAAGCTCACCCTGGAGAGAGAGCTGGATTCACTTCAGCTCCAGAGTCTGTCCCTCATTTGTCCGCAAATGGCCCAGCAAATCATGATGATTTAGTCCTTTCTTATCAAGACAGCTAAGTGAGAAAATTAAAGGGCCTTTGGAGGTTCATTTATTTCTTGGGCCTGTCATTGAAGAGTCCCCCAGGGCGGGCCCAGCCATGCCTCCAGCTTTTTTTTTTTTTTTTTTTTGCGGTACGCGGGCCTCTCACTGTTGTGGCCTCTCCCGCTGCGGAGCACAGGCTCAGCGGCCATGGCTCACGGGCCCAGCCGCTCCGCGGCATGTGGGATCTTCCCGGACCGGGGCACGAACCCGCGTCCCCTGCATCGGCAGGCGGACTCTCAACCACTGCGCCACCGGGGAAGCCCCATGCCTCTAGCTTTATCTCCCGCTTCTCACTGTGGCCTCAGCCCAGCGCACAGAGAACCCTTGTACGCAGCAGCTTGGGCCTTTAATTAGCAACTCTGGAACGAATTAGTATCTCCATGGAATGGAAATGCCAGGGTTTCTCTAAGAATTATCCTTAGCTGGTTGCATAGGGGTTTCTGAGGCGAGTGGCGCTGTCACGGTGACCCCTCTGTCCCCAAGAAGAGGACTTTGCTGTCCAGTGCAGGCAGCTGGGGTGTGAGTCAGGGGAGAGGAACCAGGATGTGGTTCCTAAGTGGGCTTTTGTCCACACTCCAGGCAGCTCTCGGGCACCCACACTACTGCCTGGGCGCTTAGGGGAAAAAGCAATGAATAACGCCGCAGCTGAGGAGGGCAGTCAGCCCTGCCCACACACAACGACACAAGGGAAGGCGGAGCCCGATGGCAGAGGCTCAGGCCACATCTGCTCTGGGAAGACAGTTTGAAGTCGGCCAGCTCACTCAGTCCTTCTTTATCTCCCAGGACTGTCTCTCACGACACCAGTCTCCCAGAGCGCAGGGAAGAGGGAGCGGGAGGCTGAGAGGCCGTCTTCCTCGTGGGCGGAGGTGCAACTGACATTCTCTTTCCCACCCACTCCTGCCCAAGCAACCCAGACCCGGAAGAGGCTTTGGGGCGGGGACAGGGGCAGGGCCTCTTAAGGCTTGGAAGTGGGGATGGGAAAAAAGAAAAGGTCAGGACGTTGAAAAGACAGGGTGTGCGTGAGACCAACATCCTTTCTCTCCCGACTCTCACCAGCATTCCACCACGTGCACGCACACACCTGTGCATACTCACGTGTGCACACACACACTCGGATGCAAAGAGGGGGGAAGGGAGGAGTGTGAGAAAAGAGAGAGAGACAGGAGGAGGATGGAAGGCTATATGATGCGATAAACCCTCATTCCTTAACCATCACTCAGGCTCCAATAACAAAGCAAATTGTGGCCCCTTTATCAGTGCCTTTGAAATATGACTGTAGTTGGCAAACATCAAGAGTCTTCTAGGCTGGCTGTTCTGCTAAGTGCTGGGCAAGAGAGAGCTGCCCGGAGGCTATTTGCAGTCTCTTTCCATGGAGAACTATATACAAGCCAGCCCATGGTGAACGCTGAACAAGTGAGGAGTTATACAACTAAGAACATGACTTGCATTGGGAAGTAGCTTGTCTATTTGTATTTTAATATTTTGGCATTTATTTTTGAAATAGAAGTTTATTTTCCAACGGAATTCTGAAGAAAGGTTTAGGTTTAGGTTTAGGTAGTTTTCTTGGGCAGGGAGGGCCTGGGTCATTTCCCTCATTATCATGACTCTACAGGTGCCCCAAGGCAAGGACCTGAGGGGGCTGGGCTGGGCATTCCCTGTCACCACCTTTAGGGTTCAGGTCATTGGCGGCCTCGGGATTTGAACAGGGAAGGGGAGCCACCTCATTTAAAATTACCTACACTTGCAGCCAGGCGATCTAATTCCCCCAATTATTTTCTCTCTCAGAATATTGTCAGCACGGGAGGCGAGTCCAAAATAGCTTCTCATCTTACAGATCCAGGTCCCCCAACACTTAGGCGACGAGCCTGATTGCTCAGATGAGCGGTGCTGAGCCTCTTTTCCTGGCTGGCTGGAGGGCATTTCTACCGTTAAAAAACCTGACAGTATATAGTGATGCTACACGTGCGAGAAGCTATGCGAACAAATCGTAAGAGACAGCAGACTACAAATGTAATAAAAACTGTGGAATTAATTAAAGAAATCTCCGCTAAAACTAGAGTCGAGACAGGCCTGTAGGGGTGGCTCTCACGCCCCACCACGCATCCTCTGATACTCTAAACTCACATCTCAGACAGGAAGGTGTGGCCTACTTTACTTTCTAGCAGAAAGAAGAAAGCTTCCCTTCACTGGAGGACAGCCCAGCCAATCAAAGCAGCCCAACCAATGAGAAGCCTCTATACTTTGGACTCCTGGCTCTTCCAATGGATTCTTTGGTTATTACAAGCTCTTCTAACCCCCACCCCCCCGCGCTTTCCCTATAAAAGCAAGTTCCCCTTCCTTGGTCTGTGGATTTGTTTATGGATCGCCCTAGTTTGTGTGTCGGAGTTGCGTTTCCTCTGGCTATTCCTGAATAAACTCACTTTTCCTGGTAAAATAACTGGCGATTGCATTATTAAAGGGGACAAAAGCAATACAACAAAATTATTCTAATATGTATTCAATCATATAAGCAATGCGTGTGTGTGTGTGTGTATAATAGAAAACTTAACGTGACTAGTTCAGTACTTGAACCCTCACCCTAAGGGTCAGTTAGTCACCTTCACAGGCTCCTGCCATGCCCTGTCCTTTGGGGTTGGTCCATCTTGCTCTGGGTTGGGGGATATCCACAGCTTAGCCCATGTGCCACAACTACTGAAGCTTGTGCGCCTAGAGCCCGTGCTCTGCAACAAGAGAAGCCACCGCAAGGAGAAGCCCGTGCACCGCAATGAAGAGTAGGTCCTGCTCACCACAACTAGAGAAAGCCCGTGCACAGTGTTGAAGACTCAACGCAGCCAAAAATAAATAAATTAATTTTTAAAAAAAGGATTATTAGCACCTGGAAGGCCGCTTTATGGCCCCTCCCAGGCACTACCACTTCACAAAGAAAAGCACTCTCCTGATTTCTAACATCCTAAGTTTTGCTTGATTTTGAAATTTGCATAATTGTGCTGTTTGTACTCTCATATTTTTTAAAGAGGAAACAATCCTGAGTTCATACTAATATTTCCAATTCAAATGTAAGATTACAGAGTTTTCAGTTAACTTGGTTGAATTTACACTTTCACTTTCTCTTTGCTGAAAAACTTGGTTTTTAACTTTAATAACACAATTGCTTGTTTGCCTGTTCCACAATACAAGTATAATAATTTCAAAATAGCTATATGCATATCGCTGCTGACAATGAGATGACTGAATGCAGTATAAGATATCTTTGTTTTTGTCCTTAGAATATTTCCCACTAGGACTGTATAATCAATTCTATATTTTAAAATTATTTGAAGCAATTATTTTGTGTGTGTGTTGTTATGCCACCATCTTGATATGCAGTTAGGTGCATTTCTTTCCTTTTCTTTTCAATTTTTAAGACTTGCTCTTTGGATTTTTTTAAAAAAAATATGGATTCAAGTCAAAACTACATAACAAAATATATTCAGAGAAATCTAGCTTTCACCCCTATCTCCTCCATCCTGTTCTCTCACTGCATGGGTAACTTTTATTAACATAAGTAATCTGTATTAGCATTTGGTTTATCCAGTCATCAATTTAAAAAAATATAAACAAATACGTATGTATTCACATTATCCCCTCCCATTTTGTGGTGGATTAGTGAGGTAACCAATTCTTTGTTACTCTCCCCGCTGAGGGATGAAGTTTCTCCCCGCTTCCCTTGAACCTGGGTTGGTCCTGGGACTGCCTTAACCAATAGAATGCAGAGGAAGTGACCCTCTGCTAATTCTAGGCCTATGAGGATGGGCAGCTTTCATTTCCTCCTTGGTACATTCACCCTTGGGATTTAGGATTCAGCTGCCAACTATAAAAGCCCAAGCTAGCCATGGGGAGATAGAGACGTCCTAGCCTCTCATCCATCCCGCCAACACGCCAGACACGTGAGTGAGTCATCCTGGACCATCCAGCCCAGCAGCCATCTGACTGCAGCAGCATGAGAACCACCCCCCAAAAAAACCTACAGAAGAATCGTTCAGTGAACTTACAGATTCATGAGAGACAAGTTAATGTTTGTTGATGTGTTAAGCCATTAAGTTTTGGGATGGTTTTTTATGCAGTGGTAGATAACCAAAACATATATATATATATATATATGTTTATACAGAAGGAAGCATTCTAGCTATGCCACTCTGCACCTTGATTTAACCACTTAATGAATGCTGGAGAGCACTATGTATCACATATGTTGATTCTTACCTTTGTGATGACCCAGGTTATATATGGAGATCTGAGGTTCAGAAAGGTTGAGTAACTTGCCCAAGGCTGCACAGCTATTTTATTAGTTTGCTAGGGCTGCCAAAACAAAATACCACAGACTGGGTAAGCTAAACAACAGCAATTTATTTTCTTACAGTTCCAGAGGCTGGAAGACCAAGACCGAGGTGTCAGAACATTTGCTTTCTCCTGAGGACTCTCCCCTTGCCTTGCAGATGGCCACTTTCACCCATGGTCTTTCCTCTGTTTGGGCACATCCCTGGTGTCTGTGTGTGTGTCCAAATTTCCTCTCCTTATAAGGACGCCAGTCATATTGGATTAGGGCTCACCCTAATGACCTCATTTTACCTTAATCACCTCTTTAAAGCTCTGTCTTCAAAACAGTTACCTTCTAGGGAACTGGGGGTTAGGACTTCAACATGTGAATTTGGGGGGGGGGACACAAAAATTTGTCCAAGAATTTGTGGCCATCTTCAATCTGCCACATTGGGTTTAGACTTGTACATATGCATAAGATCTTCTCTTTCTGAGGCTGTTGGAGATATTGGAGAATAAATTTGTAATCTCTCAAAGTAACATGAATGTGATGGATAAGAATTCAAATAATAAATAAAGAACTGATTTGGAAAGCATGAGAAGAGAGAGTAAGAGACTCTCCCCACCACCACATTATAATAGTTCAGGAGAATGATTTTTAAGGAAAACTTAGCTAGGAAGTTAAGGAGGACAGTTCTTTTACTAAGAATATCTCTGTTGTGATAATTGTCATTTTGTTTAATACCTATTTACCTCTATCTTCTTAAATTGGAAAAAAATTAAAAGGTGTTACGTGGGGCATAAGTGTTCCCCAAAATATTAATGTCAGTTGTCTCTGAGTAGTGGAACTATGGGTAAATTCTTTCTTTTTAAAACTTTCCTGTACTTTTCCATACTTCCTCTGGCTACTTCTTTTATAATGGAAAAAATAAACATCACAGAAGTGTTTTGAGACAGACAGGGCCATTCTCTTTCTCATTCTTTTGTCCTGGTGAAAGCTGGTTAGTGGTGAGGGTAAGGGGTGGCTGGGGTGATGGGGAAGGTATCCGTCAGGGGCTGGGCAGGAAACCAGGGCCATGACAGATACTTCCATGGAGGGAGCTAGTCCAGCTCATGGAGCACAGAGCAGCCTCGGGGCTGCAGGTTTGGCCGTCCCAGGGAGGGTGTACAGGGCTCATCTCTTCGCGGCAGCTCAGTGCAGCCCCCTGCCAGGGCATGGCGTGTCCACTGAGCTGCCAAAGGTTACTGGCATCAACCCTCACGGCCAGCTTGCCCTCCCACCCTCAGAGCTGCCTCGGTTACCTCCCGCTACCCTGACGAATGAATCCACTTCCTGTGTTCATAGAAATTCAAGACATGTGGTTTTATTTGCCTGAAGTTTTCTCCCACTTTCCCTCCCTTTCCTCCTTCTTTCCTTCTTCTCTTCCTTCCTCTCTCCCTCCCTCGCTCCTCCTTTCCTTCCTTCCTCCCTGCTCCTACTTTCCTTTCTCCCTTTCTTCTTTACTTCTAGAGGGGAAGGAGGGAAAGGGGATAAGAGAATGGGCAAGGGGACAAAGTACAAACCCTTTCTCTTTAGGGAACTGGCCACCTTATCTTATGATCTCAGTGCTCAGAAACCCCTTAGGTCTTGTGGAGAGCAATGCCCTGTCTTTAACCCAGAGCAGAGCCTGGCTTGGCCTGTCCAGCAGAAGGGGCCTCCGTGATTTTCCATGCAGGAGCCAGGAGGGGCCCCACGTGGTGATGACGTGGCCTGTCTGCAGCCAGAACACGAAAGGAGCAAAGGCAGGGATGCTGTGCTGGGAGACGCCAGATGCAGGTGTTTCCTTCCTTTGGAACTTCACAGCTGGACCTCGCTCTGCCCTGAGGGGTTCCTGGAGGCCAGCTGCTCGCTGTGGGGGGTGGAGAGGATGAGCAAAGCATGCTGATGCAGGCGAGGCCCTGCCGGAGCCGAAAGCTGGCCCCGAGATTCTCCTGCCAGCGATGACAGTGATGCCTTGCTCCTGAGTGGCACTGCCTGGCCACGGAGTGCTCTCACATTGGGCTGCCTGCCCAGAAGCAGATCTAGAAAGTTCTGTTTGAAGGATAACATTAGTGTACTCGCTAAGAGTCCACAACCTAATGATGTCTTTGATGTAAAGTGACTTCTTTTCTAAGAAACCTGGGGGACCTCCCACGCTGTGCCCAAAGCACACGTCACGTACCAGCTGGCTCTTGGGTTTCTCGAGAGCCACGTCCAGGTGGTGAGGCGCTCTCGGGGTCGCACAGGTGTGCTGGAGGCACAGTGGCCGGTCGACTCCGAGGAATGACAGCAACGGGGAGAGGTGCTGGGGGTTGGAGCCGGGAAAACCCACCCAGATCTTTTTAGAGGGAACAAGACAGATTTTAACATCTACGTGTTGGTGAATGTGATGTCAATCCACAAGAAATTGCTACAGAAAGTTGTTAAGATCGTTGATTTTTTGAGTACTTAGGGGAAAAACGTAGTCCTCACTAGGTGCCATTGATTGCTAGCTGTTTTTTTTTTAATAAATTAAAAAAAATTATTTTTGGCCGTGTTGGGTCTTTGTTGCTGCACGCGGGTTTTCTCTAGGTGCAGCGAGCAGGGGCCACTCTTCACTGCGGTGCATGGGCCTCTCGTTGCGGTGGCTTCTCTTGTTGCGGAGTACGGGCTCTAGACGTGCAGGCTTCAGTAGTTGTGGCACGCGGGCTCAGTAGTTGTGGCTCGCAGGCTCTAGAGCACAGGCTCAGCAGATATGGTGCACGGGCTTAGTTGCTCCACAGCATGTGGGATCTTCCTGGACCGGGGATCAAACCCATGTCCCCTGCATTGGTAGGTGGACTCTAAACCACTGTGCCACCAGGGAAGTCCCTGATTGTTTACTAAAAATGAGCTTTCAAAGATTTCTGTGTAAAGATATTAAAGCCAGATTACAGCATCTTCCTCTCCCTGTACTGACACCAAAACCACAGATTTTATCAGAAAGGAAAATCATGGTCCCATTTCACTCATGAATATAGATGCAAAAACACTAAACAAAATATTGGCAAATAAAATACCAACATGGCATTAAAAAATATATACCACATTTAATTGGGTATATCCCAACTGTCTGGGATGCCCTAGTAATAGAAAACTGCAAATATATCATCATATTAACAGATTAAAAGAGAAAAACCATCTAACCATTTCAAGGGGGGCAGTAGATTTAACTTTGATAAATTTGAACACTTTCATGCTAAAAACTGTTTCTAAATTAAAGATTATTTTGAAAACAAGTATCCATAAAAAAACCAAAGAAATAAAATCCTAATAGGGGAAATATAAGAAGCATTTCCTTTAAAATCAAGGATGCGACAAGAATCCCTGCTACCATAAGTTCTACTGTATTGGAAGACCTGGGCAGTTCAGTAAGATAAGAAAAAGAAAAAGAGATTAGAGACATGAAACTGGAAAGGGGGTAATAAAACTCAGTATTTGCTGGTGACATGATTGCTACATAGGAAAGCCAAAAGAATTCATATGCTATTATTGACACGCATCATACCAGAGTTTAGCAAAATTGCTGGATATAAGATTCCGGTATATTTTTGTATACCAGCAGCAAATGATTAGGAATGTAATTACTATTGAAGACAGTGGAGAATATCAAGTGTCTAATAAAAGCATCAGAGAATATCAAGACTCTACCAAAACACGTGCAGGACCTCTATGGAGAATATTATAAAATTTTGTTCGCTATGCCAACGACCCAAATAGGTGGATACACCAAACTCCTGGACAGGAAGTTTCAAGATCGTGAAGATGCCAGTTCTGCCCAATTTGATCTATAGATTCAATGCAATTTCTATCAAAATCTGAACAATGTTTTTCATAGAACTTGATAAAATCATTTAAAAATTCATATGGAAGAAATAAAAGGCTAAGAATAGCAGAGCACTTCTGAAGAGGGATAGCAGGAAGGTGGGGAACGCCCCCCACACACCAGGACTTATGAACCTACAATAATTAAGGCAATGGGGGATTCGTGTAGGGACGGCAAATGGACCAATGCAGCAGAGCAGAGAGCCTCCTAAAAGACCTTACGCGGATGACGTAGTCAGCTCAGCCTGCCAACAAAATACCGTTGGTTGCGTGGCTTAGACAACATTTATTTCTCACAATCCTGAAGGCTGGGAAGTCCTAGGTCAAGGTGCAGGTTCAGTTCCTGACATGCAGAGAGCTGCCTTCTTGCTGTGTCCTCACATAGCAGAGAGCGAGTGAGCTCTGTTCTCCCTGGCTGGCTGAGCTCGAGTTCTCTTCATTACACCATGCTGCCTTCTGCAATCATCTGTCATGTTCTGCTGAGTCCAATTCTTTTATATATAAAATATATATTTTATTGAAATATAGTTGATTTACAGCGTTGTGTTAATTTCCGCTGTACAGCCAAGCCACTGAGTCTACTTCGTAAATATCTCTCAGGGCTGTCCTCCCCAGCTTCTCCTCATTGCCTCCTCCTTTTCAGGGCCTTATCATCTTTTCCCTGGATTGTTGCATGATCCCTCACCAGGCTTCCTGGTTTCTAGTTTTTACCTTTACAATCTATTCCCTGCATTGCCATCTGAACTTTTTATTTTTTTATGTTTATTTATTTATTTGGCTGTGCCGGGTCTTAGTTGAGGCATGCGGGACCTTTAGCTGCAGCATGCGGGATCTAGTTCCCTGACCAGGGATCAAACGCAGGCCCCTTGCATTGGGAGTGCGGAGTCTTAACTGCTGGACCACCAGGGAAGTCCCACCATCTGAACTTTGTAAAAACGTGCATCTGGTTAAGGACCAGCTGCGTCTACAGAGTGAGGATGCATTGTCCTCAAAGGGGACAGGAAAACATGCTGGGAGAACACTTCAGTTCACAGCAGAAGGAAAGAGTCCTCAGTGTATGGGAGAGGCCCCATACACATAAGTGTATAATACATATGACTGTAATATATAGAAGTATAATCAGGTAGCTGTTACTGGGATCACAGTTTAAGCGGTACATACATTCATTTTTTTTTTTTTAAAACCTACCATTTGTTGATCACGTACTTTGTACCTGGTGTTTGGCCTATACTATTTTATTGCATTCTCCCAATAATTCTTTGAGGCAGGCGATTCTGGTTCCATTTTACAGATGAGCACACCAAGGCTCAGAGAGGTTAGGGAGGTGCTTGAAGTCACACAGCTAGTGAACAGTGGAGTTAGGATTCCCTACTCCCACCCCACCATTGATCCAAAGCCTCCTACTCACAAATAAGTGTATCCAGAAGAACATGTTCATGGCACATAAGGACACATCGGAGGAAATGGGTCTTCTGGACCTGGAAAACAAAGACATGACACTATAGAGAAGAGTATGGAGGTTCTTTAAAAAAATGAAAATCGAGTTACCATATGATTGTGCAATCCCACTCCTGGGCATATATCAGGAGAAAACTCTAATTTGAAAAGGTACATGCACCTCAGTGTTCATAGCAGCACTATTTACAATAGCCAAGACGTGGAAACAACCCAAGTGCCCAACAACAGACGACTGGCTTAAGAAGATACATACACACACACACACACACACACAATGGAATATTACTCACCCATAAAAAGAATGAAATAATACTATTTGCAGCAACATGGATGGACCTAGAGATTATCATACTAAGTGAAGTCAGACAGAGAAAGACAAATGTCATATGATATCACTTATATGTGGAATCTAAAAAAATGATACAAATGAACTTATTTACAAAACAGAAATAGACTCACAGACATAGAAAACAAATTCATGGTAACCAAAGGGGAATGGTAGGGGGGAGGGATAAATTGGGAATATGGGGTTAGCGGACGTACACTGTTATATATAGAGCAGAGAAACAACAAGGACCTACTGTATGGCACATGGAGCTATACTCAGTACCTTGTAATAACCTATAATAAAAAAAAAAGACAGACAGAGACCGTCAATTGTGAGCTCCTGGACACTGGGAGACCCACGTGGAGGTGGGAAAGCCAAGGAGAAGGCTCCTGCCTTGCATGAGAAGTTTGGAGAATGACTTACGATTTCATAGCCCTTTCTTTTCCACCTCCCTCTTTGCTGTTTGTTTCTGAGTCAGTCAAATCTAGTTAGCCTTTCTGTTGAGTGGAGGGAGGGGAAGAAAAGGGTGGAAGAAAAAAATAGTTAACTTAATTAAGACCAGTTAACTAGGATAGCTGTCATTAGAGGGACAGAGTTGCTGAAGTGGCCAATGCTGGGCAAGGAGAGCTGGAGGGTTCCAGTCCCTGCTTTGCGGGGACTCTGTGGTGTTAGGAGGGTGCCCATCACTCCCATGTCACCTGTGGGACGTGGGGTCCAGGTCAGACACTCAGCACTTCCCTGCATCATCAGTGAGTCTGTGAGAAATGAGCATAAGAACATTCCTATGAGAATGTTCTTAACGGAAATGAACATCCTTCTCCTATAAAAATGTTTTCGGAGCTCTATTTTCAAAAGCAAAGCATTTGGAAAAAAAATTTGACTCATAAATTTTTTAGTAAAAATATTATAAAATGCCTGGGGCTGGGAATAGGATCAGAGAGCGACTGCAACCGCACATAGGGATCTTTTGGGGTGATGAAAATGTTCTAAAATTCAACTGTGGTGATGGTTGCACAACTGTAAATTCACTCAAACCCACTGAAGACTATGCAAATGATACTTCAATAAGGCAGTTAAAAATGATCACTGAATTCTGGGAAAATCGACACCAAATAACCCCAGTTGCCTTACAGATAGGTCACTCTGTGGCAGGCAGTGTGAGCAGGCTGTGCCCAGGTATTTGACAGAGCCCGTAAGTTATCCTGGGGAGGAAAGGCGCGTAAATACAAATTGCTCTGGCCCATGAAAGCACGTGGTTAGATGGTACCAAAGAGGCAGAAAACAGAATCAGGAGGAGGGCCTTTAGGAGGTTCTGATGGGATCCAAGCCAGATGAGAATCCCAGGCAGACTCTGTGAAGGGCAGAAAAAGGAAGACAGTGCAGGCCACACAGTGCAGGCCACGGAGAATCAGGAAAGGCAGGACTGGGGGACACGTGTGGGTAAGATAGTCCCTCTTCCTAGGCCCCTAGGGAGCCAGCTGGACCAGACATGCTCAGAGTGGCCATGGGAGGGTCACACGGTCATTTGACTGTGCGGAGTGCCTGCGAGGCTGGGCTTCAAAACTGGGGAGGATGAGGTCACCAGCTAGTAAATGGCAAAACCAGGATTTGGACTCTAGAAGTATGATTCTGACCCTTGGCCCTCAACGACAACCCCGTGTTGTTTGTCTTACTAGACAGGAAACCAAAGCTCAGAGAGGCTGATTGAGCTACCCAAGGTCACACAGCAGAAAGTGGTAGGGCTGGGATTCACACGAAGGTCTTCTGGTGCCGAGGCTGAGGCTGATCCCACTAGTCTCCCCTTTCCAGTGCAAAGGAGGGCATGAGGACTCAGCTAGTCCTGCTTTTTTCCTTGTAGGACTCTGGTTCGTGGCACTGCGGGGTGGGGGGGGCGGCTGCTTCCGGATGCAGTCAGGGGGCTGGGGAGGGGATGAGTATACTCTTATCAACCTGGCTCTCGATAAAGAGGGGACTCGAATCTCCTTTAAACACTCCTTTTGGGGTGCTTGTTATTCACCCCAGCAGGAAATGGCTTGACAGGTGCCTGCTCAGCATCTGAAAAGGCTGCCAGCCCCCCATGGCCAAGGAGAGAGCGCCAGGCTATCTTAACCTGGGAAAAGCCTTCAACTTTCCTCCTTCAGGCTGTCCTTTTCTCTCTTATTTGCTTGAAGAATTCTCATTCCTTTATTTAATGTGATAACACGCATTGAATGCAGTCTAGAACCAATGTTCAGTCGTGGCTCAATGTCCATACTTAGCCCGGAGCTGGCGAGGGTTCCGAGCCAGGTGTACCCGCGTGGCACAGGGCGCTCCACTCTCCCGAGTGATCTGGGGAAGTAAACGGGGCAGTGTGGGAAGAAGGAAGGGCACACTACGTGCCCAGCCTTGGACGCCCCAACAGGGATCCAGAGAGCAGTGTTATCACCCCTGCTGCACACGAGGGAACAGAGAGAGGGATCCAATTCCCTGAGCGGCTGGGCTGCGGCGTCCATCTTCTCCATCCCACTCCTGCCAGCATCCCTTCCATCCCAGGAGACGGCAGTGTCTGTGGACACAGCCTGTCCTCCAACAGGATGGAATGCCTGGACCTCTGCAACTCCCGTGGCTCTTCTCCACTCCTGGGTGCCATCCGCTGGCAGGGCCCACCCTGGACCTGCCCTTTATGTCCACAGCTGCTCCTCTGCCTAAATCTTTGCTTCCAACCAATGTTTCACTCTCCGGCTGCAGCCTCTACAACACACCTTCTTAGCTAAGCCCTGCTGGAGAAAAATCACATGGCCTGTACATTGGCCTGTGATCCAACCGTCCATCGCCACTTGACCTGGTCCCCTGATCTCCCTTAATGACTGTGCAAATCTTCACCACTTCCTTCCAGTCCTCCGTCCTCCCATTGCCCCTCTTTCACCTACTTTATTGAGCAAATCGCTCTGGGCTGCGTGCACGTGCCCCATGGGGTTGTAATGGCTTATTTATGTATTTGTTTCCCCAACTCAACTGTGCCCTTCCTTGGGTCAGGATTTGTCCCTTACTCATCTCCCTGTCCTCGGTACCTGACGCAGCACCTGGAACCTGTATGAGTAAAGCAGAGTGGCCAATGGCAGAGGATGGCTCAAGGAGATGCCCTTGCTCCATACATACACCAGAGCCGCTCATCGGCTGCCTCCTGGGCTCCATAATGCTGCTCAGCTGGCATTGAAACAAGAGCAAACCCATCCCTGTCTCTGCCTTCTGTGTTCTACTGATAAACTCCTAGTTGATAAAATCCTATGTCGGGAGATGAAACTCAAAATGCAGGTCATTCAGTCCTTTACGGGGAGGTTTCCACGGTGACTGTAGTCCATGCCTGGTGGGGACAGCCTGCCTCGCTGGAGCAGGCCTGAGTCCCACCTGTGTGTGTATAACAAGGGCCACCTTGTCCTCTCTCCACCGGGCAGGTGTTCATATGTTTCCAAGTCTCTTGTCTCCTACTTCACACACTGAATAGCAGTTAAACCCACGAACTTCCCTGCGGAGGTGAGAGCTTCGGGAAAGGGCGGCACTAACCCTGAAGGACGGGCCTGCACCCATGCACCCTAGACTCCTGGGCCCTCCCTCAAGCACCACCCTCCAGAGTCACCTGACTGGGGCGGAGCCAGGGATCTTTTGGCCTTTTTTTCCGTGATGGGGTCTCCGGGAGAGGTGTCGACCTAGTTTTCGCGTGTTTCTCACCTCTGTCCTTCCCCTTTGGGGTACAGATGAGCTTTGTGGTCAAGAACTGGCCCTTTGGGGTCTCAATTGTCTCACCTGAACAATGAAAGTGTCAGATGCAATGGTAGCCACTTCCAATTATACTGCATTTCCATGTCTGCCAGCTCCCTCTCTACCTCCCTTCCCAGCCCACCTTCCTCTTCACTCTCCCCACACTCACCAACATCCCTTCCCACCATCCCCCCTTCCCTGTCCCATTGGCTCCAGGTGGCCTAGACCTTCCAGCACTGTCCACTGACCTCCCGGTCTCTCGGGAACGAGGGACTTGGAATCTCTTCGTATTTCTCTTGGGTGTTTGGACCCCTGTCCAACCTCGAATGAAGAAGAGGTTAAGGGAGGAAAGTGAACAGACCAGGCTGGTACATGGCAAGGTTGCTCACCGAAACTAGAAAGAGATCTCTCAAGGTGTCCGCCTCCCAGCCCCAACTCAACCGTGTCTCTTTCTCTCGCCTTTCCCTGTCATTTCCTGTCACTACCTGCCCTGCATGCAGGCTTTCACGCTGGTCACTAACTCCGCAGGAGTCAGCTCAGCACTGCTGTCTCAGAGATGTTTGTCCTGTGAGTCTGGTTGTTTTCAGTTTCCGCCTCATGCGGGCTGAGAAGTTTAAATGAGATGATGCTTATCGCTGCCAGCTCAGGCCTAAGTGATTGAGCCTGGGGAAGACCAGGACAGTCACCAACCTGAAAATTCATGGCCTCCCTCTCATGTCATGACTGCTCCGCCATCCTCTTGTTCGTGTCTTGTCCACTCTGTAATGCTTGGCTGCTCCAGCATCTCCCACTATTGTATCCCATTTTACAGCTGAGGAAACTGAGGCACAGGGAAATGAAGTAACTTGCCCAAGGTTGCGTGGCTAGTAATTGGCAGAGCTGGGACCCAGCTGAGGCTGTCTGATTCTAGAACTGATGATCTTAACCACTACGGTATTTTGCCTCTGCTTTAAAAAAAAAAAAAATGGCTAAAAAGAAGTTCCCTTGTCCCTGCTTCATCCTCAAGTCAACTTTCCATCTCTGACTTTCCTGCTGGGCTGGCTGACCCTTCCCACTGTAGTCTGGGGACAACTCGTGACTTTCCTGAGTCGACTCCCTTGAAGGATATTCAGAGTCTGCAAACTGCCAAACTCGACGGCTTTGCTCGGTTCTCATCCTTCCCACAGAGGGGCCGTCTTCTTTACATCACTGAGCATTGTGTAAAATAGCTTGTTTTGGACTCTGGGAAAATGCCCACATGCTTTCTGGAATAGTCTTGCTGCTCTCCCATCCCAAGAGCACCCCGCTGTCTTTGGCAGGACGTTTTCTCTGGGGGACCATATTCTAGGAGGCCCTGCCTGCTCCAGCCCACAGAGACCTCCCGCTGACCAGCGAGGTACAGAGAAATTGTGGTCCCCAGTTCCCCTGTGGAAAGCTGCTGCTTTTCCTGTTTCCATGACATCAGAGTCATTACAGGCTAAACTCCTTCCTCTTCTTCCTCCTCCTCCTTCTTCTTCTTTAGCATCTCGGGATATATTTACTCAGAACAGAGTGGTTTCTTTCTATGCTTGTCTCTTGCTTGAGTTTTTCCTTTTATTTGTCAGTTTGGAAGTAATGAAATAGTTTATTAGCATCCTCAACTGATTATCAATTAGTTTCTGTTTTTCTTAAAACTATCATTACAGACTCACAGACTCAAATATATTTGACCTGTTTCAATCTCTTGAAGTTACTGTCCTCACTGATACATACTGTTGTCTCTCTTGCCAGGGAGAACCTCTTCAGCCTGGCTCCTGAGTCCTTCGGCGCTGGCCCTAGCTGTCTTTTTTTTTTTTTTTTTTTTTTTTTTTTTTGCTTCTCACTGCCGTGGCCTCTTCCGCCGCGGAGCACAGGCTCCGGACGCGCAGGCCCAGCGGCCATGGCTCACGGGCCCAGCCGCTCCGCGGCATGCGGGATCCTCCCGGACCGGGGCACGAACCCGCGTCCCCTGCATCGGCAGGCGGACTCCCAACCACTGCGCCACCAGGGAAGCCCCCTAGCTGTCTTTGATTGCTTCCTCGCTGTCTGGTGTGACAAGTTGCTCTCGGCCCGCATCATTTTCAGGGGCCTCTCCTGTCAGTGTTGGTGGGAGACGTCTAATTGAGTTTTCAAAAGAGTTCCTTATAGCATCCTTTTCCCCATGGCAGGGAGAAAGGATAGAAAGGTGGGAGGTAAATCTCTTTTGTGTTTGAGGCCTCAGGAGACTCAAGCTGAATTTCTTTGGGTTGGAGGAGGGGCCAGGGCTGGTGCTGGAAGGGTCTGATCCAGAAGCAGGTGAAGAAGTTTCCCCAAGGAAGGTGAGGGGCTGTGTTTGGGGGTTTCTGAGGGTGGCAGGGAGCAAGCCCTGCTTCTCTTGGAGCCTGGGAGCTGTCAGACCTCTGCAGGGGTGGCCCATGGATGCAGGAGGCCGTGTACAGTGAGCTGTGGACTTGGGTTCCTCCACGGGGATCCCTGTTCCCAGCCTTAGCTGGACAGAAACAAAGCTGCCCGTGGACCATGCCAGCCTGGCAATGGGCATCTCAGATACGATCCCATGATGGAAGGCTAGAATCCTTTCCTGGTTTCTGCAAGTTCTGCTCTCTAATGTTGTGCCGCTCTCGGGAGGGGGAGGCTGAGCGGCACCACCCGGGAAAGGGGCTCAGAGACTCGTTTAATTTAGTTTAGGAGAAGTCATGAGGGCAGTCATCTGTGACCAGGTCTCCAGTTTTGAGACACACTCTTTGACTTAGACACTTTGTTTCCTAGTCCTAAGTCTCTGGGGGAACAGGAAGTCATCCTTTCTCCAGATGTGGAGAAGAGGAAGAGGAGAACCACTTCTTAAAAACCCTTCCTCAGGGCCGGCAGTTACGATTTCCCTCTGCGCCGCATCATCCCAAGAACTCCAGCCTCACCCTGCCTCCCTTTCCAGGCCCTCCCACCACGCCTTCCCCCATCACACACCATGATTGACTTCCAGCCACTTGGAGCCACTTGCAGCGTGTGAAACACGCCACGTGCTCTCTTACCTCTGGACCTTGGTATGTGCAGTTGTATCTGTTAGGACCAGGCATGCTGCAACAACAACACAACTGATAAGTAGTTTGAATATGGTGTTTATTTCTCTTGTGTGTGAAAGTAGCTAGGTGGGAGGCTCTCCAGGGCTGGCCCAGCTGCTTCATAGTTGTCAGGGACCCAGGGTTCTTTTGACTTTCTGCTCTACCATTCTTAGCAGTTGGTTTTTAGCCTCAAATTTGCTTCATGGTACAAAATGGCTGCTGGAATTCCAGCCATCAGGTACAGAGTCTAGACAGGTCCTAGGTGAGACAGAATTCCTTCCAAAGAATCTATATAAACTTCCATTTATATCTCATTATTCATTATTAGAAACAAGGGAGTGTTTTAGCTGGGTGCATTGCACCCCGGGCTAAGAAGATATTCTAATCATAAGGAAGTGATGGATAGATATTGGGTAGGAACTAGTAATCTCTGCCATTCAACGTCCGTTCCCTTTGTTCAGCTGTTCTATTGACCCTTTGTTCTCAGCTTAGATACAGCTTCTTGAGGAGTCAGCCTTCTTCTAGGTGCTTCTCTAACCCCAAACTTACCCATTATCACACCACATTGCACCTGCTGGTTCACCTGTCAGTCTTTCCCCTTGAACGGTGAGCTCCGGGAAGGCAGGGATTGTAGGCGCTCAAATAACGCGTATGGAGCGAATGCGTGGAGTCTGGGGCAGCGTTCATTCTAGAACATTTCACATTAATTCTCCCTATTCAGGATGTTGTTATAATCCCCAATGGATCTTTCTGTTTTTCCACTTGTAAGTCATTACCACACGTGTACCCAAATTGCTTTTTTTTTTGTTTTGGAAAGAAAAGGCGTCTCTTCCCAAACCACTGGGGATGACACATGATTTGCGCCTTCACAGCTTTGGAAAGCAACTGGCACATCCAAACCAGCCTCCAAGTCTGTCTGGATGGCAGTTTGGAGGGTAATAAAATAAAAAGTAATTTATAAGTGGCAAAAAATTTGAACCAAAGCATAATTCCATTTTGTGCAGAAAGCCAAGCTGTTCTGCATGATTTGTCATCCAGCCAGGGCTCTCCGACTCGCTCCAGCCAAAGGCTCCTACCTACCCCCCATCTCCTACTGGCTCCTTCTAATTTAATTCCAAGTGGCAGGGCTCCCAGTATCCCCGGCGAAGATGTTTGTTATCTCACAGCTGAGCCAGCTGGTCTATGCTCTTTGTAAATGTCTGACCTGGGATGAAAAGTCTTGGCTATACTAATCCCAGAAACTTGCTCCCAGGAAAATCCTATCAGTGGTTTTCGGTTATCTGTCACCGCATAACAACCACTGCAAGATGCAGTGGCTTAAAATAACCATTTATTATTTCTCACGATTCTGTGGGTTGGCTGAGCTCCCCCGGGCAGTGCTGTTCCATGTGAATCTTTTAGGTCACTCATGTGGTGGCACGCGGCTGGGCGCCCACCTGTGGCTGGAACATCTAAAATGGCCTGCCGTCTTCCAGAGCTTCTCTTCATACGGCCTTGTAGCATTCAATAGCCTAACAGCATGGTAGCTGTCTCCTAAGAGGGAACTCTGTAAGAGGGCAAGCCCCAATTTGCAGGTGTTAATCCAGCCTCATGTGGCTAATATCTCAATTGGTCAAAGCAAGTCACATGGCCAATCCCAGAGTCAATGAGACAGGAGGATAGACAGATATACCTCCATGGATACTGGGAGGCGTGGTTCCTTGGGCCACCAGTGTACCAGTCTACATAAGAGGCCTCCGAGGAGAGTGGCATAGGGAAGGAGCAGACTGGCCTGGAGTGAGCCGGGTTCCTCTTAGTATAGGTTACATAACTTATTGTTTGAGTTCCGGAAGCAGGGCCAGTGGGGGAATGTTACAGGGAGACAGATTAGAGTTTTAATAGGGAGACACCTGCTTTGTGAGATAGTGAGTTCCCCGTCATGGAAGGCGTCCAAAGAGAGCCTGGTGGGGATGTATAGGGAATGCTTCCCTGCCTTAGGAGATGGATTCAGTAACCATAAGCTTCCTTTCAACTCTGAGTCTATTTAAAGCTCTCCTAGGCAGGCCAGGAAGAACATTTGTCTCACAGGTGGCAAGTTCACGTCAGGGCATTTGAGAGGTGGGTCGGGGGATAGGGATCGTAGTCTTCCAGGTGGAAAATATCTTAGTGGCTGTGTATTTAGGGACTCAGTATGGATTGGGAACATTCTTTTTGCTCTCATTGATTGACAGCTGTGCTGGGGATGAGAGGGTGGGACTTCCTGTCCTGGCCAGCCCTGAGGGAGACAAACGGGAAGTCCTGACTGGGCCGTGGGCAGGAAGGTCTAAACAAACTTCCAAGAAGCACTTCCGCTGAAGTCGGGGAGGGGGCAGGCAGGGGTCTGCTGGGTAGAGGCCACTCACCTCCCTCCACTCAGTCAGAGCTGCTCCACTTTTGTGTCCTTGCAGACTGAGTTTCCTTGTATGATTTTTGTGCGAAGAAAGGGTTCTAAGAAAATAAAAGTTAAGAAGTCACTCAGAGAGATTTTATCCATAAGAAACATGAAGTCAGCTCAAGGGCTGTGCTGCAGGTGGAGACACGGGATGGGGGATGTCACACACAGGGTCAGGGATGGGAAGCAGGCCCACAGGCCTTTGCCATGGAGGGAGGGGGGGAAGCAGCTGAGGTGCGCAGGGTCCAGCATCGGCTCCAGGACCAACGCTGAGGCTACAGTCTCGGCACGCTTGCCTACTTACCCAGGGGTGGCCCCATGTCTAACTAAAGGTGGTGTGAGGTCTCAGGTGACAGAGCCAGGGCCAGGAATGCTCAGATGACCACTCCCTGGGAGCACAGAAAGAGAGGGAGGGCACTGGTCTTGGACCAGATCTGACTGGAGAACCTGGAGCTCCCCCTGAACTCCCAGCAGCCCCCTCCCTGGGTGAGCCTGGGAGCCAGGGACCTTTTGCAACAGAGCACTTGGCTTTCTCTCAGGGTGAGGGGTCTTGGCGGTGTGACTCAAGGGTGCCACTCTCCTCATAGCAGCTTCAGGCAAGGGTTCTTCGGGGAGCAGGACCCACAGACATGGCCCCTCTCCACCTCAGGACAAAAATAGAGTGGGACCAGCAAGGTGATCAGGGTTGAATATTTTGGCCCGAGCAGGTGCTTCCCGGAGACAGAAGCAGGCTAACGCGTTACAGTTGGAGGCTGTCTTCAGCTCCAGGACGTTTCCCTCCATAATATTAGTTTTCTGTCACTGTCACAGATCACACATGTTTAGCAACATGAAGCAACACACTTCATTCTATCACACTGTTTGTGGCTCAGGAGTCTAGGGGTGGCCTAACCGGGTCCTCTGCTCTGGGGCTCACTGGGCTGCAACCCAGGGGTCGGCTGGCCTCCTTCTCCTGAGGAGGCTCGACTGGGGAAGAACCCACTTCCAAGTTCATTCGAGTTATTGGCAAGGTTTATTTCCTTGCACTGATATGACTGGCGCTTCTGGCTTTTTGCTGTCTTTGGGCCGAAAGCTGCCTTCAGGTACTAGGCTGTCAGCTCCCGCCTTGTGGGCTTCCTCAGTATGGCTGCTGACTTCACCCAGGCTGCAAGGAGGGCTGCTTACCACAAGGGGGAGCCAGTCCCATTTTAGGTGGTTTCACCTGATTAAGTCAGGCCCACCCAGGACAATTTCCTTTTAAATTAACTCAAAATCAACTGATTTGGGACCTTAGTTCCATCTGCAAAATCCCTTCACCTTTACGATATGCCATTGGCTAGAATAAGTCACAGTTCCCAGCCAGGCTCAAAGGGTGTGAACAGCAGGGGGTAGGAATCATGGAGGCCACCCTGGAGTATGTCCCACACACCCCCTTTTAGAAACCCCAGGCTCCAGTGCCCTAATCCATGACCTTGCTTGCTGAGACCCATACTCTCCCCACCCTCACTCCCCCCCCAACCTCATGCCCAACTCCAGACGGGCTCTTCTCAGCTGGTAATCAGAGACTCAGCCTTGCATCTTACCCCAACGCAACTTTTCTCCCTGCTGTCCAACAAGGCCGAAATGATCAGATCAAAGAAGCAAGTCTCCCAAGGAGGACTCAGTGCATTTTCTTCGTCTGGGGCCTCTGCCTTATCCCAAATAAGTGACCAGAGGTGGACGTTTTAGGGATTCGGGACTCATTTGTGGTAAAGATGGTTTATTGAGATGCTGGGAAGGTCACTCTTAATTACTCTGCTTAGATAACCACGTAGTTTGCTACTTTTTAGGGTCATCTCTTATAGGGTTCTAGGGTCAAGCCTCCCTCCTCCCACCACCCCAGAGGACAACTGGCCCAGTGAATCACCTGGACTTTGTGTGCTTGTGTCTGGCAAATGGGATGACTAGAGCTACCTGGTACCAAGGCAATTGTCTCGGTCTCCTCTAGGAAGTGTCGGTAATGATAATAGTAATGGAGCACTTGCCACGTGCCAGGCGTCGTGCTCAGCACTCTCTATGCAGCCCTCAGGGCAACGTTATGAGGTGGGCACTATTATTGGCCCCGTTTACAAGTGTGGGAACAGAGTCTCTGAGAGTCTGTCCCTTGCCCCAGCTTGCGCAGTTGGTGAGTGACAGAAGTAGGATGGTACCCCCTGGAATGTCTGACTCCAGAACCCATGCAACGGCCTCTCGAGAGCCCGAGTGTATACCCGTGTGTCCTGGGTACTGAGCACGCATGTGCACATCTCCCAGGGCGCGGCCCCCCTGGGCTCTCTGAGGCTCCCCCGGGACCCTGGGCGAGTGGGGGTGGGGACAGGGTGCAGGCCTGAGAGGCCTCCTTCAGCCCCTCTGAAGCCCCTCTGACATCAGTGCTGGGTGGTTATACGCCCAGGGACTAAGGGCCGACAGAACCCAGTCTGTGGTGTCTGCCAGAATGACAGAGCTTCGTGTCCTCATGCGTCATCACAGGAAGCAGGAGACAAGGCACTGGTGCAAAAGCAGCCTGGGACCCGGGGGGGGGGGGCCCGGAAGGCGGAAAGAGGGGCCAGGAAGCAGGAGCCAGCCAGCCAGGCTGCTGGTGAGTGGCCGCAGGGCTAAGCCTCCCAGTTTAGGGCCAGAGGGAGTTCAGCTGACGGGTTAGGAACCAGGTCAGTAAGAAGACACTGGGTCTCAGCTCTGACCCACCTTCAGTGATTTGAGGGCGTCCAGGGCTGGCAGCGCCTGCCTGCTAGGTTGGATGGGCTTTGTGGTTGCCTTTCTCTGTTTTGTTTTCTAGTCTGTTACTCTCTTAGTTAAATGCCAGGGTTGTGAGTGTCATGGCACACGATCCACCCTTATGCCCCGGTTCAGATCACCTTTAAGGTGAAAGGCAAGCTCCCTCTGTCTCTGTCTCGCCTCTCCTCTCCCATACCCTCCTCTCTCTCTCCTTCTCTCTCATCTTTGCTATTTCTCTTTTGATTCCTCCTGGTTTCTCTCATCCTCTAGCGAGTCATCAGTTCTAGGACTCCCACTGTTTCCGAAAAGACATCAGCGAATTGGGGGATGTCTGGGACAGCCGGTTAATAAAAATTGCATGTGGAGATATATGAATTGATTGGCCCCTGAATGAGTAGGCGAACTCAATTCACATTGATCGAACACGCGGGATGTGGCAGCCGCTGTGCTCAGGCCGGTGTGGGAGGGTATTGCAGGGAAGAGGAGTTGCCGGTGTGGGCGTGAAGGCTACAGAATCCCAAGCCGGACGGTAGGGAATCTCCATAGGAGGGCGGGAAGAAAGGTCAGCATCCCGGCCTGGACGAAGCACACTTGCTTCAACCCCACTTGGGTTCCTGGAGAGAAAGGAGAGGCAGGTTGATTTTCAGTTTCCAAGGCATCTTCCCCAGCTGTCCTTCTTAGCACCCCTGCCCCCATCTTTGGTTCCCACAGTTTTCAGGGCATCTTCACCCTCTGGCCTTAGCACCCCTCTCCATGTTTGGTCCCCACCAAAGGCTCACTGCTGCCGGCCGTCCCCTTCTGTTTCTGTCGGAAACAGCCAAAATCAAGTGCAGAGTTTCCAGACTACTTAGGGGACCGACACGTCTCAGAAAGTCCCACTCCCTCCCTCTTCTGTACCCCAGTGGAGGGAGAGAAACCCCAGGAAACCAAAGGAGAAAGAAATTACCCAAGACCCAGAGGAGGAGGGGTATCTGTGAACGGGAAGATGAGAGCTCTGGAAGATTCTTGCCTACCTTGGAGACCCCCTTTTTCTGTGACCTTCAGGATCTTGACCTCCAGCCTGAGGTCAGAGGTCTGGCCTGGTCCCCATACGCTCAGCTTTGGGGACAGGAGGGAGGGGCACAGCAGCGAGCAGGTCATCTGTGGCCAGGCCCTGGCCGGACAGGCCACAGGAGAGAAGACATAAGGCGTTTGGGGTCACCCCATTTTTTCTGCCAGTCAATTTGATTCATTGCTCGGCTCCTCAGCTGTAATTACAGGGAAACGCAAACCTAATCCCTACCAGGTTTTCTCAGGAGAGTTGATTTATAGGTTGATTACAACTTAATAAATTTATTAGAAGCTGAGTGGAAGCAGTGAGTAATCGGCTGAGTGAGGCCATGCTGTTACATTGGGAGACAGAAAAGAAGAATAAAAGCCAAAAAACCGGGGGAGGAAGGGAGAGGGTTAGGATGTGAGGAGAGAGACAGGCAGTGGAGAGAATCCAAGGAGAAGGAGAGATGGGCCCGGGCCGGGGAGAGAGGAAGAAACAGGTGGAATTTAGTGAACGGGGGAGAAAGCTTTCGGGACCTATCTAGTCCAGCTCATCACTGAACTTTTCTGAGTCACACTGTCTTCATCTGTCAAATAGGCACAATTACTACCGCCCTCACTAGGTGGCTGTGATGGTAAAATGAGACTGTGTATGTGAAATTGGGGAGCATGGGGCCTGCTGCATAGAAGGGGGTGCAGTGGGGAGTGGGGTAACAGGTAGAGGGAGGAAATAGGAAAGTAGGAAGATAGAGAACAGAGAGAAAGGTTACAAGAAAGAAAACTCGGCAGAAACGGATTCCAGGGCTACCCACATAACTGCCACGGAAGAGATTGCTACGTGCCCCCAACAGCCATGCTCCCTTTCTCCCATAGGAATAAACTTTTTTAAAAAAATTAATTAATTATTTATTTTTGGCTGCATTGGGTCTTCGTTGCTGCACGTGCGCTTTCTCTAGTTGCGGCGAGCGGGGGCTACTTTTCGTTGTGGTGCACGGACTTCTCATTGGGTGGATTCTCTTGTTGTGGAGCACAGGCTCTAGGCATGCAGGCTTCAGTAGTTGCAGCACATGGGCTCAGTAGTTGTGGTTCGTGGGCTCTAGAGTGCAGGCTCAGTAGTTGTGGCGCACGGGCCTAGTTGCTCCACTGCATGTGGGATCTTCCCGGACCAGGGATCGAACCCATGTCCCCTGCATTGGCAGGCAGCTTCTTAACCACTGCACCGCCAGGGAAATCCAGGAATAAAGTTTTAATTTTTCACCAGAATAAAGTTTCCCAGCTTCCCTTGTAGTTAGGTGAGGCCATGAGACAAAATGGGGCCAAGGGATGAAGTGGAAGGGATTGATGCAGGCCTAGGTGGTGCCTTTAAAAGGAGCTGCGATGCTTCCTCTTTCCCTCTTCCCTCGGCTGGGGCACCGTTCTCAACCATGTGGACCAGGAAACACCCTCGCAGTGGCAGAGCGTCAAGATGGAACCTGGGTCCCTGACTCTGTGGACACCACATGAGCATAACTGGTCTTGATGACTTTGGGTAATTGAGCTACTTTACTGACGTGGAATTTTATAAAAGAGGGAAATAAACTAATACCTTGGTTAAGCCACTCGGTGTTGCATCTTTTTAACATGCAGCTCAATCCTATTCTAATTCAGTGCTGTCCAATCAAATTTTCTGCGATGAGGAAAATGTTCTCTAATTGCACCATCCAATATGGTAGCCACGAGTCACAGGTGGATATTGAGCACTTGAAATGTGGCTGGTGCAGGTGAACTGAAGTTTAAGTTCTGCTGAATTTTTTTGTTTTTTTGTTTTTGTTTTTTTTTCTGCGGTACGCGGGCCTCTCACTGTTGTGGCCTCTCCCGTTGCGGAGCACAGGCTCCGGACGTGCAGGCTCAGTGGCCACGGCTCACGGGCGCAGCCGCTCCATGGCATGTGGGATCCTCCCGGACCAGGGCACGAACCCATGTCCCCTGCATCGGCAGGCGGACTCTCAACCACTGCGCCGCCACCGGGGAAGTCCCTGCCTGCTTTTAGATCAGAAACGGTTTTGCTAGCTCTCCTGGTCTCCCTCTTAACAGCATTCCATATTTTTCTTAGTAATTGCAGCCTGACCAACTTTAGAAAACTGTAAAACTGTTTGCACAAGAAGTAGGACTTGGTCAGATAAAGCTCTGGCTGAGTGTCTGCTGAGGACTCTTAAAGAGATGGCAGTCTCCCCCCGAGGCCTTACTCGTCACCTTAAAGTGTTTTTCTCAGGTCATCAAGACTCTAAATTCAGTGTGATAATAATTCTTCCCTTGATCCTTAAACACTGTGCAGGGCAAGGAGCAATATTGTTTAACAGTAACTCTGGGTCCCAGGTCCTTCTTCCCCTGGGGTGGAGATGCTATGTCCAAGCTCACCTTCCCACTTGGGGGATCGGTAACTTCTGCTAAGCTTCACCCTTCCCTGTGAGGGGTGACTTCCTATGAGCAGTAGGTTTCCAAATTCTGTAAACAGTTAGTGTCCAAATCTAGACAGCCTGGTCTGATTATGGCCAAGGTTCCTACCATGCTTACCTATTAAATATAAAAAAGAATACCCACAAAGGGGAGCGCCCCTCCACTAGAACAGGGACCCACACTGAGTCCAGTAGAACACTCTGGCTCCGACATGGGAAGATGGGAGAGTGGGGGGCCCAGGCCTCCACTTCTCTGTTTGATCTTGGCCTTATAAACATTCCTTTTCTCTCATTTTGTTCCTCTGCAAACCTTATACCATTATGGCTTTGGGGGAGGCGTAGGGAGGGCAAATGCCACTTTCGGAAGGAAGATGAGAAGTTCCATCCACAGAGGAAGCAGGGAAGTGATCCACCTGATCCCAAGACCTGAAATAATACTACTGTTCTAATTTATGATCTAAATGCACATCCCTGGTCTTTTAGTGTGAGAAGGTTGGGCATGAAAATTCCTATTCAACAAATGGATAAGTGGAGACACAGAGAGATGACTTGCTCTGACTGAGATCACACAGTTGGGTAGAAGTGCAGATGTGAAGAGAAGCCAGGTTGGGCTCTGTCTTTAAGACCACACTTCACATGAGTGTGTTGCGTCTGGGAAAGGCAACCAGAAGATGTGTCAGTGGAAGTCAGCATGTGGATGGAAGTCCGAACACGTGACTCGTGTAGATCAAGATCAGTGACTTAGAAGGTTCATCACCAAGAAGCCCACTAGCAGTCTTTGCAGTAGACGGTGGTCACTACGCTATGTTTGTCTAGCATACATCCCCAGACACCTGTTCTGGTTACAGTAGCACCTCTTTTTTGGGGGGTGCTTCTACCCACTTCTTGAGGTTTGATGGGGGCTGTCAATCACAGAATCCCACTCTTGACAAGCCTGGTCAAACTTAACATAGTATTCTGGCAAAAGTGATTGATCCAAAATGTGGACCAGTCAGAACCCCTTCTCTGTGGGAAAGAAAGAAGTCTCTTTCTGCTTGGTTTGATTGGGAAGATGTGAACCTAGTGTTCAGAGACCATCTCCCTCACCACATGGGGAGAGCCAGTGTACAGAACGAAGCCACTACACAGAGAGGGAAGCAGAGCTGAGAGATGGAGAGAGAGAGAGAGAGAAGAAAAAAGAGAGAGAGAGGAATTGATCAGATGACTCATTGCTATAGTTTGAGCCCTTCTCTGGACTTCCCAGCCATGTGAGCCCATTGTATCAGTTGGGATTCAATCAGAGAAGTAGAGCCAGCAGAATCACAGATGACTGACAGATAGATAAGGATACAGATATGGATTTATTACAAGGGATTGGCTTGTACGCTGTGGGGGTTGGCTAAGCAAATCTGAGGTCCAGGCAGAGAGGGAGAGAAGATCACAAGCGAGTGGGAAGCCCCTGGTAAGAGTTGAAACTTGACGTTCACAGGTTTGGGTCACAAAGGAAGATCTAGAAGGAAGGGAAAGCAACAGCGGACAGTCTCTTGGAGTTGCTCCCTCAGAGGAGGCCTAAGCCTGCTTTTAAAAGCACTTCTAACTGATTAAGTCAGGCCCAGACAGGACACTCATAGATTAACTTAAGGTTGACTGATGAGGGACTCCAATCACATATGCAGAATTGCTTCTCCACAGCACCTAGATTAGTATGTGATTAAATGCCTCAGAGAAGGTGCACGTATGGTATAAAGTGGCCACCGCCTCCATCTGTCCTTCAGCTCTTGAGAGCCGTCATCATCTGTAGCCCACGCTAAATGGAAACAGATTAGAAAGGGAATTCTGGGAACTGTAATTCAGCTTTGCCACGTTCATACATCAAAAAGCCATCACATCCATAAATTCCTCTTTTCCCCTCTAAGCTAAATTGGAGTCGGGTTTTTCTATCACTTGGGGTGAAAAGGCTCCTGCCTCAGTTGCCATTTATTGAGTATCTTGCACATATTTTTCTCCCTTAATCCCGACACATACACAAATGAGATAAGTATTATTTACAGTTTTGGAAACTGAGGCTCAGAGAAGTTAAGAAATTGTTTAAATACAGGGAACTCCAAATAAAGTCTGTCTTTCTACTGCCAAGGCTACGATGTGGTCTTTTCCAAAAGGAGACATCCTGGTTGATATATTAATTCCGTGTACAATTTGGAAGCTGACTTAAGCAAAAAAAAAAATTTTCAGCTAAAAAGAGGTTCAAAGCTGAGGTACTTTATTCAGCTGAGGACAGAACAAAGCCAAACAACAGATTTTATCTTCATGACCCAATGCATGGCCTAGATGCATTTGGCTGATGCAATCAACTGTTTGCTCTGTTTCCTCTGCTGTATTTGTGTCTGATTTGGGGGCGGGGAGATTATTTTTTAAGGTTTCAACTTTTTTGGAGACCTCTTACTACCTGAAGTAGCTTAGATCTTAAACTCACCTTCAAACATGTCATGGTCACCATGTCAAATAGATATAAACCCCTTGCAAGAGGGCTTAAGAAAAAAGAGAACGCACAAATGACCAATATCAGGACTGAAAGAGGAGACATCATTACAGATTTCACAGACATTAAAAAGATAATAAAAGGATATTATGAATAATTTTATGCTAACACATTCAACAATTTAGGTGAAATGGGACAAATTCCTTGAAAATGGACACAGTAGGTGAGATTTTTGAGCTGGGGTTCCAGTGAGCTGAACCTCCTAACAGCCAAATCTAATAGGCACTTTTGGGGTCTTACTCGATCGTTCTATGGCATTTGACACGGCTGACCGCTCCTCCTTAAAAATCTTCCTCTTTGGCTCCCAGGAAACACTCTTAGTGTTTCTCCTTTAAAACCTCCTTCTCCCTCCTCTCTTTCTGCTTGGTTTCAGTAGCCTCTGGTGAGTTTCCTGGAAATTCTAGTCTTCTTATTCCACATTTGCGTTACTCCACAGGGCTTTAAGTATTATTTGCATGCTTAGGGCTCCAAAGTCTGCAGCCCAAATAGCTTTACTGAGACTCACACTGACTGACAGTCAAGACAGCTGGTTATATAATCAACAAGTGCCCACCACCCCTTGGCTGTCCTCAGTCCCTCAAACTCAACTTTCCGCTTTGTCTGCTAATAATATCACTATTATTTAGGAACTATCCCTTCCCTATTCCCCATCCATGGAGGTCAGGAAGAGTCCTTCCTCTCATGAGCCCTAATTTTACACTGTCAACTGAGGAACAAAAACAAACAAACAAAAAAAAAAACCCACAAAAAATGCACAACCTAAAAGTTGTTGGTTATGTTTTATTAGGGGACCTTACTGATGACTATAGCCTGGGAAATAGCCTCAGATAGCTCTGAAGGACTCTTTTAAAGAGGTAAGGGAGGAACTGGGATGTATAGGAATATTCGTTGAAAAACAAACAAACATGGAGTCCAGCATCAAAAGATTACTGCTACTCACAAAAAACAGACATCTCAAGTTAATAATTTTAGTGCTTTTCTATGTCTGGGAAGATGCAAGAGTCTGGGCTCATTGAAATTATACCTTTGATACGCATCTTAACTACCTAGGGCCAGTATCCCGTTTCCCTCCATCCTGAATTCCCCTCAGGGTGCACCGTCAGGGTGGCTACAGTAACGGATGGCTTGATGGAGGGCAACATTCGTTGTTTACTGATATAATGGAAACTTTTTTTTTTTTTGTCTACAACCCCCTCAAATCCATCCTCCACACTGTTGACTGAGTGGTCCTTCCCCCAAACCTTATCTCATTAGGGTAGTTTTAAAACCAGGGCTCAAATTCTTTGACATCACTCCATTGAGAGGTATGGTGTCCTCCATTTGAATCTAAGCAGGTTTGCGACTGCTTCGATCAACAGAGCCCGCAGAGCTGACACTGTGTGACTTCTGAGGTTAGGGCAGAAGGTCCACACAGCTTCCACTGGTCCTGCGATGCCCACTCTGGGGAAGTTTCTCCCAGAACCCAGCCACCACATTGTGAAAAGTCCACGTCACGTGGAACGGCCATGTGTAGATGCTCTACAGAACAGTCCCAGCTGAGCCAGCTGTTAGGTTATCCCAGTCAAGGTATCAGAGTTGAGAATCCTTTTGGAAGTGGACCCTCTAGCCACAGCTGTTCCAGCTGCCACCGTTGGAGTCCTCTCAGCTCCAGACATAATAAAGCAAAGAAGACCTGTCTGAGCTGCACTCTGTCCAATTTCCTGATCCACAGAATTTGTGATCATAACAAAATAGCTGTGTCTGTGGGTAGTTTGTTACATAGTAACTAGAATATTCAAGTCATGCCACATGCCTGCTTAAAATGTTGCAGTGGAGGCTTCCCTGGTGGTGCAGTGGTTAAGAATCCGCCTGCCAATGCAAGGGATATGGGTTTGAGCCTTGGTCTGGGAAGATCCCACATGCCACAGAGCAACTAAGCCTGTGTGCCACAACTACTGAGCCTGCATGCCACAACTACTGAGCCCGCGTGCCACAACTACTGAAGCCCGCCTGCCTAGAGCCCATGCTCCGCAACAAGAGAAGCCGCTGCAATGAGAAGCCCATGCACCACAATAAAGAGTAGCCCCCACTCGCCACAACTAGAGAAAGCCCGTGCAGCGACGAAGACCCAATGCAGCCAAAAATAAATAAAATTATATTAAAAAAATGTTGCAGTGATTCCATATAATCCAATTTCCTTTGCCAGTCATTACTTGGTTCCTGCCCACTCCACCAGAGCCATCTTTAGCCCCTGCCCATACCAACCTTAGTTCTGCCACACTTGAATTCCTGACATGTTCCTACTTTTCTAGGTTTCCATGGCTTCATACATGCTGTTGCTCTGCCTAGATGTCTTTCTGACGTCCATTCTAGGTATTAAGAAAATCATCTAGAAAACTGGAGGAATTAAATCCATTTCCTTCCCTGAAACCGTTTTAGTGGCCCTAAAAGCATTCAGGTGCTTTGCAAAAGAATGTTCAAAGAATGTTTACTTAACCTCTCTGTGCTCCAATCTTCCCATGGGTAAAATGGGGTAATAAATAATACTTACTTCACAGAGTGTGGTAAGGCTTAACTGAGTTAAAATATGTAAAGTGCTTAGTGCCCGGCAGACTGCTTGGATAAATAAATGTTTGTTGAAAATAAAATAAATCTCCTGCAAGTAGTTAACTGTAGTCTTTGCTCAAATCTCATCTACTATCACCGTCTTTGGGAAACCTCCTGACGCCTCCCCTCTGTAGCTGTTTTCACAGATGGTTCCATGTTTTCCCAGCACCTTCAGCTTACCCAGCTACAGCATTCATCACCGTCTGTAATTCTGTCCCTTGTAGTTGTTAGTATCTATCAGTTCCTCTATTAGACTCCTGAAGTCAGGGGCTGGGTTTTACTCCTTTCCCTCTCTGCAGAATCCAAGTCATATTAGGTCTTCAATAAGCAAGTATTAAACTGAATATTGCTTTGATTTTACAGTCACAGTAACTCAAGCCCATAAGAGGTTAAATGAGTTCTTTTAAGTCATACAGGTAATTAGCGGCCGAATAGAGACGAACGTTTCGGTCCTGTTCACTTCTGACTGCCAGGCCTAACTAGTTACTGTGTGTGTGTGTGCACCAGTATCACCACTACCCTCTGCTGACCATCTGCTTTTAAAATTATTTTATTCAGATACCCATAAAGTAATACCCATGGTTCTTTTTAGCATCCTTCTTCGGAGTCCCTGGGTTGTTTGGGGATTATTCAATCACCATTTTTCCTGGAGAAAGAGGGTTACTGAAAAGGAAGGGGATTTATGCAGACAATTTGCTGAACATCTGGATAATTCTGATGCCTTGAATCCCTCCCTAACATAAGAGGCGGTTGCTTTCGTTCATTTTTTCCAGGTGTGGAGGTGAAGGTGGCGTTATTCAGGAAATCTGATTAAACATGGGGCCTCCTGGTGCCGGCTTAGACCCGGCCCGGCCACATCCTTCTGCTTCTACCAATTGCTGCATTAGCAACACCAGACGGCGCTGTGTCTTCGCTGGCTTTTTAAACACCAGGTCCAGCTCACAAAAGCCCCAGGTTTCTCCCAGAACTGTTCAGGGGATGGTCCCCAAAACCCACCCCCCCAACCCCACTTCCGAGCAACAGGCTCATTTCTTTTAGCTTTTCGCATCTGTATGTGTGTGTGTGTGTGTGTGTGTGTGTGTGTGTGTGTGTGTGTATGTAAGGAAGGGTCCCATTTAAACTAGTCTCATGGACCTGTTTGAAAAGCTGCGTCTCCTGCTTTCAGCTCGATTATCGATCCTAAAATCGCTTTTTCTCTGACTCAAGTCCATTTAAATCAGAACGAATTTAAAGCGTACTAGATACCAGGCGCGGCGCGTTCCTTGCCTCCATCTCCCTAGCGTTAAATGCATCCTCCGGAGTAAAGGACTCAACCTCGAAGCCTTTCCCCGCCGTGCCAGCCGAGCACACACGCCCAATTCGCGGTGTCCTTGGCTGCGGTTCCCTCCTGGTTCACCTGTCTGGGGAGCGAGACGTGCGTCCATTCCTCCCAATACCTGGACACCAGCTCCCTCTGCGTTCCTCTTCTACTTTCTTCCCTCCTCCCTGATTTGTAAGTGGTATTTTGGGGGGTGGGGGCAGCGGAGGGGAGGGCGGGGAAGGGGCCCCGCGGGGAGGGGCGTCGGAGCGCTGTCACTGAGTGTCACGCCGCCCTCCCCGCCCCTCCGCCGGGGCTGTGGGAGCGCAGCGGAGCGCGCGGCAGAGGGCCGGGCGCTTGGGGACGCGGGAGTGCGGGGCTCTGGGCGAGCCACGCGGCACACCGAGCACGCTGGACGCCTGAGCTCGGCGCGGAGCCCGGAGCCCGGAGCCCGGAGCCGGCCGCCACCCGCCTCCTGTGCGCTGGGCGGCAGTCCCGGCCGCGGCAGCCCGGCTCCCGGGGAGCGCGCCCCGCCATGGAACCTTCGCACAAAGACGGCGAGACGGCGGCAGCGGCGGCGGCGGTGGCTGCGGTGGCGGCGGCGGACCGGGGGACGTCCTCGTCCAGCGGGGTGGTGGTGCAGGTCCGCGAGAAGAAGGGCCCCCTGCGCGCCGCCATCCCCTACATGCCCTTCCCCGTGGCCGTCATCTGTCTCTTCCTCAACACTTTCGTGCCCGGACTGGGTAAGACGCGGCGGCCGCGACCCCTGCGCCCCGGGCACCGGCGCGGGAGGGCGGCAGGGGAGGCGCCGGGGAGGGACCCTCGGACGGTAACCACGGGCGGCATGTGCTGCGCCGGCGCTCCCAGCGCCCTCTGGCAGGTGGCAGAAGCGCCTGGAGTGGGCGCCCGGAGGGAGGCGCGGCGAAGGGCTCCTGACACACCTTTCACCTTCTCCGACTCGGGAGCCAGGTGATCCGGGCCCAAAGAGCCAGAAACTTTGCCGGGAATGTTGGATCACGCGGGCGGCGGCCCGGGCGGCTCTCTCGGCCCTGGCTAGGTTCCCCTCCAAGCGCCCCCAAATCCTGTCTTTTCCCTCCGCCGCGCTCGCCCCCCTACGAGCTCCTGTCTCGGAGGGGCGCGGGCCCCCAGCCGGAAGAGCGTTGGGGCCGCGGGTGGGGGTGGCCAAGGTCTCGGGCATTCGAGAAGTCGGCCGAGCTATGGAAAAGCGGGGCGAGCCCGGATAGAAGGCTCCTCGCAGCCCCGCCTGCGTTCGCGCGGTGCTGGGCGTGTGTGGGCGAGAGCTCTTTAGCCAGAGTCTCCCCCACCTCCTTCCCGAGTGCCCGCGATTCCGCCGGCAGCCCCGCAGGACGCCGAGGGGAAGGGGGATGATTTTGTTAGTTTAGATGCCTGTGGGTTTGAACCGCACTTGGCCAGAGGTGACCCCATAACTCCATCCCATCACTTCCGTTCCTGAGAAAGTGGAGAGAGCGCGGTTGTAATTCGGTGTCGGACTTTGGCTGCCTGCAGGGTCCTTGATAGCACCAGTGTCCCAAATTTTAACACAGAGGCCCATCACAGAGATGGGAGTGCCGAAGAGTAAAGGGAGGAAATGCTAGGTTTCCTTGACCCTCCCTCTCCTAGACCCACGCCCAAATCTGTCTGCGCGCCCTCCCCCCCACTCCCAGCTTGCCAGCTTGGCACCGGCTGTTCTTCCGTGCTAAGAGCACCCCACCCCCCCAATTCCGTGCGGGACTGGAGAGGCAGGCACCTCTGTGCCCAGGAGAAAGCTTGCCGCTGTAAGCCTCCAAGTTCCCAAGAACAGAGGTCAGCTAGGAGTGGTTTTCTGTTTTGCTTTGGCCTTTCTCACGGCCCCGCTCTCAGCCAGCTCTGCAGGGTCCTCTGCAGCGCTGATAGCGAAGATCACACCCACCCACGCAGGTCGCGTTCACTTTCCCCTTCGTGCTCACCTTTCTGCCCCCTGGGGGGAGGTGGGGGGCTGTGGCCAGAGCAGCGTATCTGTCTGAGCAGGAAGTTAGGTGGTCTTTAGTTGGGCGTCCGCCTTGTTGGTGCCTTCATCAGCCTGGTTGGTGTCATCAGGGCGGCTCTCTTAGTACATTTAGACACGGTGGGGACGCAAGCGATGTTAATTTAAGTTGTCAGAAATCCCCACCTGCTGGAGTAAAAACACACTGCCTGTCCATCTCTCTGGGGATGTGAAGAACACGAGCAGGGATGTGTCTCGATTCCACTTTTCTTAAAGTGGTGAAGCAAATGCCATCTTATGGTCTTTGAGGAAAAGCACATTGGGGCCTGGTGGGAGGAGCTACGTCAAGTCTCTGCTGGCTGAGGCCACAGCGTCTGTGCACCTGCGCCCGCCCTCCTGGGTCTGCCTCACTAGGTCCCTTTCCCACCCTTAGCCCTGCTGCCACGCCCCCTGCCCTTCTGCCCCCCTGTCCTGGGCATCCAGCTCTTCTCTCTTTACACTTCCCTTTGTTAGATCAGAATCCTATGGGATTTTTGTAAGAAACCTTTCTAAGAAGCCAGAAGAAAATAAAGAGGAAATAAAGCAAACTACAAAAGTAATAAAACAGGCTGAGATGAGCCATGGGTGTACAGACTTAGGAATTTTCAATGACAAAATCCAGGCCTTTTATCATTTTGTTTTGACTGTCATTGTACAGTGGACTGAGTGCACAGGCCCCTGCCCCTCTCCACCCTGAAGGGGTTCCAGATCTTTGTTGGTGTTTCATATCTGTGAGTCAGGATGCGTGTCTCTCCAGGTTGCTGGGAGGATGAAATGAGATTACGTAAAGCTCAGGGTCTGGCCGTTAGAGAGTGTTCCGGAGACCGTGGGTCCCTGTGGCTCTTTGCCCTTCTACAGAGCTGAGCGCTGCTCCCATCTCTGGTATGTGGGGCCGCCCCCGGGACCTTTCTTCTGAGTACTTATTGATCTCTCTGTTCCCCTCGACCTGCAGTAGAGTCCTGGACGGCAAAGCAGCCCAGGCAAAACTTGCAGGCTTTTTTTTTTTTTTTTTTTTGCACTGCACCCTCCCCAGTGGTTTGAATGGTCCCAGCTCTCAGAAATTTTTCCCTCAACCCAGATCTACCTCTCCAGGTCCTCCTGGCTCATCTGATGCTCCTGCAAAAACTGAGTATTCGTGTCTGGCTCTGCCCTTTGAGGAAGCGAAGCTTCTTTTAATGCATTCACTCATTCATTCGACAAACACAGAGCACCCACCACATGCCCGGCACTGGGGATGTGATGATGAATAAATCAGTCAAGATGTCATAGATAGTTGAGGGAAATTGATGCAAACTTTGTTTACATTCGAAAGTGCCATGATGGCAGCAGGAAGAGTATTTGAGCAGTAATTGATGCTTCCAGGGTTGGGGTGGGTGTTCAGAGAAAGCCTCCCAGAGGGAGTAGTATTGGGTTAGACTTTGCTGAGCGTATCCATCACGAGGCCCCAAGCACTTGCCAGCCTCACTTCACTCCCACTCTCTGGAAACTGGTCACAGCATTGGCCCAAAGAGCTCTTCTTTTTTCTGGAAGCTTCCTTACCTGCAAGTCCTCTCCTCATTTGCAAAATTGGATGAGAGTGCCAGTGTTAGGCTGAATGCAGGCACGGTTTTTCTCTGGTAGAGTGTCTCAGGTCCACCCAGTCTGCAGGACCTGCCATGGAGAAGCCCAGTCCTTACAGTTCCCTGGTGCCTTCTCCACCCAAGCAACAGTGCTGTTGGGATAACATGCATAAGAGGGATGTTTCCTTTCCTGGGGAGTGGATGGGAAGGAGAAGTCATTTATGATCGCTCTGACACCTCATTGGAACAATGCAAAATAAATTTGAAAAATGGATGATGGTAATTTCCTATTCAGTGGAAGTCTACTAATAAAGACCGTGGACCTTCATAGTCCAACTGGTAGGGCATTTATAAGTACACACAATTACTCACACATGTCATGGAAGTTCAGCATTATGCCCCCAAATGGCCAGCGGGTTTATCTATTGGTTAGGATCCAAATGATACTTTCATATTTGAAAACTGTTATTTATCTTTATTGACTTGGTGAAATGAAAATGTTGATAACTCAGATAGTGGCAGGGAAAGTTGGACAGAGGAGAACTTCCAGTGACTGTTAACCATTCCATCAGATTAATGTTGGATATTAATCTACTGTTGAATATTCATAAATATTTAATCTGTCCCTAATATATTGCCTACTTTTTGACACTCAACTAAGGTCTTGCTTCCCTGGTCACAGCACCACAGGTTGGCTCAGCTTCTCTCTCTCTTTCCTTTAAGCCTGAGCCTCTAGTTGATGATGAACCATGCCCTACCCTGTGGCATCTTTTGTATTGTTGCCTTTTTATTATTGCTTCAAGAGTTTATTATTTGTCTATCTAGATAGATTGTAAGTTCCTTGAGAGCAGGAACCATTTAAAATTTCTCCTTGATATACTATCAACATGCTATTTATGGAATGCACACTGACCAGAATTTTACTCCTTGAATAGGCATTAGAGATCATCTCACCCAATGCCTTTATTTTATATAGAAGTGAGTCAGGCCGGAGGATCAAAGGACCAAGGAAGTTTACATCCTACTCAACCTTTTTAAGGAAGTCATTTGAGGGTGTATTTCAGCAAAACAAGAGAGTAAATCAAGAAAGAAGATATGAGATACAGGGAATAATGTATCCAATTCAGGGCAGACATGAAAAGCCATGCAGGATAAAATTGTTCAGCAAGCCTGGAGAGCAGTCAGTCTTCATTAGAATGGGAGGGTAGAAGGCTCCAGGAAGGAGGTTTCTGAGGATGATGTGAGGAGGGGACATTCCACAAAGTAGAGAATATTATTGGTATACTGCACGAGATTAAAGTTGTGATACAAAACAGAAAGCAAGCAAGAAAAACAGAAGGCAATTAGTAACTGCAGTAAAGACAAAAAGCTATGCAAAAGCATTAATAGGCTCAAATGAAGCAACCTACCTAATTATATCAGGAGGCCAGTAGGCTTCAAAAAGAATAGAAGATTCCAAACAATAAATGAGAAAGAATTTGAGGATACTAGGGATATGATGTAGAAAGCACATGTTTCTTCTACCAACAATAAAAAAGAGAGGTAATAACAACTTCAGGAAAAGCAACAACAAAAAATTATTAAAGGTATAGCTCAAATAGGAAGCAAATCAAAATGTGGCCTGATTGTAAGCAAGTGGTGGAACGTAAGGAAAGCTCTTTTAAGTGCATAGAATCTGTCATTGGAACAGTGGTGCACTGTATGGGCTCTTAGCTTCCCTTTGATTCTGTAGTGAAGAATATTTGCTTAGTCATAATGATATAAATGCTCCTCAGTTTTGTGGGTTTTTCCCCACATCTTTATTGGAGTATAAATGCTTTACAATGTTGTGTTAGTTTCTGCTGTACAACAAAGTGAATCAGCTATATGTATACATATATCCCCATAACCCCTCCCTCTTGAGCCTCCCTCTCACCTTCCCTACCCCATCCCTCTAGGTGGTCACAAAGCACTGAGCTGATCTCCCTGTGCTATGCAGCAGCTTCCCACTAGCCATCCATTTCACATTTGGTAATGTTTATACGTCAATGGTACTCTTTCACTTTATCTCAGTTTCCCCTTCCCCCTTGTGCCTTCAAGTCTGCTCTCTACATCTGCGTCTTTATTCCTTCCCTGCCACTAGGTTCATCAGTACTGCTTTTTAAAATTTCATATATATGCGTTAGCATACGGTATTTGTTTTTCTCTTTCTGACTTACTTCACTCTGTATGACAGATGCTAGGTCCACCACTACAAATAACTCAATTTCATTCCTTTTTATGGCTGAGTAATATTCCATTGTATATATGTGCCACACTTCTTTATCCAATCATCTGTTGATGGACATTTAGGTTGCTTCCATGTCTTGGCTATTGTAAATAGTGCTGCAGTGAACATTGGGGTGCATGTCTCTTTATTTTTTTTATTTATTTTTTTTGCGGTATGCGGGCCCCTCACTGCTGTGGCCTCTCCTGCTGTGGAGTACAGGCTCCAGATGCACAGGCTCAGCGGCCATGGCTCACGGGCCTAGCTGCTCCACGGCATGTGGGATCTTCCCGAACTGGGGCACGAACCCGTGCCCCCTGCATCGGCGGGCAGACTTTCAACCACTGCGCCACCAGGGAAGCCCCTGTTCATAGATGTTTTGATGATGGCCATTCCGACTGGTGTGAGTTGATACCTCATTGTGGTGTTGATTTGCATTTCTCTAATAATTAGTGATGCTGAGCATCTTTTCATGCATTTGTTGGCCATCTGTAGGTCTTCTCTGGAGAAAGGTCTATTTAGGTCTTTTGCCCATTTTTGGACTGGGCTGTTTGTTTTTGTGATATTGAGCTGCATGAGCTGCTTGTATATTTTAGAGATTAATCATTTGTCAGCTGCTTCATTTGCAAATATTTTCTCCCATTCTGAGTGTTGTCTTTTCATCTTGTTTATGGTTTCCCTTGCTGTGCAAAAGCTTTTAAGTTTCATTAGGTCCTATTTGTTTATTTTTGTTTTTATTTCCCTTATTCTAGGAGGTGGGTCAAAAAGGATCTTACTGTGACTTATGTCATAGAGTGTTCTGCCTATGGTTTCCTTTAAGAGTTTTATAGTGTCTAGCCTTACACTTAGGTCTGTAATCCATTTTGAGTTTATTTTTGTGTATGGTGTTAGGGTGTGTTCTAATTTCATTCTTTTATATGTAGCTGTCCATTTTTCCCAGCACCACCTTATTGAAGAGGCTGTCTTTTCTCCATTGTATATTCTTGCCTCCTTTATCAAAGATAAGGTGACCATATGTGTGTGGGTTTATCTCTAGGCTTTCTATCTTGTTCCATTGATCTACATTTCTGTTTTTGTGCCAGTACCATACTGTCTTGATTACTGTAGTTTTGCAGTATAGTCTGAAGTCAGGGAGCCTGAGTCCTCCAGCTTTGTTTTTCTTTCTTAAGATTGCCTTGGCTATTCGGGGTCTTTTGTGCTTTCATACAAATTGTAAAATTTCTTTTTTTTTAATTAATTAATTTTTATTTTTATTTATTTTTGGCTGCGTTGGGTCTTCATCGCCGTGCGCGGGCTTTCTCTACATGCAGCGAATGGGGACTACTCTTCATTGTGGCGCATGGGCTTCTCATCATGGTGGCTTCTCTTGAGCATAGGCTCTAGGCACGCAGGCTTCAGTAGTTGTAGCACGTGGGCTCAGTAGTTGTGGCTAGCAGGCTCTAGAGCACAGGCTCAGTAGTTGTGGTGCACGGGCTTAGTTGCTCCACGACATGTGGGATCTTCCCGGACCAGAGCTCGAACCCATGTCCCCTGTATTGAGGTGGATTCTTAATTACTGTGCCACATGGGAAGCCCACAAATTGTAAAATTTCTTGTTCTAGTTCTGTGAAAAATGGCTTCGGTAATTTGATGGGGATTGCATTGAACCTGTAGATTGCTTTGGGTAGTATAGTCATTTTCACAATATTGATTCTTCCAATCCAGGAGCATGGTCTCTCTCTCTCCCTCTGTTTATGTTACCTTTGAGTTCTTTCATCAGTGTTTTATAGTTTTCTATGTACAGGTCTTTTGCCTCCTTGGGTAGGTTTATTCCTAGGTATTTTATTCTTTTTGTTGTGATGGTAAATGTGATTGTTTCCTTAATTTCTCTTTCTGACCTTTCATTGTTAGTGTATAGGAACGCAAGAGATTTCTGTTCATTAATTTTGTATCCTTCAACCTTACCAAATTCATTGATTAGTTCTAGTAGTTTTCTGGTGGCATCTTTAGGATTTTCTGTGTATAGTATCATGTCATTGGCAAACAGTGACAATTTTACTTCTTCTTTTCCCATTTGTATTCCTTTTATTTCTTTTTCTTCTCTGATTGCCATGGCTAGGACTTCCAATACTATGTTGAATAACAGTGGTAAGAGTGGACATCCTTGTCTTGTTCCTGATCTTAGAGGAAATGCTTTCAGTTTTTCACCATTGAGAATGATGTTTGGTGTGGGTTTGTTGTATATGGCTTTTATTATGTTGAGGTAGGTTCCCTCTATGCCCACTTTCTGGAGAGTTTTTATCATAAATTGGTGTTGAATTTTGTCAAAAGCTTTTTCTGCATCTGTTGCAGAGATGAGGAGATGACATATGGTTTTTATTCTTTAATTTGTTAATATGGTGTATCACATTGTTTTGCGTATATTGAAGAATCCTTGCATCCCTGGGATAAATCCCACTTGGTCATGGTGTATCATTCTTTTAATGTGTTGTTGGATTCTGTTTGCTAGTATTTTGTTGAGGATTTTTGCGTCTGTGTTCATCAGTGATATTGGTCTATAATTTTTTTTGTGTGTGTGTGATATCTTTGTCTGGTTTTGGTATCAGGGTGATGGTAGCCTCGTAGAACGACTTTGGGAGTGTTCCTCCCTCCACAATGTTTTGGAAGAGTTTGAGAAGGATAAGTGTCACTCTTCTCTAAAAGTTTGATAGGATTCACCTGTGAAGCCATCTGGTCCTGGACTTTTGTTTGTTGGAAGATTTTTAATTACAGTTTCAATTTAATTACCTGTGATTGGTCTGTTTATATTTTCTAATTCTTCCTGGTTCAATTTTGGAAGGTTGTACTTTTCCAAGAATTTGTCCATTTCTTTCAGGTTGTCCATTTTATTGGCGTATAGTTGCGTGTAGTAGTCTCTTACGATCTTTTGTATATCTGTGGTGTCAGTTGTAATCTCTCCTTTTTCATTTCTAATTTTATTGATTTGTGTCCTCTCCTTCTTTGTTTTTGATTATTCTGGATAAAGGTTTATCAATTCTGTTTATCTTCTCAAAGAACCAGCTTTTAGTTTTATTGATCTTTGCTATTTTCTTTGTTTCTATTTCATTTATTTCTACTCTGATCTTTATGTTTTCTTTCCTTCCACTAATTTTGGATTTTCTTTGTTCTTCTTTTTCTAGTTGCTTTAGGTGTAAGGTTAGATTGTTTATTTGAGATTTTTCTGGTTTCTTGAGGTAAGCTTGAATTGCTATGAACTTCCCTCTTAGAACTGCTTTTGCTGCATCCCATAGGTTTTGGATCATCATGTTTTTGTTATCATTTGTTTCTAGGTATTTTTTGATTTCCTCTTTGATTTCCTCAGTGATCTCTTGGTTATTTAGCAGTGCACTGATTAGCCTCCATGTATTTGTGTTTTTTCCTGTTTTTTTCCTGTAACTGATTTCTAATCTCATAGTGTTATGGTCGGAAAAGATGCCTGATACAATTTCAATTTTCTTAAATTTTCCAAGGTTTGATTTGTGACCCAAAATGTGATCTATTCTGGAGAACTTTCTGTGTGCATTTGAGAAGAAAGTGTATTCTTCCACTTTCGGGTGGAATGTCCTAAAAATATCAATTAAGTCTATCTGGTCTATTGTGTCATTTAAAGCTTGTGTTTCCTTATTTATTTTCTGTCTAGATGACCTGTCTATTGGTGTAAGTGGGGTGTTAAAGTCCCCCACTATTATTGTCTTACTGTCGATTTCTCCTTTTATGGCTGTTAGCATTTGCCTTATGAGGTGGTCCTATGTTGGGTGCATAAAAATTTATAATTGTTATGTTTTCTTCTTGGATAGATCCCTTGATCAAATGTAGTAAAAAGACTCTTGTCTTTATTTTAAAGTCTATTTTATCTGATATGAGTATTGCTACTCCAGCTTTCTTGTGATTTTGATTTGCAAGGATATCTTTTTCCATCCCCTCACTTTCAGTCTGTATGCATCCCTAGGTCTGAAGTGCATCTCTTGTAGACAGCATATATAAGGGTCTTGTTTTTGTATCCATTCAGCCAGTCTATGTCTTTTGATTGGAGCATTTAATCCATTGACATTCAAGGTGATTATCAAGATGTATGTTCCTATTACCATTTTCTTAATTGATTTGGGTTTGTTTTTGTGGGTCCTTTTCTTCTCTGGTGTTTCTCGCTTAGAGAAGTTCCTTTAGCATTTGCTGTAAAGCTGGTTTGGTGGTGCTGAATTCTCATAGATTTTGCTTGTCTGTAAACCTTTTGATTTCTCCAATGAATGTGAATGAGATCCTTGCTGGGTAGAGTAATCTTGGTTGTAGGTTTTTGCCTTTCATCACTTTAAATATGTCCTGCCACTCCCTTCTGGCTTGCAGAGTTTCTGCTGAAAGATCAGCTGTTAACCTTATGGGGATTCCCTTGTGTGTTGTTTGTTACTTTTCCCTTGCTACTTTTAATATTTTTTCTTTCTATTTAATTTTTGATAGTTTGATTAATATGTGTCTCAGCATGTTTCTCTTTGGGTTTATCCTGTATGGGACTCTTTGAGCTTCCTGCATTTGATTAACTATTTCCTTTCCCATGTTAGGGAAGTTTTTGACTATAATCTCTTCAAATATTTTCTCAGTCCCTTTCTTTTTCTCTTCTTCTTCTGGGACCCCTATAATTCGAATGTTGGTGCGTTTAATGTTGTCCCAGAGGTCTCTGAGACTGTCCTCAATTCTTTTCATTCTTTTTTCTTTATTCTGCTTACTGGCAGTTATTTCCACCATTTTATCTTCCAGGTCAGTTATCCTTTCTTCTGCCTCAGTTATTCTGTTATTGATTCCTTCCAGAGTATTTTTAATTTCAGTAATTGTGTTGTTCATCACTGTTTGTTTGCTCTTTAGTTCTTCTAGATCGGTGTTGAATGTTTCTGTTGTATTTTCTCCATTCTGTTTCTGAGATTTTGGATCATCTTTACCATCATTACTCTGAATTCTTTTTCAGGTAGGTTGTCTATTTCATCTTCATTTATTTGGTCTTGTAGGTTTTTACCTTACTTCTTCAGCTGTAACATTTTCTTGTCGTTTCTTTTTTTTTTTTTGATGGGTGTGGCTGTATTCCTGTTTTACTGGTTGTTTGACCTGAGGTGTCCAGCACTGGAGTTTGCAGGCAGTTGGATAGCGCTGGGTCTTGGTGCTGAGATGAGGACCTCCAGGAGGCCTCACTCTGATTAATATTCCCTGGGGTCCGAGGTTCTCTGTTAGTCCAGTGGTTTGGACTCAGAGCTCCCACCACAGGAGTTCAGGCCTGACCTCTGGCCTGGGAACCAAGATCCCGCAAGCTGTGTGGTGTGGCAAAAAAAAAAAAAAAAAAAAAAAAAAAGGAGCAATACAATAATAAAGAATAAAAAACAAAATAAAATTAGAAAGATAAAAAATATATTAGGAAAAATAAAAATATAATTGAAACAACTGCAACAAGGTAAAATAAAACCACAACAGAAAAAAAAAATCCTTGGCTGTGGAGGCGGAGTTTAGGTGGGGGTGGAACTTAGGCAGGGGCGGGGTTTATGGTGGGGTGGGACCTAGGCAGAGGGGCGGGTGATGTTTGAGTGTGGGGCGGGGCATCTGCTTAGGACCTGCCCAGAAGGGCAGAGGCAGCACGTGGAAAGGAGGGCCTCTGGAGTGTGGAGTTTCCGAGTTTGGAGGTAAGGCCCTGGGTGGGGTTTAGGCCCAGCTTGATGGAGGGGGTCTCCGAGTGTAGAGGTGGGGCCCTGGGTGGGGTTGCAGGGGCGGGGCTTGGGCCCTGCACGGGAGGAGGGAGGCTCCGAGAGCAGAGGATTGGCCCGGGAACCCAACAGGCTCCCTGGTGCCCAAGTGGACAGGGAAAGCACTGGCTGCTTTCCCTTCTGTTCCTCCATGCCACCCCACCCATGGTCTCCCCCAGGGTCTCCTCTGTCCCTGCTGGACCTCTAACGGTGGGTGGGTCCTGCTGGGTGTAGGAACTCCTCCCCTCCCCCAGCCACCCCTCAGGGGTGCCAGTCCTGTAAGTCCGGCCTGTACTTTTTCTCCCCCTTCCCTCCTTCCCACTGCCTCAGGACCCACATAGCTGGAGGGGGCCTAGGTGGGCAGAGGATCAGGCCCGGGATCTCAGCAGGTTCCTGGGGGTCCAAGTGGGCAGGGGAAACCTGGCCACCCTCCCTTTTGATCATTCACCCTCCCAATGGTCCCCCAGTGTTCCCTTCGGATGTGGGATCCGTTCTCCCCCAGCCATCCCTCAGGGGCGCCAGTTCCGTCTGGCCTCCACTACTCCTCCCCCTTCACTCCCGCCATGCCCCACAGCCTACCCGGTCACTGGGGGTTCCTCCCGTCCCCTTAGGTGTAAGTGGTCCCCCACAGGTGCCTGGTATGTGCCCTAGTTGTGCAGAGACGCGAATTCCACGTTCTCCTAGTCCGCCATCTTGACTCCGCCCTCCTCAGTGGTTTTCAACTTTTAAAACCAACCACAGGCAAAGCACTGAAGAGTACTTAATAATAGCTATAAAGGAGTGTGAAAGATTTTTTTACCTTGGCAATATAAAATTAAAAAAAAAAACAGCTTGTAGAAGTTGGCAGGTAGATTGTGATAGATTAAATTATTGTTCCCACTTAGCCACTGAAAGATGATGGCACATCTCCACTTAATGCCCTGTGGCTCGCCACGATTCCTGTGGGAGAGGACTACTTCGTTTCCTGCCCATCGATATCAGGCTTGGCCATGTGAATTGCTTTGGCCAGTTGAGTGAGTGGAAGTGACATAGGCCATGCCTGAGCAGACATCTTCAGAGGTATTGTGAGGTTCTGCCACTGTTCTTTGCCCTCTCTCACGAGAATGGCAGGTCTCAGGTGGGGGCTGCTTTTTAACCTGGCTCCCAGAATAAAGAGGGTATCAGAAGCAGAGCATGACATGTCACATGAGTGAGTAATAAGCCTGAGTTACTGAGATTTTTCTGTTGTTGTGTTAGTGTTGTTATTGTCCCAGCACAGCCTACCAAAGCTGACTAATGTGTGGAGGGTAGAGTAGAGATGTGAATACCCTCCTCATGTGGAGTGAGTGATCAAGACATACTGTCTGTAGTTGCTAGACCAAGAAATAGACTACCAAGGAAATCAACAGATGCACTGAAATACAGTAGCGATGTCTTGGGACAATGGGATAATGTGGGAACAAGAGTAGAAGGGAGATGAGGAATGGTTAAGTAAGCTAACTCTTATGTATCATAGCAGAAAGTCAATAAATGATGTCTGAAGTTGATAAGACAGAAAAAGCAACATAAGCCTACTCTGGAGATTAGGAAAACACCAGAAGAATTCCCACTCTTTCAGACATCATCAATTTTCCTTTGTCTAGTGACTCATTATTAGCACATATGCATACTGAAATTGTCTCCCATCATTTTGAACTAGGATCTCTTGATCCCACACCCACCTCTGCCCATTGCCCATCTCTCTGTTCCCCTTTGTGGCTCAGTCCCCGAAAGAGTTGTCTAGATTTGTTGTCATCAATCCCTCTTCCCTCATTTTCTCTGGAACCCACTCTAAGCGTGTTTTTAACTCTATCAGTCACCTAAATTGCACTTATCAGCATCACCAGTCTCCTCCAGATTTTCTGAATCCAGTGGTCAATTCGGCCGTCAACTTCCCAGACCTCTCAGTCGCATTGGACACAATTGCTCACTCCCTCCTCCAAACACTGTCTTCACTCGGCTTCCGGAACACCACCCTCTCCTAGTTTTCTTTATACTCGTGACTCCTTCTCTGTTTCCTTTGCTCATCTCATCAACTTCTAAGCTTGGGAGTTCCCCAGGGCACTTGATCTTCTTGATCTCAATCTTCTCTTTGATCTTGATCTCTTTTCTGCCTACACCACCGCCCTCCCCCATGTTCATGCTGAGTCTCCTGGCTTTACATTGCATCCTTGTGATGATGACTCCCAGATCCAGATCTCCAGCTCAGACCTCTCCCCTGACCTCCTGAATTTTATATCCAAATGACTTCTCAATATCTCCCCTTGGAAAGCAAAAGGCATCATAGACTTAACTTATCCAAAACCAAACTTCTGATTTTCTTCTCCAAACTTACTTCTCCCTCGTCTTTCCCCATCGCAGCAAATGGCATCCTTCCAGTAGCTCAGGCCAAAAGCTGGGATTCATCCTTGACTCCTCTTTTTCTCACACCCCACGCCCAGTCTGTCAGGAAACACTTGGCTCTGCTTTCGTAATGTAGTCAGTATCTGACCACTTCTCACCATCTTGTGTCTACTTCACTGGTCCAAGCCTCCATCTTCTCCAGAGTGCAGTGGCCTCTTAACGGGCTGCTTGCGCATACTGACCTCCCTTATAGTCTGTCCTCAACGTGGCAATAAGAGGGATCCTTTTAAAACACAAGTGAATCAGATAATGTTACTTTTGGGCTGGAAACCCTCCAATGGCTCTCACGTCACTCAAGTAAAATCTCAAGTCCTCATGATGACCCACGTGGCCCTAGGCCAGAACTGTTAAAAACAAATATAACATGAGCCACAGGTGTAATCTTAAAATTTCTGGTACCTATATTATAAAAAAAGTAAAAAGGAACAGGTGAAATTAACTTTATTAGTATATTGTACGTAACCCAGTATATCCAAAATTTCACCATTCAATGCATTTTTTTTTTTTTTTTTTTTTGCTGCATTGTGTCCTCGTTGTTGCACGTGGGCTTTCTCTAGTTGCGGCGAGCGGAGGCTACTCTTGGTTGCGGTGCATGGGCTTCTCGTTGCAGTGGCTTCTCTTGTTACAGAGCATAGGTTCTAGGCACACGGGCTTCAGTAGTTGTGGTATGTGGGCTCAGTAGTTGTGGCTTGCGGGCTTAGTTGCTCCGCGGCATGTAGGATCTTCCTGGACCAGGGCTCGAACCCGTGTCTCCTGCATTGGCAGATGGATTCTTAACCACTGCGCCACCAGGAAAGCCCTCAATGCATTTCAATATGAGAAATTTATTTTCTCACAGTTCTGGAGGCTGGAAGCCCAAGGTCAGGGTATTAGCAGGGTTGGTTTCTCCTGAGTTCTGTCTCCTTGGCTTGTAGACAACCACTTTCCCCCATGTGTCTTTACATGGTCTTCTGTCTGTGTGTCTCTGTGTCCAGATCTCCTCTTCTTATAAGGACACCAGTCATATGGGGTTAGGGCCCATCCTCAAGACCTCATTTTAAGTTATTTACCTCTTTAAAGACCTTATCTCCAAACACAGTCTCATTCTGAGGCACTGGGAGTTAGGACTTCAACATAGGAGTTTTGAGGGGACACAGCTCAGCCCATAACACCTTCCAGACGATCTTACTTAAAATTGTGGCTCTCCTCCTCCTCCCCAGACTCCCTATCTTTCCCTAGTTCATTTTCCTTAAGGGCGCTCTCACTCTCAAACATACGGTCTACTGCAGGGACCCTGTCCCCTTTGACTTTGCATCTCAGCAGGAGCACAGTGCACATCTGGGGAGTGATGTGCTCTGTAGTAGGCACCGAGTCAACTGTCCTCTGATCAGCACGCCCCTGGGTCTACACCTGATTGCAGCACAGACTTCCTTAGTATCACCTGCTGACTGACCACGTCCACTCCCCACAGCAGCTCCGTTTCTTGCAACATCTGGGAAGAAATGTGGATGCTATTTACATTCTTGAACCGGACCTGGTCACCCCTCAAAGTATCGCTGCCCAGGCTGTGACCCAACTCACTACGGGATACGTCCCATGGGAGACTCACTGAGCGAGTGTCGCTTGGCACAGTGACATTTATACATTGGCTTTTAAGTGATGCTGCAATATATAGGCAGGCAGGTAGGGTAAATACAGTGGGGCGACCTGGAGGGCACTGAACTAAATCACATCTCCAGTTGCGCATCAGATTCATGAAGCCACGAGGTGTTGTGGAAAGGGGGTGAACTAGAAGTTAGGAGGCCCCAGAGCTAGTTCTGATTTTTCAGATCCGTGCAGCCCTGAGCCCCTTCACCTCTCTGAGCACATTTCCCCATCCGTGAAGCGGAAATAGTCCCCACTCTGCCACCTCGCAGGGTCGTTTATGTTCTGTTTAACCACAAAGCACTCCATGGTCAGAAAGGGGGTTATCACTACCAGTTAACATTAACAAAATGTCCTTTGTTCCCAAGCTCATCCTGGGCTTTTCCTCACAGTGGCACGAGGGCGAGCGGGAGAGCTGTAAGCAGGGCAGCTTTTTCAGCATCTGGTCCCATGTGGCTCAGAGCCGAGACCTGGGACCTTCTGCTGGGCACTGCTGGGACCTCCCATACCCAACACGCTGGGGGCAAGGGGGCAACAGCGCACATTCTCTAGGGCTTGGTTTACCATTTACCAGAAGGTCCTGCCATTATAACCCCCGAACCCTGGGCCTCTGAGAGGGACGTGTCTCTGAGGCCGACTCTGCCGTTTGGTAAAAGGCTGTGGGAGCATCAAACTGGAGAATGAATGTGTGCGTGTGTATCTGGACACGCAGGCACATGCACAAATGCCCCACAAGCTTTACTGTAGTTATCTTACTGTAAAAGTTAGACAGGTCCTAGGTTTGTGTTTGAACTTCCCAGCTCACGATTCCAGGGAAACCGTTTATTCATCCTGGAGGCCATGTAGGTGGTTTGTAGCCCTGAAGCCCTATCACCTGGGCAACGGGCAGAGGTTGGCCTTGGGAGGATGTATTTTTATTGAAGTTTAGTAGATTTACAACATTACATTAGTTTCAGGTGTACAACATAGTGATTCAGTGTTTTTATAGATTTAAAGTTATTACAAAGTTTTGACTATAGTCCCTGTGCTGTATAATATATCCTTGTTGCTTATTGATTCTATACATAGTAGTTTGTATCTCTAACAGACTTGCCCCTAACTTGCCCCTCCGCCTTTGCCTCTCTCCAGTAGTAACCACTAGTTTGTGGTTTTTTTAGATTCACATATTTTTTTAGATTCCACATATAAGTGATATCATACAGTATTTGTCTTTGTCTGACGTATTTCACTAAGCATAATACCCTCCAGGTCCACCCACGTTGTTGCAAATAGCAGAATTTCGTTTTTTAAAATTTATTTTATGGAAGTATAGTTGATTTACAGTGTTGTGTTCATTTCTGCTGTACAGTGAAGTGATTCAGTTATGCATGAATATATAGTCTTTTTCATATTCTTCTCCATTATGGTTTATCACAGGATATTGAATGTAGCTCCCTGTGCTATACAGTTAAGACCTTGTTGTTTATCCATCCTATGTATAGTAGTTTGCCTCTGCTAATCCCAAACTCGCAATCCTTCCCTCTCCCCCCTTCCCCCTCCTTGGCAACCACAATGCTGTTCTCTATTTCTGTGAGCCTATTTTTGTTCTATAGATAGGTTCGTGTCGTATTTTAGATTCATATAAGTGATATCACGCGGTATTAGCCTTTCTCTTTCTGGCTTACTTCACTTAGCGTGATAATCTCTAGGTCTACCCATGTTGTTGCAAATGGCGTTATTTCATTCTTTCTTATGGCTGAGTAATATTCCATTGTGTATATATACCACATCATCCGTTTGTCTATTGATGGATACTTATAAGCGTTTATTTTATGAAAGGTCTTAAATTCATTGAAGAAGTCATTTTTCTTGAAAAGAAGAAAATGACATGAGACCAGGGCTGTCCTGGAACCTGGACTGTGTAGGGGCCACGGCCAGGTCTTCTGTAGACTTTGGTCTTCACTGACTGAGAAGTTTGACCCCAAAGCCAAGAATAATTTGGTGTTTGTGGACAAGAGCCTGTCAGCTGTCCTAAAAACTCAACAAAGAAAATGGTCCCCTTTTCCCAGGGCCAGGCAGCTTTAGGGCTGTCCAACCCCTTCACTTTACAGAGAAGAGGTCTCCTCCCAGACCGAAGGCTCTTACCCACAATCTCACGTCACTTACCCCAGCCCAAGGTCTTCCTGCCCACTCCAGTGCCTGGCTTGTACTGGAGGGTTAATTACTATTTGTCGAATTAAATGAGTGTGTGGCTATTATAAAGACCTGATGAGGGCTGCAGGAGACAATACATGACTTGTCAGTGATCACATCCGATCCCACCACCTGAACCTTCTTTTTCTCACTGCCCCAGCCTTTTTCCCTTCATAACAGCTTTATTGAGATATAGCTACATAAAATAAACGTCACTCTTTCAATGTGTACAACTCAGTGGTTTGTAGTCTATTCAGAGCCTTTTGTTCCTTCCCCTGCCCTGCTTTCCAATTCCACCATTTGGCCCGTCTCCTTTGAGAACCTCGGAAGCTTCATGTGACAAGAACACCTTCAGGCAGGTGGTTTTGAGGAAGAGTGATTGTCTGGGTACCTTTTTCTCAGAGTTCTGCTAGTCAGCAATCCGCATCTCAGAAGGCGAGGCCCAGATGGGCGAGACGCGAGCCGCTTGGAGGCTTTCAGAAGAAACAATTTTTGGGAGGTTGTCATGTTTTATTTTCTGTTTTGTTTTAAAAAGAAGCGTCTCACCAAGAGGGAAAACTTTCTCAATGAAAAACATAAAAGCATGGCACCAGTGGCATAAGTTGAAACGTGGGCCATTTCCGAGGTGGAGTGAGCCCCTCCCTCTGGAGGCAGATGGGCTCTGGCCCTGGTTGTGGGTGTTGCATTGGCCCAAGAAGAGTCCCCCTTAGTCCAGGCGGCAGAAGGGAGTGCCCACAGCACCTCAGGTGGACGTGGGTCTTCCTGGGCAACAGCTCAGTGCACCTATGGTTTTAGTAGAATTTCTATGCTAGTAGATTAAGCCATGTCTGCCCATGGCTCAGCTCTGCCCATTTCATTCTTCTGCTCTGAAGCCTTCAATAGCTCCCTCTTGTCCACAGACTAAGTTCACATTCCACGTTAGACCCACCAGGATTCAATGAACTTCACCTATTCTTTCCCTCCCTTTTACTGAATCAAACCAGACGACTTGCTTTTATGGTTCTGCCCACGCCTTTTTGCTCCTCTGTACCCCCGCCTGGAACACCCTTCTCCACCACCGTGTCCAAATCCTGCCCAGCTTCCAGGCCCACCTCCAGCGCCCTGCCGCTCCGAGCTTTTCTTGACCGTTTCCGTGTGGGGAGCTCCTCCTTCCTGGGGCTGTCAGGCCACTTAGGACATTTCTCTTGCTCCCCTTAAATTCTGTTCTGCTGTTAGTGTCTTAATCTTCTCATATGAATCATCTCCTTGAGGGGAGGGGCCGTGCTTTATCACTTCAGCCTCCCACAGCACCTAGCACGGCCCAGTAGGCATTTGTTGAAGGAAAGATGTGTGTGCAGACTGACTTCTGGTTGTGAAGGTGGAGTCATGAGCGTGTCCTGGCCCCGTTAACCTAGTGAGTGTGTCTCTTACCCAAGGGACGTAGGCTCTCGTGTCACTTCTCAGCCTTCCCGACTCAGAGGGAAGGATGGGATCCAGTTCTCAGGGCTGAGGCAGGACTGGAGGAGTGTGGTACACGCTGTACCACAACATGTGTGTCTCTGGCGGGTCCTTGGTGTTCCAGCCACTCAGGGGAGGGACGTGGCGCAGGGGAGGGATGTTGGCCGCCCCCGTCGCTGGGCCAGAGGGCTTGCTCTGTGGGGAATTCACTGAGGACGGTCACCATGTGACTGGGAAGAGCTGGGTCAGAACCCATCCTTTCAAGTTGCTCAGCCAACAACTGAGAAGCGTGGGCGGGGAGGGGGAGGGGGAGGGCGGAGCAGCGGAGGCGATCAAGCTTCGTAAACCATTTTAATAAAGATTGCTTTGGGCAATAGCCATCAAATTAAACCTAAGGGGACATTTTGATGAGAAGCAGGATATCTGCATGATCTTCAAGTGTCTCTCCACAGAATGCTCATTGCTTGCGAGGGGAAAAAAATCATAGAGCAGAGAAAGCAGACTGCATCTTGACTGGGTGAACAAAATAACATTACCTGGACCTTGAGAACGTCATGCTAGGTGAAAGAAGCCAGTCACAAAGGACCCTATATTGTACGATTCCATTTATGTGAAATGTCCAGAATGGGCCAATCTGCAGAGACAGAAAATAGCTGTCGGGGGAGGAGTGGCACGGCTGGGAGGACGTGGGGAATGATTGCTAATGAGTACGGGGTTTCTCTTTCAGGTGATAAAAAATGTTCTGAAATTGATTGTGGTGATAGTGGCACAACCTGAATATACTAAAAGCCACTGAATGATTCAATGGGTGAATGCTATGGTATATGAATCATATCGCAATAAAGCTGTTAAAAAAATTAGCATCACCAAGGAGGATCGCATGCCTCCTGATGTGACATCCTGAGAGGGACACATCACTACTTCTGTGGTATTCTAGCCAGGGGTGCATAATCTGAATCTATTCATGAGGAAATATCAGAAAAGCCCCAAATCAAGGGGCATTCAAAATACCTGAGCTGTATTCTTCAAAACCATCATCGTTATGAAAGATTAAAGGAGACAGAAAACCATGACCACTAAATACAAAGCATAATCTTTGGGGTATTGGATTCTGTACTGGAGGGAAAAAGAACACCAATAAGGACATTATTGAGACAGTGGATAAAATCGAAATATGGACTGTAGATTAGAAAGAATATTGTATCCATGTTATGTTTCCTAAAATCAGTAACTGTGCTGGGGATACGTAAGAGAATACCTTTGTCTTTGGAAACACGCTGAAGTATTAAGGGATAAAAAGCCGAGATGTATGCAGCCTTGTTTACAAATAGTTCAGAAAAAAAGATAACACTATGTAAAGAGAAAGGGAGCGAAAAACAAAACAAATATAGTCAAGTGTTAAAATCTGGTAATCTGGGCAAAGGGTAGACACGATTTTTCTATATTATTCTTGAAACTTTTCTGTAAGTTTGAAAGTATTTTCTAATAGGTTAAAAAGTATATGGTTAAAAGCCGAACGTTCTGAACTCACATAGTTCAGATATAGCAATTGCACCTAAATTTAAACTACTGAACCCTATGTAAGTGCTTTCCTATCACTTCAAGTCTACCAGCTCTAATTCACTCAGGGGCTGCCTGGGGCCATGGGAATAAAGTCATGGTACAAGGTGGCATTGGCTTGCAGGGTCCAGACGCCCAAAAGAGAGTCTCTCAGGGATGCCAACCATTAAAATCCCAAGGAGGCACAGAAGCTTCTTGCAGACATTTGGGAGCGTGAACCGTTCCTCTGTTCCATCAGCACATCAATCAAGTACAACAGGCTTGATCATAACTAAAGTGAGTTTCCGGGGAGGCTGGGGCCCGTGGGCAGTGCACACAGCTAGCCTGCCTTGCAGTGGCTGGTTGGGACTGACCCGGCTGCATTCCCAGCCTTCCTTTGGGGCCGGTCAGGCATCTGAATGCTTCAGCCAGAGCTGGAGCAGGTCCCGATGCTGCAGAGCTATTTTGGAGAAGTCTTTCTTGTCTTGGTAATTCCTCTTTTTGACATCTCAGTGTGGAGTCCAAGAATCATTTGTGGACCTCAAAGAAACCAGCCTCAAGCCGACAACCAATGACCACACCATGCCGGGAGGGCATGGGAGAGCCTACCCTTGGCCTCGGCCACTCTGAGGGGTCATGTGGATAGAATACACAAGTGGAATCTTTTCAGGGATCATCCTGTGGCCTGACTCAGGAAGGAGAAAAATAAACATAACCATCTTAGGCCCTAAAGCTGGGGTTCTGAGGCTTAAGGCAGAAGGGGGGCGGGTAGTGGCTAAGGCACCAAAGCTCACAAGTTGGGCGTGGCCAGGTTTCCGAAGTCTAGGACCTCAGTGTTTGTGGCTGGACTCTGAGTCCATCCTGAGGAGAGGGGCCTCACTCTGGGGCTTGGGAATTGATTTGGGCTAAAGGAAAGCAGAGAAAGCAATGGCCTGGCCAAGATCCCCAATTGCTTGGGCCCACAGTTGGGTAGGATGGCTGTGTGTCTTGTTTTTGGTTTTTGGTTTTCTTGTACACTTTTTTTTTTTGGCCACGCAGCTTGTGGGAACTTAGTTTGCCGACCAGGGCTGGAACCCACGCCCCCTGCATTGGAAGCGTGAAGTCTTAACCACTGGACCACCAGGGAAGTCCCATGGCTGTGTGTTTTATTTTCCCCGCCGGCGTCTCTGAGTCCAATGTAAACCTGCCACAGGGTGCCGTCAATGATCCTGTGCGGGTTCCCCTGAGAACAAGAGCTGGTCTACCCCATGTCAGGATGTAGGTACTTGGAGATGGACCCACGCACTCCTTAAAGGTAGACCTAGGAAGGAAGGAGTGAGCAGTTATGTCTCCCCTGTGCTGTTTGCGTCCCATCATTTCATATTCTGCATGGGGTTCCTCACCCACCACCCCCAGGCATCAGGGGATCGGCCATGGGAGAAATGCACGTGGTTCTTAGCGTAAGTCTGAAGACAATGAAAACTGACTGGTGGTAGGGGATAGGGTGATGGGTAGAATATGCCTTAAAACTGAGCATTTATTTACTCTTTTGGATTATCTGGCCTACCTGCTGCTCTAACTTTGGGTTTTCTAATCTATCACATGGGTTCGACTTGTCTCTTCAACTACACCTCTTTTGTGTCATCCCCTAGAGTGTGGTCCAGCGCAGAGCACAGAGCAGGATCCCAGCCACACTCGCTGACTGATAATAAGCTGGGAAGGAGCGTGGCCCCCGCTGGGCTGAGATCTGGCATCCCAGCTTCTCATTCCAGATCTGTCGCTAACCGTACCCTCGGCCCGTTGGCGCTCACCTCCCTGATGGGCCCTGCTCTGTACTCCTCCAAAGCAAGAGTGATTATTATTCTTGCCTCCTTGTTTGCGCTGAGATAGTTAACGACATAAGATCAAGGTCACATGCACCCTGTCCCTTTAAGTCAGGAAGTGAATGGGGGCTCTGCTCCAGCAGCTTGTCTGGCTCGACCCACCCACGCAGTCCGGCTGATCTGCTTTCATGCTCTGAGGGCACGAGGCTTGCCCTTGCCGAGGTGGGCAGCAGCGGAGGCTTCCACATCCTTCCTCCTGTCCCCCATCCATTCTCAACTCATCCCTGGCCTTGAGGCTGACCTCTCCGTGACCGCACCTGCTCCAGGCGCTTTGGCCAATGGGAGGCACCGGCAGGGGATGGAGCAAAGGAACAGAGAGGTGGGATGTTGCCCCTCGGGCTCCGTTCGGCTTGTGTATTGACCATGGTTTCTATCCTGCACCCCCCTTCCTCCACCCAGCCCTCTGGAGACTCAGACAGCACCCTGTTCCCGCCCCTTCTGCTGCTAAACATCAGCATTTCACTGGTTGGTTCTCCTGGTCCTGCCCAGACCTCCGTCAACAGTCACTGCCTTAAGACCCTGACCCCCACTGGCAGAGAGACCTGTGTTTCTAGCGCCCCCAGCTGGGCTGTGGGATCCTGAACCACCAGCTTGGCACCATTACCGCCGCCCGGCCGCCAACCCGGCAGTCACGCCCCTCCCCGACCCAGCCCGGTTTTCCTAAAGAAGTTGGTTTCCAACAGTCTTCCTCCTGGAAGCTCTGGAACAGCCAGTACACAGAGCCAGAAAAGCGTGGGCGTCCAGCTTCCAAATGGCTCTCGTGCTCGTGAGATGCCACATTCCCAAGAGTGCCCGGGGGAGGGGGCGGCGCAGGGAGGGGGGGCCTGACACGGTGCTGAGCGGCGCCCCCGGGCCCCAGGGATCTTCTTCCTGTGTTTTCCTTTATGGTTTTTCACGTTCCTGTTTAACGGCAGGCGCCAGCCCCAGCTCCTCCCTGGGCAGTTCTGGCCCCTGGCGCCTGGCTCAGAGATCTGTGCGCCGCCCCTCTTTCCCCAGCGGCCGAAGCCAGGTTCTGCCCTCCCACCCCGTCCGCTCTGCAGATGTGGGTCGCCGGAAGCATGGCTGCCCCAGGAGACGCTGCTCTCTCATCCTGGAGCCCTCGTCTTTACTTGCCCATTGGCCGCTCGGCCCCCTCTTCCCCTCTTCCCCTGACATGAATCCGAACACCGTCCACCTTTTCAGAACTAACTCACCATTCACAAGCAACTTTTCGCTTGTGATCTCTATGATCATTTTGCAAGATGCAGCATCAGCCCAGGCTGTTGTACTTGTAACAGCTATTCCTCTTCACGCTTCCTGCTATAAATGGAAGACACTGAAAGCAAATCACCACCTCCATCCAGCGTGTGTTCCTCTCTGGAGGACCCATCATTTTGCATTTTGCCCCCCATTTCCTTTGGTTGTACCCACCACCAGCCCTCCCCGTTGTGGAGACTGAGACCAGTTAGAGAACGAAGTCGTCAGGTGCATGGCTTGATTTTTCTCCCTCCACTCTCAAAAAGAACCCCCACCGTTTGAGTTGTTAAAACCCTCAAAGGTTCCTTGTTATGAGAAGAGTCATCGAAATACGCCTATTACGTTTAAAGTCTTTACAAAAGACAACAAAAATGAGTGCATCAGTTACTCAAAAGGATCCCCTTTGATAGCCATACCAATTAACATTTTTAAAAAGCAAAAAGATTCCGGTTGGGTACCTCTGATCTGTTTTTTTCCTCCTCCTGTGTGATTTGTGTGCAGACTTCTGAGAAGCAGATTTTATAATAGAGATTCAGCCAGGCTAAATCACAGCGGCAGAAGCTTATGCAACTGTTAAAAACCTATGAGTTAAAAATGGAATAGTCTTACAGAGTGGGGAAGGTAATAATATCAGTGATGTGAAAATAGAAAGTAAGAAATTAGTATTTCAGCAATTCAGGTCTCTTATCCACATTTTTCTGCACTAGGAGATCTTGGTGTCATTTTCCAGAAGAAATCCAAGGTGCAACCTTTTATTAGAAAAAGGAAACTGTTTTCACAAATTCAGCCCTCTGTCCCCAGTTAATCTAGGGTCAGGAGCCCTTTTTACTGACTTTTGGGCATCATGTCATGAAACGTATTTTGTATTTGTTCGAATCTGTGTGTTCACTAATGTCCATAAAGGAACAGATTTTAGATTTTTATAAGTGGGTTTTGTTAATTTGCTATTTTAAAAATACTTGTGAGACCTTTACAGTTGCCATGGTGATATAATTTCCATAAACATGATTTTTGTCGAGATTTTTGCACATTGAAGGCTGAGGTTGATATGCTTGGGGGAAAGTAGGTGGTAAATTTGTCAGCCACCAATTGCTGCTCCCTCGAGTGCTAGAGATCTGATTCCAAGAGTCCATGTTATGACAGAGACCTGGATCTCTAAAGAATGCAATCGACACGAGAGGCTTCTGGGAAGTGGACTTGGTCAGGGGAGAAGGGAGTCCAGCCTGCTCTCCGGATGAAACCAATGGGGTGGTGGACTGTGGGCGTGGTCTCAGCTAATCAATGATCCTCTCCAGGTTTCAGTGACCTGCAGTCTCTTTAAACCTGGCTTTCAGAAAGCCTTTGAGGACCAGACACCCTGGTGCTACCCAAGGTGTGGTGAAGAGCCCGAGGGCTCTTTTATTCCTTTTAACCAGATTTGTCAAAAATAAAAGAATCCCATTTAATGCACAATACTGCTAAAATGCTGAAATCTATAATGGAAAATAACAGGAAATCAAAATGTAACAATATTAACTGCTAAACAAAACAAGAAGACATTGAATCAGAAAGAGTTTTATAGTCATCTTGAATGCCAGCAGTTAAGGAAAAGCAGATTTAATTAGAAGAAGAGGTAGATGGTCCCAGTGGCACCAGACTTTTTATCAATGATGCTAGATATTTCTTTCGCTCCTAAACAGAGGGGCTTCACAGTGAAACTTCATTTCTCAGAAAATGGAATAGACAAAGCCATCGAGGGAGAAGCAGAATGCATGAGAGAGAGGATTTTCTAGTAACTAAAAATGTTTTGGAAAAGAAATGACCAGTAAAAGGAGTTAAAAGAGGAAGTGTGTCGGCATTAGACAAATTCCACCGAGGGCTCTCTAGTGAGCAGGGCAGGCATTCAGTGCCAGGAGTTGCTAATTGAGCACCTGGGCCCAGCCGAGGGGTTTGAATCATACAGAATTATGAATCATAAGGCATTATGAATTACTAGAAAGCCATTGTGTTGACTGTTATTATTTATGTAGTGCTGGAAATTTGAACAGGACCACCCAGAGGATGTGCGAGACTCCCCGTCTGGCGGAGTGCTGATCTCTGTTCCTTGAAAGCCAAACTGCGATGCCCGGGAGAGGCTGTATGTGCACACCCAGTGTGTGCACGTGTGAGCCTGCACACTGGTGCCCCCGGTGTGCACAGCACAAGGGCATGTTCAGAGTTTGCACAAGTTAGAAAGGTGCAGAGCCCCAGCCCTACTACCCACAGTCTCACCCTCACACAGTGGGCTATCCAGTCTACAGACTCTGGAGACAGCAGCTGCTGCTGACTTGTTATTTGTTAAGTGAGTTTATTGAAAAAGAAAAAGAGTGTGAAAGAGAGGCGTGAGGCTCCCTTCTAGAGTAGGTGAAGCTTGGGGTAAGGCTCATGGTGGGGGTGACCTGGGCTGGGTCCCACTGTGGATGCCCGGTGGAGAGCTGGCACCTTTGCTGCTGGGGCTTCCCTGCCTGGGGCACGGGATGTTCCTGGCTGTCAACCCTGGGTGGAGTGACTTGATTATGACCTGGTGACTAGTTTGTAGTGATGCCTTCCAGGGCTGCTCAGAGGGCTTCCCAGGCATTTTTATTTGCCCTGAAATAGCCCAGAGGAATTTGGCATAGAGGGCTGCCGGAAAGTGGCTCATTGCCCCGTCCAGAGTGGGAATCAGAACCAGAACAGTGCCTGGAGCACTGCTCCAGCCTCTTCCCTGAATACATATTTAATTTAGAGGTTTTTTTTAAAAAATGCACCAGTAGCAGGCAGCGCGGCTGCAGCCGTTGGGCAGCTGGGAGAGGGAAGGAGCCTGGAGCGTTTTTTCCTGTTGCCCACTCTGGCGGCCGCTGTCCTGCTGCAGGGTGGAGGCCCAGGTGTGCACTGCAGTGGAGAGCTTTGCCCTGGGGCGTCGCCTTCTGAGATGCTCCTCAATGCTCAGGGTGCAGGAAGGCCAGGCTGGCCCTTGCTCCCTCTGCCAGGAATGGGAAGCTTTCATTCTCATGATGGGAAAAATAAGTAGAAGCAGAACCACCTGCTACACTGCCCAGAGATGGGGGCGTGGGAGGGAGAGGTCCCCTGTGGGCTCGGGAGCAAAAGGGCATTTGATGTGGGGAGTCGGGGATCCCCAATTTTCTGTGTGTGCTTCAATGAATCCTGGTGATCCTTTTCTGGGTATAACTTCTTTATTTTGCTGAGGGCCTGGATTCTACTCTACCATGTGATAGCTGTGTGACTTGGGCAAGTTACTTAACCTCTTGTGCCTCAGTTTCTTCATCTGTAAAATGGGGATAATAATAGTACCCACTTCATAGGACTCTTTTGAAGACGAAATGAGCTATTACACATAAAGTGTTAAATTGTGCTTGGAACACAATTTTTTTTACCTCTTCTTTTCCCTTACACCCCAGCCTTTGCTAACCACCATTCTACTCTCTGTTACTAGGAATTTGGCTTTTTTTTTTTTTTAAAGATTCCACTCGTAAGTGAGATCATGCAATATTTACCATTCTGTGTCTGGCTTATTTCATTTAGTATAATGCCTTTAAGTCCCATCCATGTTGTCACAAATGGCAGGATTTCCTTCTTTTTTAAAGGCTGAATAACATTTATGTGTGTGTGTGTGTGTGTGTGTATATATATATATATATATATACACACGGCAGTTTTTTCATCTATTCATCCATTGAAAGACATTTAGGCTGCTTCCATATCTTGAGGATAATGCTGTGATGAATATGAAAGTGCAAATATCTCATCAAAATAATGATTTTATTTCCTTCAGATAAATACCCAGAAGTGGAATTGCTGGGTCATATGGTAGTTCTATTTTTAATGTTTTGAGGAACCTCCATACCGTTTTCCACAGTGGCTGCACCAATGTACATTCCCACCAAGAGTTCTCGAAGGTTTCCTTTTCTCCACACCCTCTCCAACACTAGTTAGCTCTTGTCGTTTTGGTAATAGACATTCTGACAGGTGTGAGGTGATAGCTCATTGATTTGCATTTTCCTGATGATTAAGGATGTTGAGCATCTTTTCCTGTACCTGTTGGCCACTTGTCTTCTTTGGAAAAATGTCTATTCAGGTTTTTTGCCTATCTTTAAACTGCTTTTTTGAAAAATTAAATATTATTCTTATCATCCTTGGAATTTGTATTGGGGTGAAGCTAGCCCTCCCATTCCAGCGCTGAGAGCACGGATGCTGTATAAACCAGCAGGGCCTCTAGACTATGGGCCTGTTGAGCACAGGACCGGTCCTCACACTCAGCTCTGCCCCTCCGAGGCTGGTACAATGCCTGGCTCATAGCAGATCCTCAGTAATTTGGGATCACAATAGCCAGGTGGGGACATGGCTGTTGTGTGGTCCTACACCGTGGTTCTTCGACCTCAGGGTGTATTAGAATCCCCTGGGAAGCTTGTTAAATGTCAAATCCCAGCTTTCATCCTCTGAGAGTTTGGTTTAGTATTAGTAGGAGTGGGGTGGGGCACAACCTCAGCCTGTGGCACTCTGTGGTGTCCCCAGAGCCAGGCCTGGAGGAGAAGGGAACCAGGGGGGACTGCTACCAGCAGGGCCTGCCCCAGGAGTTTCTCAAATGGGGTTCTTTTTTAAAAATGCAAGTTCCTCAGCCCCACCTCACTCCTACTAATAGGAGTAAGCGTGGGGTAGGGCTGCGAGGGGAAGGTGGTGTCCCTCACAGGAGCCCTTGCTCTGTGCTATCTGGTGGACACACCAAGGAAGGCTGGAGCCTTCCAGGGAGAGAAGTTGTGGTTGAATTTGGTCTAAAGCATGATTAACTTGGAACTGCTCTGCAGGGAATGGTGAGGTCAGTGGTTCCTAGAAACCCTCAAAGGAGCCCCCAGGATGGCGTGGGGGGGTCCCTCGAGGCATCTCTGCACATCAGGGCCCTGCTCATCCCCTCAGCCTGCGCTGGTCCCTCCTAGGAGGCCCTCCTTCACCAGCCACCTGCTCAGAGCCTGCAGGCAACTTTGGCCAGGGTGGTGCCCTTCTTTCTGTCCAAGGCCACCACCCCAAGCTCTGAAAGTAGCTCCCCTGTTTGCATCATTGGAGCAGTTCATTGGATTTTCCTCCAGGCTCAGACTGAGGCCTTTGCAAAACAGCTATTAGTTTAACCTAAGCAGCCAGAGAAAAGACACGCTGGAGTCGAGTGAGGAGGAATGTGCTTTTATGGAGCTGTGTGTTTAAAGATACCTCTGGGATTTGTTTCTTAGCAACAGGGCTCATCCAGAGCACGCTGGCAGTGTCGGAACATCCAATGATGCCCGCAGGCACCATCGCAAATACAATAAAAATCTGTAGAGTACGAGAGAAAAGTCTGAGCATAGTGCCTCCAACAGGCAGAAAAACTCAGAACCCCGAACAGATGCAGCAGCTGTTGGTTTAGATTAGAGAGCTCCGCGGGAGAAAAATTCCTACCCAGGGACGCCAAGCCACTTCCCTCCACGAGGCTTCCTTCTGGCCAGTGGAAAAAGCATCACTTGGAGGGCTTTCCTCTCCTCATGACTCCCTCCTTCCCCGGCACCTGGAGACCCAGCGTCCAATCAAATGGCCTTCCATGGTCTGTAATTGAAGAGCGGCAGGTTTGAGCCCTCGAGGAGATATTAGACCCAAATCCAGGGGTTCTGAAACTTGTTTAGTGCCATTGGACCCTTTAACAGTCTAGTAAAGCCTTGGATTCCCTTTCAAAATAATTTTAATGCATTTTTAATGTATTTACTACATAGACTTGTAAAGAAAATGAATGATTTTAAAAAACAGTTATCAAGGGGGCTTCCCTGGTGGTGCAGTGGTTGAGAGTCCGCCTGCCGATGCAGGGGACGTGGGTCTGTGCCCCGGTCCGGGAAGATCCCACATGCCGCGGAGCGGCTGGGCCCGTGAGCCATGGCCGCTGAGCCTGCGCTTCCGGAGCCTGTGCTCTGCAACAGGAGAGGCCACAACAGTGAGAGGCCCGTGTACCACACAAAAAAAACCCCCAAAACAAAAAAAAACAGTTATCAAAATATTAAAAACAAATTTGTATATAGAAACACCAGGCTCCTGTATTAATATACTAAATAAGAAGATCCAGCCGTGAGACTAATTACCATAACTTTGAAATAATTACCATAACTTTGAAATAATACCATAACTTTGAAATAGTAATAAGTGTCAGTGATATTTTGAGAAATCTACTTCTCAGCTTCATTGTGGTATGGAAATATCTTATTGGTGATGAAGACCAGGTTCTGCTAATATTATGGTGGCTGTTGCCTACATCTATAATGAAAGGAAATGCTGAAATTGAGTTAAAGGTTAGTGAAAATAAAGAAGTAAATTTTTTCCAGTCCTAGTTCGTGGATCCCCAGGGGGGTTGTGGCCCCCTGTTTACCCCTTAGAACCTCTTCCCTTCCTAATCCTCCTACTTCGCACTTCTGTGTACCCAGCCCTGTTAACCAAAGTTGCTTAAAAACCTACGTTGTCAGAGCTGCTCCATGGGCATGGACAGACAGACAGACAGAAAGGCAGCAAGACACTGTCGAACAAACATAGCGAATACGTGTTGACGGGCGTGGCGGCGCTGGGGCTGCCATGAGAACCTGTGACCTGTGTCGTCAAGGAGGCCTCTGCCCTCACCTTCCTCCACAGAGAGGGGCATTCTCAACACAGGCGTCCCGGGCCAAGGTCACTGAGATGTGATTTGACCTCGGAAACCTCGGAAACATGAGAGCTTCTGACTAGGAGGGACAGCTATGGGGCTTGTTTTCAGTCTGTTTCTCTCATATTTACTACATCCATGTAATAGCTCTCAACACCCTAAAATTTAGTCACTCGACTAGATCCTGGGTCTGCAGTGCTGTTCTCATGAAGCTGGGCTTCAGTGGAAACCAGGAAAACCCAGGTGGGGAGGTTGACAGCCCTGCGTGGCCAGGTGCCCACGGGAGACAGAAAGCGAAGTCAATCAGGTGGCACCGGGAGCGGCCCCTGCCTCACTGCAGAGCACCCGAGACCTCTGGGTCAGAGGAGGGGCTGCCCTGCACGAGCTGCACCCACCGGGCAGGCCTGCAGGCGGGTTAGGTGGGCAGGGAAACCTCCGCGTGTTCCCAGAGTCCCGGAGTCAGCCACTGGGCAGGGTTCCTGGGGCCCAGGCGCTCTCTGCCTGCCACAGGGCAAGCCTACGTGTAGGGGGCCCCACCAGCCTCTGAGCAAAGGCTCAAATCCTCCCTCCCCCGCCCACCACTGATTCTGCTCCATCACCGAGCAGGAAAGTTGTGGGCCCCATGGTGCTGGTTCTGCCAGAATGTCTTTCTTCTGTTTCCCAGGACCAGGGCCACAAAAAGTGACACCTGGAAGGGTCCTTGGGGAACATGCCATCCAAGCCTCTCAATTTACAGACTTGGACACCAGGGGGTCAGAGTGAGAGGGACTCTCCCAGGTCGTGGGGCAGTGGCAAGAGGCGGGGAGAGAGCCCTGGGCCCCTGACCACAAGTCCTGAGCAGTGTGCTGTGACCACACCTTCCTCCTCTCGCCCCAGGCAGGACGGAGGTCGCTCCTGAGTCCTGGGCCTGTTGCAGTTGACGGAGTTTGGCTTGTTGTTTTAATACAACTATCCGAGAGTCAGTTCAGCACGCACAGCGTGTTACCTGGGCAATTCTGATAAGGTGATGTGACTCCCCACCTTGGTGAGTTACCGCATACTAAGGTTTTCCAAAGTGGTACCTCAGCCCTGCCATCCCTGGCTCTGCTTTGTCTAACCTTGGGCAGGTCAATGAAGCTCTTTGTGCCTGTGTTCAAACAACCTGATGTTACCAGTACCTACTTCACAGGCTTGTTGTCATGTGAGTTCATACACATAGAGCTCTTGGAACACATGGTGAAGGGTTACCGTCTTTAAGTTAGAAGTGTCAGGAAACCAATTCAACTGGCTTAAACAAAAGAGAGTATTGCCTTACGGAACTGTGGAATCTAATGGCACAGTGGATTTCAGGTTTTGCTGGATCCAGGTGCTCAAAGATGTCCTCAGGACTCAGTTTCTCTTCCCAGCTCTTGGCCCTAATTCCATTCCTCTATGTTTGATTTTTAGATGGGCTCTTTCTACACAATAGCTCCCACGTGCTTCAGGTTGACAATGTCTTTTAAACGAGCAATTCCAGTGTAAAGAGGGCTTTTTCTCCCAATTGGTCCAGCAAACTCCTGGAACTGATTCTCAAGGGCCTGCCTTGAGTCATGTGCCCATCTCTGAGCCAGTCACTGTGGCCTGGGGAGTGGAATGTCTGGATCGTCCAGGTCTGTATCATTCATCTGCCTTGGGAGTTGGGGGCCAAGGTCATTCCCACCCAAACTTCATGGCCTGAGCATGGGAGAGAGGGAGGTCCCAAAGGAAGCTATGGGCACTGTTTCCAGAAGAAGGGGAACTGATATGAAATAGGTAAAAATTACAGGTGAGCAGACAGGATGTGGTGACCTCACAGAAACCTGAGCATCTAGGGGAGCTGACGGTGGGGATGTTACCACTGCCAACTCTCAGAATGGAGAGAGCTGAGTGGAGGAAGGGGCCATGGTGGCTACAACTGGTTTGCAGCACAAGCAAATGGACAAAGTATTAGAGAAATTGTCCCTGATATAAACCCGAGGCAGGATTGAGTGGTTTCCTTAGGGTGTTAGTCATATTGGTTAATAGATTTGGGTCCATAAGTCTGGTTCCTGTCTACCAGTCGTTGCCCTGTGTGGACAGGAAGCACCTTTCTGAAGGAGCTACGGGGCGGGCTTCAGAAATCTGTTAGAGTCCAGAATCTAAACATCTCCAGGAGTCCACCTGAGCTGGGGCTGTGAGAGGACTCCTGAAGCCCAGAAGAGGATAGGAGTCAGGTTCTGTCAGTGAATGAACCGGAGAGATGGAAGGGGGCACCAGGCTGGATGTCAGGGGACCCCAGGGATGCAGACCTCATAACCCTCCAGGGAAAGGCCTGCCTAGCACTCACAGGGGACAAGCAATCAGGACAGGTGTGGATGGTCCCCCCCATCCCGTGTTATGAGCAGGGTGGAGAGTGTCACAGCATCAGGGTGAAGAGTACAAGTCTGGGTCACGCACCTAGACTCTCCCCGTAGGTGTGACGGTGTGCCTGGCTGTGTTGCAGGAGCTCTGTGTGTACTCACTCACTTATTCATCACACCAGGCCTGTTGCTGTGGACTGAACTGTGTCTGCCCCCAGCCACTCCATTCCTACACTGAAGCTCTCATCCTCAGTGTGTCTGTATGTGGGAGGGCTTTTAGGAGGTAACTGAGGTTAAATAAGGTCATAAGGGTGGGGCCTTCTTGGTGGGATTAGTGTCCTTATAAGAGGAGACCCCAGAGGCTAACTCTCTCTCGCTCCCTCTGCCCTGAGAACACAGTGAGACGGCAGCCACCTGAGGAGCCAGAAGAGAGCTCTCATCAGAAACTGAAGTCAGTCAGTACCTTAATCTCAGACTTCCCAGCCTCCAGAGCTGTGAGAAATACATTTCTGTTAAGCCACCCAGACTGTGGCACTTCGTTATGGCGGCCCAAGCTGCCTGAAACACCTGTGCAGCAGGTACAGTTAACATCAGCCCTGTGGGGCAGAAGGAGGCCGGAGGCACAGAGGGCCTAGCTGACCTGCCCAAGGTTGGAAGGGGGCAGAGCCAGGTTGGCGTGGGCACCCTGGCACCATCAGCAGCCCGTGACCAATGTCCCACCCCCTCCCTTGCCAGGAGCGCCCACCTCAGGGCTTTTGTGGGGACGGAAGGAGTCTTTGCAGGCGGAGCACTTGAACAGGCCTGGCACAGAGCGAGCCCCAGGTGGGGCTGAGCGCTGTCGCCCTGCCCCATTGCACACATAGGACGGGGAGCAGAAAGTTAGGAAGCACCCCAGCTGGGAGCTGAAGGTTCCCAGAGAGATAGGTTGGCCTGGCCTAGTTCTCCGGCAGGCCACTCTCCGGCCCCCACCCCAGCAGAGCACCCAGGGTGGGTAGCCGGGGAGAGAGGCCGGACGGAAGCGGCTGGTCGCTGAACTGGGCAGCCAGGCCTGGCTGGCCCCTGGGTCGCGGGGAGCAACAGAGCGGGGGATGGCTAAGTGGCAACAGGGAAGTCTGGGGCAGGGGCAATGGGCCAGTCTCCACCTACACTGTCCCTGCTGGGGAGATCGGGGCGGGGATTTCTGGGAGTCCATCAGAGGGCAAGATTTTCCAAAGTACCATTTCCGAGAGGATAGAAACAGCCAACTGTTTCTACAGAAAGGCATGCCTTACTCACTTGCCCAGTTTCCAGCCCCCTTTTAGGCGATTGGGACTTATAGTGACGAGTCTGAACTTCTAAAATATTGACGGGAACTACACTCTGATCACAAATTCTGCTTTTCACATCTGCAGAGCCTTCTTGCAATGTCTGGTGGTGAGCTGCTCCCCAGAGCCTGCCTGGGCGTCTGGACTGGGGCCAAGTCCCACCTCCCAGCTCCCAGGCTGCCACCTTCGTTATTTTCCTGCTTGTTCAGATCTCTGGAAAGAGAATATCCTACCGAGGTTGCAAAGCCCCCAGATAAGTCTCCTTCCACCTAATGAGTTCTGCTCCAAGAAATCTATCAGCTGCGGAAGCGGCTCTATCTGACTCTGTGCTTCTCCCCTTGGCTCCGTAGTCAGATCACAGGAAGGAACATGACTCGTCTCCCGGCCGCTCCCTGGCAGGTGGATTGATGGTCTGTCCTTACTCCAGGTCTCAGAAGCTCCTCATTAAAGTGAGTGACACACAGTCTCCTGGAGCTGCTGACAGGGTGGCTGCAGGAGCAGAGTTAGAGGGACTGAGCTGTACTAGGGGCAGGGGATGGGGTGGCAGGCTGTGTCTTCTGGGGTCCCCAGCTGTGAGTGCGCCTGGGGGGGTCAGTGGCCCTGATTTTGGCGTTCACACACTGCCTCCCTATAGGTTGGACCTCTTTAATCAAAATGACATTCAAGGGGGCTTCCCTGGTGGTGCAGTGGTTGAGAGTCTGCCTGCCGATGCAGGGGACACGGGTTCGTGCCCCGGTCCGGGAAGATCCCACGTGCCGCGGAGCGGCTGGGCCCATGAGCCATGGCCGCTGAGCCTACGCGTCCGGAGCCTGTGCTCCGCAACGGGAGAGGCCGCAACAGTGAGAGGCCCGCGTACCGGAAAAAAAAAAAAGGCATTCAAGTCAGAGAAGAAAAAAAACTTCTTTCCATATGCCAGAAGCCATGATGAAATTAAATTGAGACGTGGCGAGATTACACAGGATCAAGGCTCCCGAGTGGCTGCCGTGCGGGGTGTGTACGTCCCCGGTAAAGGCTCACCTCTCACTGAGGCTGCCGACTAGTAGAGATCCAAAAGTGACTTTTGTTATTGTGGTAAAATATACATCACATAGGATTGACCATATTAACTATTTTTAAGCATACAACTCCGTGGCATTAAGTGTATTCACATTGTTGGGCACCCATCACCACTCTCCAGAACTTTATCATCTGAAACGGAAACTCTGTATCCATTAAACGGTAACTCCTCACTGCCCCTCCCTTAGCCGCTGGTAACCTCAATGCTTTCTGTCTCTATGTGGAATCATACCGTATTTGTCCTTTTGTGATTGGCTTATTCAACTTAGCATAATGTCTTCAAGTTTTATCCATGTCGTATCACTTGTCAGAATTTCCTTCCTTGTTAAGACTGAATAATATTCCATTGTATATATTCCACATTTTGTGTATGCATTCATCAGTGATGCACACTTGGGTAGGGTATTTCTGAAATGCAGTGATTGTTCTGAGGGTCTCTCTAGATGTCTAGCTGTGACATCTCACCGTAGCAGTCTCTGGGATTGATTTGTTTGCCTGGGAAGAGGTGTGCCCAGGAGGAGAAAGGAGAGAGGCCCACTGCTCCCAGGTAAAGGCTGTGTGTGGTGGGCAGGGAGGTGGACTCCCAGCATCCTTTCCACCAAGATGACTAGTCCAAGCCAGTCTTATAATTCCAACTCCCTTATGGGTGACCGGCTCAGGAACTGACAGGCGACTCAATGATCATTAATTAGGGAAATGTTTCCTCGAGCGTGAAAGAGGGCCACAGGAAGAGGTTATCTTTATTCTTGCAGACAGTGTCATGTCTGGATTGAGATCTCTGGAACTGCTGCAGCCATCTGTGTACAGCCTGAGGTTGAAGCCAGCTCTCAGAGTGGCCGTGCAGGTACGGAAAGAGCCTGGGCCCTTGGGGACACAATCGAGCTGCTTTAGACTTCCTATCATCTGAGATGATACACACTTCACATCACTCAAGCTCGTTTGAGTTGGCTTTCTGTCACATTCAGCCCAAAGCATACCAAGAGATACCATCTCCAAGCAGCTATGTTCCTCGATTAGACCCTCGAAGTGCTTTGGAAAAAAAGCCTAACAACAGGGCAATTTATCAGCCTCAAGAATGACATGAGCCTGCCATTAACTGTAAAGATATAATGTAACAAGTCCAGTTGCACTATCCATGCACCCTGACTAGCCCCAGGACCTTGGTTGGTGTACCTGCCATTCCACCAGGGTGTCTGCATAAGTGCTGATGCCTCTCTCCATCTGCACCTACTTCTTCCAGCCCCGTGGAGGTGGCGTGCAACACTGCAGCAGATGACGTGCTGAGTCTAGGAGTGCAGGGTAGGCCTGACTCTGCTCTAATCTCACCTCTAGAGATGAGGTTGGTGATGCTGAAGGTGGCAGCTGCCCTCCAGCATCCAAACCTCCCGTTGCCCGTCCCCACTGGTGAAGCACCGGAAAGGGACATAAGGGAACGGGCTTTTGTGTTTACCCAACGCTTGTGTGCTCTGCCTTTGGACGCCATCGCCTTTGAGGGGGTGACTGGGACATGAAATAACTCCTCACCTACAAGACGCACATTTATGGGCAATTCTCTTGTCTTGCGTGTCACCGGTCTTAGCAGGGCTGCCGCTGCTCAGAAAAAGCTCATGCCCTGGGGATCTGCTCTCAAGGTCGGCAGCACATTTTTTGGAAAATTCTAGATCATTCCCAGAAAGCACACCCAAGGAGGGTGAAGTTAATTTCTGGAAAGAGCCAGTTTGCAGCCAAGCGAGGTGAATAAAGTGAGCGATTGAGCCAAGTATTCTGACTTCCATCAGGGTGAACTGTGACCAAGACCCATGAGTCTGAATCCTGGTGTGGGTTCTGAGGGTCTGCTGCCGTGTTCCTGTCCTGACGGTGTGGGTGCAAAACAGTCACAGCATCTCAGGGAATGAAGCGTGTACTTTGGGGCGACTATCTGTGTGGAATAATGGTTCACATATCTTGAAATGTTCCTGCCATTTCATTGCGGGGGAGGGGGCTATGGTCCCCAAAACTCTTTAAGGACACGTTCCTTGATGTGCGCTTGGGTCTGTTTGTGTCCACTTTTAGGGTGTGGGACGCTCTGGGACATAAAGTCCTTGTGCTGTTCATGTAGCTCCTTCTCAACAGGGCTTTGGTCTCTTGTTGTCAGGCTGTCCCCCGAGGGCTTCTGTCCCTTTCCTGTCTCCTTCTCGGACCCTGCCAGGCCTGCAGGGAGGGTGGGGAGCTACTTCCTGGACTGCACAGCCCCCAAGAAGCTACATCATTTCCATTTCAGAAGGCAAAGTGGTGCCCAGATCGAACATCCTGGGGACTGAATACTGCTGGGTGCCGATAATAACATCAGTAGGGCTTCCCTGGTGGCGCAGGGGTTGGGAGTCTGCCTGCCGATGCAGGGGACGCGGGTTCGTGCCCCGGTCCGGGAAGATCCCACATGCTGCGGAGCGGCTGGGCCCGTGAGCCGTGGCCGCTGAGCCTGCGCGTCTGGAGCCTGTGCTCCGCAACGGGAGAGGCCACAACAGTGAGAGGCCCGTGTACCGCAAAAAAAAAAAAAATAATAATAATAATAATAACATCAGTAATAATAACCATGCCAGGAGTAGGAGGATGCTTAGAGAGGGGAAGTGATGGCCGAGGTCCTGCAGTGAGCGATGAGTGTCCAAGTAGGGCTGGAGGCCGCGATGTGACTCTGCTCTCCTTTACCACGCGGCCTTTCCTAAACAGCCCAAGGGTTTGGAGCATGTGCAGGCAGGACCTCAGGCCATCTCTCAGAACCTCAGGCCATCTCAGGCCATCTCTCATCTGTAGGGACCAGAAAGAGTGGATCCAGCTCCTTGGCTTGCGTAACCTTGAGCTTCTCAGGGAAGATGGTCCCGCGAGGGCACTGCTCTAATGTGAGCTGTGTGCCGACCACAGAAGCGGGTCAGGGTGTGGGATGGGAACCCAGTGGAGATGTAGAAACTCACAAACACATCTTGCCCAGTTCTGTAGACACACAGATCTTCAGGCCTTAGCTGACGCCTCTGTGGAGATCTATTCATTTAATAAACTCTTACTAAAGGTCTGCCATGTGCCAGGCATTGCACCCGTGCCTGGAAGATAAAGGGGAGTAAAATGCAAAGCCTATTTCTAGTGTCCTAAGAGTTAAAGCACACACTTCCATCACACTTATTGGGTGCCCTGTACTGTTCTAAGCACCAAACACCTCCTATAATGTTGATGACAGCACAGAGCAATAGAGATGATTGCTCTCATCCTCAGATGAGGAAACTGAGGCCCAGAGAGGTTAAGTGACTTGTCCAAGGTCACCCAGGTGGTAAGGGGCAGAGCCAGGGCTCAGACCCAAGTAGGCTGGGTTCACAGTCAGCTTCCTTACCTTTTGGCTGCACCCCTCGAAGGGCTCGTAGCTTGTGTGGGGGCAGAGTGTCACTTCTTGGGACGCTCTCCAGCCAGGGCTTGTCCTCACTGTGCTCCACTCAGATTCCTTAGACACTTGAGGACCTTCTATGTGCCAATTATGCTTCTAGGCAACGTAGGGGCCTCAAAGGTGGACCAGACAAGGCCAGGGCCCTCGAAAGGCTTGCACCGTGGTGAGCGACCTACCTGCAAATAGTACAAAGCGGTGAGCGGAGGTCCATGGTGCCCGGGTGGAGCGTGGGCTGCTCGCGGCACCACCCGGGCTCCGAGCTGGAGCGTTCAGGTGGGTTGTACAGCGGGAGGGAGTGTAAGCGGAGAAGATGGTGGGGGCGGACGGACGGACAGCCAGCTTGTGGGCGGGGAGAAGAATAGGAAACTAGCAAAATCGGCTGAGAAGAGTTGGCTGGTGGGTAGGAGGCCGGGCTGGGAGACTCACCACCCGTTAGCGAGTTCCCTCCTGAGCCTAGCCTGGCGCCCTCGGGTCACGGAGAAGCTGCAACGGCTCGGGCAGAGCCATTCTCTGGACTGACCGTGGCCAGTCACCTTGGGTAGTAATGTAGATGTCCCCTTCGCAACTGGGATTCCACTGAAATCTTCTTTCTTTCCATTTCCAACTGCAGACCGCCCAGCTTCTGCCCTCCCCTCCCTCCCCACTCATGTATCTGCCCCATTGAGCATCACAGCTTCCGCGTCCCTGCCATGTGGGCCCCTCAGCTGAGTCACCCTGCAGCCACGGTGGACATTCCCAGCCTCCTTTGGAAGCTCTCGTCCCAGGGGTGCTGCCCCAGCTCCACCAATACTGAGGCTGGAGCTGGGACAGCTGTGTGGACCCTGTCCTATAGAGATCAAGTCCCAGCCTCCCGGACCTGAGGGAAGGCCTCCATCAGGACAGCTGGCTTAATTCTTGGTCCTTTCCTGAAATAAGTAGGTTTATCAAATCCATTCTCCTCTTGGCCCCTGTAAGAAATCAGCAAGTAGATGCTGCCGCAGAGGTGGTCCCTCTAGAGGGCAATCCACGGGGAGCCAGACCAATTTTGTTTGGCTATTTTCCGAAAAGCCCTTCTCGGGTCCCAGGATAGGTTCTGCAGCCAAAGCCTGAGTCCTCCCCTCCCTCCTGTTCTCTTGATGGAGCTGAGGGCCTCCAGTCTTCTGGCCTCTCGTTCCCCTTTCCTGGCGTCCACTGGGTTCTGAAAACAGGCACAGTTGGTGTTTAGTTAGCTTTTGCTGCAGAGCAAACCTCCCCAAGATGTAGTGGCTTAAAACAGCGGCCATTTACCTAGTCCGTGGGTTGCACTGTGGGCTTGGCTCAGGGGGGCTAGGCGTGGTTGTTCTCAGCCACGATGGCCGGGTGGCTGGAGTCTCCTCCACGTGGCCTCATCCCCCAGCGGACAGGCTGGACTTGTTCACATGGCGGCTGGCCGGAGCTCCACGAGAGCAGGTGAAGGAACGCGTTGCCCTGTGGCCTCGGCCCAGAACTGCCACGATGCCACTTCTAGCCACGTATCGGCCCATGAAAGTCACAAGGCCGGTCTGGAGCCAAAGGGTGGGGAAACAGATTCTTTTCATGGGAGGAGGTGCAGAGTCACATGGCGAAGGACATGGGTACAGGGAATAGAGAATTGGGGCCACTTCTGCAATCGACTACAGTGGGTTAATGCACCTTGTATTCCAGGTCTTGTCTGTTAAATGAGGATAAAGACGTGGCTTGCTGTGGGAACCGGGTGAGGTAATATAGTAAAATGTTAACCTCTAACGAATGCTCGATACATTATAGATCCATAATCAGAATCATAATAACGGTTATACACGTGGCCGTTGGAAGGTCGGGAAAGGACCTTTCTGTAGACATCAAGCACACGTATCTGGCAGAAAGGACAGTAGAAGCAGTTCTCTCTTCTTCCTTCTCAGTGAATTATTAGTCTGTCCCTGTCCACCTGGCACGGTCCTCAGGGACCCCCTCCTCACTGGCCCCTTCCTCTCTCTTTCCGCATAGCCCCGGGGTCCACTGTACTGCTCCTCAATGGAGTGGGGGGTTGGAGGGGGAGGCGAGGGCATCAGTTCACTGTCCAGGAGACACAGAAGTCACAGTGGCCCAGCTACAGGGCAAATGAGCCTCTCTTGTCCCCGGCTGCCGCCTCCAGTTGTGTGGGTCAAAGGTCACACCATACGTGGCCGGCAGCCCTATGTTTTGACAGTATTGAGTACTTCTAGTAACATTGCTCCAGTGTGGTGTTGTTCTAACTGAATCCCTGACTGTCGGTGGCTGTCCTAGCTCGGTGTGGAGGATGTGACTAGGCACCCAGTGCCCAGGGGGCAAGCAGAACTGGCCCTCTAGGATTGGAGTCAGGTGGTAAATGAGCGCTGTAAGAACCAAACAGCCTGGCCCACTTCCTGCTACCCTTCCTTCCCCACCACTGACATGTTGCTCAGTGACACCCCTGTTCCAATGATCTATTGCTGTCCAGCAAAACCTCCCAAAATTTAGTGGTGTGAGAAAAGCCTTGTGGGAGGCTCATCAATTCTGTGGGTCAGGAATTTGGACAGGACACACGGGATATTTTATCTTTGCTCCATGATGTCTGGAGCTTCAGCTGCAAAGACTCAAAGACCAAGGTGACTTGATGGCTGGCGACTGGACTTATCTGGAAGCATCTTCACTCACATGTCTGGTGGCAGATACTGGCCATCAGCTGAGATCTCACCTGGGCTGTTGGCTGGACACCTACACACCTCTCCACGTGGCTTCTTGAGGAGGCTAGTTTGGGCTTCCTTACAGCATGCCCGCTGGGTTTAAGAGTGCGAAGGTAGAGATTCAGGAAGTGGAAGTACCAGTTGGTTACGACCTGACCTGGGAAACTAGCACAGTGTTATTTCTCTTATATCCTGTTGGCCAGCCACAGAGCACAGTTTAAGAGGAAGGAATTTAGACCCCACCTCTTGATGGAAGAGTGTCAAAGAATTTGGGGTGATCTTTTAAAATCACCACACCTCCATTTAGAAAATGATGGTCCAATGTGTCATTTCTCTGCTGGACTTTGTAACACATTTCTGTTAGCAAACATCAAAGACCATTTACCAGCCTCATTTTACCCTCTTCTCACTTCCCCCCCCAAACTAAGATTTTCACTCAGAAATCGACACCTCCTTCACGCAATCTGGGCGTTGTAGGGAAATCTGACCCTATTTCTAGCTCCAGGGGTGGGCCCAATTGCTTAAGCCAGTAAGTACCTTCCACTTTCTTTGCCAACTCGTTGGTTCAAGGGTGGGTATGTGACCTACACGGTCCGATCTAGGTAGATCTCAGGACTCCTGCTTGGAACACTGGGACAGAAATGTTCTGTCTTCTCTGGACAAGTGGTATGTAGATGTGAAAACTGGAGTTGCTGCAATCATTTTGTCACCACGAGGGAAGTTGGTCTTGCGACACAGTTGATACCATGGAAGACACAGGAGAGATGGAAGATGTTGGGTCCCTGCTGAATCACCGAGTCATGGAATCAAACCAATCCTGAATTCTTATTAATAATAAGACAGCATACAGCGGTTAAGGACTTAGTATGTTCCAAGCACTTTAAATGCGTAATCTCTTTTAAGCCTTACAGAGAGCCCTGGATAAGGGTATTATTATAACTCCTACTTTACAGATGAGGCAATAGGTGTACACATGTTTGATGAGGGGACAGGCCTCCAGAGGCAGAGTCATTTGCCCACGTTCCCACAGCCAGTAAATGATAGTCAGAAATCACACTCAGCAGTCTGACTCTCGAGCCTACATGCCTAACCACTGCCCCACACCGCCTTCCTGGACTTTCCCAATTATGTGAACCAACAAATCCCTGTGTCGTTTGAGCCTGTTTGAGTTGCTTCCTTCCAAAATAAAGACCACAACTGACAACCCCTCTCTGCCAGCGTGGCACGCTCCTGTGCCATGAGCTGCAACGTCAGCCCTGCTTGGAGAGAGCCAACAGGAGCCTAGTCCCAGGAGCCCTGACAGGAGGTTGTCCCTGTCACGGAAGCACACACACACGGGCCACCCTGCAGGGCACGGCTCCAGGAAGGAGCAGGTGTGCCTGCTGGGCCAGCAGGGAGTCCCCAGCCAGACAGGGAGCATCTGAGCACGAGCCCCACACAGGCCTCCTGCCGCCCTCCCTCCTTCCTCCCCTGTCCTCCGGGAGGCTGGGGTACCCGCTCAGCCCAGCCCCCTCCTTTCCTGCTCTTGCTGTCGCGTGGCCTCCTACATGAACCCACCGTGGCTCCTCCAGGTCTCTTGGGACTGGAGTCCTTTCCTGGCTTCCAGACAGGAACCTGGAGCATCCTCCTTCTCATCCCACCTCCAGCAGGTGAGCCCAAGCCTCCCATTTAGCTTGATAGCCTAGCTTTCCCTGCTTAAGTGGGAAAGACGCCGTAGGATTGGGGGCTGCATTCCAGAGGTGTTCCTGGAAGTTCCGGGGATTTTGTCACAGCCCTTACGTGGTCACATGGCATCATTTATTTTCTGTGTCAGGTGTCTGCATGCCACCTGTCCCCTATTTGGCTCGACTGTCACATGGTTTTCTCTGTCACCAGTAAGATGCTGTTTGGCGGACAGCAGAGTTGGATCTTGACAGGTGCCTGAAACTTTTTTTAACTGGAAAGAGAATTTGTTTCTGAAAAAAGAGAAAAAGCTCTCTCTAATTCTGCCATGGCAAAACAATTCTCATTTTGCTTTAATGCACTCCAATCCTTGTCCACAGCGTAAATATTTTTTAAATAGTCCTCTGCACAGTACACATACTATTTTTGTAATTTCACTTAAAGCACTGGCCTGGCTTGCTGCGTAGTTGTCATAACTATAACTTTTACTGGCTGCATGGTACCATGGCAGATGGATGCGTGCCGAGCCTCTGGCTCCGTGAGGCTGACATAGTGAACTCGGCAATTGTAGTAAACTTTGTTTTAAGGTAGAGTGAAGAGTAGTACCATTGGCTACAAGCCGCTAGGAGAGCAGGATTCATGGAGATCTTCAGTTTCACTCATGTTCACTGAGAATAACTCCTTTTTCTTCAGGGTTCTGCTCCAGCATTGCCTCCTGGGGAAGACTCTGGGTCTCCCTGGTCGGGGTGAGGGCCCTCCCCTTGCTCCCATGAGGGAGTTCCAAGTATGTTACAGGCATGAATTCAGTCCTCACATCCCTATGAGGCAGGCTACTATCATTACCTTAACTTCATAGATGGGGAAACTGAGGTCTAGAGACGTTAGGTCACTTGTCTAGGCTTCTGGGGGATCAGCCGGAATTCTGACGCCAGAGCCCCCCTTTGTAACGTGGGGCCACCCCGCCTCTGCGCTGTCCCCCAGGACTGACCACACAGGTTGTGTTCCGTGGCTTCTTCCTTCTCACCATCCTGTGAGATTCTTGAGGGCCGGGACACTCCTAGCCCTGGTCATTACATAGCCGCCCTCCTGGTCCTACCCCCACTTCCTCAGTTTACCCTCTGCCGTTTAAGCCAGAATCTGTCCTGACAAGGCTCAGAACTGGGGAACTGAGAAATTCCACGTGGTTGCATTTCTGCTCAGGCTTAAGATCCCGGGGAGATCTTGGGGCCTCTCTGGGGCCCCCGAGAGATCTAAGGTGTCCAGTTCTGTCCTGCAACTCGTCTAGGGCTGGGAGCACATCTTGGAGCCCATCAAGGATGTGGCAGGGGAGGCTGAGGGCAGAGGAGATGTGCTAACAGCCACAGGGAGGCTGATGCAATGCCCAGTGCCATTAAAATTAATTATCTGCTCCAGTCAACCTGCCCGTCCGCAGGACAATCAGCCTGATGTCACGGTGGAGGCAGTAAGAGGGACGGAGGAGGGAGCTGGTCTCATTATCTCTGCCCTCCATGGAAGGATGACAGATTTATTAGTGGCAGCCGGAGGGGCTCCTGTCCTCCTTCCTTTAAGCCACGGAGGCTTTTCAGTTGGAAAATCTAAGGCCCCTCCATGGCTGTGGTGTCGACCCAGGACTGTTACCTGCCGAGGTCTCCCTTGCAAGCCCCCTTATCCATCCAATGGCTTCTTCCTGGCTGCCTTTCTCCAAGCTCCTCAATCCTCGGGTCCCCATGTGACTCCTCAGCATTTGCCTGAGGGCCAGGGAGGAATACAGAGAGGGTACCCCGAGCTGGTACTTTCTGACTAAGGAGAGTGGAGAGGAGAGGGGGCACCGGGTGTGGGGTAACAGCTGGGGCTAATGGTGAAGTGGTCCTGGGTACCATACACCTTCTCTTTACTGGGAGCACAGAAGGCCCATCTGTCCACCCTTCATTATTTTTCTTCCATGAAATTGATGCTTGGAAATGTTTAAGTCGTAATAAATTCACTTTCTTGTCTCTAATTGATCAGAGGTGGATAGAACAGACCCTAGGAGATGCTAACAGCAGGAGGGAACCCCAGTTACTGCACTAAAATGATGAGCTTCCAACCACACACTTCTAAGCCGCCTTCTGATGGGCTGCTGCGACCTCATTAGGGATCTTTGTGCTGTTTGGAATGGAGAGAACAGTTCACAAACCCTTTTGCCACTGGTCCAGGATCTATGGGGCAAAGACACTAGCAGATTTTTTTAATATATTTTTATTCCAGTTTTACTGAGATATAATTGGCATACACTACTATATCAGTTTAAGGTACACAGCATAATGGTTTGACTTATACACATCATAAAATGATCGCCTTGGTAGGTTTGGTGAACATCCGTCATCTCATGTAGGTACAAAATTAAAGAAATAGAAGGAAATGTTTCCCTTGTGATGAGAACTCTTAGGGTTTGCTCTCTCAACAGCTTTCATCTATAACATAGAGCAGTGTTTACATATTTATCATGTTGTACATTACACTACATAAGTAGTACTTATTTATCTTACAACGAACCTCAAGTTGGTACATTTTGACCCCCTTCATCCAGTTGCCCTTCCCCGTAGCCCCTGACTCTGGTAACCACAAATCTGATCTCTTTTTCTGCAACCGTGTGTGTTTGTTTTTGAAGTATAATAGTCCTATGACACTATTTTAGTTACTGTTACACCACGTAGGGATTCGATATTTCTGTACCTTTCAAAATGATCATCCTGATAAGTCTAGTTACCATCTGTCACCACACAAAGATATTACATAATTATCGACTGGATTACCCACACTGTACATTTCATACCCATGACTCATGTATTTTGTACCTGGAAGTTTGTCACTCTTAATCTCCCTCACCTATTTCTTTCCTCTCCCACCCCTTCCCCTCTGGCAAACCACCAGACTCTGTTTTATGTGTTTATGACTCTGTTTCTGTTTTGTTTGTTCATTTGTTTTGGGTTTTTTTTAGATTCTACATATTACTGAAATCGAACGGTATTTGTCTTTCTCTGTCTGACTTATCTCACTTAGCATAATTCCCTCTAGGTTTATCCATGTTGTTGCAAATGGCATACTTCATTCTTTTTTTATAGCTGAGCACTATTCCACTGTGCGTGTGTGTGTGTGTGTGTGTGTGTATACACACACACATACCACATCTTCTTTATCCTTTTATCTATTGATGGACACAGGTTGCTTCTCTACCTTGGCTCCTGCAAATAATGCTGCAATGAACATAGCATATACCTTTTCAAGTTACTGTTTTCATTTTCTTCAGATAAATACCCAGAAGTGGGATTGCTGGATAGTATGGTAGTTCTGTTTGTAATTTTTTGAGGAACCTCCATACTGTTTTTCACAGTAGCTGCCTTTACATTCCCATCAATAGCGCAGGAGGGTTTCTTTTTCTCCGCATCCTCGCCCACACTTGTTATTTGTTGCCTTTTACTGCCGGCCATTCTGCCAGGTGTGAGGTGACACCTCGTTGTGGTTTTGATTTGCGTTTCCCTGATGACTACTGACGTTGAGCATCTTCGCATGTGTCGTCTGTATGTCTTCTTTGGAAAATTGTCATCTGTGTATCTTCTTTGGAAAAATGTCTATTCAGCTCCTCTGTGCAATTTTAAATCGGGTCGTTTGTGTTCTTGTTTTGATGTAGAATTGTACGAGTTCTTTGTATATTTTGGATATTGACCCCTTGTTGGATGTATCATTTGCAAATATCTTCTCCCGTTAAGTATGTGGCCTTTTTGTTTTGTTCTTGAGGGATGCAGTTAGCTTTGTTTTGAAGAAACAAGGCAGATTTGTTTTGAAGACGTTGAGGGTGGTCAGGATGACAAAAATACTAGAACTGTCCATGTTTTGCCTGCACTGTTCTCTCTTGGTTTTATAATTGGTCTCCTCTTTGCAAGTTCCTTGCTGGCCAGGACACGAGAAGCATGGTGTTGGGTCTACGAAACACTTTCTGGAGGAGGACACAGTCGTCCTCACAGACCTCCACAGCCTTGGACCTTGGGCTGACTGTCCTTCGGCTCACAGCGATACCCTTCGTTCTCTGAGACGCACGAGGTCCCGCTTGTACTGGTCTGGCGTGCATTCCTTGCCCACCTAGCACAGCCTTCTCAGACTCTGTTCGACTTATCAGGCTGAAAAAACAGACCGTGCCTTCCCACAAGCACATGTGAACACACAATGTCCAAAAGCCTCTCCCCTTTCTGCCCCGTCTGTTAGGAAATCAGAACCACAGGAGCCGGGATGACAGAAGGAACATGCAGGACCCCATCCAGGACCAAGACCTTATCTTCTGCAGACCGACCCTGGCTTACTTAGGCCACAGGCACTTTTATTTTATTTTTAATTAATTTTTACTGGAGTATGAAAATTTTTCCTGGAGTATAATTTTTATTGGAGTATTGCTTTGCAATGGTGTGTTAGTTTCCACTGTACAGCAAAGTGCATCAGCTATAGGTATACATATATCCCCTATCTTTTGGATTTCCTTCCCATTTAGGTACCACAGAGCACTGAGTAGAGTTCCCCAAGCTATACAGTAGGTTCTCATTGGTTATCTATTTTATACGTAGTGTCAGTAGTGTATATATGTCAATCCCAATTCATCCCACCCCCTCCCCTTTCCCCTGTTGGTGTCCATACATTTGTTCTCTACTTCTGTGTCTCTATTTCTGCTTTGCAAATGAGATCTATACCATTTATTCTAGATTCCGCATATATGTGTTAATATACAACATCTGTTTTTCTCTTTCTGACTTACTTCACTCTGTATGACAGTCTCTAGGTCCATCCACGTCTCTAAAAATGACCCAATTTCGTTCCTTTTTATGGCTGAGTAATATTGCATTGTATATATGTACCACATCTTCTTTATCCATTCCTCTGTTGATGGACATTTAGGTTGCCTCCATGTCTTGGCCATTGTAAATAGTGCTGCAATGAACATTGGGGTGCATGTGTCTTTTTGAATTATGGTTTTCTCTGGGTATGTGCCCAGTAGTGGGATTGCTGGGTCATAGGTTAGTTCTATTTTTATTTTTTTAAGTAACTTCCATACTGTTCTCCATAGTGGCTGTCACAGGCACTTTTAAACCCTCCTGATTCTGTCTTCCTAGGGCCTTTGTCCAGAATCATTTGTGAACTTGTAGTCATTTCTTTTTCCTTTCCTTTTCCATTTCCCGTTGAAATGATTGCACAATGATGAAAAGATGATGACCAGACACACTGAATTACAATCTTAGGTTGGTGTAGCCCAGGAAGGTGTATTTTTAGCACAATCTCCATTGCTTCTTACGCCCCCACCTCCAGGTTTGAGAATTGAAATCTCATAGGGCTGAGTTTGACCCTGAACGTGGTCTGCCGTTTATCTTATTCTGGCTGTGAACTGGAACACACAGTCAGCAGTGGGACGTGTTTTGTACGGTGTGGCTTGTCCTTCCAAATCAGCTGTGAAGTCCGGGCCAAGCCTTCCCTTACATTTCCTTCCCCTCCCCCGAAGCTCACGTTCAAGGTTGTGCTGGTAAGAGAGCTGTGCTCAACCAGCCCTCCCTGGAGGAATGATGGAGGGGATCCAGATGTACGTCTCGGCCACTGACGAGTAGCACATCTTAATGACCACAGAGCCAGCTGCAGGTGATGGCTGGGATCCAGCTGGACTTACTGGTCTCCGTCCCAGGGGAGCGCATTTTCTGGGGAGCAACTTCTTCAGAGGACAGCTCTGCCCTTCTCCCCCTGAGTTCAAGAGGCCTTGAGAGCCCCCCTTGAGCCCAGAACCTTCTACTTCTCTCACGTGAGTCATGTGACAAGCTGAACCTGATGGGGCTCATGAAGGACGATTTCAGCCCCCAGGCTCAATCTTATAGAGCAGAACCAGTCCCTCTGCTGATGGGAAACCGTCAGCCCACTTCTGGCACCTGACAGAAGAGTGGCGGGGGAGCGGGGGAACCAGGAGCCCTCCCCCAGGACGCTTTGGGATATCCAGGATGGAAGTGGAGGGATGTTTTCCCCTCCCCACTGCCTGCGCCTGGGGCCTGAGCCCTGAGCTCCTCGGGGAAGCCAGTGACCTCGGCAGATCCATGGTGGCCAGAGAGGGCTATGGCTGCAAAGTCCTTGGGGGTCTTTGCTGTAAATCTCTGTGCAGTGAGGGTGGAGTCCTCCTCAGGCTTCTCCCACCCTCCTCTCTCTCTCAGGATCCTGTAGGACATGCAAAGCACATGTCCATGCCTAAGTTGCAGGTGTCTTAGAGCACACTGATTTTGGGGGTTGACAGTTCAATTCATTACCATCCTTTTCCTTTGTGCCAATTAGTGTTGGCCGGGCCTTGACACCTCCAGAAACATTATGGCCAGGCCCCTGCCTCTGCTGCAGAGGGTAACCTCCACTGACTCAGCGCCGGGTCACGTGGCGGATGCTGTGGGACAGAGTGAAAGGTCGGAATTACGGACTAATTTCCTACAAGGTTCTGTGGTTTTCCGGTTCTGTAACCAGGAAACCAGTCTCTCCGCCCCTTGGAGAAGGATTCTCAAACCTGATTGTGAGTTAGAATCAGCTGGGGGACTGTTTCTTTCGTCCTTTCAAACAAGCAATCCCTGGACCTATCCCTGGATGCGTCACTGTGCCCTTGGTGGTCTGGAGGTGCAGCTCTGCGACCTGCATCTGCATGAACCTCAGTTGGAGAATTCTAATGCGCAAACCGGTTTGGGAAATCTGCTGTAGACTCCCCCCTCACCCCTCACCTTCTCACCTTATCGAGAACCTCGCCACCCACTTACCCTCTATCTGGTTATGTCCTCATCCTCTCCCTCTCTGGCGGCTTCTCAGCAGACAGACAAGCTGAAGTTTCTCCCAAGTACTTCTGAGACAGTGGTCCTCGTCTGTGTTCTGAAACCCTCACCTCATTCTCCCCTCAAACCTCTGACATTCTCTTCTCTCCTCATCATCCTCTCAGCCCCCCCCCCCGAGGCTGCTCGTGACCTAATCAGACCCGGGACCCCGCTGTCCCTTCTCCATCTCTGCGGTAAGTGACCCTGTCCACCAGCTTCTCTTCCCTGAGACTCTGTTTCTGGGACACTCTCCCTCACCTCTCGGATCGGCCCGGCTCTGTCCCCTTTGTGGTCTTAATGTCCCCCTGGGTCTTTTCATGACCCCCCGGGTGACATCATTCGATTTGGTGACTTGTGCTACCCTCAGCCTCTGTCTCCAGCTCGGCTCTGCTCAGCCCGTGGGCACAACCCTCGCTGGACTCCGTACCTGGTTCGTGGCTCAACCCTCATCACATAATGTGGGAAACCAGACACCCAGACCCACCTGTGCCCCCTTCTCCCTTCCCTGACGTGGAGCAGGTCCCCCAATCCCCGGGACACCATCCCCTCCTGGGGGTCCTTCTCCGCCTCCCCTCCCCACTGCCATGCCTCCCTGCCCACCTCATCTCATCTCATCTCCTAGCCTCTGCCTCACCCCTTCTGCCCCATCCTCCCCTTGGGAGTCAAAACCCTGGTCTGTGATTCCCCATTGAAACCCTTCCTGGGGCCGCGTGTTGCCTAGAAGAGGAAGTTGGGCCCCACAGCAAGTCCCTCGGGGCCCTCTGCAGTCTGACCCCTGCCCACCTCCAGCCCCGTTTTTCATCCCTGCCCTGAACGCTGCACCCTATGCTCAGCTCCCTGTGCCCTCAAAGTCCCCTGCCACCCTCTGAGCTTCCAGACGGACACACTGGGTCATCTCTGGGATGCACTTCCCCTCTTCCTCCCCTTGAATGTTTCCCGTCAGCTTTCCAGACCTCTCCCCACTTCATGTTCTCTTCTGTGAAGCCTTTTCTGATAAACCAAACAAGATTCGTCACTGTTCCTTTTGTGACCCAGTGTCCCCACCAGAATGTGAGCTCCCGGAGAGGGACCCGGCCGAGCCCCATCTCCTGCTGCACTCTGTATTCCCAGGGCCCAGCACGGGCTCGTGGTTTGTGCTCATGCAATAAGTTAGAACTAACCCGTCGCTGTTGGACAGGGTCCGTTCTTTAGCGGGTAAGACTCATTTAAAGTAATTAACACCTCTTCATATGAAAGGGTGCTAAAATCATTTTTAAAAACTTCTGGTTGAATAGATTAAAACGATGTTTTTATATTATAAATCCAATCACGGGACTTCCACAGGGCACAGTGGTTAAGAATCCGCCTGTCAATGCAGGGGACACGGGTTCGAGCCCTGGTCCGGGAAGATCCCACATGCCGCGGAGCAACTAAACCCGTGCGCCACAACTACTGAGCCTGTGCTCTAGAGCCGGCGAGCCACAACTACTGAGCCTGCACACCTAGACCCCGAGCTCTGCAACAAGAGAAGCCCCCACACCGCAGCGAAGAGTAGCCCCCGCTCTCCGCAACTAGAGAAAGCCTGTGCGCAGCAACAAAGACCCAACACAGCCAAAAATAAATAAATAAAATACATAAATTTTAAAAAACAAAACAAAAAAAAGTGTACAGTTCAGTGGCATTAAGCAAATTCACATTGTTGTACAACCATCACTACCATCCGTCTCCAGAACTCTTTCATCTTGCAAAACTGAAACTCTGTACCCATTAAATAATAACCCCTCATTTCTTCCTCCCCCAGCCCCTGGCAACCACCATTCTATTTTCTCTTCCTATTATCTGACTACTCTAGGTACCTCATACAAGTGACATCAGACATTTGTCTTTTTGTGACTCGCTTATTTCACTTAGCATAATATCTTCGAAGTTCATCCATGTTGTAGCCTGTGTCAGAACTTCCTTCCTTTTTAAAGATGAATAATATTACAGTGTCTGTATAGATCACATTTTGCTTGTCTGTTCATCCATCTGTAGATACTTGGGTTGCCTCCACATTTCAGCTATTGTGAATAATGCTGCACTGAACATGGGTGTACAAATATCTCTTTGAGACTCTGCTTTCAGTTCTTTTGGGTATATACCCAGGAGTGGAATTGCTGGGTTATATGGTGACTCTATTTTTAATTTTTTTGTGAAGGGCCATACTGTTTTCCATAATTTTCCTTAATTTTTAATGTAAGGATGCAACCTCCTAGACTGAAAAGAGCTCAGCCTTCCACACTAGACAGATGTGGGTTTAAATCTGCACTCTGCTATGTGGGCAAGTCACTTAGCCTTTCTGAGCTTTGGTTTCCCCTTCTATAAGGTGGGAACCGCTATCCAACTGTCGTAAGGATTAGAGGTAGTGTGGTTAGGAGAAGGTAACATGCTGCAGCACACTGTGGGTGTGCAGTAGATGATATCTGTGTTAATTTTACTTGATATTTCCCCCACGTGCTTGTGTTCACCTTCTACCATCTTTCTACTTCAGTGGTGTTCTCTTTTTTAATGGTGTCAGCTTGTGTTCATCTCATATCCCACAGCATAATACACGAGCAGAGGCGAAGGATGGTGGCGCACATTTTCTCATGGTCCCTATGTCCTGTTTCCTCCCGTGCCCACTACCAAGCCCTGAATTCGTGTCCCCATCATTTTTCAGCTCTTTGTCTTAGTCATCTCAGACACTTTCAGTCTACTCAACACCCTGCTGACAAAACGGACTGTCCGTCTTCCCTGGTGGTGTAGTGGTTGGGAGTCTGCCTGCCGATGCAGGGGACAGGGGTTCGATCCCTGGTCCGGGAAGATGCCACATGCCGTGGAGCAACTAAGCCCGCGTGCCACAGCTACTGAAGCCCGCGCGCCTAGACCCCGTGCTCCGCAACAAGAGAAGCCACCCAATGAGAAGCCTGCGCACTGCAACGAAGAGTACCCCCCTGCTCGCCGCAGCTAGAGAAAGTCCGTGCACAGCAACGAAGACCCAACACAGACAAAAATAAATAAATAAATAAATTTTTAGAAACCAAAAAATACCGGACTGTCCATTTGGTGAGAGTGGGAGAACAGCATTTGCCTCCCCAAATCTCCCAGAGGGCCACCCCTGGCGCTGCGTCAGGAACACAGAGGGGCTGTTTAGACTTGAATCTTGATCTTGAATCTGTTTGGTTGATCTTGAACCCTTGGTAATTACACTTTAGTGGGCATTATCATTATTTGAGTGGAAGGAGAAACTTGCTTAGAAATGCAGATTCCTGGGCCACCCCTTAGACATCCAGCTCTCAGACGGACACCCAGCCATCTGCATTTTAAACAAATACTGCAGGCGATGATGCAGGTGGTCTGAGGATGAACTTCACACGGGTTGCATTTCTTTGGGTCCCCATATCCCACCTGCTGTTCACCAGGCGCTGTGCTGGGCTGGGGGCAGAAAGGTGGATGGGATGCCACCTGGGACCTCAGAGGAGTTCTCAGTAGCTCAGGAGGCAGAAACACTCACAAGCAGTGGCAGTTGTTCGGATGAAGAGGAGGACGGGGCAGGGTTGGGATCAGAAATCAGCCTGGTGGACTCAGGGGTCGGCCTTGGATCTGAGGCACGAGTGTGTGGGCTGAGGGAAAGGCCACATTAGGAAGCCAGTAGGAGCCACCAAGTTTGGGCAAAGAAGGACCAGCAGCCAGGGTGCAGAGAGGGAGGGGAATCAAAGCTCCCCCCACTCCGTCCACCCCAATCCCGCCTGCTGAGCAGCTTCTTCAAGGAGCAGGAAGTATGAGAAGTAGGAACGTGAGAATCATGGGCTGATTTCCCAAGTGGCTTGCGTTCTCATCTGGACCCGCTCTCCCAGGTCACTTCACCTGTGAGGTCAGGATGACAGAGCATGGCCATCCGCGTCAGACAGCGGTGGGGTCAATGCCCACCTGTGAGTGTGACCTTGGATAAGATACTTAACTCTTGATTGTGTGTGTGTGCATGATTTAAAATGTAGATTTTATTGTTAGTTAGGTATGGTGAGGCCAACAGATCAGGAAATCATGGCCACTGAAAAGATAGTTTTTTTCTCTTTAACATTCCTTTTTTAAAAAAAGTTTTATTGAAGTATAGTTGATTTACCAAGTTGTATTAATTTCTGGTGTACAGCAAAGTGATTCAGTTATACATATATATATTCTTTTTCATAGTCTTTTCCATTATAGTTTATCACAGGATACTGAATACAGTAGGACCTTGTTGTTTATCCATTCTATATATAATAGTTTGCAGGAAAGATAGCTTGTTACTCACAGTTCCTAAGAGGAGGGGGCACACCGCACTTTGGGGGTGGCAAATAAGAAAGCACAATTAGGAGGCAGAGGGAGTGAGGGGAACACGTGGGGAGGAGCCTTTACTGTGGTTTCCACGGGAAGGAACGGCAACACAGGGTAAGCAGGTTTAGGATTGGTTAGTTTGAACCATTTCAGTGGTCTCTGGGGTGTAGGGGCTGCCCTAGTGGTCTGGTACCTGGCTCTGGGTGATTAGGGTAGCAGGGAGTGACCCAGAGTGTGAGAGTCCATAAAGGAGGAGTTTGGGTGTGGGCTGTGGATTGGTTGGCTTGCGTAAGAAAGTCATTTAGTATCTCTAGGACTTGGCTAGCTCTGGGAGGGGGTCTTTCCAGGGTCAGCAAGGCCCCAGATATCAAAGCATCAGAAACACCTGGTTAATACAATATGTAAGCTAGTGTGGTGGGCAGAAGGATGCCACCCCCGCCAAAAATGTCCATACCCTGGTCCCCAGAACCTGCAAATATGGTACCTTACATGGTAAAAAGGACTTTGCAGATGTAACTAAGTTAAGGGTCTTAAAATGTGGGAATTACCCTGGATTATCCGGTGGGCCCAATGGAATCACAAGGGTCCTTATAAGAGGGAGACAGGAGGATCAGAGTCAGAGAGAGAAGATGTAAGGATGGAAGCTGAGGTCAGAGAGGAGAGAAGTGCAGCTCCTGGCTTTGATGACACAGCCACGAGCCAAGGAATGCAGGCAGCCTCAAGAAGCTGGAAAAGGCCAGGGAACCTCCGGCCCCCCAGAGCCTCCAGAAAGGACCCAGCCCTGAGGACCCATTTCAGACTTCTTATCTCCAGAATTGCGTTGTTTTAAGCCACTAAGTTTGTGGTAACTTGTTACAACAGCCATAGGAAACTCATACAAATAGAAGGAAGGCCAGCTGCCTCGCAGGGTCATTGAGGGGCTCAGAGCCCGTGTAGATAAAAGCCTGGCTGGAGAGAAATGTCAGTAAATGCAGCAATAGTACCCGCAGGGCTCTGGGAAGTTTGGGACGAGGTAAAGACCGTGGACACACCCACCACGTTGCTCTGTACTTTGTGGCTGCCCAGTAAGTCTCGGGCTCTCTGTCCTTCCCCTTTCAGGTCTGGGGTGCTTGGGGGAGCCCCCTCAGGATATGCCCTGGCCTGTGCTCTCTCCCCTCTGCTGGCACCCGCCATCAGCATGTGTGCCGGGGGTCATTTCCTGAATTTACCCTGTGGGTGGCTTCTGTGTCACCTCAGCGGCAGCAGCTCCTACCTCTGAACTGCTAGGCCCTGAGGATCTTTGCCACACGAGGTTGGTGCCCTTTCCACCCGCTGTCTGTTGTCCTTGCAAGTGGCTGCACCATCATTCCTTAATGGCAGGGACCAATTGTCCTGTGACCTCTGTGTTCCCCCAGAGGCCTCAGGACTGTGCTGGGTCCTTGGCATCCCCAGGCCATGCCCCCTCCAGGCTGGGACATTGGCATCTCTAGTATGGGCAGCAGAGGTGGCCTGAGCCGGAAGGTGCCACCCAGGCCGCTCTCTCGGAGCTCCCGGAGGGTGAACCGCTAGTTCATGTGATGAGCGCTAGTGATGAGCGCACGTGCCGCTGTGATGTGCGCTAGTGATGAGCGCACGTGCCGCTGTGTCTCGCAGCGCCCTCAGGAGGCTGTCCCCTCCGGCCTCTCACAGGTACGTTCGTCTCGGCCTTCACCGTGCTGTGTGGCGCCCGCACTGACCTCCCGGACAGGCACGTGTGCTGCGTCTTCTGGCTGAACATCGCCGCGGCCCTCATCCAGATGCTCACGGCCATCGTCATGGTGGGCTGGATTATGAGCATCTTCTGGGGCATGGACATGGTCATCCTCGCCAGTGAGTAACCGCTGGAGCGGGCCGGCATGCGGGGAGCAGGGCTGGGGGAGGGGCAGGGGCCAGGGTGGTCTGGGTGTTTGCGATGCTTCAGGGCATGGGGGCTTCGCAGGGCGATCTGCCTCCGGGACCCTCCCCGCACGCCCAGCCCCGAGGCCTGCAGGGAATCTGAGGGGCCTGAGCCGGAGGGGAAGGGCGTGAATAAGGGAGGGAGGGAGCCCCCGTTCAGCTCAGAAACAGTCCTGCTGACAACCGCGGTAGCAGGGGTGTGGCCCGCGTCAGCTCAGGTCCCCTGTGCTCCATCATGCCGTTTCCAGACAGAAGGAAAAGCCCACTGGGTATGTTTGCCCTCAGGAAACACTGTAACTTTTTCTATAACTAGAACAGCCTAATTTCAACTTCTTTTAAACTAAGCTCTTCGTTCCTTGATGCTAAAGCCTTACTCTTCCTAATTTGTATGCAGTGGACCTTCACCAGTCACTTAACACAAACTTGATCCCGACACAAAACTACCAGAGAAGACTTGATTAACATTTTAAAAATAACCTAGTGAGATCTTAAAACAGACACATATTTTAAGCAGCCGTACTCGTCACCCTGTGCCCCTGTGCATGTCCCTGTATTGTCACACGTTCCGTCTACCTCATTAGGCCTCAGGTCCTAACAAGGACCACGTCTCCTCAGGCACTTTGCCCTTCTCCCCACACCCCACGCTCCTACTGTGTCCTACACCTGACAAAACCATTGACAGGTGGAATGTCAATGCCAGAGGTGAGCTGTGCCAGGTAAGGACAGCAGAAGCAGGAGGGGAAGCCCAGGGGCCAGGGGCTCTAGAACGATCTAGAATGATTCCTAGTTGACCCAGTCTGAGTTCAGGATCCTGTGAGGACCCAAGATTCAGGGCACACACAGATGCCAGGGCCCAGCAAGGCTCGGGTCAGTGACCAAGTAAGCCACCAGGCCGGAGAAAATGCAGGTCCCTGAGCATGAGCGAGCTCGGCAGAGCCCGTAGATTGGTCAGACAGGCTGCTTGGAAGCAGCTCCTCCCCTGCCTGGGATGCTGGACTGCCAGGGCATCCCAAAGTTAGAGCTGGGAGACAGGGGCAGCCAGAGAAGAGGGAGGGGGACACTGGGCAGGGAGAAGCTGAGGAGCCGTCCTTCCTTGCTGTGGAGAGCTGCTCTCGGGGCAGGGGCTGCTGTCAGGGAGGATGTCGGAGAGTGGGCAGAGCAGGCAGAGATCAAGGCAGGCCCCTCATGGGAGCCCCGCCCCATGGGCCTGTCCACGGACCACTTGCATTTGTGGGGAGGGGTGCAGAACATCGCTAATTGGACGGAAGTGCTGCCTGTCATCCTGTGAGTCCTGAGAAGCCAAGTCTGACAATTTCCCAGGGGGAGTTGGGTGCTTCCCGAGAGGCCTGTTGTAAGCTCCTGACCTTGGTCCCAGTTGGAAACTGGAAGGGGCCTCTGCTCTCAGAGGCGTCCTCAGCGGCAGATGGAAAGCCTGTGACGGCTGCCCCATCTCCACCCAATAGGAGCCCCGACCCCTCTTACTACATCATCTCCTCATCACACAACTGTCTGGCCAGGCACTGGGGCATGTTAGTAAGGAAATTTCCTGTTACAGCGGCACAAGCCTGTGTCACAGGGTGGGTCTCAATAAATGTGTTGATGCCTAATCTGATCCCGAGAGCTTTCTGGTTTTCTTTTTTTGGTCATGCTTGATACCAGGACCCACAGGGGTCTGGATCTTAGAGACAGCTTCAAGAACTCCCCTTATCACCTCCTAAAGGAGGAAACAGAGACCCGAGAAGGGCAGATGGGGGTCTGTCACTTCCTCACCTTCCACCACCCTAGCTGTTGACTCAGCAGAAATCCCTCTTCTGTGGCTGGTGTCGGGGCCGTATTTGGCGCCAGGCTAATCAAGTGCTGGAACCCACCTCCCCACCCTTCCTACCCTCCCCCCCCCCCGCCCCGATCCAAGCTTTCACTGTGGGTCACCTCCTTGGTTCCAGGGATGCTGTCTTTGTGTCAGATTTTTTAGAACACTGTTTGGGGGATGGACTTGAGGGCTGCACCAGAAAACCCAACACACCTCACCGCTACCCACTTACCCCACCTGGCCACCAGACCTGCTCACCCATCTCAGCAAGGGGTGCCTTTGCCCTTACTCCAAAAAGTAAGCCCACCCTCAAAGGATGAGTAATTGCCACTGTTGAGATGGTGCTGTGGGCTGGAACTGCCCCGAGCAACAATGCAGTGTGTGTATCCCAGGATGACTACGTCGAAGAGAATAGCCACAATTGACTTATTTGTCCTGGTAGATAGTTGGATAAGGGGCTGTTCTTTCCGGTGTCACTCCAGCCCCGTCCTGTGAAAATGAAGGGAACTTTTCAATTATAACAATACAGGGTGATTTTTTTTTACCTGGCATTGCCTGGGGTGTCATCAAGAAATGTACCATCAAGAAAAACCTCCTAAGAGGGTAATCAGAGAAATATAGATCAAAGTAGAAGTTAAAATCAGGAACTTACAAGGCCACTGCTCTATTTATATGAATAATAACAAATAACAGTTAACAACAGCCTGTATTGGTTGTGGGTCAATAAATATTTGGTAGTTGTACGAGAGCCTCTCTCTACTGCCATACCCATGACAGACATTGCTAATCAGTCATGACACTTTCTGCTGAATAGTCTTACATGTTCTTAACACAGGGCTCAGGCAGTCACTATCAATGGATCCAAGATGTCTGCAAGATAAAGTCTGTTTACCATCCCCCACCTGGATCTTTCCCAAAGCAATAGGTTTTATATATGTGACTCCTGTCCACATAAAAGGCGAACCCTGTGGCTCAGACAGAGCTGGGCTGGGGCCAGGATGGGTCACTTCAACATCTTTAGGTTGTCACAGTTAAACCTGTCCTGTACTCATCCCTCTTGGGGTCCATCCAGAATTCCATCTCAAGACAAACATGGGTTGGGGGTGGGAGAAGAGTGAGGGGCAGGAGATGAGCAGAAGAGCGGCCTTGGCTGAGATACGGAGGGAAGGGGAGAGAGCTTCTTGGCAGTGTCGCACTGAGTGTGACCCCCAGGGAGCGGAGGATGCTCTCTGTGCGCTCCTGCAGCCAAGTCCACACGCCTGCTGGGGCTGGCCACTGGCCGCAGGGGCTGGTCCCTGTGAATACTGGCCACAGCCCGCTTCCATCTCCTGGGCCGCACTGTGCATCCTCCCTCTTTTTATATTTCAGGCAGTCCCTCTGGCCTCTGTTTTCAGACTGTTTTCCCTTTCTCTTTTTCTCCTCTTCCTCATGCTGCCTCATAACCCTGTGTTGCTCCAAAGTTTCCCAAGGTGAGTCTGTTGGGGGATGACAGGCCACATGCCTGGGCTGCCTTGGGCCTCCCCTTCACTGTCCTGCCCTGCACCCCCAATGCACACAAACACCCCCTCTCCCAATTGGTCAACAAGCTTCTATTTTCAGAAGCTTCTTTTTTTTTTTTATTTTGGAAAATGTGTAAACATAGACACAAGTAGAAGGCCTCGCACAATGAGCCCCAAACACGCATATTGGCTTTAACCATCAGCCACTCATGGCCACTCTGGTTTCATCGATTATTCCCTACATCTTCCTCTACCCCGAACAACTAAATTTGATGAATATCTGGTAAATAAAGAGAAAAACTACATGTGAGTCCACTGATGCTCCTCTGTGGGCTGAGTTACCAGCTAATAGGGGTAACCACTCCGCAAATTCCAGACTTATAATTTCACCCTTAAATATTTCAGTAGATGTCTTTTTTTTTTTTTTTTTTTGGTGGTACGTGGACCTCTCACCGTTGTGGCCTCTCCCGCTGAGGAGCACAGGCTCCGGACGCGCAGGCTCAGCGGCCATGGCTCACGGGCCCAGCCGCTCCGCGGCATGTGGGATCTTCCCGGACCGGGGCACGAACCCGTGTCCCCTGCATCGGCAGGCGGACTCTCAACCACTGCGCCACCAGGGAAGCCCAGTAGATGTCTTTAAAAAAAAACAACCCACAATACCCTTTCATGCTCAAATAAACTAGCATCAGTTCCTTAATAGCAACAGTGGTCAATTTTTTCCCATGTCCTCGTAATCATCACCAAGGCTTTAAAGGCTCGAAGCCATCCGTCGCCTTGGCCTGTGTCAGAGGCGTCCAGCTGATGGAGCACGCACACTCGGCTCCTGCCTTGTGTACGCTGTCTTCCTTTTTAATTCTTTCCTCCTCTCGGTCCACATGCACCAGATGCCCATCACTTGGGGAAGCCTGCCTGGTACCTTCTCCCAAGGCTCCGCGTTGGGAAATCACAGCAGGCCAGTCTGCTGGGGCCACTTTTGTGCAGTAGCTTCAAGGGTGTGGATTCAGGAGCACAGTGATAACCTTCCAAGCCCCACCAGATCTGCAGCAGACACCCTCCTTTCATATATCCCCCACTAAACCCAAGGATCCACTGTTCTCCATTCATCCCTTTGTTTCCCGTTAAAAGCCAATGACCTTGGCAGTCATTTACACCTCTGTGTGAATAAGTTCTAGCATATTCTAGTCTGGGGGCACCACCTGGAGAAGTGCTGAGGGAACCAGGTGTCTGACCATCTCTCCTCTGCTTCTTCCTTACAGGCTACAAGGAGCAGGGCATCCCACAGCAGCTGTGAGCCCGGGCGAGCCACTGAGAAGCCCAGTGTCCTGGAGGGCCACGTCAGGCAGAGGCGGGCACGGGGTCTTCACATGTTCTCTTCTGCCGCTTCCCGGGTTTGGAGTGGAAAGAGGGGACTTAAAAATATTATTTATTTTGAACACGCATCTGCTTCTCTCAGCAGGCTCTAAGGGCTACCAGCTCCTCCCGCTGCTCCAGAAAGCCCTGTAGTGCAGACACGCAGAGCATCTGGGTTGGGTGGGGAGTGGGATGGAGATGGGAATGCCTAGAGAGAGGCAGGAGCGCCCTGGCTCGGCCCGCTTCGCGTCACCCGCCGCCCACTGCGAGGGCGCGAGGGGCCGCCAGTCCAGGCAGCAGTGGCCCTGTCCAGACGAGCAGGGCTCGTCAAGGGGCAGGACTGCAGTGGACACCTCCTCCGGGTCCCCAGCCCCTGCCAGATTGGTCTCCTGGGGGCAGCGGGAGTGAGGATGGACAGACTCCAGCCCAGCGTGGAAAGGCCTGCTGTGCCCTCAGCTGTCAGGGGGACAGATCTCCGCAGGTGTCTGCTGACCCTAATCGCAGCCCTCACCTCCTCGCCCCTGAAATCTCCAGGCCTGGGTGCGTTTGACCTTTGTTTCCCTGGGAAGGAGGGCAGTGGCTCCATTCCCGGGGCGAAACTGCTGGAATTGCCCGATGTTCATACACCAATTTACCAACCTAGGTTTGCATGGGCAGCCTTTCCCGTCATACTTAACACCATTTGGGGTCCACACCCCTTTTTCTGAAATCCGTGGGGCCGAATGGGTCTCTGACATGACAAATTTTGGATCTGAGGAGGAGAATAAGAGATGTTTGCCATACATTTCCTTACAGCCCGGCAGAGTCTGGAACAGCTCACCACCATCAAACACGTGACCATTTCTGCAAAGAAACATGTGAATAGTCAGACTAATTAGGATCAATAAAACTGTAAATAGCCTTACCTCAGTACAGGTCAGATTTTGCCACTAAATAAGCTATGGGAGAAAAGTCACCATTTGAGAGCTTTGGCGGTTTTAGGATTGCAAAAAACAGAAAGAGAAAACAAAATTGTATGGGGTGCTGGCCCTCTCTCTGAAAATCCTTCTTGCAAACAGATGCATTCAGGTGATACTGTTGGTGTTACACAGGGATTTCTCCTGTTGCAAAGGGACGGTCAGGCCCTTTAAGACACCTCTGTAAGTGACTGTTACAGAGCCGGGAGCCAACAGAAGCTGTCTGATTCAAGATCCATCAGAAGTTAAGAGAACGGAGACCTACATGACAGGGACGAGATGGACATTTACATGTCTGTTTTCTTTTCATTTTCATTCTAATGTAGGAATCGCTAAAATGTGGGACTGGCCCAAAGCCAAGTTTTTGGCCTGACTGGACTTTGTGCCATTGGGTGTGTTTCTCTCCAAGGGGCATTTCCTATCCATCAGGGGCTCAGTCAGAATTTGGCCAGGGCTGGAGGAGTGGCCTGTCTGGGCTTTTTCCCCAAAGGCTTGGGGAGCCGGCCGCAGGACAGGTCCCTCGCTCCACCGTGAGCCCCTTTGCGAGCCGCTGCTTGCATAGTCTCTGTTCCTACAACCCTCCACCTGGGGCAGTGGCCCACCTACCCCATCCGCTGGGCTTTCTAATGACAGTCCTGCTAGGAAGTGGGCCTCAGGGTCCCTGTGGCCCGGAGAGCAAACCGGCATCCTGGGAGAGACAGAATTGCTTCCAGCCACTGGCTCCCCTAGCCCACTCTGGCCCTGACTCAGGGGTGGGTTCTCTCCTTGGCCTGATCCTACCCCGCTGTCCACTCCTTAGCTCTGATGAGCTGCCTGGGGCGGGGTTGCACTTTCTGGACACCTGGCAGTGTCTATCTCTTCCCCCTCCTTTCTTCCTGGCCCCAACCTGGACCTTTGCTGCTCCTTTCACGTTTGGCAGCCTCTGTGTTTTCAAGGTGTGGGCTCAGATCTGGTTTTATCCAGAAAGTCAGAACCTTCTGCTGTGTGAAGACAGCATCCTCCAGGCCAAGAGGAGAGCAGGCTGGCGGCTGGCTGCTCTCGAGGAAGCGGCATCAGAGCACGCAGCCTCCCCTAGAATCAGATAAAAACAGCTCCAGCTGAGGGAAGTAACTCTAGCCCACGGCCCGTCACCCCAAACAGCTCCCCCGAGTTTGCTTGACTCCCCGGAGAGATGACAGGTGTCAGGAGGGGACGGCCCCCACAGGGAGAGGGGGGATCTTATTTTCCTGGCGTGGCCGGGGGTGGCTGCTAAGGAGGTAGAGAAGAGAGAGCAATTTCTGTCTCGTGTTTAGTGACACATTCAGACACGGGTGGAGTTTTCTTGAGTGACAAGTGTCACCATGTGTCCCAGTGTGGGATGGCTTCATGCCAGGGTTTGTGTGCTTGGAAGGACATCTCCCCTCCTACCCCCCGGTCCCCGGACCCTCCCCTCACCTGCGGCTGCTTCTCCAAACTTGAGAAGACACCAGCCTCAAGAGGCAGCCCCTTTCCAGGTAACTGACGTGCAGAAGAAACCAAGAGGACCCCAGCCCGTCTTCTGAACAATGAGTCTATGAGGATTGCCAGGCGGGTGGAACAGCTCAAAATAGCTTCTCTCTGAGTGAGACCATGGTCTCAGAATCATCATCATCATTAGATAAGGAACAGTGGCTGGTGTACCTTTAGTCCCCTGAGCTGGCCGCTCAGGCTTTTAGATGGCCAAAGTTAATTTCTGAAACACCAGCCGGCTGAAAAGCATGGTTCTCTGGCCAGCAAGAGCTTGGTTGACACACAGCCCTTTGCTGACAGATCTGGGCTTACCTCAGTGGTACAGCACAAGGGTGATGGTCCAGAAGCTCCAGGGTGCATTTCAGGTCCAGCCATTTATCAGTCAGAATTCCGTAGGACATTCCTAGGCCACGGGTGTTCAGGGCAGGGATCACAGGCACACAGAGAACTTCACAGTGAATGAGATACTCCCAGACCTCATTATGACACTTGGAACACAGTGGCCATTCCCTTGGGCCAGAGCAGGATCCCGGAGCAAGAATCAGCCACCTGGCCGCCTGGGAGTGTCTTGCGGACGGTGGACACAGCTGACTTGGATCTTAAGATCTGAGCCCAAGCCAAGACTTCGGGCCGGGAAGGCCGGGGTCCCCGTGGGGAGCAAAGGGGTGGATGGCTCCCGGCTCCGGTCTGGCACCCCTCCCGCCTGCCGTGGCGCTGAGGCTGCAAGCAGGAGCCCTCCCGCGGCCCCTGCCTGACGAGCAGCAGGCCTGGCCTTGGAGCCAGCCTGGGGCTGTACTTGAGGGAATGTAAGGAAGGGACACGAGGCCTTCTCTCTGCTGCCTCGGACCCACGTGTCAGCCCCCACGACAAGGGCAGCCTCTAGATGCTGAGCCCTTGCCAGGCACTGCGGGGTGCATTTCATCTCCTGTGACCCTTACCGATAGCCTGCCGGGGAATCAGAGGAGGGGGATATCAGTGTGTGAGGATGGGAGCGGGTGGGGTGTTTTTCAGATGTCAGAACTGAGGCGACAAGAGAGGGTCCTCTCGGGGGGCAGTGCCCGGCCCACTCAGAAGTAATAGGGTGCCACCCTGCTGCCACCATCCTGGGCGGCCCTCAAACCTGCGCTCCCTTGATGAAGGAAGGCAAACCTGCCTGGTCCCAACACGCAGGACCCCGCCCAGGGGCTCCAGTCCCTGACCCACCCTGTCTCAGAGGCACAGCAGTGATTTCAGCCTCGTCTGGGCGCCACCAGGGCTGAGGAGCTGTAGGGGGCACGCAAACAGGAAGGACAGAAAGAAAGAAAGCCACACGGCAACGTTTCCCCCTGGAGGAACGGGGACCCAGATCTCAGAAACAAAAACCAAACACCAAGCCCTGAGGCCAGCGAAAGGAGGGACCGAATCCACGGGACCAGGAGGATGGCTTCCAAAGGCCTGGGGCTCCGGAGGAGGGAAGCAAGGGGCTGGCTGACAGCGGTCTTTCTGGGCCATCTTGGCTCTCTAAAATTAAAAAAAACAAAGACCTGACGTGTTTTCTTTAGTGAGCCCCCATCCCTGCCCAGACAGGTGAGTTTGTGAGGGTCACTTCAGTTCTGCCTGGATCCACCTCCCTCTGGGCCGCTGGGCCCCAGCCAGGGCGGATCCTACCCTGGGAGAAGCTGGCCATGGGCTCCAGGCCCACCTCAGGATTTAATGACACCGGCTGTTTTTATCCTGTTAGTGGTGTTGACAGAGAAAGCCTCCTCCATCGTGTAAACGGCCTGGGGATATGTAATTGAGATGTAAATCCTCCAGTTGTTGGCTGCAGGGGCTGTTCACTGTTACTGCCACTCCCTCTGGCCGGCTTGCTTAGAGGGCTTTCAACAGGGGCATCGGAGGTGGATGAACACTTTTAAATCACCAGCCGCCACTTCGGCCACACTGACCCTCCCCAGAGACCATGACCTTGGCTGTGGGACGAGCAGTCTGAAGCAGTTGCTGACCCTCCGCGGACACACCCTCCCCCGTGGAACCTGGCGTTTGTCTCTATGGGCTCCCTGTGCTGGCCTCTAGCAGGCCCGCCAGGGGAGGCTCCCTGTTTTGCTTTTATGCATTCAGCAAGCGCTCAGCGGGCACTGAGTGGGCCAAGCAGGTCCTGGGCGTGGCCTCGGAGGAGCAGCTCAAAGATACCACTTACCTGGTGAGCTAGGATCCCCACCTCCACAGGTAGAATAGCAAGGTGAGTGGAGGTCCAAGAGAGGAGATGCTCTCCAGGGCCTGGGGCTGGAGCCTCTCCCCCGCAGAGAGTTCTGTGTGTATTGGAGGAGACAGGAGTCCAGGCTGTCAGGGGAAGGGAGGCTGAGGTCAGCCTGAGCAGGTGGCGATGCCCGGGGTCCTGTATTTTTCATCACTTTTCTTCCCGTTGGATTCTTAGAACCTCAGAACGCTCTTGGGCTCAACAGAAGTGTGGAGGCTTACGCTCAGATTCTCATGGATCCACCCCAGATCCCACGTGGAGACAGGATGAGCCACTCTGCTGACGGATGGGGGAAACCCCAACGAGAGTGACCCCGAATGTCCCCCGAAACCCCGGGGGTGAGTTCCAGCCTCAGCGCTATTCGTCTCTCCCAGTGTCTTGTGCCTCAGTTTAAAATCTGTAGCTTGGGTACAAGGAGGGGCTTGGGCAACCGTCATCCTTCCCGCTTCTCTCAGAGCAAAGGGCTTGGAGGACGAGCCTTGTCAGACGAGGGCCAGGGCCAGGGCCAGGTCCAGGGAGTAGCCGGCCCCATGGACTTAGAGGCCAGGACTCTTCCTAGTAAAAGAGAAACACTGGCCCCCCCAATTCTGCTCTCCCTTCCTGATTCTGCCCCAGAGAGGGGAGGTTGACCACAGGGTCCCACTTGTGTGTCCTAATTTCTGGTACAAGTTGTCTCTCGCTTTTGATTTAGCTGTGGAATCTCTGTTCCTAACCCCTCTTCCTCCCTGTCTGGATTTGCCAAAATGCCAACCACCCAGGCTGGTCCGGACTCCACGGTCATCCCCGACCCCGCACTTTCACCCTGGAGTGAGCAGAAGCACAGACACATGCACACCCCTGCCTGTGCACACACACAGCGCGCACGTGCACACTCACAGCCCCTTTGATGCTGGGAGAAGTCAGGCCAGGGTCTGTCTGGAGACTCAGGATTGGTACTTACCGTCTCCAGAGGAGCCCCGTGCCCCATCCAGGAGCCACCTCCCTTCAGCAGGGCCTCTGGCCGGTGGCACTTTTGCCGTCGTCACCCCCATCCCAGGCCCAGATGCCCACACTGTTTCCTCTCCCTCCAGGGCCCCTGGTCTTGGACCTCTTCCTCCCAGGGTCCACGGGCTTAGCACCCACACCTCACCAAACCTGGCTGTGCTCAGCCCCGCGCCCCAGCTTGGCCTTCTGTGGGAGGGGCAAGAGGAGTCTGCCCAGAGAAGAGGGGACAGTGGTCTCCTTCTGGGCTCTTGTAGGACTGCAGACAACCCTGTCCTCTGAGGTCCTTTTCTGTTCCTACAACCCTCCCACCAGCCCCGGTATAGGAACCAGTGAGGAGAGAAGGGGGACAGAGGTCACGTCCACCCGACTTTCTGGCCCATGTTCCAAGCAGGGAGAGGGTGACGGTGGCTCTAAGTGGCCTGGGCGCCCTGAGGGAGCCCTTGGCCGGCCCCCTTCACAGCCTAAGCTCCATGCTGTTGTACGTGATGCCATTTTTTAAGAAAACAACGTACATAGAAAGAGGACTGGTTCTGTTGCTTATCAGCTGAATTTATATATGGATGAGTGCTGTGATTTACAGTTTTTGATTCCGTGATTGGCTTTGTTTGGGTCGCTCTTCTTTATGTTAAATTAATCGCCTTACGGTTCTATTGTTCTCTGGCAAGATCTACTCCCCGATCTCCAGGGCGTTCTTGTCTCACTTCTACCCTGACCATTGGGAGCCCACCCTGCCTCCACAAGCTTCCCCTGGGATCCAATCCAGCCAAGGGGCTTTTCCAGCCCATGGCAATGACTGGAGCCTTCCTCGGTTCCAAGAGAGGAAGAAACTTCTAATGCCACAGACTAGGGAAGCTTCCAGACTTGCCCTGGCCCAAACCTTGCAGCCTGGGGCCCAGGCCTGCCTGCAGCTTAGCTCCCACAGACCCTCAAAACCCAGCCGCCACTGGCGGACCTGCCCACTGCTGCTGGGTCTCTACAGCGCCCTCTAGGCACTGAGCAGGGTTCCAGTTTCTCCAGCCTTCTGCCAGCTTTCAGATGCATAATTCGAGCACCTTTACTGTACATGTAATGAAAAATACCATGTATGACAATAAAAACTTGTGTACATATCTCCATGTACATATTTATATATTCCTATTATAAATGTAGAAAGCATGGCATCTCTCTGACATTCCAAGTTTGTGTTTTTTTAAATCCCAGAACTATGGCTTTGGAAACCTTTTCTTCCTTTCCCTCTTTTCTATGTAATAAACACCCATGTGACCTTTCTGGTGGCTTCTCGAGTCCCTGTGTCCTCTCGTTTTCAGAATTGGGCAGATCTCTGACTGGTCCTCGATGCCTCCCTCCTTCTCCCTCAGCAGCATTTGCTGTCGGTGTCCTTCCTGTCACGAAGGTTGCCCTTCTCCAAGGCGGGCCTTGCCTTCCTTCACACTGCTTCCTCGCATCCCCCTTCTCCTGGGAGGCTTGTACAAGTTACTCCTCAAAGGCCCACATGTTTGGTAATCTGATCCCTTCTCAACCTGGAGTTTGCGGGCTAAATCGAGTGTTGGGCCCAGACTGGGTTTTCCAAAAATAAGTGTACAGATGAAACTCATTTTCTTCTGTTGATTGCCAGACGGGTTGATGAGGGACGTGTGTATAGAGTACTTATTTGTCCAAGTCTCCGGTGTAAATAAGAAGCTGCATAAGGGTGGTTAGGAAAACTTATAACTAGCGGGTCAGTTGTAACAAGGGACTGGTTGAACTGATGTTACCTTGGAAGGAATTTCAGGGCATGGCCCGTGGCCCAGTCGGTGTTCTCTTTAATAACTGAATGAAGACCTAGAGAGCTTATCCAATGTGTTGCTGAAGGGAACTAAATATATTAGACCAATCAGAATTCAAAGAGCTCTGGAGAGGCAGAGGCCATCTAACAAGATGAAATCTAATAGCGTGAAATGAACAAGTCGTGCTAGGAATTGAGAAGGCTCCAGGCTCTCCCTCGTGCCAGGGGAGCATCTGACAGGCGGCTTGGCACTCAGCAGCAGTGCGGTGTAGGTGACAGAACAGAACGTCTGATTTCCGATGCCTTAGGAGCAGCAACCTGGGGTCCAGAAAGAGGCCACGTCTGCAGTGCTGCATTCAACACCGGGGGCTGTGGGAGGTGAATCCCCACGTGTCACCCCAGTACTCACACCCCAATGGAAAGGCCTTGCCGCTCGCTGTTTCCTCAGGTCAGCCTGGGACCCCTGGGGCCCGCCATCCTCGTCCACTTGTCGGGGGCGGTTTGGTGTGTCTACTGAGAGATGCTGCCGTCTCGGGACCTTGATGCCGCTGTGGCCCAAAGAATGAATCTGCTGCAAGGTACACCTTCCAGGGGGACTTCAGGTTCAACCTCAGGGACTGCTTCGAGGCCCCAGAAATGCCATCTGTGCCTAAGTGTTGACTTTAGTCACTGCTAAAACCAGGACGCAAAGCTCGAGGCAGCATAATGACCGAAGACACATCACGGTTGCCCAGACACCCCGGGGAGCATTTCTTGACGGTGTGCATCTTCCAAGTACTTACTGTGCTCAGGTTATTCCAGGAATGCTTTTGGCTAGAGACTGCTTCCTGCAGAGGGTTCCGGCTTCAGGGGGCTGGTGGGAAGGCACAGTGGGAAATGAAGTTAGCAGCATTCTCCAGCCCTGCTACGTGACAGAAAAGAACCCTGGGGGGCACCGACATCTCCTCTCCCCTCCCCGCCGCCACCTGCTCATCCTGAGGAAGGTGACGTGGTTGAACCTTCTAGTGCCTCTCCTGGAGGGTGAGGAACAGTGTCCCCCAAAGAGACAGAGAGTTCTCAGACCCAGAGAGAAGGGGCTGTGAAAAACACAGAGCCATCTGCTGTCCAGAAATCCCTGCACTCCCAGAGCCCAGGCTCTGAGGGAGATCTGTGGTCGCCTGCAGTCAGTCACAGGAGGGGATGTGGGAGGGTACATGGGGGGCAGGAGGCGGGGGGGCCGTGGTTGGGCTGTGGATCTATTCTGAAGATGCATGGCCTCCGGAGCAGAAAGAGAGCTGGGGCAGAGAGCATGCTGGGAGCAAGGACTTAACTAGAATTTGTTGTCACTAGTGAGAGGGACTCAACTTAAATCAGTTTATGGAAAGGAGGAATGGAATGGAGGGAGGGAGGGCAGAGGTGCTGAGGAAGCAGCGGGCCCGGGCAGCTCCTTGAGCAGGAAGCTGAGTCCTGTATGCATGGCTCCTCTCCCCCAGCCCCATGACCTGTCCTCAACCCCCAGCTGGCCAGTGGCCCAAAGTGCTGGAGGATGGCCGCCAGCTAGGTCACTGAGACCTCCTCACACAGCGACATAAATTAGGAATTACTGAGATGGTCACTTGGTGGGTAGCAGGGGGCAAAGGGGGACCCCCCGCAGAAAAAGAGGAGACAGAGCAATGTCTGGCCACGTGAGTGGGGTACACTTTCATGGCTCCGGGGGCAGCCCCATGTCCTGGGCCTAGGGTGCCCACCCACTTGCCAGTTTCTGTGGGGCGCAGCTGTGCGGCCACTCCTGTGGCCTTGGCCCTGAGTGTCCTTGTGGAAAACCTGGAGACCTGAATGGCCCCTGGGTTAGTGCCCCCTCCACCCGCAATGCTGAGTCCAGGCCCCGCGATGGGCTCTGGCTCTGTGGAGGGTAATCAGAGGAGGGGCTCAGAGCAGGAGCCTGCAGCTGTCTCTCCAGTCAGGGTGGTGATTATTTATATTTTTGTCAAAAATAGCTATGTTTAAAAAAAAAAAAAGAAAGAAAAAAGCTCTAGAAAGCAAAGAAACTTTTAAAACTAGGAATGTCTTCAGTGAAAGAAATAAGCACTTTCCAAACCCTTAGAAGCTGTCCCCATCTCCTGAGGTTCCGGGCCAGGAGGGGAACCCAGCAGTCAGGGGACAGAGGATTCACCTCCGCTGCTGCTTTTAAGTTTCTGGGGAAACTTGAAACACATCCAGAATCTTCTGAAAAAGCCGAGGTGGTGATGTATAGATTTTTATTACAAAGAGGTCAGAGTGGTGGCTTTGAGCATCCTGTCCCCCCAGCATGGGGGTGCCCCCAGAGTCGGCCGCCTGTTCCCTCTCCCTGAGCGGAGGCAGCCCGCCTCCCCCCTCCACTCAGATCCTCGCTGGCTCCCAGGCCCAGCTCAGGAACCGCACCCGCCAGGGCGAGACAAGACTGGAATCTTCTTTGCTCTGCCCTCCACCTGCATTTCCCAGGGGCCAGCTCCTGCCCTGCTCGGCTCAGGGGATTCTGGGGGAGGAAGCCACTCCCAGACCTCTCCCCACCCCAGACAGGCCCATAGCGTGTCCCTCTTGCTGGGCTAACCTGCAAAGATCCGGCTCCTTCCTGAGATCTTTCTAACAGGAGTACGGGAAAGCAATTTTCCCTCCTTGGTCCTGAGGCGGTGGTCCGTCAGCCCAAACCTGCCAATGGCCAAGGTCCCCCCACTCGTGGAGACATGAGGATGGAGCAAGACATCAGCACACAGGGAAGAGTAGAGGTGAAAGAGGGAGGGAGGATGCCACCCGTCACCCCCAAGGCAGTACCAGCCCTGCCCATCCCACAGTTTAAATGCATGAGCCATCTGTGCGCCTCTGCCCTCTCTCCCTCCCCCCTCCCTGCCTTTTTTGCTTTCTTCCTTTTCATAAACTTGTTCAAGTTGAGATTCTTTCACTCACACGAAAAAATCCTAAGTAAATATTTGCTCCCAAAGCCTCCTCTGACTCATCCTATCTTCACTGTTCTTCCCACCTATGAACAATAGCCACCATCTACCGAGCTTCTACAATGTGTCAGACACAGACTCGATCCTTACGTACATGGCATGTACACATACACATACATATATACACACACTCACACACACGTGTGCATGCGCCAGGCCTGGGCACACGTGTGATTGTTTTCCACCTGTGACAAGTGATGGGTCTGGCTCCTACGTGTTTCAGGTTTTTAGCTCTTCCAGCCCCGTCCTCCCAGCTTCCCACTCCGCCTGACCCCTCCTGTCTCACCTGACAGTAGTGGAGAACACTATTTAGAAGAAAAAACGTAGGTGTATATAGGCACAGTGATTTCAATGAAAAAAATTTTTTTTACATTAAAAAGTTCCTGGAGGGCTTCCCTGGTGGCGCAGTGGTTGAGAGTCTGCCCGCCGATGCAGGGGACACGGGTTCGTGCCCCGGTCTGGGAGGACCCCACATGCCGCGGAGCAGCTGGGCCCGTGAGCCATGCCCGCTGAGCCTGAGCGTCTGGAGCCTGTGCTCCGCAACAGGAGAGGCCACAACAGTGAGAGGCCCGCGTACCTCAAAAAAAAAAAAAAAAAGTTCCTGGGAATTCCTTGGTGGTCCAGTGGTTAGGGCTCCGCGCTTTCACTGCCTGGGATCGATCCCTGATTGGGGAACTAAGATCCCACAAGCCTCATGGCATGGCCAAAAAATAATAATAATAATAAAATAAATAAACAAATAAGAAGTTCCAGAAAAAGTTAACATACATACAAAACCCCTTTCTTTTCCCACCAATAAAAGATTGTAAGTATGGACCCTCCAGGTGGGTGCAGGGCCTTTGAGCACGTGGCGAGGCACCAAAAGCATGCTGGGAGTTGTTAGCTGGTGAATAAGGAGCCAGTTAAAGCATAAGAAACTAAGGCTGAAGGCTCATGACTTCGGTCTAAGTTTCTCCTTTCTAGCCGTTGCGAGAACTGCAGCCAGAGGTTAGTGTTCCAAAGTCCCTGGGAATTCTCTATGATTCTGGACCCTCAGCCAGTGTCCTGCCGTCCAGCCCCACTAAATTCTCCACAAAGCAAGGCCAGTGGCCCAAGTCGCTTCACAGAGGGAACTTGGTTTCTCAGACATGAAACTCTCCCCCAAATAGCACCAGCTCAGATCATTTTTTTATTTCCCTTGTGCCGTCTCTGGCCCTGTTCCAGAGAAATTTCATTCCACGGGGCAGGAAGAGTTAGAAGCAGCAAGTTGCTAATTGACACGAAGCACACCTGCGTATTGGCCCCTATTCCACCTCCCACCTTCTACCTAGAATGGGAAATATTCTGTGCAAAGGACCATCTCGGAACCTAGGATAGGAGCAAAGTTTGTGTCCGTTGGCTTCCTGCCTGTCTGAAATGCTGGTTACTAGTCATGAAAGTAAGCACAAGTCAAAGAATTTCATTTGGACCAGAAAGAAGCTAGACAGAAAGAGAACAAACAGATGGAAGAAGGTGGACAGCCAAGCCTCTTGAAGCGATGGTGACACTCGGGACTGACCAGGATTTCCAAAATGTCTCTCAATTTCAGCGAAAGCATTAACCTCCAGGCTCTGTTCTCTCTTTGCTGTGAGACCCAAGAGGCACTGTTTGCTGTGGCCGTAGGGCAGCCCAGAGTCCTGAGGCCCCAGGTCATTTGGGAGCATGCCTGGAAACATCTGAGGGAGCCGCACTTTGCAGAGGTGGGGAACACTGCATGTGCCAAGGACCACGGTGTAAGGAAAGAAGGCACTGCAGGTCACTGGCCTCAACTGCTGCCTTGGCCTCAAGGTCCCAGCCTGGGAATTGGTCTGGCCGTCCCCATGGAGGTGGCCTGCCCTGAGTGCCCAGCTGGAGAGATCAGATTCTCTACTGACAGTAGTTTTGTTTGAGTGGTGAAGGTCGAGACCACCCCGTTCAAAACTCACCTCCCCAGATTGCTTTCCACATTCATTTCCTGTCAATCATGCCATTATTACATCCTCTTCAGGACACAGGCAGACCATCTGGTTTTGCAGGATTTGATGCAAAAAAAATTGAGCCTTTAAATGTATCTTTTTCACTATAATAGCAATACATGTTCATGAAAACTTTTTGGAAAATATAAAAAGGCAGTTAAAATAAAAGCTTATTTGTTGGTTGAAAATTACTTTTCTGCATGTCAAGTGGCTCTTCATAAAATCTCAGAGTTGGGAGGGAGCTTGGAGGTCATGGTGCCGCATCCCCTACCTTTTCTGTGAATCCCCCCTACCATCGGCCAGATGAGTGGTCATGAAGCTTCTGTGTAAATTCCTCCAATGACCAGGGACTCACTACCTTATTCCTCTGTGGGATGGAAAGAGAATTGTGAGAGCCTGTTGGGTGAGTCATAACCTACTTTCCTGTAACTTCTCCCCATCAGTCCCAGTGGTTCTTTCCAGAGCTAAAGAATGAGGATAAGATGGGAGTACAGGAGGTCCTCTCCCTCTTCTACTAGATAGCCAGCCCCTCGATTATCTGAAGGTGTCTCTCTTGTCTCCATCTCCCCTTCTCTTCTGCAGGGTAAATACCTTTGGTCCTTTTAACCGTCACCCATGTGATCTGGATTCCAGACATGCCCATGTTCTGAACAAGGAATCCTAGTCCTTGTGTTTTATTTGTTTGTTTGTTTTTTTGCGGTACGCGGGCCTCTCACTGTTGTGGCCTCTCCCATGGCGGAGCACAGGCTCCGGACACGCAGGCTCAGCGACCATGGCTCACGGGCCCAGCTGCTCCGAGGCATGTGGGATCTTCCCGGACCGGGGCACGAACCCGAGTCCCCTACATCGGCAGGCGGACTCTCAACCACTGCGCCACCAGGGAAGCCCGTCCATGTGTTTTGATTGCTGACAAGTGTATGTGCATGTAGGTGTAGAGAGTGGGTGTCTCACCAACTAGATCGCAAGTCCCAGTGCCCCACCATCCAGGGCCTTGAGATTAGAAAAGAGCTGGGGTCACCACAGCTCTCTCCTTGCAATGGTCACCTCACTGCCCAACACAGGTTTAGGCATAGCCATGAAATAAATGAGTCCTCGGCACCCACCTCGGCCTCCCTTCCTGAGTGATTGCAACCCCAGGCTTAAGACTCCCCACACTCCCCACACCCCGGGCCCTGAGAGAGCCTGAGCCAACTCGCACCCTTCCCTGCAGATGCTAGAACTTCCAGCCCTGCCACTGCTGGCGCATCCACTCTGTTCTCTCCCGAACGAACGGGCCAAGAGAAGGAGCCTCTTCCATAGCCACTGTCGCCTGCCAGAGACAGGTGGAGGAGAGTGGATGCTGGCTGGGAGGACTCCAGCTCCTTTCTGGAAGGCCCTGCTGCAGGAAAGCCTGCGGCTCTTTCACCAGGGAAGGGGTTCTTGTCAACCTAGTGCAGGGGAAGCCGGAAACTGAGTAGGGAGGAAGGAGAGAGGAAGGGAGAAGCATAAAATAAATAAGGGGCCGCAGAGAGAGAATTCACTGACTGGGATTCTGCAGAGGAAATGGGGGAGGAGGGAGGGAGGGAGGGAAAGGTCAGGATGCCATTCCTTTCTTTTTAACCTGAGACGCAAGTCAAAATGTTTCTTTCTTCTGTCCCTGAGGGTCTCGCCTCTGAGTGGAGTAACACAGTGGGAAAGGACAGGACCCACTGAGCTACTAACTAGCTGAGTAAATTGATGCCTATCCGTGATGCCTCTGAGTTCTGGTGTATCTTTCAGGCATATCAACCAGAGAAGCAGAGCCAGTAGGAGACATAGATAGCAAGGAAATGGTTTAGGCAATTGTGGCAACTCCAAAACCTGCAGGGCAGACCACCAGGAAGGGCGTGCTGGAATGCTTGGACGTGAGCAGACGCTACCAGGCACAGGTAAAGTTGCTTCTCCTGGGAAGTCCCAGTTCTGCTGCTCTAGTCTTTCAACTGATTGAATCCAGCCATCCAGGTTATCTGGGTTGATCTTCCTTACTGAAAGTCAACTGATTATGGACTTTAAACACATCTATAAAATACCTTCACAGCAACATGAGGTTGACACACAGAACTGACCATCACACTTGGTTTCTGTAAATAATAACCATGTTTAAGGATAAATGAAATAACACTTGCACAATGCCTAGAACAGAGCTGATATAGAGCAGGCAAAGGGTTAAGGGTGATGATGCCCAAAAAAGAAATGTAGAAGGAATTAGTCCAAGACACTAACAGTGATGCTGGGTGATTTATTTTCTTTATGTTCCAGCCTTTTTTATTCATAACAGAGATCAATTAATTTTTCAGTCAGGTTTTTGGAGAAATAATTTACATAATTCACCCTTTATAGGGAATAGTTCTATATACAGACCTATGTATAATTTGTCAATCACATACAGCTGTATAACCAGGACCACCATGAAGGTATAGAAGAGCTCCTTCCCACCAGAGAGTTTCCTGTGTTCAAGCCCTGCCCCGAACCTCAGCTTTTCGCAACCACTGCTGTTTTCTGTCACTGTAGCTTTTACATTTCCAGGATGTCGTATCATGAGAATCATATATAATTATAACTAGAATAATTGTTCCTTTCGCTTAGCATAATGCGTTTCTGATTCATCCATGTCGTTGCCTGTACCAATAGTTTGTTCCTGTTCATTGCTGAGTAGTATTTCACTGTAAGGATAACCACAGTTTTTATGTATTCACAAGTTGACGGAGATAAGCAGAGTTTTCAGTTTTTCATGATCGTGAATAAAGTTACACACATTTGGGAATGTTCTTGTGCGAACATAAAATATTCATTTCTTTTGGGTAAATACGAGAGATCGTGGGATTGTTGGATTGTATGACAAGCGTATGTTTATTTTATATGAAGCTGTCAAGCTATTTTCTAAAGTGACTGCACCATTCCCTTCAGTATCCCCTTCAGCAGCGAGTCAGAGTCCCACTTGCTCTGTATCCTCACCAGCACTTGCAATCACAGTTTGTTTTTTGAAGCCATTCTAATAGGTACGTAGTAGCAGTTCATTATGGTTTTAATTTGCATTTTCCGTATGACTAATGATGTTGAGTATCTTTTTATGTGCTTATTTCCTATCTTATTTGGTGAGATGTCTGTTCAGATGTTTTGCCCATTTGGCGGAAGGTTATTCGTTTTCATATTGCTGAGTTTCTGATGCCTATCAATGGATGAATGGACAAAGAAAACATAGAATAGATATACAATGGAATAGTATTTAGCTTTAAAAAGAAGGAAATCCTGTCATGTGCTATAACATGGATGAAACTTGAGTACATTCTGCTAAGTCAAATAAGCCAGTTACGGAATGACAAATACTGTATGATTCCACTTACACAAGGTATTTAAAGTAGTTGAACTCACAGAAGCAGAGAGTACAATGGTGGTTGTCAGGGGCTGGATGGAGAAGGAAACGGAGAATTGCTGTTTAATGAGTACAGAGTTTCAGTCATGCAAAATGAAAACATTCTAGAGATTTAGTGTACAACAGTGTGCATAGAGTTAACAGTAGCATAATGTACATTTAAAATTTTGTTAAGAAGGTAGATTTCATGTTATGTGTTTTGCACCACAAAAAAATTTTTTAAAATGTATTCTGGATACAATGGTTGCATCCTTTGTCAGATACGTGTTTTGCAAATATTTTTTCTCAGCCTGTGGCTTGTCTTTTCATTTTCTTTACAATATTGTTAAAAGAACCGAAGTTTTGGGGACTTCCCTGGTGGCACAGTGGTTAAGAGTATGCCTGCCGATGCAGGGGACGTGGATTCAAGCCCTGGTCCGGGAAGATCCCACATGCTGCAGAGCAGCTAAGCCAGTGCACCACAACTACTCAGTCCGCATGCCACAGCTACTGAAGCCTGCATGCCTAGAGCCTGTGCTCCACAACAAGAGAAGCCACCACAATGAGAAGCCCATGCAATGCAACGAAGAGTAGCCCCTGCTCGCTGCAACTAGACAAAGCCTGCACGCAGCAACGAAGACCCAACGCAGCCAAAAATAAATTAATTAATTAAAAAAAAGAACAGAAGTTTCTCCGCTTAACTCCAAATCACAAAGATGCTATCCCATATTTTCTTCTGGAAGTTTTATAGTTTTAGGTTTTACATGAGTTCAGTTTACATGAGTTCACTTTTGCATGCGATGCAAAGTTTGAGTCAAGGTTGTTTATTTTGTGTATGGATGTCCAATTGTTCCAGCACTATTTGTTGAAAGAACTATCCCTTCTTCATTGAGTTACTTTTGCATTTTTGTTGAAAATGAATTCATAATCTGTGTATAGATCTCTTTCTGAACTCTCTCTCATGTCCCACTGATTTATGTGTTTATTCTTTTTAATTTATTTTTTTAAATTGAAGTATAGTTGATTTACAATGTTGTGTTAATTTCTGCTGTACAGCAAAGTGATTCAGTTATACATATATGTACATTCTTTTAAAAATGCTTTTCCGGGGCTTCCCTGGTGGCGCAGTGGTTGGGAGTCCGCCTGCCGATGCAGGGGACACGGGTTCGTGCCCCGGTCCGGGAGGATCCCACGTGCCGCGGAGCGGCTGGGCCCGTGAGCCATGGCCGCTGAGCCTGCGCGTCCGGAGCCTGTGCTCCGCAACGGGAGAGGCCACAACAGTGAGAGGCCCGCGTACCACAAAAAAAAAAAAAAAAAAATGCTTTTCCATTATGGTTTATCTCAGGATATTGAATATAGTTCCCTGTGCTATACAGTAGGGCCTTCTCTTTATCCATTCTATCTATAATGGTTTGCATCTGCTGATCCCAAACTCCTGATCTATCCCTCCCCCACCTCCCCTCCCCCTTGGCAACCACAAGTTTGTTCTCTATGTCTGTGAGTCTGTTTCTGTTTTGCAGATAGGTTCATTTGTGTCATATTTTAGATTCCATATATAAGTGATACCATATGGTATTTGTCTTTCTCTTTCTGACTTACTTCACTTAATCTCTAGTTGCATCCACGTTACTGAAAATGGTATCATTTCATTCTTTTTTATGGCTGAGTAGTATTCCACTATATATATGTACCTATGTGTCTATTCTTGCGTTGGTGCCACATTGTCTCAATTACTCTAGCTTTATAGTAAGTAATGAAATCAGGTAGTGTGAGTCCTCCAACTATGTTCTTTTTCAAAATTGTTTTGGCTGTTCTAATTACTTTGTCTTACCATGTATATTTTAGGATAAACTTATCAGTTTTTACCCCAAAAAAATCCTTCTAGGGTTTTGATTACATGAATTTTGAGACTTGACATCTTAACAAGATTGAGTCTTCCCATTCATGAATATGTTATATCAATCCATGTATTTAGTGCTTCTTTGATTTCTTTCATCAGCATTTTACAGTTTTCAGCATATAAATCCTGCACATATTTTGTTAGATTTATACCTAAGTATTTCATCATTTTGGGCATGATTTATGGTAAATGGTACTGTTCTTAAAATCTCAATATCTATTTGTTCATCACTAGTATATAGAAAAAATAATTGATTTTTGTGTATTTACCTTGTATCCTGAGACATTGCTAAACTCACCTGTTAGTTTTCGTTGCTTTTTTGTAAGGTTCTTTTGGATTTTCTGAGTAGACAAAAATGTCATCTGCAAATAGAGATAATTTTATTTTTTTTCTTTGCAATCTGCATGTTTTTAATTTCTTTTTCTGGTCTTATTTCAGTGGATAGGACCTTCAGTACAATGTTGAATAGGAGTGGTGAGAGAACATATCTTTGCCTTGTTCCCATTCTTAGGAGAAAAACACTTAGTCTTTCACCATTAAGTATGATGTTAGTTGCAGTTGTTTTTGTAGAAGCCCTTATTATGTTAAAGAGTTTTTTTGATTCCTATTTACCTGGAATTGAATGTTGAATGGATGATGAATTGTGTTAAATAATTTCTTGGCCTCTATTAATATGATCATATATCTTTTCTTATTTAGTCTATTGATATGATGAATTGCATTGATTAACTTTCAAATCTGAGCAGTCTCACATCCCCAGGATAATCCCCATATGGTCATGATGTATTATTCTTTTTGCATATTGCTAGACATGATTTGCTAACATTTTGTTGAAAATATTTGTGTCTATGTTCCTGAAAGTAATTAATCTGTCATTTTCTTGTAATGGTTTGTCTGGTTTTGATAACAGGGTACTGCTGACCTCACAAAATGAGTTGGAAAGTGTTCCCTTCTCTTCTACATTTTGGAAAAGTTAGTGTAGAATTTGTATTTTTGTTTCTTTCAACAATTAGTAGATTTTGCTAATGAAGCCATCATGGCCTGAATTATTCTCTGTGGAAAGATGTTTTCTTTTTTTGCATATACGTATTTTATTTATTTATTTATACAGCAATTTCTTATTAGTTATCTATTTTATACATATTAGTGTATATATGTCAATCTCCCAATTCATGCCCAAACCACCACCACCCCTACCCCCTTGGTGTCCATACATTTGTTCTCTACATCTGTGTCTCTATTTCTGCCTTGCAAACCAGTTCACCAGTACCATTTTTCTAGGTTCCAAATATATGCGTTAATATACGATACTTGTTTTTCTCTTTCTGACTTACTTCACTCTGTATGACAGTCTCTAGGTTCATCCACATCTCTACAAATGACCCAATTTCGTCCCTTTTTATGGCTGAGTCATATTCCATTGTATATATGTACCACATCTTCTTTATCCATTCATCTGTCAATGGGCATTTAGGTTGCTTCCATGACCTGACTATTGTAAATAGTGCTGCAATGAACATTGGAGTGCATGTGTCTTTTTGAATGATGGTTTTCTCTGGGTATATGCCCAGTAGTGGGATTGCTGGGTCATATGGTAATTCTATTTTTAGTTTTTTAAGGAATGTCCATACTGTTCTCCATACTATCTATATCAATTTACATTTCCACCAACAGTGCAAGAGTGTTCCCTTTTCTCCACACTCTCTCCAGCATTTATTGTTTGTAGACTTTTTGATGATGGCCATTCTGACTGGTGTGTGGTGATACCTCATTGTACTTTTGATTTGCATTTCTCTAATGATTAGTGATGTTGAGCATTCTTTCATGTGTTTGTTGGCAATCTGTATGTCTTCTTTGGAGAAATGTCTATTTAGGTCTTCTGCCCATTTTTGGATTGGGTTGTTTATTTTTTTGGTGTTGAGCTGCATGAGCTGATTGTAAATTTTGGAGATTAATCCTTTGTCAGTTGCTTCATTTGCAAATATCTTCTCCCATTCTGAGGGTTGTCTTTTCATCTTGTTTATGGTTTCCTTTGGTGTGCAAAAGCTTTTAAGTTTCACTAGGTCCCATTTGTTTATTTTTGTTTTTATTTCCATTTCTCTAGGAGGTGGTTCAAAAAGGATCTTGCTGTGGTTTATGTCATAGAGTGTTCTCCCTATGTTTTCTCTAAGAGTTTGATAGTGTGTGGCCTTACATTTAGGTCTCTAATCCATTTTGAGTTTATTTTTGTGCATGGTGTTAGGGAGTGTGCTAATTTCATTCTTTTACATGTAGCTGTCCAGTTTTCCCAGCACCACTTATTGAAGAGGCTGTCTTTTCTCCATTGTATCTTCTTGTCTCCTTTATCAAAAATAAGGTGACCATATGTGCTTGGGTTTATCTCTGGGCTTTCTATCCTGTTCCATTGATCTATATGTCTGTTTTTGTGCCAGTACCATACTATCTTGATTACTGTAGCTTTCAAGTATAGTCTGAAATCAGGGAGCCTGATTCCTCCAGCTCCATTTTTCTTTCTCAAGATTGCTTTGGCTATTCGGGGTCTTTTGTGTTTCCATACAAATTGTGAAATTTTTTGTTCTAGTTTTGTGAAAAATGCCATTGGTAGTTTGATAGGGATTGCATTCAATCTGTAGATTGCTTTGGGTAGTATAGTCATTTTCACAATGTTGATTCTTCCAATCCAAGAACATGACATATCTCTCCATCTGTTTGTATCATCTTTAATTTCTTTCATGAGTGTCTTATAGTTTTCTGCATACAGGTCTTTTGTCTCCTTAGGTAGGTTTATTCCTAGGTATTTTATTCTTTCTATTACAATTGTAAATGGGAGTGTTTCCTTAATTTCTCTTTCAGATTTTTCATCATTAGGGTATAGGAATGCAAGAGATTTCTGTGCATTAATTTTGTATCCTGCAACTTTACCAAATTCATTGATTAGCTCTAGTAGTTTTCTGGTAGCGTCCTTAGGATTCTCTATGTATAGTATCATGTCACTGTAAAACAGTGACAGTTTTACTTCTTCTCTTTCAATGTGTATTCCTTATATATCTTTTTCTTCTCTGAATGCCATGGCTAGGACTTCCAAAACTATGTTGAATAACAGTGGTGAGAGTGGACATCCTTGTCTTGTTCCTGATCTTAGAGGAAATGCTTTCAGTTTTTCACCATTGAGAACGATGTTGGTTCTGGGTTTGTCATATATGGGCTTTATTATATTGAGGTAAGTTCCCTCTATGCCCATTTTCTAGAGAGTTTTTATCATAAATGGGTGTTGAATTTTGTTGAAAGCTTTTTCTGCATCTATTGAGAGGATCATATTGATCATATTGTTTTTCTCCTTCAATTTGTTAATATGGTGTATCACATTGATTGATTTGTATATATTGAAGAATCCTTGCATTCCTGGGATAAACCCTACTTGATCATGGTGTATGATCCTTTTAGTGTGCTGCTGGATTCTGTTTGCTAGTATTGTGTTGAGGATTTTTACAACTATGTTCATCAGTGGTATTGGCCTGTAGTTTTCTTTCTTTGTGACATCTTTGTCTGGTTTTGGTATCAGGGTGATGGTGGCCTCATAGAATGAGTTTGGAAGTGTTCCTCCCTCTGCTGTATTTTGGAAGAGTTTGAGAAGGATAGGTGTTAGCTCTTCTCTAAATGTTTGATAGAATTTGCTTGTGAAGCCATCTGGTCCTAGGCTTTTGTTTGTTGGAAGACTTTCAATCACAGTTTCAATGTCATTACTTGTGATTCATCTGTTTATATTTTCTATTTCTTCCTGGTTCAGTGTCCAAACGTTGTGCTTTTCTAAGAATTTGTCCATTTCTTCCAGGTTGTCCATTTTATTGGCATAGAGTTTCTTATAGTAATCTCCCATGATCCTTTGTATTTCTGCAGTGTCAGTTGTTACTTCTCCTTTTTCATTTCTAACTCTATTTAGTTGAGTCTTCTCCCTTTTTTTCTTGTTGAGTCTGGCTAATGGTTTATCAATTTTGTTTATTTTCTCCAAGAACCACCTTTTAGTTTTATTGATCTTTGCTATTGTTCCCTTCATTTCTTTTTCATTTATTTCTGACCTGATCTTTATGATTTCTTTCATTCTGCTAACTTTGGGGGGCTTTATTGTTCTTTCTCTAACTGCCTTAGGTGTAAGGTTAGGTTATTTATTTGAGATGTTTCTTGTTTCTTGAGGTAGGATTGTATTGCTATAAACTTCCCTGTTAGAACTGCTTTTGCTGCATCCCATCGGTTTTGGGTTGTCATGTTTTCATTGTCATTTGTTTCTAGGAATTTTTTGATTTCCTCTTTTATTTCTTTAGTGATCTCTTGGTTATTAAGTAGTGTATTATTTAGCTTCCATGTGTTTGTATTTTTTACAGATTTTTTTCCCTGTAATTGATATCTAGGCTCATAGCATTGTGGTTGGAAAAGATACTTGATATGATTTCAATTTTCTTAAATTTCCTAAGGCTTGATTTGTGACCCAAGATATGATCTATCCTGGAGAATGTTCCATGAGCACTTGAGAAGAAAGTGTATTCTGTTGTTTTTGGATAGAATGTCCTATAAACATCAATTAAGTCCATCTTGTTTAATGTATCATTTAAAGCTTGTGTTTCCTTATTTATTTTCATTTTGGATGATCTGTCCATTGGTGAAAGTGAGGTGTTAAAGTCCCCTAGTATTACTGTGTTGCTGTTGATTTCCCCTTTTATGGCTGTTGGCATTTGCCTTATGTATTGTGGTGCTCCCGTGTTGGGTGCCTAAATATTTACAATCGTTATATCTTCTTCTTGGGTTGACCCCTTGATCATTGTGTAGTGTCCTTCTTTGTCTCTTGTAATAGTCTTTATTTTAAAGTCTATTTTTTCTGATAGGAGAATTGCTACTCCAGCTTTCTTCTGATTTCCATTTGCATGGAACATCTTTTTCCATCCCCTCACTTTCAGTCTGTATGTGTCCCCAGGTCTGAAGTGGGTCTCTTGTAGACAGCATTTATACGGGTCTTGTTTTTGTATCCATTCAGCCAGTCTATGTCTTTTGGTTGGAGCATTAATCCATTTACATTTAAGGTAATTATCGATATGTATGTACCTACTACCATTTTCTTAATTGTTTTGGGTTTCTTATTGTAGGTCTTTTCCTTCTCTTCTGTTTCCTGAGTAGAGAAGTTCCTTTAGCATTTGTTGTATAGATGTTTTGGTGGTGCTGATTTCTCTTAGCTTTTGCTTCTCTGTAAAGGTTTTAATTTCTCTGTCGAAGCTGAATGAGATCCTTGCTGGGTAGACTAATCTTGGTTGTAGGTTTTCCCCTTTCATCACTTTAAATACGTCCTGCCACTCCCTTCTTGCTTACAGAGTTTCTGCTGAAAGATCAGCTGTTAACCTTATGGGAATTCACTTGTATGTTATTTGGTTTTTTTCCCTTGCTGCTTTTAATATTTTTCCTTTGTATTTAATTTTTGATAGTTTGATTAATATGTGTCTTGGCATGTTTCTCCTTGGATTTATCCTGTATGGGATTCTCTGTGCTTCCTGGACTTGATTAACTATTTCCTTTCCCATATTAGGGAAGTTTTTACTGTAATCTCTTCAAATATTTTCTCAGTCCCTTTCTTTCTCTCTTCTTCTTCTGGGACCCCTATAATTCGAATGTTGGTGTGTTCAATGTTGTCCCAGAGGTCTCTGAGACTGTCCTAAAATCTTTTCATTCTTTTTTGTTTATTCTGCCCTGCAGTAGTTCTTTCCACTATTTTATCTTCCAGGTCACTTACATTCTTCCACCTCAGTTATTCTGCTATTGTTTCCTTCTAGAGAATTTTTAATTTCACTTATTGTGTTGTTCATCACTGTTTTTTTTTGCGCTTTAGTTCTTCTAGGTCCTTGTTAAACGTTTCTTGTATTTTCTCCATTCTATTTCCAAGATTTTGGATCATCTTTACTATCATTATTCTGTATTTTTTTCAGGTAGACTGTCTATTTCCTCTTCATTTGTTTGGTCTGGTGGGTTTTTACCTTGCTCCTTCATCTGCTGTGTGTTTCTCTGTCTTCTCATTTTGTTTAACTTACTGCATTTGGGGTCTCCTTTTTGCAGGCTGCATGTTCGTAGTTCCCGTTGTTTTTGGTGTCTGCCCCCAGTGGCTAAGGTTGGTTCAGTGGGTTGTGTAGGCTTCCTGGTGGAGGGGACTAGTGCCTGTTTTCTGGTGACTGAGGCTGAATCTTGTCTTTCTGGTGGGCAGGACTGTGTCCAGTGGTGTGTTTTTGGGTGTCTGTGACCTTATTATGATTTTAGGCAGCCTCTCTGCTAATGGATGGGGCTGTGTTCCTGTCTTGCTAGTTGTTTGGCATAGGGTGTCCAACACTGTAGCTTGCTGGTCATTGAGTGGAGCTGCGTCTTAGCGTTGAGATGGAGATCTCTGGGAGAGCTTTCACCATTTGATATTACATGGATCTGGGAGATCTTTGGTGGACCATTGTCCTGAACTTGGTTCTCCCACCTCAGAGGCACAGGCCTGACAGCCAGGCAGAGCACCAAGACCCTGTCAGCCACATGGCTCAGAAGAACACAGAGAAGGAAAGAAAGAGAGAGAGAGAGAGAGAGAGAGAGAGAGAGAGAGAGAGAGAAAGGAAGGAAGGAAGAAAGAAAGAGAAAGGAAAAGAAAGTTATTAAAATAAAAAATTATTAAAAATAAAAAAGAATTAAAAAGTAATAAAGAAAAGAAAGAAAAAGAAAGAAAGAAAGAAGAGAAAAACCAAACCAAAAAACAAATCCACCAATGATAACAAGTGCTGAAAACTATACTTAAAAAAAAAAAAAGAAAAGAGACAGACAGAACCCTAGGACAAATGGTAAAAGCAAAGCTATACAGACAAAATCACACACAGAAGCATACACATACAGAATCATAAAAAGAGAAAAGGGAAAAATATATACATATCGTTGCTTCCAAAGTCCACCACCTCAATTTGGGGATGATTTGTTGTCTATTCAGGTATTCCACAGATGCAGGGTACATCAAGGCGATTGTGGAGATTTAATCTGCTGCTCCTGATGCTGCTGGGAGAGATTTCCCTTTCTCTTCTTTGTTCGCACAGCTCCTGGGGTTCAGCTTTGGATTTGGCCCCGCCTCTGCGTGTAGGTCACCTGAGCGCATCTGTTCCCCACCCAGACAGGAGGGGGGTTAAAGTAGCAGCTGATTCGGGGGCTCTGGCTCACTCAGGCCGTGGGGAGGAAGGGGTACCGAATGTGGGGCAAGCCTGCGGTGGCAGAGGCCAGCATGACATTGCAACAGCCTAAGGTGCACCATGTGTTCTCCCGGGGGAGTTGTCCCTGGATCATGGGACGCTGGCAGTGGCGGGCTGCACAGGCTCCCGGGAGGGGAGGTGTGGATAGTGACCTGTGCTCGCACACAGGCTTCTTGGTGGCTGCAGCAGCAGCCTTAGCATCTCATGCCCATCTCTGGTGTCTGCACTGGTAGCCGTGGCTCGCACCCATCTCTGGAGCTTGTTTAGGTGGTGGTCTGAATCCCCTCTCCTCGCACACTCCAAAACAATGGTCTCTTGCCTCTTAGGCAGGTCCAGACTTTTCCCTGGAGTCCCTCCCAGCTAGCTGTGGTGCACTAGCCCCCTCAGGATGTGTTCACACAGCCAACCCCAGTCCTCTCCCTGGGTTCTGACCTCTGAAGCCCGAGCCTCAGCTCCCAGCCCCCACCCGCCCCGGCAGGTGAGCAGACAAGTCTCTCAGGCTGGTGAGTGCTGGTCGGCACCAATCTTCTGTGTGGGAATCTCTCTGCTTTGCCCTCTGCACCCCTGTTGCTGCGCTCTCCTCTGTGGCTCTGAAGCTTCCCCCCCACCCCCCACTCCCCTTCTCCACCAGCGAAGGGGCTTCCTAGTGTGTGGAAACCTTTCCTCCTTCACAGCTCCCTCCCAGAGGTGCAGGTCCTGTCCCTATTCTTTTGTCTGTTTTTTCTTTTGCCCTACCCAGGTACATGGGGAGTTTCTTGCCTTCTGAGAAGTCTGATGTCTTCTACCAGTGTTCAGTAGGTGTTCTGTAGGAGTTGTTCCACATGTAGATGTATTTCTGATGTATTTGTGGGGAGGAAAGTGATCTGCACATCTTACTCTTCTGCCATCTTGAAGGTCTCTCCATGGGTCTTGTTTTTATATCCATTCAGTGAGCCTGTGTCTTTTGTTTGGAGCATTTAATCCATTTAAGGTAATTATCAATATGTATGTTCCTGTTACCATTTTCTTAATTGTTTGGGTTTTGTTTTTGTAGGTCCTTTTCTCCTCTTGTGTTTTCCACTTAGAGAAATTCCTTTAGCATTTGTTGTAGAGCTAGTTTGGTGGTGCTGAATTCTCTTAGCTTTTGCTTGTCTGTAAAGCTTTTGATTTCTCCATCGAATCTGAATGAGATTCTTGCTGGATAGAGTAATCTTGGTTGTAGTTTCTTCGATTTCATCACTTTAAATATATCGTTCCACCCCCTTCCGGCTTGTAGCGTTTCTGCTGAGAAATCAGCTGTTAACCTTATGGGTGTTTCCTTGTATGTCATTTGTCATTTTACCCTTGTTGCTCTTAATCATTTTTCTTTGTCTTTAATTTGTGTCACTTTGATTACTATGCATCTCGGTGTGTTTCTCCTTGGGTTTATCCTGCCTGGGGCTCTCTGTGCTTCCTAGACTTGGGTGGCTATTTCCTTTCTCATGTTAGGGAAGTTTTCAATGATAATCTCTTCAAATATTTTCTCGGGTCCTTTCTCTCTCTCTTCTCCTTCTGGGACCCCTATAATGTGAATGTTGGTGCATTTAATGTTGTCCCATAGGTCTCTTATGCTGTCTTCATTTCTTTTCATTCTTCTTTCTTTATTCTATTCCATGGCAGTAAATTCCACCATTCTGTTTTCCAGGTCACTTATCCATTCTTCTACCTCAGTTATTCTGCTATTGATTCCTTCTGGTGTATTTTTCATTTCAGTTATTGTACTGTTCTTCTCTGTTTGTTCTTTAATTCTTCTAGGTGTTTGTTCTTTAATTCTTCTAGGTCTTTGTTAAATATTTCTTGCATCCTCTCAATCTTTGCCTCCATTCTTTTTCTGAGGTGAGGTCCTGGATCATCTTCACTATCATTATTCTGACTTCTTTTTCTGGAAGGTTGCCTATCTCCACTTCAGTTAGTTGTTTTTCTGGGGTTTTATCTTGTTCCTTCACCTGGTACATAGCCCTCTGCCTTTTCATTTTGTCTTTCTGTGAATGTGGTTTTCATTCCACAGGCTGCAGGACTGTAGTTCTTCTTGCTTCTGCTGTTTGCCCTCTGGTGGCTGCGGCTATCTAAGAGGCTTGTGCAAGCTTCCTGATGAGAGGGACTGGAGGTGGGTAGAGTTGCATGTTGTTCTGGTCGGCAGAGCTCAGTAAAACTTTAATCCGCTTGTCTGCTGATGAGTGGGGCTGAGTTCTCTCCCTGTTGGTTGTTTGGCCTGAGGTGATCCAGCACTGGAGCCTACAGGCTCTTTGGTGGGGCTAATCTCCGGGACAGGATGGCTTACGCCAAGGAGTACTTCCCAGAACTTCTGCTGCCAGTGTCCTTGTCCCCGCAGTGAGCCAAAGCTGCCGCCTCTGCAGGAGACTCTCCAACACTAGCAGGTAGGTCTGGTTCAGTCTCCTATGGTGTCACTGTTCCTTCCCCTGGGTCCTGATGTGCACACTACTTTGTGTGTTCCCCCCCAGGGTGGAATCTCTGTTTCCCCCAGTCCTGTCAATGTCCTGCAAGCAAATCCCGCTAATCTTCAAAGTCTGATTCTCTGGGAATTCCTCCTCCTGTTGCTGGACCCCCAGGTTCAGAAGCCTGACATGGGGCTCAGAACCTTCATTCCACTGGGTGGACTTATGTGGTATAAGTGTTCTCCAGTTTGTGAGTCACCCACCCAGCACTTATGGGATTTGATTTTATTGTGATTGTGCCCCTCCTACTGTCTCACTGCAGCTTTTCCTTTGTTCTTGGATGTGGGGGATCTTTTTTGGTGAGTTCCAGTGTCTTCCTGTTGATGGTTGTTCAGCAGTTAGTTGTGATTGCAGTGCTCTCACAAGAGGGAGTTAGCACACGTCCTTCTACTCCACCATCTTGAACCAATCGATGGGGAAATATTATTTATTTATTTATTTATTTATTTATTTTGCAGTACACAGGCCTCTCACTGTTGTGGCCTCTCCCGTTGTGGAGCACAGGCTCCGGACATGCAGGCTCAGAGGCCATGGCTCACAGGCTTAGCCACTCCGTGGCATGTGGGATCTTCCTGGACCGGGGCACGAACCCGTGTCCCCTGCATCAGCAGGTGGACTCTCAACCACTGCGCCACCAGGGAAGCCTGATGTGGAAAGATTTTTAACTACAAATTAATTTTCTTTAAGAGATATAGGACTATTCAATTTATTTATTTCTTCTTTAGTGAGCATTAGTAGCTTGTCCATTCTATCTGAGTTGTTAAATTTAAAGTTATTTATTTTAAAAAAAGTTATTCATAGTATTTATTTCTTATCCTTCTAAATGATGCACTGTTATCCCTTATTAGGATAGTTATCATCACCAATTTTAGAACATATTCATCACTCCAAAAGGAAACTCAATAACTGTTAGCAGTCACTCTCCCTTTCATCCCAATCCCCCTAGCTCTAAGACAACCACTTATTTACTTCCTGTCGCTACAAATTTGCCTTTTCTGGATGTCTTATCCAAATGGAACCATTTGATATGTCGTCTGGCTTCTTTCACTTAGCATAATGTGTTCAGGGTTTGTCCATGTTGTAGCATGTATCAGTACTTCATTCTTTTTTATTCTCAAATAATATTCTATTGTATGGATATACCAATTTTATTTATCCATTCACTAGTTGATGGACATTTGTATTGTTTCCACTTATGACAATTATAAATAATGGTGTTGTGAACATTTGTGTACAAGTTTTTGTGTGGACATATGTTTTTATTTTTCTTGGGTATGAACCTATAGTGGAATTTCTAGATCATATGGTAATTCCATATTTAACCTGTTGAGGAACTGTGAGACTGTTTTCCAAAGTGCACATTTTTCATTCCCACCAACTATTTATTTTTGTGTATGGTGTGAGAAAGTAGTTCATTTTGGTTATTTTGCAAGTGTCTGTCCAGTTTTCCCAACACCATTTATTGAAGAGTCTCTCTTTTACCCTTTATATATTCTTGACTCCCTTGTCATAGATTAACTGACCTATAAGTGTGAGTTTATTTCCGGGCTTTCTATTCTGTTCCATTGATCTATGTGTCTATACCTACTGTTATGATTACTGTAGCTTTGTAGTGTAATTTGAAATCAGGATGTGCGATACCTCTACCTTTGTTCTTCTTTCTCAAAATTGTTTTGGCTATTTGGGGGTATTTTGTGTTTCCATACAGATTTTAGAATTATTTGTCCTAGTCCTGTGAAAAATGCCTTTAGTATTTTGATAAGGATTGCATTAAATCTGTACAATGCCTTGGAGAGTATGGTCAGTTTAACAATATTAATACTTCCAATCCATGAGGACGATATCTTTCCATTTGTTTTTGTCATCTTCAATTTTTTTCATCAATGTCTTATAGTCTTTTGAGTACAGGTCTGTTACCTCCTTGGTTAGATTTATTCCTAGGTATTTTATTCTTTTTGATGCCATTATAAATAGAATTATTTTCTTAATCTCTCTTCTTATAGTTCATTTTTAGTGTATAGAAATACAGCAGATTTCCATATATTAATTTTGTATCCTGTAACATTACAGAATTCATTTCTTAGTTCTAATATTTTTTGGTGGTGTCCTTAGGATTTTCTATATATAGTATCTTGTCATCTGCAAACAGTGACAGTTTTATTTTTACGTTTTCAATTTGGATTCTTTTTATATCTTTTTCTTGTCTGATTGCTGTGGATAGGCCTTCCAATAATATGCTGAATAAAAGTGGTTAGGGTGGGCTCCTTGCCTGGTTCCTGACCTTTGAGGAAATGTTTTCATTGCAGAGTATGATGTTGGCTGTGGGTTTGTCTTGTATGGCCTTTACTATGTTGAGGTATATTCTCTACCCACTTTGTTGAGTGTTTTTATAATAAATGGATGTTGGATTTTGTCAAAAGCTTTTTCTGCATTTATTTAGATAATCACATGATTTTTATTCTTCAGTTTTTTAATGTGTAGTATTGCATTGACTGACTTCCAATATCAAACCATCCTTGCATCCCTGGGATAAATCCCACTTGATCAAGGTGTATATCTTTAATGTATGATTGAATTGGTTTGCTAATATTTGTTGAGGACTTTTTTCATCTATATTCATCATTGATATTGGCTTGTAATTTTATTTTTTTGTGATATCTTTGTCTGGTTTCCATATCAAGTTGATGCTGGCCTGTACAATGAGTTTGGAAGCATTCCTTCTTCAATTTTTTTAAATAGTTTGAGAAGGATAGGTGTTAACTCTTCTTTAAATGTTTGGTAGAATTCACCTGTGAAGCTATCTGGTCCTGGACTTTTGTTTGTTAGGAGTTTAAAAAATATTATTATTATTACTGATTCAAATTAATTACTGGTAGTCTATTCATATTTTCTATTTCTTCCTGATTCAGTCTTGGAGATTGTAAGATTCTAGGAATTTATCCATTTCTTCTAGGTTGTCCATTGTATTGGCACATAATTGTTCACAGTAATCTTTATATGATCCTTTGTATGTCTGTTGTGCTGGTTGCAACTTCTCTATTTTCCTTTCTGATTGTATTTATTTGAGCCCTTTTTTTTTTTTTTTTTTTTTTGAGGAGTCTGGTTAAAGGTTTATCAATTTTGTTTATCTTTTCAAAGAACCAACTCTTAGCTTCATTGATCTTTTCTATTGTTTTTTCAGTCTCCATTTTATTTATTTATGCTCTGATCTTTTTTTTAAAATAAATTTCTTTATTTTATTTGTTTATTTTTGGCTGTGTTGGGTCTTCACTGCCATGCACAGGCTTTCTTTAGTTGTGGTGAGCGGGGGCTACTGTTCGTTGCGGTGCATGGGCTTCTCATTGCAGTGGCTTCTCTTATTGTGGAGCATGGGTTCTAGGCATGCAGGCTCCAGTAGTTGTGGAATGCAGGCTCAGTAGTTGTAGTGTGCAGGCTTAGTTGCTCTACAGCATGTTGGATATTTCCAGACCAGGGCTCAAACCAATGTCCCCTGCATTGGCAGGCGGATTCTTAAACACTGTGCAACCAGGGAAGCCCTGTGCTCTGATCTTTATATTTTCTTTCCTTCCACTACTTTTGGGTTATATTCGCAAACTTTTTCTAGTTTCCTTAGGTATAAGGATAGATTATTTATTTGAGATTTGTCTTGTTTCCTAGGTTAGGCTTGTATTACTACAAAATTCCCTCTTAAATCTGCTTTTACTGTATCCCACGGATTTTGGATCATTGTGTTTCTATTTTCGTTTCTCTCCAGATATTTTTTGATTTCCTCTTTGATTTCTTCAGTGGCCCATTGGTTGTTTAGTAGTGTATCGTTTAACCTCCACATGTTTGTGATTTTTAAATTTTTTTTCTTGTATTTGATTTCTAGTCTCATATAATTGTGGCAGGAAAAGATGCTTGATATGATTTCAATCTTCTTCAAGTTATTGAGACTTGTTTTGTGGCCTAGTATGTGATCTATCTTGAAGAAAGCTCCATGTGTAATTGAAAAGAATGTGTATTCTGCTGGTGTTGGATTAAATTTTCTCTTCATATCTATTAATTCCATCTGGCCTAATGTATCATTTAAGGGCAGTGTTTCCTTATTGACTTTCTGTCTGGGTGATGTGTCCATTGTTGTAAGTGGGGTGTTAAAATTCCCTACTATTATTGTGTTACCGTCAGTTTTTCCCTTTATGTCTGTTAATATTTGCTTTATGTATTTAGGTGCTCATATATTGGGCCCTTATTCACTTACAATTGTTATACATATTCTTACTGGATTCATCCCTTTATCGTTATGAAATGTCCTTGTCTCTTTTTACAGGTTTTGTTTTACAGTCTATTTCATCTGACATAAGTATTGCTACCCAACTTTATGTTTCTGTTTGCATGGAATACCTTTTTCCATCCCTTCACTTTCAGTCTGTGTGTGCCCTTATATCTGAAGTGAGTCACGCGTAGGCAGCATATATATGGGTCTTTTTAAAAATTTTTAAAAAATATATTCAGCCACTATGTTTTTTGGCTGGAACATTTAGTCCATTACATTTAAACTAATTATTCATATGTATGTACAAATTGCCATTTTGTTAATTGTTTTCTGGTTGTTTTGATAGTTCTTTTTTGTACCTTTCTTCTTCTTTTACTCTCTTCCCTTATGATTTGATGACTATCTTTAGTGTTATATTTGGATTACTTTCTCTTTTTTGTGTATGTATCTATTATAGATTTTTGGTTTGTGGTTACCATGAGGTTCATATATAACACTATTATTATTTCATATACATACATGATTAAGTTGATTATCTCTTAAGTTTGAAGGCATTTTAACAACCCCTAATTTTTACTCCTTCCTTCATGTTTAATGTTTTAGATATAATATTTTACATCTTTTTTGTTTGTGTATCTCTTAACTACTTATTGTTGATATAGATGATTTTACTACTTTTGTTTTTTAATGTTCCTACTAGCTTTATAAGTGCTTGATCTACTACATTAACTGTATGTTTGCTTTTACCAATGAAATTTTTTCCTTTCATAATTATCATATTTCTATTTATGGTCTTTTCTTTTTTGCTTAAAGAAATTCCTTTAACATTTCTTTTTTTTTGTGGTACATGGGCCTCTCACTGTTGTGACCTCTCCCATTGTGGAGCACAGGCTCCGGATGCGCAGGCTCAGCGGCCATGGCTCATGGGCCCAGCCGCTCCGCGGCATATGGGATCTTCCCGGACCGGGGCATGAACCCATGTCCCCTGCATCAGCAGGTGGACTCTCAACCACTGAGCCACCAGGGAAGCCCCCTTTAACGTTTCTTTTAAAGCCAGTTTAGTCATGCTGACATCTTTTAACTTTTGCTTGTCTGGAAAACTCCTCATCTCTCCTTCAAATCTGACTGATGGACTTACTAGGTAGAGTGTTCTTGGCAGTAGGTTTATTCCTTTCATCATTTTGAATATATCATGCCACTTCTTTCTGGTCTGCAATGTTTCTGCTGAAAGTTAATTGATAGCTTTATGTGAGTTCCCTTGTAAGTAACTAGTTGCTTTTCTCTTCCTGCTTTTAAGATTCTCTCTCTAACTTTAATTTCTGCCATTTTAATTATAATGCGTCTTGGTATAAACCTTTATGGGTTCATCTTATTTGGGACTCTCTGTGATTTCTGGACTTGGATGCTTGTTTCCTTTCCCAGGTTAGGGAAGTTTTCAGCTATTATTTCCTCAAATAAGTCCTCTGCCCCTTTCACTCCTCTTCTCCTTCTGGGAGCCATATAATGCAAATGTTAGTATGGTTGATGTTGCCCCAGAGGTCTCTTAAACTATCCTCATTTTTTAAAAATTCTTTTTTCTTTTTTCTGTTCAGCTTGGGTGATTTTTACTACTCTGTCTTCCAGTTCACTGATCCATTCCTTTACTAATCTACTAATCTTTGGTTGATTCCTTTTAGTACATTTTTAATTTCAGTTATTATATTCATCATTTCCACTTGGTTCTTCTTTATATTTTCTAACTCTTTGTTAAGTTTCTCACGGGGTTCATCCTTTCTTCCCCTGAGTTTGTTGAGCATCTTTATGATCATTACCTTGAATGCTTTATCAGGTAGATTGCTCATCTCCACTTCACTTAGTTCTTCTTTTATTTCTCCTTCATTTGGAACATATTGCTTTGTCTTCTCATTTTGTCTAATTCTCTGTGTTTATTTCTAGGTATTAGATAGGTTGATTACCTTTCCTGATCTTGGAGAAGTGGCCTTATATAGGAGAAGTTCAATGGGATCCAGCAGCCCACTCCCCTCTTGTCACCAGAACTATATGTTCTGGGCTACATGGGTCCTTCTATTGTGGCAGGGCTGACTACTGTGAGTGCACTGGTCAGCAGGGATGGGTCATGGTCTGGTTGGCTGCTAGGCCCTGCCTTGTGAATGGGCTGCCAGCCTGCTGGTGGGCAGGTCTGGGTTCCAGGATGGCTGGCTGTGGGACCTGGGGACACCTGAGGCTGGTGCTGGCCTACTGGTGGCAGGTAAGCCTCTGGCACTAATAGGCTAGAGGGAGGACTCCAAAATAGTGCTTTCCAGCACCAATGTCCTTGTGGTAGAATGAGCTCCCCCAGATGGCTGCTGCCAACATTTATGGCCCCAGAGGCAGTCTCAGTTGCCTCCTGCCTCTCTGGGAGGGTCTCCAAGATCAACAAGTGGGTCTGATCCAGGTTCCCTTTGAATTACTACCTCTGCACTGGGTCTCAGAGCATGTGAGATTTTACATGAGCCTTTTAAGATTGTAGTCTCCGTTTCCTACAGCCCTCCATCTCTCTTATATGCAAACCCTGCTGGCCTTCAAAGTCATACATTCTGGGGACTCATCTTCCTGGTGAAGGACCCCCAGGCTGGGGAGCCTGATGTGGGGCTCAAACCCCTCAATCCTTGGGGAGAACCTCTGCAGTTGTGATTATCTTCCCATTTGTGGCTCACCTACCCAGGGATATGGGTCTTGACTATATCATATCTCCACCCCTTCTACTCATTTCATTATGGTTCCTTCTTTATACCTTTAGTTTAGTTGTGGAAAATCTCTTCTACTAGTTTTCAGGTCATTCTCATAGATAGTTGCTCTGTAAATAGTTGAATTTTGATGTGCCAGGAAGAGATGAGCTCAGGGTCTTCTTACTCTGCCATCTTGGTCACACCTCTGTTGTTGTTCTAATTTTTTAGAAAATTTTGAAATCAGGAAGTATGAGTCCTCTATCTTTGTTCTTTTTTTTTTTTTTTAAGATTGTCTTGGCCATTCTGGATCCCTTTATTTCCACATAAATCTTAGGATCAATATGTCAATTTCTGCAAAAGCCAACCAGCTTGGATTTTAATAGGGATTATATTGGATTTGTAGATCAACTTAGGATGTGTGACATCTTAACAATATTAAGTCTTCCAATCTATGAACATGGGATGCTTTTCCATTTATTTATGTCTTCTTTAATTTCTGTCAGTAATGTTGTGTAGTTTTCAGAGGTTAAGTTTTTCGCTTCTTTTGTTATATTTATTCCTATTTAATTCTTTTTGATGCTATTTTAAATAGATCTTAAATGTATTTTCAGATTATTCATTGCAAGTATATAGAAATACAGTTGAGTTTTCTATATTGATCCTGTATCCTTCAACCTTGCTGAACTTGTATATTAGTTCAAATAGTTTGTTTAGTAGATACTTAGGATCTTCCATATGCAAGATCGTGCTGCTTGTGAAAAGAAATAGTTCTGCTTCTCCCTTCTCCCTGTATTTTTTTGTGAGATAGTTCAGCTAGCAACATATTTTATTGTCTTTATAACTGAGGATGTCTTTATTTCACCTTCATTTTTCAAAGATAGTTTTGCTGGATATAAGACTCTGTTTTTTTTTCCTTCCGTCACTTTGAAATGTTATGCCAGTGCCTTCTGGCCTTCATTGTTTCTAATGAGAAGTTAGCTATAATCTTATTGGGGTTCCCTTATATGTGACAAGTCATTTTTCTCTTGCTGCTTTCAATATTTTCTCTTTAGCTTTGTCTTCCAGGATTTATTCTATGAAGTGTTTGTGTTTATACTAAGAGTCTGTTGAGCTTCTTGGATGTGTAGATTAGTGATTTTCATCAAATGTTAAAAGTCTGTCTTTCATACGTATATTCTAATGATTTTTTTTCCCTGCTTCTTTCTCTCTCTCCTCTCCTTCTGGTAGTCTACATACATGTATGTTGGTGCATTTAGTAATGTCCCAAATTTCCCAGTCTGACTCAGCCCTGAGCCCCTGGTGCCCTATAGAAGTACAGGTCTTGGAAACTAAAGCCTGTACAGGCCCCCAAATCACAAATCTCTAACACTTTTCTCTAAAGATCCTGGGTGTTTGCCAGCACAAGGCCTGTGTGAATCACAATGCCCACATCCAGCAGCCAGGGGAGCCAGACCTCCTGGGCCTCAGCAGGGTGGGAGGACAGCCTGGAGGGAGACTCCAGGCAGCGTCTAGGGGAAGAATGTTGAGGACCATCTCTCCTTCTGTTTTGTGGGGTCCAACAAAATTCCCACCTGTGAGCCTGGCCCTTCACTTTCAAGGGGCAGCCTGTCCGGCCCTCACCCAGCACCCAGCAAAACCAGGCCCTCAGCACCTTGCCCTGGACCCCTCCTCTCACGCTCTTGTGCTCCTTTGCTTCTTGACCCCACACTGTTTAAAGTCCTACTCACTCTTTGGCCAGTTTCCTGGATACTGACCTCCCACTCCCCTGGGGACCTAGGACACACTCATTCCCTCTGATCACACCCCAAGCCACCACCTGGCCAATGTCCACCACAGACACTCAGGGGTGGTTCCTGGGGTTCTCCAGTTGGAATAAAGCCCGAAGGCCCAGGTTGTAGGTTCCAGGGAGCACTATTCACAGGAGATCCAAGGGAATGATGCCCTGGGGCTGGATTCAGAGCTTGTATCCTGCTTGGAAGGTGCAGGGGTTTCCCTCCTTTGTGATCCTTTGAGCCTGAGGTAATGCCTATGTCATAGGGAAGGAAACTGAAGCTCAATCCCACACAGCTCCGAGCAGTAGTTCCCACCTCTGGACCCTGCAAGGTTCTTCTCACACCACTTAGCAAATGAGAGCGCCAACAACCTCAGGCAGATGAGGGTCGGGGCTTTTCCACGTATGGCTCCTCCAACCCACCCGCACCTTCCCAGTAGCCCACCACCATCCTCACAGGCCACCTGCAACCTAATCTGCTCCACGTAGCAGCTGGTAGCTCCTTGAATGACCCCTTCATGGGACTGGAAGCAAGAAAAGGGCAGAAAAGTCAGATATGGCACATTCAATCTCATTTTAAAATTAGTTATTTTTGGCTGCGTTGGGTCTTTATTGCTGCACACGGGCTTTCTCTAGTTGCGGCGAGAGGGGGCTACTCTCTGTTGTGGTGCGTGGGCTTCTCATTGCGGTGGCTTCTCTTGTTGTGGAGCACGGGCTCTAGGCATGCGGGCTTCAGTAGTTGTGGCACGCGGGCTCAGTAGTTGTGGCTCACGAGGTCTAGAGCGCAGGCTCAGTAGTTGTGGTGCATGGGCTTCATTGCTCCGTGGCATGTGGGATCTTCCCAGACCAGGGCTCGAACCCTTGTCCCCTGCATTGGCAGGTGGATTCTTAACCATTGCGCCACCAGGGAAGCCCCTCAATCTCATTTTCTAAAGAAACAACCAAACCGGTCCTTCATCTAAACTTTTTTCAAGAGAATCTGTTAAGATACATAGGTAGGAGAGTTGCACTGCCTGAAAATGAGAGAGGTTAGTGTTTCTGAGCAGAACTTTGTCTGAAAAGGGGAAAACAAAATACAACACGCTGTGGTTTAAAATATGTATTTGCTGGGAATTCCCTGGCGGTCCAGTGGTTAGGACTCCATGCTTTCACTGCGGGGGCTGGGGTTCGATCCCTGGTCAGGGAACTAAGATCCCCACAGGCCGTGTGGCACAACCAAAAGAATAAATAGATAAAATAAAATATGTATTTGCTATAGCTTGGTATTGTGCCTCACTAAATATTTATTTATCTTATTTTATTAATTTTTTCATATGGGGGTACCTGAACATGGTACAAAACTCAAAGTAACAAAAAGACACACTGCAGTGAGAAGAGGCCCCCTCCCACAGGATCCCACCCACAGCTCTCCCCACCCCCGGAAGCAAGTATTGTTGCCAAAGAGTCTACACAATAACGAACATACACTGTTATCAGCCTAGCTTTTTTCCAGTTAACTATATGCTCTGGAGCGGGTTGCCTCTCAGTACTGATAGAGCCGTTTCGTTCTTTGTAACAGCTGCGTTAGAAGGATGCATGTAGACAGTCCCCACGATGACACGGAGGGCGTTTGCAATCTTTTGCTGTCCTGGAATAAATATACTTGTGTCAGTGTCATCGGACATATGGGCTACGGTATCTATAAGTAAACACCTGGACAGTTTTGCTCAGTCAGAGGGTATGTATGTGCTTTAAAAACTTGGGACTATTTACCACCAAATTTTCCCCTATGAAAGTAGCGTTGCTTTTTTTTTTTTTTTTTAACAAGAGAAAAACAGACAGAAGTTTATTAATGTGTGCATTGTGCATACATATGGGAGCACCCGGTGATGAGTACCTTGGAGGAGGTGGTTAGAACCTGGGTTTATATGGCGTCTTTTTTTTTTACTGTATCTTTACTGGAGTATAATTGCTTTACAATGTTGTGTTGGTTTCTGCTGTACAACAAAGTGCATCAGCTATATGTATACATATATCCCCATATCTCCTCCCTCTTGCATCTCCCTCGCTCCCACCCTCCCTATCCCACCCCTCTAGGTGGTCACAAAGCACCGAGCTGATCTCCCTGTGCTATGCAGCTGCTTCCCACTAGCCATCCATTTTACATTTGGTAGTGTATGTATGTCAATGAGTAGCGTTGCTCTTTATGAGCTCATTTCTGAGTTGATATATTATTCATTACTGATCCTTATTTCATATTAGCATTTCATTAGCATTTACAAATATATCTTTCTTTGTAAACAGATTTTGCGAAGGATTGAGAGCTCCGTAAAAAGCAAGTTTCTGTCCGCTGCCCAAGCCTGTGAACCCTGACAAGGGCATTGGCAAGGCTCTGGGGTACATGCTTTGTGGTAGGCCTTTTAGGTTTTATTTTTCCATTCATGCGACATTTATCATGCCACCTCTGCGTGCCAGGTCCTGGGCTGGAGCTGAGGACGTTGGGATGACCAGGACTCGGACCCTCCTGCAGTTCAACAAATACAAAGTGTGTGATAAGCACCAGAAGGGCTGGGGGACTCGGAAAGGGGTGCCCACCACTGCCGGGAGGGTTCCAGATGATCTGGTTACAGAGGTAGTGACTAAAACAAAATTTCTGATTATGGAAGCAAATTATGCTTGCTGGGAAAGTTTTGATTAAATAGAAAACTGTAAGGAAGGAAATTAAAAGCACTCATGATCCCATCACACAAAAAAAAACACTGTTAATAATCTGATGCTTTCCTTTTAACTCCAAAAACCCGGGCTAAATTGCACATACAATTCTGAATTCTGCTTTTCTTACTTATGGTGATATTGTGCATTCTCCCTGCTCCGGCCTCCCTGGGGAAGCCCACAGTCTATCCCGACGACTCCAGAAGCATCGTTTCCCCCCCGGGTCTGGCTCTTGAACTCCAGGCCCGTGTGCCCAGTTGTCCGAGGACGGCTCCACGTGGATGTGCCCCAGGCACCTCTAACTCAGGACGTCCAAACTAAACTCATGATCTGCTCCCCCTAGCCCGACCCCGATCCTGCTTCTCCTCCCTACCTTTCCCCTGGGGGAGTGGTGTCACCCTGCCCCAATCTACCAGCTGGTCACTCTTGGGCCCCCCAGCCCCAGCCCTCCTGCAGCCACTCATGGAAGGGCACCCACACTGCGTCTCTCACATCTCTGTAGCCCACAGCCTTCGCCTCATTTGAGGACCCCAGTATTTCTCTTCTGGCTTATCCTAACCTCCTCCTAATGAATCCCCTCACCTCGTCCGTCCCCCCAGCGCACCCCCAAGGCACAGGCAGCCAGAGACATCCGCCATGTGCCAATGGCGATCTCGTCACGTCCTGGTGTAAGAGCCTATAGAACGGCCCCTTATCGGGGGGGGGGGGGCAGGGAAGTCCACGCACCGCACTGGGCTCACCAGCCCTATGATAGGGCCCTGCCCGTCCCCCAGTCCCATCCGCCACCTCAGCCCCGCACAGACCCTGTGCTCCTGCCACCTGAGTGACAGCTGACCCGTGTCCTCCCATGTGCCTCTGTGGCTTTGCAGGTTCTCTTCCCTCTACCTGCCCTCCCCTTCCAGATAATTCCTACTGAGCCTGTCAACCGACCTTGGTTGCCACCTCCTCTGCAAAGACTCTCTCCAGTGGCCTTCTTGTGCCTCTCCTGGATCAGGCACCCTCCTCTGTGCCCCGTGGAGCCCCGTGTTTACCCCAACATGGCCCTCTTCACACTGCATCGCACGTGCCTGCTTACTGCCCACCTCCACGCCACGCCTGTACACCTGGGTCCACAGCTGGTATTTACTTGCAGTGCAAGCTTGGTCAAATTACTTAACCTCTCTAAGCCTCAGTTCCCTGATTTAGACAGCACAGGTAGTAATACTAACAATACCTCCCTCAGCTGGGTGTTTTAAGGATTAAATGAGGTAATGTACGTACTGTGCTCACCGCCATGCCTCCCCACCCGACACTGAACCCTCTGTAATGGTAGTTGGTGATTCCTTCATCATTGCCACGGCCACTGCGTCCCTGTTAGTTAAAGATGTAGCTAGGCTTGGAGAAGCCATGAGAGGAAGGGAACTTTCTCTTCCCCAGGGCATTCCTGGGGGACAGCAGAAGAAGGAGTCTCGCTGAGCAGCGGGGCTCCCAGACCTGGAAATTCAACGAACTCTCCACCCATCTTCCTTTTCTTCATGTACCTTGTAATGCACATGACTGTCCAGAAGGGGGCACCCTCCCCTGAAGTGGCCGCATTATTTCAGCAGCCTCTGTAGGCTGCAGTCTTGATTTCACTCCAGCATGTGTTCTCGAAAGCATGACTAAAATTGGGCATTTTTTCCCATTGAAATAAAACAGGGCTGCTGTCGACAGCAAATTGTCTCAGTAAGATGCTGGTTGTCCATGATTTGCAGAAACTATTTTTAAAATAACCCAAATACAGGTTGCAAACCACATTGCAAACCACAGAAACTAGCGTTGCACGCCCCAAACCCACCCCCAAACTGCTTTACTAATTCACCAGTTTGGAAGGTACAGGACTGGAAGATGGAGTTGGAAACAGTCCCTGAAGTTAGGTAGCACAGGAGGTCCGTTATGGACTGTGTCTCTCCCTGCCCCATTCATATGTTGAAGCCCTAATCCCCAGAAGTGATTGTATTTGGAGATGGGGTCTGTGAGGGCCTGATAAAGGTTAAGTGAGGTCATAATGGTGGGGCCCTAATCAGATAGAGCTGGTGCCCTTAGAAGAAGAGGAAGAGACACAGGAGCTGACTCTCCCACTCCCGGCCACTGTGCTGTGTGAGGACACAGTGAGAAGGCAGCATCTGCAAGCCAGGAAGAGAGAAACCCTCACCAGAAACCAAGCCCTGCCAGACGTTCATCGGGGACTTCCACCCTCCGGAAGTGGGAGAAAATTAATTTTTGTTGTTTAAGCCACCCAGTCTGTGACTTTGGGTTGTGTTTTGAGACAGGTACCTAGTCAGGGAAGCACTTCCCTTTCTTATATTATTATTGTTGTCAGTATTATATCAAACTAGTTATTTTCTTCTTAAAAAAAAC